>NC_081406.1:49736714-52136714 GCF_030272615.1 Cryptomeria japonica | reverse complement strand
CATAGGTGCCATGATTCAACCAACAAGGATCTCCCTCAAGCGGTTAAGCTTCCAAGCAAGGGACCAAAGCTCTGATACCAATTGTTGAATTGGTTGAAGGGATCGAAATACTGAGAGGGGGGTGAATTTGTACTTCCACAAATTCTAAAACTTTCTTCAAATCTTAAACCTTTTACAAATATATCAAACTCATCAATTAATAATATCAACCATGAAATAGCAAATGCAAAATGAACATGAAAAAAATAGCCTAAAAAAGGACACCGGATTTTATACGTGGAAAACCCAAATGGGAAAAACCACGAAGAGTGTTAACTCTCAAGAGAATATAACTAGTTATATGGTGTTTACAAAAGGGGTGGCTCAATACCAAATTACAAAAATGACTCACTGTCGGACTGCTCACTGCAAGATTACAAAAATGGCTTACTGTCAGAATGCTTGGTGCAACAAGTATGATTGAACTGAAGAAAGTTGCATCTCCAAATCCATGAGATTAGTTCAAAGTTAATCTCATATCACAATTCACAAACTTTACAGCAAATCCAGTGAAAGATCTTTGTACAACTATCCTCAAGCACCTGCAGTAGATCTGGTGAAGGATTACTGCAACATTGTCTGTACTTCATTTCTACACCAATTGCCTTCATTGTCTGTAACTCACACTTCACACTCTCTTTTCTATCATCATTTGTCTTCCTCATATCACACACTCCTATATATACCAGAAAGATTACACACTGGAGTAATATGTCGTCCTAGCTCAACACGTTATCCAATAAAGCCTTAAACATGATCATGATAACCAAGTCAGCCTCCACAAGATCTCTACATGCTTCCCTTTACACAACTCATTCACCGATGCATATACCTTAATTACTGGAATGGGACAGGGGTCAACTAGAACCATAGATACTGGCCCATAAACACAAAACTCCAAACATTACAACTCCAAACTCCAAGAATACAAATTCTACGCATACCATAGATATCGAACCACAAGACATGAAGAGATGCATATGTCATGACCAAAATAGTTGATACTGGAACACACAACTCATAATTCTGGGAATAAGGATCTTCTGGAAATGACTCCATTAGATCAACTACAACTTATTGGATCACATCTCATAGCAATACTAGAACACACATCACTTGCTCATAGAAAAAAATGCACACGCATTCGTACCAAATTGGATAACTGGTTTGACATCAATGAAAACAATATTCACACAAGTCTAACACATCTAAAAAATAATTTCATCCATTTTATATTGTTCGCAACCAAAGCAACATCAATTAGGTCGGCCTAATTAGATGTAACATGTAGAATCAAAATGGTCGGTCCAAAAACAATCTTCAATGCATAACGAAAGGCAAAATGAAATGTGTGAGACATCACACCATGTTGACAGACCTTCCTATCCATCCCAAACTAATGCCTATAGATCCACACACTATCGCATGGACCAAAACATTATAGGTCGGCTCTAAAAGATAAGATGGTTAGGGCACACCAACCAAACTTACTTAGATTACAATGTGGACCTCCAAAAACATTTGCAAATGTTCAATATAGCATAACTTGATATCAACAAATACAAATCATCAAACCACATCACCAAATATCTGAAGGCAGAGAAATGCAATGCATTCCTATACACTGTCACTATATCATTGTACACTTGAAATTATATTGATATAACTCCAATTGTAGACCACTAAGATGATTTCCCAAGCTCTAGATCAGCTATATTAGAAATTTATATATCATTTGAATTGAGTGCAATTAGTCACCAATTATCCACAAAACCACTAAACTAGGCCATTGTTAATGCACTTCTCCATATCAAATTTTGGCCAAAGATATCACCAAGTTACATGTTTGTGTGAGATTTTGCCAAGATCAAGAGCTCAATGAAAAGTACAAAATAGAGAGACAAAATATAGGACAAGAATAAATTGCATTCTCATCAATAGATAGATGATCAAAAGATCAATAGTTCTTACATACAATGAATATGAGCCTACATATATAGGCAAGGCAATATGGATATGTGAGCACACAAACATGACATGTGGCTCAATAAGAAACAAGGGTAGGTAGGAAATAGGTGTGGTAGGTAGGAGAAACAATAAAATATTCTACATGAGGTGGATAACCGTGCGAAGGTGGAATTATCACTCCGCAATAAGTGGATATGATAGAGTAGTAACAAGATCAACACCATAAAAGGTGGAAATTCTCCTACACACACTATCCCAATGTGGCACAAACACCCAAGTGTCTCATACCCAAACTACTATGAAATGTATTTCCTAAGTAAACTTAAGGTGTAATAATATCCATGATGAATAATTATTTACACCAACAACCCCCCTTAAGTGCAACTTAGGGGAATGCACTTAAGTCTACAATGCAACTAAGCAATGCAAGATGGGTCCAGACTATGAGGCCATGTTAGGTACCCATGTACAAATGTAAACGCATGCAAACCAATGTAATGAAATCTCACAAAGCGGGGAAAGAGAGAAAAACCCAATGGGAAAAAACCCTCCCCCAAAAGAGAGATGAAAACAATACAAGAGAACTCTCATAGAAGTATGTGAAGGACAAAACCCCATGTGACAAAAAAGTCCCCCCCATGAGAGAAGAAGAGAAGCTAGGTAGCTCCCCCTCAATGTAGAATCTGCACCAATGATAGATGCTCGATGATATATGAAGAAACTGCTCCATGAACGTTGAACAACATTCCTCCCCTTAGGAAGAAACAAAACCAAAGGTGTATCCATAAAGTCTCCCCAATCATGAAGGGAATATGTATGAAAAAACTCATGATGAATGGAATCTCTAAAAACTGCTCAAGTGTCCCCATGTCGAAGATGAAAGATACCCCCTCCAAAGGTGGTAAACTGCTCCACACTGCTGAAAAAGGCACTCCAAGATCTAGTGGAGATGAATGTAGAACAATATCCAAAGACTCACATGTCTCCTCTAAACATAAAGAGACCTCCTCCAACTATTGTACACAAGTATCCACAATCATGTCAACCTCGAAAGAACAATCATGGAGAATGAACAATAGGGTCAGAGTGTGCCCTCGCAACAATCAAAGAAGGATAATCTTCATCAAAGAGAAGATGAATATCATCAATGATGTCTCCCAAATCTGCAATGTAGGACTCCACAAACAAACCTACAATGTCTGTCAAGTAATCATCCCATGAAACTAAAGTTGGAAGACAAGGTATATCCTGTTGCACTGAATCACAAGAAGGCAAAATGGTCACACTAGTTGCATCATCAGGTGCAATAGGTGATGTGATATCAATAGAAGGAGATGAAATGCAAGGCTCAAGAATGGGGTCACATGTGAGAATCCCCAAGTTCAAGTACCCAAAGTTCTCCTCAAAATCTGATTCATCGTATATAGAATCATCATGTGTAGAATCACATGTGAAATCATCCTCATCAACAAAATCTGAAAAGGAATATAACCAAAATGCATGATCAACCACCCTTGTCAAAATGATGGCTCTAGTCTCCAAGTCTCTAATGAAAACTAACTCAGGTGTGAACTCTACAATTCTCTTAGTTGAGCCATGTGTGATTTGATATATAGAAAGGAGATTGTTTGTCAAGTGGGGCACACACAACACATCATTGAAGGAGTTATCCCCAATGGAAATAGATCCTTTCCCAATCACATCCATGTATGTATGATTGCCCATCAAAATTCGTGGCATGGTGCAAGGCTCAAATGTAGAGAACATAGACTATGAAGATGCCATATGATGAGAAGCCCCTAAATCTAGAAGCCATCTCCCTGAATCATGACTTGTAGTAGCACAAAGAGATTTTCCTTTTCTTGTCCCAGAAGAGTGAGTCTTCCCACTTGTAGAAGCCATGAATGCTTTCCCTTTTCCTTTTGATTGTGAGGAAGTGGAAGTTTATGAATCATCCTTCTTGTAGGCATTAGGCAAATCAATGTTGTTCTTTTTGAGGATGTGTGAGAGCTCATTAATCTTCTTAGAATGGAAACGACGCTCCTCATGACTAACCTTTTTACAATAGGCACAAGTAGGTCTCTCCTCTTTGGTGAATTGTCCCTCTTGGAAGAGGATGAATCTCCTTGTTGTGGAGAAGGTGTTGCTTTGTCCTTAGGCTTTGACTGCCATTTCTTCTTGTTTGAGTTGTCCTTTCCTTGATTTCCTTTGTTCCCTTGATTTGCCACTAATGCTTGAGACTTAGAAGTCTTAAGAATGCCCATGCTTATCAACTTATTTTATTCCATCATCAACATTTCGGTGAAAGCATCAAATGTAGGCATTGTGTATCTTGAACCCATTGTCATCCTATGGGTTTGGAAACTAGAAACAAATGTTGCATATTCTTGTGGAAGTTTGCCTATCAAGTTGAAGATCAATTGAATATCCTTCTTATCAATGCCACAATCCTTGAGTTGTGCCCTCAACTCTTTTGCCTTAGTGACATAATCTTATATAGTATCAAAGTTCTTGGGATCTAACATGGTGAGATCACTATTAATTTGATATCCCCTAATCTCATCAACTTGGCCATACAAGTCTTGAAACTTTTGCCAAGCATCCTTGATTAGAGTACATTTCTCAATATGAAAAATGAGATCCTTTGATACATACTTTCTTAAGTTACCAATTGCCATGATATTTTTAGTGAGCCAATCCAAGTGACCAACAGGATCAACCTTAGGATCAACGGGAGCAACAATAGTTCCATCAATATAATGAGTTAGTCCTTTTTCCATAAGTTTACTCCATGCATCAATTTTCCAAGTAGCATAATTATGAGGAGTTAAGAGAGGAAACTTAGGATAACCCATAGCATAAAAATAGAAAGAACACAAGAGCACAAAAGCACAAGAGACACCCCCCCAAATTCAATCAATCAAAGTACCCCCCCCCCCCCCCAAATGATGATTTCGACACTTTATATGTAGTGTGTGTACAATAGGCCACTTGCAAACAATGGCAAGGTGGACTTCTGATTTTTTTTTTACAACTTCTCCAATAGGCTAAGAACTACAATGCAAAAGACCAAAGATAGATCTAAGCAATACAAGTGCCAAATTGGCCAAAAAAGATCATATGCTTAAAGTACAATTTCTACCCAAAATCGTTGCAAAATGATAGCATATTATGAGATTAGACAAAAAATTATGCACTTTAAAAAAAAATGGCACATGAAAAGGAGTTCGAATGAGCCCAAACAGAGTCCCAGAAGTTGCAGAAACGGGGATTGGACAGGTACAGTCACCAAAAATTGAGATTTCTGAAAAATTTGTCCATCAAAATCAGAAAATAATGCCACCGTGAGAAATTATACAAAATTCTAGCTTATTTCAAAAAACATTGCACCAAAAAAGGAGCAAAAATTAGCAAGATATGGCCTTCCAAAGTTGGACTGCAAAATTGAAAAGCTCAATGGAAGGGGCCTGCCAAATTTTCAAAAAAATGATGATGTCAGCAAAACATGAGGTTAAATTTAACGGCCTTCTAGGCGTTGCAAAAACTTCACCTCCCTGTTGATTGGGCATACGGATTGACAGGTGGCATAATCTAATCGGCCCGCAATGATGGTGTGTCGTACAGTAAACCTGATGTGTCTATACAGTCGGCGACATGGCTGTGATGACATGTTAGACGTACTGTTGAGTTGGCGATCTGACTAGGTAACTAACATGTCATGGTCTGATAGTGCCACGTGGTGGGTTGTGTGCAGGGTCGGCCTGGAGGAGGCTGCGGGGCTGCGTGGCAGAGGCTGCGGGGATGGTGTGTCGGCGGGCGGAGGCCAGGAGACCACGGAGTTGGCAGGGACTAGCGAAGGAACATCAATGACAGGTGGTGCAGCAAATCGGCACAAGAACCGGAGGGCTGGGAGCTGGCGATGAAGACCGACGACGAGGAGGTTGTCGGCAGCAATGCTAGGGAGGGTCGTCAACAGGGGGTGTGGATGCTTGCAGCCGGTGGATGTGTGGAGCAGAATGTCAGACGGTGGTCGGGCAAAAGCACAAGGTACAGTCGACGGGGGGGGGGGGAACTCCCCCCGTAAAAATACAAAAAAAATTAATTTTTTAGATTTAAAAAACTTTTCAAAAAATTAAAAACTGCAAAAATGATATACTTTTTTTTTGTCACAGAAAATAATTTTTATTTTTATTTTTTTAAATTTCAAAAATCCATACCATATCCGCCTAAATTGAGCAAAAAAATTCTCCAAGCCCCAAATTTGACTTTCACCTAATATAGGTGAATTTATAGTCAAAATTCATGGAAATAGCCACCTAGAAACAATGGTGAGGTCGGATCTGGTCTAGGACATCTCCAAAAGATGCTGATCCTCTTGACGTCGCAATAATGCCTCTCAAAGACGAATCAATGACGCTCTAATAGCTCTGATACCATGTGAGATTTTTCCAAGATCAAGAGCTCAATGAAAAGTACAAAATAGAGAGACAAAATATAGGACAATAATAAACTATATTCTCATCAAAAGATAGATGATCAAAAGATCAATAGTTCTTACATACAATGAATATGAGCCTGCATATATAGGCAAGGCAATATGGATATGTGAGCACACAAACATGACATGTGGCTCAATAAGAAACAAGGGTAGGTAGGAAATAGATGTGGTAGGTAAGAGAAACAATAAAATATTCCACATGAGGTGGATCACCCACCGAAGATGGAATTATCACTCCACAATAAGTGGATATGATAGAGTAGTAACAAGATCAACATCATAAAAGGTGAAAATTCTCCTAAACACACTATCCCAATGTGGCACAAACACCCAAGTGTCTCATACCCAAACTACTATGAAATGCATTTCCTAAGTAAACTTAAGTAAGGTGTAATAATATCCATGATGAATAATTATTTACACCAACAGTTTGGATCAACAAGTTTGATATCAATGACAAGAAGAACTCATATTTGCAATGGTCTCCCCCTTTGTCATTGATGGCAACACTTGTGCCAACTACAAAATCACTCCCCCTTTGACATCAAAGAAAAAGGGTGTCTCTGTAAGGAAGTTAAGTAGCAGAAACAACTTCCTACACTAACCTTGAGAGGAGGGTAATGCAAAACTTTTCAGATCATTACAACAGTTACAGAAAATAGAAATAGATATAATAACATTCATACCACAACACAATGATTTACGTGGGGAAAACCCTTTCGGGAGAAAAACCCCACCCTCCAAAAGCAACTCAATATTTTATTCAGCAATCAAAAATAGATTACATCATACTTGCAGAGCAAGCTCTTCACAGGAGTACCACTAATCAGAGATTTAGAGGCAACTCAATAGCCATGAGACTCTTACACACAACCTCTATCTCACACACCTCATAAATAGGAGATACAATACAAGAAACCGTCAAACGGTATTACAAAACCATGGGCTAAAACCACCCAATAAGGTGTAGCCGACCTTATCTCCCTTCTAGATGCCCTATGACATGTTAAAGCACACATCAACACGTGTTGCTCCCTTTTACAGCTCATTTATGTATCTGATACAAATTATTTTTCCTATTTCAGGAGTACAAACTTCCGGAGGCCATAACTTGAGAACCGGGTGTCCGATTGACGAACCGTTTGAAGCGCCGGAAAGCTCGCAAAGTGCTCTATCACCTTGTAACAAGCTTCGCCAGTTATGGCCACTTTTTAGGGTGTTTCAGAGGCTCTAAAGTCCCCAAAATTAAGTTTAAACATTTTATTGCACCCCTCCAAGACGAAAACTTTAATATCTTCAAAACTAGCTGTGACCTTGCGATGAAACTTTACCGGAATGCTTATCTAGCCAACCAGAAGCTTCAGGGAGAGTTTCGCACTATTTCGTGCTCAAATAAAAACTTACTATAAATAGTAACCTCACATAAATGCAAGGTTGAGACACCATTTTTCCCAACAGTCTCCTCAACACAACAAAACTCAATCTACAACATATCATCATTACTCCCCCTATCTACAAGAACTCCGCAAAACTAAAAGCTAAAAACTGTAATCCAAAACATTGTCTACATAACTGCATATATACAAAAAAAAAAATTGTCTTATTGAGAGAAACTCAAGCACCTTGCAGAGAAGGAGGCATACTACTCATGAATAACCTTAAGTTGCGACCAACCAGTTTTTCATGCATCTCCAGCAGAGGCCAACAACACACATTGACACTCAATCTTCAATAGAATGTCCTCTACCTCTTTGCAGCTAGTCGGAAACATAATTGATCTAACTTCTGAGAGTCTTCAAGTAGTTTCACCATATTGGTGAGCTTCATATCCACTACATTTTTTAGAAACCCAAACTGTTTCTTTATCTCCTTCCTTTGATTATAGAGTAGATTCAACTTTAAGTATCAATTTTCTAATTGAGCTCTGTCATTTCTATCAACATCTTTACTCAAATTTGTTGCACTAGAAAGCTATACAATCTATGCCTCTAATATATCCATTTAATATTTGATTTCCTTAGTGGATACTGGCCACTAATGACAAAACTGGCACATTTTTTATTTCTTTACTTTCTCCCCTTTCTTCAAATTGCTCAATTAGATGATGGTATCTTGATTTCTCAAGCCAAGTATGTTAAAGAGACATTGAAAAACTTTGGAGTGAATACTCCCATGGCTGCTAATTGTCATTTAAGCAAGGATAATGAGTCACCTAAAGTTTATCAGACTTTTTATAAGTCTATGATTAGAGGACTATTGTATTTAACTACTTATAGACCTAGTAATATACATACAATATGTTTGGTTGCAAGTTATCAAGCTAATCCTAAATAAACTAATGAGAAGCCTACCAGAAGGATATTTGAATACTTGAAGGGCACTGGAGACTATGGTTTGTGGTACAAAAGGGATGATGGCTTCTCTTTGAATGCCTATACTAATATTGATTGGGTTGATTGTATGGATGATACGGGAAGTACCAGTGGTAGTGCATTTTTCTTGGGAGATAAATTTGTTTCTTGGTTGAGTAATAAGTAGGACTCAATATATTTATCAACAGCAAAAGATGAGTACATTTTTGCAACAATGTTGTTCCACCCAAGTGTTGTGGGTGAAGCAAACATTGAAGGATATCAAGGTGGTATATGATGAACCATTCATGTCTTATGTGATAATACAAGTGCTATAATTATTTTAAATAAATTGATGATGCATTCAAGGACAAATCATATTTCTATTTCGGTATCATTTTCTAAGAGAGAAGTTGCAAAGAAAGAAGTTAGATTATAATATGTTCCCACAAAAGATCAGATTAGATATATTTTCACAAAGGCCCTTTCAAAGGATACATTTGGGTATCTCAAGCAGAAGCTAGGGGTTACTGCCCATCCTAACTGAATGCATAAGATGATGCATCTATCTAGGGGGATAAATTCAAGGTATATCCTTTTTCTCCTGGATTAATGTAGGATACCTCTCAAAGGAAGTAGGTAGTTGTGTTCAACAATAAATGTCACTAAGAGGGGGGTGAATCAGTGATTTACAAACTTTTCCCTTTTCTATCCTATGTGTGTATATCGGTTAACAGATCCAACATAAAGCAGACATACTGGTTAGATGGGATACTCACAAGAATGCAACCACACATAAAAGGGACATCACATAACACCAAATGTACGAGGAAAACACAAGATGGAAAAAACCTCGGTGAGAAGTGTTGTTGGAGACTACTGCTCCAATCTAGTCTCACAATGAAAGCCTCAGTTATAACATTTAGGGCACCAACCCAAGGAGTACCACTCCTGCTTTATGGCACCAACCCAAGGAGCACCAACCCCTACACCGAGCTCCAACTCAGTGATTTCAAAATCATATTTTGAATACAAAAGTTACCTTCTTGTTAAAAAAGAACTTTGTAACTCTGATGTATGTCTCTCCATCGGTTCTCCTCTTTTCTATCCTTTGTCGGTTATGTTCTCTGTCGGTTCTTCTCTTTGTCAGTTCTCTTTTCTCTCTACTACATTGCTGCTATACACCACCAGTATTGATAGCTTAGTCAGATGTCTAGAAACTAATTCTTGTCAATTCTCAACTTGCCTTCTCTGCAATCTTCTACAACTCTTCTCTATCGGTTTAGTCACCATTAGTTTACTCCTCTATCAAACTCAAAGGCCAAATATCGATTGCCTCAGTGTTGTCGGTTGAACTCTTAAACCTATTTCTTACTTGCACACTCAGTCTCTTCTTTGATTCGCATTGAGTACTTGACTGATTTCTTCTTTCATACAGCAACAACACTCTCTCATTCAGCAGCATGAACAATATCTTTGCCTCTCACTCTTATAGCCAGATTTTCCCGCCAAGACGTGAGTTTAAACATTAGCACACTAGGGTTTTTGCCATGCACTGAGTCAACATCTGATCTGATCTCTGATCATTGTGACATATCAAATCCAAACTGATATCATACTCTTCATCGATGTTCAACATTCAATCAATGAGCATCGCCCATCTGTCTACCTTGTGAAACACGTCTTCTCTCTTTAGCCGTTTGTAGCATGTTTTCAGCCTTTTGTCTGATCGATCACGTGAGTGATGCGGTTTCCTTTATCCTCTTTGATCTGCAAGATCATTCTTTACTGAATCTCTATTTTTACATTCATCTCGAGCCACAATCCTCTGCTTTTCTTCCTCAAGCTTCGCAATCGCCATTAAATGTTGGACCAATCGCCAATGACCTTACCGACACATCACACAAAAATGTGCATGCATGCCACTTCACCTCCATATGGCCCCTTTGTCGGCATCCACCTTTGATAAGTCTTCTATGTCGGTCTGGATAAGATCACTGACTAACCACTCAACCAGGTTCATCTACCGGTTCACAGACCCTATCGATTATACCCTAATCGGTCCGCCTTCACCCTTGCACTTTGCTTCTCTTCCGGTGGAGCACCTAAACCGGTCAGCACACATGCCAACCTACCTCATGCACATCTTAATCAGATGAGAATCTTCTACATCTTCACTTTGTCAGCATTACCGGTGAACATACTTACCAGTAAGCACCTTGATGACACCATGTCATCAATCCTTCAACTGCCTCCATATGTTTGCATCTGTGGTTACACCTTTCTTCACCACTGGACTGATTCTGCTATTAACATGTTTGTCAAAGTGACAAACATATCCTACCTTCTCTATACCAACAAATCAACATGTCTATCTGGATGATCCAGTGCATATCTTTGATCTCTTGCACCTAAGACAACTTAGAGTTTCACCAGTTGATCTAGTGTGAGCCTTCAAACATTTGCCTTTAACTCTTTTATCTTATCTCTGAGAACTATGATGCATTCCATGCATAATAGGAGATAAGCTCCACTTACTAGTGGGAGTGGATCCTTGTCATCTACATCCTACATTGCGCCAATGTGGCTTCCCTGTTTGAGAAGCATATCTTCAAATAGGCACATGTGATCAGTTGGGCACATTTGATAACAACCATCTCTGTAAATGGTGATTGCATCTTTATCAGGTGGGATTTATATTGTTTACATCCACACAGCATACTAGTGGACTACACATACTTCACCTCCAGTGTTGATGTGATTTAGGTAACATTCCCCCTCTTCATCACAATCAACCGCCCAACATCCTGCTCTCTTTTTGGTTGGCAACTATGCACTGCCAACATGTCACTTACCAGTCTACAGTCCTTATATCTTCAACACAAGTCAACACTAACTTGTGTACCGGTGACTCCAATGGCCATTCTGCTAGATGACCTTCTCTTCACTACCGATGACCTGCTATGCTAGGTGACATCAAAGACATCACATCTAGTATGTATCAATGACAGTGTTGCACATACATCTCTTATACCGGTTGCCACCCTATACCGGTTGACATCAATGACAACATAATTCCAACAATCTCTCCCTTTGGCATTGATGTCAACACATGTAGTATCTGACATACTACAAATTCCCTCTCCTCCTTTGTGTGATCCATGGATTCTCACATATGTAGTGTGTCGCATACTACAGAATCTCTCTCCCCCTTTGACAACAATGGCAAAGGGAACTAAAAGGATTTCTCTCCTTATATTTACTGGGCACTGAAAGAGTTTTATCTCCCCTTTTTCTCCAACGGATGCTTATCCTCCTTTGACCATCAAATATTACATCTTCTCAATACACAACACTTGAGATAGATGGCTGAACCACCAACTGACACCAATTGCTCATAAATCCAGTGCATATGCAAACCATAGATACATGCATATACAAATCAGAAACCATTTGAAGGCACATGTGTCAGTGAATACAACATACCTGTCGGTCAGACTGCATCATCTCCCTATGATATGCAGAATTCATTTTGATCCCATAATGTTGATATCAAGTGTTGAGGCTAACACCGATACCAATTGTATCTCTGATACCAAAAGCATGTTCACTTGTGCAGGTAACTCTCCCTCTTTGCAAGCAACACTCTTGGTGATCCAGTTGTGATTTCAATTGGATAAGCATTGAAATATTTCACAACCCCGGACACTTCCATAAACACAATCATACCGGTACAGCCATAGGCACTTGCACACCCTATGTGTCCAGCAAATCTGATACAAGTCAGAAAACATGGTTGTCAACTCCCCCTGAGTCATGCATTTCAGGTCCTTATTGTCTGTCAGGTTCAAAACCGGAGCCAAACTGCCCCTATACCGGTTGAGTTGTGCATATGTGATCAATCTAATGATCTATCAGCTCCATTATATCTACCACAGCATATGACATGATCCTGGATATACACAATGCCATACAATATCATCCTCATGCCATAAATCAAACCGATTAGCCCACAAAAGATGCATGCATACATAATCAACAACCAAGCCAATATTTGTCATTTAGGTCTTCATCAGCACCACCTGAGACATAAATTCCTCATTCCATGCTACTGGAGCTAATGAAATGATCCTCAACTTCATTGTCTTACATAACCTGCAAGTACCTATTACTATACATGTCGGCAACATACTATACATACCGGTTTCCTACACCGGTCCATCATCACTACCAGAGCACCTTCCTCCAACTCTTGTCCTCTTGTGTCAAGTGCCTTTGATTCCAAATGCAATTTAGCCATCCATCGACACATGCAGAAGCAATCTATCTCTCATCTATAGGTGTGTAGTCAAGGCAGCCACTGCACACACTTACCATCTCATTTCCTTCCTTCATACCGACAGCAACCTATTCTTCCATGTGTCCTCTTTCATTAAGAGAGTGAATGATATGGTTAGTTTACTACTCCCCCTAAGGTCCTACATCTCCTTTAAGCCTTAGGAGATATCACCTATCCAATGAATGCACAGTGTCGGTCCATGGTTGCATGTTCTTGCTTCTTCTTCCATACCTACTTGATCTCATTCTTCTTCCCATTTTCAGTCTTGGGAGCATATGTTACCTTATTTTTTTTATGGGTCCTTGCTCTACTGGATTCTACATCATGATCGAAAGCATTGTTCTAGAAGCAAATAGTGTTCATGCCAAACGCATGATTGGGGGACCTTCTATTAAATCGGTTAGACCATCTTCTTCTGGTCATGCCATTGTAACCTGCTTCTAGAACTAGCGGACCTCTTGACCCTGTAGGAGAAAAACCTCTTCTCCTTTTGTTCCATGCAACATTTTGTCTTTCAAATGCTCTAAACCCATTTTCATAATGAGCATAGTTGCTATATCTATTACCATATGACTGCACGTTCATCCTTCTACAATCATGACTTTTATGGCCAAACATATTACACCTCTGACAGACAACAATATTATCTCTAGGAAGAGTAAAATGTCTATTCCTAGACTTCATTCTACATTCATCTACTTTATGGCCATATTCCTTGCATGCAAAACAATAACTGGAGAAACGAGGCTTGTGACCTACAAATTTGTTTTGTTAAGCATGAGGAGATCTTACCGGTTTAGAATCTCCATTTCTTCTTCTCTGGGGATGGACCTTGGATTGTTCATGCTCTTCATCTCTTCCATCCATTCTCTTCTTTTCCCACACTTTCTTTGTCTTGTGGGCAATAGCATTTCCTTGTCTTCTACCGGTAAGGGGTCTTTTGTGTTGTCTTCTCATGTTCTTGCTTCTGATGAAGCTTCCTTCTCCCATCTTCCCTTTTCCTTTGGGATCAGTATTGTTGCTCCTTGTAGCACCAGTCTTCATCATTTGCTTCATTTCTTCACTAGTTGTGGTTAGATCAACCTTCTTTCTTGGAGCATCTCTAACTGTGAAGGTTTGATCCTTGCCATTTTCATTTGAGGAGACAAATTTAATATCTTTGTGGGAGATCTCCTTTCTTGTAGAGAACTCACCAATACCACATCCTAATCCACTGGTATCCTTGGAATGCTTTTGCTTCTTCAACATTTTGTCCAAGGCATCACTACTACCATCAAACCGGATCCTTACCTTGAGATCATCCTGACATTTCTCAAGATCATTTTAAAGAATCTCCATTTCTCCTATCAGATGTTAATATTGTTTATCCTTGACCTCTAGCTCAGATGCTAGATCATTAAACTGACACACCTTGGTGTCTTCTTGTTGAGTCTTTAATTTTGAGACACATTTCTCAAATTCTTCAAGGCATCTAATTAACCAGTTTTGTTCCATAATTGTAGCACTCTTGAATGACTTGTATTCATTCCTCACTTTTCTAAGTTCTTTGGGTGCACTTACAAGTTCCCCTTCAAGATCAACTTCTGCATATTCTTCTTCTTCACTTTCACTATCACTTCCAAACACATATCGTCGATGGGAATGACTTGCATGATCATTCTCAGATGTGTGCCTCTCATCTTTTGATTCTTGAGCCATGAAGAGGTGGGTTCCTTCTTCATCATTGTTGTGGCTACTAATAGATTTGCCTTCATCATCTGCAGATACATGAGCTACATTTCTCATCTTGTCTTTACAAGTCGGTTTTGCAGTAGTAGGCTCATTTCCATAGAGCTTCTTCAATCTATCCCATAAGCTTTTTGTTGATCTGCATTTGTCCACTTGTGAGGAAACATCATTTGATAACCCACAGAATATAGCCTTCACTGCTACATCATTGCATTGGTTTCTTATTTTTGCATCTAAATCAGTGGGACAACTCACTTTACTAGGGAAGCCATTTACAACCAACATCCATACATCAAACCCTAAAGAGGATAGGTAGACTTCCATCCTACAACTCCAAATAGGAAAATTTGAACCATCAATACAAGAGTAGGAATTGACACAAAACAAACCATTGTGTTCAAATACCAGAATCTACCCAAGCTTGAAAAATCTTATCAACAGGGAACCCAGGCTCTGATACCAATTGTTGAACACTAGATGTCACTGAGAGGGGGGTGAACCAGTGATTTACAAACTTTTCCCTTTTAAATCCTATATGTGTACACTGGTTAACAGATCTAACATAAAGCAGACATACTGGTTAGATGGGAGACTCACACAAATGCAACCACACATAAAAGGGACATCACATAACACCAAATGTATGAGGAAAACCCAAGATGGGAAAAACCTCAGTGAGAAGTGTTGTTGGAGACTATTGCTCCAATCTAGCCACATAATAAAAACCTTGGTTACAACATTTAGGGCACCAACCCAAGGAGTACCACTCCTTCTTTAGGGCACCAACCCAAGGAGCACCAACCCTTGATTTTAGGGCACCAACCCAAGGAGAACCAGCCCCTACACCGAGCTCCAACTTAGTGATTACAAAATCATATTTTGAATACAAAAGTTATCTTCATGTTACAAAAGAACTTTGTAACTCTCATGTATGTCTCTCCACCGGTTCTCCTCTTTTCTATCCCCTGTCAGTTCCATTCTCTGTTGGTTCTCTTTTCTCTCTGCTACACTGCTGCTATCTACCACCGGTTTTGATAGCTTAGTCAGATGTCTACCAAATGATTCAAATCGGTTCTCATTTTTCCTTCTCTGCAATATTCTGCAACTCTTCTTTGTCAGTTTAGTCACCACCTATTTACTCTGTTGTCAGACTCAAAGGCCAACTACCGGTTGCCTCACTGTTGCTAGTTCAACTCTTCAACCTGTTTCTTACTTGCACACTCAGTATCTTCTCTAATTCTCATTGATTACTTGATTTATTGCTTCTTTCCTATAGCATCAACACTCTCTCATTCAGTAACACAAACAATATTGTTGGCTCACACTCTTATAGCCATATTTTCCTGCCAAGACATGAATTTGAACATTCGCGCGCTAGGGTTCCCTCCATGCACTGAATCTACATCCGATCTAATCTTTGATCATCATGACATATCAAATCCATTGTGATATCATGTCCTTGATTGATGTTCATCACTCAATCAATGAGCATCACCCATCTGGCTACCTTACGAAACACGTCTTCTCTCTTTAGCTGTTTGTAGCATGTTTTTCGGCCTTTTATCTGATTGATCACGTGAGTGATGCGGTTTCCTTTATCCTCTTTCATTTGCAAGATCAATCTTTACTAGATCTCTGTTGTTTCCTTCATCTCGAGCCTCAATCCTCTGCTTTTCTTTCTCTTGCTTCTCAGTCACCATTAAATGTTGGACCAGTCGCCAACAACCTTACCGACACATCACACGGACCTGTGTATGCATGCCACTTCACCTCCATGTGGCCCCTTTGTCGCCATCCACCTTTGCTAAGTCTTCTATGTTTGTTTGGATAAGATCACCAACCAACCACTCAACCAGGTTCATCTACCGATTCACAGACCATGTCGGTTATACCCTAACCGGTATGCCTTCACCCTTGCACTCTGCTTCTCTTCTGGTGGAGCACCTAAACCGGTCAGCACACATGCCAACCTACCTCATGCACATCTTCATCAAATGGGAATCTTCTGCATCTGCACTTTGTCAGCATTACTGGTGGACATACTTACCGATAAGCACCTTGATGACACCATGTCATCAATCCTTCAACTGCCTCCATCCATCTGCATTTGTGTTTACACCTTTCTTCACCACTGGATCGGCTCTGCTATTAACATGTTTGTCAAAATGACAAACATATCCTACCTTCTCTGTACCGGCAACTCAACATGTCTATATGGCTGATCCGGTGCATATCTCTAATCTCTTGCACCTAATGCAACTTAGAGTTTCACTAGTTGATCTGGTGTGAGCCTTCAAACACTTGCCTTTAACTCTTTTGTCTTATCTTTGAGAACTATGATGCATTACATGCATAATAGGAGATAAGCTCCACTTACCGGTGGAAGTGGATCATTGTCATCTGCATCCTGCATTGCACCAATGTAGCTTCTCTGATTGAGCAGCATATCTTCAAACAGGCACATGTGATCAGTTGGGCACATTCACTATCAGCCATCTCTACAAATGGTGAATGCATATTTATCAGGTGGGAGTCCTACTATTGCACATCCACACAACATATTGGTGGGCTGCACATACTTCACCTCCGGTGTTGATGTGATTTAGGTAACATTCCCCCTCTTCATCACAATCAACCGCCCAACATCCTGCTCTCTTGTTGGTTGGCAACTATGTACTGCCAACATGTCACTTATCGGTCTGCAGTCCTTATGTCTTCAACACAAGTCAACACTAACTTGTGTACCGGTGAATCCAATGGCCATTCTGCTAGATGACCTTCTCTTCCTTACTAGTGACCTGCTATGCTAGGTGACATCAAAGACATCACATCCAGTATGCATCAATGACAGTGTTTCACATACTTCTCTTATATTGGTTGACATCAATGACAACACAATGCCAACAAGTTGATTAGTTGTTGTTGATATGATATGTAAGTATGATAGTTTTGAAAGACAATATTGATAGGTAATGAAGACTTTTCCCTTTATCCTTGATGTCAAAGGGGGAGAGAGTGTAGATGAGTGCTAGGGAAAGAGTGCATATGATCATTCTATCATATGAGTGTTGCCATCAATGACAAAGGTGGAGATTGTTGAAGATTGTTGTGTTGTCATTGATGTCGCATGTGGTGTTGTCATTGATGTCAACCCTCAAAATTGGATTGTCATTAGTGTCTCATGTGCAGTTGTATGTTGAGATGTTGCCAAAGCTATGATGAATTCTATGGCTGGATAAACCTCAAGTTGGTGTTCATGTCCATGCTCAATATTTTTGTGCCTCCATGACTCACGCCCCCATTTTCTCCCTCGACAAAATAGGGACCCCCTTTTTTTCATTTTGTCTTCTCGTTTTCATTTTTATTTCTTTTCTTTCTTCCCTTTTCATTTTTTCTCTTGTTGTTTCCTTTTCTATTTCATTCCCCTTTTTTCTCCTTTCTTCCTTCCCCCCTTTTCTTTTTCTACCCATTTTTTTCTTGTGAGGATTAGGGATAGGAGGTCCCTCTTCTACTTTGGAGTCAAAGATCCCCGATTCCTAACCCCCAAGTCTTGTTTTCTCTTCCCTCCCTTTCGAGGATCAAGGATTTTGACATCCCTGGCCCCAAATACTCCTTTGCAAGATTGAGGATGGCATCACCCTTGACTGTCGACAAGCCCTTGCAAGATCGAGGATCGGAGGTAGAGGTGCTCACTTTCTCAAGCGCACCTATCACCCCTAACTCCTAACCTCCAATTGGTCATGACTCTACCCACCATGATGCCCACATTTAATGCACTTAATCACTTATATAAATCTTGACCTATAGGTCATTTTGCACTTCATTTCCAATTCTTTCAAACATTCATTAGAGAAAATTTCTAGAGTTTCAGCACGCAGGAGAGAGCAAGTTGTGGGTCATCTTGCCAAATCCCAGGGGGTATTTTTTGGTGTCTTTTCTTGTCTTAGGTAGGGTTTTGGCTCTATCTCATTATCTTGTTTCATTTAATTTCTTTATTTATTTTTTTGTGCTATGGTTTCTACCCCGTATGTCTTTACACCCTTATTTTTGGATGTAGCTTACAAGTCAGAACTCTCATCCTCATACCACTCTACAAAGTGTGCATTTGAGCTTTCCTTTTAGTTTTGCCTCACATTATCCATCATTTGGTGTGTGTCCTAATTCTTAGGTTTTCATTGATTTGAGTTTGTTTTATTTCTAGAGTGTGGAGGTTTGAACCATCATTTATGTCTTGAAATCAACTTAGCAAATCTTTGTGTAAAGACTCGAAGAACAAAGATTATTTTTTTTCCAAAACTGCTAAGAATTTCAATGGAATAAGCTAGTTTGTGACATCCCCAACCCCTGACTAGAGTTACTTAAATAGACAAAAAACAATCCTTGCAGGGATTGGAGATGTTCATATCCCTGATACCCAATATAGGGTCATGCATGGAAACATCCCCGACCCCCGATACCTAACGCTAATGATGAATGAAGTAATACATCAAGGATCAGGAGTGTTTCCATCCCCGACCCTGATGGTCTATATGCACTGCTAAATCGAGGATTGTGGATGCTAACATCCCCGACTCATGATCACTCACACAGTATTGTACGATGGGGATCAAGGATGTTGTCGTCCCTAGCCCCCGAAGAGTTTATTGTATATGCTTGAGGTGGGGATCGAGGATGTTTCCATCCCCGACCCTTGAAATATAGGTGGTTTGTTAATGGTTGAAATGCATTAATATGACAAGTGATTAAATTCTTTGTTGTTTTAATACTTACTTAGTTTTTCTTTATTTTAATAAGATGTTTATCATTAGTAGCATAGTTGTTTTTTCTGTTCAATTAGAAATCCTAATTTGACATATTTTTGTGCAGTTGGTGATGTCCCAAAAAAAGGTCATCCCAATGAAGTATAAAATCAATTGTTATCTTCCTCCTACCAAATTTTACCCATTGGATAGGGGCATAATAGATACAAATATAGGACATATAGACATGGAATACTTCCTTAGGTGAATTTCTAAACCAAAAGGGATGACCCCATGGTCTACGTCATCGTCTGCTTAGGGCTAGTGCAAACAACTAGATTTCTTGTCTCCTTGCAATCTATAGAATTAGTCATGGCATGTGCAGCAAACTATAATTCAGATGAGAGGAGAGTCTATGCTCCATTGGGAGAAATCATCTTATATATCTCTCTTGATGCTATAGAAGTCATCGTCCACATTCCCAAACATAATACACATGCTAAGATGATATTTACTCATGGAGAGAAATAGTATGCGAAGGAGAAGAACCCAATTGCATATATTAATGAGCATTTGCTTCAGAAGTCCAAGAAACCCAATTAGTTGGAGCAAATGAAGATCATTCACTGAGCTTACCTACATATTGATGCAAGAGATTATGTCACCCTTCTTAGTAGAGTGGTAGGCTTACCAGATACAAATGAGCTCTTTCCATGGATGATTTTGTTCATCAAGGCTATCTATAAAGAAAAGATTTCATTGATTGGGGAAGGATGAACAGTAACAATTTAGACAAGTAGTTGTTGAGAGTGAAAAGAGACCCTAGGTTCTATATGACAACATATTTGGTGTATCTACTAGTGGCTCAAGCTACATATCTAAACTTGAAAAAAGTGGGATCTATTGTAGATCCTAACATGAAGATATACAATCATTACCCCTACCTTAGAGAAGCAATAAAATTCATTACATGGTTAATGATTTCTTTGTATTTACAATCATAAGAACTCTAGAGAGAGATTTTGGGAAAAGGTTGTCACTTGATGCAGTTGTTGAAATAAGAAGATTTGGCAGTTATTTTATTTAATTCAAGACTTTCTCTTATATTTGGGTGGTGGGTTGTACGATAGTGCCACATAAGTTGTCTCGATATCTTTGTGACAAGTTGGTTGTCTTGGAATTATGTTGATAAGTTGTAGGTACCCATATATGGGTGGTGAGCAATCCCAGGCCTTGTTTTTAGTTGCTAGTAAGAATAGGTGCTCACTCTTGCCTTGAGATGAAGGTTGCAAAGAACATAGAAGTTGACTTACTTGTATTCTTATTGAAACTATTACAAGTAGAGTGCAACAAGTTTAACCATATTGACACATGCAGCAAAGTAATGGGATCACATTTTTGACATGTGTTGGATATTTTAGACCATTGAGCCAACTGTACTTATGATCATGAAGTGAGGTTAAGAGATTATTGTAGATTACATCTTGACTTAGTAGTCCAAGAAGACAAATTGTGGAGGTCAAATGAAGTAAGATAGGAAAATGAGAACAAGTTGCACCCATTGTATAATCAGAAGAGATTTTTGATATTCTCATTCATAATGTAGATCCAAACTTTCTTGAGCTAGAAGATATGAAGGAGAGGGCAAGACATGTTAGAAGTCACCCCCTATATATATTGCATATCTCACAAGTTGAGAGTAGGTCACAACAAGAATAATTCAACATTTCTAAGAATAAGAAAAGTACATCTTTATCAAGTAGGCCACCTCCTCCTCTTAGGAACCCCACAAGTCGTGCAAGACCTTATGTAGAACAAGATCCATTAAAAGTACGTATAATCAAATGAAGGAAAATAAGGGAACTCAAAGAGAACCTTCCACTAGTGCTCCTCAATCTATGAAGAGAAAAGAAGTGCCTTCTACCCCTACTATGGTTACTCCATCCACAATCCATCAAAGGACTAGATTAGAAAAAGTTAAGGAAAAGGCTAAAGAGGTGGTTTAAGAAGACCCAATGGTGTATAAGAGATTAAGAAGAGGTCCTAAGGGACCTCCTCCTACAAGAATAATCAAGGATTAGTCTAAAGAAGAAGCTGAATATGGTGGACCCCAATTGCAAATAAAGAAGCAAGCAAGATCTGAACCCTTAATGCAAGAGCAAGGTGTTCAAACTTCTCAGGCTCACAAGGTAACCCCAATTGTGCAACAAATTTCTTTTGTTCAAGAACAGGGTCCTTTACCATCATCTTCAGTAGACACTCTCTGTGAGCATACAGTAGAACAACAAAAATCCTAAGGAACAATTCACATTAAATTAATATTGAAGGGGAAGCTAAAAAGGGAAGTTTTTTAGAGACACATGTTGAAGAGGAACAAAAAATAGAAGAAGATCTTCCTCAAGAGAATGTACAAGATGAAGAATTGTTGCAGATGGATACAAGAGTTGCTACAACTAAAGTACATGAGAAGCCTCCTAACATAGGTAATGAAATAGAATTTCTTGATAAGGAGATTAACGATGCATTGCTCTCCATGCTTGGGAGAGGCTTATATGAGGAAGATTATCAACGGGTAGTGACAAAGGAACAAGCTAAGGAACCACCAAGGGATGGCAATCAAGAAGAAGTTCCTAGTGATAAAAATGACACAGAAGAGATATAGATCGAAGAGTAGCAACAAGAACATTGTAAGTCAGTTGGAGAACAGGAGAAAGAACGGTAAGTTCCCTCGAAACAAGATATGGGAGGAAAATCACATCATATCAATGAAGAAACGTATGATGAAAATAAGAAAAATGAAAAGGATTTTGGTAATATAGATGGCCAAGAGGATGAAGAGCAACCTAGGGACAAGGTAGAGCAACGTTAAATTGAAGTTAGAAGTGCAAACATAACTCCCACTTGGTTGGCTAAAACATTTAAGCATAGGTAAAGAAGATATAAGGAGATAGATCAAGTTGATTTATCTATGCTAGAACAAGCATTCTAGACTCTCAAGCCCAAGAAACATGCCCAAAAACTATTAGTCTTTATGAATTAGTCACCAGTAAGGAGGGACCTCAAAGAGATCAATTCGGACCGGTCAGCAAGAGTAAACACAACAGAAACACATAGATATGATGGATGCAATGTAGAACAAGTTATTTTATTGCATAAAATCTTATTACGGCCAACTGGTAACAACTGGCTACAACATACTGGCTCACAAGCCTGGTAGAATGGGTCACAACCGGGACCTTGAATCGAAAGATCTATCTTCTATGCACAGTCTAGCTATCTGATTCTCTGATTGATTCTCATTTATTCCATTCTAATGCATAATTACAAATATATATATATATATATATATATATATATATATATATATATATATCGATCCAAAGGATCCAGTCGGGCCAAAAGGGATCAAAACCCGAAGAACAAGACCTAACATGAAAATAACAAAGGTCGGCCTCCCCCAAGAGATTCCTCCGCAAAATCCAAAGGATGAAATGTAGAAGGTCAGCCACACGCCAAGGAACATAAAAATCAATGCCCAGGGCTCCGCAAGCTTTGGAATGGGTTCTGGTAGATCACAAGAATATGTCTCGGGCAACTAATAACAAAGGAACAACTGGTAACAAGAGACTGTCATGGAAACCGGTAGCGATATCTTGTCGGAAAGTGATCCAAATGTGATGTAGTTTGAAAGCAAGAAAGATGATCAAGTCTTAAAGTAGAATCCAACTCCACAAGATCTGATGAGCCAAAACTGAGACACGCATAAAGGAAAACTGAAACTGCAAACCAAAAACAAAACAGAAAGGAAAAAAAATTTGGTTGATGCAGGATTATTGTGAATCGAGGATGCTCCTGCATCACACATCTGGGGTTATTGAAAAAGTGAGCCTCTCACATTTTGGGGGTCAAAGGAAAACCAAGGCGGTCTACCTCTACTTGAGAAATCCAAGATGAATCTTCAACTACTTTGTCCTTCCACTTCACAAGATATTCTTTATATCGATTGCACCGGGTATTACACCCAATCATACTGTCCAAAATCTCTTCAAATTGATTCGGTTCCTTTCAGGGCAACTGTTTCTCCAAGTCTGCAACATTGTCCTTACTAAATTCTAGTTCATCGTACTCATGAATATCTGCAATGTTGAATATAGGTGAAATACTTAGACTATCTGGTAGCTCCACTTCATATGCATTTCCAGAACTGAACTTCCTCAAAATCTTACAGGGTCCAAACTTCTTCATCTGCAACTTATTATAAGTTCCAACCAGGAATCTCTCTTTTCTCAGACATACCATCACTTCATCGCCAACCTCAAATTCCTTATGTCTCCTTTTCTCATCTACCTTCTCCTTATATTTGTTGTTCATGTCTTCAAAATGTTGTTTAACCTGAATATGCAATGTTGCCATGTGATCTACAAAATCTTCTCTGAACTCTTCCGGTCTTCACTGCTAATGTCTCTCAATTCTACTATAATTCTAGGGTGCACTCTGGTAACAATCTTAAAAGGTGTTTTTCTAGTACTTCTATTCACTGAATTGTTGTAGGCAAACTCTACTTGTGCAAGGATTAAATCCCAACTTCTGGTTTTATCTCAAACTAAACATCTCAACAAATTTCCCAAACTCCGGTTAACAACTCATGTCTGTCTATCAGTCTATGGATGAAAAGTAGAACTGAACTTCAAATCTGTCTTCATCTTCTTCCAAAGTGTTCTCCAAAAATAGCCAACAAACTTAGTGTCTCTGTTTGAAACTATGCTCTTAGGTAATCCATGCAATCTCACCACTTCCTTGAAAAATAGGTCTGCTACATGTAATGCATCTCATGCCTTCTTGCAAGGTATGAAATGAGCCATCTTCAAAAATATATCCACTACCACAAATATAGAATCATTCCCTATCAGTGTCTTAGGCAATCCAAGTACAAAATCCATGCTAATATCCTCCAAGGTCTTACCGGTACTGTCAAAGGTTTATACAATCCCACATTCTAACTACTACCTTTTGCAACTTGACAAACTCTACAAGTTTGCACATGTCTCTTAACAGCCTTATGGATTTGGGGCCAAAAGTACTACTCACTCACCAATGCAATTGTTTTTTCAATGCCAAAATGTCCGGCTAAACCTCCACTATGTTTCTCTTTTATCTGGTTGTCTCTCATGGAACTCTTAGGTATGTACAATTTAACTCCCCTGAATGACATCCCATCCTAAATGAAGTAATTCAACCATTTGCTTCTATCTACCATAACCAGTTCTCTACATGCTTTCCAAGGTTCTACAAAGTCCAGGTCTTCATCATACAAGGTCTTCAAATATTCAAAACCTAATACTGTTACTATCATCTCTGTCAACAAACTCCTTCTCCTACTCAATGCATCAACAACTTTGTTATATTTTCCACTTCTATGCTTCAACACAAAGGTGTAACTCTGCAAGAATTCTACCCATCTCATATGTCTTTGATTCAACTTACTCTGACTGTTCAAATACTGCAAAGCTTCATGATCTGTATACAACACGAACTCCTTATGCAACAAGTAGTGTATCCATTTCTTCAAGGCTTGAACTATGGCATAAAACTCCTAATCATACACTAAATATCTCCTCCGGGCATCATTCAATTTCTCACCAAAATAGGCTACTGCTCTCCCTTCTTGACTCAAGACTACTCCTATTTTTGTTCCACTTGCATCACAATCCACTTGAAATACTTTATTGAAATTCAATAAAGCTAACACATGCTACTCAATCACTTTCTGCTTTAATAGTTCAAAACTTTTGTTTGCTCCGGTGGTCCACTTGAATTCCTTCTAATCTCCTCTCATGGTCTCAATCATAGGGTTACAAATTGAACTGAAATTTCTGATAAACTTTCGGTAAAACTAGGCAACCCATGAAATGATCTTACCTCCCCAATGCTTTCCGATGTAGGTCACTCAACAATGGCTTTCACTTTCTCAGGTTCCATCTTCAAACCATCCTCAGATATCACAAAGCCCAAATAGACTAACTCGTCCTTCATAAAAGTACACTTCTTGATATTGATCAGCAACTTTTCTTCTCATAGCCTCTGCAAAACTTGTCATAACTACAACAAATTCTCCTCTTTTGATTTACTAAAAATTAGAATGTCATCCAAATACACAATAACAAACTTACCCAATAATTTCTTCAATACCTCATTCTTCAGCCTCATGAAAGTACTTGGTGCATTAGTCAATCTAAAAGACATCACCAACCATTCATATAGTCATTCATTTATCTTAAATGTTGTCTTCCACTCATCACCTTCTATAAACTTGATCTGATGATATCCACTCTTCAAATCTATCTTTGTAAAGTATTTTTCTCCACTCAAACAGTCCATTATGTCATCCATCCTAGGCAAAGGAAACTGGTATTTCACTATGATCTTGTTTATTTTGCTTTAATTGGTACACATCCTGCATTCTCCATTCTTCTTAGGTGCTAATATTTTTGGTACTGCACAAGGGCTCAGACTCTCCTTGATCAAACCTTTCTTCAATAGCTCTTGGACTTGTCTATTCAGTTCTTCATTCTCTGTCAGTGTCAGCCGGTGTGCAGCTTTGTTAGGCAAACTAAATCCGGGAACCAAGTCCATGCAATGACTAATACTTCTTATAGGTGGCAATCCATCAAGTACATTATCTAAAATGATGTCCTCATATTCTGTCAGCAAATCTCTTATCTATTCTAGTTGTTCTCCTGCCGGTTTCGATCTCTCAGTCTTCTTAGGAATTAAGGCAAAACACACATTCTCATGTCTTAGTCCATCCATTAATTTCCTTCCATCTACTAAATAGATTCTTGCATTCATATAGACTTCATTCTTCAAAGGTTTCTCCAAAGGTAACAAATTTTGCTTCATCCCATTGGCCACAATAGTGTATGTATTCTTCCTTCCATCATATATTGCCTGTCTATCAAACTGCCAAGGTCTACCCAACAAAAGATGACAAATATCCATACGCATAATACCACACAAAACTTCATCATGATAATTCCCAATTTTTAATTTCGCCAAACATTGTTCACTTACTAACAACTTATGTTCATCCCAAATCCATGTTATCTGGTAAGGCTTAGGGTGTTTCAATCTCTCCAATTTTAACTTATTCACCATCTCTTCTAAAACAAGATTATCTGAACTACCACTATCAATAACTTTACAACACTTACCAAATACCTTACATCTGGTCTTGAACAGATTCTTCCTCTGTAAGGGCTCTTCATCTCCTCCGATATGACACAAAGCTCTCCTCATCATCAACAGTTCTCCATCTTCTAGTTTATTGTCTGATCTGGTGGGGTTTTCTTCCACCACTGTTTCTCTTATGGTAGCCTCTGTCTTATTACATTCAAATGCGCGGTGTCCTTCTCCTCCATACTTAAAGCAAGTTCCTCTTAATGTCCTCTTGTCTTGTCTTCCAAAGTTCTCATTTTGGTAACCATCTGGTTCTCTCCTCGGGTAGAAATTTCTATCATCCTTTGGATATGAATAACCTTCTTTGTTCACTTCCTTGTCCTTGTTCTGATTTGTACTGGTTCCTCTTCCTCAGGTATATCCTCTTCCTCCTTGAAATATTTCTCTGGTAAACCTTCCACCTCTACCTCTTTGTCTTTTCTCATGTCTTTTGTTAAACTTCTCTTCAGCCTTTAGGGCATACTGGTAAGACTCTTCAACACTCTCCAATTTGATTATACTGAGTTCATCTTGCATAGACATCTACAATCCGTTCAAATATCTATATCTTGCAATTTGTTCAACTTCATCATCAACATGTCTGGATGTAACGTTCAACTTGTAAAATGCTTTGGTGTACTCCATCACACTATATTCCTTATGTCTCAGATTCTACAACTTTCGAATGAAATCAACTTGATAATTCATCGGCACAAACTTTGATTTCAACTTAGCAATCATCATATCCCATGTCTTAATCTTCTCTTTACCTCTTCTCTGTCTGTCAACTTGCAAATGCTTCCATTAAAGAGATGCATGACCTTTCAAGCGGGTACAGGCATATTTCACCTTCCTCTCTTCTATAGTGTTTTCAAAATTGAAATACTTCTCCATCTCCAAGATACAATACATCAATTCATCTGAATCTAACTTCCCATCATATTCTGGTGGGGTAAAATGAGGTTTAGTGTTCACCCTACTCAAAACCCTTAAAAAACCTTTCTTCATCCGGATCAATTGTCGATAGGTTTACTTGTTATGTCAAGGCTTCTTCTCCTTCATCTTCACTTACATCTTCAATATGTCAGCCTCTTCTTCTTTGGGTTGTCTCCATGGCTTCTAACCGGGCTATTATTCCTCGCAACATCTCCATCATAGCAAGGTCTGCATTCCCACATGCTCCACCATTCCTAGTTCCTCTTTGCGCCATCAATTCAAGCTAGTCCTCTGCAATTGTAGGTCGGATCCACAATCTGCCACCCTACAACAAGAAATTCAGGACACAACCTCCAGAACAAAACTTTGCTCTGATACCACTTGAAGCAGTCACCGATAAGGAGGGACCTCAAAAAGATCAATCCGGACCGATCAGCAAGAGTAAACACAGCAAAAACACATAGATATGATGGAGGCAATGTAGAACAGGTTATTTTATTGCATGAAATCTGATTACATCCAACCGGTAACAACTGGGTTACAACATGCTGGATCACAGGCCTGGTAGAATAGGTCACAACCGGGACCTTGAATCTAAAGATCTATCTTCTATACACAGTCTAGCTATCTGATTCTCTAATTGATTCTCATTGATTTCATTCTAATGCGTAATTATAAATATATGTATATCAATCCAAAGGATCCAATCGGCCCAAAAGGGATCAAAATTGAAAGAACAAGACCTAACATGAAAATAACAAAGGTCGGCCTCCGCCAAGAGATTCCTCTGAAAAATCCAAAGGATGAAACATAGAAGGTCAACCACACACCAAGGAACATCGAAATCAATTCCCAGGGCTTTGCAAGCTTCAAAATGGGTTCCGATAGATCACCAGAATAGGTCTCAGGCAACCGATGACAAGAAACTATCATGAAAACCGGTAGCGATATCTTGCCAGAAAGTGATCCAAATGCGATGCAGTCCAAAAGAAAGAAAGATGATCAAGTCTTCAAGTAGAATCCAACTCCACAAGATCCGATGAGCCAAAATCAGGACACACGGAAAGGAAAACTGAAACTGCAAACAGAAAACAAAATAGAAAGGAAAATGTTTTGGTTGATGCAAGATTGTTGTGAACCGAGGATGCTCCTGCTTCACTTTACCACTCATGTGTTCATTTATTAAAGGGCCTAGATTGCAGTATCTCT
Organism: Cryptomeria japonica; assembly: GCF_030272615.1. Classification (NCBI taxonomy): domain Eukaryota; kingdom Viridiplantae; phylum Streptophyta; class Pinopsida; order Cupressales; family Cupressaceae; genus Cryptomeria; species Cryptomeria japonica. The sequence continues at coordinate 52,107,692 of NC_081406.1, read as the reverse complement.
TGTGGATAAGCCCGAAAATGAGATGGGACCCGACGATTATCAAAAGCAAGAAGTTGACTTTGAAAAATTGATTGCTCAAATTAATCGGATGAATTATTCAATGATATACAACCATATATAAAGAGTTTACAAGGCGACATTCTAAATTAAGAAGTCGTTTTAAGTGAAAACTAAAAAGCTAAAAAACTTAAAATACTAAATAAAGCTTAAAAAACTAAATAATAAAAAGCTAACTATGCATCTTTAATAAATAAGCAACAATTTCACTTAACGAATTAAAAAAGCTAAAAATCTAAATAACTCGACAACTAAGATGACCACTAAGAATAGAAAATGACCATTATAGAATAGATATTAATATTATTTTAATACCCTCCCTAATGGTCATCGTACTCAATATCCTACAAAAGACATTGTAGATCTTTTGATCACAAATGCAAAGAACACTTCATTGATACAGAGACCCTCCCAAGATCTGCAAAATGTTAATGACCAAGAGCACAAAAATCCATCCAACCTGCTATAGTCCTCACATGCGAATTAGAGATCTTGCACACGCAAATTACTAAAGCCTGAAACCATGGTTTTGAGAAAAAATCGGCAAACCCTTTTGCAGAAGAGTATTGAGCATTGTTTTCTCCAACAATTCTAAAACAGACTACAAGATACCATGATTACAGATGTGTTGGCATTATTGGCATTAAGTTGTCATTGATGTCAGCCGGTTTGGCAAGGTCATCGGTAAGTAAGAAGTGGTGACCGGTATGGTGGCACTACACATGAGAGTGAGCAGACAAAAGGAAGGTTATCGGTACATATGACTTGTGTCATCTACCAATAAATAAGGCTTACCAGTAAGGAACAAACTAGGAGGAAGGTTGTTTGTTTGTTATGAAGGAAAAACAGCCGGTGGACAAAACAGTGAGGATGTTTGATGGTCATACCGGTAAGGTGATCTAAACCGGTAGTCTACCTTGGTCGACAAAGAATGTCAAACCAACATAGGAATCTAAGCAGAAGTGGGTGTCGGCAAGCATGATAGATGGATGCCAGGTGGAGGGATTGCACAGGTCGGTGGAGTGTGCATCGACGTAACAAATTTGCAAGCAGGTTGGCTTTAATGAGGAACCTGCAAGTCACGGAGTATGCCAAAAGATTGCGCCTCGAGGAAGGCAAGTTGGCAAAGTGACTGAACTGATCTTGCAAGAAGATCTAATCTTCGTACCTGTTTGGTGAAGGAAACAGTAAAGTCATTAATGGCGAATGACAGATAAAAGCGGAAAAGCATGGTGCAGACCTCTAGATTTAGAAAATGCACATTGGAATACGAAGCTTTGTTGGTGATTGATTGATGTCAAGAATATCTTATCCCTGGAAAAGAAGATCAAATGAAATCGGATTCAAATCGAGTTGGAGAAGGTAAAACCTAACACGACAGTGATTGAATGTGTTCTTGGCGGGAATCCATGATTATAAATACATGAGCACAAAACAGAAAAGGTTGATGCTTGAGGAGAAGAAGAAGAGTGAAGACAGCTTGAGTGCAGAGAAGAATCATCTCCCTTGGAATTTATTCTAAGAAATTTACAGAGTGAGTTAACAAGCAAACCGGTGAGAGGGTTTAACTGGCAGTGATTGAGTACCGGTATAACTGTAGCAGGTCCAACAGTTGAGCAAATCAGTGAGGTGTGGTTGAGAAAGGCGGCATCTAAGTGTGGCACAGTGAGTTGTGAGGCTGAGAGAGAGAGAGAGAGAAGAGAGGCAAAGAATCAAAGAGAGCGGTTTCATAACCGGTAGTGTGAGATCCAGTAAAGAAGAGAAGACTGTCAACCAGTAATAACCTATTTGATCAAGAGTTGCAGAACTCATTTGCAACAAGAAGCTATAACTGTATCCAAATTATATTAAAATATACATCACCAAGTTGGATCTTGGTGCAGGGGTTGGTGTTCCTTGGGTTGGTGCCCTAAATCTTTGTAATTCAGTGTTTCACTTGTGAGGCTGGATTGGAGCAGTAGTCTCCCGTAGCATTTTTTTTCCCATATTGGTTTTCCTTGTACATCTGGTGTTGTGGGTTGTATTTGTGTGTTTGTCTTCTTTGGTTTCCTCATTTGCTTTACTAGTTTGATTGTTTAGTGCTCAGGTTAACAACCAGTATTCTAAGGTTGCTTTAAAAGGGAAAAGAATTTAGGAACCACTGATTCACCCCCCTCTCAGTGGTACATTGTGCTCAACAATTGGTATTAGAGCCTAGGTTCCCGGTTGTTTAAAAATCTTGGGTAGATTCAGGACTTAGAACACAATGGAAAGAAATGAGTCTGCTTCCTCAAAAGCCCCCATGTTTGATGGATCCAACTATGCCTTTTGAAGCAGAAGAATGGAGACCTATATCTCCTCCCTTGGTTTTGATGTGTGGATGACTATCAAGAATGGGTATGATGTCCCTAGTGTTCCTCCCACTAATCCTGATGCCAAAAAGGAGCAAAGGTTATTTGAAGGAGATGAAAAATTCAAAGAGGCCAAGATGCAAGCACTAAGGGGCCAACTTGAAGGCATCAAGTTGAAGGATGATGAAAAGAGTGTAGACTATCTTCACATATTTGATGAAACTATGAATACCATAAAAGGACTTGGGGAAGAAATTGCATATGAGATCCTTGTCAAGAAGGTACTTAGGTCCCTTACACCTAAGTATGATAAAATGGTGTTTGCCATAGAAGAAGCCAAGGATATGAAGATCTTTACAATGGATGAGCTATTTGGCTCACTAACAGCCTATGAGATGAGAACAATCGGTGATGCTTCCTTAAGGAAATAAGCAACATTCAACACAACCCAGAAGGGCAAAGAAGTAGCTGCTCATAAAGGATCCAGTGAAGACTCTGATGCAGAGGTAGAAAAGTTTGTCAAAAAGCTCAAAAGAGGATCCGACAAGTATAAAGGAAAGCTACCACTCAAATGTTTCAACTGTGGTAAAGTTGGACACTTTGCTGCAAAATATCCTCATAATGAAACTGGTGGAGGGTTTAGCAGATCTGCTGGAAACGATAAAGAAAGAAATGTCTATCGGCAAGGAAGAAGAGGCTACCAGAAGCACAACAGCCTCTATACTATTGAGGATGATGCCACAGATAAAGAAAGTGCATCAGAAGATTACTACCATGATAATGACAGAAAAGTTAATCTCTTTATGGCACTTGATGAACCGGTTGGTGAAGATGAGGAAGAAGAGGATATTGAGGATGATTTGGATTTAGAAGGAGGGCTTATAAGTGCTCTTGAGGAGTTGAGTAAAACAAGAAGAGAACTCAAGAAGGTCAAGCTTGTTGTAGTAGATGAACAAGGTCTCTTGAAGCAATCCCTGGATGAGTCCAATCAAGTATATTTGACTTGAAACTGTAGTTAGAAGAAGCCAAGAGGATATGTCAAGTTACATCCTCTGATCTAATGAAGAAGGAAAACGAGCATCAAGATCTGGAAGCAGAAATAGTGAATCTCAGAAAGGAGCTTGAAGAAAGTAAGGAAGAAATAAAAGTAAGAAGCAAATATGAAGGTAGCACCGAAGCCTTAGACAAGATGTTGAGCAAACAGAAGCAATCCAAAGATACTGGTGGCTTAGGCTTTGAAGAAGGTCAAAGTTCAAATAGAAAAGACACATCTGGTAAAGAGATACAGTTCACCTCTTCAAATGAAGGTGAAGAGAAGAAGACATTCGCTGTAAGCAAGGATACTGGTAAAAAGACATGCAGATGTTGTTGGAAATCGCCACACAAACCAGTATACACAAGCAATGAACTGGAGGCCACACTCATTGTACCGACATGCAGATCCAAGGAGAAATGCAAGAGTTGACCATGAAGGATTCACCAGAGTCAACAACATGAAGGGAAGACCCTCGGTGAGGCAGACCTTTGCAGGATCAAGGCAACCTAACCGGTATGTTTCAAACTTTTATGGTTACTGTTACCGGTGTAACAAATTTGGGCATAGAATATTTGGTTGTAGATTAACCAATAATTCCTCTATGAGTTATGAAAGTAGAAATCCTTTTAATGCACTCTAGGATATGAATGTTGTCTATTATCAGTACAATGGATATGGTCATGGGAGTTTTGAATGTAGGAAGAATAAATCGGTGCCCTATAATAATTTTAAAGATTTATCTTTAAATGAAAATGTGAAATGCTATAACTGTCAAGAGTTTGGACATATAGAAAGGTTTTTTAAAAATAGGAAGATCAAGCAGAAGAAGATAAATCCTGATCAAGAACTGGTAGTTGAACCACACAAAATAGTAGCTGACAAGAAGAAGGAAACCAAACCGGTATGGATTGAGAAAGAAAAGGACAAGGCAGAATCAAGTCTGATAGTGCAGACTGCTTTACACATTGAAAGGAAAAATCTATGGGTTGTAGGTAGTGGTTGTTCCAACCATATGACTGGTGATAAAAAGAAATTTATTAAACTCGAAGACTGGAATGGTGATTCAGTAAGATTTGGAGACAACTCATCCATCAAAATAAAGGGAAAAGGTACTCTAAATATTGATAGAAAATTGAAGGCATGTGATGTATATTATGTGGAAGGCTTAAAGAATAATTTACTGAGTGTGAGTCGGATGTGTGACAAAGGTTATAAATTCACTTTTGACTCAACTGGTTGCCAGATAAAGAAAGACAATAATGGTTAGGTTGTGGAAGAAGGAAAGAGAAAAATGGCAATGTTTACAATTTGAAGGAATGCTATGAGTCCCAATGCATGATAGGACAGGTTGATGAAAGCTAGTTGTGGCACCGAAGATTAGGCTACATAAACTTTAATAACTTAGTTGCAGTAAGTAGAAAGGGGTGTGTAAGGAATATGCCATCCATCATCAAACCGGTAAGCACATTTTGTGATGAATGTGTAAAAGGGAAGCAAACTGAGGTGAGCTTCAGGACAAAACAACACAACACCTCAAGACCACTTGAGATTATGCATACAGATCTATGTGGTCCAACCAGGACAAGAGCCCTTGTCGGTGAAAGATATTTTATGCTCTTTATTGATGATTATTCAAGAATGACTTGGATCACTTTCCTGCAAGATAAGTCATAAGCTTTTGAGAAATTCAAGATCTTTAAGAAGATGGTGGAGAAGGAAAATGGCTGCAAGCTAAAATGCCTAAGATCAAACCGAGGTGGAGAGTTCACATCAAATGAATTTGAAGATTAATGTGAAAAACATGGAATTAGAAGGCAATACTCGACTCCTAGGACACCACAACAAAATGGTGTGGTAGAAAGCAAGACCAGGACAATCAAGGAGATGGCCAAAACAATGTTAAATGAGGCCAGTCTGCCGGACACATATTGCAAGGAAGTTGTTCATATTGTTGCATATACCTTGAACCGAGTTCAACTGAGGACAAACAACAGAATGACACCTTATGAGTTGTGGTATGACCAGAAGCCATCAGTCAAATACTTCAAAGTATTTGGAAGTAAGTGTTTTATCAAAATAGATATGGATGGTCTAGGTAGTTTTGACTCCAGGAGTGATGAAGGAATCTTCCTTGGTTATTCATCTAATAGCAAGGCCTACACATGCTACAACAAAAGACTAAGAAGAGTCATTGAGAGTGTGCATGTAAAAGTTAATGAGGATATGCACAAAGGAAGTCACCCGCAGGTAAACCGGTATGATGATTCTGGTGATGAAGATGAGGAAGCTTAGTTAGATAATGAACCAAAAGAAACATCCAAGAAGGCTCCCAACCGGTATGTGCAGTTGAATCAACTGGAAGAGCAAATTCTAGGAAATAAGAGTGATGGTGTGCAGACTAGAAGAAGACTTTCCCGGAATAATGAACAAGTCAACTTCTGCCTCATGACTGAAGTAGAACCTAAAACATTCAATGAGGCTAGCAAAAGACAAGAATGAATGAATGCCATGGAAGAAGAACTACAACAAATTGAGAAGAACAAGACTTGGGAATTAGTCCCTAGACCAAAAGATAAGAACATCATTGGCACTAAATGGGTCTGCCAGAATAAGATGAATGAAGAAGGTAAAATTGTTAGGCATAAAGCTAGATTGGTGTGCAAATGATACTCTCAGGTAGAGAGAATTGACTTTGAAGAAACATTTGCACTGGTAGCTAGATTAGAAGTAATTAGAATGTTTCTAACCTTTTCTGCCTACAAGGGTTATAAAGTATATCAGTTACCAACTTGATTGAATATTCTGTTAGGAATCTGGTGGCTCCATACTCTTCTATTTTGGTGAGCATAGGAAAGACATTTTCCCATTTATGTTCCTCTTTTTCCCATGGCAAAATCTAGTTTTGAATCTCTGTAATGAGGCTCTGCATCTCATCGCATAACTTCCTGGAGCTTGTGATATACTTTTCTCCGTCTTTAATTACTCCTTCAATCCATTTCTCCACAGCCCCCACAATGCTTTTAGCTCGTTGAACCTGACTCATTAGCTTTCTATTCTCTAGTAAAGTAGGGTCAAAGCTCTCTATAGCATGGGATATGGGAAGTGCTCTGAAGCAGCCGATGCTATCAATGAATTGAGCAAGAATTTTTATATGCCGGTTTAGCTCTCTCTTCTCATGCCCATCTTTTTTCGACCTGGTGAGCATTTTCTTAGCCGATACCTGGAAGAAGTGATTATCTAAATCCCTACTCGTGTTCCCGAGCTCCACCTTTGGTGATCTCAAAGTCCTCTGCATTGACCTCCTTATCTTCATCTTTTGGCTTGTAAGAAGCAATCTCGGCAACCCACTTTCCAGTTCCTTCATCATTATCCAATCTGGCAGTTGTTTTAAACTTCTTTTGCTTGGGGCCCTTCTCTGTGTACTTAACTACCATGTCCTGAATTGGGATGGTCACAGCAATGAAACTCCCTTTTTTGCTTACTGAAGTGGTTAGCCACTTAGGAGTTGCACTCGAACTGGTTGTTCCTTCGATCACTTTAGGGGGTGGCGTCATGGCTACGGCAACCGCATGGGAATCCATGGTGTTGACAATGTCACTGTCAAGATCTTCAACTTCAAATATCTGAGCATCAAGAATTTTATCCTTTACCTCTATATCTTTGGTCTGGTCCATCCTTTTCTACGCAGCACTTCATGACATAGTATGTCGAGGAGCAGAGAAGTCCAGAGCCAGATTGGGCTTGTGCCTAATGTGAGATGGCTTTTTATCCTTACCTACATGAACAGGCATAGAATTGAGATTAGAAAAATGCTTTGGTGAACGCAGAGTAACCTCACTATTTCTCACGGAGTTAGACTTGGTGCCTAATCTCACTGCTCTCTTCATGTCGCCCCACTATGTGGTTCTCTCCAAAACCCTTTTTGTTTGTAGTTGTATGTTGTCCTCTTCTTCTACATCCCAGTTGATGCAGGACACTTCGATTTCAGCTTAGTCTAAGTATCTGGGTTCAAAAAGCTCCAGATAATCTTCTTCAAGCCCACTTATGTCAAGCTTCACCTGTAGTGAAATTACTTGCTCCAATACCATTCTCATGTGTGCCCTCTTGAAAACCTCAAGTTCATCACTACAATCTTCCCAAAAGTCCTCTAGGTGTGGAATTGGGAGGTACGGCATCAAACCGAGACTTCATGAGATACCTTTATTGTCAAAGCCTTTTCTTTCGTGATACAGTGGAAAATTGAAGTTTTTCAAGTCGGCTCCAATGCTTAAAGCATCTGACATTGAACTGCAGGATAAAATATCCAACTGAATAGGAAAATGATCCTCCCATTTATCCCTGGGTTGAGCCTTCTTAATCACGGTAGCCAACTTCCTACAAATCTCTGCCAAAACAAAACAATCTGAACAAAAATGAGGAAGCTTGAAAGGCTCTTCCTCAAAACTGCCCACTCTTATGTAACAAAAGTGAGGGAACTGAATAAAGAAACTACCAAATCTCTTCACTAAGGCCTATGCATCCTCAAACATCCTCTTGATTTTCATGTTCTTTAATTCATAACACAAATTTCCCAGGAAGGCATTATGTACCTTCCTAAAGTCTTGCAAAGCATTATCCTTTTGTAACATAGGCTAAAAATCATACACAGAGACCTCTCCCTCAATGAGCTACCTAGGTATTCCCACTATCTCCTTAACACACCCAAGCAATATATCAAATATGAGGACATGAAGAAATTCTGCTTGAACTGTTTGGCCATACTCAGTTGCTCCCTCATGGAATCGACAATCAGCTCTGCCCAATCGAGATTTTGCTTTCCTTCCATTACCAGTTGTACATAGCAATAAATCTAGTCATCAAAACTGTAGGCCTCTGTCCAGCCTCTGACTCGGTGCAATAGTAACATGACATCATGAATGTGGGGAAGCATATGGTTCTTGTTGGGATTCTTGGGCAACCTGGAGCCAACCCTTTGGGGAACCTTCAACCAATATTTTGCTACATTATTCTGGTGCCTGGTTCTATCTGCGTTGAACTTAGTAATTGATTGGGCGGGAGAAAAGTTTGAGAACTGATAATTAAGTAGTTTGAAAATGGAGGAAATAACTTCGCGGTTAATGGCAAGGAGGGTTTCACCATTATCTCTTTTAATGGTCTCAGAAATTGGATCATACCTAGCAATACACTCTCTAACTAGTTCTGGGCAAGGGATAACTGGGGGGAAGGCTACCACTTCTATGAAACCACTACTCAGAATTTCTACACCAAAGGAACCATCAATTCCGTTGAACACCCTTTCCTTTAAAACTTCCAGATTTTTTCCTCTTAAGTTTGTATTAGTGACTATGGGCTCTGTACGTGGAAGACTAAAAATGTTCCCAAAAAGGTGTAATGTGGACTTCATAATTCATAAATAACAAGCCTTATTTTCTTAGCAAATCTTATTACGAGAGAGGAAAAGCAGGAAAAAATCACTGGAGAGGACAGGAAAAAAACTCACCTTCACAGTTGAGAGCAATCGGACGACTACCAGCAAACAAACCTTCTATCCAAGAAAAGTAACTCCACAGCAATGAGGAAAAAGTTTTTAGAGAACTAATCACTTCATACCTTATAGCAAAAGTAGTGATACGAACTTATTAAGTGCATCAATTCCAATCATCAGTTCAAATGTGTTGAGCATTTGGATTGGACATCACACGTGCGCATTGAATGCATGGCGGCATTTTTGGAGTAACCGCCAATTCCCAAAATGATTACTTGCCTCAAAAACTCAAACAGTTGACGTCACCCGAGATATGGTTCAATCTTCATCATACTTGGAAATAAGTGCACCATCATGTCTTTTAGCTCATGGGACCCACCTGATTTGAACACGCATGAACAATCTGAACTGACTTCATGAGAGTTCAAGTAGTTCAAGGCGTACACCGTGCCAAGAAAATTCTCTTCTAAAAAGATTAACTCTGTTAAGTGTTGTTGACCTTTTGAACTGCGTTGAACATGTTGAACACCCCCGAACCATTTAAACTAGGTTCAAAGAGTTCACAGCCTGGAGAGAGATGATATAACACATCACCGAACGCGACCATTAAAAAGAACCACTGCAAAACACTTGAGTGAATGTTAGTATGAAAACCTCCTAGACACCTAAGAACCTATGGAACCTAAATGAACATTATGAACTTGCTTCAAAAAGGTTCAATGAGTTCACGGGGTTCAAACCGACCATTAAAACTTGGCATTTCAAATTAAAAGACAATTTACAAACGGATTAAGGATTGAACTGAGGAATTTCTAGAAAGATAAGGACTTCAAATAAAATTTTATAGGGTGACTTACTCCTACTATGAAGGATGAATGGTGAGATAACATTGGCTCTGACTAGGGATTGTATTTTGCAAAGGAAAATGCAAAGAACTCTAAATATATGGTTTCTCACAACAAAAATAGGAAAGGGGCCAAAGAAAAGACACCAAACAGACACAAAACAAACACCTAATCTACTATGTACAGGAACTCTTAATCACAAATTTCACAGTTTGTAAAGCTTGAGCTCCTGCCCATTGTAAGTATAGGGCATAACCGTTCCATCGGAATAGTTGAGTCTGAAAGCATTTTGTCCCTCTGCTTCACAGATCTTGAATGGGCCTTTCCACAATGAGTCAAATTTACTATGAGCACCCTTTGGTTCTTTCCTTTTATCCCATAACAGTACTTCATCTCCTTTAAGGAAACCTCTTGGCTGAGCTCTCATGTCAAAGATCTTCTTCACTCTATTATGATGCTCTATAATTCTATCCACTAACATTTCTCTTTCCTCTTCCAACCTCATCAGATACATAACTCTCTTCTCTAGAGCAGTTTTGAAAAAGGAATCCTCAATTACAGTTTGAAGTTTGGTTGCCGATAATTCCAAGGGTAAAGAAATTTTTGCGCCAATCCCATACACCAGCTCAAAAGGTGCCATTCCAATGGATCTTTTAGGCATAATTATGTCCGCCCATAAGGCTTCATATACCTTCTTATTCCAGTTCAGAGCATTATCATCAACCAACTTCTTCATAATTGTCACCAGGTTCTTGTTGCTTGATTCTACCAATCCATTACCTTGTGAAAAGTAATCGGAGGAGTGTGAGAGAGTAATTTGATGTTCATAGCAGAACATAGTCAGTTCTTCAGAGGAGAAATACGATGCATTATCTACAACAATCTTCTGAGGGACCCCAAAACGGACTTAAATGCAATCTTTGAGAAAGTTACATACAACCTCTGAGTTCACCTTCTTAGTGGGAACAGCCTCCACCCACTTAGTAAAATAATCCATTGATGTCAAAATGTACATATGACCAGCACTGGAATGAGGATTTATTGGCCCAATGAAATCAATACCCCATTGTTTGAAGGGTTCATCTAATACCACAGGCCTTAAAGGTAGAGTAGCTAAATGTGGTTTCCTAGAAAAGAGTTGGCATTTTTCACATCCCTTAACATAAGCATATGCATCCTGAAACATACCAGGCCAATAAAAGCAATTTCTCAAAATCTTAAAATCTTAAAAGCAGTCACAGAGGATGAGAAATGTCTGTCGCAGGCTTCACCATGATAAACTTCCAGAAGCTTTTGTTGTTGAGGCTTATCCACACACCTTAAATAGGTACCATCCAAACCTTTTTTGTATAAAACATCTTGCCAAATAACATACTTGGTTGCTTTTAACTTGAGATTCATTTTCTCTTTAGCTGACAAATGACTTGGGCAACTGTCGTAAGTCAAATAGTAGGCTACATCAAAAAACCACGTATCTTGCAATCCAATGAACAGGGTCAATGGTGGCTCTTTTTCTGTTTCCATCTTATTTTCTGCTATTAATTTGCATAAGCCTTGTCCTTTAACCGTCTTTGTAGGGCGAATGTCTAGATCGTATTCCTGAATTTTAGTTACCCATGTCGCTCTTTTATTTAGTCTGACTTCTTGCTGAGTTAAAATGCTTTTCACTGCAGAAACTGGAACAAAAATCACAGAATGAGAATGCAAAATGTAATACTGAAATTATTTTACAGCTTTAACCATAGCAAAGGCTTGCTTCTCTGAGAGCGAATACTTAAGCTCATGCTTCTTGAGAGGAAGACTCATGAATGCTATAGGTGCTTCAATCCCAAATCATTTACCTGTAACAATATTCCCAACATTGTATGTTCTGAGGCATAGCAGTATATAATGAAATCCTTTTTGAAATCTAGGTTGATGAGAGTTGGTGCATTGGCAACTGAACTCTTGATTCATTCAAAAGCTTCTTTGGCTTCTTCAGTCCATTTGAAAGTATGCCTTTCACTCAACAAGCTGATGATATGCTTGGTAGTTTCTACAAATTCAGGTACAAACCATCTTAGGAAATTCACCTTGCCAAAGAAAGACCTTACTCCAGTCTGATTTGAAGGTAAGCTGAGATGTTGAATTGCATTGACTCTCTCAGGATCAATCTTGACACCTTCTTTTAAAACGATATGCCCCAACAATTTGTCCTCAGTTACACAAAAAACTGACTTCTTTGGGTTCAAGGAGATACCATGCTCTCGACAACATTGCAGAACTGCCCTCAGATCTTTGAGATAATTCTTCCTATCTTTAGAAAACAATGTCAAGTCATCTAGGTAAACAACAATAATTTTGTCACAAAAATCCCTAAAAGAAGAATCCATGGCCCTTTGAAAAGTTGCTCTGGCATTTATCAAACCAAACGGCATACAATTATATGCAAATGTTCCCCATGGAGTGATGAATGTTGTCTTGTGTTGTTCATTCTCTGCAACAATAATTTGATTGTAACCAGAAAAACCATCTAACATTGACATCATTTCTGACCCAGATACTATCTGCAAAATATGATCCATATTGGGTAAAGCATAGTTATCCTTAAGACTTGCTTGATTTAGATTGCGAAAATCTACACAAATCCAAATTTCCCCATTCTTCTTCCTCACAGGCACTATATTGGCTACCCAGGTAGAGTGATGAATTGGATATATAATTCTGGCTTTAAGAATTTTATCTACCTCCTTAAAAATTGTGTCTGCCATCATGGGATTGAAATTTCTCAATTTATGTCTGAAAGGAGAAACACCAGGCTTCAACAGAATTTGATGTTGAAATTGCCCATTCCTAAACTCCTTCAAATCATCATAAGACTAAGCGAATACATCAATGTATTACTTCAGTATCCCATTAAGTATTTGTTTTTTCCTCAGAAGAAAAACATTTGCCAATTGTTACCATTTTAGGATTAGATTCATCACCAAGATTAATCTTTTCACAACTTCCTTTTCCGCCATCGTCGGGAGCTTTCTTGCTAGTGAACACATCATTACAGGTGAAGAACCTCTCTAGAGTCACTAAACCTTTCGGAATTTTGTTCCCTTTTAGCTGAATGAAATTCTTATCAAAATCAATACCCGGATCAGGACAAAATTCCTTGCAACTATCTTCAGAACCTTCGAAATAGGATTGGGTAAATGAATGAGTGCACTCTAGAAAGTCTTTAAACTGAGCATCTGTATCAAATACTTGCCAATGGTTCACGTTATTAGGGACACTAGGCGTATAAATCATTTCAATCCTATAAGAATCATCCTTAAAGTCTGGGTGTGGTAACAAAAGGGAAGCTGAAACGGCCAACGAATCCGCCCTAGTGTTTTGATCCCTTGGTATAGCTTCAATTGAGAAAGCATCAAAAAACTCTATCTCATCCCAAACCCTGTTTCTATAATGTTTCAATCTATCATTCTTAATTGAATAGACATTTCTTACCTGTTTGACAATCAACTCTGCATCCCCTTTAACCTTGAGCAATTTTATACCCTTACACTTGGCTTCATTTAATCCTAATAGTAATGCCTCATAGTTTGCAGTATTATTAGTATTCTTGAAATCTAACTTGAAGGAAAAAGGGAAAATGTTACCATTAGGGGACAGCAAAACTACCCCTGCTCCTAAACTAGAATTGATGCAACTTCTATCAAATTTCATTTGCCACAGTCCGCCTTGCTCATCCACTACTCCTTCCATTTTTTTTTTATCAAGTGCAAGAATGAGATAATTTCTAAATTCACATTCTTGGAACAGAATCTGAGCTTTGGGATTGTCAAAAGGAAAAACAGTATATTTATTTTTAGGTTCAGGTTCAAGTTTGATTTTCTGTTTTCCTAGTGGGATAATAGCTTCTGACCAGTCCATCTTAATTTCACCTCCAAGATCTTTACAAAAAGTCCTACTCAAGAGCATCTCATAGCTTGCAGGAATGTCAGCAACCAAAATGGTTAATTTTACTCTTTTATCGGGACATGCTGCCAGCACTGCCTGAACATCCTTTACCTATCCAATGAGAGGGACCTACTTCCCATCCATTGAATAACATCTCCCAAAAGTCTTAGTAAGGGTTAAACCTAAATATCTAGCAACGGATAATGGCATTATGTTATCTGACGCCCCTGAATCTATAATACAATTGCTAAGTTTCTGACCATTCAGGAGGAGGGAGATATAAAAGGGTTCGGGCTTCAGAACTTTAGTGTCAAGCTTATCTTCAGTATTATGAAAAATGTAGACGTATAAAAATGACCATATTCCTAAAATGAATATTTTATGTTCATTTCTCTATTTAATTAAATCCAATTTAATTAAAATACCAGCATTCCTCTATTTAATTAAGTAAGTTACTCAATTTATTTAAATTAAATTCACTATACCATTTAATGAATAAATCATTTTATTCAATTAAATTCCCCCTATCCACTTTTAATTAAATACAAATTTAATTAAATAGTTATCCTAAATTGAATAAATCTAATTTATTTAATTTCTCCAAATTACAACCAAATTGAATGAAAATCATTTAATTCAATTAAATCCTATTATCCCTCCATCCACTTGCATTCTCCTACATCTCCCACTTGCCTTCCTAAACCTATTTCTAATCCCTTCTAGACTCTTCTAATCACTTCTAATTAGCCTAACCCATCTTCTAAACTTTGTCACATCCCTAAGCAAGGGGAGGTCACTTCTCAAATCCTCAAAGTCTTTGATAACCATTAAAGGCTTCAAGCCTTCAACCACTTAATTCCTCAAAGTCTTTGATAACCATTAAAGGCTTCAAGTCTTCAACCACTTAATTCCCCAAAGTCTTCAATAACCATTAATGGTTAACTCAAACCCTCTTACATGGTTAAAGAATTTCTTTTAACTCAACCTTCATCCAACCCAAGGGTCTCATCAAGCATTTAATGCTTTGACCATGATTATCTCTTAATCATTTGCACAGGGGTTTATCCTTGGATTAACTCTTAATCCATTGGGTAATCTTAATTTAGGCTTGACCCTTACCCTCTAGATAACCATAAGGTCTTCTCAGGCATTTAATGTCTCCAACCCCTTCTCTCAACCCAACCCTATGTTGACACTTGTCACCATTTCATTGGTGCAAATTGCAAACATGGATTCCCAACTTTCAAACTCAACCCTTGATCAACTCTTTCAATCCCGGCCATCCATTGCCCTATTTTTGCTATAAATAGAGCTCTCATTCCTCCATTTTTAAAAATCATCAATCCTCCAAATTTGTAGTATCATACTTATGCTCAAATACATTCAAGCTTTCATATATCATTTTTATGCTCATCATTTTAGCCTCTTTTAAATCAGGAATTAGTCTAAATATGCATGTTTACAATATTTTCTTTATCATTTAGCTCAAGCATAGACTAAATATATCATGTTAGGATAGTACTCATACTAACCTTGTCAATCTTATCATCTAGTTTATCCCATTTCTAAGATCATGCATAGCTTAGGATGCATTTCATTCTAAAATCTATCAAATCATCCCTCGTTCTTGCACTTGCCATCCCTAAACCATTTTGCTCAGTGATCTGAGAGTAAAAATATTGGTTTGAGGGACATTGTAAGATAGAGAACCATGGGACCCACCTTGGGAAGCTGAGTTATACTTTATGACTCCATAGCTTGCACCAAGAAGTCCTGTGTGTGTGTGTGGACAAGTCTTTTGGAATATTTTTCACATATTGAGTTCTATCGACCCGCTTTTCCCGCATACAAAAAACACAGGGGTTATTTGAGTCAAGGAAAGGGCAAAAAATAGGTGTAGGTTTTTCAACAGTAAACAAATCACTATCAACCACACGTTTATGCGCTAAGGACTCTGAGGTAGAATCTCCTTTTACATACTTGACCAATTTGTCTAGTTCCTTCAGGTTCAGTTTCAAATATTCAACAGTGGAAAGTTGAATAGTTGAAGCTTTATAGAATTCAATTATGTCAAAAGAGGGGGAAGGGAAAGAATTATTTTTACTTTCAAGATTTCTTTGTAAAATCTTAACTTCAGGGGTCTTTGCAAGAGAGGAAAAATCATTACTTATGGGATCCTTACCCTTGAAATTAGCTCCAAAAGAACTCGCAAAAGGAGCAGGTTGAGAGGTTCATTGATTCCTTGTGAGGATTGCACATGCAGGGTCTTCAAGAGTTACCAAAATATTACCACCTCTTCCTGAATCTAATTCATATTCAAGGTAGAATGATCCAGAGTCGCCAGGTACTTCTTGAATATTATCCGCTTCAGTGAACTCACCTAGTTCATCCTTTGTGTTTTTCATTTGAACATGTCTTATCATATCAGGACAAGAACTCCCATCATGATTTGTCGTAAGGTGAAAAGAGCACATAGCACCTTTATCAGGAGGAGCCTTTATCTGCAATCTTTGTGGGGCAGCGGGTAGTTGCAAAGTTTGCCCATAATTGTACTGGTTTGGTTGCTTTCTACTTATATCTTGATAGGGTTGTGGGTTGGAAACTCCAGGTTTCGGAATCTGCCTCTTCAAAGCAATCATATCATTGACTAATCTTTGAACAACTGGATCGGTAGAAGAGGTGGAAGCTTGGGATTGACCTTAAGGGACTTGCACATCTTTTCTCCACTTCCCTGTTGTTATCAAATCATCTTCAAGCTCTATAGCCTTATTCTATGCAGTATCAAGATCGGCTGGTCTATTTCTTCTGAGATGGAAACCAACATCAGGAGGCATGGAGTTGATAAAGAAACATTGTTGGTTATTAGTAGTGGGTCTTTTGGCCTAGGGAATCTTATGAATAATTTTATTATACCTAGCCACATAATCTCTCATTGGCTCATGAATCTCTTTTTTCATTTGTGTGAGTTGAGCCAATAGTGAGTGTTCATCATCAGCACTCTTGAACCGTTTCTCAAAAGCAATTTTTGTTGTTTGCCAATCAGTTATAGATCCGGCCTGCACATGATCGAACCAATCTGTTGCTCCCTCGGTTAGAGTTTGAGAAAAAAGCCTAACAGCCACATCCTCATGTTGTACTGCCAGTATCCCAGTAGCTACATTAAAGGAATTCAAATGTTCTTCAACCAAAATTTTCCCATCTCCATTAAACTTAAGTAAGACATCCCTAGCCCCTTTTGGAAGAGGATTATGGGCTCCGAGAGCAAGAGGTCTGACTATGGCACCCCATGGTTGAGCCATAATGAAAACAGGGTAAATAGTTACAAGGGGAGGGGCTTGGACTCCAGTAAGCGTTAGTGCTTGCCAGTGGCTAGAAGAGGAAGGTATGCGAGTGGTTCTAGTAGGATAAGAAGGTCTACTCTTAGCGTTCCTCTTGGGAGTGAAATTTGTGGAAAATGATAACCCTTGCAATTCTTCAAAACAATCATCAACAACTCCCTCTCTCCTTTGTGATCTGGTATAAGAACGAGAATGCAGTGTTATCCCATCTAGGGTCATTAAACAATTCTTTCAACCTCAACAATGTTCTTGAGTTATGGGAACTTTCCTCAACCTATTGATACAGTTGGTTATGGGTTCAATTCTAAAAAGCATTCAGCATACTGATCTATTGAATGTTTTAACGCTCCCCAGCAGAGTCGCCAAAAATCTGTTAATGAACATATTTTTGCATTTTTTTAAATTAAATTATCTCAAACTCTGTCACCTACTTTAAAAGACAAAAGTTCAGCTAAACAGTTGGGTAAGTGTAACATATACCACTTCCCTCTGAATTTTTGATAGGTACAGCTCCCTCCATTAGTTATTCAGGGAATAATCTAATTAAATTAAATTGGTATGCTTTTAACCTGAAAGCACATAAGGCTACCTACTTCATTCTTAGATGAGAGGCTAATGATTTACACATATTTCAGAGAAAAATTATTCTTCAAAATGCTTCAACATGAGAAATGGAAGTGATCGAAACAAAGTTCAGAACACCAATTCGACAGTTCATAAAAAAAAATAGATAAGAGAAATAAAATCTCTTTTCAAACACATATCTTTTAAAATCACACAGGAAGGAGTTCCAGAATAATAACAATATTCTCCATCAGAAAGGCGATCACTGTCATTTGATTAGATCGATATATGCAAAGAAATATCGCTACACATATTCAAAACTCAAAGGTTTTCCTTCTCCCAAAAACAATATGATCTTTCATATATATATATATATAGATATATATATATATATATATATATATATATATTATGTGACAAAGACACAACAATACATGTATAAATCCTTTCCAATTTCAAATTTTCAAAGTCTGATGACTTCCTTCAGCCAAAACAGAACTTCTAAAAACTAGAAAACTAAATAAAAACCAAAAATATTATAACCCCTATTCTCTCTATCTTAATCTAACTTATAGAAGTCTTTAGAACAGAGGAGGTCTCCTTGAAAAATCGACCTCCGTTGAATCAGTTATGAAAACCAACAGAGTATATTTGGGACAGATGTCCCAAAGTCATTTGCAAGATTATGAAAAATAAATAAAATTAAACAGAGCATTATCAATATGTCATGCTTCTTTTCCATCATCATCCTCTCCTCAGCTTTCCTAGGCGTCATGGGCAGTTGCAAGTTCCTGGATTATAGATTGGCTCGGATTCTTCATAGCATTTATTTTTTGCCTTTGCGGCTTCTTTGTCCCATCTGTGCTTCACCATTTTCTCGGCATGCTTCGGTAACTGATCATTACCGATCAACGTCATGGACTCGATCCGGGCGACTTGTGTTATATCTTCAGGGGTGAAATTGCCTTTAGCTTTAACTTTCTCCATGTATAGCCTAAAAGCCTTTATCGCGTCCTTCGTGTTCAGTCCACAAATCCCCACCTGCCAATCATGGTCCAAATTAACCACTTTGTTGTCATTAACCAAGCTGCATTGGAGGTCCTGAAGTTCATAAACAAAAGTCTTGGCATCGAAAATCACAGACTTGAATGTGAGTACCCGCCACATTATGGTCTTTTTCAATACGAAGAGTTGGCACTCATCGGTTACTAACTTGATTGAATGTTCTATCAAGAATCTGGTGGCTCCATACTCTTCTATTTTGGTGAGCATAAGGAAGAAATTTTCCAATTTATGTTCCTCTTTTTCCCATGGCAAAAAAATCTGGTTTTGAATCTCTATAATGAGGCTCTGCATCTCGTCGCATAACTTCCTGGAGCTTGTGATATACTTTTCTTCATCTTTAATTACTCCTTCAATCCATTTCTCCACAGCCCCTGCAATGATTTTAGCTCGTTGAACCTGACTCATTAGCTTTTTATTCTCTGGTGAAGTAGGTTCAAAGCTCTCTGTAGCGTGGGATATGGGAAGTGCTCCAAAGCAGCCGATGCTATGAATGAATTGAGCAAGAATTTTTATATGTCGCTTTAGCTCTCTCTTCTCTTGCCCATCTTTTTCCGACTTGGTGAGCATTTTCTTAGCCGATACCTGGAAGAAGTGATTATCTGAATCCCTACTCATGTTCCCAAGCTCCACCTTGGTGATCTCAAAGTCCTCTGCATTGACCTCCTTATCTTCGTCTTTTGGCTTGTGAGAAGCAATCTTGGCAACCCACTTTCCAGTTCCTTCATCATTATCCAGTCTAGCAATTGTTTTAAACTTCTTTTGCTTTGGGCCCTTCGTTGTGTACTTAACTACCATGTCCTAAATTGGGATGGTCACAAGAATGAAACTCCATTTTTTGCTTACTGAAGTGGTTAGCCACTTAGGAGTTGCACTCGAACTGGTTGTTCCTCCGATCACTTTAGGGGGTGGTGCCATGGCTACAGTAACCGCATGGGAATCCATGGTGTTGACAATGTCACTGTCAAGATCTTCAACTTCAAATATCTGAGCATCAAGAATTTTATCCTTTGCCTCTATATCTTTGGTCTGGTCCATCCATTTTTGTGCAACACTTTGTGACCTAGTATGTCGAGGAGCAGAGAAGTCCAGAGCCGGATTGGGCTTGTGCCTAATGTGAGATGGCTTTTTATCCTTACCTACATGAACAGGCATAGAATTGAGATTAGAAAAATGCTTTGGGGAACATAGAGTAACCTCACTATTTCTCGCGGAGTTAGACTTGGTTCCTAATCTCACTGCTCTCTTCTTGCCGACCCATTCTGTGGTTCTCTCCAAAACCCTTTTTGTTTTTAGTTGTATGTCGTCCTCTTCTTCTACATCCCAATTGATGAAGGACACTTCGGTTTCAGCTTGGTATAAGTATCCGGATTCAAAAAGCTCCAAATAATCTTCTTCAAGCCCACTTATGTCAAGCTTCACCTGTAGTGAAATTACTTGCTCCAACACCATTCTCATGTTTGCCCTCTTGAACACCTCAAGTTCATCACTGCAATCTTCCCAAAAGTCCTCTAGGTGTGGAATTGGGAGGTACGGCATCAAACCGAGACTTCGTGAGAAACCTTTATTGTCAAAGCGTTTTCTTTCGTGATACAATGGAAAATTGAAGTTTTTCAAGTCGGCTCCAATGCTTGCATCTGACATTGAACTGCGGGATAAAATACCCAACTGAATAGGAAAATGATCCTCCCATTTATCCCTAGGTTGAGCCTTCTTAATCACGGTAGCCAACTGCCTACAAATCTCTGCCAAAACCAAACAATCTGAACAAAAACGAGGAAGCTTGAAAGGCTCTTCCTCAAAACCGCCCACTCTTATGTAACAAAACCGAGGGAACTGAATAAAGAAACTACCAAATCTCTTCACTAAGGCCTATGCATCCTCAAACATCCTCTTGATTTTCATGTTCTTTAATTTGTAACACAAATCTCCCAGGAAGGCATTATGTACCTTCCTAAAGTCTTGCAAAGCATTATCCTTTTGTAACATAGGCTAAAAATCATACACAGAGACCTCTCCCTCAATGAGCTGCCTAGGTATTCCCACTATCTCCTTAACACACCCAAGCAATATATCAAATATGAGGACATGAAGAAATTCTGCTTGAACTGTTTGGCCATACTCAGTTGCTCGCTCATGGAATCGACAATCAGCTCTGCCCAATCGAGATACTGCTTTCCTTCCAGTACCAGTTGTACATAGCAATAAATCCAGTCGTCGAAACTGTAGGCCTCTGTCGAGCCTCTGACTCAGTGCAACAGTAACATGACATCATGAATGTGGAGAAGCATATGGTTCTTGTTGGGATTCTTGGGCAACCTGGAGCCAGCCCTTTGGGGAACCTTCAACCAATATTTCGCTACATTATTCCGATGCCCGGTTCTATCTACGTTGAACTCAGTAATTGATTGGGTGGGAGAAAATTTTGAGAACTGATAATCAGTTAGTTTGAAAATGGAGGAAATAACTTTGCAGTTAATGGCAAGGAGGGTTTCACCATTATCTCTTTTGATGGTCTCGAAAATTGGACCATACCTAGCAATACACTCTCTAACCAGTTATGGGCAAGGGATAGCTGGGGGGAAGGCTATCACTTCTATGAGACCACTACTCAGAATTTCTACACCAAAGGAACCATCAATTCCCTTGAACACCCTTTCCTTTAAAACTTCCAGATTTTCCCCTTTTAAGTTTGTATCACTGACCATGGGGTTTGTACATGCAAGACTAAAAATGTTCCCGAAAAGGTGTAATGTGGACTTCATAATTCATAAATAACAAGCCTTATTTTCTCAGCAAATCTTATTATGAGAGAGGAAAAGCAGGTAAAAATCACTGGAGAGGACAAGAAACAAACGCACCTTCACAGTTGAGAGCAATCGGACGACTACCAGCAAACAAACCTTCTATCCAAGAAACGTAACTCCACAGCAATGAGGAAAAAAATTTCAAAGAACTAATCACTTCATACCTTATAGCAAAAGCAGTGATACGAACTTATTAAGTGCATTAATTCCAATCGTCAGTTCAAATGTGTTGAGCATTTGGATTGGACATCACACGCGCGCATTGAATGCATGGCGGCGTTTTTGGAGTAACTGCCAATTCCCAAAATGATTACTTGCCTCGAAAACTCAAACAGTTGACGTCACCCGAGATATGGTTCAATCTTCATCATACTTGGCAATAAGTGCACCATCATGTCTTTTAGCTCATGGGACCCACCTGATTTGAACATGCATGAACAATCTGAACTGACTTCATGAGAGTTCAAGTAGTTCAAGGTGTACACCGCGCCAAGAAAATTCTCTTCTAAAAAAATTAACTCTATTAAGTGTTGTTGACCTTTTGAACCGCGTTGAACATGTTCAACACTCCCGAACCGTTTGAACTAGGTTCAAAGAGTTCATAGCCTGGAGAGAGATGATATAACACATCACCGAACGCGACCATTAAAAAGAACCGTTGTAAAACAATTGAGTGAATGTTAGTATGAAAACCTCCTAGACACCTAAGAACCTGTGGAACCTAAATGAACATTATGAACTTGCTTCAAAAAGGTTCAATGAGTTCACAGGGTTCAAACCGACCATTAAAACTTGTCATTTCATATTAAAAGACAATTTACAAACGGATTAAGGATTGAACCGAGGAATTTCTAGAAAGATAAGGACTTCAAATAAAATTTTATAGGGTGACTTACTCCTACTATGAAAGATGAATGGTGAGATAACACTTCTCTCAGGTGCTTTGGATGAAGCAGACACTCAAAGACATACAGGTGGACATCACCGATCCTATTCCCATCTGGTGTGATAATTCGAGTGCAATCAACATAGCAAAGAATCCAGTAATGCATTCCATAACAAAGCACATTGCCATCAAGTATCATTTTCTTAGAGAGAAGGTTGAAGGACAAGAAGTAAGGATGGATTATGTCCCTACTGGAGAACAAGTAGCAGACATTTCACCGAGCCATTACCGGTAAGAACCTTTGAGTACCTACGACACAAGTTGGGAGTTGTGTCATCTGCCTTATGCACTTAAGAAAGGAAGGTTTGCAATGGTTCATGGGGAGTTCATAATGGCAGCATCTATATCAATACCAGCTGCAATCACTGGTAGCAGCCAAAGGGGGAGCTTGGTATGGATCAAAGGGGGAGTGGAAAGTACCCTTATTCATTGTATCAAAGGGGGACAAATGTACCAGTATGAAGTGTCTTGCGGTAAGTTGACATCAATGCCAAATAGGGAGATTGTTGGCATTATTGGCATTAAGTTGTGATTGATGTCAACCGGTTTGGCAAGGTCATCGGTAAGTAAGAAGTGGTGACCAGTATGATGGCAATACACATGAGAGTGAGCAGTCAGAAGGAAGGTTACCAGTACATATGACTTGCATCATCTACCAATAAAGAAGGCTTACCGGTAAGGCACAAACCGGAAGGAAGGTTGTTCGTTTGTTATGAAGGCAAAACAACCAGTGGACATAACAGTAAGGATGTTTGATGGTCATACCGGTAAGGTGATCTAAACCGGTAGTCTACCTTGGTCGACAAAGAATGTCAAACCGACATAGGAATCCAACCAGAAGTGGATGTCGACAAGCATGACAGTTGGATGCCAGGTGGAGGGATTGTACAGGTCGGTGGAGTGTGCATCGACGTAACAAATTTGCAAGCAGGTCGGCTTTAATGAGGAACCTGCAAGTCACGGAATATGCCAGAAGATTGTGGCTCGAGGAAGGCAAGTTGGAAAAGCGACTGAATTGATCTTGCAAGAAGATTTGATCTTTGTACCCGCTTGGTGAAGGAAACAACAAAGCTATTAATGGTGAATGACAGAGAAAAATGGAAAAGCATGGTGCAGACCTCCAGATTTAGAAAACGCACATTGGAATGCGAAGCTTTGCTGGTGATTGATCGATGTCAAGAAGATCTTATCCTTGGAAAAGCATATCAAATCAAATCGGATTAGGATCAAGTTGGAGAAGGTAAAATCTAACACGACAGTGATTGAATACGTTCTTGGCGGGAATCCACGATTATAAATACATGAGCACGAAACAGAAAAGGTTGATGCTTGAGGAGAAGAAGAAGAGTGAAGAGAGCTTGAGTGCAGAGAAGAATCATCTCCCTTAGAATTTATTCTAAGAAAGTTGCAGAGTGAGTTAACAAGCAAACCGATGAGAGGGTTAACCGGCAGTGATTGAGTACTGGTATAACTGTGGCAGGTCCAACAGTACCGGTGAGGTGTGGTTGAGAAAGGCGGTGTTCTGAGGCTGAGAGAGAGAGAGAGAGAGAGAGAGAGAGAGAGAGAGAGAGAGAGAGAGAGAGAGAGATGAGTGATTTCATAACCAGTAGTGTGAGATCCAATAAAGAGAAGACTATCAATCGACAGTAACCTATTTGATCAAGAGTTGCAAAACTCATTCGCAACAAGAAGCTATAACTATATCAAAATTGTATTTAAATATACATCACCAAGTTGGAGCTTGGTGCAGGGGTTGGTGCTCATTGGGTTGGTGCCCTAAATCAGAAGGGGTTCGTGTTCCTTAGGTTGGTGCCCTAAATCTTTGTAATTCACTATTTCACTTGTGAGGTTGGATTGGAGCAGTAGCCTCTGGCAACATTTCTTGCCGAGGTTTTTCCCATATTGGGTTTTCCTCGTGCATCTGGTGTTGTGGGTTGCATCTGTGTGTTTGTCTTCTTTGGTTTCCTCATTTGCTTTACTGGTTTGATTGTTTAATGCGCAGGTTAACAAATAGTATTCTAAGGTTTCTTTAAAAGGGAAAAGAATTTAGGAACCACTGATTCACCCCCCTCTCAGTGGTACATTGTGTTTGACAAGATGTTTGTCCTAGCAGTGTGACCCAAAACTGACTGCAACAAAGAACGATTTTTGTGGAAAAAGCCATCAAACCCTAAGAAATTTGCGAATCGCAAAATCCCACGTGAACTTCGAGTAGTACAGATGATTTTTGAAGAAAAAATCGAAAAAACCAACTAACAATTTTTGAGAAAAAAATCGTGAAAACTCATAGGTCGGAGGTTACAAATCATCGTTTTTTATGGAAAAAATGATAAAACTCGAACAACCAAAATCAAATGCGAGCTTTACAAATTACAGATTATAATTTTTAAGGAAAAATTATAACCCTGCAAACAATTTTTAAAGAAACAAACATGAAAACCTAGCAAACAATTTTTGAGGAAAAAATCGTGAAAACCTTAAAATGTCGTGTGGCAAAACCCTGATTTTTGAGGAAAACATCAAGCAAAACCCTCCCATAATTTTTTGTGGAAAAAAATCAGAAAACCCATCAAAAAATAATTTTTAAGTAGAAAAATTTATTAAAACCGAACTGACAATTTTTCAAGAAAAAATCGTGAAAACCCTGAGACCTGTAGGATGAGAGGCCTTGCCCAAATCAATATGATCAAGGAAATGATATTCAAATATCGTCAACATGTGTTGTTTCTAGGTGTTGAAGTTATGGTTGTTGAACTTCTAATTGTGTTCCAACATGATATTGGTCAAAGATGTCATCACGGAAACCGAGGTTGAATAAGGTCAACCTAGTGAAGGCACAAGACAGAAGAATCTGATTAAAAATCAGAAAAGAAACAACGCACAAAAGAACTGAAACCCTAGAATGGAATACATGGATCCCAATGCACAAGTTGCTGGAAAAAAAAACCCAAAAAATTTCCTACAAACCCTAGATGGCAAAAAAATAATCAGCAAAAATAACTGGCACAGATCCCAAGGAATACTTATGTGGAAAATATTGATTTTTCTGAAAAAATCATAAAAAATATTCTACAAAAAAATAATTAAGGCAAAACCCTAGTATTAAAAATTCGGATTTGTAAAAAGCTCATGCCCTAGTCGTGTCAATTTTTTTATTTAAAAGAAACCAAAAAAAACGTTTCCCAACTTTTCCAGTAAAAAAAACAAGAACTGTCGTGGATAACTACCTCAGAAAAAACAACTGAAAATCGCAAACTAAAACAGCCAAAATCGTGAATCGCGAATCATGAAAAACGCAAAAATAAATAAATAAAAAACCTATCGTCGCACGCTCAGATCAGAAAGCCCAGCGTCGAGCAAGCGAAAATCTATGTCAGGCAGGAGAAAATCCACTGAAAAAAATACACACGAAAAATGGCAAAGGAAATCACGAAAAATACTTGCAGGTTGGCGTGAAAATTGCACGGGCCGGATAGAGGAAAAACACCCAGAGAAAAACCCTCGAACAAGACCCCAGAATAAAAAATCGCGTGAAGAAAAAAAACATGACCCTACATGATTTCAAAAACCCTAGCAAATATTCTACATCAAAAAAACTTCAGAAACCCTTATGCCCATGAACTGCAAAATCGCCCAATAGCCAATAAGATTTTTTCTTAAAAAAACTTCTGGAAAAATTCTAGGTAGGAAGAGGCTACAAATTTTTTATCAAAAAATTTGCCAAATCCTAAAAAATCCCATCGACCCACTCTAATACCATGAAAAATTGATTGCTTAAATTAATCGGATGAATTATTCAATGATATACAACTGTATATAAAGAGTTTACAAGACGACATTCTAAATTAAGAACTAGTCGTTTTAAGTGAAAACTAAAAAGCTTAAAAGCTTAAAATACTAAATAAGACTTAAAAAGCTAAATAATAAAAAGCTAACTATGTGTCTTTAATAAAGAAGCAATAGTTTCATTTAACGAACTAAAAAAGCTAAAAAACTAAATAAGTCGACTAAAAAGCTAAAAAGCTAAGTAAGTCGACAACTAAGATGGCCACTAAGAATAGAAGATGACCATTATAGAATAGATATTAATATTATTTTAATAGACTTCGGTGAGAAAAACGGAGAGGGAGAAAGACATTTGTTGCAACAAGCTATTAATACCATCTTCAAAAGAATAGATAAAGAAGATGAAACAAAAGAGGAGTTGAAATAAAGAATATAGAGTTGAAGAAATATATTAGTCAACTCCTAGGGCCAATTGATTTGGGAGCTCCATCAACAAGCATACAAGCCACTCTTTCCCAAGGGATTGCAGCATCAAGTGGACATTATTTCATTGCAGTAGCACTCAATTGGAGACATGAGATTGAGTAGCTAGGTGAAGAGGTGATTTAGCAAGTCTTGGTTGCATATGGTGTTCTTGAAAGTCAATTAAAGGTTCTTCATGGAATGTTATCTGAAGAAGGGAAAGAAGGTATAAGTATTGAGGATTCCCTCTTTATGTGGGATAACTACCTTCCTATGCTCCACATAATAAAGAATATAGATGAAATTTTGTTCATTGAGAAAGATGTGTTGGCTGAAGAAGTAGATAAAAGAACAATTGTGGAGTGGATTAGTGTAATTAAAATGGTAATCAAGGAATATAAGAAGGCTACGAATCGGGTAATTGAACAAATCAATGCTACCAATACATTGTTGTCTCGAGCTGAAGAATTCATTGAAGGATTACCATGTACTTTGTTGGATGATAACCTCAAGCCTCAAGATTAATATCACTCAATCCATTGTGCAAGATTCAAAGATAAGTTGCATAAGGATTGCACCCCTAGAGTAATTGAACAAATGGTGTCCATGAAGCAACATATCAAGATAATGTAGGTTGGGCTTCCAGTATTTGAGGTCAATAGGAAGAAACTGAGAACTTTTGTGAAGAATCTAGTTATAAAGTTGAAGTATACCAAGACACCAAAGGTGGAAGAGTTGCACAATATGGTAATTTTCTTCAATTGGCAATTTCTAGAAGTTTTAGCTCACCTTTGAAATAACTATACTTAACTTTTGAGAAAGCATAAGCATAGCGAAGAAGAAGACAGCCATGAATAAAGAGGATAATGTTTTGACTTGCAACTCCAACTGCCTCCACTTACTACATGGATCAAATGGGCAGCAAAAGAGGCATTTTTTCTAAGGTTCCCACATTTAGATGAGTGCAACAACTTTCAATTAGATGCAACAAAAGGAGAAGATTTTACCCATGTTTTGAAGGGAAAATTGTCAAAAGAGAAACAACAATTAATTGAGAATCCAAACGGTGGAAAAATAAGTTGTTTTCTTTAGTTTTGGCTACCCAAATCCATCGTTTACCTTTTGCATGAGTCTTAGGGAGTCTTAGCTTTAGATTTGGAGTAGTTTCATGCTATTTGTTTCCAATTTTTCATAAATTACAACCCAAAATTTTGCCAAGAAACCCTAGTTTTGGGTTTTCAAATTGGGTGTTGTAAATTCTATATAAACCCTTCATTTGATTTAAGAAAGGGTTGGATTATTAATGCAGACATTATAGTGAAATATGTATGCATTTTTGGTGTGAGAATTTCTACCAAACTCGTGAAGTTTGAATGAATAAATTTTAGATTTCAATATTTCCAACCTATGTTAATTGTTCAAACAACTTTATTAAATGGTATTGTTGATTGTTTGGTGATTCGATTGCAAAGGATAACTAGGCTAGATCAAATATTGAAGAGCTTATTAAGGATTTCATCTTGTATGTGAACATGGGTATGGCCATATAGTTAGATGAATTCTGAAAAATTATTATTTTAATTTATTCCTCCGATTATTGCATCATGCTTTTATGGTTGTGTCAATCTAATTTATATCAATGTGATTTATTTCGATGTGATCTAATCCTCACATGTGTTGAATGACCATATGATTAACATTGTTTGGTAGCTTTTAAATTCCAAGTTATTTTCCTTTATTTTCTTGAGCCCTTTATCCTTTTGCATTGTATTTCACAATGGATAGCATAGAATGTTAGAGTGGGTTTGTTGTTATTAATTTTTTAATGCAGATTCAGATCAAAAAAGATTCCAAAAAGATTGTTTCAACCATTAATAATCAAAGAATTTCACAATTTCGACTTGAAGTGTCAAAAACCAGCAACCACCTTGAATAGAATTCACAATTGTTCCCATTGATTTGCCTTGCACAACTAAGACCTAGCCTTCTATAACCTTGGAGTGAGGTTTTCTTCACTTTCCAAAAGAGGATATTTGTCCTTGAATCTCCTATCATTGCCTATGCTAACAATGCAGTCAAAACCTATTTTTGAAAATGCCTCTGGTTGTTGTCTCGCCTGTTGATCCTGCTCGCTCCCTTGTTGTTGTTCTCCCTAACGACACTGCGAGCCTGATTGATGTTGCGACTCATGTTGGTCCCTCCTAGGCGACGGTGGCTGCAGAGAGACCCCGTAACAGCTCTGCTCGGGTACAGTCTTTTGTTCGCAATGGGGGGGAGGGGATTTATCCCCGTTTCCTGTGCGGCCTCTATTAATGTAAATAAGGATTCAGATCGAGAAATAGAGAATAATGTGAAGGTTTTGACGGAGCATGGTGTTATCTAAAAATTGAAGGGTTTTTGGCCTAGCCTCCCGGAGCTCCACAAATGGATCTCTCATCACTGGGATCCACTAATTTCGGGTACTATTCACATATACCCTATGGCTAAAGGTTTTTTTGTAGCTAAATTTGAGAATGCAAAGGATAGGAAAAAAAAAATTGTGTGAAATTTTTTTCTATGAGAAAGATAAAATGTCGCTTTTGGCCAAACCCTGGCACTCCAATTTTAACCCCCTTTCTGAAAAGTTCAACAAAATCTCGGTTTGGGTTCGTCTTCCTTATCTTCCTATCCATTTGTGGGTGGATTCTCTCTTTGAGGAAATTGGTGATGTTGTAGGGAGTTTCATTATGGTGGATAATGAATCCTATGAGCTTTATCACACTACTTTTGCTCACATTCTGGTGGAGCTAGATGTGTCTAAGGGACTACCAGCTGAGATTGTCATTAACTCCTATTTTTGGCAGTTGGGTCCAAACTTTGGACTACGAAGGTATTCATTTTAGGAGTCGAAAACGCTTTAAAACTGACCATGTGGCTAGGAATTGTGGGCTTGAGAAGAAAAATCTTGCAGCTTCATGGTGGTCGGGGGCCTCTTACCTGCATTATACAGTTAAGAAATCTCTGGACTCTTCTAATGATTCGTTGGATGTTGGGGTTTCAATGGGTGGTTCAAACTCTTCATTGTCGAAGAATGTTTCTTCTGATGCCACTGAGGATGGCTCGGTGATGTTTCTTCTGATGCCACTGAGGATGGCTCGGTGATTAAAAATGTTGGGATACAGGATGTTGTTGTCTCTTCTGCTGAAAATGGTTTGTTGTCTCTTACCCCACCGGCAGATTCTCCGTGTGTTGTTACTTCTCCAGCCCCATCTGCTGATGGTGGCCATGCACCTGCGACAGTCGTAGCTCCCTCTCTTCTCGCTCCTTCTTCCAATCTGGATAGATTGGTGTTGGGCTCTTTGGATTGGTTTGTTGCGGCAGCTAAAGTTGAAGAGGGTTGGATTATTATAAAGGGGAAACATTCAAATACATCCAAGCCTTCTTTCAATATGACTCTTCATTCCTGCAAGGCTAGTTGTAAATCTTGAGGGCCCTTGTAGTGGGTTGTTTGGGCTGGTTTTTCTGGCCCTGTCTTAGGATGGGTTGCCTGTTGTCTTTTGGGGTAGACTCGTTTTTTTGGTTGTGGCTCTCTACTCTTTGTTGAGAAGTCAAGTTCTTTCCCTAGTTTGATTTGTAAAGGGTTTTGAGTCCCTTCAAAACCTATTTTTCACTTAATCAAAAATAATGCAGTCAATAAGTATGTTGTAGTGTCATTTATGCTTGCACTTCTATGATAATGCTTATGATAATGATGATGTGTTATGTAGAAGAACATTGATGTTGTTGAAGCTCATGATTGGATGTGATGCCTTGTTTCTTGTCAGCAGAGATGATATTATATTAAGACAAGGATTAGAAGCATTAAGATGAGGATTAGAAGTATTGAGATGAGGATTATAAGCATGGTGATGAAGTGGATATGATGTTGATGGTCATGTGCATGGTATAAGTTATTGTTCTTATTTCTCCTAAGTGAGCAAATGGTGCTACAAGGATCTTTTGGTCTTTGCATACTGGTGAAGTGTGAAAATACAGGAAAGTGCTTTAAAGATTGTCTAGGAGAATGCTTTGCACTCCTCCACACTTGAGGATATGGTGTTGCAATTTGTGAGTTAGCTTGCATGTGTTGTGAACATTGCACTCCTATCTTTCCAAGTCTCTGGTGTTGCCACAAATTTTTTTGGTAAATGCAATCTGTTGGCAGGTTGATTGTTTGTCAAGGCTAGTCCAAAAAATGCTTGCATTTCTCTGCATTGTTGTTTCTACTATTGTGGCTTGGTGGACGTGCTAATTTTTCTTGTCATGCAATGTCTTGGTTTAGATTTCAAGTGATTAAATGTATTGCAAGTATGTTTGACAATGTTCTATCTCATGGCTGTGTTTTCTGGCCCTCTAGGTATAAAGGACTATGTATCTATTTGGTTGTGTCAACTTGTTTTGGTATGACAATATGAAAAAAGTGTATGGAAATGTTGTTGAATATTCAAGGAATGTCTCTATGTGGTCCACAAGGTAGTGGTTGATCTTTTTGGTGTCGCATATTGTCTGGAGTTGATTTTTAGGGTGATTTGTGGTTGCTCGGCCAATAGGGACTATTCTCTTGCTTGTGTTATGCATTTTAGGGTATGTGCTAGCATAAGAGGTTGTGATGAGGTGACTTTTGCGCACTATTATGTCTTGATATGAGATACATTGTCCAAATTCATTTGGAAGTTATGTTTTTTGGCCCACTGATAAAGTGCTACACGTTTCATCTACACATTACCTTGTTTCTAACATGTGAAGATGTGCGCCAGCATGTTTGTTGTTTGGGGCTGCATAGAAAGATGTAATAAGTTGTTTTTCCTCCACTATATCTCTTGGTTTGAACCACTTTCACCGCAAATATGTTTTGAGGCCAACTTCTTGGGGTCATTGCTTGTCTCGAGGATTGTTTTGGCTAACCTAATTTGATGTTTTATTTGCTTGTGGAGAATATATATAAAAAATCAAATCAGTTGCAAGCAGGTGGAGTATGAGATGCAAGTTTTGTGCAATGAAAATGTGTGGTAGAAGTGTTGGAGTTGAATTGCCTAATGGTTGCTTGAGGTAGTGAGTCAAGGGCAGCTACATTCTAAGGAGATGGTTGGAGGCTATAGGTTGAAGGCTTATTAATTGTAATTCATTTTATCATGCATCCTACTCTGAGATAGTGAATCTCTTCAATAGGTCCCTATATCTTGCTCTACGATAGTGAATCTTTGCAACAAGTCATTTTAGAAGTATTGTGTTTCCTTAGGCAATGATCCTTAAAAAAAATTGCAATACTTGTTCATATATTGTGGGATAACTCTCACCATGGTTTTTCCCTTATTGAGTTTGCCACATAAATCTAGTGTTCTCTTGTGCATTGGTGTTCATGGCTTTATCTTTCTTTGTTGTTGATCTATTTAAGAGTTTTGAATTTGAATTGTGCTAAAGGTTTTAAGTTTTGGAGAATACTAATTCACCCCACCACTTTAGTAGTCTAGTATGTTCAACGCTACTATCCAACTCTATTTTTTAAGCCCATGCTCACAAATTTATTACTTGGTGTATCCAATGCAAGAGCATTCGGGTTCACAAATAATCCTACATCAACAATATATATATATACAGGTTTTTCATTCTTGGTTTAGGTTGAATCTTTAAAAGCATATTTTGGAGTGTTGAAGGATAAATATTTGTTTTATCAAGACTTGGCTTTCATTTCAAAAATCAAAACAGAGTATTTTATGTGATTTTCAAAGTATTATATTGCACAATTTCAAGGTTGCAAAGGTCGAAGGGATAAATAGGAAAATTATAAATTGAAGATGAATAATTTGTTCAATTTAGATGCCTAGGGAAGTGTTCATAGGGCAGGTGGCTTTTGGCATTCCATTCCTCTTGTATTCTTTCATTTCTAGTGCCTAAAATGAAGGGAAAAGCTGGTGATTTTTGAAAAAATAATTAAAGACTTCAATTTCCCAAAGAGCATGACTTGGTTCTTATTTTCATTCATTTTTTAAGGGCATTTACAACAAGTCATTGGATATATTTTAGAAAGTTTTTGGAAGCATTTAATAAGGAATTTCAAGCCAACACAAAGGAATTTCAAGCAAATACAAAGGAATTTCAAAAGGTAATTGGAGGGAAATGAAAGGGAAGATTTGGGTGCCTCTTTTTCATTCCTCAGAAGGTGTTCTTATCTCTATAAAATGTATCCTTCAATAGTTTTTGGAAGCAGCAAGCAACAACAACGTTGGAGACAGAACTTGCAAGTTGCTCCAAAGAATTGAATGAAGAAAGGTGTGAGAAATTAACTTGCCAAGAAGAGAGGGATAGAGAAAAGAAAAGAATGAATTTGCAAGTATGTTTGTGATGTTTAAGGCAGCCATGAAAGCTATAGGTTGAAGAAAAACATTAAACTTCAAATTAGGAGTGAAGTCAAGAAGGTGCAAAGGCATGAATATTCAAAGACTTGTAGGCATGAAGTTCCTAGAAATGTTGTAAATTTTCTGAATTTTGTATCTTGTTGTAATTCTCCATATATGTAATTATTCTTGAAGAATTATGTAAGAAATATATATTTCAATCATTGTTTCAAATGTGTTTATGCGGGCAAAATGAAATGTTAAGGTTGCAAGATTGGGCAGTTTGATAAGACCCCCTCCAATCTCAACTGCATCAATCATATCACATATGAACCAATATGTTAGCTTGGTTGTCCATAATTGTATTTTTGCTATAGATTTTAAAAGAAAAAGATTTATTTATATATTTACTTTCAAAAAAAATTAAAAAATATTGAACTTAAAAACATGGGGAAAAAAATCCAAAAATATTTATTGAATAACAAAGGTTTGGTTGCTTTTGGTGCTATGGGTGCCACAATCCCTGTCGTGGGTGATCTTGTTCCTCCCAAACCTCCTTCCTTTGTTGTTGGGCGAAGCTTTGCTCGCGTGGCCAAATCTACTGCTCATCCTCACAAGGGAATTTGTCCTCTTCCCTATGCCAAGACCTCCCCTGTTGTGGTCTGTGGCCAAGAAGTTGCGGAAAATGTTGATTTTTACCAATGTTGTGCTTTAATTTGTAGATTTGTTGGGTTTTGGCCTTCTCTTCCGAACCTTCATCATTGAGTGAGTGATTCCTAGAAGCCTTTAGTTACTCATGGCATTGATTTTTTTCCTTGTGTTAAAGGCTTTTTCATTGCTTCATTTACTTCTACTCATGGTCGCAATTTGGTTTTGGGTAAGTTGTGGGCTTGGGGGGATCACTCTCTCTCTATTAAGCCCTAGACAACTTCCTTCAACCCCCTTACTGAACCTGTTACTATTCGTCTGGTTTGGGTTCATCTTCCTAAACTTCCCCTCCATTTTCAAGAGCCTTCTTGTTTCAAGGACATCAGTAACTCCATTGGTAGCTTCTTGAAGGTTGATGATGCCATGACTGCCATGGGTTATTCTACCTTTGCCTGCCCGTTAATTGATATTGACATGTCTTTGCCCCTCCCTAGGGATGTGGTTCTAATGGTTGGGGATAGGCCATTGACTCAAAACATTGGATTATGAGGATCTCCCCTTTCACTACCAAAGATGCTTCTCAACAGGTCACTTGGCTTCAGATTGCTCTCTCTCTTGCCATAGAGATGTTGCTACTTGGTGGAAGGATGCTACTGAAGATCACTTGACGGTCAATGCTTTTAAGTTTGATTCTGTTGACTTCTCTAGGGAGGATGATGTCTCCTCCCAGGATAAGGTGTTCATTAGTGTTGATGAAGCCTCTTGTTATTGCTGCTATGGCCTCTTCCACCCCCAAGGCTCCTACATTTGTTACTCCTGATCTGCAACTCCACTCTACTCCTAGTGATTCTTCTCTTGTTGTTGTTCTGCAACAACAATTCGTTGTTGTTATGCAACAACCACCTGGCAGTAACTCTTTGAGGTTCTCCCCTGCCGAGTTTGTCTTTGTTTTGCCACCTATGGGTGGTTGTATGATAATTGATAGCCTTTTGGCTATGTGAAGGGTCAACACCCTTGTTAATGTTGCTTTTATAATCAAAAACAAATTCAACTCACATCAAAATACCAAGTTGAACATGGTAGACTTATCATATGTGAACTAATATGCTAGCTTGGTTGTCTATAATTATATCTTTGTTATTGCTATTAAGATCAAAAGTTATACTTCATGAAAAAAAAAAAAACCCCAGAGAGCCTTAAAACATGGGAAATTAACCCCAAATGTTCATTAAAGCTCTTGTTTTTGCATTTGATGCAAATTTTCTTTAAAATTCCATATTTTCTTCTTGTAACTATTATCCTATCAAATCTTTTGTTGGGTTCCATTATTGCAATACCTTGTAAATTATTTTCTTTTCTATTTTTTCTTTTCATGAATTGTTATAGTTCAATTGGCATCAAATTTTAAGCCTTAAACTAAATTTTATTGCTGTTTTTTTTATTAAGTTAATACTAGATATTAGATTAATTTTATATAGGTATCATGCTATCAAGTATTTTATATCAAATTTAAAAAATATATATTTTTTATTCTAATATTTAAACTTAGATCAATTAATGTTTTAATATTTATGAAATGTAGATAAAAAATTCATATGATGATAATCATCATATAATTTCTTTTTAGATTTTAATTTTTTATATTTCAAATTTATAATTTTAATGTTGATTTGTTCTTTGGAAAATAGTGTGATAATATTGGAATGCTTTCAAAACTAGGAAAAAATTCAAATCCCACTTAAAACTCAATTCAAGTTTTGAAATATATTTTAGTTCTATTAAAAGTTAAAGCTATAATACATTATCATTAATATAAAATTCAAATCCCACTTGAAACTCAATTCAAGTTTTGAAATATATTTTTACTTCCATTAAAAGTTAAAACTATAATACATTAATTTACTTATGATATGTGATAATGGTTAGTAGTCCTATCCAATGAAATTTAGTGATGTGGAAATCTAGTTTTATGAGAATGGTGATAAAAAATTTATAGCACTGAATTTATCAAAATATTTGATTTTTTATCATAAAATTATATTTATTAAACTTTTGAAATATAGTACCATAATAATAATCTCAAATTATTCCTCTGTTAATAATAATATTTTCGCAGCTTATAAGTATATATATATATATATATATATATATATATAATTATATAATTTAAAAAAACTGTTTCCAACATCTCTGCCGTCATTTATAATGCTGAATAGCAGTCGAGGAGGAGATTGGCAATTTTTCATATAATTTTTTACTTCTTGAAAGAGGAGCACATAATAAAAATATAATTGGATTAAGCTCAGTTAATTTAATCTCCAGATTATAAATCATTTCCAAACATTTCTGTCTGACCTACTTAATGCTGAATAAGAGTCAGGGAGGATATGACTGGCTTCTTTCATATAATTTCTACATCATGAAAGAGGAGCTAAAAATAAAAATCTAATTATAAAACAGGTAAGCTCAGATGATTTACTCTAATATTTTTGTGTTTCTAAATAGACTGGAATGAGCAAGAATAAACAAAGAGATATTGAATTAAATATTTATAAATAAGCTTTGTATGTAAGAATTGATAAATAAGCAACCAGTACTGATAGATTTGAGCTCAATTCCGAGGAAGTTTGACTACTGCAAATAACACCATCCTTCCTGCCACGTAATTCTTTGAATGTTCCGTCCTCATCCTACTTTTGTCTATTTGCTGCTCCGAAGCTTTTACTCCTTTCCCACAGATATTGGTCTACATTAAACTTTGCAATGGAGTTTGTGATTTAGATCATGAGATAGTGTACCTTAACTTTGTAATGGATTCCATCATAACCACTTTTTCACTTTTGCTAGAGCCACATGATTCTCATTCTAAGAAAGTTTGGTTATTGCCAAAAACGCCACATTTTTTTGCTTAGTGGCTCTTGAATATTCCTTTCCTCTACAGACGTCCTCTTTTCCAGTCCCTGCTCCAAAGCTTCTAGTCTTTTCCTGCAGAAAATAAGGTATCAACACTTATTGTTGCACACACAAATAGCCAGCATTTGTCACCATTAAAGGTGTGCCTCAATTACATTTAAATAAAGCCCATTTTAGTTATTTCTTTGTATTCACTTCCAATTTTCTAATCTCATTCTGCAGAAAGACTTACTTGTTCATTTAATGACAAATCAAGGCACTAATATCTTTAGAAAGATAAGCTCAATTCCACCTTGGAATGTTTAAGGATGCATATATAGAGGTTACAATCATAGGTACATGCCTTCCTGCAGATTAAAGCAGGTAGGCTTTAAATTTGACGGTCAGCTCAAGCAATTTTTTAGTGAGCTGTTTCAGAGGATCGCCCTTAGTTGTAGATATAGTTGTACCACTTCTAATTACTGATAAAAATAAGAGTAGTCACCACTTAATTCAACAATTTGTTGAAGAATTTGTCTTTGCATATGTTATGTATAAATTATATACGTATTTGACATATGAAATTGATGTTCATTGTTTATATTTCAAAGCTGCAAAGATGAGGCCGTCAACAGTTTTTATGCATTTTAATATTTATGGTATAACACAAAAAATATGTGAAAAGTCATCAATTCCTAACCCTGATAGCAGACATAACATGGAAAAGGGATGAAAGAAAAGGCAAGAATGAACATGTCTTGTTTCTGAATATTGATAAATAAGTTCAATCAAAATCAACTTAAGTTTCAGCAATTAGTGTTCGATGCCTGAAGTGATAAGAAAATGCAATGCTTTAAGGGATCATCCGTGAGCTCAAAAAGCAAAATGAGGAAGATGTGCGTTCATTTGGGCCATAAAAAGTCAATCAATTGAAATACAAGTTTCTTTACTTTCTACTTATAAAATCATATGAAATGATAAGTTTTTAAACGAAAATCAAAACTTCAAAGAGCTTGTCTGCAAAGCATACAACAATAGAGGGAGTTTGCTTCAGCGCAATACAATTTCATGGCAATGCTGCAATACTATTATACAAGTCATCCAGTACAGAAAAACCTCTCAAATTTATTTGATAAATTTTCTTTTGTCTTTGAATATTTCCAATGTGTTCTTACCAGTCTTTGTAAAATCTCCGATTAATCACATTGTTCCAACGAATCACAATTTGGTAGTATTCTTGCTTTCCCATTTTTCATTAGCAATATACAGTTCTTAGAATTGCAGATCCTTTCCATATTTTATCCTTAATTTCCTATTTAGTTTCCTGATTAATTGTTGTTTGGGACCAATTCAGCTATGAGTTCATTTTAATTGATCATGCGGTAACAATAAATTTCTTTATAAGCAACATTTCTATGGATATAAAAATATGATATAAAAAACACATACATTCTGAGCCTGGCCATAGTGGAGTTCCTTAGATTGACTAGACATCAATTCCAAAGACGGACAGAAATTTGGTAAATAGTACAGCACAAGGATGCTAAGAAATTTTACACATATATCTTATATATCCTTAATAAAAACTAAACAGCCTTTATTACTGCCAACATTCAAGTCGGCATATTGTTTGTTCCCTTGGTGCCACTGTAATCAGTTTGTTGCAATAGCATTCCCAGTGATATTTACCATTGCTAGAAACGTGACCATTAACTTTTTGCAAAATCAAATGCTGGATGCAAAAAAAAAATCATTTACTACACTTGGGATGATGACCATAATTGTCAACAAAGTCCATATGCACAGATGAGTATAAAACGATAGATGTAGGGAAAGTAGATCCATACAACAATTCTCAAAAAAGCAGGTTTGGAATTAGCGATGGTTGTTCTTTTGAGTTTCAGCCTTGCCCAAATCCAAGGCTTTGGAGACTAGGCAGAAAGCTAGCAACCTGACTGAACATGGCTAAACTTATATCTATCATGCCATTGTAATGTCATAAAATTGCGACTGTTAATTTTGTGGACCAGAATTCAAATTTATCTTGTTCTATGTATTATCTATCACTGAATTGTTGTATAAATCTGATTGTCTTCTTTTATGTTGCAGGAGAGGAGAAGCATTTTTATTTCAATGTCCATTCTCACACATTTCATTTGGTATATGTAGTGGGCTGGGTACGGTCAAGTGATGCCTTGACTGGCCATGTCTTTTGGACATGGCCGATCAAGACATCACTTGATCGTGCCCCCTCACGATAATAAATGTTTGAATGAGAGACTTCATTTATCTCTCATTCAATCATTTATCTTACCGAGGCTATCATGCATTAACACTCCCTCTTAGCTAGGTAAGATAAATGTAAAAGGTATTGGGAGCAATATTCATAAATCGTATGATGCTTATCTTGGGACCATAGTTTCAAGATGTGAATTGCCTCTGTTGGCGATTCTATTCACAAACTCTTGTGTGGATTGCCTCAGTCGGTGATTCTATCCACAAGCTCTTGTGTGGATTGCCTCAGTCGGCGATTCTATCCATGAGCTCTCACGTGGATTGCCTCAGTTGGCGATTCTATCCACAAGCTCTTACGTGGATTGCCTCAGTCGGCGATTCTATCCATGGGCTCTTGTGTGGATTGCCTCTGTCGGCGATTCTATCCACAAGCTTTTACGTGGATTGCCTCAGTCGGCGATTCTATCCACAATCTTGAGTTATTGTAAGATCGTCACCTTCCAATAACCTCAAAAATACAAGTGGAAATCATTTGGAAGTCGTCACTTCCTTATGATTTACACAGGGCCCATAAAATAATTATTAGTATTAATAATAATAATCAATATTTACAATTTTTACCTCATAAGTGCTCAATCTTGATTAGTAAGCTCCCTCTCAATCACAAGGTATCTTGAGTTTCTTCTAGAGAACATATTTTTCTGAACATACATCTGAATTTCTGACTTCAGCAAGGGACGCTTGTAGTTTAAGTTTGAGAGGACAAGTTCTTGCAATGTGGCCATATTCAAGACTTTCAAGGAGATATCAATCTGATCTTAATCGGATCTTCCTTCAGGCGGTTAGGCTTTATAGAAGGAAACCTGGCTCTGATACCATGTTAATTTTGTGGACCAGAATTAAAATTTATCTTGTTCTATGTATTATCTATCACTGAATTGTTGTATAAATTTGATTTTCTTCTTTTATGTTGCAGGAGAGGAGAAGCATTTTTATTTCAATGTCCATTCTCACACATTTCATTTGGTATATGTAGTGGGCTGGGTACGGTCAAGCGATGCCTTGACCGTCCATGTCTTTTGGACATGGCCGATCAAGACATCACTTGATCGTGCCCCTCACAATAATAAATGTTTGAATGAGAGACTTCATTTATCTCTCATTCAATCATTTATCTTACCGAGGCTATCATGCATTAACAACGACCCTAGCAATTTTAACCACATTTGAGGTCCTCACCTTGGCAGCGGCATCTTCCTTCCCAACTGAGACCTCTCGCTACACTTTCATCTTGAACCCCTCCCTATTTGAGTCATGTTTCTGCCTTTAGACCCTATCCGGGCCCCAAGATAGGGGAGGACAGGGCGCCCTTGTCCTTCCTCTTAGAAAGGCCCTAAGATGGGTCCCTCCGACCCTTTTGCTTAATTTGCTCTTCGGGGGTTTCAATCTCTCTTTGTCAGCCTTTGACGGATGAAAATTAATTCTCCTAGGCATGTATAAAAGGGAATTAGCCTTCTCATTTGCATATACATACATAAAAATACATGAATGAGAAAATATACACAAAGAGGCGAAGTTTAAGCTAGGCAACCTCCATTATCATCATCAAGCATTCAAGCACTCAAGTCTTCTTCATTCATCCCTTGGAGCAACATTACAACATTCATTTGCAAGCATGTGTGTGTGTTAGGGTTTTGTCATATTACATGCCATTTCATGCGACACTTGCGATTTCATTCAAGAAGCAAAGCAATCATCATCAACAAATTGCAGATCTACAAGGTATACAATTCCATTATCTACATTCAAGCATTTGCAATTACTTTCCTTCAAGGTTGATTTCTCAACCGGGGTTTGACTAAGGCAAACCTCGGCAAACCCCTATCCACAACCTTTCTTCTCTTCTTTTATGTGTGTAGGTTGCAAGTGTGCGGCTGTACTTTCAGATTTGGACTCCATTTGCAAAGGCAGAAAAACCCTTTTCGTTTCGCAGATTTTTCGGAGGACAGTGTGCACTTTCAACACGGTCCCGACGACTTTTCTCCAAATTTACAGGGCAGATCCGTATCAGTCTAAATATCTAAGATCCGAAGTTACAGTGCGATCCAAAACCGGTAGCTCCTCATTTCACTCATTTTATCTCCCTTTCCCGCATAGTCAACAAGTCAACTTTCCCACTTACAAAAGAAGGCAAAATCACACTTCAACCCTTGAAATCTACTTGGAATTCACATCCTTGTTTCCCTTGGATTTGGATCTAGTGGATTCAAGCCCCTCTTTTGAATGTAAAGTTCTTCCAAGCGAAAATCATCCTAGTGAGTTCCTTTCTCTCTCTTAGGTGGGGAGTCACAAGGGTTCAATTTTCCACTTTACATTTTGGTGAACCCAACTTCTTACACATTAATTCTGATTTCCCATTATTAGATCTGATTAAGTGCAATTTGAATTTCAAATTTTCATTTCCAAGTTTGATCTATTTGCAAATTTTAGAGGTTAATTGCATAAAAACCATAATTTTTCATTTTGACAAAATTAATCTAGTGAAGTGTAAAATTTTAATTGCTTGTTTCAGATCTGATTTCTATTTCAAAATTGCAATTCAAATCTGTCTTTGTATTCTGAAAATTCAATGGTTAAAAAGTAAAACCCTAATTTTTAAGATCCTTCTATTTTCGACCTGACTACTTATTTGACTGATATAGACATATCTCCAAATCGGCTATTTTTTTGGATCCTGCAATAAAATCATATTATCTATCATCCCTGAAAATTTCGAAAAAAGTTGGTCGGACCGTGTGCACTTTCAACACGGTCCCTGGCTTTTTTCCGAAATTTCAGGAGACAAAATTGATTGTATTTTTCTACTCAAATCCAGAAAATTGGCGTACTTTATAAATTTTAACACCTCCTAAAGTCGAAAACAAATTCAAATTTCACCACTTTCATCTTTTGAATTAATTTTCATAAAAAGGTCCTAATTTTAGATCTTCTTTTCCAGCAAACTAAGATTTTAATTAAGAGACTTTCAATCGCAATTAATAAATTGGATTTACTTGCTCTTTCGCATATGATTACATTGTTTTTCGCATATATTTACTACAATCATGTGTTGGATAAGAGTTTCTTTCATTCCATGTTACTTCTCTTCATTCATAGCACTTGGTCATATCGTGTTGTTAGGATTTCAAAAATTTTCCCTTTTCAATTAGATCTCAAAGCTTTCATGTATCATTTATGTTGCATTATGGTGATGTTATTAACGAAATGCATTTTCTATGTTGATCACCTCAAAGCTTTTGTAGACCCTAAACCTAGAGATTCTAACCCTTGTACCTCTCCTAGGGTATCTTTGTGGATAAGATGAGACTTAATGCTTTAACCAATGATCTCTTTAAAAAAGAGCAGGCATTGGAAAGCGACAAGGACCCATCTTCTTCTACACATACCCTTGAGCAAGGGGGAAAAAATCAAACCATTAACATTCTTACATCTTTAGATCCTCCTTATTCTCCTAAGACCTATCTTCAACATCAAAGTATATGTAGGGAGGATAATGTCATTCATGATCTTTTCCCTCACATAGAAATAACTAAAAATGAGCTTCTAGATGATGAAGATGTTCATCCCCAATCTCCCAGGATAAGTGTGATAAAGGAAAGGAGATTGTCATTTCACATGATACTCCTTCATCTACAAATCCTTTTCTTCCCCCTTACACATCAGATTTCAAATAAATTCATGATCCTATTCCTCCATCTAGTCAATTGCAACATTCTTATAGTCGTGGATTTCATATAATAACAAAACAAGGTTTTAAATGTTAATGCATGGTAGCTTATGCAAGATAAGATCTTCCTAACCTTCCTGTTCTGTTATTCATTTACATGCTCCATCTCTGATTTATATTACATATGATTATCGGATTGTACAAACATTGCTTATCATTAAGTTATCGGGTTAAATTAGCCGATACATACTTGCT
Organism: Cryptomeria japonica; assembly: GCF_030272615.1. NCBI lineage: Eukaryota > Viridiplantae > Streptophyta > Pinopsida > Cupressales > Cupressaceae > Cryptomeria > Cryptomeria japonica. Next base: position 52,064,934 of record NC_081406.1, on the reverse strand, counting down.
ATCGGATGCATAAACATTGGCACCGATTCACATCTGTTATCGGGCTTAATTATATCGAGCATATTTGTTATCGGGTTTAATGAATACACCGCTTCATTTGGCATTAAACATTGGTTAACAAATGCACCGGTTGGATTATATTCATCGTGCACTTTGAATCATCGATGTTTATCTGGAACGATTCATTAAATAGATCAGTCATTATATTATGATATTACAATATGCTATCGGGGGTTTTTGAACCGATAATCAGTATTGTGTTAACGGTATAAATGTAAAGGCACCGATCAATGCGTGCATTGATCGGTCATGCCTATGACCGGTCAATACACCAATTGACCGGTTGCCTAAATGATATATATGCCAATTGAATTCATTTGGAGAAGACATAAAAAATATTAAATGATCTCTCTCCTTCAGTCCTGCAGATAAAAATCAGAATTATTAGACATTGACATAATTCCTCATATCCATATATAGCATACATAGTTCATAACTTGTTCTTTAATTGAAATTGAAATAACTTTACATGGTATCAGAGCCAAGGTAATCGAACCTTAGGCTATTCAATTTTGATAAAATTCAAGGGCTAAGTTACAAACTACATCACATTTCCATAATGGCCAACGCTATCAGATTCGAAGATAGACTCGGAGGTAGCAAAGATTTTTCAACTTGGAAGTTTAGAATCAAAATGATTTTAAGAGAAAACAAAGTTGATTCATATGTCCAAACTGAAAGTACACTACCAGAAGATGAAACCGAGAAATCCACATGGATCGAGGGAAATGATAAGGCTATTAAAATAATAGTGGATGGGGTAAGAAATAATATAATGCCCATCATTAGAAAGCAGGAGACGGCTTATAAAATGTTCAAGGCACTTGAAAAGACATTTGAGATATCAAATGCAAGTCGTACTCTAGCACTAAAACGAGAAATAAATCATATCACCATGAAAAATGGGGAGACAATCAACGCCTACTTCATGCGGATATCAGTTCTAAAAGATGAACTTGCAACTCTGGACTACGAGATCCGAGGCAAAGAACTAACACTCATTGCTTTAGATGGGTTGCCTAGTGGATGGAGCACATTCGTCCAAGGCATCAGTGCAAGGTCCAAATATCCTAAGTTTAAAAGACTAAGAGATGACTGTCTACAAGAAGAATCCTGATTGAACAAGGTAGGAATAAAACAGAAGAATATAGATGAAGACTTGCAAGTCCTAAATACAAACATCAATAAAAAGTACAAAAAGAAGTAATTCAAGAAAAGAAAAGCTAAACAAGGCAAGAACACTTCTAAGAAAGACCTATCACATGTTCAATGTTATAGGTGTGACAAATTCGGACACTATGTTGCAAACTGTCCGGAGAGAGGGAAGCAAGCCACATTTGCAAAAGTGAAGAAATCTAGAAAAGAAAATGACTCCGAGAACTATGTCCTCTACTCAGCACTTACAAGCCATACTTCAAACAAATCTAACTCATGGGTGATCGACAGTGGTTCATCTAGACACATCACCGGCTTTAGAGAAATACTAGACTCCATGATAGAGAAAGATGATGAGAAAGTAACCATCGGAGACGATTCTTCACATCCAGTCAGAGGAATTGGAACTTGCACCATCAAACTGAAGTCAAGCATGTCACTACGACTTGAAGAAGTACTATATGTTCCAGGCATCAAAAGAAATCTAATCTCCATATCAGCACTAGAAGATCAAGGATACAGAGTGACCTTCATGGAAAACAAGGTGTTGGCTTGGCCAAAGAGATCCTCCATCAAAGACACTAAGGTCATTGGTCGAAGACAAGGCTATTTGTATGAGCTATGTACAGAGCCCAATCTAGCATTGATCCATGAAGCAACTAATGCAAATGAAGTATGGCACAAGAGATTAGGCCATCTGAATTATACAGCTTTGTCAACCATGGGAAACCTTGTCAGAGGTCTACCTAAGTTGAAGCAATATCATTCAGAGGCATGCAAAGGGTGTGCCTTAAGTAAAAATACCAAAAATGCATTTCAGAATAGTACTAGGAAAACTAGCAAAGTTTTGGAGTTAATTCATTCTGATGTATGTGGACCTATGTCCGTACCCTCGCTAGGGGGTTTTTGTACTATGTAATTTTTGTTGATGACTACTCTAGGAAGACGTGGATCTACTTTCTGAAATGTAAAGAATCAGAAGAGATCCTAAATAGGTTCAAAGAGTTTAAAACATTAACAAAAAATCTCTCTGAAAACAAAATTAAAACCTTAAGACCTGAAAATGGGGGGGAATACACATCAGAACTATTTAAAGACTTTTGTAGAAATTCTGGGATTAAGAGGGAGTTGACAATACCTTATAATCCACAACAAAATGGAGTAGCTGAAAGGAAAAATAGGACCATAGTAGAAGCTACCAAAGCCATGATACTAGATCAAAATCTAAACTTGAACCTTTGGGCAGAAGCAACTAACACTGCTGTGTATATACAAAATAGATGTCCTCATTCACACCTTGAAGATAAAACTCCTGAGGAAGTCTTTACCAAGTAAAAACCAGATATCAGCCATCTTAGGATATTTGGGTGTCCGGTCTATATTCATGTACCTAAAGAGAAAAGACTAAAACTAGAACCCTCTGGAAAAAGGGGAATACTTGTAGGATACAGTGAAACTTCTAAAGCCTACAGAATCTATGTACAAGGGCAAAGAAATATTGAACTCAGTAGGGATGTAATCTTCGAAGAAGACTTAGCCTTCAAAAGGGCCCAAAATACAATAGAACCTGAAATTCATAATCCTACTCCTAACCTAGAAGAAGAACCTACTCCTGAGCTTCAAAGGGAGTATCTTGAGGAAACTATAAGTGAAACACAAGACCCACCTATAGATAATCGCAAGAAAAGACCACTATGGGCCACAAAAACTATAGCAGAAGCTCAGAAGTTTGCTGCTCCTTCAGGAACCTTCAGGGAAAGCAAGAGGCCTAATAAATTCATCAACTATGTTGCACTTATGAATGATCTCTCTAAAGCTGAACCTAACAATGTTTCAGATGCACTCAAACATCAAGTATGGATAGATGCCATGACTGAAGAATATCAGTCCATTATGAAGAATGATGTTTGGGAGATTGTTCCTAGGCCAACCAAGAAGTCTGTCGTGTCTTCTAAATGGTTGTTTAAAATCAAGCATGTTGCAAATGGCAGTATTGAAAAACACAAGGCCGGATTTGTAGCTAGAGGGTTCTCACAGAAGGAAGGAATAGATTACGAAGAAACATTTGCACCTATTGCCAGGTACACATCAGTAAGAGTTGTCCTAGCCATTGCAGCAGCAAAGGGGTGGAAGGTACATCAAATGGATGTTAAGACAACATTCCTAAATGGCGAGATCGTGGAAGAAGTCTACTTAGAGCAACCTGAAGGGTTTGAAATTCATGATGCAAAGTCTCATGTGTGTAGACTCAAGAAAGCTCTTTATGGGCTCAAACAGGCTCCCAGAGTTTGGTATGAAAGAATTGACACCTATCTCTCAAAGCTGGGTTTCTCTAAGAATAATGCAGATCCTAATCTCTACCTCAAAAGAAATAAAGGTGATATGTTAATATTAATTTTATATGTTGATGACTTATTAATTACAGGAGATGATCACCTAATAGATCAATGCAAGAAAGATCTATCCACAGAATTCGATATGAAAGACTTGGGGCTTCTTCATTACTTCCTAGGATTGGAAGTATGGCAAAATTCTGATAATATTGTACTGAACCAAGGGAAGTACACCTTGGACATATTGACAAGATTTGGAATGCTAAACTGCAAACCCATGACCTCTCCTATGGAAACCAACTTCCATAAACTTAAAGAAGCAGCAGTAGAATCAAGACCTACTGACCTCACTCAATACAGGCAGATGATTGGGTCCCTGATGTATCTAGTAAATACAAGGCCAGATATCTCCTATGCTATTAATGTCTTAAGTCAGTTCATGTGTGAACCTAAGGAGATACACCTGGTTGCAGTAAAGCATATAATGAGATATCTACAAGGTACCCTAAAGCTTGGTCTTAAATATGAAAAGGTTGACATAGATCTACATGGATTTACAGATTCAGATTGGGCTGGCAGTGTGACTGACAGAAAGAGCACTTCAGGGTGCTGCTTCAGTTTAGGGTCAGCCATGATATCCTGGATCAGCAGAAAACAATCTTCAGTAGCTCAGAGTTCCACAGAGGCTGAATATATTGCAGCTTCAATGGCTGCCCGAGAAGCAGTATGGCTAAGGAAATTGCTCGTGGGATTATTTGGAGAACCTATGAAACCTACAGTCATTCAGTGTGATAATCAAAGCTGTATAAAACTTTTTGTAAATCCAGTATTTCATGACAGGTCCAAACATATTGAGATTCCATATCACTATGTACGAGATATGGTTGACAGGAATGTGATAAAGTTAGAATATGTGTGTACAGGAGATCAGACTGCAGATATTCTGACCAAACCACTTTCCAGAGTGAAGGTTGATCACTTCAGAAAGGGTTTAGGTATGATAGAAAGATAATCTGCTTTGTAATCTATACTTACATATATTTAAGATGTTTAAGGTGTAAACTTCTTTGTCATGTTTGGACTATCTCTTGGCTTTTTGCCACCTGTGTTGATATCTAAGAGGTGACGATCTCTCAGATACTGAACACTTGTATGTAGACATCATAAGGTGACGATCTTATGATAGTCAAACCAGTAATCATGTTGGATCACTGGTAAGTCATGGATGTGCCATGACTATATTGTGATACAACATTTGTGCAAATGTTATTGCATTATCACAACTTGGATATGATGAGAACTTAGCACTTCTCATATGGTTATCCTTGTGTTGCATGTTGGGCAATACTGATATCACTTGTAGGTGATATCTCAACCATTGATCATGTTGGATCTCTGGTAAGTCATGGATGTGCCATGACTATGTTGTGATAAACATTTATAAATGTTATTGCACTTATCACAACTTGGATATGATGAAAAACTAACCTTTCTCATAGACTTATCCTTAAGTATTGCGTGTTAGGCAATACTGATATCATGTGTTAGGTGATATCTTGATGAATCTTACAGATCAAATGTTTTTGGTGATTTCTCACATGATCAGGTGATGATTCTCTTACTTTTATCACATGTTAAAATAATACTTTGTCACATGCTCAAGTGATGTTCTTCTATTTTGTATCATATGTCTTGATGGTACTTCTCATGTATAAATGATTTTTGCTGACTAACATTATCTTAGTTATGAAAAGGAAATGTGATGCAGGTTGCCTTATCTATCTTCCAAAGCTAAGAGGGAGTGTTAATGCATGGTAGCTTATGCAAGATAAGATCTTCCTAACCTTCCTGTTCTGTTATTCATCTAAGTGCTTCATGTCTGATTTATATTACATATGATTATCGGATTGTACAAACATTGCTTATCATTAAGTTATCGGATTAAATTAACCGATACATACTTGCTATCGGATGCATAAACATTGGCACCGATTCACATCTGTTATCGGGCTTAATTATATCGAGCATATTTGTTATCGGGTTTAATGAATACACCGCTTCATTTGGCATTAAACATTGGTTAACAAATGCACCGGTTGGATTATATTCATCGTGCACTTTGAATCATCGATGTTTATCTGAAACGATTCATTAAATAGATCAGTCATTATATTATGATATTACAATATGCTATCGGGGGTTATTGAACCGATAATCAGTATTGTGTTAATGGTATAAATGTGAAGGCACCGATCAATGGGTGCATTGATCGGTCATGCCTAAAAGGCATGACCGGTCAATACACCAATTGACCGGTTGCCTAAATGATATATATGCCAATTGAATTCATTTGGAGAAGACATAGAAAATATTAAATGATCTCTCTCCTTCAGTCCTACAGATAAAAATCAGAATTATTAGACATTGACATAATTCCTCATATCCATATATAGCATACATAGTTCATAACTTGTTCTTTAATTGAAATTGAAATAACTTTACATTAAAGGACAAGGAATTGGGAAATTTGAGCAAGGAATTCGTGTCCCTATAAACCCTCCTACACAAACTACTACAAAAGGCTTAGGAAATGATGCTCCTCTCTCTATGGATGAATTCCTTAGGCTCCAACACTTCAAAAATTATCTTCAAAGACAACAAATCAAAAGAGCCCGCAAGAATGCTTCTTCTTCAAAACGTCCTTTTTGTTCATTTCATCAAACCCATGACCATAATGCTGATGATTGCCCTAATTTTCAAAAATCTATTCAAGATGGCATAGACAGTGGCAAAATTAGAGTTGTGGATAATAATCCTTCTTCTTCTAACAATCTTTCATGTCAAGATGATATTTATCATCCTGAAGGACTAGCTACAAGAATCTGTTGGAGATTGAAATATGATAGGAGCATTTCCTTTCCTCCTCAAAAGAAGAACAAGAATCTTAAGCAAGTGAAAGGTATTGAATATTGCATTTTTCATGATTTATATTTCACATTCTCTAGGGAAATGTTATGCATTTAAGAAATTTGTTCAAAAGCAATATGATCTTGCACGAATTTTTCTTACAATAGATCTAGTTGTCTTCCTTGACATCAAAATAGTGCCTTAGCACTTCTTTTCTCTTTATGTTGCTCCTCACCCTATTGCATAAATAGTCAACTTAGTTGGGGGCTTTTTATCATTTGTGGTGGTGTTGTTTCACATTTACATACTTTGGGGCAGCAACATGAAATTCATTTTCCTCTTTCTTTCTATATATTTATCTCTTCTTCGTGCATTATTCATTACTAGATCTCCTTTCTTGCATAGGGTTATTCTTATGCAAGCATCTAATTGTCCTTTGGTTTTCCTCTACGCTTGAGAGGAGTTTCTTTAATAAGTAGTGCACTTCTTCTCTTTCCTTCATTCTCTTGGAAAACTTACCTCTTCTATGGTCTCGATTATTCGCAAGTATGATATGCCCCTTAGCATGGAATGATCTCTTGAGAAGTACGTATCCCTTCCTTGAGAGGATTTGTTCCATTAGGAAGGTATATCGCTTGAAAATAATCACCATCAAAGGATGTATAATGTTTCTCCTTGTCTTCCTCACTTGGGGGGCAAGGATTTTCACTCCCTTTTTCCTTCTTTTTATCTCGTGTATCATTGTTTCCTTTGGGGGCTGTATTTTTCATATGTGATTATCATTTCTTACAATGGTATGCTTTTAAGATTAATCCCCCTTGGGGAATTTATGACACTTTTTCTCTCTTCCTTTCGAAGATTACCACTTCTTGAGACATGTATTTTACATATACTAATGTCTTTCCTTCCATGCATTCATGAAAGCACATTGTGCATTTGATTATGTTTAATCTATCTCTAGAAGATTGTGTAAATTCTTCTAATTGTCCCTACACTTGGGGGGCAATGATCCCTCTCTCTCTCTCTTTCTCTAGGGATCCACTTTGCTCTATTGTGTGGATAGTGTGAGTTATATTACTTGATGTCATTCCTTGTGCGAAATTGTTGGTGGTTTGCTCAAGGGTTCTCTCTCATACAAGAGGTGTAAGTCCTTGACTACAACCTCTTTCACACTTGGTAATGTACATCTATGATAAATTTACCCATCCCTCTTGGGGCTAAAAGTGAGTCATCCCTCATCAAGAATCCCTTTCACCTAGGAATAGGAGGAAGGATTGCATTCTTGTTCTCTCCTTTTCTTTGTTCTAGAAGATGTTATATTTGTCCAAGACAACTCCCCTTGGAGGGAGATGTCTTTCGAACAAAGATCTCTTCTCTCCAAGGGTCTCCTTTACACTTACAGCAAGATATCTATTTTCAACTATCCTATCCTTGCTTGAAGAGTACTCCCTCTCTCGATTGGATTTATGACATTGTTGCATAACGGATATCTTCTTTGTGATGAAGGTAGGTATCCTTTTTCTACTTTCCTTAAGATATCAACATCAACCTATGTTGACATCTTAAGGGGGGGGCACCCACACCGCTCCTTTGTACTATACTTCTCTCGTGCATTGTACAATGGGACATTCTTGGAACCAGAGGGCAGCCTCTTAAAGCAAGATGTCATCACTTTTCTCTTGTACAGTAGGTCATTCTCGGAACCAGAGCACAGACTCTTAGAGCGAGATGTCTTCACTTCTTTTCTTGTATAGTGGGTCATTCTTGGAACCAGAGCACGGACTCTTAGAGCGAGGTGACGCAACTTTTCTCTTATACAAGGTAATTATTCTCGAAACCAAAGCACAGACTCTTAGAGCAAGATGTCACGCCTTTCTTGACATTTGTACTATACATCTTATACAAGTTGTAGCATACTCAGGCATAGACTCCTACGAGGGGCTTCGAACCTCACTTGCACACACGCACGCTTGAGGTTGGGTGGAACTAACGGTGTTCTCACTCTCCTCCCTTACATGGATCACCCAAACACACTCTGGGGGTTAGATTTCCATGTCCTCTCCATGGATCACCTAGTTTTAGGGGCAAGGTGTCCATGGTTTCTCTCTTGTTCGCCTTTCTTCTCATGGATCACCAAAGTGTGTATTCATGTCCTCTCTCTCCTTCCTCTTATGAACCCATAGTTTTACTATTGATGGTTCATGGATGATGTTAGCTTTGCTCTTTTATGTGATCGTTTGTGTTTATGTGATGGCATTTGTCCTTGTGTCTCAATTAGTTGTTGAGACATCTGAGTATCGAGGTCTTTCCAGCTAATTGGTTTGTGGTCTTGTGTCTTGTCTTTTTTATTTTGTGTTTGGTCTTGTTTTTGGTTTGCCTTGTTCCTTTTTTGTTTTTGTGTGCTCATGCATATGTTTGAGTGAGTTAAGATCCTAAGATTGGGGGCTTTTGTTCCTCAAGATTAGTGACGTCTTATACTCCTTGTGGTATTGCTCTGCATCTCTCATCTTCATCTCTCTTTCTTCTACTTTACCAGCAGTATTGGCGTAAGCCATACTCCCGCTAAAGTGGGGGCTAAATGTAGTGTCATAAAATTGCGACCCTGGCAATTTTAACCACATTTGAGGTCCTCACCTTGGCGGCGGCATCTTCCTTCCCAATTGAGACCTCTCACTACACTTTCACCTTGAACCCCTCCTTGTTTGAGCCCTGTTTCTGCCTTTAGACCCTGTCAGGGCCCCAAGATAGGGCAAGACAAGGGTGTGGCGCCCATGTCCTCCCTCTTAGGGAGGCCCTAAGATGGGTCCCTCTGGCCCCTTTTGCTTAATTTTCTCTTCGGGGGTTTCAATCTCTCTTTGTCAGCCTTTGACGGATGAAATTTAATTCTCCTGGGCATGTATAAAAGGGAGTTAGTCTTCTCATTTGCATATACATACATAAAAATACATGAATGAGCAAATATACACAAAGAGGCGAAGTTCAAGCTAGGCAACGTCCATTATCATCATAAGCATTCAAGCACTCTTCTTCATTCATCCCTTGGAACAACATTACACAACATTCATTTGCAAGCATGTGTGTGTGTTAGGGTTTTGTCATGTTACATGCCATTTCATGCGACACTTGCGATTTCATTCAAGAAGCAAAGCAATCATCATCAACAAATTGCAGATCTACAAGGTATACATTTCCATTATCTACATTCAAGCATTTGCAATTACTTTCCTTCAAGGTTGATTCCTCAACCGGGGTTTGACTGAGGCAAACCCCTATCCACAACCCTTCTTCTCTTATTTTCGGTGTGTAGGTTGCAGGTGTGCGCGGCTGTATTTTCAGATTTGGACTCCATTTGCAGAGGTGGAAAAATCCTTTTCGTTTCACGGGTTTTTCGGAGGACCGTGTGCACTTTCAACACAGTCTCAACGACTTTTCTCCAAATTTACAGGGCAGATCCGTATCAGTCTGAATATCTCAGATCCGAAATTACAACGCAATCCAAAACCGGTAGCTCCTCATTTCACTCATTTTATCTCCCTTTACCGCATAGTCAACAAGTCAACTTTCCCATTTACAAAAGAGGGCAAAATCACACTTCAACCCTTGCAATCCACTTGGAATTCACATCCTTGTTTCCCATGGATTTGGATCTAGTGGATTCAAGCCTCTCTTTTGAATGTAAAGTTCCTCCAAGCGAAAATCATCCTAGTGACTTCCTTTCTCTCTCTTAGGTGGGGAGTCACTAGGGTTCAATTTTCCACTTTACAGCCATCATTTATTACTATGACAGATGCATGAATGGTTTGCTCCACAAGCCATAAGCGTTCTAGCAGGGAATTTCTAATGTGAAAGTCCTGTGTTAAACGGGTTGCATCTGGACCCACCACTAATTGTTTGGTGCAGAATTGAGAACTCTAGCTTATTTGTCATTCTTGGTGACCATGTTGGAGATTTACTCCAGCAGTTTCACATGATCTTCTTGAAGCCTTTGAATCTCAGATGGGAGTTCCTTAATCTGCCTCCGCATTTCATCTATGTGTTTTAGAAAATATCTAAGGTGGTGTATGTAAAATTATTAGCACTATGGATCCTTTGTAGATTTTTAATCATGCACCAGCAGGTATACGGTTTTGTGGGAAGCCTATTGCTGCTGTATAGAAGTACATAGTTATATAGGAAGTTACAAGGCTGACCGTAGGTAAAGACATGGCCAGCACAAACTTTCCCTTATTTACATGTTCAAGCCCACTTTCAAGCTCATTTCCACTGTGAAATGACAAAACTTTGACCTGTAGGCATGACTGCAGGGTTTTGTAACGTCAACTTGTTAAAGAGTAAATTGCATGAGACCATTGGAGAGCGCCAACTGCAACAAGTCTCCAAATCTTCTGTTCTCCCCAGAAATTATGCAAGATATCTTTTTTGTCCTGTTGTTTCATCCAAATATCTCAATCTTCAAGCTACTCCTAAGCAAAGTTCCTTCTGTACCTTGGTCTTATTTCAGATCTTGGTCTATTGGGGTATTGTGTATCAGTAATTTCATTGTGATTTTTAATCACCATGAAACAGAATCTTGGAAACCTAACGATGCCAAAAGTCCAAACACTGAGAGACTCAATAGTTTCTTGATTTAATATTGTAATGGTAATTGCATTCGTAGATCAATATAAAAGATGATGAAGATAATGGACATGTCATCAATTAGAATACTCTCCAAATCCATAATATGCCAACGGGTGCTGCCATTTGCCTTTCATGAAATGAATGCCAACCTGAATTTTGCCAAGTGTTTGGTTTCTACAAGTATGAATCCCATTAAATTTTCTGGCTACCACCCTGATTTGGTGATGTAACTTTGGTCCAGCTAAATATGTTTATTATGACTTTTAAATTCCCCTACAACATGAGAGGGTTCTCAATCTCCTAATCCAAATTCTAGACCTTGTACATCTTACAAGCCTTGGAATATTGTTTGTCTCCTTGGCTATATTTGCCATATAATCTTTTACAACTAGTTCCTTGTCGTCCGTAATTGTTCCATCTATGCCTGCCCTTCTCAGGTTCACTGTTGGCCTAATCAAAATTGAGCTTGCACTAAGGGTGTGGAGGTAGGGACTGGGAAATCCTATCTGTACACTGTACAGTGAATCTAGGTAGAGAAAAGTTAACAGGCAAGCACTATCTGCCATGGAAATGCATACCCAAGAGTTTAACTGATTAGTAAAACCAAAGGGTGTTTCCTTTTATGAACAAGCACCGTGCTTTTAAACTTGAGCTCAAGTCAAGCCAACCATGTTGTCTACTGGCCCATTGTTGAAATTTTGTGCTATCATTCCACAAGATGTTCAAACGTGATAAGAAAGGAGTAATTTGTACCACAAATACATGTGTTCGAACCAAACCTAACTTTTGGCTGATTCTTAAGGATGGTTGGCTTCCTCTTATCTCATACCAATTTATGTATGCCCCCATATTTATTTGGTAATATGTCATGACGTGGCTAAATGATGGCATTACTTTTGTTTGCTTGCACTGAAAATAGGTGGACTTTCCTAGCCTTTTTGCACAACACCTCAATCATTAATATTTTCTTTTGCAGTCACATGTAAGCATCGAACTTTGTCTGAGTCTTGTTGTCCCATAATTTATTCCATGTTATCTGGATATGCTTGTTGTATTGCGGCCCTCAATGAGGGACTTATATGCCAACTAAAACATCCACTCCATTATCATGTGCTCTCAATCTGCTATGGCTTGTTCTTCATTGAGGAAAATCCAAATTACCAGTTTTCTGCCTGTAGCTTCCAGGTCTCGGTCCGGTCCAGCCTGGGTGCAGATCCTGATCCAGCTTGCCTAACAATCCAAGCAAGATCTTGCATAATGTCTGCAAGTTCGCCTTGGGCAAACCCGGGGCAAATTCGGCAGGTACTCATGCCAAATCAACGGATTTTACCATTTTTTTTTTACTTTTTTTACACTAGAAAGTACAATTCACCCCTCAAACCCTAAAAAGTGGCATAGGAAACTTCCAAAAGGCAAAAACAAACTCATTTTTCATTTGTGAATGAAAAACAGAAATATTATCCTCCATTACTAAACTTATTTTTCTTGCTTGCCATTGCACAAATAGAGTTGAAGATCGATGGTTGAACATTTCAAGCTGGTTGTGCTATCCCTATGCATTTGCAAGAGTTTGTTTATTGCCAAAGAGATTGTAGAGGAAGATTTCTTCAAAAGAGGTACGTTTTTTAAATTTTTGGTTTTTTTTTCTACATTTTTTTTATAAATGAACTCTCTTGTTTCATTTTGAAGTTTTTGGATTGCTTTCATTCTTCTAGGTATCTATATCACATGCTTAATTTTTTTAAATGAATTAACTATTAAGTTGCATTTATATATTTTTGTGTTCATTTGTTTCAATTCTTCGAATGTGTTGTTTATTGAACTTGTTCTCTTTAGGTATTACAATGGCAACCAGTTCTAGATCCAAGAGCCGACCCCACTTCAAAATAGAACCAAACTCTCCCATTTGGAAATATGTTGAAATGGTACAGCAGCTTCAGAGCGGTGGGGGTTATGTTTCAATTTGTAGTGAATGTAAAGTTAGATATTTGAGCTCATAAAGTCGAGTGAAAGAACATTTGGGCAAAATTCCAAGGCAAGGCATCAAATTTTCTCCAAGAAAAGATGGTAATGATTCCAAAACCACAAGTCTTGGCATATATTGAAGAGCAAGAAAAAGAAAATCAAGCAATAGGTCATAAATCAAATCAGCCTTTGTTAAAGAAAGGATCTCGAGGGATGAAGTCCCCTCCATCACCTTCTCATTTTCAACCTACAAAAAGCCACTCATTTTTGTCCACGCATGAACAACAACTTGAGGCCTCTACACATAAGAGATCAAAAGGAATGTTGGAAATGGCATTTCACAACGATGAGAGATTGCCGATCAACACATAGCGAGATGTGTCTATGTGAATGGATTGGTATTTTATGTTGTTCACTCACCATATTGGCAACAAATAGAGAAAGCAATTAATGAGACTCCAAAAGGGTACAAGGGTCAAGGTTTTGAGAAGATGCATAGCACCTTATTGGAAAAAAAATTGAAATTTGTTGAGGACTCCTTGAACCCCATAAGGGATTTGAGAGTCAAAATAGGGGTGTCCATCGTTTTTGATGGATGGAAAGATGCAAAGCATCAACCACTAGTCAATGTTATTGCAATGTCCCCTAAAGAAGCAATGTTTTTGAGAGTAGTGGATTGTGAAGGGGAAGTACAGAATGGTGAATTTATTGCTATCATTCTTTGTCAAGACAAGGGGGCCTCGAAATATTGAGCATGTTATAACAAATAATGCCAAAAATTGTAGAGTGATTGGTTTGGTTAAGGAACGTTATTCACACACTTTGTGGACACCATGTGTTGTCTGCTCCCTCAACCTTATACTAAAAAAAATTGATTGGATCAAACAAGTTTATGCTAAGGCCAAAGAGATCCAAATGTTCATCACCAACCACCAAATGTCACAAGGCATATTTAGAACATTCTTAAAATTGGAGTTGTTGAAGGTAAGTTAAATAATAAATATGTTTCATTTTAGTAAGCTTTTTAATTTTAATTTTTTCTATTTTGATTTTTAAACAGGTTGTTGAGACTTGTTTTGCCTCCAACACAATTGTGTTGGGGCAACTTGTGAAGGTTCGTAAGGCACTTTCTAACATGGTCATCACCTTAAATTGGTCCATATGGAGACAATCTAGCACTACAAGGGCAGCAAAGGTTAAGCAAATGATCCCAGATGACATTTGGTGGGATCATATTGAGTATCTCCTCAATTTCACTAAGCCCATATTGAGCATGATCCGTTATACTAATATGGGTAAGCCTTGTTTGGGTGTGGTATATGATGGCATTGACTCAATGATTGAAAAGATGAAAGTCATTATAAATGCAAATGAGCAAGATCCTAAAGAAATATTCTTCAAACAACTACAAAAAATCATTGAAGAGAGATGGAACAAAATGACCACTTTGCTACATCTTCTTACCTTTGCATTGAGTCCCAAATATTATAGTGTTGAGCTCCTTTCTATGACAACAAGAGTCGCCCCATATAAAGACGTTGAAGTGAGTCAAGGTTACAAAGAAGCACTTCACAAACTCTTCATTGATCATGACATGCATGATTTAGTGAGGGTTGAGTTCATGGATTTTGCATGCTCCAATGACTTTAGTCTTGATGCTCTTCAAAACAAGTATAAGGTCGATGTTGATACTTGTTGCTACTTCCATGGCCAACCATTCACACACCTACAACCTCTTGCAATCAAAATTTTATCACAAGTTTGTTTTATAAAAAAAATATTTGTAAGTTTTATTTATAATTTAAATTTTTTAATTTTGTAACCCGTAACTCTCTAATTTTGTCTTAATAGGTTGCTAGCTCATCTACACATACTCCATCTACCCAGTAAAGTACAATCAACTAACTTAAAAAAAGCAGAGGACTCGATGTATGTGCATTCAAACTTGCAGCTCCTTACACACAAAGTAAGTGGCAACAAGAGGGCAAAAGGAAGTGGGATATCGAGCCAGTGCATATTGACTTGGATACTTTCACTTCTCACTTCTGATGTTGACGAACTATGAGCCAAGTAGAGAGCACGAGAGTGACAGTGCCAGTGCCAGTGCCAATGTTAGTAGCACTATTTGTGGTTCTTCTAATTTACCACTACCTACATCATCTAATATGGATGTTGATGATGTTATTTTTGAAGACCCACCATTCCAAAATTAGTGGATCCATTGTTATTTTTTATGATGTTGAGGATGTGCCTTTGTTTATTGAATGCATGTCTTATAAAAGGCTCATTTATCTTGTGAACCCTATCACGCTCATTTACCTAGTTATTTGTTATTCAGCACCTTATTTGGTTCTAACATGCCATTCAATTCGACTATGTTAGTTTATTTCTTTGACTTTCTATGTAATACTTCTATATATTTATGTTACGGTTCAGGACTTATGCTAGATAGTTCATTTAATTAGACATGATAATCAATTATTTAACTAATTTAAATGGTAATTAATTATAAAGCTAATTTAGATGTTGGTGATAAGATTTAATTAGATATTATTAATTATGTAAAATTAAATGTTGATTGTGATATTAAACCAATGCTCCATTGTGTACTAAAGTTAAATGTTAATATGTTTAAAAACTGTACAAGAAAGAATGAAGATGTTAAGTGCGAGGTGTTGAGACATGGACCAGCTAGGACTCGAACCTAGGACCTTCCATATGCTGCTGGAGTGCTCTACCACTGAGCTACTGGCCCCTCTTGGACCTAATTAATTATAAAACCAATTTAGATGTTGGTGATAAGATTTAATTAGATATTATTAATTATGTAAAATTAAATGTTGATTGTGATATTAAACCAATGCTCCATTGTGTACTAAAGTTAAATGTTAATTTGTTTAAAAACTGTACAAGAAAGAATGAAGATGTTAAGTGCGAGGTGTTGAGACATGGACCAGCTAGGACTCGAACCTAGGACCTTCCATAAGCTGCTGGAGTGCTCTACCACTGAGCTACTGGCCCCTCTTGGACCAGTCCATCGTTGGTCCAGGTGTGGCTTATTTCCAACACCAACACCCCCCCTTAAGCCACACCTCTCGTGTGCTTGGGGCTCCTAGCCTAAACATGGCTCTAATACCATGTTGAGACATGGACCAGCTAGGACTCCAACCTAGGACCTTCCATACGCTGCTGGAGTGCTCTACCACTAAGCTACTGGCCCCTCTTGGACCAATCCATCATTGGTCCGGATGTGGCTTATTTCCAACACCAACACGAGGAACCCTCTCTTTTCCCCTTTGGTACTTGTTCAATTCTAAAATATATGTTTCGAGTTGTAGATCAAGTTAAAAAAGAGGCTCCATGACAAAATTGGGTATGTTAGTGTGTTTCTTTTCATTGTGAATAAACATACTTAGTTCGCTTAATTATGATCCTTAGAAACAATTTTACAATGTTTAGAGTCAAGTGTCGAAATTTGGAAATGGACAAATTGGAGTTAGACTTGTCAAAACCACCCTTCTAAAAAAATCTCCAGTCGAGCAATGTTGTAGAAAACACAGTTTTAGAAAGCTTGTCTTGCAACTCAAGACACCACAAAATTTTTTGGAAATCCACCTGCAGTTTGACCACAACTGCACCTAAAGACCACAGATTTTTCCTAAAGCTACAATCTGGTCTTGTTTTGACCATCTTTGAACTTGTATGCATTTCTCATTTTTAATTTCATAACTTATGCTGGATTTTGATGAAATGAAGCAAAGAAAAGGGTAGTGGAAACTAGTTTGAAATGTTCTATTTTTGTAAAATTGCATAGGATTGGAAAAGCAAACAATTCCTCTCTCTCTCTCTCTCTCTCTCTCTCTCTCTCTCTCTCTCTCTCTCTCTCTCTCACACACACACACACACGCACGCACACACACACACATAAACACTTTACTTGTCTACTTTGCAAAAGAAAGATAAAGAACACCATGTTTGAAATTTGCATCTTGGTAGTTGTTGACGTGTATTTTGTACACCATCATACACAGAATAAAATACCTAAAGGCATCTTATCCTCTCTTGAATAAAGTCTCTAACTGCTGAAGATTCGCATGAAGGATCAGTTAGGATGACTCCAATGTTCTGGTTAGTAGGGTCTCTACGTGTGGATAAGCTCCAGCGGTATGATGTGATTTGCTGTGTTCTTAAGGGGCCTTACACTCCGAAAGTCTTACTAAACTAAAGAAGGTTTCAAAAAATAACAAAAGGATAGGGTTTACAAGAGATCTAATCTATTCTAACCCTAAGAATGACTTCATGTAGACAAGACTTGGCAAAATTCTACCAACTTCAATTTCGCCATAAAATAACAACTTAATTGAAATTGGTGCGATCTTCTAAGGTAACGAAATGATTTTCAATGCATCAAAGATCAAAGACACTACCACGAAGGTACATATCCAAGATACAATAATGATTGAAGGTTAAGTGATTCAAATATCTCCAGTTGACCACGCAAGGCGTTCCTACAATCAGCAAGAAGCTAGTGGTATGGAAAGCGAATCCTACCAAAGATCAAGTCTCACACTATGTCCTTCGAATTAACACACTACTTTGATTGAGCATGATTCAAGTAAATTGAACAACCATGAAGATAACCAAGAAAGTTGCAACAAAACACCATAACTTCAATATTTCATTGATTTCAAAGTCATCATATACAACAATTGTTTGAATTCCTTTCCTCAAACTCAATCTTGCTACAAAAGTAAAATTGCTTCTAACTCTAATCTCTCTAATACATCAAACTTTCTCTCTAATCTCTTAACTATCTCTATTACAAATGAAATGAAAATGAGGGTATAAATAGCATCCTCAATTACAATGAATGGTCCAGATTGAAAGCAGATCAACGGTCAAGATCATGACACCTAAACCCTAATTAGGGTTTGTTACAAAAGTTCCCCTTTTATTGCACAACATTAAATGCATAGCCAATTATAAATTTGGCACGAAAATCTAGGAGACATAGACCAATGACAATTAGGGTGCCATGTCATCTATAACAACCTCTCATCTAGAATCTTATTCCCTTTCCAATGCTCCTTTTTAGCATATGCAATGAATCTTGATACGATTCCCTCGATCTCAGCAATTGGAATCTCGGGAAGATTCTTCATTCTTTCTTCCAAGTGGATGACCTGATCAAATGCATCTAGAAGAGCTGCGTCCCATGTAAGTTCAAGTTCCTTAGTCTTTTCAATCAGGAGCATGGTAGCAAACATCTGGTCCTGTTGCTCATCTGTGATATTGACGTCCTTGCAAAAGATGACCTTGATTCTATCTTCCAATTCTTGCAAATCCACATCTGTCTCAACTTCGATCCTCCTGCCAAGAATGGTACGTAGTACCTCAAATACTCTGTCCTGGATCGGGTTGATCACCTCCTCAACATGACTGCACCTAGTACTGATGTCCTCAAAGAGAACTTCCTTCATCTGGAGTAAGGTTGACCACTGAAGTAAACTGTGAGGTCCTCCATTAATAATCTTTTCCTGCGCTAAGACCTTCCTCGATGTTTGTCTAATTACTTTCAAGACAGGAATGATAACATCCTTGGTATGAGCAAAAGCGGCTACCGTTATCATCAAATTGTGGATGATCTCAAGAACCTGAATAGCCCTATGAATAGTCTTCATCATCCTTGTTGCAAATTCTAAGGCAACTGTATGAGATTTATCCATCCAAGTACTCATACGCTGGACCATACTCCTGAATCTCTCTGCCTCACCAATTGATTGAAGGGGAAGTGCCTGTATGGGTGATCTTGCTGGATCCTGACGTCCTAAAGGCTGATTGAGATGGCTGAAATATGTTCTCCATGCACCGACCTCCCTCTCAAGCTTTCTACTCTTCTCCATTTCTTCTCTAAGCTTGTCCTTCAATGCCTCAAAGGAATCGGTGGCATCATCTAGTGTCTGCTCGGCTGTGGATGGACCTAGCTCAAATGTCTCTACATCATATTCCTCTGCTAGAATCTCCCCTTCATACTTGTCCACCGCCGGTGTAGCTATCTATAATTTTTTAGATCCAGTCTCATCTCTAATCATCTTGGACATCTTGGTAGCCTTTCTCTTCTCTGTCACTTCCTGGGAATGTCCAACAAGGCTCTCTAAATCAATCACATTGTCTTCGTCCTCGATCACAATCACCTTTGTTAATCTTTCCTTCAACCAATCTGGAATGGCTGATCTTGTCTCTCTAACCTGAATCTCCTTATGCAATATTTCTTCTTCTCTGTGAGGAGATGTTACTTCGTCATTATTCTTGTCTTCATGTAACTCATAATCTTGGAGAGATCCACTTGGCGACCTTTGAGGTACCTGTCCTTCTTTATCATTCTGAACCATCGACTCCATAGACTCCTCCACTTCAAGTGTCCTTTTCTCTGGTCTAGAAGATGTACCGGATGAACGATCTTGGCTGGCCTCTTGTTTCTTCTTGGAAGATTCTCTCTTTCCAGGTCTCTCTTTCCTCTTCGAGCCTCTTGGATGGAGATCGCCTTCACTTGCACTTCGAAGGTTGCCTTCATTTGCATTTCTGGGATTAGGATTGCCCTCGCTTACACTAGCTCCACCTTCAGCTGGTTTCTCTTCCAAAGTGAAAGTCATAGCTATGCCTTGCTCTCTCAACTTCTGATGCTGCACATCAACCCATCTGCGAGTACAAGACAAGACTGGAGCCATTAAAGCATCTAGATCCACAACTTCGGGCTCATTCCAATCTAACCTTACTGATTTGCTTTCTCGATCATAGGATGACTGGAGATGTCTGCCACTGTCCTGTGCTTGGTCAGCCACTCTGTAAATCTTGCATTTCCTGATGAAATCCAAAGGCAATCTAGAATGCATCTTTCTTTTCACTTCAAGATCGTCTAAGAGATTCATCATAAAATCTTCAATCTGAAACTCATGCTTAAACTTCCTACCGACTGTCTCCTCTATATATCCATGTGGATCAAAGCTCTCCCTCAAAGCAAAGAATGAAAAAGAAAACAAGGCTAACTCCTTCTCTGCGTCATCCATAGCTAAAGCGTTAGGACATACCTCAACTGAATTGCCCAATATGATAGGTACCGGGACTCCATTTCCATGTCTGTGTCTGAATGCCTTCGCATAAGCTGCCAACTGTCTTGTTACCTCAAGTAACACTATTCTGTCTGTCGGATATCTCGGCAACATGTATGGAGGTAAAGGACATCCATGTACTCTGATATAAGTAAACTTCGGAAATTGAATAAACCAAGCACCATACCTCTTTATTAATTCCTGTGCATCCTGAGATAATCTATTGTGAATCCCACCTTGCAACGTCCTTGTGATGTTCATCGTGAAGGTATCATTAACTAGCTTGTAGTTGCTTCCTGGCGGATGATGCAAGTGGACATAGGAATCACAAACCCTGACCTCGCCGGGTCCTCTTCCAATCACTCCTCTGTGAGGTAGTCCTGCGTACTCGAAGCTCCTGATCAAGGCATAGATGACGTATGAACTCATGTGGAAGGACTTGGTAGCCTTGAGTCTCCTCAACTGTACGTCCAAGCAATGGCTAATCATTCTAGCCCAATGAATTGTTCCTTTACCCTGAACTATCACCTGAATGAAGTAGAACATCCACTTTTCAAAGTAAAAAGCTTGAGGTGCTCCTGTGACTCAGTTGAGCATTGTAATCAAATCTCTGTACTCCTCCTGGAAATCAATCCTGTGTGGTGTGTTCGGTACCTTGCTCAGGCGAGGACGACTCTTGAGTAACCAGTTCTTGTTAATGATGCTTAGGCAAGCATCTGGATCATCTTCGTACATTGACCTGGCTCCTTCTATGCTCTTGTAGACCATATCTCTGTGCTCTGGAAGATGGAAAGCCTCACTTATAGCTTCCTCTGAAAGATAAGCTAAAGTGTTTCCTTCCTTGGACACGATCGTTCTGGATTGAGGATCATAATGACGAGCACACTCGATCATCAACTCATGACACTGTACTGCTGGAGGGAAGCCGGACGCCTTAATGATGCCACTTTCAATTATCCTCCAGGCGACAGGTGATGGCTTGCCAATGTAAGGGACATCTCGAAACTTCTTCGTGCTGAAGTTGCCCAAGTTAGTATCTCCAATGTTGCTCCACTTCGACACGATCTTGGTCTCCACTTCTTTGGTCCTTTGATCTTCCTTCATGAGAGCTGGACAACTGGTGGATGCTCCCGCCTTCGGGGTCGCCATACCTACACAACATTTCATAATAAGTAACTAGATATTGCAATGCATAACATAGATTAGATTAATTTTAGGAAACTTCATGATAAGTCTTTGAGTTATCATTTCCTAAAAACGATTGAGCAACTGGAATTCAAAATTTCAAAATTCAAAATTTAAGCTATGACGATCAACAATTCAAAATCAAAACAATAAAACCATATCGCCATACCTCACTTGAGAGCTAACACCTAAAATGCGAAACAAGAAAATCGCCTAGGCAAAAAAATCAAAATTAGATGGCTTCAACGTGATCTTCTTCAAATGAACGTCCTCTTTATCAATTTGCCACCCTTGGGGATGTCTTTGACGTGATCCTTGGCAAGTTCGCCTTAATTCAAACTTCAAGTTCGCACCTCCTTGGATAATACTTCGCACCTCCTTGCTTGAAATGAAATTCGCACCACCTTGAATACAATTCGCACCTCTCCCTTGTCTTCCTCCAATCGCATGTAAAGATGATTAAACGATGATGTAAAAATGCAATCTTTCACCTCCCTTTATAGGCGCTCATACCACAATTACCTTGAGGCCGACTTGTATAAAATTAGGCAATTTAAGATGATTTTAAATAAATAACAAAGGCCGACCTTATAATCCAAGCGCTCCATTTGATTTTTTATTAATTAATAATTAATTAATTAATTAATTGCCATCGTTTTTTAATTAACAAATTCGATTTTTTTACAAGGCAAAAATAATTAATTAATATTTAGCGCAAATTTTAAATGCTAATTTAATTGAATTTTTAAATTTATCGAATTTAGCATTTAAAATAAATTCAAAAAAATGTTTGCTTTGGCGCCAAAATTTGAAGATGAAAAATACAAACCTCATCGCCCTGGTCCCTGACTGAGGGACAGGAGCGATCTATCAACTTGGTCTTGACTCTTGCTTTTTGACGTTCAAAGTCTCCATCCTTACGTTGAAACTGGCGTTTTTGCTATGAATTTCGAACTTGGGTGACTTGACTTTGCAAATGAGTGCCTCTTGAGGTGATATCGCTCTGGTCCCTTGGAGAGGGACAGGAGCGATCCCTATGTTCTTACTTGAAATTCTTCGTTCTTGATTTTAACTCCTCGTTCATTGCCTTCCAAACGACGTTTTAAACCCTTTGTAACTTTGCTTTGACATGATCTTCGAAGGATAACAAGTATTTTAGCAAATATCGCCCTGGTCCCTTGGTGAGGGACAGGAGCAATCTTGGTGTTTCTCTCCTCGACCTTTGTAACTTCGAACTTCAATCTTCATTGTGAGGGATAAACAATGTTATTCTTTCATTCCACTCTCATTTCACTTGACTTCTACAAGGCATATTCGTTATTTGGAAGATTATCGCCCTGGTCCCTTGATGAGGGACAGGAGCGATCTTAGTGCTCTAGCCAACATTCTTTGTACTTAACCTTTAACTTCTCGTTCATTGCCTTCCAAACGACGATCTTGATCTTGTGCGACCTTGCTTCGACATGCTTTTGAAGGAAAATGAAGGATCTTGTGAGAATCGCCCTGGTCCTTGCCTGAAGGACAGGAGCGATATAGTTTCCTTGGCTCAATTGATAATCTTTCGACGTTTGAAACCTTTGTATATCATCCTCTTAAGACACCTTAGACCTTTTACCACCTCGCACAACCTTGACTTAACGTGATTTTTGAGAGATTTGGCCAATATGGTAAATATCGCTCTGGTCCTTGACTGAGGGACAGGAGCGAACTTTAAGGTTTTGAGCTCATGCTTTGCGTCCATCAACTTGCAATTACTTTCATCGTGTAGAATGAAGTCCTTTTGATTCCCTTGGACACCTGATACTTGTTAATCCTTCAAAATCTAAGCCCTCATGAAAATTTCGCTCTGGTCCCTGCCTGAGGGACAGGAGCGAACTAGGGTATTTGGTGCAAATCTTTCAATGTTGGCGACCTTTGATACTTCGTTCTTCATTGAGATGCCTTAAAACGTCCTCACCACCTTGTACTTCGTCTTGGAGTGTCTTGAACTTGGAGGAAAGGCAATATAACCATCATATCACCCTGGTCCCTGACTGAGGGACAGGAGCGATCTTGCTCTTGTAGGCTTCATCTCACTTTGCTAACTTCAAAAATTATCTTCAATGGTCTTGTAGTGCTCCGTTTCACTCATCCATGCCTTGGAATTTGCTCTTACTTGGCAAGAAATTTGTCTAAGGTAAAAATCGCTTTGGTCCCTGACTGAGGGACAGGAGCGAACTTAGGCATTTGGGTCCCTTGTAGATGTTTGGTAATCTTCAATTTGTCTTCAACGAGTTCAATTCACCTCCTTTCTTGCCTTCAAACATAAAACTTGCTTGATCTTTGCCTAAGACATGCCTTATGAAGAATTTCGCTCTGGTCCCTGGGAGAGGGATGGGAGCTACAATGGATTTCGCCCTGGTCCCTGACTGAGGGACAGGAGCGATTTTGCATATTTGGTCCACTTTTCTTCATGTTTGTGCCTTCAAATTATATTCAACTGGTAAAACGCATCTCCTTGGACCTCTTTAAATCGTCAAGTTGTTAAAATCCTGCAAGGACACAGCAATGTCTGATTTTAAGCTCCGGTCCTTCACTGAGGGACAGGAGCGATTTTGCTTCCTGAGGCATTTCTGTGTTCGTGAAATTCTTCAATTTATATTCAACGGAAAGATCATGCCTTTCTTTACTACTTCCATTCGAAAAATCATCTTGATCCTGCAGAGATAGTAAGATTTTTGAAAACGAGCTCCGGTCCTTCACTGAGGGACAGGAGCGATTTTGCTCCTACAGGCCAAAATATCATGATTTCACAAGTTTAATCACTTCACAAGGCAAAAACAAATCATTCCCCATGCCCAGGATCAGAAATCAAAAAACTCAAAATTTGGGTCAAAATCACTCAATTGGACAAAATTCGCAATTTCATCATTAACACTTAGACAAATTAAGATTCTGCATTCAAAATTCCAATTGAAAATAGACCATTCTGGCGAATTCATTTCATTCAAAATTGCATCCTACAAAAGGAAGCTTAAAAAGCTCTCAAGACTGACTGGACTTTGGCCTGAAAAGACAGTAACGGAAACCCTAAGGCTTGACCCTAAATCCAGACAACTGACGAACTACCAAAACCCTAAAAAGCAAAGCGAAAGGCGAGCAAAAACGAGCAAAAAGAGGGGGTCCCCATTTTAAATGGGGCGATGTGTGAAATGGTCACAACAGTAGTGTTGTGATGTTTTTACACATCGCCCCATTGCAAATGGGGACCCCCTTTTTTTTAAGCCCTCCTGGTTTTTTGGCTTGCGTTTTTGTGGTCTTTTCGCAGCAGTTTCGCAGCAGTCTCGTCAGTCTCTTTGCTTTGCAGGTGTTCGAGGATCATATTGATCAAGTCTGCCTTTCATTTGAGCAAATTCGGTGAAGTCTAGGGCATGTTTTGTCCCTTTTTAGGGTTTCTGCCTTCTGTCCTAGATTTTAGGGGGTTTTTGTTAGGGTTTTGAAAAAACTGAACATGCGACTGGAATTAGGACCCTTCAAGGAAACTCCCAATAAAATTTGAGCCAAAACGGAGCAACTTTCTATTTTTAGAAAGTTCCTATTTTTTAGGGATTTTACTGAGTCCCGGATTGGTCTAATTTTGCCAAAAATCAAACTTACTATTTTTAGTAAGTTCTATTTTTAGTAAATTTCTATTTTTAGTAAGTGTTTTTCTGGCCTATTTTGCCCAAACCTTGACATTTTGAAACACTTACTATTTGGAAAAAATCTATTTTTGGCAGGTTCTTCATAGGAAAACACTAAAAGCTAAATATCTCTGAAGACTGAACGTTCCTCAAGACCATTTCTAAATCCGGAAGAGTCAGAAGGCAAACAATTTGGGTCAAAAAATGGTTAAGTTTGGAACTCCTATTCCAGAAGAGGAAAGCATGCAAAATCATCCAAGTCTAGAAATTTACATCAATCCACCAATGTCATCCTGATCCGAAAATGGCTTGAAATTTGACTAAGTCTGGAAATTTGGAAGATCTTCCAAAATCCAGAATTTGCATTATGATTCCTATGGACCTGAAACCACTCTCAAACATCCTGACAATATATATGAAATATAACTTAAAGTATAATATGACATATTATACTTAAATGTTATATTTCATATCTATATCCTGACGAAGACCCTGGAACTAGTACAAA
Source organism: Cryptomeria japonica (assembly GCF_030272615.1). Classification (NCBI taxonomy): domain Eukaryota; kingdom Viridiplantae; phylum Streptophyta; class Pinopsida; order Cupressales; family Cupressaceae; genus Cryptomeria; species Cryptomeria japonica. The sequence continues at coordinate 52,039,430 of NC_081406.1, read as the reverse complement.
AATCCACCTCTCCATGGACATGGCCAAAATGTGCCCAAGTCAGGGCTGGGGCGCTAAAACCAAGAATGAATTCACAAGTGCAAAAATCCACCTCTCCATGGACATGTTGAAAATGCGCCCAAGTCAGGGCTGGGGCGCCAAAACTAGAAATGCATTCACAAGTGGAAAATTCCACCTCTCCATGCACATCTCCAAAATGCGCCCAGGTCAGGGCCGGGGCGCCAAAACCAGAAATGCATTCACAAGTGGAAAATTCCACCTCTCCATGGACATGTTGAAAATGCACCCAGGTCTGGGCTGGGGCGCCGAATTGAGAAAGCCATTCACAGAAGGAAAATTCATGAATCCTTGGCATGGTAAAAAAAAAAAAAAAAAAAAAAAAAATTCACTCAAGCAAAAAAATTTGAAATTTTGCCTAAGGATGGAATCCAAGGAGTCAAGGAGGGAATTATAAATAAAAAAAATTCCCCTCGGGCAAATTTTTGAATTTGCTATTTTTAGACACCTAATCTCAACAAAGTGTGGAAAATTTTATAGATTCGGAATCGTGGCAGAATTCTGCATCCAATGAACTGACTCCTAAATTTTAGGAGGATCCCTAAAAAATAGGGATGTTGAAAAGGAGACATGGACAATTCACAAAGTAATGGAAATTCCTTCCTTCAGGACATAATTCCAGGAAAGGTGAAAAATTGACTAAGTGTTGGAAATTCCTTCCTTCATGACAGAGTTCCTAAAAAAGGTGAAAATTTGGCTAAGTGTTAGAAATTCCTTCCTTCATGACAGAATTCCAGGAAAGATGAAAATTTGGCTAAGTATTGGAAATTCCTTCCTTCGGGACAAAATTCCAAGCAAGGAAGAAATACACCCGAGGATGAATTGAACATAAAATTTCTAAGGCAAGGAAGGAATCAGGGATGAACTGAACAAGGAATTTCTCCTCCAGGGAAAAATTTGAAAAATCCATTCTCGGGCATCAAATCACATCCAAATTTCAAAAGTTTTATAGATTTGGATTCGTAGGAGAATTTTCTCTCTCCTGGACCGTGGAACCCTAATTTGGAAATTTTCCTAAAAAATAGGAAATGTGCAGAATTGATGAAAAACCTTCTTCAAGCAAGGAAAGTTGAGGAGACTTCAAGAAAATTCTTCCTGAATCGATTTTTCCCTCTCCAACAATTCCAGATGTGCAGGAGCGGATATACGACGGCAGAGTCCATTTGCATGGCGAGGATCTATTGAACGCATGGCAGTATGGTGGCGCATTCATTGCCGGAATATTTGACCAAATGGCAACCTGGTCATTGCATGTTGAATTTATGGCAGATTCCTTTTGCATGCAGCCGCCGCATGTGGAAATGATGGAGCATTTATGACATAATGGGATGATTTTTGCATGGATGAATATTCAACGCATGTTGGGCGAATTTGAAGGAGGTGGTGCATTTAATGCGCAGTGGATGCTATTTTGGGTACTTTTGAATTAATTGTATATGGGCATGATGGGTTATTAATTGGAGATTCCCACCTTGTTGCATCATGTGTGGAGAATCTTTTAGGGAAAACCCTAATTAGGGTTTGCATGTAATCATGGCCCGAGGCCTATATAAAGAGGTGACCCCCTCATTTGTAAAGGGGGGAGCTTTGTATGAAATTGTTGCGATAAGTTTTTGAGAAAATAATAGTGAAACATTGTTCTCTGATGGTGTCCACTTGAGTTATTTTTTCAAAACTTGCATGGTTTCACCTTCCTCACTTAGATTAGAAGTAGAGTGCTTTGATTTCAATGGAGAATGTAATGGTGTCTAATGAATTTCCATGGTTCATACTTTTTGTATCTTGCTGATTGTAAGTTGCAGTGTAAAGTTAGCCTGAGCCACTAAACTTGTGTTAAGTTCGGTTGTGGACAGTCGTTTGGATTGCGTCGTTTTGGGTATTCAAATGCACTTTCTCAATTTGAAAATCCTTCAATATCCTCAGAAGATTGCACCGGTTCTTGCGGAGTTGTAGTTGAACTTGGCAAAGCAGAGCTTGGTTTATTTGAAATTTGTCCACCAAAGCACTATTCATTGTTATCACTGCCCTTAGGAATAGATTTAGATCATTCTGACCCCTTTCCCTTTTCTTTCAGTTCATTTTATTCCGTTCGAAGTAGCAGCATCGCAGAATTGTCATATCCGATGATGGAGTTCCAGCCACAGCAAAAAAGTGAAAGAACGATGCACACGTAAGGCCCCTTGGATTACCAGCAATCACATCAGCCAACTGAGTCACGTCCACGCATTGAAGGAACCTTGGAGTCGATTGTTTGAACTTCTTGCAATCTTAGCATGCAATCGTACTTTGATCAAGAGAGAGTGAAGTGACCGTTAAGCAACTTTATTCTGTGTTAGACGCGGTCATAAAAAACACGTCAACAGGTAGGTTGTGTAACTTAGCATGGCATCAGAATTTTGAAAGAACAAGCTGAGGAGGATGAAGACAACATCAACACGCGGGTTGCCCGCACCGAGAAGGCTCTGAAAAGCTTTATGAACCATAGTCTCCAGGTCCTAAAAGTTTCATCACAGAACATGAATGCTTTGGTGGACCATTTGGAAAGGAAAAATCAGGATAAGAATCTGGTAATTATTGAAGATGTACCAACTTCCAGCTCCACCCACCAGATTCTCAGACGTAGAACAAGGCAGAACACTACTGGGATGGAGACCAAAATGAAAGATAGCCAGCTGAGACAAAAAAGCAACGACCTGAGGGAAGCGGCCAAGGCGATGATGCTCTTGGTTCAGAATGCTGAGGAGTCCATTAAAGTTTTCAATTGATTTGCAATGCTGGGTTTGGGGCCAACTTCTTGTTGTCTTTTTCTTAGCTGCTGGTTTTTGTGCTGGTCTTTTGCAGCTGTTTTGTTTCGTCTCTTTCATGCTCATATTTCGTAATGTAATCGGGTTTGGGGTCCCTTAAAACCTGTTTTTACTTAATCAAAAACTTAGCATGGCATCAGGAAAATCTCTCTCTCTCTCTCTCTCTCTCTCTCTCTCTCTCATACAGACTTGTCTACTTTGCAAAAGAAAGATAAAGAACACCATGTTTGGAATTTGCATTTAGTAGGTTGTGTAACTTAGCATGGCATCAGAAAAATCTCTCTCTCTAAACTTGAATTTATCAAGGAAAAGAAAGTTAATTTAGAAATTGCATGTTTTTCATTCTCCAGAACATTGATGATAAAAATTATTTTCACTTGCTGCCTTCATGCTAATGATGGATCAAGGAGTGTGGTCCAAAACATTACATAGTTAAAATTCACAAACATTCTTTTCTAATATTATAGACTATTGAAATTTGATGTCTTTAATTAAAGACTAAAGTTAATGTCATGCTGATAAATTAGACAATGAAAATATAGTTCCCTTATATAAATCCACTAATAGAAATGCTCAAGAAAAGTGGTCATGATGAAGTCCTTAATTCATATGCATTATATTTTCTTCCTCTTAACTTAAGCTCTCTTTGTTAATGCATTATAGCTCCTGCAAGATAAGTAAAACCATACTTATATATGCCGTTATTTATACTGTTTAATCATGCTGACAATACTTATCTTGTTGTTGATAATAATCCATATATCGAACTTAATAATATTGCAACGTGTATCAGACTTAACTAAATGTTGTTGTTAATAGAGCGCCGATTCAAATATACAATGCGCCTTTGGTTATCGAGTGCATTAAGGCACCGATCCTAGTCATGATTTGCAATATGATTATCGGGGTTTATATGAACTGATTCATTATAGTATTTGTTAAGAGATAAAACAAACATATATTGAAAAGGCACCGATCAATGGGTGCATTGATCGGTCATGCCTAAAAGGCATGACCGGTCATTACACCTATTGACCGGTTGCCTAAATGATATATATACCAACTGAATTCATTTGGAGAAGTCATAGAAAATATTAAATGATCTCTCTCCCACAGTCTGCACATAAATAAATCAGAATTGTTAGACACAAAATAATAAATTGCAATCACATAGCATTACTAGTTTTAAACTTGTTCTTCAATAGAAATTGAATATACTTTACATGGTATCAGAGCCACGGTAATCGAACCTAAGGCTATTCAATTTTGATAAATTCAAGAACAAAGTTATAAACTACATCACATTTCTAAAATGGCCAACGCTATCAGATTCGAAGATAGACTCGGAGGTAGCGAAGATTTTTCAGCTTGGAAGTTTAGAATCAAAATGATTTTGAGAGAAAACAAAGTTGATTCATATGTTCAAACTGAAAATGAATAACCAGAAGATGAACCTGACAAATCAACATGGATTGAGGGAAATGAAAAAGCTATTAAAATAATAGTGGATGGGGTAAGAAATAACATAATGCCCATCATTAAAAAGTATGAGACGGCTTATAAAATGTTCAAAGCACTCAAAAGAACATTTGAGATATCAAATGCAAGTCGTACTCTGGCTTTGAAACGAGAGATCAATCATATCAGTATGAACAAAGGGGAAACAATTAACTCCTACTTTATGCGAATATCAAGCCTAAGAGATGACTTAGCTTCCCTTGGATACGAGATCCAAAGCAAAGAGTTAACACTCATTGCTCTAGATGGGTTGCCTAGTGGATGGAACACATTCGTCCAAGGCATCAGTGCTAGGTCTAAATATCCCAAGTTTGAAAGATTAAGAGATGACTGTCTACAAGAAGAATCAAGATTGAACAAGGTAGGAATAAAACAGAAGAATATAGATGAAGACTTGCAAGTCCTAAATACAAACACTAATAAAAAGTTCAAGAAGCAATTTAGGAAGAGAAAAGCTCATCAAGGCAAGAACACTACAAAGAAAGACCTATCACATGTTCAATGTTATAGGTGTGACAAATTCGGACACTATGTTGCAAAATGCCCAGAGAAAGGAAAGCAAGCCACATTTGCCATAGTGAGGAAATCCAAAAGAGAAAATGACTCCGAGAACTATGTCCTCTACTCAGCACTTACAAGCCATGCTTCAAACAAATCTAACTCATGGGTGATCGACAGTGGCTCATCCAGACACATCACCGGTTTTAGAGAAGTACTAGAATCCATGATGGAGGAGGATGATGAGGAAGTAACCATCGGAGATGATTCATCACATCCAGTCAGAGGAATTGGAACCTGCACCATCAAACTAAAGACAGGCATGTCATTACGACTTGAAGGGGTACTATATGTTCCTGGCATCAGAAGAAATCTAATCTCCATATCAGCACTAGAAGATCAAGGATACAGAGTGACCTTCATGGAAAACAAAGTGTTGGCTTGGCCAAAGAAATCTTCCATCAAGAACGCTAAGGTCATTGGTCAAAGGCAAGGCTATTTGTATGAGCTATGCACAGAGCCCAATCTAGCCTTGATCCATGAAGCCACTAATGCAAATGAAGTGTGGCACACGAGATTAGGCCATCTGAATTATAGAGCTTTGTCAACTATAGGAAACCTTGTCACAGGTCTACCTAAGTTGAAGCAATATCATTCAGAGGCATGCAAAGGATGTGCCCTAGGTAAGAATACCAAAAGTACATTTCAGAATAGTACTAGGAAAACTAGCAAAGTTTTGGAATTAGTTCATTCTGATGTATGTGGACCTATGTCCGTACCCTCTCTAGGGGGATTTTTGTACTATGTAATTTTTGTTGATGATTACTCTAGGAAGACTTGGATCTACTTTCTGAAATGTAAAGAATCAGAAGAGATCCTAAGTAGATTTAAAAAGTTTAAAACTTTAAAAGAAAACCTCTCAGAAAACAAAATTAAAACCCTAAGAACTGACAATAGTGGGGAATACACATCAGAACTATTTAAAGATTTTTGTAAAAATTCTGGGATTAAGACGGAGTTAACAATACCTTATAACCCTCAACAAAATGGAGTAGCTGAAAGAAAAAATAGGACCATAGTAGAAGCTGCCAAAGCTATGATACTAGATCAAAATCTAAACTTGAATCTTTGGGCAGAAGCAACTAGCACTGTTGTGTACATACAAAACAAATGTCCTCATTCACACCTTGAAGATAAAACTCCTGAGGAAGTCTTTACCAAAACAAAGCCAGATATCACCCACCTTAGGACATTTGGGTGTCCTGTCTATATACATGTACCTAAAGAGAAAAGACTAAAACTAGAGCCCTCTGGAAAAAGGGGAATACTTGTAGGATATAGTGAAACTTCTAAAACTTACAGAATCTATGTACAAGGGCAGAAAAATATTGAACTCAGTAAGGATGTAATCTTCGAAGAAGATTTAGCCTTCAAAAGGGCCTGTAAAGTTATTTCAATTTCAATTAAAGAACAAGTTATGAACTATGTATGCTATAAATGGATATGAGGAATTATGTCAATGTCTGATAATTCTGATTTTATCTGCAGGTCTGAAGGAGAGAGATCATTTAATATTTTCTATGTCTACTCCAAATGAATTCAATTGGCATATATATCATTTAGGCAACCGGTCAATGATCAATGCACCCATTGATCGGTGCCTTTGTAATTATACCATTAACACAATGTTGATTATCGGTTCAAAACACCCGATAGCATATTGTAATATCATAATATAATGACTGATCAATGTAATGAATTGGTTCATATAAACACCGATGATTCAAAGTGCACGATGTATGTAATCCAACCGGTGCAGTTGTTAACTAATGTTAATTCCAAATGAAGCGGTGTATTCATTAAACCCGATAACAAATATGCCCGATATAATTACGCCTGATAACAGATGTGAACCGGTGCCAATGGTTATGCACCCGATAGCAAGTATGTATCGGCTAATAACACGATGACTTATAGCATTTAATATGCTATCGGGTTAATACCCCGATAGCATATTAATGCCAATTAATAATTGACATTAATATGCTATCGGCTTGTTAGCCCGATAGCATAATGATAAGTGATGTTTGTACAATCCGATAATCATATGCAATATAAATCTGACATGAAGCATGTAAATAACAGAACAAGGAAGGTTTAGGAAGATCTTATCTTGCATAAGCTACCATGCATTAACACTCCCTCTTAGCTTTGGAAGATAGATAAGGCAACCTGCATCACATTTCCTTTTCATAACTAAGATAATGTCAGTCAGCAAAAAATCATTTATACATGAGAAGTACCATCAAGACATATGATACAAAATAGAAGAACATCACCTGAGCATGTGACATAAAGTATTATTTTAAAATGTGATAAAAGTAAGAGAATCATCACCTGATCATGTGAGAAATCATCAAAACATGTGATCTGTAAGATTCATCAAGATATCACCTAACACGTGACATTAGTATTGCCTAACACGCAACACTTAAGGATAAGTCTATGAGAAAGGTTAGTTTCTCATCATATCCAAGTTGTGATAAGTGCAATAACATTTATAAATGTTTATCACAACATAGTCATGGCAAATCCATGACTTACCAGAGATCCAATCATGATTAATGGTTGAGATATCACCTACACGTGATATCAGTATTGCTTAACACGCAATACAAGGATAACCATATGAGAAGTGTTTAAGTTCTCATTATATCCAAATTGTGATAATGCAATAACATTTGTACAAATGTTGTATCACAACATAGTCATGACACATCCATGACTTACCAGTGATCCAACATGATTACTGGTTTGACTATCATAAGATCGTCACCTTATGATGTCTATATACAAGTGTTCAGTGTCTAAGAGATCGTCACCTCTTAGATATGAACACAGGTGGCAAGAATCCAAGAGATAGTCCAGACATGACAAAGAAGTTTACACATTAAACATATTAAATATATGTAAGTATAGATTACAAAGCAGATTACCCTTCTATCATACCTAAACCCTTTCTGAAGTGATCAACCTTCACTCTGGAAAGTGGTTTGGTTAGAATATCTGCAGTCTGATCTCCTGTACACACATATTCTAACTTTATCACATTCCTGTCAACCATATCTCGTACATAGTGATATGGGATCTCAATATGTTTGGACCTGTCATGAAATACTGGATTTATAGAAAGTTTTATACAGCTTTGATTATCACACTGAATGACTGTAGGTTTCATAGGTTCTCCAAATAATCCCACGAGCAATTTCCTTAGCCATACTGCTTCTCGGGCAGCCATTGAAGCTGCAATATATTCAGCCTCTGTGGAACTCTGAGCTACTGAAGATTGTTTTCTGCTGATCCAGGATATCATGGCTGACCCTAAACTGAAGCAACACCCTGAAGTGCTCTTTCTGTCAGTCACACTGCCAGCCAAATCTGAATCTGTAAATCCATGTAGATCTATGTCAACCTTTTCATATTTAAGACCAAGCTTTAGGGTACCTTGTACATATCTCATTATATGCTTTACTGCAACCAGGTGTATCTCCTTAGGTTCACACATGAACTGACTTAAGGCATTAACAGCATAGCAGATATCTGGCTTTGTATTTACTAGATACATCAGGGACCCAATCATCTGCCTGTATTAAGTGGGGTCAGTAGGTCTTGATTCTGCTGCTGCTTCTTTAAGTTTATGGAAGTTGGTTTCCATAGGAGAGGTCATGGGTCTGCAGTTTAGCATTCTAAATCTTGTCAATATGTCCAAGGTGTACTTCCCTTGGTTCAGTACAATATTATCAGAATTCTGCCATACTTCCAATCCTAGGAAGTAATGAAGAAGCCCCAAGTCTTTCATATCAAATTCTGTGGATAGATCTTTCTTGCATTGATCTATTAGGTGATTATCTCCTGTAATTAATAAGTCATCAACATATAAAATTAATATTAACATATCACCTTTATTTCTTTTGAGATAGAGATTAGGATCTGCATCATTCTTAGAGAAAACCAGCTTTGAGAGATAGGTGTCAATTCTTTCATACCAAACTCTGGGAGCCTGTTTGAGCCCATAAAGAGCTTTCTTGAGTCTACACACATGAGACTTTGCATCATGAATTTCAAACCCTTCAGGTTGCTCTAAGTAGACTTCTTCCACGATCTCGCCATTTAGGAATGTTGTCTTAACATCCATCTGATGTACCTTCCACCCCTTTGCTGTTGCAATGGCTAGGACAGCTCTTACTGATGTGTACCTGGCAACAGGTGCAAATGTTTCTTCGTAATCTATTCCTTCCTTCTGTGAGAACCCTCTAGCTACAAATTTGGCCTTGTGTTTTTTCAATACTGCCATCTGCAGCATGCTTGATTTTAAACAACCATTTAGAAGACACGACAGACTTCTTGGTTGGCCTAGGAACAATCTCCCAAACATCATTCTTCATACTGGACTGATATTCTTCAGTCATGGCATCTATCCATACTTGATGTTTGAGTGCATCTGAAACATTGTTAGGTTCAGCTTTAGATAGATCATTCATAAGTGCAACATAGTTGATGAATTTATTAGGCCTCTTGCTTTCCCTGAAGGTTCCTGAAGGAGCAGCGAACTTCTGAGCTTCTCCTATAGTTTTGGTGGCCCATAGTGGTCTTTTCTTGCGATTATCTATAGGTGGGTCTTGTGTTTCACTTATAGTTTCCTCAAGATACTCCCTCTGAAGCTCAGGAGTAGGTTCTCCTTCTAGGTTAGGAGTAGGATTATGAATTTCAGGTTCTATTGTATTTTGGGCCCTTTTGAAGCTAAATCTTCTTCGAAGATTACATCCCTACTGAGTTCAATATTTCTCTGTCCTTGTACATAGATTCTATAGGCTTTAGAAGTTTCACTGTATCCTACAAGTATTCCCCTTTTTCCAGAGGGTTCTAGTTTTAGTCTTTTCTCTTTAGGTACATGAATATAGACCGGACACCCAAATATCCTAAGATGGCTGATATCTGGTTTTGTCTTGGTAAAGACTTCCTCAGGAGTTTTATCTTCAAGGTGTGAATGAGGACATCTATTTTGTATGTACACAGTAGTGTTAGTTGCTTCTGCCCAAAGGTTCAAGTTTAGATTTTGATCTAGTATCATGGCTTTAGCAGCTTCTACTATGGTCCTATTTTTCCTTTCAGCTACTCCATTTTGTTGTGGATTATAAGGTATTGTCAACTCCCTCTTAATCCCAGAATTTTTACAAAAGTTTTAAAATAGTTCTAATGTGTATTCCCCCCCATTGTCAGTTCTTAAGGTTTTAATTTTGTTTTCAGAGAGATTTTCTGTTAATGTTTTAAACTCTTTGAACCTACTTAGGATCTCTTCTGATTCTTTATATTTTAGAAAGTAGATCCATGTCTTCCTAGAGTAGTCATCAGCAAAAATTACATAGTACAAAAATCCCCCTAGCGAGGGTACGGACATAGGTCCACATACATCAGAATGAATTAACTCCAAAACTTTGCTAGTTTTCCTAGTACTATTCTGAAATGCATTTTTGATATTTTTACCTAAGGCACACCCTTTGCATGCCTCTGAATGATATTGCTTCAACTTAGGTAGACCTCTGACAAGGTTTCCCATGGTTGACAAAGCTCTATAATTCAGATGACCTAATCTCCTGTGCCATACTTCATTTGCATTAGTTGCTTCATGGATCAATGCTAGATTGGGCTCTATACATAGCTCATACAAATAACCTTGTCTTCGACCAATGACCTTAGCATCTTTGATGGAGGATCTCTTTGGCCAAGCCAACACCTTGTTTTCCATGAAGGTCACTCTGTATCCTTGATCTTCTAGTGCTGATATGGAGATTAGATTTCTTTTGATGCCTAGAACATATAGTACTTCTTCAATTTGTAGTGACATGCCTGACTTCAGTTTGATGGTGCAGGTTCCAATTCCTCTGACTGTATGTGAAGAATCGTCTTCGATGGTTACTTCCTCATCATCTTTCTCTATCATGGAGTCTAGTATTTCTCTAAGGCCGGTGATGTGTCTGGATGAACCACTGTCGATCACCCATGAGTTAGATTTGTTTGAAGTATGGCTTGTAAGTGCTGAGTAGAGGACATAGTTCTCGGAGTCATTTTCTGTTCTAGATTTCTTCACTTTTGCAAATGTGGCTTGCTTCCCTTTCTCCGGACAGTTTGCAACATAGTGTCCGAATTTGTCACACCTATAACATTGAACATGTGATAGGTCTTTCTTAGAAGTGTTCTTGCCTTGTTTAGCTTTTCTTTTCCTGAATTGCTTCTTTTTGTATTTTTTATTGATGTTTGTATTTAGGACTTGCAAGTCTTCATCTATATTCTTCTGTTTTATTCCTACCTTGTTCAATCGGGATTCTTCTTGTAGACAGTCATCTCTTAGTCTCTCAAACTTAGGATATTTAGACCTTGCACTGATGCCTTGGACGAATGTGCTCCATCCACTAGGCAACCCATCTAAAGCAATGAGTGTTAGTTCTTTGCCTCGGATCTCGTAGTCCAGAGTTGCAAGTTCATCTTTTAGAACCGATATCCGCATGAAGTAGGCGTTGATTGTCTCCCCTTTGTTCATGGTGATATGATTTATTTCTCGTTTTAGTGCTAGAGTACGACTTGCATTTGATATCTCAAATGTCTTTTCAAGTGCCTTGAACATTTTATAAGCCGTCTCCTGCTTTCTAATGATGGGCATTATATTATTTCATACCCCATCCACTATTGTTTTAATGGCCTTATCATTTCCCTCGATCCATGTGGATTTCTCGGTTTCATCTTCTGGTTGTGCACTTTCAGTTTGGACATATGAATCAACTTTGTTTTCTCTTAAAATCATTTTGATTCTAAACTTCCAAGCTGAAAAATCTTCGCTACCTCCGAGTCTATCTTCGAATCTGATAGCGTTGGCCATTATGGAAATGTGATGTAGGTTGTAACTTAGTCCTTGAATTTTATCAAAATTGAATAGCCTTAGGTTCGATAACTTGGCTCTGATACCATGTAAAGTTATTTCAATTTCAATTAAAGAACAAGTTATGAACTATGTATGCTATAAATGGATATGAGGAATTATGTCAATGTCTGATAATTCTGATTTTATCTGCAGGTTTGAAGGAGAGAGATCATTTAATATTTTCTATGTCTACTCCAAATGAATTCAATTGGCATATATATCATTTAGGCAACCGGTCAATTGGTGTATTGACCGGTCATGCCTTTTAGGCATGACCGATCAATGCACCCATTGATCGGTGCCTTTGTAATTATACCATTAACACAATGCTGATTATCAGTTCAAAACACCCGATAGCATATTGTAATATCATAATATAATGACTGATCAATGTAATGAATCGGTTCATATAAACACCGATGATTCAAAGTGCATGATGTATGTAATCCAACCGGTGCAGTTGTTAACTAATGTTAATTCCAAATGAAGCGGTGTATTCATTAAACCCGATAACAAATATGCCCGATATAATTACGCCTGATAACAGATGTGAACCGGTGCCAATCGTTATGCACCCGATAGCAAGTATGTATCGGCTAATAACCCGATGACTTATAGCATTTAATATGCTATCGGGTTAATACCCCGATAGCATATTAATGCCAATTAATAATTGACATTAATATGCTATCGGCTTGTTAGCCCGATAGCATAATGATAAGTGATGTTTGTACAATCCAATAATCATATGCAATATAAATCTGACATGAGGCATGTAAATAACAGAACAAGGAAGGTTTAGGAAGATCTTATCTTGCATAAGCTACCATGCATTAACAGGGCCCAAAATACAATAGTACTTAAAATCTATAATCCTACTCCTAACCTAGTAGAAGATCCTACTTCTGAGCTTCAGAGGGAGTATCTTGAGGAAACTGTAAGGGAAAGACAAAACCCTCCTATAGAAAAACTCAAGAAAAGACCACTATGGGCCACCAAAACTGTAGCAGAAGCTCAGAAGTTCGCTGCTCCATCAGGAACCTTCAGGGAAAGCAAGAGGCCTAAAAGGTTCACCAACTATGTTGCCCTTATGAATGATCTCTCTAAAGGTGAACCAAACAATGTATCAGATGCACTCAAACATCAAGTATGGAAAGATGCCATGTCTGAAGAATATCAGTCCATTATGAAAAATGATGTTTGGGAGATTGTTCCTAGACCAACCAAGAAATTTGTTGTGTCTTCTAAATGGTTGTTTAAAATCAAGCATGCTGCAGATGGCAGTATTGAAAAGCACAAGGCCAGATTTGTAGCTAGAGGGTTTTCACAGAAGGAAGGAATAGATTATGAAGAGACATTTGCACCTGTTGCCAGGTATACATCAGTAAGAACTGTGCTAGCCATTGCAGCAGCAAAGGGGTGGAAAGTACATCAAATGGATGTAAAGAGAGCATTTCTAAATGGCGAGATCTCAAAAGAAGTCTACTTGAAGGGTTTGAAATTCATGATACAGAGTCTCATGTGTGTAGACTCAAGAAAGCTCTCTATGGGCTCAAACAAGCTCCCAGGGCCTGGTATGAAAGAATTGACACCTATCTCTCAAAGCTAGGTTTCTCTAAGAATGATGCAGATCCTAATCTCTACCTCAAAAGAAATAAAGGTGATATGCTAATATTGATTTTATATGTTGATGACTTATTAATCACAGGAAATGATCACCTAATAGATCAATGCAAGAAAGATCTATCCACAGAATTTGATATGAAGAACTTGGGGCTTCTTCATTACTTCCTAGGATTGGAAGTATGGCAGAATCCTGATAATATTATACTGAATCAAGGGAAGTACACATTGGACATATTGACAAGATTCGGAATGCTAAACTGCAGGCCCATGACCTCTCCTATGGAAACCAACTTCCATAAACTTAAAGAAGCAGCAGCAAAGTCAAAACCCACTGACCCTACTCAATATAGGCAGATGATTGGGTCCCTGATGTATCTGGTAAATACAAGGCCAGATATTTGTTATGCTGTTAATGCTCTAAGTCAGTTCATGTGTGAACCTAAGGAGATACACCTGGTTGCAGTAAAACATTTAATGAGATACTTACAAGGTACTCTAAAGCTTGGTCTTAAATATCAGAAAATTGACATAGACCTACATGGATTTACAGATTCAGATTGGGCTGGTAGTGTGATTGACAGAAAGAGCACTTCAGGGTGCTGCTTCAGTTTAGGTTCAGCCATGATATCCTGGATCAGCAGAAAACAATCTTCACTAGCTCAGAGTTCCACTGAGGCTGAATATATTGCAGCTTCCATGGCTGCCCGAGAGGCAGTATGGCTTAGGAAGTTGCTTGTGGGATTGTTTGGAGAACCTATGAAACCTACAGTTATTCAGTGTGATAATCAAAGCTGCATAAAACTCTCTGAAAATCCGGTATTTCATGACAGGTCCAAACATATTGAGATTCCATACCATTATGTGCGAGATATGGTTGACAGGAATGTGATTAAATTAGAATATGTGTGTACAGGAGATCAGACTGCAGATATTCTGACCAAACCTCTTTCCAGAATGAAGGTTGATCACTTCAGAAAGGGCTTAGGTATGATAGAAAGGTAATCTGCTTTGTAAATCTATACTTACATACATTTAAGATGTTTAATGTGTAAACTTCTTTGTCATGTTTGGACAATCTTTGGTTTTCTTTGCCACCTGTGTTCATATCTAAGAGGTGACGATCTCTCAGATACTGAACACTTGTATGTAGACATCATAAGGTGACGATCTTATGGTAGTCAAACCAGCGATCATGTTGGATCTCTGGTAAGTCATGGATGTGCTATGACTGCGTTGTGATAAAACATTTATAAAATGTTATTGCACTTATCACAACCTGGATATGATGAGAATCTCAACACTTCTCATATGGTTATCCTTGTATTGCATGTTTAGGCAATACTGATATCACGTGCTTAGGTGATATCTCAACCAGTGATCATGTTGGATCTCTGGTAAGTCATGGATGTGTCATGACTGTGTTGTGAGAAACATTTATAAAATGTTATTGCACTTATCACAACTTGGATATGATGAGAACTTAACACTTCTCATATGGATTATCCTTAAAAGTATTGCATGTTTAGGCAATACAGATATCACATGTTTAGGCAATACCTTGATAAATATTGGTATCACATGCTTCGGTGATACTTTATAAACATGCTCAGGTGATGTTCTTTTATTTTTCATATCATATGTTTTGATGATATTTCACATGATATAGATTTTGATGACTGACATTGTCTTTGTTATGAAAGAGAAATGTGATGCAGGTTACCTATCTTCCAGAGCTAAGAGGGAGTGTTAATGCATTATAGCTCCTGCAAGATAAGTAAAACCATACTTATATATGCCGTTATTTATACTGTTTAATCATGCTGACAATACTTATCTTGTTGTTGATAATAATCCATATATCGAACTTAATAATATTGCAACGTGTATCGGACTTAACTAAATGTTGTTGTTAATAGAGCGCCGATTCAAATATACAATGCACCTTTGGTTATCGGGTGCATTAAGGCACCGATCCTAGTCATGATTTGCAATATGATTATCGGGGTTTATATGAACCAATTCATTATAGTATTTGTTAAGAGATAAAACAAACATATATTGAAAAGGCACCGATCAATGGGTGCATTGATCGGTCATGCCTAAAAGGCATGACCGGTCAATACACCTATTGACCGGTTGCCTAAATGATATATATACCAACTGAATTCATTTGGAGAAGTCATAGAAAATATTAAATGATCTCTCTCCCACAGTCTGCACATAAATAAATCAGAATTGTTAGACACAAAATAATAAATTGCAATCACATAGCATTACTAGTTTTAAACTTGTTCTTCAATAGAAATTGAATATACTTTACACTCTTGAGAGGTAAACTTATGAAATGATTATATCTTATTAAGCTGTTTAGTATAGGGAATGCAATGAACTTACCAGGTTCAAGTTTTAAGTTAATCACTAAGTTTTCTTATACTTAAAGTAGTTGGTCCCTTTAGGGCTATGTCCTTCACTATCATCCTAGTGTCCTTGGTTAAGCTTGGCTACCTTGCAGGCACCTTCTCTCCTTCTTGCCTTACCCTTTTGCATGTCAAGTGTGCCACATGGGAATGAATGTGGCACATCTTTCTTTCACATTCGTCCCACCACTCTTCCTTTCTGATCATTTAACAGTGTATTCCTTCCACACATTGTTAGTACCGAATGGCATCACATGTGTCAGCAACACTTGTTGTGCATTGTGAGTTCTACATTGTGACGTGCTTCAATTAACCAAAAAGAAAAATTGTTGGTCAGGTTTTTCAAGGTTTTGTCCATGGTATTTTGTGGGCATCAATGCTGCTGCTAATTGCCACTGTTTATTTTTCCAAACCTCAAAGGTAAGAATTTGGTCCAGCTTTTCATCTATATAGTGTCAAGCCCTCCGTTTGTTGCAACAAGTATACAGGCCATAGAAGAAATATAAGTCTCTTAAAGAATATCGCCTTATTATTCTCATATTTTTCTCTTCAAGAATTAGCAGCTTTCTTTTTTAGGTTTACCTGAAATCTACTTTGACAAAAGCATCTGTTAGATTACTTCTATTCAATGGCTTTGTCTATATTGACTTGTCTAGGGTTTACCCCACTCTGGTTAGATCGCTCTGCTTCCTAATTTTAGTTTTAAATGCTTAGTGCTGTTGGCTCAATCATATATGTATATGTACTGCCATGGAGAGCTTTTACTCTAGAGGTTTCAAATATTGAACTGCTGCAGATGACAACTCATGGATGGAAATATACCCTAGAATCCTTCTTAAAAGAAAGCTTGTAGATCTTTCAAGGCTGGAAGATCTATTCTGAGAATTGGTTGTTAATAATTATTTGAGTATAATGTATCATCTAGACTCCCAAATAATTTTTTGCAGTTTCTTTGTGTTTTATCAGTTTGAACTCTAGGTTAAAAATTTGCTGATTTGCAAGTAATTGTGAGTCAAACTCCCTAGGCAAGTCACTCACCTAGAAACTTGCTAGCAAGTTTCTGATGAGTTCTCAGTGAACTACTTGTCCAGAAACTTGCCAAACTCGTGTGTCCATGGGAACAACCTGCCCACTAACAAAAAATGACAGTCAATGGCCAGAAAAATGAAAACCCCTCATTTTTCATGATTTCTTCTTCTAGCTCTCACTCCTTCAACATGATGACAACATTCAGTGCATTAACAAGTGATTTCAGTGGATTTAGCATGAGCTTGAACCTATTTGATGAGTGTTTTGGCAGCACTTGAGAGATGTAACAATGTTACTATTTGATTTTTTTCATTTTCAAATTTTTGTTTTGTTTTCCCCCTCATTCTAAGGTTTTATTATTCTATTTTGTTTCTTTTACTTAGCTAGCTACTAGGGTTTACATTTTATAATATTTATTTATTTAAGCTAGGGTTTCAAATTCAGTTTTTTGTTTGAGATGTGGCATTAAGAAGAAACAAAAATGGTGGCAAGCTTAGGGATCCTACTTGGAACTATGGAACACAAGGGCACAAACAAGACTAGTAGTATATAATTATTGTGGGATGACGATCACATGAGGCATCAACCAACTCAAATATCATCTTGTGTGGATCCCTCAAAGAGATGTTTCACTCTGTGATATAGTGGAGCCGAAGGTTATGTGAGGGGTACATATTGGGAGAAGAACATAAAAAAGAAAGGGACTGCTGAGGCAATGGCAATTGTAATGGATTCTTCCCCTTGAAAGGAAATATGCTACAAATCCCACTTCAAATTCTCTGATCTATGTGAATTTCAGCAACATTTTGGCATAGTAATAGCACTATGAAAGTAACTATAATAGAAGAGAGAATAAGAAGAAAACAAAATAAACAACCACAATGTAACATAGATATACTTTGGGAAAACTCTCATAAGGGAAAAACCCAGCCTCCGAAGTATCACATCCAATGAAATGCTCAACAAAAAATAATTAAAATAAAATAGCAATCTTCGTATTTCACAACAGATCTACTCTCTAAAACTTGAGGAATTTCAGCAGCATAATCCTACATAAAACATGACATAAAGCCTCTGAAGTATCACATCCAATGAAATGCTCAACAAAAAATAATTACAATAAAATAGCAATCTTCGTATTTCACAACAGATCTACTCTCTAAAACTTGAGAAATTTCAGCAGCATAATCCTATATAAAACATGACATAATATCTACATCCCAAGCTCTCTCTCTCTCTCTCTCTCTCTCTCTCTCTCTCTCTATATATATATATATATATAACCAAGGAAGCCCAAAAACCTAGGAATGATTTTCCAAAACCTTGAGCCAAAGTCAAGTCCAAATTGTCCACATTCAACCCATGTGCCCCATTCCAAAAGTAACTCCTCCAGAATTATAATGTGACTTCTATTTGACAGATTTGACCCCTATGAGCAAGAAGTCCAAGCGTAACTCCCAATCACTACAACACTTACAAACCTCTTAGACACAATTATAATTAGCCAGAAAAAAATGCTAGTCATACTCCAGTTAGTAGCCCCCCATTCAATGACTTCTTACATTCGTTATTAGACCAATGAACATGGCAGAGAGTGCCAACTATGGAATCTCAAGATTCCATCCAAGTGGGATGCTCTTTTTCATGTGGGCACATTATTCTCAATATTACAAAATATAAATTAATTGCAACCAAATCTAGAACTTGCAAAATGTACAACAACAACTTGTCCCTTAGCCCTGACACTCTTGATATCAATGTAGGGAGGTCCTACATTGGCTTGCAGACATGGAGACCTTCTACCACGAGTAGGACTAGTTGGCCCTTACAAACAGATGTACATGGTTTCCTTTTTTGTGTAACACTCCCAATGCCCAACCTTCCCTCAAAAGCATTGCATGGAACCACAATAAGCATAATAAGACAAGGTTGGCGATTGTCAATTTTAGGTACTTCAACAGCATTCCCTTCCAAATTGTGAGCAGCCCTTATTGAGAGTTAGTTGTCACTAAGAGGTTCAAGTCACTGAGCCCTTATGATTTGAGTGGGCCATTGTTGGAGGATGTTGCTAAACAAATGGAGGTCTTGGTGGAGGAACAAAAGAGTGTTTGGCAAAGAAAAGCCTAGACTATTTTGTCTGATTGGTGAATGAATGGCAAGATCCATACTGTAATTAACTTCCTCATGGATTTAGGTGGACAGTTGGTGTTCTCAAAGTCAATTGATGCCTCTAATGAAATGAAAAATGCTAAGACACTATGCAACATGTTGGATGGGGTGATGATTAAGGTGGGTGTGGGGAACGTTGTCCAAGTTGTGATGGGCAGTGCATAGGATATCTAGTAGGCTACAAGATGTAAGGCACCATACTACTTTTGGAGCCCTTGTGCCACCCATGGCATTGATCTACTCCTTGAGGATATCAGATATTTGGGTGGTTCAAACCCTATCATCCTAGTCGAGGATGCAAGAAACATAACAAAATACATCTACAACTACACTTGGATGCTTATTTTGACAAGAGAGCACACAAATGGTAAGGAGATTGGGCAGTTAGGTGTCACATGGTTTGCCATTAATTTCATCTTCATAGAATGTTGCAGCCTCACTGTCATCTTTTAAGTAAATGTTTGCAAGTGTTAGGTGGAGGGACTATCCTTATTCAAAAAAGGCTGAAGGGGAAATTGTAGTAAGGACTATTTTTTATTAACTTTTTGTCAAACACATACACAAGATCCTCACAGTAACTTACAAAATTATCAACCTAATATTCCAAAATTAGCTTTTATAATTTTAGTTTACTCCTTTAGTGTGTGTGTGCCATTCAAACTATATTTTTATTTTATATATTGTTTTTTTTTAAGGTTTTAGAACCTTTGGGGAGGATTCTATCATAGGTGGATGGTAAGAAAAACCCCATGGGTTTTCTATATGAAGTCATTGACAAGGCCATTGAGGAAATACAATATTTCTATGGGTCAAACAAAAACAAAAAATGAACCCATTTGGCACATTATTAATCAGAGATGAAATGAACAACTTCACCAACACATTCATACTGCTACCCACTACTTGAACTAGAAGTTTTTCTTTCTCTTAATTCCTTCAAGGCTGATGAGGTCATAGATGGCCTCAACATGTGTATAGAAAGGATGGTCCCTAATGAAGACCTTAGAGATGTGATTTGGGATGAGTTGCAAGTTTACAAGGCCACAGAAGGGTGGTTGTTTTCTTCACTTCTATGCATTTGAAGACAAATAACTTTTAACTAAATCTTGTCCTTGAGGATTTGTGGTGGGAAGATTATGGTGCCAAGAAACCTAATCTTCAAAAACTCACCATCCACATTTTGTCTAAGCCCTATAATACTTATGGGTGTGAGCACAATTGAAGCATATTTGGGGACATTCAAATCAAGAAGCGGAACAGGTTGACTCAAAAGCACATGAATGACCTTATTTTTGTGGAGTACTACTTTTGTCTACATACCAAAAAGGTGGAGGTAAGGGGCACACACAAAGCCATTGACCTTGATGACATAAATCCGTGTTCAGATTGGATCACTGATGATGTGGAGCCCATCTTTTCCGGATTAGATTGTTGATCTTGAGAGAGAAGCAACAAAACGGGTAACAGATGTAGCAGCACAAGAGGATACAGAAGGTGAGGCATTAGTTGAGGCTTCATTGGATGCAGTTGCACATGATATGCCTGAGGAAGATATTTTTCATCAAGAGAAATGAAAATCATTACCATCTACTTTGAGGGCACTCACACGGTCACTTAGATGTTTTATTCATAAAAGAAATTTGTGTAATATTAATACGGATTGTAGTTTATGATCATATGACACTATGATGTGTATTGAACTTCTTTTGTATTGGAACTATGATTTGTAATAAATGAATGAAAAATTACTTATCAGTTTTCTAAATTCAGTTTTATGCATCCTTTAAGATTATTTGGCAAATATATGTGTTTGTTAATGCTCGGAATTTTTACCCAAGTCCTAAGTCCAGGTCAAATGTTAGGCTTGCCAGGTTTTTTCTGAGTCTGAATTTTTAACCTATAGTTTGAACACCCAAAGCGTTACTCTTAGCAATTGGCCATCTTTCCAATTGTAAAAATAGTGCCTTTTCTGTAACTTCTATAATACAAATGTCAACTGAAAGTGTAACACAGATCATGCTCCAATATCCAGCACTGCACTTTAATAGACATCACTATATACCATCAAATACCACAGTTCTTCAGAAAACTCAGAACAATTTTTGCTTTGGGTTGAGATGGAAATCTATAAAGTAATTTTTCAAGTGATTTTTAATAAATCCTCTGTCCTGAACACTGAGCCATCTTCAAAAGTAACAGCAAGGAACTTTCTGAAGACAACCATATGTGGATAATATATTAAAGTGGTGTTGAAGCAGAAAAAACACAGAAAACATTAGGTTACTCCAAGAAGGAAGCCAGAGATGTATTGTAGCCAGAAATTACTTCATGTCTTGAAGGCGACCGTGTAAACTCCAACGTTGACGGAATCCTTCCATTCCCTCAATCCCACTTGCAAGAACTAAGCGCCTGCAAATTCATATTAAAATATCACAACTGTAAGTGCTCATGTCAACCTGGGTTACATAGGCAAAATAAATTAATTTACCAAAGCAAAGACAAGTGCATTTTTCCCAAATAGAATAGACTCAATAAACAAAAATCATATTGAGAATGCAGATAATATTTCCAAATCTGGACTGTTTGTTGAATCGGGAATAGTGACAGATATCATAAAGGCTACATATTTAAACATGACTTGAGTAGTCAGGATCTGAAAAATTCTGTATGGTTTTGAGAAACACGTCATTACAAATAAGGTTAAAAGTGACAGTATTTGGGATGAAAAGCAGATTTCAAGCTGGGAAACAATAGAAATATAGGAATTACTGTAAGTCTGCAAGTATGAAAAATTATTTAGTCTACAGGCTAGAGCATGGAAATTGCATTCAGTGGTCATAGTCTAAAACATCACAGAATCATTCTACTTGGACAGACGTTACAAGTTACAACAAGATACTAATGGAATATACCAAGAGTAATTGAGACAGGAAAAATGCACCTTTGCCATAAGAAGCTACTTATGCACAATTCACTCATAAGAAGCTACTTATGCACAATTCAGTCTTTTAATGTAAAACTGAATTATTATGTCAGAAACACATAAAGACCGAAAAGCGTGAGGTGTTTGATAGCTTCTATGAAGGGGTGAAACATTTAAAATTATTACGCTATTGAGTGTAAAAGTAATATAGCCTCGTATAATGTATATTCTTGTGATTATAGAATATTTCTCATTTAATCAAAGTATAGGCAGGAAAGTTCTAGACTCCTTTGCCTATAAATATGTCCTTTGCATTTAATACCATTCTACAATTCTTGAGATGAAGTTGATCTCATAGTAGTTAGCTGTTAATATAGAATGAAAGTTATTTTTTGTCAATTGCCGAGTTGATCTTGTGGTTTTTTGTGCTAATTAAGTTGACTCATATTCTATGCATGCACGCATAGTAGACTACAAGAAACACAAATACAAAATTGTTAAGCAAAGTACTTTCCAACTTGGATTAAGGTGTAAGGCCTCAGGCGTATGTGCCTAGTACGACTGCTTGTATATATATATTTTGATGTTGCACTTGTCAATGAGATTTGGTATTGCCATCAATGTACTTAGTAATGATGTTTTGTATTGAAATTTAGCATCTGACTATGTACTATGGCATGTATATATTGTAACTTTGTGTGTGGACTATTTCAATGCTTTTGTTTGATTGTTTTCACTACATATGATGTATGTGATTGATTATGTTATTGAGTTCAGCACTCTGTGCATTATTAATTATCCATGTCGATATTTATGTTTTGGATCATGTGGAGTAAAATCATTATCAGTTGATGCAACTATTGATGTATTTACCTTATATTATATCGTGTTGAATGTTTATTTTGTGCTTTGGCTATCTTGTATGGGGCAAGTATGATTGATGTTTTATGAAGTGTGCAAGCACAGATTTTAGCCCTAATGGTATTATTCGGAGATGGTTTGGTTTGTGCAAATATGGGATGTGTATCTCCCCGTCCCACTCGATATGAGTTGTGAGATGTATCTTGTAACATCTGTGAACCAGGACCCAAATCAAAGTCAATTTTGGATCCACATGTTATGAATAAACCAATAATGTGTGGATTTCATTACGTGTGTTTTTTTCATCACTTGGTTTCCATTTGCATTTACTTATTATGGAATGCTGCAATAATATCTATATATTAATTGTGAAAGTTAAATATTTAATCACTATCATGAAATAGCTTCATGCATTTAACATTGTGATATTTTAGATGCATTTGAAATTTAAAAAGATTGCTTGCGCTTTATTGCTTAGCCAAATCGATTAAATTGAATGTGTTAATTCATTTGGAGAAAATAATTAGTTTAATTGAATTTAATGGGAAATGTAAGTGATTTTCTAAGGATAATATCAATATGATATTAAGAAAATATGTTAAAATATCTATTTTGTAATAGTCCCATTTTTCAAATATAAAGATATAAAATAGAGGAAAAAGGGAATTAAGGATAAAAAGAAGGAAAGACATTTCTTTTCATTGTGTGCTTGAAAAACCTCTCTCTCCCTCTTCTGAAAAGAATTCTCTACATTTTGAACAAGCTGTTTTTGGAATTGCTTGGACTTGGATTAGTTTGGAATTGAGATTGCTTTGAAGTTGGAAAGATTTCTTATTGCATTCTTGCCTCTCAAGGAGGGATTCTCCATTTTGGGAGATTTCTTGGAGAGGTAACTTTCTTGGTTTAATCATGCTTTTAAAATGCAATCTGTACACTTGCTATGCCTAAAATAGGTGGATACATATGGCTTCTTCATTCATACGAGTGACTGGTGTACAATGCAAGTGATTAGAAGTAGAATTAATTTATTTTGAAGAGTGCAATAAAAAGTCAAGGTTAAAGCACAATTTTCTTTGAATCCCTTGTGAATTGGAAGGCTTCTTATTGTGCATTTTTGGTATCAAAGGGTTTATTTGAAAATTGGAAATTTTGTGTAATTTGGAAAATAAAATGTATTTTGGGTGATGTCATCAATGGTGAATTTAGGGATTGTCATGGTTATGAATCTTTTTGAAAAAAACAGAAATTAGAATATAGACCATGATAGCTAGTTTTATTTTGTGAGTTAAAGAATCTCATGTTTCTTATGAGTTTCTCAACCTTTTGGATACAAGAATCGTGAACTTTGACCTTGTTTTTTGTGCCTTGACTTTTGGGTGAAGATTGATGTTGTGGACCGAGTATTGATTGCTAAGTCAAGGGGTAGAGTAGAACCACGTAGTACTTGCATGGGATGTCCCAATATGAAGTGTCATATGGGTATTATAATATTAAATGAATTGGAGATCCAAATATTCAAAAGTGAATTGATTAAAGAACTCATCACAAATGTTTCTTCTTCTTACGCTTATTCTTGATAAATTTGCGTAGACCAAGTTCGGTTTCCAAGTTTTGACAATATTGATATCTTGTTGTTCATTTTTTATATGTTGTATAGATCAAATTTGGTTTCCAAGTTTAGACAATATTGATATCTTCTTGTTCATTTTAATATTTGGCTTGAATCAAGAGTTTAGTTATGACCTTATTTCTTGGGAACCATGTACTTTTTGGGGGTTCCTATTAGGTCACAATATAGTCTATAAGTGCTTGAATGTTTGGTGCAGTCAATTTTGCCCAGCACAAAACTGAGAAAGTTATGTCCTTTTATAGAACTTGTTGTTTTTATACTTGTGCATTTTTCTGTAAGTTGCAGTTCTAAATCTAAGTCCACAATCCAAATTGCAAGAGGATTAAAGTTCAGAGTTCCACTTGCATTTTTTAGGATGCAAAATGTGAATCAGACTCTGAAGTCTGAATTTGATGTTGCATCCAGAGCTGTTCATGCATTTTGATGGTGCAAGGTGTCATGCTAATTCCGAAATTCAAATTCTTTAGTGGTTGGGGTTCAGCCTTGGCGTCCAATTTTGTTCTTGGTTGACAAATATAAATCAAAGCCCAAAGTCTAAAATGCACCATGCAAATCAAACTCTGAGGCCCTAAGTACTCAACCTATGAAGCTTGGAGCTGGTGACCAAATTTGCATGCCCACAATTTTTTAGTCAAGGTCTGAAGCCCGAGTTGTAGGTTTCTAAGACTTGGAGCTAGAGTGAGCATTGACAGCTCTGGTTTGCAACTCGAACACTAAAGCCCAAGGTGTTGCAAATCACAACTTGTACCCCAAACTCTGAGGTCCAAGGCAAGAGAGAAGTGAGTGTTGTAGGTGGCTTAGGAGCCTCACTACTCTTCCTCATAAAATAGCTTGTTGTTAACTCGATGACCTTGGCCCCAGTTAGTTGAAGTTTTCTAGTGATGTGATCATGCTTAGTGCATTGATGTGTGTGCCAAGCGTGTGATGGTTGGTTCCATGTCACCTTGTGCATGAAAAGGTGTTTTGTGTCTTGTTGTTTGTGGCTTTTGTATTGCAAAAAAATTGATTTTCCTATTTTTAACTATTAATGTCTTGAGCATAAGCTTAGGGCATTACAGAAATGAAAAGGGATTGCTGAAGTTTCCAACCATAAATACAGCAATCAATTTCCCATTTTCTTATTAATTCGTGAACTAATCCCTAGATAGAATGAAATGCTCATGAAAAATGAGGACTCGTGACAAATTTGTAAAATCATCTAATGTACTCAAGAAGAAACATTAAAGATGGTGCTCTAGACCTTCATAACTAAATAAGATACATCGAAAGTACATTGTAAGAAACAACTAAATCCATTGTTTTATGCACGTCATTTGGATGACTATTACAATCTCCCTTTCCAATAGCTTGAACCCTAAGTTGCCGAATCAGGTATGGGAACGGGAACGGGTACATGGGTATGAAACGCCGGTATGGCAGAATTTTTTATGGCGGTTGGGTATTGTTGTGAGGTATTGTTGACGTGTATTTTATACACCATCATACACAGAATAAAATACCAATAGGCATCTTATCCTCTCTTGAGAAAAAGTCTCTAACTGCTGAAGATTCGCATAAAGGATCAGTTAGGATGACTCCAAGGTTCTGGTTAGTAGGGTCTCTACGTGTGGACAAGCTTCTAGCGGTATGATGTGATTTGCTGTTTCCTTCAAGGGGTCTTACGCATTCCGAAAGCTAAAGATTTTACTAAACTAAAGAAACTTTCAAAAAATAACAAAAGAGTAGGGTTTGAAAGAGGTCTAATCTAATCTAACCCTAAGAATGACTTCGTGTGAACAAGACTTGGCAAGATTCAACCAACTTCAATTTTGCCATAAGATAACAACTCAATTGAAATTGATGCGATCTTCTAAGGTAACAAAATGATGTTCAATGCATCAAAGATCAAGGACACTACCACGAAAGTACATATCCAATGATACAATAATGATTGAAGGTTAAGGGATTCAAGGTATTCTCCAGTCGACCACGCAAGGCGTTCCTACAATCAGCAAGAAGCTAGTGGTTTGGATTACGAATCCTACCAAAGATCAAGTTTCACACTATGTCCTTCAAATTAACACACTACTTTGATTGAGCATGATTCAAGTAAATTAAACAACCATGAAGATAACCAAGAAAGTTGCAACAAAACACCATAACTTCAATATTTCATTGATTTCCAAGTCATCATATACAACAATTGCTTGAATTCCTCTCTTCAAAACTCAATCTTGCTACAAGATAAAATTGCTTCTAACTTCTAATCTCTTAGCTATCTCTCTTCTCTATTACATCAACTATTATCAAATGAAATGAAAAATGAGGGTATAAATAGCATCCTCAATTACAATGAAAGGTCCAGATTGAAAGTAGATCAACGGTCAAGATCATGACACCTAAACCCTAATTAGGGTTTGTTACAAATGGCCTCCTTTTTACTGAACAATATTAAATACATAGCCAAATATTAAATTTGGCACAAAAACCTAGGAGACATAAACCAATGACAAATAAGATGCCATGTCATCTATAACAACCTTTCATCTAGAATCTTGTTCCCTTTCCAATGTTCTTTTTTGGCATATGCAATGAATCTTGTCACGATTCCTTCGATTTCTGCAATTGGAATCTCGGGAAGATTCTTCATACTCTCTTCCAAGTGGATGACCTGATCGAATGCATCTAGAAGAGCTGTGTCCCATGAAGATTCAAGTTCCTTTGTTCTTTCAATCAGGAGCATGGTGGCAAACATCTGATCATATTGCTCATCTGTAACATTAGCGTCCTTGCAAAAGATGACCTTGATTCTATCCTCTAATTCCTGCATATCTACATCTGTCCCGACCTCGATCCTTCTGCCAAGAATGGTACGAAGTACCTCAAATACTCTGTCCTGGATCGGATTGATCACCTCCTCAACTTGGCTACATCTAGTACTGATGTCCTCGAAGAGAACACTTTTCATATGGAGTAAGGTTGACCACTGAAGCAAACTGTGAGGTCCTCCATCCATGATCTTCTCTTGCGCTAAGACCTTCCTTGATGTATGTCTAATTACTTTCAAGACAGGAATGACAACATCTTTGGTATGGGCAAATGCCGCTACTGTTATCATCAAATTGTGGATTATCTCAAGAACCTGGATAGCTTGATGAATAATCTTCATCATCCTTGTTACAAATTCTATGGCCACTGTATGAGATCTATCCATCCAATTACTTGTACGTTGGACCATGTTCCTGAATCTTTCTGCCTCATTGATTGATTGAAGTGGAAGTGCTTGCACTGGTGATCTAGCTGGATCCTGACGTCCCAAAGGTTCATTGATGTGACTGAAATAAGTCCTCCATGCACCGACCTCTCTCTCAAGCTTTTTGTTCTTCTCCATTTCTTCTCTAAGCTTGTCTTTCAATGCCTCAAATGAGTCAGTAGCATCGTCCAATGTCTGCTCTGCTGTGAATGGTCCTAGCTCAAATGTCTGTATATCATATTCCTCTGCTAGGATCTCACCTTCATATTTGTCTACTGCCGGTGTAGCTATCTGCAGTTTTCTGGATCCAGTCTCATCTCGAATCATCTTGGACATCTTGGTAGCCTTCCTCTTTTCTGTTACTTCATGTGAGCGTCCAACAAGGCTCTCTAAATCAATTGCATTGTCCTTGTCCTCTACTACGATCACCTTGGTTAATCTTTCCTTCAACCAATCTGGAATAATCGATCTTGTTTCTTGAACTTGTATTTCTTTATGCACTATTTCTTCTTCTCTGGGAGGAGATGTCATCGCATTGTCCTCTTTATCTTCATCTAACTCATAGTCCTGGAGAGATCCATCTGGTGACCCTTGTTGTGCCTGTCCTTCTTCCTGCCTATCGTTCTGCACCATAGACTCCATGGATTCTTCCACTTGAATTGTTCTCTTCTCTGGTCTAGAAGATGTACCGGATGAACGATCTCGGTTGGCCTCTTGTTTCTTCTTGGAAGATTCTCTCTTTCCAGGTCTCTCTTTCCTCTTCGAACCTCTTGGATGGAGATTGCCCTCACTGGCACATCGAAGGTTACCTTCACCTGAATTTCTAGGATTAGGATTGCCTTCACTCACACTAGCTCCACCTTCGGCTGGTTTCTCTTCCAAAGTGAAAGTCATAGCTATGCCTTGTTCTCTCAACTTCTGATGCTGTACGTCAACCCATCTGCGAGTACAAGACAAGACTGGTGCCATCAAAGTATCTAGATCCACGACCTCGGGCTCATTCCAATCCAACCTTATTGTTTTACTTTCCCGATCATAGGATGACTGGATATGTCTGCCACTGTCCTGTGCTTGGTCGGCCACTCTATAAATCCTGCATTTCCTGATGAAATCCAAAGGCAATCTAGAATGCATTTTTCGTTTCACTTCAAGATCATCTAAGAGATTCATCATAAAATCTTCAATTTGGTACTCATGCTTAAACTTTCTGCCGACTGTCTCCTCTAAATGTCCATGTGGATCAAAGCTTTCTCTCAAAGCAAAAGATGAAAAAGAATACAAGGCTAACTCCTTCTCTGCGTCATCCATAGCTAAAGCATTAGGACATACCTCAACTGAATTACCCAAAATGATAGGTACTGGAACTCCATTCTGATGTCTGTGTCTGAATGCCCTCGCATATGCTGCCAACTGTCTTGTTACTTCAAGTAACACAATTCTGTCTGTCGGATATCTCGGCAACATGTATGGAGGTAAAGGACATCCATGCACTCTAATATAAGTGAACTTGGGAAACTGAATAAACCAAGCACCGTACCTCCTTATGAATTCCTGTGCATCCTGAGATAATCTGTTGTGAATCCCACCTTGCAACGTCCTTGTGATGTTCATCGTGAAAGTATCATTAACCAACTTATAGTTGCTCCCTGGCGGATGATGCAAGTAGGCATAGGAATCACAAGCTCTGACCTCGCTGGGTCCTCTTCCAATCACTCCTTTGTGAGGTAGTCCTGCATACTCAACACTCCTGATCAAGGCATAGATGACGTATGAACTCATGTGGAAGGACTTAGTAGCCTTGAGTCTTCTCAACTGTACGTCCAAGCAATGGCTAATCATTCTAGCCCAATGTATGGTACCTTTCCCTTGAATGATCACCTGGATGAAGTAAAACATCCACTTCTCAAAATAGAAGGCGTGAGGGGCTCCTGTAACTCGGTTGAGCATGGTAATCAAATCTCTGTACTCCTCCTGGAAATCAATCCTGTGCGGTGTGTTCGAGATCTTGCTCAGACGGGAACGGCTCTTAAGTAACCAGTTCTTATTGATAATGCTTAGACAAGCATCTGGATCATCTTCGTACATTGACCTGGCTCCTTCTATGCTCTTGTATATCATGTCCCTGTGCTCTGGAAGATGGAAAGCTTCACTTATAGCTTCCTCTGAAAGGTACGCCAAAGTGTTTCCCTCATTAGACACAATCGTTCTGGACTGTGGATCATAGTGACGAGCACACTCGATCATCAACTCATGGCACTGAACAGCTGGAGGAAAGCCGGCCGCCTTAATGATGCCACTCTCGATTATTCTCCGGGCGACAGGTGATGGCTTGCCAATGTAAGGGACCTCTCGGAACTTCTTCGTGCTGAAATTGCCTAAGTTTGTATCTCCAATGTTGCTCTACTTCGACACGATCTTGGTCTCCACTTCTTCGGTCTTCTGATCTTCTTTCATGAGAGCTGAACGACTGGTGGATGCTCCCGCCTTCGGGGTTGCCATACCTACACAACATTTCATAATGAGAAACTAGATTTTGCAATGAATAACATGGATTAGAGAGTATTTTTTAGGAAACCTCATGATAAGTCTTAGAGTTATCATTTCCTAAAAATAATTGAGCTAGGAATTCAAAATTCAAAATTTCAAAATTTAGATAATGACGATCAACGATCAAAGTTAAAACAATAAATCCATATCGCCATACCTCAATAGAGAGCTAACTCTAGAATGCAAAATGAATAAAATTCGCCTAGGCAAAATTGACGTTAGATCTCTCTTCAACGTGATTTCAATGTCTTTAACAAGTTCGCACAAATGGATCTTCAAATTCGCACCCCCTTTGAGATAGTAGTTCGCACCACCTTGAATATAATTTGCAATACTCCAAATCGCACTTTGAACACAATTTCGCACCTTCTCAAATCGCATGTGAATGAAGAACGATAATGTGAAAATGAAGATTTTCACCCTCCCTTTATAGCGCTCATACCATAATTACCTTAAGGCCGACTTTGTGTAAAAATAAGGCAATTTAAATGATTTTTAATAAATAACAAGGCCGACCTTTATAAACCAAACGCTCAATTCGATTTTTTATTAATTTAATAATTAATTATTAAATGCCTTTATTATTTAAATTGTCAAATTTCGATTTTTTACAAGGCAAAAACAATTAATTAATACCAAGCGCAAATTTTAAATGCCATTTAAATTGAATTTTCAAAAATTATCGATTTTTAGCATTTAAATAAATTCAAAAATATTTGTTTTGAGCGCCAAATTTTGACAATAAAATATACGTACCTCATCGCCCTGGTCCTTGACAGAGGGACAGGAGCGATCCATCACTTTGTCTATGATCCTTGCATTTTAGACGTTCAAAGTCTTTATCTCCACGTTGAATTTGCCATTTACGTTGGGTCCTTCGAGCTTGATTAACTTATCCTTGCGATTGAATGTCTTTAAATGTGATATCGCCCTGGTCCCTTGGAGAGGGACAGGAGCGATCCTCATGCTTTCTCCTAGATCTTGCATCTTCGATCTTAAATCTTCATTGTGAGAGACAAGCAATATTATTTCTTCATTCCTTTCTCGTTTCACTTGAATTCTATGAGACGTTTTTGATGTTAGAGGATCATCGCCCTTGTCCCTTGGAGAGGGACAGGAGCAATCCATGTGTTTTCTCCATTTCAAGCTTAAATTGGTAACATCTTAACGTCCATCTCCTTTGTATTGCCTTCCAAATGGTGTTTAAAACCTTGTGCAACTTTGCCTTGACGTGGTCTTCAAAGGATAACGAGTGTTCTAACCAATATCACTCTGGTCCCTTCCTGAGGGACAGGAGCGATCCTTGTGTCTTGGCTCAAATTTGCAAACTTTTGATCTTTGTTCTTTGTTCATTGCTTTCCAAATAGCGTCCTTGACCTTGCCTATCCTTGCCTTGTCATGCATTTGAAGAAAAATGAAGGTCCTATGCAAATCGCTCTGGTCCCTTCCTGAGGGACAGGAGCGATATAGCCTCTTTGTTCAATTCGATGATCATTTAACGTTTAACCCTTTTGCATATCACCTTGTTATGATGCCTTAGACCTTGTGTGATCCGCAAAAACCTTGACCTCACGTGATTTTTGAGAGATTTAGCCAATATGATTAATATCGCTCCGGTCCCTTCCTGAGGGACAGGAGCGAACTTAGGTATTTTGAGTTCGTGTTTACTTTGTTCAACTTGCCATCGCCTTCATCGCATAAAATAAAGTCCTTTTGATTCCCTTGGACATTTGGAACGTGATCAATTTTCAAAATTTAGAGCCTTTATGCAAATTTCGCTCTGGTCCCTTCCTGAGGGACAGGAGCGAACTTGGTGTCTTGATGTAAATTCGTTCAACATAGGCGACCTTTGTAACTTTGTGCTTGATTAAGACGCCTTAAAATGTCTTCACCACCATGTACTTCGTCTTGGAGTGGTCTAAACTTGGATAAAAGACAATATAACCATCATATCGCCCTGGTCCCTTGGAGAGGGACAGGAGCGATCCTGGTCTTGGGGGCTTCATCTTACATTACCACCTTCGAAAATTGTCTTCAACGGATCCGTTGTTCCTCCTTTCATTCATCCATGCCTTGGGATTGATTGTAACTTAGCAAGAAATTTGTCTAAAACAAAAATCGCTCTGGTCCCTAACTGAGGGACAGGAGCGAACTTCAACATTTGGGTCCCTTGTTGACGTTCATAATATTCGATTTGTCTTCAACGGGTTCAACTCACCTCCTTTCTTGCCTTCAAACATAAAATTGACTTGATCTTTGCCCAGAACGTACCTTATGAAGAATTTCGCTCTGGTCCCTGGGAGAGGGACGGGAGCTACAAAGAACTTCGCCCTGGTCCCTGACTGAGGGACAGGAGCGATTTTGGCATTTTGGGTCATTCTTCTTCACGACGGCACTTCAAGTTATATTCATTTGGTAAAACACATCTCCTTGGACCTCTTCAAATCGTCAAGTCGTAAAAATCCTGCAAGTACAAGGCAAAATTTGATTTGTAGCTCCGGTCCTTCACTGAGGGACAGGAGCGATTTTGCTCCTACAGGCCAAAATGTTAAGATTTTACACATTTAATCACTTCACAAGGCAAAAACAAATCATTTCCAATGCCCGGGATCAAAAATCAAAAAAGGCAAAATTTGGTCAAAATTACTCAATTGGGCAAAATTTACATTTCATCATCAACACTTAGACAAATTTAAGCTCTGCACTCAAAAATTCCAATTGAAAATAGACCATTCTGGTGAATTCATTTTATTCAAAATTTGCATCTTACGAAAGGAGGCTCAAAAGCTCTCAAAACTGACTGGATTCTGGCCTGAAAAGACAGCAATTAAAACCCTAGGGCTTGACCCTAAATCCAGACAACTGACAAACTAACAAAACCCTAAAAAACGAAGCAAAAAGGCGAGCGAAAAACGAGCAAAAAGAGGGGGTCCCCATTTCAAATGGGGCGATGTGTGAAATGGTCACAACAGGTATTCACACATCGCCCCATTGCAAATGGGGACCTGTTGACGTGTATTTTGTCCACTATCAAACACAAAATAAAATACCTAAGGGTACCTTATCCTCTCTTGAATAAAGCATCTGATTGCTGAAGATATCGCGGAAAAGGATCAATTAGGATGACTCCAAGGTTCTTGTATGTAGGGTCTCTACGTGTGGATAAGCTCTCTGTGGTATGATGTGATTTGCTGGAATCACAAGGGGACTTACACTTGATGATTGAACTTCTGATCTGCTTTGAATATTGCTGGAACACAGGCTCTTACTAGCTTTGATTTGAAAAAAGGAAAAAAGATGAGGGCGAGGAAAAGATCTAATCTTAACACTAAGAATGTAAGAGCAATGAATGATCTTTGATGAAATTCTAACTAAGTCTTGTTTTGACATCCCAGGACCATCTCCACAAGGTTAGTGCGATCTTCGAAGGAAAGCTTTATGATGTTCAAATCATCACTGCAGGCATAGACACCATCAGGTTGATGCATATCAATGAAGAAGCGACAATTGAAGTTAAGCTTAAGCTGAATGATTCCAGTTGACTACGCAAGGCAAGTCTGCAATCAACAAACTGCTAGTAGTATGGATATACGAATTTCACCATCAATCAAGCACATTTCTTCCACTCATCTAATAACATGAAATCAAATATGAGAAGTATAAAGACCATGCAAATTGTCGAATCGACCCATAAATTTCACCATTTCTTCAATGAAGTTTTACAAGTCTCTTACAACAACATCTTGGCAACAATCTTTGCCTTCTCTCTCTACTCTACTCTAATTGCTATTCTAATCACCTTCTAATTACTCTCTATTCACTAACTCTATTCTATTTCTTCCAACTTACTGCCTTTACAAAATGAAATGCCAGGGCTTATATAGTGCCCTCAATACAATTCGATGGCTTAGATCAATTCGAGATCAATGGCCAAGATTTTACAATGAAAACCCTAATTAGGGTTTGTTACAACCATTACATAACATTTAATGCTTGACCAATGATAAAATTGTATTGCTTGGACACATGTCCTCTCTGGAAAATTCCACCAATGGATAGCTGGGGTAGGTACATCGAAGTTTGTGCCACCTTCCATAAGTTAGGTACATTGAATCTGGACACGCTGAGGTGGACCTATCCGACTGTAGAAGTGATGACTGGGATGCCACCTCATTTGACACTTGGTTGATACTCAATTTGGTAACGTTGAGAAGCTAGCTTTAATTAATTCATCTGGAACTATCTGCTTCTTCAACGAACCCTTGCTCTAACTTCTTTTGTCTTTGATGTGCAGGATGTTGATGTACCTCGCCTTGGAACGCTGGATTGGAAGAGGTCGCCCTTGTTGATGTTGGATCGAAGAGGGTCGTCCTTATCCTTGCTTGATCTTCTTGGAGGAGACCGCCTTTGATCTGGCTTGATTTTCCAACTCCGGGATCTCCATTTGATGCCTACACAAAATATTAAAGTTAGTCTTTTGAGCATCAAACCTTAAAGTATGAAATTTAAGACCTTTCAAAGGTAAAACTTAAGATATTAATTTGAAAAAAGTCATGATAAACCAAGAACTACACATTTTCAAATTAATCATGAATGGAATTTGGATCTTCAAAATTGCAATGGGATCACAATAAGTCTTGAGTAAGAACTTCAAAAAAGATTCTTCATACCTCCTCTTTTGAGTTTTAAACTCTAAGAAATGATGTAAAAAATAGATTTCGCTAGGCAAAGTGTAGATCAAAGCCCTCTCTTGAACAAATTGCGCCTCCTCTAGCTTGGAAAAGAATAAACACCACTAGCCTCTTCAAAAATCTGGAAATTCGCCTTCAAATGTCTTCAAAAAAATCTGGAAATTACCCTCCAAACTAGCAAGAAATTCGCCTCTCCAATTTGCTCCCCCAATTCGCATTTTAAAACAATGAATGAATGATTTAAATTGTAAAAAAACACCTCCAATATATAGAGCGCTCACCTTCCACTTACCCATGAGGCCGACCTAGCAAATAAAAGGTGAAATAATAAATAAAACCTCAAAAGGAGTAGGCCGACTTGACAAAATAAATAAAAATAAGCCTTCAAGTGCTCCATTTTCAATTTTAATTTTAATTTCACAAAAATTAATTTTAAATGCCTTAATAATAAAAAAACCGATTTTTTTGAGGCTCAAAATTAATTTATTAAATGCCATGCGCCTTTATTAAATGCCAATTTAATTAATTCTTTTTTAAATATTTCGAAGTTGATGATTTTGGCATTTCATGCGATTTGGAGGATGTCAACGTTAGGATATGGCAAAAAATAATGAATGCACATGTTAAGCGCTCTGGTCCCTTAGAGAGGGACAAGAGCACTTTTTTATTTTTAGGCTAGGATTCTCAATTTTTTAAAGTCAAACCTTTGTTCACCATGTTTTAGAAAATCCTTCCCATCTCATACAACTTTGCCTTAGCATAATCTCGGAGGGAATTTGTTGTTTTCATAAAAAGTGGGACGGTCCTTCAGTGAGGGACGGGAGCACTTTTGAGTCCATTGCATGAATTCTTGATCATATTAATCTTCAATTTACCCTCAAGGCGTAGAATATCACATTTCATACCATCTTGAGCCTTGGTAATAAAAATATTATTTCAAAATGCAAGGTAAAAGGTCATATTTGGAAAAAGTGGCACGGTCCTTCAGTGAGGGACGGGAGCACTTTTGCCAGTTGTCGTCAAAATTTGCAACTCTCGCATCTCAATTCAACTTCAAGGCTTTTTAAACACTTTTTCAAACTTGCGCCTTGGTCTCAATTTGTCCAAAATTGGTGAGAAAGGGAAGATAACATATTAAGTGACATGGTCCTTCAGTGAGGGACGGGAGCACTTTGAAAAAGTGGCATGGTCCTTCAGTGAGGGACAGGAGCACTTTTGCAATTACAAGCTTATCTGTCCTTTGCTAGCCTTCGAAATTATCTTCAATGGATGAATCTTGCCTTCTCTCATTCATTTCAATCACGCAACTTGCCTTGCCTTTGCAAGAAATTTGTATTTTTAGAAAAGTGGGATGGTCCTTCAGTGAGGAACGGGAGCACTTTGTCTTGGTCCCTTGGTGAGGGACGGGAGCACTTTTTGTCATTTTGGCATACTTTTTGCTCTTTAAACCCCTCAATTGCGTCCAAGGCATAAAACATCATTCGTCTTTCCCATCCAAGTCAAGTTTTATCATAAAATATCGATCAATGAAGAGAAACTTGAAAAAGTGGCACGGTCCTTCGGTGAGGGACGGGAGCACTTTTTGTCATTTGGGTTGATTTTCTCCTTTGTAGACTGCTTAAATTATATTCAATGAACAAAACATGCTTCCCTTAACCCCTTCAAATCATAAAATCACCTTAACCTTGCAAAGATAGTGCAAATTTGAAAAAAGTGGCACGGTCCTTCAGTGAGGGACGGGAGCACTTTTTGTGTTCTAAGCCAAATTGTCTCACTTTTCACCTCGAAATTCCTTTGCTAGAGAAGATTTCATCTTACTTCATGCTATGATTAGAAGTTAATGTCCAATAAAGGTCTAAAATTGTGCATATAAAGAAAAGTGCTCTGGTCCTTCAGTGAGGGACGGGAGCACTTTTTACCTTCTAGGCAAAAACTTCATCATTTCTTTGCTTTCAATCAAGTTTGGATGCTTTATCATGTTCATTTCGTCCTTCACTATGCCTTTGATGTTTCAATTTGACCAAACAAGGCCAGGAATGGCCCCAATAAGTCTTTTCGCCTTTGTCTTTCAGTGAGGGACGGGAGCACTTTTGCCTTGGTCCCTTGAAGAGGGACGGGAGCACTTTTTCCTTTAACCTTCAAAATTCACCATTTTTGTGCCTTCAGAATCTTCAAAAGTATCAAGTCATGTCCAATTATCATTCCGGAAGACCCTGCACAAAACAAAATAGAAAAGTCAGTGACAAATATGCATATAATAACATTTGTGCTCTGGTCCCTTGGAGAGGGATGGGAGCACTTTTGTCCTTTCTGGCTAAAATATTCAAAATTTAGGTCCCCAATCACTTCACAAGGCAAAGTTAGGTCATCTTCAAGGCTAGGAATCAGTTATCTTGAAAAAGTGGCATGGTCCTTCAGTGAGGGACGGGAGCACTTTTTTGTGTTTCAGGCATCATCTTGCCTCCGAAATCTGATCAAAATTTACCTAAGCAAGAATATACAATTTCATCTTCAAAATGCTAATACTTAGACAAAATTTGAATTTTCCCAAAAAACCCTGACTAGACCTAACCTGAGACATACTTATCTTACTTCAATGATCAACCCTCGGAAGGACGCTTAATAACTTTCAAAATTTGATTGGACTCAGCTTGAAAAATATCCAAAAGAAACCCCCTAAGGTTTAGCCCTAGCCCAGACAGACAACTCACTCATTCAAAACCCTAAAAGCAGAGAGAAGAACAGGCAAAACAAAAGCGAAAAGAGGGGGTCCCCATTTAAATGGGGCGATGTGTGAAAACGTCACAACGGGACCCCCCACTTTTTTTAGCTTTCTCGGTTGTGTTAGAGTCTTTGCTATTAGTCTTTGCATTGAAGGGATAGAATTTCTCAAGTATCTAAAGGGTCATCATGTTAGGTTGAAGTAAGTCATCAAGCATGTGGCAAGAATGATTTATGGGTGAAAGACTTAAGGATTGAGCAAACTGAGCAAAGTCAGGTGAAAGGACTAAGTTAAGAGTCTTTCCTAAGGACATGAGACCACGTACCTTGCAAAGGTCCTAGAGCGAGATTTTGATGTCCTGTCCTTGCTGAGGTCCCAGAGCGAATTTTGTCCAAAATCATGTCCTGTCCTTGGAGAGGTTCCAAAGCAATTTTTTGCATTTAGCTCGTGTACCTTGCCAAAGGTCAAGAGCGAACTTGATTCATGTCCTTCCTAAGGTCCTAGAGCGAACTTGACCCTGTCCTTCCAAGCGTCCTGGAGCGAACTTCATGCCTTGTCCTTCCAAGGGACATAGAGCGAATTTCTCCAAATCGTGTACCTTGGCCATCACATATAGCGAATTATATTTTAGGTCTTGTCCTTGGCAAAGGTCAAAGAGAGAAATTCTTTCAACAAGTCATGTACCTCATCAAGGTCCCAGAGTGAATTTTGTTTTTTGTGTCCTGTCCTTCCAAGGGACGTGTTGTGCGTTGCACACGCTCCCTGTCGCCGACAGGGTCCCCCTTTCCTGTTTTGAGTTTTTTGATCGTTATCCCGAGGATCCAAGCAGAGTTTCTCGTGTCTCTTCGAGCGAGTTCGTGATCAGTCCACAAGCTGATTGACGTTGGAGTAATGAACCAGTGAGTCCCCCTAGCTGATCCGGCTTTCGAGCGTGAATGCCGAAAGTTTTGTTCCAAAATTTTGAAAGATTGCCTTGGATAGGCGTAAGATGGTAAGAACCAACAGACCCCGCCAACCCAGAGCTATAAGGCCAATTGCGTAAAGTTTGCTACCCGACCCTTGCGAAGAACGGGCGGCCAAGTGCCTTGGTATTTTGATGCCTCCCAAGTCCAAATTTGTGGAGTCGGGCGAAGTTGCTGGGAGGTCCGACATTCTGTGTAAGTTTCCAAATTTTCTCTAAGGAACAGATTCCCCCTCCCCCGAGATCACCAATATAGGAGAACGATTTTCGGACCCCAGGTCCGAAATTTTTGATGAAGGCGGAATGTTCTGAAAAGGATGCATAGGGTCCGAAAGCCCGAAAAGACGCTTAGGTCCGAGGCTGCGGTGTCTTGTTAACGCGTTAAGCTTTGAACTTTTAAAACACAAAAAAAAAAAACGAATTTTTAACGTAATGCATCTCCTTTTTCGGACTCTAGGTCCGAACTTGGCGAAAGTCAAGTTAAGTTAAAACAAAAACATCACACTTTTCGGACTCTGGGTCCGAACTAACATGAAGTGAAAGTTAAAACACAACACTGCACTCCTTTTCGGACCCCAGGTCCGAACTTTTACGAAAGTAAAAGTTTAAAACATGAAGTGAAAGTTAAAACACAACACTGCGCTCCTTTTCGGACCCCAGGTCCGAACTTTTACGAAAGTAAAAGTTTAAAACATGAAGTGAAAGTTAAAACACAACACTGCGCTCCTTTTCGGACCCCAGGTCCGAACTTTTACGAAAGTAAAAGTTTAAAACATGAAGTGAAAGTTAAAACACAACACTGCGCTCCTTTTCGGACCCCAGGTCCGAACTTTTACGAAAGTAAAAGTTTAAAACATGAAGTCAAGTTAAAACACAACACTGCGCTCCTTTTCGGACCCTAGGTCCGAACTTTTACGAAAGTAAAAGTTTAAAACATGAAGTCAAGTTAAAACATAGCATTGCGCGATCATTTTCGGCCCTAAGCCCCGAACTTCAACAAAGGCAAAGTTTTAAAAATACAACGCGAGGCATTTTCGGCCCTAAGCCCCGAACTTCGACGAAAGTCGAGTAACAAAAACATTATGCATATCATTTTCGGACCCCAGGTCCGAACCAACGCGAAGGTGAAACATTGTATAACGCGATCATTTTCGGACTTTAGGTCCGAACCAAAACGAGGGCAAAGTTGAGTTTAAAACCTAACGCATCTCCTTTTCGGGCTAAAGATCCGAACTTTGGCAAGTTAAAACACAGACTTTGATAAGGGCGAGCAAAAACGCGAAGGCACAGTTTGTAACACAAGGGCGAGCAAAAACGCGAAGGCACATTTTTAACGCAAAATCTACTATTCAGCGCAAACCACACCCTTTACCCCAGGTCCGAAGTCCGCGAAGGTTAAATCCGAAGCCTCCAATTTTGTCAAAATTCAAAGTTAGAAATAATGCAATTCAAAGTTTGAAAGAGCTCTCAAATCCGAAAAACAAGGAGGTAAGACGCCGCATTATCCCCCCATCAACCATTTAAAATTCAGATTGCTAGGCACAGAACCATGTGAAATTGATAAATCCTCTTTCATCCTCCAAACCGCGAAAATTTAAATAGGAGGGATAACCGTTGGGATTCAAATTTTGCAGGATCGTCCGTTCGCCTCGCGCAACAAGGTCGGGCAATCACTCATCATTCGCTCCAATCAGGTAAGTACGCTTTATCGCGTATGGTCATTTAAAATATGTGAATCAAATAGGCAAATACGCAAAAATGCTTGGAGTCTGCATCTCCGTTATTCGAACATCCGAAATTTAGGATTCATTTCCGAGGTTTGGCCAGAAACTGCATCTCTTTTCAAATTCAAACTTCTCATGTTTTGCCTTTGTTGAAAATTAATCCAAAAAAATTCGAAAATGAGAATGCATAGTCATAAATCTTCAGGAATATGATGCTGTTAAAGTTAATCAAATTGTTAGCCAAAGTGATATTTAAACTAATCCCGGTCTGTTGAAGCACTTTTGTTATTATCTAACTCGCATTATCGTTCTTGTATCACCTTGTAATCCGTGTCTGGCTATGCAGGATAAATGCCTAAATCGGCGGCAGAATCATCAAAAACACCCGCTGCAGCCGAAACCTCACGAGCATCCAAATCAGACATCCCGCGAAAAGTTGAAAGAATGAAGTATCAATATCAGAGGGGAGGATTAAGAGAGTCAAAGGTCCAGAGCGTCTGGGACAACATTGGTGACACCGACCTTGGCCACATTGATATTCAGGACTTCAAGGATCAGGTCTTCTCGCCCAACGCATATGGCAGGCTTAGGCAAATGGTGGAAAGTGGCATCGCCCAAGCAGCAGGTTTTCCTCCAGCAATCCAGAACTATGAATTAGTGGTGGAGGCTGCTCGGCATTACGAACCAAAGTCCAGATTAGTGCTTCTGGAAGATATGACTATTGCCGACTTCTCCCCTGAGGCTATCGGTGATGCATTTGATATCCCCTTTCCAAATAATCCCATAGCTACAACAATGGACGAGGCACAAGGGGCATATGATATGAACCCGGCCCGATGCAGGGCATTGATTAACGAAGAATGGTTCAAGGAGAAAAGGCCTTCAAGCACCAGGATTGTGAAAAAGACCCCCAGGAGTGACTTTCATAATGAACATGGGGACATGGTCACCTTACTTAGCCGAGTCATGGGACTTCCTAAGTCCAACTACTTTGAAGAATGGATGTTCTATTTTACAGAACAGGTCTTTGCCGGAAAGTCTAAGTTTGACTGGGCCCAGATCATAAGTGATAACATCCACGCTCAGCTGATTGAGCTCGAGACAAAGAAGTATTTCACCATGACCTCCTATTTGGTCTATATGTTCGCAAAGAACCAGCCACTGCCAGGGTTAATAATGAAAGGTGAGATCGGGAATGGGCCTGGTCAGGTAAAGGTTTATGATTGCTACCCGCAGCTGCACTACCAGGATATAGCTCAAAGGGAAAAGAGCAGCCCGGCTTACGCGGTTGGTCAGTACGAACGCGTCAACGACGCCTTCACAATGCGCCTAGTCAGGCTAATGCAGGGAGGGTTACACATAAGGCTCTCGGAGCAAGCTACCATTTTAGTGCAGAGGTATGGGGCCTGGTTCATTCAGTTCCCAAGGTTCTCCTACATCCGAATAGCTGGCTTCGAAGGTGCCCCCCTTCGACTTCCGCGGTACCCAACCGATAAAGTAGTCCTCATGGAGGTGGCAAGACAATCACGCCCTGCCGGCATATTACTACGAGAGAGCAAGCAGGCTGGATTCGCATTTCCAATGATCATAGGCAACCATGATGTCCAATTGAGAACCCCCACCCTAGCAGAGGAGTCCCTTGCAGAGCTAGCCTCTTATGGCCTACAGGAACATTTCCCAAGGAAATGTTTTGATCATGACAATTTGGCGAAGAGAGCTTATGGTAGGCGCTACAGAGCAAAGGAGTCAATTGAAGATTATTGGAAAAATTGCTCCGATGACTACGAAGTCAGGCGACGGGAATATTCTAGATTGAGTGTGCAGCAAATGCGACTCTTTGAGTACCGTCAGGTCCCGGATCAGCTCACAGACTCGGGGAACTGCCTCCAAGTCCGAGAATTCGAAGCAGTAAGGCATCTCTTGCCAGGCGTTGATTGGTCTCAAGACCCAATCACGGATTTCGAAGCAGTCATGGCAGCCCCGGCAAGATACACAGATCAATGGTTACATCACCAGATCGAGAGGCTAGTCCATGAGGGGGTCCAGTTTACTTACCATCTGATGGGCAGTTTCGACTCTCAGTCTTCCGAAGACGAAAGGACATCAGCTGAGAAACCAAAGAAAAGAAAGAAAGCTAAGGCTTGCAGAGGAACTCGGACGTCCAAAAGAACAAGAAGGGAGAAGATTCCCATAAGGAGGCCAGAGACCACTTCATCTTCAAAGGACCCCAGTTCGTCCGACGACGCCATAGATTTGGATTGCATACCTGCTCCGCCTTCCCAGAGCGACATAGAGGCATTCCAAGCCAATGATCCTCCTGCTCCAGATATGCCGGACACCGGGCAAAGGGGCCCCAATTCGACTAAGCCGGGTGACCAAATAGAGGAAGGAGAAATCCCATCCACCCAGGGGATCGAAGTGCATGAACCTACCCAGCAGAGCCGCCATGAATTGCTACTCCTCCATGCAGCCAAGGACGACTCGACTGTCGAAGGGGAACAAAGAACAGACGAGATCCATGAGCTCGAGGGAACCAAGGAGCCACCGTCACAGGAAGATGTCAGACAATTGTTCAGTGAGATAGGGGAGAACTCAGATGCAAACAAGGAGCTTCCTCCTTTCACCCCTCCGATGGCGGGACGGCTGCTAATTTGTGATCAGCCGGTTGAAAGCACGGGAGAACAAGGTGCTAACTTAACCCTATCCTCAACCCAGACAGTGCCTCAAGAGTGGCTGATCGCCAGAGCTCAGCGCAGGGCCGCCACCAAGGCACCCATCGATCTAGAGGACATCTTCTCACGAATGGATCAAGCAAAAGCGAAAGGGAAGAAGAAACCAAGAACATACTCTAAGATAACCATGGATGAGCAAAGGAACCGCACTCTTCATATTGCCACCCCACCCGTGAACAAGCCAGCAGATCAAATAACACTGGCAGATTATAGCATTACGACTGTCCCCATCGGACGAGCTACAAAAGAGCAAGAAAAGGAGGAATTTAAGGACTCAGTGCAGAACATACTCAGACAGCTCGAGGAAATCACTGCCGAAAAGGATATGTATCGGGCCCGTGCTGAACAGGCCAAGGGATACATCGATAAGCTCCTGCGGCCATTACACAACCCCTCTGAATCCCATATTCCCCCAATAGCATTGGCGCAAAGGACCACAACTGAATTTGAAGGAATTCGGGATACCGCAAAGGCCGTCAAGGAATGGGTGCAGGACATCAAGAAAAAGGGAGAACAGATCCTCAAAGAAGTAAAGGAAATGGCTCTCCATCGAGAGCTCACTCTAGTCAGGCTGTTGGAAGTAAAGAGGGAATCCCTTCACATGCATGAAGTAGCGGCCTCTACCCTTCCCCTCCTAAGAGCTCTTTTTTGGACACATACACAGATTCCCACACTGCCTGACATCCTAGATCCCCATGGCATCAGTGTTCTCAAGGAATGGTACTGGACCGTCACCATGAAGAACGACGCCCAGGAAATTATTGACAAAGAAAATGACGCATGTGAGGCAATTCTGGGGAACATGCAAGAACTAGGCAAGACCATCCTCCGATCAATGGTTTCGGGGTGGATAAATGACCTATCCGACAGTGTAATCCGGCCGGATTGGGAGGAAAGGTTGGGAGCAAATAAGGTTTCTTATTCCATTGAAGACTTGAGTTTTGCTGGTCAGTTCCATTCAGACATATTGTGCTTCGAGTGTAATCGCTCCAGCTGGAAGGACGGTTTAAGGCACGTGGACCAGTATCTCGAAGGCATGCAGTACAAAATTCGCCATCCTCCCATGCCACCTTTTAGTCCCCTCTTTCAATTATGTATCAAGTTTCAGGAATATGTCCGCAAGGAACGGGCAGCAGGTCGTGATTTATGGCGAGAATACCTGCATGGCGAAGACCAGTTTCTAC
This sequence comes from Cryptomeria japonica, assembly GCF_030272615.1. Lineage (NCBI taxonomy): Eukaryota > Viridiplantae > Streptophyta > Pinopsida > Cupressales > Cupressaceae > Cryptomeria > Cryptomeria japonica. The sequence goes on along the minus strand of NC_081406.1, from coordinate 51,995,129 downwards.
AGAAAGAATGTGAAACCAGAATAGAGAAAGTAGTTTCTCAAAAATGCCTTTTTCCCTCCAAATCTTAAAAGGTGCACTTTTGTCCCAAAAAGGTGACAGTTGACTTCTGGTCAACATATTGTAAAGTTTTTTGTACACCTCCCCTTTTTTTGGATTATTTCAATAGTTGTAATTATCCTTTGGTAGTTATTGCTCCCTTTTGGGGTAGTTGTAGATATTTACCCCCCATTTATGGGTGTGGGTCCCCTTTTTTGTAAGGATGAATCTGGGCCACTTGTCTAGATTAGATCTTGGCCATTCATCCATTTTTGGAAACCTATTTAAGGGGACTGGTTTTCCCTCATTTGGGAGGAAGTTCTTGGATTGTTGCGAAAGCTCTGAAGGAATTTTGCAGGAATTAATACTATGGATTACAATTACTTTCAAATTTCCTTGTGAGTGCATGGTCTCCTTCTTCATTTAATTTAGAAAGCTTTTAATTATGTCTACTCATTTTGCACAGCAGTTTTTACCAAGCATCTGATAGAACCCCCACAGTCCATACCATTAGAGGATAGCTGATTGCTTTTTTTTCCTTTCTGCATGGTTAATCTGGGCTATTTTATGATTCAGTTCGATTATCAAATATATACATATCATGAATGTAGAAGTTCTAATATTGTATTTGGTAATATGAAAATCTGGTTTCTCCTTTGAAGATTGCACTAAGTTTATGCAAACATTGTGTCTGAATGACTGATGATGCTTAATTTGGTTTCCTGGAGGTGTCTGTCTGCTTGAGTGAACCTGCTGTCCTAGTTAACATTTACAGTTCTCTTTTTTCCTACCCTTCCTTTCTTTCCTCCCAATTTTATCCCCCTTTTTAGAAATCTGCAGTCCTGCTAAATCAGCTTCAAATTAACCAACATCACCTGAAAGAAAACCGTAAAAGGTCCCTGGGAATTCGTACATGGAATTGCCAATCAAACGTAAGTCCCCTTGTGTTTCCAGCATAAACACATAAAGCCACTGAGAGATCCCACAGTCAAGACCTAACAAAAGAAACCTTGAGGTTATCCCCATTGATCAAAACGTAGAAAATAGCATTAGGGATTCCCTTATTTCAAGAGAGGGTAGGATACTCAGTGAGTTTATTCTATTCTGCGTTGGCCGTATGGAGTTTGCAGCGATGCGATTTCATCCACGTCAACAGGACGTAGAGCAAATTCCATTTTAAGTCTTGTCCTTGAAGAGGTCATGGAGCGAAATTCCTTATCAAGAGCTTGTCCTTCCAAGGGACATAGAGCGAATTCCATTTTAAGTCTTGTCCTTAGAAGGGTCTTGGAGCGAAAATTATCACCTCAACCTTGTCCTTGCTGAGGGTCCAGAGCGAACTACTTGCCTTGTCCTTGTTGATGGTCTAGAGCGAACTTGAGTATGTGTCTTAGAGCAAACTTTGTTTAGAATAATGCCTTGTCCTTACCATGGTCCAAGACCGAACTTGATCATTTGAAGTTGTCCTTAGAAAGATCTTGGAGCGAATAGCATTATAGATCCTATCCCTGCCAAGGACATAGAGCGAACCTCAATTATAGGTATTGTCCTTGCAAAGGACAGAGAGCGAACTTCATCTTGAGTCTTGTCCTTGTTGAGGACACAGAACGAAATTATCGTATAGGTCTTGTCCTTACAAAGGACATAAAGCGAACTGATGTGAAGATGGCGTACCTCCAAAGGTCATCAAACGAATTTTTTGATATAGCTCATATCCTTGGAAAGGACATAGAGCGAACTCTTTCATTTTGACACTGTCCTTGCTAAGGACATGGAGCCAATTTCTTACCTTGGACCCTGTCCTTGCTAAGGTCCTAGAGCGAATTTCTTGTTTGGAACATGTACCTTCCAAAGGGTCTAGAGCGAATTTTTGCTAAGGTCATGTATGTACCTTGTTGATGGTTCAGAGCGAAATTTGGAGTATACCTTGTCAAGGACATTGAGTGAAATTATTCCTAAGGTCTTTTTGAAAGCTAATTCAGCATTAAAGTGACTAAAGCACTTAAGGTTGGAGTAAAGTAAAGGCAAGTGTAAGAGGTTGAATGATAAGTATACACCAAACCATGTCCTTTGCTCTTAATTTGAAGCGAAATTTCCATGTACCTTGCCCATGATTTAGACCAAAATTCTTTGGGGATATGTACAGTGCCTCCTATTTTGACCGAATTGTACCTATAGCATGAACTTTTGATTAAATTTAGTGAAAATTTACATGAGATCAGAATGAGAGATCAGGTTAAAATAGGAGTATGAAAAGGTTATGAATCATGTGTGTTGATGCTTATTTGTTTATTTTGCTGAAAATAAGTAAAGAAATGAAGAGAATCACCTTGGAGGAAGATCAAAATAAGTGTCTTAAAGACAAAATGTCAACATCAAGATCAAGTTGTAAGGAAGATATCTACACCAGCATGTAAAGGGAATGCTTCATCTACAAGCACAAAATACTCAAGAGGAATCTCGTTTTTCGCCACACCCTAGAGGCATGAAGAGATCAAAGGAGTGTTAAGGAGAAGTCATACAATCACTCCAAGGCAAGCAAGCAAGGATGGAAGAATGACTCAGTTGCATCAATTATTCCCATCACCACTACTTTGAGCGAGCTAGATAATGTTAGAGTATCAAGAGATATCTCTCAATATCTCTTCATGATGATGAATCTATCCAGTCTATAAAGGTGCAAGTTAAAGGTGGCGTCCTAGTCATCATCCCAGTCACCATTCACCAATCAGGGAAGATCTACCTCAACATGTCTAGATGCAATGCACCTGGTTCATGTAAAGTTATTTCAATTTTAATTAAAGAACAAGTTATGAACTATGAATGCTATATATGGATATGAGGAATTATGTCAATGTCTAATAATTCTGATTTTTATCTGCAGGTCTGAAGGAGAGAGATCATTTAATATTTTCTATGTCTTCTCCAAATGAATTCAATTGGCATATATATTATTTAGGCAACCGGTCAATTGGTGTATTGACTGGTCATGCCTTTTAGGCATGACCGATCAATGCACCCATTGATCGGTGCCTTTACAATTATACCATTAACACAATGCTGATTATCGGTTCAAAAACCCCCGATAGCATATTGTAATATCATAATATAATGACTGGTCAATTTAATGAATCGGTTCATATAAACACCGATGATTCAAAGTGCATGATGAATATAATCCAACCGGTGCATTTGTTAACCAATGTTAATGCCAAATGAAGCGGTCTATTCATTAAACCCGATAACAAATATGCTCGATATAATTAAGCCCGATAACAGATGTGAATCGGTGCCAATGTTTATGCATCCGATAGCAAGTATGTATCGGCGAATTTAACCCGATAACTTATAGTATTTAATATGCTATTGGGTTAATACCCCGATAGCATATTAATGCCAATTAACAATTGACATTAATATGCTATCGGGTTGTTAGCCCGATAGCATAATGATAAGCAATGTTTGTACAATCCGATAATCATATGCGATATAAATCAGACATGAAGCATGTAGATAAATAATAGAACAAGGAAGGTTAGGAAGATCTTATCTTGCATAAGCTACTATGCATTAACAGTTCATACATGGATGCATGAACTCCGATGCACCTACCCTCAATATCTATTGGTTCACATTCACTAAATGTAATTTTCTCATTTGCTAAGGAGAGTTTGTTGTAACAAACCCTAATTAGGGTTTCATTGTAAAATCTCGGCCATTGATGGAGAATCAATCTGGGCCCTTCATTAAATGAGCTCTCTATATAAAGCTCAAACTCTTCATTTTGTAAAGGTTAATAGTGAATTGAGGAATAGATAGTTAGTGAATAAAAGAGCAATTAGAATAGAAGTTATGTAAAGTTATATTCAATTGCAATAAAAGAACAAATTATATATGTGAGAATTTTATATGATTATATTGTCTGATAATCTAATTGTTTTGTTGCAAGCTGAAGGAGAGAGATCATTAATATTTTTTATATATCTTCTCCAAATGATTCATGTCGGGCTTCATATGTTTTAGAAGACCAGTCAATAGATGTCTTGACCGGTCATGTCTTTTAGACATGACCGATCAAGGCACCTATTGATCGGTGTCTTTCCATATTGCACATCCCGATTTCAGTTATGTTTGGTAACTAACATTTAATACTTAAACACTCGGTTGAAACGGTGTTAGTTATGATGCTTTGTTAATGACCCGATTATAAATGTTTATCGGTATGAATTAAACCCGATAACAAATAACATTACATATGCTATCGAGTTAATACCCCGATAGCATATTAATGCCAATTCATAAATGAATCAACATTAATATGCTATCAGGTTATTAGCCCGATAGCATTTAGATCGACGCTTAACTATGTTAAGCAAGTCGTCGATCTAATCCATCTTTGTTAATGCATGGTAGCTTATGCAAGATAAGATCTTCCTAACCTTCCTGTTTTGTTATTCATCTAAATGCTTCATGTCTGATTTATATTACATATGATTATCAGATAGTACAAACATTGCTTATCATTAAGTTATCGGGTTAAATTAGCCGATACATGCTATCGGATGCATAAACATTGGCACCGATTCACATCTGTTATCGGGCTTAATTATATCGAGCATATTTGTTATCGGGTTTAATGAATACCGCTTCATTTGGCATTAAACATTGGTTAACAAATGCACCGGTTGGATTATATTCATCGTGCACTTTGAATCATCGATGTTTATCTGAAACGATTCATTAAATAGATCAGTCATTATATTATGATATTACAATATGCTATCGGGGGTTTTTGAACCGATAATCAGTATTGTGTTAATGGTATAAATGTAAAGGCACCGATCAATGGGTGCATTGATCGGTCATGCCTAAAAGGCATGACTGGTCAATACACCAATTGACCGGTTGCCTAAATGATATATATGCCAATTGAATTCATTTGGAGAAGACATAGAAAATATTAAATGATCTCTCTCCTTCAGTCCTGCAGATAAAAATCAGAATTATTAGACATTGACATAATTCCTCATATCCATATATAGCATACATAGTTCATAACTTGTTCTTTAATTGAAATTGAAATAACTTTACATGGTATCAGAGCCAAGGTAATCGAACCTTAGGCTATTCAATTTTGATAAAATTCAAGGACTAAGTTACAAACTACATCACATTTCCATAATGGCCAACGCTATCAGATTCGAAGATAGACTCGGAGGTAGTGAAGATTTTTCAGCTTGGAAGTTTAGAATCAAAATGATTTTAAGAGAAAACAAAGTTGATTCATATGTCCAAACTGAAAGTACACTACCAGAAGATGAAACCGAGAAATCCACATGGATCGAGGGAAATGATAAGGCTATTAAAATAATAGTGGATGGGGTAAGAAATAATATAATGCCCATCATTAGAAAGCAGGAGACGGCTTATAAAATGTTCAAGGCACTTGAAAAGACATTTGAGATATCAAATGCAAGTCATACTCTAGCACTAAAACGAGAAATAAATCATATCACCATGAACAAAGGGGAGACAATCAACGCCTACTTCATGCGGATATCAGTTCTAAAAGATGAACTTGCAACTCTGGACTACGAGATCCGAGGCAAAGAACTAACACTCATTGCTTTAGATGGGTTGCCTAGTGGATGGAGCACATTCGTCCAAGGCATCAGTGCAAGGTCCAAATATCCTAAGTTTGAAAGACTAAGAGATGACTGTCTACAAGAAGAATCCAGATTGAACAAGGTAGGAATAAAACAGCAGAATATAGATGAAGACTTGCAAGTCCTAAATACAAACATCAATAAAAAGTACAAAAAGAAGCAATTCAGGAAAAGAAAAGCTAAACAAGGCAAGAACACTTCTAAGAAAGACCTATCACATGTTCAATGTTATAGGTGTGACAAATTCGGACACTATGTTGCAAACTGTCCGGAGAAAGGGAAGCAAGCCACATTTGCAAAAGTGAAGAAATCTAGAACAGAAAATGACTCCGAGAACTATGTCCTCTACTCAGCACTTACAAGTCATACTTCAAACAAATCTAACTCATGGGTGATCAACAATGGTTCATCCAGACACATCACCGGCTTTAGAGAAATACTAGACTCCATGATAGAGAAAGATGATGAGGAAGTAACCATCGGAGACGATTCTTCACATCCAGTCAGAGGAATTGGAACCTGCACCATCAAACTGAAGTCAGGCATGTCACTACGACTTGAATAAGTACTATATGTTCCAGGCATCAAAAGAAATCTAATCTCCATATCAGCACTAGAAGATCAAGGATACAGAGTGACCTTCATGGAAAACAAGGTGTTGGCTTGGCCAAAGAGATCCTCCATCAAAGACGCTAAGGTCTTGATGGAACCATAGATGTCCTCATTCACACCTTGAAGATAAAACTCCTGAGGAAGTCTTTACCAAGACAAAACCAGATATCAGCCATCTTAGGATATTTGGGTGTCCGGTCTATATTCATGTACCTGAAGAGAAAAGACTAAAACTAGAACCCTCTGGAAAAAGGGGAATACTTGTAGGATACAGTGAAACTTCTAAAGCCTACAGAATCTATGTACAAGGGCAGAGAAATATTGAACTCAGTAGGGATGTAATCTTCGAAGAAGACTTAGCCTTCAAAAGGGCCCAAAATACAATAGAACCTGAAATTCATAATCCTACTCCTAACCTAGAAGAAGAACCTACTCCTGAGCTTCAGAGGGAGTATCTTGAGGAAACTATATGTGAAACACAAGACCCACCTATAGATAATCGCAAGAAAAGACCACTATGGGCCACCAAAACTATAGCAGAAGCTCAGAAGTTCGCTACTCCTTCAGGAACCTTCAGGGAAAGCAAGAGGCCTAATAAATTCATCAACTATGTTGCACTTATAAATGATCTCTCTAAAGCTGAACCTAACAATGTTTCAGATGCACTCAAACATCAAGTATGGATAGATGCCATGACTGAAGAATATCAGTCCATTATGAAGAATGATGTTTGGGAGATTGTTCCTAGGCCAACCAAGAAGTCTGTCGTGTCTTCTAAATGGTTGTTTAAAATCAAGCATGTTGCAGATGGCAGTATTGAAAAACACAAAGCCAGATTTGTAGCTAGAGGGTTCTCACAGAAGGAAGGAATAGATTACGAAGAAACATTTGCACCTATTGCCAGGTACACATCAGTAAGAGCTGTCCTAGCCATTGCAGCAACAAAGGGTTGGAAGGTACATCAGATGGATGATAGCATTCCTAAATGGCGAGATTGTGGAAGAAGTCTACTTAGAGCAACCTGAAGGGTTTGAAATTCATGATGCAAAGTCTCATGTGTATAGACTCAAGAAAGCTCTTTATGGGCTCAAACAGGCTCCGAGAGTTTGGTATGAAAGAATTGACACCTATCTCTCAAAGCTGGGTTTCTCTAAGAATGATGCAGATCCTAATCTCTACCTCAAAAGAAATAAAGGTGATATGTTAATATTAATTTTATATGTTGATGACTTATTAATTACAGGAGATGATCACCTAATAGATCAATGCAAGAAAGATCTATCCACAGAATTCGATATGAAAGACTTGGGGCTTCTTCATTACTTCCTAGGATTGGAAGTATGGCAGAATTCTGATAATATTGTACTGAACCAAGGGAAGTACACCTTGGACATATTGACAAGATTTGGAATGCTAAACTGCAGACCCATGACCTCTCCTATGGAAACCAACTTCCATAAACTTAAAGAAGCAGCAGCAGAATCAAGACCTACTGACCCCACTCAATACAGGCAGATGATTGGGTTCCTGATGTATCTAGTAAATACAAGGCCAGATATCTGCTATGTTGTTAATGCCTTAAGTCAATTCATGTGTGAACCTAAGGAGATACACCTGGTTGCAGTAAAGCATATAATGAGATATCTACAAGGTACCCTAAAAACTTGGTCTCAAATATGAAAAGGTTGACATAGATCTACATGGATTTACAGATTCAGATTGGGTTGGCAGTGTGACTGAGAGAAATAGCACTTCAGGGTGCTGCTTCAATTTAGGGTCAGCCATGATATCCTAGATCAGCAGAAAACAATCTTCAGTAGCTCAGAGTTCCACAGAGGCTGAATATATTGCAGCTTCAATGGCTGCCCGAGAAGCAGTATGGCTAAGGAAATTGCTCGTGGGATTATTTGGAGAATCTATGAAACCTACAGTCATTCAGTGTGATAATCAAAGTTGTATAAAACTTTCTGTAAATCCAGTATTTCATGACAGATCCAAACATATTGAGATTCCATATCACTATGTACGAGATATGGTTGACAGGAATGTGATAAAGTTAGAATATGTGTGTACAGAAGATCAGACTGCAGATATTCTGACCAAACCACTTTCCAGAGTGAAGGTTGATCACTTCAGAAAGGGTTTAGGTATTATAGAAAGATAATCTGCTTTGTAATCTATACTTACATATATTTAAGATGTTTAAGGTGTAAACTTCTTTGTCATGTTTGGACTATCTCTTGGCTTCTTGCCACCTGTGTTCATATCTAAGAGGTGACGATCTCTCAGATACTGAACACTTGTATGTAGACATCATAAGGTGACGATCTTATGATAGTCAAACCAGTAATCATGTTGGATCACTGGTAAGTCATGGATGTGCCATGACTATGTTGTGATACAACATTTGTACAAATGTTATTGCATTATCACAACTTGGATATGATGAGAACTTAGCACTTCTCATATGGTTATCCTTGTGTTGCATGTTAGGCAATACTGATATCACGTGTAGGTGATATCTCAACCATTGATCATGTTGGATCTCTGGTAAGTCATAGATGTGCCATGACTATGTTGTGATAAACATTTATAAATGTTATTGCACTTATCACAACTTGGATATGATGAGAAACTAACCTTTCTCATAGACTTATCCTTAAGTATTGCGTGTTAGGCAATACTGATATCATGTGTTAGGTGATATCTTGATGAATCTTACAGATCACATGTTTTTGGTGATTTCTCACATGATCAGGTGATGATTCTCTTACTTTTATCACATGTTAAAATAATACTTTATGTCACATGCTCAAGTGATGTTCTTCTATTTTGTATCATATGTCTTGATGGTACTTCTCATGTATAAATGATTTTTGCTGACTAACATTATCTTAGTTATGAAAAGGAAATGTGATGCAGGTTGCCTTATCTATCTTCCAAAGCTAAGAGGGAGTGTTAATGCATGGTAGCTTATGCAAGATAAGATCTTCCTAACCTTCCTGTTTTGTTATTCATCTACATGCTTCATGTCTGATTTATATTACATATGATTATCGGATTGTACAAACATTGCTTATCATTAAGTTATCGGGTTAAATTAGCCGATACATACTTGCTATCGGATGCATAAACATTGGCACCGATTCACATCTGTTATCGGGCTTAATTATATCGAGCATATTTGTTATCGGGTTTAATGAATACACCGCTTCATTTGGCATTAAACATTGGTTAACAAATGCACCGGTTGGATTATATTCATCGTGCACTTTGAATCATCGATGTTTATCTGAAACGATTCATTAAATAGATCAGTCATTATATTATGATATTACAATATGCTATCGGGGGTTTTTGAACCGATAATCAGTATTGTGTTAATGGTATAAATGTAAAGGCACCGATCAATGGGTGCATTGATCGGTCATGCCTAAAAGGCATGACCGGTCAATACACCAATTGACCGGTTGCGTAAATGATATATATGCCAATTGAATTCATTTGGAGAAGACATAGAAAATATTAAATGATCTCTCTCCTTCAGTCCTGCAGATAAAAATCAGAATTATTAGACATTGACATAATTCCTCATATCCATATATAGCATACATAGTTCATAACTTGTTCTTTAATTGAAATTGAAATAACTTTACAATCTTTATCCAATGCCAATATCATAATCATGATCAATGTTACAATCTGATAAACATATTCAATTCGGAAAACATAAATCAGATAATCTAATAGCATAGATGAATAAACCATAACAGAATAGAGAAGTCTTATCTTGCAGAAGCTACTAATGCATTAACACTCCCTCTTAGCTTTGGAAGATAGATAAAGTAACCTGAATCACATTTCTCTTTCATAACCAGAATAATGTCAGTCTCCAAGAATATATATCATCTATACATATGATAGGAAGTACCATCAGGACACAAGATACAAATATAAAACATCACTCTAAGTATGTGACATATAGTATCACCTAACCATGTGATATAGAAGATTCATCATTTCATTATGACAAGATATCACCTGAACACGTGATATCAGTATTGCCTAAACACGCAATACTACGGATAAACATATGAGGATGGTTAAATTCTCATCTTATCCAGGTTGTGATATGTGCACAAACATTTTATACAAATGTTTTACCACAACACCATCATGGCACATCCATGACATACCAGAGATCCAACATGATAACTGGTTTAGAGAATCATAAGATCGTCACCTTATGATGTCTGCATACAAGTGTTCATAATCTGAGAGATCGTCACCTCTTAGATATGAACACAGGGGGTGAAACCCAAAATGTCCTAACATGACAAAAGAAGTTTACACATTAAACATCTTATTTACAAAGCAGATTACCTTTCTATCATACCTAAACCTTTTCTGAAGTGATCAATCTTCACTCTGGAAAGAGGTTTGGTCAGAATGTCTGCAGTTTGATCTCCTGTACAAACATATTCTAATTGAATTACATTCCTGTCAACCATATCTCGTACATAGTGGTATGGGATCTCAATATGTTTGGACCTGTCATGGAATACTGGATTTACTGAAAGTTTTATGCAGCTCTGATTGTCACAATGAATAATAGTAGGTTTCATAAGTTCTCCAAACAATCCCACAAGCAACTTCCTAAGCCATACTGCCTCTCGGGCAGCCATAGAAGCTGCAATATATTCGGCCTCGGTGGAACTTTGAGCTACAGAAGACTGCTTTCTGCTGATCCAAGATATCATGGCTGAACCTAAACTGAAACAACACCCTGAAGTGCTTTTTCTGTCAGTCACGCTGCCAGCCCAATCTGAATCTGTAAATCCGTGTAGATCTATATCAACTTTATCATATTTAAGACCAAGGTTTAGGGTACCTTGTAAGTATCTCATAATATGTTTTACTGCCACCAAGTGTATCTCCTTAGGTTCATACATAAACTGACTTAGAGCATTAACAGCATAACAAATATATGTCCTTGTATTTAATAGATACATTAGGGACCCAATCATCTACCTGTACTGAGTAGGATCAGTGGACTGTGATTTTGTTGCTGCTTCTTTAAGTTTATGTAAGTTGGTTTCCATAGGAGAGGTCATGGGCCTACAGTTTAGCATTCTGAATCTCATCAAAATGTCCAAGGTGTACTTTCCTTTGTTTAGTACAATATTATTGGAATTTTGCCATACTTCTAACCCTAGGAAGTAATGAAGTAGTCCCAAGTCCTTCATATCAAATTCTATGGATAGATCTTTCTTGCATTGATCTATAAGGTGATCATCTCCTGTGATTAACATATAAAATCAATATTAGCATATCACCTTTATTTCTTTTGTAGTAGAGATTAGGATTTGCATCATTTTTAGTGAAACCTAGTTTTGAGAGATAGGTGTCAATTCTTTCATACCAGGCTCTGGGAGCCTGTTTGAGCCCATAGAGAGCTTTCTTAAGTCTACATACATGAGACTCTGCATTATGAATTTCAAACCCTTCAGGTTGCTCTAGGTAGACTTCTTCTGAGATCTCACCATTTAAAAATGTTGTCTTAACATCCATCTGGTGTACCTTCCATCCCTTTGCTGCTGCAATGGCTAGTATAGCTCTTACCCATGTATATCTGGCAACAGGTGCAAATGTTTCTTCATAATCTATTCCTTCCCTTTGTGAGAACCCTCTAGCTACAAATCTGGCCTTGTGTTTTTCAATACTGCCATCTGCAGCATGTTTGATCTTGAAAAGCCATTTAGATGAAACAACAGATTTCTTAGTTGGCCTAGGAACAATCTCCCAAACATCATTCTTCATAATGGATTGATACTCTTCAGACATGGCATCCTTCCATACTTGATGTTCAAGTGCATCTGATACATTGTTTGGTTCAACTATAGAGAGATCATTCATAAGGGCAACATAGCTAGTGAATTTATTAGGCCTTTTACTTTCCCTGAAGGTTCCTGAAGGAGCAGCATAGTTCTGAGCTTCTGTTACAGTCTTGGTGGCCCATTGTGGTCTTTTCTTGAGTTTTTCTCTAAGTGGGTTTTGAGTTTCACCTATAGTCTCCTCAGGATTCTCCCTCTGAAGCTCAGGAGTAGGATCTTCTTCTATGTTAGGAGTAGGGATATAGATTTCAGGTTCTATTGTACTTTGGGCTCTTTTGAAGGCTAAGTCTTCTTCAAAGATTACATCCCTACTAAGTTCAATATTTCTTTGACCTTGTATATAAATTCTATAGGCCTTGGATGTTTCACTATATCCTACAAGTATTCCCTTTTTTCCAGAAGGTTCTAGTTTTAGTCTTTTTTCTTTAGGTACATGTATATAGACAGGACACCCAAATATCCTAAGGTGGCTGATATCTGGCTTTATTTTGGTGAAGACTTCCTCAGGAGTTTTATCTTCAAGGTGGGAGTGAGGACATTTGTTTTGTATATATACCGCAGTGCTAGTTGCTTCTGCCCAAAGTTTGATATTTAGATTTTGATCAAGTATCATGGCTTTGGCAGCTTCTACAATAGTCCTATTTTTCCTCTCAGCTACCCCATTTTGTTGAGGATTATAAGGTATTGTTAACTCCCTCTTAATCCCTGAATTTTTACAAAAATCTTTAAATAATTCTGAAGTATATTCCCCCCCATTGTCAGTTCTTAGGGTTTTAATTTTATTTCCTGAGTAGTTCTCCGTTAGTGATTTGAATTCTTTAAACCTATTGAGGATCTCTTTTGATTCTTTACATTTCAGAAAGCAGATCCAAGTTTTCCTAGAGTAATCATCAACAAATATTACATAATACAAAAATCCCCCTAGAGAGGGTTCGGACATAGGTCCACATACATCAGAATGAACTAATTCTAATATTTTGCTTGTCTTCTTAGTACTATTTTGGAAGGCACCCTTGGTATTTTTACCTAGGGCACATCCCTTGCACGCCTTTGAATGATATTGCTTCAACTTAGGTAGACCTGTGACAAGATTTCCCATAGATGATAAAGCCCTATAATTCAGGTGGCCTAGTCTTCTATGCCACACCTCATTTGCGTTAGTATTTAGGACTTGAAGGTCTTCATCTATGTTCTTTTGTTTTATTCCAATTTTGTTCAATCTCGACTCTTCTTGGAGACAATCATCTCTTAATCTTTCAAACTTAGGATATTTGGACCTTGCACTAATGCCTTGGACAAATGTATTCCATCCACTGGGCAACCCATCTAGAGCAATGAGTGTCAATTCTTTACTCTGGATCTCATAATCAAGGGTTGCAAGTTCATCTCTTAGGGTTGATATTTCGCATGAAGTAGGAGTTGATTGTCTCCCCTTTGTTCATCGTGATATGATTTATCTCTCGTTTCAATGCCAGAGTACGACTTGCATTTGATATCTCAAATGTCCTTTCAAGTGCTTTGAACATTTTGTAAGCCGTCTCTTGTTTCTTTATGATGGGCATTATGTTGTTTCTTACCCCATCAACTATTATTTTAATAGCCTTTTCATTTCCCTCAATCCATGCTGTTTTGTCAGGTTCATTCTTGGGTGCTGCACTTTCAGTTTGAACATATGAATCAACTTTGTTTTCTCTCAAAATCATTTTGATTCTAAACTTCCAAGTTGAAAAATCATCGCTACCTCCGAGTCTATCTTCGAATCTAATAGCGATGGCCATTTTGGAAATGTGATGTAATATATAATTTTGTTCTTGAATTATTCAGAAATTGAATAGCCTCAAATTCGATTAACCTGGCTCTAATACCATGTAAAGTTTTATTCAATTGCAATAAAAGAACAAATTATATATGTGAGAATTTTATATGATTATATTGTCTAATAATCTGATTGTTTTGTTGCAAGCTGAAGGAGAGAGATCATTAATATTTTTTATATATCTTCTCCAAATGATTCATGTCGGGCTTTATATGTTTTAGAAGACCGGTCAATAGATGTCTTGACCAGTCATGTCTTTTAGACATGACCGATCAAGGCACCTATTGATCGGTGTCTTTCCATATTGCACATCCCGATTTCGGTTATGTTTGGTAACTAACATTTAATACTTAAACACTCGGTTGAAACGGTGTTAGTTATGATGCTTTGTTAATGGCCCGATTATAAATGTTTATCGGTATGAATTAAACCCGATAACAAATAGCATTACATATGCTATCGGGTTATTAGCCCGATAGCATTTAGATCGACGCTTAACTATGTTAAGCAAGTCGTCGATCTAATCCATCTTTATCCAATGCCAATATCATAATCATGATCAATGTTACAATCTGATAAACATATTCAGTTCGAAAAGCATAAATCAGATAATCTAATAGCATAGATGAATAAACCATAACAGAATAAAGGAGATTAATGGGTTAGAGAAGTCTTATCTTGCAAAAGCTACTAATGCATTAACAAGTTAGAGTAGGAGAAGGCAAAGATTGTTCCCAAACATGGTTGTAAAGAACAATTGATTTCATTGAAGTTATGGTGAAATTGATTTGTTACTTCAACAACTTACATGGTCTTTGCTCCTCAATTTGCTTTCATGTAATTAGATTGAGTGGAAGAATTTGTTGAATGTATTTATGTGGAATCCGCCTAATCCATACCACTAGCTGCTTGTAAGTGCGCCTTGTGTGGTCAACTGGAGTGATATGAGCTTAACTTCGAATCGTTATGCGTCCATTATTTATGCATTAAATTGAATGATGATCAATGTTGATGGTAATGATTTGAACATCTTTGAAATATCCTTAGAAGATTGCACCGAGCTTGTGTCAAATTGTTCAAGTTGATGGTGAGACTTCATTTGGTAGGGTTCCATATAGTCATTCATCCATGTTCTTACATTCTAGGCCTTAGAATAGACCTTCTCAACCCTTTCCTTTTGCCATTTTTTCAAAATCGAGTTAGTTTAGGACAAAGAGCATCACCATATAGCAACACCAGATGATCGAGTTCCAGCAAATCAAGCATTCAGGGATTTAAATGTAAGTCCCCGTGTGATTTCAGCATAATCACATCAACCAACAGAGCTTATCCACACGTAGTGACCCTACATTCATGAACCTTGGAGTCTTCTCGAGTGATCCTTACGCTAATCTTCAGCATCTGAGAGATTTTGTTCAAGAGAGGATAAGATACTTTTTTGGTATTTTATTTTGTGTTTGCATGCACATGAAAAACACATCATCAAGTACGTTTTTGGTACATTCACACAAAAATAATATATATATATACAGACATACATATATATATCTATGTATGTATGTATGTATGTACATAGCTAAAAAATAGAATTAAGTTTAGAATGTCATATACCAATACATGTGCTAAACAAAACCATTACAAATTTCAAAGTTTGAAATATAACATACTAATTTAAATTCAGTTTTCAATATCAAAAAGATCAAACTAGAATCCCATGATAGATAAGTTCTGAGTTCACTAATCAGCACTGTCTTAAGAATATCAAAAAGCTCAAACTAGAATCACTAAACATTTTGAAAATATTTCGGCATCTAAAAATGCGAACCCTAGATACCCACAGGAGATTCATTTTAGAATCCGATTCCGGTACATTTCGTACCAGGAATCGCTCGAAAAATCCCATGATTCAGCAGCTTAGCTTGAACCTGCATGCAAGCTGTAATTTGTCAGCTCTTATCATAGCTGAATATAACCTGGACCTGCTCAATAAGTACATAGCAAGCATTTCTTGGAGAAGTAAAGGGTCTAGGTTGCAAGGTTGAATTCTTCTAAATCAATAGGCCATGACAGTGTGACACTGGTTGGACATTTATTGTTAATTGGCTGGATCTATCAACATGCTTATGTACATATCTAATGGTTACAGAAAACAATCAGATTTAGCTCTATATACAGGCTAGCCTATTTCCCTTTCAATAATCTGAAAAAGTATTAAGTAATCCCTCCAGACACTGGGATAAAGCCTAAAGGACAAAAGTAAAGAAGAGCTCCGCATAGACCTTGCACAACCCTTAATAGAGAACAGCTTGCCAAATGAGTGTTTTAGTTCCACCGCCAGCCCAGCCATTAGACTGATATTATCAGCCACTATTAGATTGATGTCTACAAATAGACTCAATCGGAATCCCCCAAACCACTAGAAATGTCTGTTCAAAATTTTCTACTTTGACTCTTTTATTTGTGGAGATGATAAAATATTTCTGAGCCAGCATACTTAGAGATTACTAAATATGGCTGATTCCACCAGCGATAAAAGATAAGAGTCATGCTGAAAGAGAATATAAACTGGGATAGTTGGAGGAAATAAACAAATGAGATAAATAATTAAAACTTCTCAATTATTAATACTTAAAGTCCAATGCTAGGTCTCTACATAGAGTTTTTAATTGCAGCCATAATCAGGCAAGGTAGCCTTCCTTTAGAGCAGGATAAACCACCATACACAGCACAAAAGAAATGCATAGAATTGATAGAGATACATGTAAATAAATCAATTTTAGTAAATGGCCACTACGAATCAATCTGGTCTCAGGGAAGTAGGAAATCATATAAAATTTACCTAAAGAAAAATAAAATGAAGGGGCCTGAAAATCATGATTGGGCTAATAAGTCTGAAGATAATCTCATTTGTGGATCTCCAAATTTTAATCAAGATAGCCTGATTTCCATATAAACTACCTGTTGAAACATAATTAAAATAAGAAGAAAAATCTTAACTCCTTGTTAGCCAAAAAAGGCAGCCTTACGATAGAACTGAGAAATGCTATTAGTCTAGACTATGGTTAACACAAAAGGATGAAAATTATAAAAAGGAATGTGACACCGACAATCATTAATTTTGTACCATGACATCACTCTACTTATGAAATATATTTTTTTTTAAGATGAAGCTAAAAATAACTAAAGGCTCAATCTTTCTTCATCTTCATCACCATGCGCGCCCCTATCCTGCACCCTCCACAAAACACATACAAAGGAAAAAAACGACACTTGGCAGTATATGCACACAAGTCCTCACACATATTCAGAATTGAAAAAAAATTAAAATGAATCTTTTAATTTGCAACCAATCTAATGCCCGCCTGACATAGTGTCATACATAAAGTTCATTGTGTTATAAGTGCTGATTATGAACCTTTCCAACAAAGTCACTTCTGATTGAAGTTGGGTAGCTCGCTCCTTTGCATCTTTCTCAGGCATCAACTGCCCCAGTTTTCTTTCACTTTCTTCAATTCGTTGCCTGAGTTTTTTATCCTGCGATATTCAATATAAAATCAGATGGAAACCGAGATCATACAGAAAAGTCTGCAACATTAATGCATTTATATGGTTCATCGATCCCTAAAAGTGATCATCATAATGCTTCATTCCTTACATCACTTTGAAGCAAGATAAATGCAGTTCAAAACTATTTAAGAATTCTATACGAGATATCAATAGGCAGCACCAACCCGATTTTCAGCACATTGGCGATACAATGCGATCTCATCTTGACAAAAAGGTTCAATATCATTTATTTGCAAGCCTGAAATGATCAGCAATTGACTCAATATTCCACTTCATATGTCCACCTGTCAGAAAAGGAAAAAAAGCATCCAAATCCCAAAAAATGTGGCAAATGAGAAATTTAACTTACAGAGAAAAAGTTTCTTCAAAAGTCCATCACACAGATCAACACCCTCTAGGACATGAGAAGCAATGTCTGGAGGGACAAGAGGTGACGGTAAACCCAACATGAGGTCATCCCCAACAAGAACGGTCTCCTCCATTGGTTCCTCTTTACCAACTACACAATCATAGGGGATAATGAATAACCTTAAACAACACAAAATCATGCAAGTAAGGAAATTAAAAGACATACAGAACAATAAATTGGATGCCCTCCGAATATAAAAATGCGTATGAACACTACAAATAAACTATAATCATTGAATATAAATTTATATCGTCCAGATGTTAAGTTTCGTACCATCCATGATTGCCCAGAAGTCTAGCGAACCCTTGTACGACAACTTGCAATGCTTCCGAGCTAAGTTATTCCAAACCTACAATCAAGTATGCTCCCAAACTTAGTAATGAAATATTAAACAGTCGAAATAACTGAAATAGCTTGAATCTATACAAATTCCGGCATTTCTTTTTACACCTTAACTGTTTATATCATAATTTCCTTTGAAAACTTATAGAGCCATCTGATTGTGCTTGTGGTTCTAATTTGATTATCAAAATAGGCCACCCTAACAGCATAGGATCACATTAAAGATACAAATAAGACTTACAGTTATTCAAAATATCAATATCGAATGCAGTACCCACAATGAA
Organism: Cryptomeria japonica; assembly: GCF_030272615.1. Taxonomy (NCBI): domain Eukaryota; kingdom Viridiplantae; phylum Streptophyta; class Pinopsida; order Cupressales; family Cupressaceae; genus Cryptomeria; species Cryptomeria japonica. The sequence continues at coordinate 51,976,506 of NC_081406.1, read as the reverse complement.
TACAAAATGCTGCAACCAATTATCATACTTTGGAAGACACTTGGTCTTATCAAAATTTATGGAATTTGAGGAAAAACCCGAGGGAGCACAAAACAAGGAAATACACAAGAGTTTACAACAAGATGCCAAAACGAACAACAAATTCAAATCCTTTGTCTACAAGAATAATGATTGTTAAGGGTTTAGGGTTTATGAATATACTTCAACACTGTGAAGGCTCTTTAAAAAGCGTCTCCAACGTTTTCTAGGCGGAGTGGACAAAAAATTAGCAGAGTTTGTGGCAGACGAAAGAGAACGAGATTTAAACCATCGCAGCCCTTAATAAAATGGTTAAGGGAATTTAGGCTAATTAATTAGTCCAAATGCAATCAGGTTAATTCATTTACATTAACGTTAGAGTTCGATTCATAAAGAATAGTAATAAATGTGATAATTAATTTCTATATTTCTTTATTTTTAAACATTTATCACATAAGTGAAATAAAATAGTTAAATAATTAGTTCAAATGCAATCAAGTTAATTAATTTAGATTAATGTTAGAGTTCGATTCATAAAGAATAGTAATAAATGTGATAATTAATTTTATATTCATTTTAGATAAGTTTATATATATAATGTGGAGAGATTTTTATTTTTTTAAACATTTATCACATTAAGTGAAATAAAATAGTTAGATAATTAATATAGATTTATTTGAAATAAATCTACCAATAACATATATAATTGTATAATGTAAATAGTCATTCATGATATAGTGTGATGTTTAAATCATGGAATTGTTGTAGTCATCAACATTCAAACTCTTGTTCCTTGTGATTATGGGCATTATGTCTTCAATGATCTATTGTGCTTTGAAATAACCTTATCCCTATGTTTACGAGAAAGCACAAAAAATGCAATCAATGTACAGAGATGCTTAGGATTTCCAAGGTGGGCACCATTCTAACACTTACGTTTGCTTCTATCGACACTCATGCAATGGCTCCTTTATTTATTGATGGTTGCAGGAATTGGAGCAATCCATTCCATACTTGCAGCGATTTTTGTCAATGGTGAGTGCTCAAGGAGAGCCCTAAAATACTGCCTAACCCTCCTTTTTCAAGCCATGGTGACCCTGGCTCTGTTATGACTGACATAATTTCAAACTTACATGATGGGTGATTTTGTGGTGCGCATTGTTGATGAACCTACTACTTTCTGCATCTCGAGATCAAGCATTGACCCAATCTCTATCGATATCGAGTGTCGATCCATTCTCATTTGTTGCATGAGTAGGTAGCCTTTGGTGGACCAGTTTGTCAAGTGGATGAAAGTTACTTGGTGCAACTTGACTACTCCTAACACTGAAATCCTTTATTTTGGTTTCTTATTGCTTCATTTTTCCTCTGTTAAAGTTTGTATTTGTGTGAAGTAGAATTCCCCTTGGTTCTATGGGAAGTTGGGCCTATTTATCTCCACTTGGCATCCTTTTTCTAATCCCATTGTTGCAATTATCACTTTTGTTCCAATTTGGATTAGGTTATACAATCTTCCTTTGATCATGCAGGATTCATGGCTCATTAAGGATATGATCAAACATATTGGCTCCTTTGTTAAGTTGGATTCAAAACCAGTGACTCCACTTTGTAGATACACTAGGGTTTGTGTCATCATTGACTTCTCTAAGTTGGTGCATCATTTTGTCTCGATTCACTCTTCTCATGGCACCTGGACCCAATTTTTAAACTATGAAGGCCTTCCTTTCATATGCTTTAGCTGCAACAAGCTTGGTCATATGGTGGTTGGGTGCTCCTCCTCCATGTTTGATGCCCCGAGGAGCTTAAGTCTCAAAAAGTGGGTCAAGAAGCCTAGTAATCCCAATCTTGACTTTATATGGCAGAATCATGAGAAATTTTTGTCAACTAATGTGGTTCCCAACCCTGCAACAATGGCTTCCAATATGGTTGCCTCTCGTGTGGATCCTACCCCATCTCAACCCATTATGTCCACCCCCCCCCCCCACCTCCATGCCTATTGAAGACCCCCTAGTCTTAATCGGCTTGATGTAGACTTTGTTAGTAATGGACATGAATTTGAGGACTCTTATCCCTTTATGGATGATTTGGATGACAAAATTGTTGATTATTATGACCTAGATGATATGGTGGTTCCTATGAAAAATTGCACAATCTCTCAAACAACTAGTGCCATCTCTAAACCTAACATTACAATCAAAAAAAGGAAGGGATGCAAATTTGAAGCTAAGAAGCTATGTATTGAAGGTCGTGATGTGGTTGATGATGGTACGCAATGGACCATGGATGCCCTCATCACTAGGAGTGGGAGGAAGGGGATAGCCAAAAAGGCTAGTTGAGGAGCTCCTAAATAGTGGTTGATCTTATAGTTTCTATGTTGTAATAGCATTGTTGCTATGTTGCCTTATCTGCTCTAAGCACTCTATTAGTTGTTAAGCTCTCTTAAGGTCTCTTTAGCTAGACTATTACTATTTGTGCTCCCTATTCATGAGTCTGAAGCGGTCTTAATTCTTTTATTTGTTATTATAATGGGAATGGGCCCCAATCCCAAAATTTACCTACCAAACGAAAAATTAAACGATAAACTAATTAAAAATAATTATCAGAAACTTATTTTAAAAATATTTTTTTTAATCACAAATTATTGTTATGAATGATCTATATAATCATTAAGATAAAATAATGTTAAAAAACACAAATTACTATAAGGAAGAAGAATGAAGAGGCATAAAGAGAGCATAAAGAATAACTATTATTTTTTGTTTAAATATTTTTTTCTATTTTTTTCATTTCCATTTTTTTTTAATATTTCAACACTATTCAATTTTAGTTTTTCTTTCCTCATTCTTTTGTAATTTTATTACATGGCTATTTTTTTGAAAAAAAAAGTATTTTGATAGCAGTTTCTTTTTAGACACTCAATATTGAAAGTCAATAGTTTTATTCTAATTTTCTATTTATATTTGTACTCTAATTTTATATTTCTATATTTCTTTTTAGTATAAAAATATATCCTAATCTCATCCACACATTTTTTATTATTTTCTTGTTATTAATTATAATACAACATAAATAATAAAAAATTATTTGCATCTAGAAGTTTCCATTAAAAATGGTGCGGCAGGAGCCTCTGGTGCGGCGGGAGCCTCTGCAACGAAGGTCATGGAATAGGGATGAACCCTCGCAGTTTCTGCATAGGAAAACATGGCATTGGGAGAAGGAGATTGAACGATTCAAGTCAAAAAATAATGCAGTGGCTACAGGTATGAACTTCATCTCGATGGGAGAGAGGAAAGACAGAATCCCTCTTAATAGGTAGGAGGAAAACTCTAAGCGAAATCATGATGGATTATGGAATGGATCAGGTCTGAAGAACACCAAAGGATCCTTCAGAGTTGATCCTAGGGCATGGGTGGATCCAAGAAGAGATTTTTGATTTAAAAACCGAAACAAAAATAACTAATGGTAAACAAAACCATGGGGTGGAGGAATTCGTTGGACCAACAAATTTTTGGGAGAAGCTAAGCAGAGAAGAGATCCAGCTTTTGTGAAGAAATTTGGGAGTAAAACGGTTGTGCTTACTCCAAACTTTCTTAAAACATTTGTGAATCGATTAAAGGATAGGTCGTTATTTGTCGAGTGGAATGGATCTGAGAGTTTGTAGGAGGAGATTATGGCTCGGTGGAGAGAATCTTATCCAAGCAAGTTATGCATTCGACCCCTTCAAAATAAGTTTTTTCTTATAGAGTGCATAGATCCTAATTTGGAAATGGATCTACTCTATGGTATGAATGTTTTTTTCAAGGGTTCTAGTTTTTATAGAATCAACTAGAACTTAGGGTTTGACCCTCGAAAACATAATATAGTCAAAAAACAAATATGGATTAGTTTGGTAGGCCTTCCATCTTGTTGGTTCCCAAATTAGGTTTTATGCTTTAAAAGCCACCAATACATTCAATCCAATTTCTATGAAGCAGACAACTTCAATTGTGGAAATTATCACAAGGATTGGACCAACTGACAAGGATTATGCAAATCCTTCTACGCTTTGGGCTCTGCAAAACCCAGGAGGGTAATCCCTTTAGTGAATTTCTTGATCTCTGCACCACACTCAAAGATTCACTAAAATAAAGCAGATGATCTCATAAGTAGGCTCAACAACAGGGAGAATGCTCAAGGATGGCAAATCCTTCAGTGATCCTCAACCTAACTGGAGCATGAGACGGGTAAGATAAATAATAATAGACATGAAATGAAAGGTATTCTGATAATCAACAAATTATAACGATTCGGCATTGAATTTGAACACAAGACTGATATTTAAAAACAATTATAAACTGCGATCGGTGCCTTACTCCATTGGGTACCTGAAGATACAAAATGTAAACTGAAAATGCGACAAAACTTTACCTAATAGTATAAGATCTAAGATAATATTGCCTTACAATATATCTCATTTGTAATCCCAACCTAAACTACTTATCAAAATCCCTGCATAAGCCCCATCACTCTGTAATCCCACTCAAGAATTTAATCGACCCCTTAGGTCAAAGCATGAAATGAAAAATTACATACATCATAATAATGCAACAAATGAAAAAAAAACCCTTGATTATACTCATTCGAAAGATGATAGAATTATACACTGGAGAGAAATAGATCATAATTTTATTTTTATTGAATAAAATTACTACTTCTGTCACAGAATAAAATTTGCATATAACTCCTTCAAGAACCTACACAAAGCTTGACACTAAATGCTTTTCATTTTTTCTGTAAATGACTTTACAACTTTCCCACTTCACCTAGACTCACTACTAGAACCAGAAAAGGAAACCAAAGGAACTAGAATTTTCGAACCCTCTAGAGACTCCCCAAATATGAACCCCTCAAATGGCCTTGATTTCCCTTTTTATAGAAGAAAACGAAGCAACAATATTAAGGCCAAAAGACACATGTCAACAGTAGATTTACTCTCTGCAATTGGGCCTAAAAGGCCATATGCGATTTTGTTACAAAAATATTCTATATCCATGCGCTGGCACCTGTGAATCAAAATTTTTAACTGAAAAATTGGTAGAAGCAAAACCACTTGAGTCATGCCATTATCACCCTGATGCCTTTGGATGAAATGTAAGATGTTACGTTCAATTCAACTGAGCGTTTCCCTTCTTGGAAGGGATACTAGGTCCCGGTAAGAACAAAAGTCACCTCTAAACTAGAAGAGGAGCTCGAACCTTCATGCCCAGGATCAAAGAAAGTGGAAGGGGAAACCTAAGGGGAAACACAATATGTTGGGGAGGGGTCCCAACTTCCATGCAATCACAGATATGACTGGCTACCACTCCCCACACAAACAAATCCTTCTTTCAATCCTCTGTGAGCTCCTTCTTCAAACCCCCTGTCATCCAGTGGCAGAGTAGAAGTAGAGGATGTGCCATGCGTGGCCTTTCTTTATAAGAAAAGGATTTCATGCCCCCTCTGGAAATCCTTCTCACTTTCACAACCCCTCTAACAATAAACAAACTCACACAGGAAACACCCATCTGGTATCACAGAGCACACAACAACTCCATGCACGACCTTGCTCAAACATCATCTTCCTTGCTAAGGAAAGAACTGCTCTCAGAAAATGAAAAGGCTTCTTTTCTCTTCTACCAAATAAGTCACCACCCCATTGTAATTATAACCAAAAACACTTCATCTGGTGATGCTCATTCATGTGAAAAATCATCATTTTAATGCTTTCAACTCACCCTGCCAGCTATGGATTCTAGAAATCGTGTCAATCACATCCACTGCATCCTGCTAAGGTTCATTTTATGTGAACAATTTTGTTCTGATTTTATTCTTCTTTGATGGACAAATTCTTCTTCAGAATCCCTGACAACAAGCAACCTCTGATTTCTCAAAGAAATTTGTGATCTCCCATCTCTAACTCAAAAGCTATCAAATCCTTCCATGCCTCTGAAAATGTCGTCCTTGCTTGTCTAATCAACCCCGACTCAGTAAAGACCTTCAAAATAGTCCCTCGGGAATGAGTCGGCATCCAAGTGTCCCGACTTGTCGCTATCTTGTTCCATGTCGACAAGCCTGCATTTTGTTTGTTCTAACTTTCCCGTGCGAGTGACAAATAATACCTTTGATTACCTTATAAAAATCAATTTGAAATTATGTCATAGATCCTGCCCACCCTAGCGAATCAAACGATCACTAATGGTCAATCTAGCATTGATCTTCCATCATGGCTTGTGGACCCATCAAATTTGTGGCGTAGCAATGCCATGTTATCTCCTAACCTAACACTGTCAGCAACCCCACCATCGGTCTTCTTGGTCAACCCGAGACACGTGGCATCATCTTGTGATGCCATGGTCCATAAACTTCTTGCATCTTCCTTCCCGGGGTTACGAGGATCGTTGGATCTGTTCACACTTTACCTTGAACCACAGTGTCTGCCAACCTTTGTAAATTAAAAGTCGATCCTCTTTTCGCCCATATTATAACATCACCATCCATTGAAACACATGCAAATTGATGGAACCATTAGTAGTTCGGTCTTTACCTCTTGAGAACCAGTAATATGAGAATTTTGAACAATCAAACCATTGGCTCACCCTTCTCCATCAAGGATACGTGGCATCATCTCGTGATGCCACGGTCCTTACCTTCCTTGCATTTTCATTTGTGGGGTTGTGTGAACCATAGGATCTATTAATGATTTAACATACAATCACCGACGAAATACATAAGACTTTAGACTTTAGACTTTAGGAAAATTTAGGCGCTAGCAGAAAATACTAAAAGGGAACAGCCTAGAGTAATTTTGCGTGAAACTTAGGAAAAACCATAAAGGGACCAGTCAAACACAACTTAATGCTTAGGAAAAACAAATTGCCCCACCAACAATAACCAACCCTTGGCTTTAAGTGGAAAAAGGTAACACCGAAATATAACAAGCTTAGGTTCTTTTATAAGACTCTATCAAAACGCATAGAACCCTAAAACCCTAAACCTCTAAAGGCAAGAACAGAGAACAAAGTAATTCTGAATAATCAGAAAATCATCAAGACATACAAATCTTTTGGATCGTCATTTTGGGGACTATCACATCTGAATTCTAACAGGAAGAAGCACTTATTAGAATAGGAGATGCATTGGGCACCTATCTAGGTATAGAAGAGGACTTCCTGAATGGGAAATCAGGCGATGTGGTCAACTTGTATGTGGAGATTGATTCAAATCTAGGAATCTATAGAGAACTATAAATTATATCCAAATTTGGCAAATGGAAGCAAAATATTGAGGAATAAAAACCCTAGAAAATGTCTGATGAGAGAAGACATGAAAACTAGCTACTCTGCCCCCTCCCCCCCACGGGATCAAACAATCCCAAAATAATCAATATGGTCATGAGAGTCAATGAGGAACAACCAGATCAAATCAAGGAAGGGAGTTATGTAGAGAATGTGCACACACAAAACATAGGGATATTGAATAAGGAAGTCGTTCAACCAGAGAAAGGAATTATGGGGAGATAACCCAGCTTGTCATACACATCTAACCCCAGAACAAACTAAAATGAATCATAAAGAGGAAACTAAGGATATAAGGAGCATAAATTCAAGCTCTAAATTGTAGAAAATGCAAATGCATGCTTGGAGAGGATCCTAGGGAGCAATGAAGGGGAGTTCCATACCCCGGAGAAGTAGAGCATAAGAGAAACTTCTATTGGCAAATTAAAGGACTTAAAGAAGGATAGTGATGCTCTCAACAGGGAGATTTTTTATTAAATGGATCTCCTCAATGAAAAAGGGACAACTGAGATGATAAAGGGATCAAATGAGGAAAGGATCCTTGAGACAAACATGGGAACCTCTGGATATGGGAACTGCCCTCCCAAATTAGATGTTGTATGTGAATTTATAGGTTTGTCCCCTTCAGCTGACATAAATTTGGAGATTCGTAGAGAAGCTAATTATAAAATGGTGCAGAGTGTCCTATAAAACGAGGGGATAAAAGAGATGGAGCAAGGCTTACTGTGGAAGAATGAAGATCATGCTAATTTGGAGGAAGAAGAAGGAAGTCAGGCATGTCTTGGATTATGCCTTTGTTGCCATCAGAAAGAGAAACCAGATTGTGGCAAATCAGGATGGAAAAGGAGAGGGAGCAAATCTCTAGTTGAACTCAGACTAATAGATGGATTTGTTGTAGATCAAACCAAGATAACATCAATGTTGAACGCGGGGAAGGGGAAGATCCTTCCTAAGGAAACATGAAGCTACTAACTTGGAATTTTAGAGGCCTCAATGCCCCTAACAAGAGTCACTTAATCAAGAACGGTATTAAAAAGTTGCAACTAGAGGTAGTTTTTATTCAAGAAACAAAACTAAATAAGGAGGAAATGGAGGGATTTAAGAAGGATCTAGGATTTTGGGAATTCAAGGCAATTCAAGTTGAGGGAGCCATGAGAGGAATTGTCGTTTTGTAGAGCTCGAGAAGAGTGGATGTGGAGGTGATAGCAGAGAGAAACAATTGGATGGCAGGCTTTGTGAAAAGTATCAATAGTGGGTAAGATTTAGAGTGATAAAAAAAATATGGGTCAACTCAAACTGATAAAAAATAATCATTATAGAGGGACATTGATGAATTTCTTAACAATCATGATTTCCCCCATACAATCATGTGGGTATTTCAATGCAATCCTACATCTATTAGAAAAGAAAGGTGGAATTCAAAGGAAGCTACAATCACAAGCAGATTTTAGAGACCAGATCACCCAAAATAATATTTTGGACATTAAGTGTTAGAATGGGGTCTATACTTGGAACTATAGATGAAGAGGCTTCAGTAACATAGTAGGAAAATTAGACAGATTTTTCTTTAAAGGAGATGTGTTATCTTTTATGGGATAAATGGATTCTGTTATTATAGCTTAGGTGGGATCAGATCACTATCTAGTAATGTTGGACATTGTGGAAGAACAAAGACCTAGACATAGCCCCTTTAAAATTTAAAGACATGTGGATGAAGAATGGGGAACTTTTTGATCTCATTGAGAGGTGGTGGAAGGAGGAAAACTTTAATGGATCAAAACTATTCTACTTTGTTTCAAAAATGAAATCAGTAAAACAAAAGTTGTTAAAAATGGAATAGAAAAAAAAATTCAAATTATTTTTACAAGGAAAAAGGAAGTGGAGGAGGAGTTGAAGATAATTTCAAAAGATGTTATCAAATTGGGAATGGAAACAAAGCTTTATGAGAAATAAAAAATGCTTCTATTGGAGTATCAAGAATTACTTTCTAAGGAAGAGATTTACTGGAGGTAGAAATCCAAAGAAACCTGGTGAGAAGAGGGGGATAGTAATTCAAAAAAAAATCATGCTAGCACCAAGGTTAGAAGAGGCACCACTAGGATCCTCAGTCTCACCAAAGTAGATGGATCAATGGTGGATAAGCCAGAAGAAGTAGCAAAATAAAGTGTTAACTACTTCAAAGAAATATTTAACAACTAGGAAGGATCAAAATTAATAGACAAAGCCGAGATGTTATTTTGTATCCCCAATAAGATATCTAAGAGACAAAATATCAATATGATCACTAAGGAAAAAATACATCTTGTATTGTTCCAATTACACCCAGACAAATCTCCTAGACCAGACGGGTTTCTTGTTGGTTTTTATAAAAAATGTTGGTACATATTAGGTCATGAGATGATAGAAGCTTTAGAAGCTGTTAGAAATGGAGGTAGATTTAGAAAGGAATTCAATAACACCTTTTTGTGTTGATTCCCAAAAAGGAAGACACAAGAGGTTTTGAGGACTATAGACCAATTTCCTTATGCAATACTTTGTATAAGGTCTTAGTGAAGCATTGGATAATCGCCTAAAGATTATACTACCACAGATCATTTCAGAGGAACAATTAGGTTTTGTGCCTAGCAAATCTATTCTAGATAGGATCATAATAGCTCAGGAGGAAATTCATTCCATTCAGACAAAAAAATTACCTAGTATGCTTATCAAACTTGACATAAAGAAAGCCTATGATAAGGTAGATTGGAGATTTCTCTGCAAATGTCTAGAAGCTTTTGGTTTTAACAAACAATGGATAGAGTTGATTTTCTACTGCATATCCACCCCAAAATTCTCAATTATAATCAATGGTTCTCCTAAGGGATATTTTGAGGCCTCTAGAGGTTTAAGGCAAGAGGGTCCACTTTCCCCCTTTTTGTTTATTATCATGGTTGAGGCATTGGGAAGAAACATTCAAAAAGCACAATCTTTGGAAAAAGTTAAGGGGATTAGTATTACCAATTCTGATCCTATTGTGTCACATCAACAATTTGTAGATGATATAATGTTAATGAGGGTAGGATCCTTACAAGAAGCTTCAAATTTCAAGATTATCTTGGATAATTACACCAAGGTCTCAAGCCAACAGATTATCTTAAAAAAATAAGAAGTTTTCTTCTTCTTTATTCAACCATGGATGGAAAGAGAAATTTTGAGAATTATGAGGTCTAATAAGGGCATTCTTCCTTGCAAATATCTTGGTCCACCTCTTGAAGGTGGCATTAGATCATCAAAATTATGGGACCCATTAAAAGAGAAGATGGACAAGAAGTTTACTTCTTGGAAGGGCAGATGGTTAACATGGGTTGAAAGAGTAGTTATGCTTAGGGATATTCTATCCACTATGCCCATCTATCTCATGTCTTGCCTTGCTCTATTGATAGGTGCCTCTGAAAGACTAAACAAAAGGATGAGGTCTTTCTTTTGGCAAGGTTTGGAGGAGAAGAAGAAAATGGCCATAATTGCATGGGACTCGATTTGAAAACCAAAAGAGTATTGGGGGGTTGGTTTGAGGAAATAAATGTGGCAAAATCGAGTTTTAGGTGCAAAACTGGTGTGGAAAATTTATGAGAAGCCACATCCCAAGTGGGTTAAAATATTACAGGGAAAATACCTTGTAGGAGCAAATCTAGAGTCAATATTTAAAAGATGAAACCCTCCTAGGGGGTCTAGAGTGTGGAACTTCATCCTCTCTTGTTGAGAACTGATCATGAAGAGATTGACATGGGATGTAGCGAATGGCTCAAAGGCACTATTCTAGGTCCTCAGATTCAGGATTTTGTAAGTTTTAAAGGTGTAGGGAAGGCATGTGAGTGAGAATGGAAATCTATTGTAAATCTACAAGTCCCAAGAGAAGATATAAGACAACTCCAATAGATTCTTCAAGGAAGGCAAATGGCCTTTAGAGACTCAAAGGATAGACTAATATAGATTGGGGAAAATTTAGGTTCATACTCTACTAAGGAGGGATACAAGGATCTTACCGAGCAAAAAAATTAGAGCCAAGCATAACTACCTCTACAATTGTGCTAGAATAAAGGATGTCTTCCCAAAGCTGGTATTTTTTCTTGGGCAATGGTAAAAGGGAGAGAGCTCACAACAGATTAGTTTAGAATAATTGGATTTAAAGGCCCTTCTAGATGTTCTCTACGTGAGCAGGAAGAGGAATCCATTAACCATCTTTTCCTACAGTGTCCCTATTCCCTTGAATGTTGGAAGTAGTTGTGTGCTAAACTAGGGTGGGCCACTGCATTACTCAAGACATAATAAGCTTTTCAAAAGTTGGCCACTGTTGAATAGAAATGGTTTGTATAATGGGATGTGGATTGTCAGCCCTTTAATTTTGGTATGGGAGATATGGAAGGAAAGGAACAGGAGAATCTTCATAGAGGTCAAGATGAGTAGTGAGTCTTTGCTTAATAAAATGGAAATTGCCATTGTGGAGGTAGTTAATAGCAGAAATGAGAAGCAGTCTCATAAACACTCTTTGTTCACCCTTTGGGATGGACTAATTAGAGGTTGATGGAATGGACCTAAAATTCCCCAATTTTTTGGAAGGGTGGGGGGGGGGGGAAGGAAAGTAAATGGGCCAAATTGAATTGCATTTGGGAACCTCCACGAGAGGGATAGTATAAGTTAAATTTTGATGGAGCAACCAGAGGAAACCCAAGAATTTTAGGTGCAGGATGTGTCATTTTTAAATGGGATGGCAGAAATATAGAAAAGATAGTCGAACCCCTAGAGTGTGGAACCAATAATCAAGCGAAATCTAAAGCATTGGTGATTGGTCTCCTCAAATGCAAAGCGCTAGGGATTAGATGATTAGAAATTCAATGAGATTTGGTAATAGTATCAATGCTCTAAGGAAAGAAGCAACTCCAAACTAGAAACTGAATGCTCTACAGGAAAGAGCTTTGAATATTATCAAGTCATTCAAAGCAATCAATTTTTATTCATATTTTCAGAGAAGGAAATCAATTGGCAGACGAGATGGCTAACAAGGCAGCAGATGGAATCCAACTCGATGTTATTGAAGTTTTATAACACAAGCAGACTTATTCATATTTATATGAATGTCTGACCCTTTTAATATGGTTTGCTACTTGTAGGTTTACTTTGAGCTAATCTTATGTGTAGTTTACTCATTCCTCCTTGGAGGTGGCGGAAAAATGAGATTCAAATCATGCCATGAAGCAGATGGGACCATCTTGGGTTGAGGTGTCTTGTCAACTCAACTATGACATGAGCTTTTTGGAAATCATTAATGTTTATTCGCATTGAGATGATGGGACATCATCCCCAGTATCGATGATGATGAGTTGGCTGGAGTGATGGGACCAAAATCATAAGTTTAACAATGTCTTCGGGTTTTGAGCTGGCTAGAAGCAGTGTCGACAAACGTACTTTGTTACCACCAGCTCTACATTGATTCATATTATTTGGTCACATGCAAGAATCTGATGGACAAGATTTTCTAGGATATGTTTTGATGGGCTCCGGATTTTGCATTTTTTCTATGAGGAAACTTGCTTGAGAAGACTCGGCCTTTCTTTATTTAATTGGCAATAAAATAATTTTGATCTCATAACTCATCCTCTCTCCTTGCTTGAAGTCTAACAGAGCAAGGGTTTTCAATAGATTCATATCTCGGGTTGGTAGTTGCTAAAAGGCGAATGGCCTTTCTAGGCCCAATAATGGACAAAAGGCTGAAAGAGGTGACTAGAGTCTCACATCCCTTGTTAATTCATACTGTGTGAGGTGAAAAATGATGATCACAAACTATTGCAAAATCACAAAGATCCAACCACAAACAATCCTAGTTCTACAATAAAGACATTCACCATACACCAATGAAGAAACCTAAGATCATGCAAATTAACAAATTGAAACAATAATACCATTCACATGCCAAGTAGGGTTTGATCTCCATTGTCTCCTATCTCCATTGATCTTGTTTGATATATTTGTTCTCGGATTTTGTATATGCACGAGAGCTCAACAAAGATCAGATTGTGGTTGTGAAGTTGCTTGATCGCATAAAGTGTTAGATTGCTCATTAGGGTTGATAATGATGAGAGTATCCTCTTATATAGAAGACACCTTAGAAATGGAAGGATAAGATTAAGAGGTGAAAAGATAAATGGTCGACTAGGATTAAAGGGTAGGTAGAAGAAATAATAAAATATGAAGGGGGTAGGTAAGATAAATGTCATGTGTCGTTGAAGGAAAAAGATAATGAATTAATTAAATAAATGAAGATTTATTTAATTAATAGAGGAAATGGGGCCAATTAAATAAATAAAATATTTATTTAATTTAGGGAAAGGATAATTTAAATAAAAATATTTATTTAAATAGGGAAAGGCTAGAAGAGGATAAGTGAATTAGTTAAATAAATAAAAATCTATTTAATTAATAGAAGGCTTAGGATAATCTAATTAAATAAATAAAAATATTTATTTAATTAAGTAGGACAATTTTAGGTTTCTACACATACCATAAAAAGATATTTTGGGGATTCAATTTCTAATAGCGGATCACAAATATAGAGTAAATACCGACATTCTGACTCACTTTCTGGTAATGGTGTTGACTATGGAAGAACCCAGGGTGGTGGCATAGGAGCTCTATGAGCGGGTGTTTCAATACGAGTTTTTGGGTGACATAGAAAATGCTTTACGTGAGATTGATCGAAATCTCACCACTAGTCTAGCCCCTTACTATGGCATGGAGAGGCAAAATGGGGTTCTTGTGCCGAGGATACCAATACTATTCGTGTGGAATCATGCAGGCTGGGAGGTGTAAAAACCAGTCATACACATATGTCTAGATTTCCTGAAAAGAACAATGGGATTTGTTGAAGATGGTATCCTCACTCTGCCAATCGAGGATGCAATTGATGTTAATCTACCCTGGGTTCGACAACACAAAATCTTGATGGATCTGAGAGATGATGATGACGAATTCTCCTCAAGTAGCAACACCAACAATTTAGAGGGTGAAAGGACCACTACGGGAATGGATGTTTCCCTCATACCAAGCCATGGATAATTCCTTTACAGGGGTTTTGCTCTTTTTGCCTTCCTCGACTTTTTGTCTAGTTTCTTGTTACAAAGCAACACTATATAGTGATAATGTAATTAGTTTATATAATAGGTGAGTATTCAAATAAGGTATATGTCTGTAAATATTTCCATAGTAGTATATGTGGTCTATTGGGTTGTAGGATGGGTTGTGAGTAGGGCTATAAGTCGCATGGCAGTTTTGCTATGTTTTGGATATCTGGTCTGGATCGGGTTTTGGATCTTCGATTATGGTCAGGCATGGCCAAATTTTGCCATATGACATAAGAATGTAATATCTTTCATATATTTTAATACAAATCCTCGCTACGACCTTTTATCGAGCAAAAAACAAAAAAATAATTTGCATCTTTTAGTTTCATTTATAAACAATAATCAATGTAATGTAACAAGAGACACATTGCATTAAGTTCTAATCTATGGAGTAGTAATTTTGATTAGTTTGAAGATTTAATTTGTGGAAGCAAATTTTAGATGATTTTAATGTAACTATTGTTAGATAGAGTAGTTGATGATTATTGTTTACACCAAAAAACAAAGAAGTGTTTGGTGTAATTTTTTTGGTGGAAAACTCATTTGGTTACATGCAAAAATCTCAAAGTATTTGTATGCGGGAAAAGCGGGCTGGTAAAACTTAATATGTGAAAATATTGCAAAATGACTTGTCCACACACACACACAGGACTTCTTGGTGCAAGCTATGGAGTAACGTAATATTACTCAGCTTCCCAAGGTGGGTCCCATGGTTCTCTATCTCACAATGTCCCTCAAACCAATGTTTTGCTCTCAGATCACTGAGCAAAATGGTTCAGGGATGGCAAATGCAAGAACGAGGGATGCTCTGATAGATTTTTAGAATGAAATGTGTTATAAGCTATGTATGATTTTAAAATGCAATAAACTAAATGATAAGATGACAAGATTAGTATGAATATTATCCTAGCATACTATATTTAGTCTATGATTGAACTAAAATGATAAATAAATTATTCTAAACATGCATATTTAGTCTAATTCTTGATTTAAAGAGAGGCTAAATGATAAGCATAAAATGATATAAGAAAGCTTGAATGTATTTGAGCATAAGTGTGATGCTACAAATTTAAAGGATCATTGTTATGGAGGAATGAGAGCTCTATTTATAGCAAGAATAGGGCAATGGATGGTCAGGATTGAATGGTTTAATCAAGGGTTGAGTTTGAAAGTTGGGGATCCATGTTTGTAATTGACACCAATGAAATGGTGAGAAGTGTCAACATAGGGTTGGATAGAGAGAAGGGGTTGGAGACATCGAATGCCTGAGAAGACCTCATGGTTATCTAGAGGCTAAGGGTCAAGTCTAAATTAAGATTACCCACTGGATTAAGAGTTAATCCAAGGATAAACCTTTGTGCAAATGTTTAAGAGATAATCATGGTCAAAGCATTAAAGGCTTGATGAGACCCTTGGGTTGGATGAAGGTTGAGTCAAAACAAATGTTTTAACCATGTAGGAGGGTTTGAGTTAACCATTAATGGTTATTGGAGACTTTGGGGATTAAGTGGTTGAAGGTTGAAAGCCTTTAACGGTTATCAAAGACTTTGAGGGTTTAGTGTTGAAGGTTGAAAGCCTTTAATGGTTATCAAAGACTTTGAGGTTTTGAGAAGTGACTTCCCTTTGCTTAGGGATGTGACAAAGTTTAGAGGAGGGGTCAGGTTAATTAGAAGCGATTAGAAAGGGGTTTAGGAAGGCAAGTGGGAGATGTAGGATTTTGCAAGTGGATGGAGGGATAATAGGATTTAATTGAATTAAATGATTTATTCAATTTGGTTGCAATTTGGGGAAATTAAATAAATTAGATTTATTCAGTTTAGGATAATTATTTAATTAAATTTGAATTTAATTAAAAATGGATAGAAGGGGTTTAATTGAATAAAATGATTTATTCATTAAATGGGTATAGTGAATTTAATTTAAATAAATTGAGTAATTTACTTAATTAAATAGAGGGATGTGGATAATTTAATTAAATTGGATTTAATTAAATAGAGAAATGAACATAAAATATTCATTTAGGAATATGGTCATTTTTATGCGTCTACATTTTGCCCCTCTTTGAAGTGACGTGTGTGCACATGTTATTTCAAAGAAAATGATGCTTTATCATGATTTATGATTAAATGCAATTTTTGTGTCGCTCTTATGATTTGCCAGTCATGCCCCAGATTTTATTTGATGTGTGATGCCCCCTCAGGAGATGAATCAATATTTTGAAATTTTTTTGATTTAATTTGATGAGTTGCGTATGATGTGTATGATTTTGTGCATGTAAAATATGGTGAAATTGATTCATCTCCCGATAAGTTACAAATGTTATGGTATAGGGGAGACCGCGACCATATTACAGGTCCATTTGGCTAACCCTAATTTCATTTTCCTCCTATAAAAGGGGAAAGGGGCTGGAATTAGATTCATTTGTGCTTTGTTGACTTTGAAGAAAGAGAATTTGGTCTGCAGATAAAATGTCTATTCCGTATCATAGACACCGTTTTGAGCGCACTCGGAGGTACCGGAGACCTGCATCGCGTGGACCACTAGTAAGTCAAGATTTTTGACCCTTTTTGGACTTTTCATTTTGTCGCTTTTAGTCGTTTTTTGATTTGCAAAGTTCGGGTTTTACGTTTTAGCGCGTCTAGGGCGCAAAGTAGCGCATACGAAGTTTGAAGTAGCGCATCAAGTTTAATTTTAGGGGTCGCATCTGGAACAGATAGGATAGCGCATAGCAAAAATATGTTAGCGCATATAGGTAGAATAGCGCATGGCAGCCGTTGGGTAGCGCGTAGGGTAGACCTAGCGCATAAAGGTCGCAGGGGTTCGCATAGGTAAGGGGTTTTAGCGCGTAGGGTTAACCTAGCGCATAGGGTCAAACGGGTAGCGCCTAGGGGGTGTAGATTAGTGCGTAGAGTCAATCTAGCGCATAGGGTAGGTTAGGTGGCGCATGGGAAGAAAATTTTAGCGTGTAGAGTCAGTCTAGCGCATAGGGTAAAAAGAATAGCGCGTAGGAAAGACAACCTAGCGCGTGAGGGTTTTTTTAGCGCATTGGATATCTGTTTTAGCGCATTGGGAAAAATTTTGCGAGATGAGCTGATTTGAAATTTTGTTTTGGTCAGTCTGTCATGATTTTATGCTTTTGTCCAATATGAGGGTTGATATAACTTGTTTTGATTTGCGATATTTCAAGTTATGTGTAGATCAAAATATGATTTGTTTTGCGTGTTCTGTTTCAAGTTCAATGTGTGAAGCCTGAGTTGTGTTACAAGCCGATATGGGTTGGAAACTTGAGTTGTGTTACAAACTAATATGGGTGGGAAACTTGAGTTGTTTTACAAGTTTATGTGATTTTGGAGACTTGAGTTGTGTTACAAGTTTTGATATGGTTGTTGAGAACTTGAGTTGTGTTACAAGTTGATATGAAATGATAGGATTTTGAACTTTGATATAGATGAGCAAAGTGTTTCATGTTGTTGATGTGAGTTTGATTTTGATATCTTTGTTTTGATGTGGAAACTGATATTGGATTTGTTTTGTTTGTTTGACATGAGCGATTGGGTGTGGTTCAGTCGTGGGAGAGATTTCCCAGACCGTGGACATTGATACCGCGGTTGTCGCAGGCCGACTTGGATATTATTGAGAGATGTGGATTGACTTCTCTCTTGGATATGCCTCGGTTCACTGTGAACCGGGGGCTATTGACAACTTTGGCAGAGAAGTGGCACAGTGATACGAACACCGTCCATTTTGCTACGAGAGAGATGACAGTCACACCTGAGGACTGTTACTGGATTCCGCACATCCCTGTAGTAGGGGCACTACTACCATATGAGTAGTCAGAGGAGGGTGGCACAGAGGCACACTACACCGCATTTTTCATGATGATACCGTCTGCGGCTATGAGATCCCATGGCAGGAGTTTTTGGACTTAGATTATGCACCGCTGCCATCCGTGCTAGCAGGGTTCATTGGTGGATTCCTTTGTCCTGATCGCAGGTCAAAGGGATTCTCGGTGGGATGGGGGCTGGTTTTGGAGGAGATGGTCACTCAGGGTCGGAGGTTTGCATGGGGGTCAGCGATGTTGGCTCATTTATACAGGGGTCTGCATGAGGTAGTATACCTCGGTTACGACAGTTTGTCAGCTGGCGTGACATTATTACAGGTATGGTGCTGGGAGCACATTCCAGCAGCAAGGCCACTAGCAGACAGGGACAGGCCCGTAGGATGTGCATATGCCTACGGATACAGGGGTCTAGTTGTCCAGCGTAAGCTGGGCAAACTAGAGCACTGGAGAAGAGTGCTTGATGACATTGATACGGTCACCTGGCGACCGTATACAGGATGTGAGGTGTGGGCGGAGGATGGGCTGGAGATGCCCTTTGTATTTATGACTAGGTATCTGATTGGGAGGACCCCGTTCGTGATTGAGCGGTTTGTGGTGACCCGAGTTTTGAGACAGTTCGGGCGCCAACAGGGTATTCCTCAGGGAGCGTGCTTATATGCACGACGACAACAGGATGTGGCTGATTGGGGGCCGACCATTGATAGTGCAGTGGCGGTGGAGGAGTTTGTGGGGTTGGCCGAGCAGATATGGGACTATGCCCCGGAGATTCAGGATGCAGGTATGACAGATGAGTTTGCCCGATTGTTTGCTGCGCGGGCGGTGGCCAGGATATCTGATCTTGAGGAGATGAGGCCAGCATTTGATTCAGATGAGGAGGAGGGAGATGGGGGAGACGACGGAGATGATGGAGAGGATGGAGGAGAGAGAGAAGCTAGAGGGAGGCGGGGAGGTAGAGTGAGGAGAGGGGATAGAGGTGTGGAGAGAGCAGTGAGGCAGGGGAGGATAGATAGAGGGAGAGGGGGATTGGCGATCGGAGCCGGTGGAGAGGGGAGAGTGGGGGAGGTGCTAGCTGCAGTGGGTGGTACAGAGGAGGCTATGCGACCAGCTCAGAGGAGGAGGATAGATGTGCTCCCACCTCCAGCACCGAGGACAGGCCAAGTAGGAGGGGTTCCTCCAGCACAGGTACCACTACAGGTTCGGGTCCCTGGTCATATGGAGGATGCCCAGATACGGACCTTACAGATTACTATCCAGCAGCTGTAGGCATAGATTTTGACCTATCAGCGACAGATTTCTCAATTGACCGCTGAGCGAGATACCGAGATAGAGCGGCGGGGACGAGCGGAGGAGGTGGTGGCCAGCATGCAGAGAGCAGCGGCGGGTGGTCCGATGAGAGACACCTTGAGAGAGCTGGCGTTGAGAGCCCAGGAGGCAGAGTATTACAGGTGGTACTATGAGGCTGCAGTACCCAGGGACCGGCGAGTACAGAGCTTTACGCAGTCGAAATCCAGCCGATCTCAAATGGTGATGACATTGACTTGATGATCTTCAGCTGATATGTGGTTGATTGTGTTGTTGTAGATGTGATTAATACGAGCTCCGCGTGTATTATCTGAAATTGATGCTCTATCTTTGTTGTAATTTGGGAGAGGATTTTTGAAGGCTCCGTGATCACCATTTGTCTTAAGACCATCCACCGTTAAGTCACCTCGATCAATCATGTTCTGTACTATGTGTTTCAATCGCATGCACTCGTTTGTTCTATGACCCTTGTTGTGATGGAAATCACAATAGTGTGAATCATTCCACCAAGGTGGTTTGATTGGGGGTTCATAGTTGCTGATTGGAGGCAAAGAAAGAATCTTGTTTGCCAAAAGTTCTCTGAATGCGGATTCTAATGATTGTCCCAGTGGTGTGAAGATGCGCTTTTGGAAATTGTTCGTGTTGTTGCGCGAATTGTTGTTAGATCCTGGATTCATGTTTTTGCTTTGAGTATCGTTGGTGTTGTTTGTGTTGAGTTGTCCTTGATCATTGGTTGGTGCATATGTGTTAGCACTGGGAGTAGCATTTTTAGGATTTTTCGTATTTTGAGGATTTCCGGATAATGTAAGCACTAGTTTCTTAGATTTGGGATCATATGATTCATTGTTGCCTTCGTTTTTGTTTCGGGTCCAAAATCGAGATTTGTCAAGATTGATGTTGTTCTAGTTATTGTAGTTTGATGAGTTTGTTCCTTCCTTGTAGAATTTGAGTGTTCCCTTTTTGACACATGCTTCTTCTACTTGAATGCCATTTTCAATCAATTTAGCGAAAGATGGTATGCATTGAAGTTTTAGTCGGTAACTCATTTCGCCATTCAAGTTATCGATGAAGATTTCCATTTTCTCCTTTTCGGGAATATCTCAAGGATATCGTGATACCATGCGTCGCCAGCGTTGAAGGAACACCATGAATGTTTCGTTGTTCTTTTGTTTGGTGTTGCAAACATCTAGCATGGTTATGGCATGTTGGATGTTGTAGGAATAGTGGGTTATGAATTTGTTAACCAATTCAGCAAATGATTTGACAGGTGGCGAAATTTTGGATAACCATTCCATGGTTTGTCCTCCCAAGCTTCTGGGGAATAACCTCATCAAATAGGTGTCATCATGAGCAAATTCAAGGCTCAATGTGCAAAATTCTCGAACATGATCTCGGGGATCACTTTTCCCATCATATTTATCAAATTTGGGAATGTCTGAGTTTGGAGGAAAAGGCACCATGTTCAATCTTCTGTTAAATGGGTAAGGACAGATTTCGTTTAAAGAGTACCGCACTGTTGTCCCTTGTTGCATATCCTGTATTTGTCTTTGCAATATTTGCATTTGTTGAGTAAGAGCAACTAAAGGCGCATTATCTTGCCGAGGGAAGAGTTCTTGTCTTGTATTGGTTCTCAGCTGAAAAGGTGTGGTAAATGGTATATTTTGCTCTGGTGTTTCTAGCTCAGGTATATGAATTTCTGGTATGTGTTGTTTTGGAATGTGCTACTCTGGAATATGTTGCTCAGATATGTGAGTTTCTTCTTCTCTTTGTTGTTCTTGATATGCATATTGTCGAGACCCAGTTTGAAAAATGTTTGCATCGAAATCTTCAGGAAGTTTAACGCCTTTACTTGTGAGCATGAGCAGATACTTTTCTTTGTCATTTTCCATGAGCTTTTCTACAAGTTTTTGGAATGAAGGGTTTTCCTGACATTCCCGAAGAAGTGCTTCAGTAATTTCAGGTTCTTCTAAGGGTGGAACCTCAAAAGGATTTGATAATCTTCGATTCATACTTGATTCTGCGTGTGTCTCGCTTTGTTTGTCTCGTTGAGAGCGAGTAACAGGCATTTTAGTAGAAACTTTCAGTGATAAAAGGGACAAAGGCCTCGTTGATGTGTTGCTCGGGGGTTGGTGGTTCTGGTTGAGATGTGTTATATGTAATGCACTCGTCGGGCAAGAATGCTAGATTGATCTTTCCGCCGCGGTTTATTGTTTGATTAAAAGCGGACTTTTGATAGTATGCTCTTGTTTTCAAAGGTTCTTTGTCAAATTCGCTAGATTTGTTTTGGATATACTATTTGACGTGATGAAGGAACACCCGATGAGATTTGAAGAGTTGACGATTGATGTATAAAAACTTATTTCTCTTGATGAATTTGGAGAAATTAGGTTGTTGTTTCTTCAACGTGATGTTACGATAGAGGTTCTTTCTTCTCAGAATAAGGGGATTAGTCATGCATGAGTGATCAATGGTTTCCTTTGATTTGTTTGGATTTAGTTGATTCTTGTTTTTGAAAATTTCAAATTTTATTCTATCAAAGTGAAGGCTTTTAGATGCCCCTTCACGACAAAGCGTGTCAAATGGTATGGATAAAAGCTTCCCGATCTGGAAACTTGATTTGACAATTTGAAAATTCTAAACAAGTGTTGTGAGATAAAAATCCATAAGATGGTAAAGGATTCTGTTGATACTGACGATAAGAATTCCGGATTATGATAGGAGAGACGTTCTCTATTGCGCGATTCATTTAGGATTCTGACAACGTTCGTTTTGACACAAATTTAGCTCAAGAAATAGTTTTTAGTGGTTTGTTTGCCACTCTGTTGTGATGAAAAATGATTTTTGATGAAAAAGGCTTCTAAAAATGTTTTTGAAATTTCAAAATTTTTCTCAGTTTTGCTCTTTGTTTTTCTGTTTTGGATTATGCGCTAGTACAGAGTCTACATGCGCTACTGAAACTACCTAATGCGCTAAAAGAATAACCACACGTGCTAGGCTGCCCTCGGACACACGCTAAAGTTCGAACTGTTTTAAAAATTGTTGTCTAACTGTTGAAAAATCTATGCGCTATTCTGGGCCTGTCACGCGCTAACTGTTTGACTTTATGCGCTAATGTTTGGTTTCCACGCGCTAAGCTATTCTTTCCACGCGCTAGACTATTTTTCGGATGCGCTAAAGAATGTTACACTGTTTTGTCGTAAGATGAAAATGCTACTGTTTTAACCCAACACGCTAATTTGAGGTTTGGATGCGCTAACAAAAGTACTCTACGCGCTAAGATGTTGCTCTTATGTGCTAAACTGCCCTGATTTTTCCTTTGATCTGGTTTTTGTGAATTTTGAAATTTTGCTGTGAAATTTTCAAGTGTGATGGATGATTTTCTGAGGTAATAAATGCAAACACAGCACAAAAAGTACAACCATTTTGCCTAATCTAACAAAAAGTGTATGTTCTGCGAGGATGTGTTCAAATCCCCAATGTTTTAACAGGTTTGGATACAAATAACACACTTCAGAAAGACTCTTTAATCAAGAGTCATAAATAACATCATAGCTCACTAGTCTTGATACTCCGTCAGCTCAAACAGCCGTGTCACCCCCTAGAGGGCACCCGTTTTTTTGCCTTTTGCCAGAAATTAACTCAAAGTGAATCGCTTCACAGTTGAGTAGTTATCTTGGGAGATATATGGTGAGTAATCTTGGGGGCGGATTCTTCCCCACCCTTGCACTATGATGTTATAAATGTCTGGTTACTGACTCGGTTCAAAGCTTCTATTTCTATGGTTCATAATCAGGCTTCCCGTTCGGTCGTCAGTGATAAACTCCCTCAGGAGGCTTCCCAACCTTTAGAACAAAGGCTTTACGTATCTCAAGGATACTGGGGGAAGGCTAATCACTGCGCGCAACCGTTGAAAAGGACTTTCGTCACTTTCCACATTTGATTATAGTGGGTTGGAATTCTTGGCATCAAAGTCGTTCCCCACTTAGGTCGTTCCCTTCACACTGGCCATAAATGGCTTTAAGAGTTGATTCCAACTCCTCGGGAAGGCAGGCTTGCTAAAAGATGTAAATGCTTAAAATAATAAAAGCTGTAACCCAGTTAAGGGGAGAGCATATTCCTTCCACTTTCGAGACAAAACAATCAAATTGTTTATTTTTAGCCTTTCAATTCAGTGATGTACTAAAATCTATGTGGAGATGTTGCTCCACAAAAACATGGTGTTTATTTTACCTTTTTAAAGTAGTGATTTTCTGATCTATGAAAAAAAAATTTGGTCAACAAAGCAAAATTTTTGATTTTGCGGTCAACAAAAGAAATCGTTTTAAAATAAAATTTTCTGCTCCACCTGCAAGAAACTGTTAGAATCCTGCAAAATTGTCACTCCACTAGTTAGAAAATCGAGATTTTGGTGGAACAATTGTAATTTTCTTGTTTGTTGTTTGTGATGTGCTACAGAAAGGACTGTACGAGCTAAAATAAAACATTTATGCGCTAAAACAACAGCTTAATGCGCTGTACTGCGTTCCGGATGCACTTTTCTGTGTGTTTGAAGCGCTGTTCTATTTTTTTCTTTCTCCCGCGCTGAGACCTGCAGGAAAGTGAGTAATTTGATGCGCTAACTTTTTAACTTCACGCGCTGGATGATGGTCTACAAGCGCTGAAATATGGACTGGATGCGCTAATCTGTTAGCTTGATGCGCTATTCTATTTTGTTTCCACGCTGAGGCCTACAGGAAAAACTTATTGGAGGTTACGCGCTAATGTTTGAACTGCACGCGCTAGATGATGGTCTCCACGCGCTGAACAGTGGATTGGATGTGCTACTCTGTTTACTGGATGTGCTAAATAGTGAACTGAAAGCGCTACTTCATTTTTCTCGTGTGCCTGCAAAAGTGGTTAGTTTCAAAAACCGAATTGTTATTTGGGGTCGGGCCCCACGGTGGGCGCCAGAAATGTATGCGAGAAAAGCGGGCTAGTAAAACTTAATAGTGAAAATATTGCAAAATGACTTCTCCACACACACACACAGGACTTCTTGGTGCAAGCTATGGAGTAACGTAGTATTACTCAGCTTCCCAAGGTGGGTCCCATGGTTCTCTATCTCACAATGTCCCTCAAACCAATGTTTTGCTCTTAGATCATTGAGCAAAATGGTTCAGGGATGGCAAATGCAAGAATGAGGGATGCTCTGATAGATTTTTAGAATGAAATGTGTTAAAAGCTATGTATGATTTTAAAATGCAATAAACTAAATGATAAGATGACAAGATTAGTATGAATACTATCCTAGCATACTATATTTAGTCTATGATTGAACTAAAATGATAAAGAAATTATTCTAAACATGCATATTTAGTCTAATTCCTGATTTAAAGAGAGGCTAAATGATAAACATAAAATGATATAAGAAAGCTTGAATGTATTTGAGCATAAGTGTGATGCTACAAATTTAAAGGATCATTGTTATGGAGGAATGAGAGCTCTATTTATAGCAAGAATAGGGCAATGGATGGTCAGGATTGAATGGTTTAATCAAGGGTTGAGTTTGAAAGTTGGAGATCCATGTTTGTAATTGGCACCAATGAAATGGTGAGAAGTGTCAACATAGGGTTGGATTGAGAGAAGGGGTTGGAGACATCAAATGCCTGAGAAGACCTCATGGTTATCTAGAGGCTAAGGGTCAAGTCTAAATTAAGATTACCCACTGGATTAAGAGTTAAACCAAGGATAAACCTTTATGCAAATGTTTAAGAGATAATCATGGTCAAAGCATTAAAGGCCTGATGAGACCCTTGGGTTGGATGAAGGTTGAGTCAAAACAAATGTTTTAACCATGTAGGAGGGTTTGAGTTAACCATTAATGGTTATTGGAGACTTTGGGGATTAAGTGGTTGAAGGTTGAAAGTCTTTAATGGTTATCAAAGACTTTGAGGATTTAGTGTTGAAGGTTGAAAGCCTTTAATGGTTATCAAAGACTTTGAGGTTTTGAGAAGTGACTTCCCTTTGTTTAGGGATGTGACAAAGTTTAGAGGAGGGGTTAGGTTAATTAGAAGCGATTAGAAGATTCTAGAAGGGATTAGAAAGGGGTTTAGGAAGGCAAGTGGGAGATGTAGGATTTTGCAAGTGGATGGAGGGATAATAGGATTTAA
The DNA here is from genome assembly GCF_030272615.1 of Cryptomeria japonica. Taxonomy (NCBI): domain Eukaryota; kingdom Viridiplantae; phylum Streptophyta; class Pinopsida; order Cupressales; family Cupressaceae; genus Cryptomeria; species Cryptomeria japonica. The sequence continues at coordinate 51,950,729 of NC_081406.1, read as the reverse complement.
TTGAATTAAATGATTTATTCAATTTGGTTGCAATTTGGGGAAATTAAATAAATTAGATTTATTCAATTTAGGATAATTATTTAATTAAATTTGAATTTAATTAAAAATGGATAGAAGGGGTTTAATTGAATAAAATGATTTATTCATTAAATGGGTATAGCGAATTTAATTTAAATAAATTGAGTAATTTACTTAATTAAATAGAGGAATGTGGATAATTTAATTAAATTGGATTTAATTAAATAGAGAAATGAACATAAAATATTCATTTAGGAATATGGTCATTTTTATACGTCTACGGTATTAATAATGATAAAATAAATTGAAATGAAGAATAGAAAATTTACCTAGTATTTGTAGTGTTACTCTTTCAAATAAATTTGAAGGGAATGGAGATGGATTAATAGGGATATTTTTTTCTTTATTTCTAGTAATGTCATGTACAAATATGGAGACAATGTTGGTACTTCTCTGTGAATTGAATAATGAATGGGGACCCCAAGGTCTACGATCAATGGTTGTATAGGTGCCCAAGTATATGGGTAATAACTAACTGCAAAAGTCATCAAGAAAAAAAATGGCCTTTGTATGTTGTCTTCTACTTGATATAGAAATAATATAAGGGTAAGTGCAACAAAATGGGGGACCGAAAAGGGGTCCTAAGATGCCACTTTTTTTTTCTTTCTGAAATTGACAAAGTGTAAATTTCAACTAGAAAATGAAGAGAGTTACACTCAAAATTTGAAGATGCAACAAAAACAAGAGTTGTAGTGTTATAAATCTACTTTCTAAACTACTCATTTGTTTTGAAAATTGTGGAGATTAAAGGTTTCAAAAAGGGGGAGCACAAAAAGTGATCTTGTTTTTTCAGAAAAAAAAACATAACACAGCACTTGATGTGCTCCCCATAAAATGTCAACTTTTTTTTAAAAGAATTTCTAAAATCACTCTAGTGACAAATTAGCTAACACCATGTAGTTTATCCTAGATTTTTTGGCTAATTTTTTAATGAATATATGATTTTTTTACTAGTTTTTGAAGTGGACACATGTTGAAAAATATAAATTTGAGCATGCTCACCCCTAAATTTTTTTAAAGCTAATCAATAAAAAATTTCAAAATTCAATATGTGTAGAATGGAGTCTAGTTTCTAAAATATAATTTGTTTCAAAACTCAATGAATGAGTAAAAATCTATGCCCATAATAGTATATGTTAGTTTTTGACAAAAAACAAACACACTTACAAAATAAATTAGAGATGAAAACCTTAACATAATATAAAAAAGTATATAATTGGATAGCTAAGAGAGAGATTAATGTCATCATGGTGTTTGTTTTTGTTTGCATTGAAACACATCAAACTTGATGGAGAGCACAACCAAAAATGTGAAAAAAAATTCTTTTCAAAAAACACACGTCTCAAGCCTGAAATGGTCGTCCAAGTCTTTGGGTTGGATGCCCAAGGCAAATCCAAGCCAAAGGCTTGGTGTTTCCCAAAGAAAACTAAAAAAATGCATTTTGTGAGTGCCAAATGTTTCACATTGACAAATTCTCTCTCTCTCTCTCTCTCTCTCTCTCTCTCTCTCTCTCTCTCTCTCTCTCTCTATTTGACTAAAGCTTAGGCTTTATGGTTTCTGATTGATGATGGATAGTTAAGGTTTTACATTCCATTCCATCTCTCTCTCCCCTCGTCTCCTTCTCCCTCTCCCCTCTCCCTCTCTCTCTCTCTCTCTCTCTCTCACACACACACACACACACACATGTATCTCACCCCTCTCCCAATCTAGGTGTCTCACCTCTCTATTGCCCCCCCTCTAGTTTTTCCTCCCTCCTTACCTCTCTCTCTCTCTCTCTCTCTCTCTCTCTCTCTCTCTTCCTATACCTCTTTCACTTTCCTTCTCTTTTTCTCTTATCCCTCTCTTTTTTGAAAGTTTGGTAAGGGTTAAAAAATCTTAATAAAGGCCATTTGGTGAGTGCCATATTTGGCGCTCACCAAATAGCTTGCACTAAAAAATGGTAAAAAGAGGCATTTGACCCATGATTCAGGCCCACCTTCTCGGTTTCAATTTTATTTCTTTGCATTATCCAACAATGAAATGATTTTTCATGGTGTTGACATTTCATACAAGCATATTTTGCATATTCCATCACCATTTGGCCACCTTTTTGTTCATTGGACAATGTAGAAGATAATTTATTTAAAGTTTTTGGATCAATTTTTATTTTATGAGGCAATATTCTCAAGTTTTTATGTTGGTGTATATAATTATTCATCATGGATATTATTACACTTTACTTAAGTTAACTTAGGATAATGCATCTCATCGTAGTTTGGATATGAGACACTTAGGGAAGTGTGCACATAGGGATGTAGCTTGTAGGAGAAATTCCACCTTTTCTGGTCTTATCTTGTTGTTACACTCCACATTCGGTGGGTCATCCACCTCTTATGGAATATTATATTATTTCTCCTACCTACCCCTACTTTTTCTTACCTACCCTTGTTTCTTATTGAGCCACATGTCATGATTGTGTGCTCACATATCCATATGGCCTTGCCTATATAAGCAAGCCCATATTCATTGTATTGGTTAATCCAGTTGATCATTTGCATATTGATGAGAATATAGTTTTGTTCTTGTCATTTTATTGTCTCTCTTTTGTGATTTTCATTGTGCCCTTGATCTTGGCAAAATCTCACATTTTATAATTGAAATTATTATTATGAGTTTTTTGGTAAAAAATTTATTTTATATATTTTTATTAATCATATTAGATTTACATAGGGTACAGCCCGGTGGGCAATGGCTTTGTCACCAAACCATTCTGGTTGAAAGTTGCAGATCAAATAGATATGAAATTGGTTTGGGGATGTTCAGGCCCCCTTTGTCCCTTTTTTGGTAGCACGATAGAGGAGGAGGATGACACAAATGGATTAACTGAAGAACCACAGTTGGAGAGATTCGATCAGAAGATCCTGAGCTGTAGGAAGTCTAGGGATTGCTTCAGAAATGTGCTCAGGAGAATGAGTTTGGTGACCTATGCAAAGCAATATTTTCCACTAAATCTCCCCTTTCGATGAATGAATCCAGGAAGTGTTTATTGTTGTGTAAGGGTATCGAGTATTTCTATAAAAATATTTTTGATTGAAGGAGGGTGGGAGGGTTAGTTTGTGTTTTCCTGTTGGTCAGTAAGTAGGGTGTAGTGCTTGGTTGTGGTATTGGCTTGAAATGGATGTGGCCAGGGAGGCCAGACTCAAATGTAATATTCTTATCCTTAATACAGGGATCTACCCCCATCATAGGTAGAGCTTATAAAATAAAACATAGGGTACAACCATTTGAATGCAAGCAATCTTTTAATTGCGTATGTGTGAAAAAAAGTACTTAATATAAAAACCAACCAAGATTATTACACAATAAATGAAGTATTGGATAAGCAAGCGATTGTCTTTCCAAGAAAAATCCCACAAATGAACTTGCATGCATCTAAACTATCATATTTTAACACAAATTCTAGTTTATGGTCTCTTTGTGTATCCAAAGGATAAATTTGAAACAAGGGTATTTTTTTTAAATTAAGAATGGGTGCTTAATGTAGGGTTTAAGTAATGCCTATAGAAAGACATGTGATATTTGTGTATTTGTGTTCCCATATGCATAATTTGTAATTTGTAATATCAATTTGTGTGTTTCTGTACCCATATGCATAAAAAATGAAAGAACATGACATAATTTGCAATTTTTAATATCAATTTATGAATCTTATTATGTGTTCTATTTGTCTTTATGTGTTTTGTGCTTGCCACCTTTCCATTTTGCACAAGCATATTTTTCATATTCTATCAACTTGGTACCACCTTTTTGTTCATTGAGCAATGTAGAAGCTAAAAATTTGAATTTTTTTGGTTAAATTTGTTGATTTAAGGTAAAATTTTCATGTTTCTTGAATTCTAATGTTTATTATGAGTATTTTTTGTTTAAATTTGAGAATATAGTCTTGTTCTTTTCATAATCTTACTTGTATCCTATTATCTAGAATTACTTAGAATTCAACATGACATAATTTGCAAATTAGAACATTGAATCGTAAATTACTTAGAAGTTTGAAGCTAAAACTAAAATAATATGACATAATTTGGAAATTGTAAAATTGAATCTCAAAATTTAAGTTGCATTCTATAAATTGCAAGCTATTGTTTAGAATATAATTGTCCATCTTCTTATAACTTAGAAAAACACACAATTCTATCCATGGACATGATGATAAATCTAACTTTTGACTTGTGCAATCAAAACTAACAACCAAAACTTGGTTTGCAATATAATGTGAAAATCAAAACAAAAAAATAGATTAGCATAAACAAAAAAATAGCCTAGCATAAACAAATGTATGCACCAACCATCAACTTTCAAATGCATTTCAACTTGCATGCATATTAAGACACTAAAGAAACATTCACCTATATATTTTCTCTAATCTTTATAACACTTTAGAATTTCATGCTTATATGCACATCTAAGAGTTTTGATAAATTGGATAGAGGAAACTTAGAATGAAATGAGAGAATTATTGCCACACCATGTGGTCATTGACATCATTGAACAAGAAGTAGTTTTAGAAAGAATCAGGCAAGAGAAGGGTTCATAATTGAACTTGAATACCTATAAAATATTTTCAAATTAGAAAATATAAGTACAAACGGTGTTAAAATATGCTTTTTGAAAATTTTAAACTAAAAGCTAAAATTTCTATGCTCAATATTTTAGACATATTTGAAAGGAGCAGCCCAAGGGATAAGCGCAAGGGGGCCATCCTCGGCCCACCGATATTCCCAAAGCAAATTTTTCCTCCCATTACCCAGAGATTGAATCCTAAACCTTTAAAAACAAGGGATTTGGCATTGGAGATAAAATTCTAGAGAGCAAAATTGACTGGGAGAATATGATCATCATGAAGGAAATTGCAAAATTGATCAAATTTACCCAGGTTGTTGGAGATGATCCTAGTCCACTCATTCTTTTCTATAAAGCTCCCCCAAAGTTGTTTAGCAAGTAAAGAATTATTGAACTCTCTAATTGCCAATCCATCAAGCCTCCTAGGAAGGAAAATCTAGTCCCAAGCCATCAAGTGCATCTAATTCTTATTCTCTAATCTAGTCCATAAGAAATTGACCGATGAAGATTTGAAAAGAGGTGTTGGTACAACTATTCTGGATGATTCTAACATGTTGTAGTTGATCTTGGTGGGATTTCTGGTGGATGTAATCATTTGGGAATTTGAATTAAGTCCATTCTATGTAATGTAAATCATAATATTGGTCTGATGGTCGATCTTTATATCATGTAATGTAATTTTTGTAATTATGAGTTGAGGGTTGAGGGTTTAGCCGACCTTGTTATCAAGGTTGATGATTTGTATATATATGTGAGATGCTTATGTAATTTAGGTGTCAGTATTGTGTCTGCATTATCTATGAGAGGTGATTGTGCAAAAAAGGATATATCATTCAGCGAAGTGTTGAGGTGTGTTTGGTGTTGCAGAGTAGACAACTGAGCTTAACTGAAACTGTCATCAGGCATTTGTAGATGCTATCATTGTAGTTCATTCCTTCCAGATTGTAGTCTAAATCATATTGTAAGTCAGTGAGACTTCCCTGAGGGTTGTAGCCTTCTGAGCATATATCTTTTGAGCAGTGAGCTCTAGGCAGTGTGCCTGAATGCATGTGCATTCCTCATTGTAATATTTTCACATACTACTGCAGAGTATCATCTTATTGTGGGTAGGTTCCCACCATGTTTTTTCCCTTAATCGGGTTTTCCACATCAAAATCTTAGTGTTGTGTGTTGTGCTGTTAATTTGCTTATCTATTGTTGTTGTAGTTTAATTTGGTGAGATCCGGTAAAGACTGATTCACTCCCCCCTCTTAGTCTTCCTTCTTGATTTCTTCTAACAATTGGTATCAGAGCTAGATCCTCCGGTAGAAGATTAATCGCTTGAGGAGATCCAGGATGGAAGCTCAAGGTATTATTTTTAAGAAGGACAGTCTGAGGTTTGACGAAAGCAACTATACTATGTGGAAGATACAAATGGAGGTGCATTTGAAATGTCTTGGAGAAGATTATTGGAAGATTACTAAGAATGCCTATGTTGTTCCTCAAAATGGACCATCCACTTCTTATGAGGTTAAGGAAGTTGAATATAACATCAGAGTGAAGGAAGCATTACTTAGTGCCCTAACTGATTCTAAAATGACAAATGTTATGGAACTTCAGATTGCACATGAGATCTAGGTGAAGCTTGAAATCCCGTATGAAGGTGATAGTCAAGTGAAGGTTGCTAAGTTGCATAGTTTAAAAGGAAAGTATGAGACATTGAAGATGGGTGACAATGAGAACATACATTCATACATGACTAAGGTGAATGAGCTTGTCCTTGGTATCAGATGTGCCGGTAGAAAGATTGAAGAAGATGAGATTGTTGCTAAGGTGCTGAGATCTTTGTCTCCTGCTTATAAATATAAGGTTTCCTATATTGATGAGATCTAGGGTGTAACTATAGGAGATGTATTGGTTGGAAAACTTGTTGCATTTGAGCTGAGTGAATTTAGAGAATCACATAGAAATTTTGAGACAACATTCAAAGCATCAACATCTGTGTTCGGTAAGCAGAAATATGATCTTGATGAGTGCAGGATATCCAGATATGAAAGAGAAAGAAGAGAGATAGTTGAGAAAGAAAGAGAGCTTGATAAGATTGAAGCATTGATTTACTAGAGATTGCTTAAAGGTGTCGGTAAGTATGATGGAAAATCACCCTTGAAATTTTTTTCTTGTAATAAGATAGGACATTTTGCCTCTAGATGTCTGGAGAAAATGGTTAAGTATGACAAACATGATAAGTTTGATAGGAATTATAGATATGAGAAGCATGAGAAGTATGATAAGCCTTATAAGTCTAACAGGAAGTTTAGGAACTAAAAGAAATGTTATTATGATGCAGATGAACGTGTTACAGATGAAGAATTATAAGAAGATGAAGTTGTGTTTATTGTCATTAAAAAAGATAGACCTGTACCTATTGATTCCACTAGCTGTTCTATTGAGGAGAAAGCTTTGGCTGCTAAGGTAGAAGACAAGGGTGAATGGGTGATTTCAACAATGGTTGTTCACATCATATGACTGATGATAAAAGTGAATTTGTGAGCATGGAAAGGTATGATGGTGGAATAGTCAGATTGGGAGATGACAAAGCTTGTGTAATCCGTGGAAGAGGTTCTATTTCTTTTGATGGTAAACATAACACTGATGATGTTTTGTATGTTGAAGGTTTGAAGCATAATATTTTGAGTGTTAGACAGATGGTTGACAAGGGTTATGATCTACAATTCAAAGATGGCAAATGCAAGATTCTGAATGCCTCTAGTATATAGATTGCATCTGGGACTAAGACTGAAGGTAACATTTTTCATTTGAATGCTAGTGATTAAATTTGTTTGATTGATAAGTTAGATGAGAGTTGGTTGTGGCATAGAATAATGTGTCATGTAAACTTTGATTCATTGATCAAGATCAGTTCTACACAAGCTGTTAGGGATCTGCCTAAGATTGTTAAACCTATTAATCCGGTATGTAAGGAATTTCAGTTTGGTAATCAAACAATAATTTCTTTCAAGAGAAAACGGTACACATCAGATGGATTATTAGATCTTGTACATACTGATTTGTGTGGACCTACAAATGGTAGAAGTGTGCAGGGTGATAGATACTTTATGCTGCTAATTGATGATTATTCCAGAATGATGTGGGTTGTCTTTTTGAAGGAAAAATCAGAAGCATTTGAGAAATTCAAAATACTCAAAGCTAAAGTTGAAACTGAGTCTGAACTGAAGTTGAAGTGTCTGAGATTTGATAGAGGTGGATAATTTTGTTCTAGTGATCTCAATTATTTCTATGAAATGCATGGAATCAGAAGACAACTATCTGCTCCTAGGACCCCACAACAGAATGGGATTGTTGAAAGGAAGAACCGTACTATTTTAGATGCTGCAAGAACTATGTAGATTGAAGGAAATGTTCTGAAGGTCTACTAGAGAGAAGCTATTAGCACTATAGTCTATACATTCAATAGAGTTCATATCAAAGGTGATATCGGTAAGACCCCTTATGAGCTTTGGTTTGGTCACGTTCCTATTGTGAAATATTTCAAAGTTTTTGGTAGCAAATGTTATATCAAGAGAGATGAGGATATTGGAAAGTTTGATGGTAGAAGTGATGAAGGAATCTTTTTGGGATATTCTACAAATAGAAAAGCCTACCAGTGCTATAACAAGAGACTGAGAAAGATACTTGAGAGCGCAAGTGTGAAGGTGGATGAAAACCTTGGGAAGGATATCAGAGCTTATGATGAAGGTCAACATGTTGTTTTAGCTCCTATTTAGCCTGAAGAGCCTAAGCAGAATGATTTGGTAGAGACTGCTAATTTGGATGTTACTACTGCTAGTGATGATGTGCAAGAACCTGAAGATCAGAACAATCAGAAGACTCCAAGGTATGTAAGATTGAATCATTCTAAGAATCAGATTATTGGTGATAAGAATAAAGGTGTGATGACTAGAAGAAGGTTAGATGTAGAATAAATATGTTTGATTTCTAAAGTTGAACCTAAAGATGTTGTTGAATCATGTAAAGATGATAACTTGATTAGAGCCATGGAAGAAGAGTTAGATCAGATTGAAAAGAACAACACTTGGGAACTTGTGCCTAGACCTAAAGATAAAAATGTTATTGATACTAAATGGGTTTTTAGAAACAAATTGAATGAAGCCGATGAAGTAGTCAGAAATAAAGCCAGACTGGTCTGCAAAGGATATTCATAGCAAGAAGGGATTGATTATGAAGAAACTTTTGCTCTAATTGCCAGAATTGAAGCTGTTAGATTGTTGCTTGCTTATGCTGCTTATAAAGATTTCAAGGTATATCAGATGGATGTCAAATCTACATTTTTGAATGATGATCTAGAAGAAGAAGTTTACATTGAACAACCTGATGGATTTTCACTGTCAGATGATAGAGACATGGTATGTAAATTGAAGAAAACACTTTATGGATTGAAACAAGCTCCTAGAGCCTAGTATGCTAGGTTAGACAAATACTTACTAAAATTGGGATTTATCAAAGGTGTTGTTGATAGTAATTTGTACTTTAAGATTGAAAATGATAACATTTTGATTGTTGAAGTATTTGTTGATGACACTATCTTTGGTGATGATGATGATATGAGTATGAAGTTTGTTGGTGATATGCAAAAAGAATTTGAGATGTCTATTGTAATACCCTAAAAATGGTCAAACCACACCATTTTTGGCGCCCACTGTGGGGCTCGAACCCACAACTACAATATTTCTAATGTTTCTTGAACAAATTTAAGTCTTGGTTTTTATAACTAATAAACATGTGTTAAATTTGCAAATAAAAATCTTTCTTTTTTATTGTTCTTCTATGACAGTAAAAAATGGTCTCGGTTTGGAGAGAATAAGGTTTTATTGAACCATTGGATCTAAACCAATTTTTGATATGTTGTGTAAAATCAAGTTTTATACAGGTTCACCGAAGGGATTTTCCTAAAGATCTTGTGTTTGAAAGTTATTATTGACAGAGTGCAGGACTATCATTTTACTTATTCTTCTGTGACAGTAAAAAATGGTCTCGGTTCGAAGGGCATAACGTTTTATTGGACCGTTGGATCTAACCCAAATTTTAATATGTTCTGTAAAACCAAGTTATGCACATGTTCACTGAAGCGTTTTTCCTAATTATCTCTGGTTGAAAAGTTATAAATGACAGAGTGAAGTACTATCAAAACTATCATAACTAGTATAGTAAAAAAAATGGAAATTCTTGTTAGATTAATTTAATTTACAGTTTGCATGCTAGAATTTTCTTTTGATAATTATTTTTTATGTTATTTTGGAAACTAATTTTGGGTTTTTAATGTTTGCAGGATGTTTGTCAAAGAATCTATCAATCAAACATACATCTAGCAAAGAATAAAAAATCAACATGACTACTTACATATTGGTTTTGTAGGTTGCCTAAGGAGAATCAACTAAACATTGTGTATTCATTTAATATTTTATTAGACACTTAAATTGCTATCTGGTTAAAGAACAAATCTGTCTTTTGTGTTTTTAGAAAAATCTAAGAGGTAGGAGAGTATGCTCTTGTCTTTTATAGACAATTAGAAATCTAGACCCTCGAAGCTTTTTTCTAAGTTTTGATATTTGTGTACCTTTAGCGGGCCTGTCATAGTGGGAAAAAGTAATCACCCTGTGAGAACGACCCAAGTGAGTACAGCTGGACCTGAGCATTCCAACTCACTATAATAAATAGGCCTTTGGTGATTAAAGTCTCAGAGGATGGGATTATTTGACTTTTCTCTTTGAGATCTCTCATATAGAGCATTTTGTAGGGCCTCGCGGTCTCAATCATGTTTACGTGACTACAACTTGTTTCGGTACCTTGATGGGCTATAGGCCTCAATCATGCTTGTGTGACTTCAAGGGGTAATTTCAAACGAAATTCCTAACTAAGAACTATAAGATAGAAGCTACCCGATTCACCTCCAAAAGGTTGATAATCTTTGTGCAAGAGAGATAGTAACTCTCCCAAGACACTTGCCATATCGTGCCCCCATTAGCATTTGGAGTCAGCTAATATGGCATTGAGAATCCATTGCGTGAGACTCAGTGGCCATATTTTGATTAGCTATTGGGTGTGTACCTAAGTCAGCAAGCAAAGGTTCTCTTCTCTAAGCCAACTTCCATAGGGTTAGCGTGCTATGATTGAATTATTATATATCTTGCGTGTTTTCTGTGTTTTCATCCCTGAAACTGAAAATGAAATACTGAAACTAGAGAAAACAATGAAACAATATCAAACAATTCAGTGATAAACTCTATCCGTGTCCAAACTGGTCATCGTCAGTCATTGAAACATCAGTCCTTATCAAAAACTAGTAGTCGTCAGTCATTGAAACTTTGTCTATTAGAATCTCGTCTCTGTCCAATCCTCTATCCTATGAATTCCTTATCTTGTCAGCCAAAACAGTCAAATTTTCCCAGATCAGTCTATAGTGAGCATAAAACTGGTCATCATCCTCTTGAGCATAAACAACCTTGATAGTGTACCCCTGCCATTGCGTTGCATGATTTTGTCGATCATCTTTAATCTACTTCAAACAACATCATATCAAACCTAAGTTAACTTAGATAATGTCTTACACATGATAGATCATTCCTGAAACCAGACCAGATCTTAGTTACTTCACTCAATCACTACGTTAAATGAACTACTAGCTAAAATTTGATCTGGACTTCTGCAACACATTTAGCACTCGGTCCTGTCGGTTGTAAATGCCTGTTCAAACCAAAAGCTCTTCTAAATTTTTTTTTAACAAAAGTAAGAATCTCATGGATACCTTAGCTCCAATTCCCATGGTTACCTTTTTTCAAATACTTCAAGATATCAAGGAAGAAATATATGACATGGAAATCCAACAAAATAAATCAATGACTCCATTTGAAAAACAAATGTATGATATCAAGTGTGAGAAACTTCAAGAAATGCTAAAATGATTATGTGATTTGACAAGCAAATACCAACAAATAATTGACAATCAAAGACCAAATCTCAAACAAGCTCACAAGACACCTTCACCAAGACATAAATACATTTCCTCCAAATATTCCCTAGATAGACAGTTTACACCTTTGGGGCAATCTATTGAGTCATCTTTGGAAGAGCTTCTTAAGAACAATATTATCATATTACCTAAAGACATCACATGGGGATGGGAATTTTTTAGTAAGTATTGTGCATATCATAGACAAAATGAACATAAGACTTCACATTTCATAGAATTAAAACATAAGATTCAAGATCTCTTTGATAATGGTGTCATTGAAATTGAAGATCCTAATGACTCACCTAAAGAAAAAGAAGGAACAATTTCTAAGCATGATCAAAATCATGAACCTATGTCTAGCAAGGCTCCATATGTAGCCTTCATCCCTTCCATGATGTCTTCGTCTCCTTCAAACAATGAAACTTCTCATGTTTACCTTCAAGGGCTATCTCCTATGGAAATCCAAGTTAATCCCAATACTAATACAAGTCCCTCTAAATATTTAAAAATCCCAGATCCTATGCCATCATACACTTCAATTCCAAACGTACCCACTCCAGAGAGTCCCACTCAAAATGCTTCCCCATCATGTCAAAATATGGAGACCTTCCAAGAATCCCCTACGCCTATGAAAAATCCTATCCCTTCCTTATAAGTGACTCCATGTCAAGAGGATAACCTGAAAAATGAAGAAACAAGTCCTATCATAAATCAAGATCAAGACACCAAAACTCCTAAATCCCAACTAATGATTGAAAAAGATCCTATTTTACTAGAATCCCATGATGATCCCCTTATACCTTTCCATTTCTTCCAAGATGACCCCCTTCCATCTCAAGAGCAAACCATCCTTCCAAATCCCATTCCTAATCCACTTCCTAAGAAAGATCACGATGCCTCTTCCACCTTTTCAAATGATCCTATTCAAAATAAAGAGTCAAACACCCTTCCTACTCTATCCAATGGTCCTCTTCCATGCCAAGATCAAAGTATCCCTTCATCTCGTTGTCATAATCCTCCATTTTCACCTCAAGGATCCATCATGCCTACAAATCCCTCTCGTGATCCTATCATTCCTTGCATTCCACCTCCATCTCATAATGGACTCGCACCTTCTTTGCAAAGCAAAGTGTATCCTACAAGTCAAAATATTTATAAAGGCAAAGCGGTAAATCTCCACAAGCAAGAACCCCTCCATATTAAAGAAAATTTTAAAGGTCATGGCCTCAGGGACATTTCTCAAGATGTTGGTATCTCTCATAAATCCTACATTTCTCCGATTAAATCCAAATATACGCTTTCCCCATCATCGCTTCCATCCATTCTAGGTCCCTATATCCCTCCACCCCTTATGCGGGATCAACAAAGGCACACATCTTCGAGTACCTTCCATCTATCTAAAAGACCTCCATATCATTCCTATCTATCCACGCATCTCCCTCCAAGCAATTTGGATGCCAAGCATAAAATTCATAAATTAAGCAATCCACATGTATTCAAGGATCAACATGTCTATCTAATCGACATATCAAAACAAAGCAAAATATGGTCCAAAAAGAAAAAGAAAAAGAAAAAGAAAAAATGCCACAAAGGCCCACAAAGAAAGAAGAAATGTCAAAAGTTATATGGGTTCCTAAGGCACTTGTACAAGCAATGCGCTCTAAGGAACTACAAAAACATGAAAAATAAAAAACCATTTGGATCCCTAAGTGGCTACTTGAAGCACAAAAGTCTCAAGAAAAATCAAAATTGGCATCCAAAATTGTTGTTCCTCCATCCAAACCTTCTGAGTCTATTCCTCCATCACCCCCTTCATCCATTTTGAGTTCTTATGCCCCAAAATATGTAACCTTTCCTCCATCCAAATCTCAAAATCTGAGATTCACTTCTCCTCCATATGTCCACCATCCCTCAAGGTGTGTGCCAATGTTGATCTTTCCAACATTTCCATCTATCCATACACAATTATTCCAACATCCCATCCATTATCTAACACCTATTTTCCACCCTTCCATCCCTCTTATCCAATCCTTTGCATAAATCCTTGCCCTAGTTTCATTTCATTATCCTGCCAACATCTTTGAGCATACCTTCATAGCCATCGTCTATTGCAACTCATATTCTAAGGGTACCATCTAAAGCAACGAGACGTTGGGGTCCTTCTTCCATCCCCTATCATGCCTCCATTATCTTCCCAAAAAAAATGATGAAAAAAAAAAGTCAGAAAAAAAAGTAAAGAGAAATAATTTCGTCCACAAGTGAAAACCACTTCTTGTGGCGCCTTGGGAAAGTACCATGATGAAAACCTAGCAAACAGGCATCATGTGTAATCCATTATCCTTTTGCACTTTACACTGGGGGAAAGTTCCATCCATGTACATCCATCTATTATCCTTCTTCCTCCATTATCCTTCATCCTCCATTATCCCTCATTAGCTCTATCTACATTCATATCCCTTTTCCACCTTTGATCTTGACAAGGTTAAGGATCTTTATAGGTTTTGTATGTCCTATTTATTGCACTTGATCTAGACCCTTTAGCTCCTCTCCATTGCTCACTTACATCCTTCATTACTCCCTTTTGATCTTGCTTATCATATCTGTCCCTTCTCTAAATCTATCCCTTGATCCTGATCAACACTATGGAAAAAATGCAAAAACATGCTTTCCACAAACCTCTTTACATGGCCACTTCTTTGGAACATATGGCTTTGTTATGCTATATCCTTTCTTCATTACGCTGTATCCTTTCTTTACATCGCTAAAAACCTTGCTTTACATCGCTAATATCGTTGCTTTACATTTCTATATCTGGACCCTGTGCTTGGATTAACGTTGTGAGATAGTCCTTGAAAGAATCCACCATCATTCGCTTATCCATTCATGTACTCAAAATCCCTTTTTCCTTTCTATACACTAGGAGCAAACATCAAAATCATAAAAATCAGAAAAAGTCTTGAAAAAAATCCTAAAAGCATAAAAAGTCCTGAAAAAATCCTAAAAATAAAAAAAAGTCCCGAAGAAATATTAAAAATGACAAAAAGTGCTGAAGAAATCATAAAAATCAGAAAAAGTCCTGAAGAAAAAAAAAAAAAAAAAAAAAAGGGAAAAAGAGAGAGAGAAAATGCCTTGGTGAAAACCTGGCAAACAGGCACCTTGGTAAAAAAAAAAAAATGAATCTTTGCCAAGTAGGTGAAAACCTTGCAAACATGCGCCTCTTATACTCAAGCGCTCCATCTATCAATGCAACGTTGGCATTCCCTTTTTCATGCATCTTTGCTTTCGCTTGTACATATTTCAGTCACTTTTGTGACATCCTGGTTCGTTGGAACCCTCATGGCTTGAAACTGATCAATGTCCTAGTCTTAGGTAATCAACAAAAGCACATTACATATCCTAAGCAATGTCAAACAAGTCATCTTTACGTCAGTGAAACCTGTTCATCCACTCCGAGTCAAGTCACCTGTCTCCTAACTACTGAAGAGTTTTATCACTGAGTAACAAGCAAAACAACATAACGGAAAACAATCACTAAACAATTTGAGCTCTACATAAAAAATTTCTTTGTGTGTTGTCTTTTATATTGGTTTTCGATTATTATCCCTCTGAGTAACTCGAGGAAGTCTGTCTTGACTAAAAGGAGCAAGGATTGGGGGCATAATATCTTCTTTGTTTTATGCTTGAAGGAATGATCCCAATGATCTGGAAACATCTAAATTAGCTAGGTGTCTGTGATAAGAGCCTTCACATCAAAGTGAAATCGCCTCACATACCTCGACTCTGCTTATTTGAATGCTACAGAGAGATTCCCATCATTTCTTTGTCTATTTTGAGGGAATTTCTCTATTGTGCAATCCAGGTCCTTGTGAAATCTGTCCAAGGATATGAATGAAAAAAGGGTAATTGCAGACAAGATAATTAATATTGCACATGAAAAGCAAGGAACTCTAATCTGTCTGCTATAACTGTAAAATGCTCAATGATGACAATTAAACTTTTCAAAATCCAGTGACTAGGTTTAGGTTGCATTTTGCATATCATCTTGCATTTCATTCTACATCTCGTGAATGTAGAGTGATTTCAGTATGGTAACACTAATTTCTATATCTTCTGAATGAGAGTTGGAAGCTTCACCATTTCTTAGCTAAGTGGTCTATTTTCATGATTTCTTCGATCGAGTACTTGTGTTTTGAGATGTTAGCTGCATACACGAGCATCTTATATAGATTTAAACATTTGCATTACTCATTACGCATTCTCGTTCATTTATGTGCATATGAAAAGAAACAAAAATAGACAT
Organism: Cryptomeria japonica; assembly: GCF_030272615.1. NCBI lineage: Eukaryota > Viridiplantae > Streptophyta > Pinopsida > Cupressales > Cupressaceae > Cryptomeria > Cryptomeria japonica. The sequence continues at coordinate 51,934,743 of NC_081406.1, read as the reverse complement.
CCATATTCATTTGGATTCATACATTCATGCTAAAAATAAATGCATACATATAGAATAAAGCATATAAAGACATCTCATAAACGAATCAACACAAGTACGATGAAGTCCAATCAGATCTTGTATATATATATCATGTCAAGTCTAAGGTACAAAATGATGTCGAATGACATATACAAACTCCCATCGGAGCAAGAATCGTATAGGCTACAAAAAATGGGTGTGTCTACAAAAAATATCCAAGCTACAACAAGAAATAATCTAACTAGCACCCTCTCCCTCATCGCCTGGTGGAGGAGGAGCCTGATGACCGGGATCCTGACGAGGCGCCTGCGCTCCCTCTGATCGTGCCATATACTGCGAGTAGGGTATCACTTGCTGTGCAACAGGAACTGCGACACTATATGCTGCCACATAATAAGCTGCCCTACTACTCTGGAGAAGGACCTCTTGTTGTAAATCCTCTATCTCTGCTCTTGACTCTGCCCTCAATGATGCGATCTAGCGATCACGCTCGACCCTCACCTCGGCAAGCTATCAGTCTCGCTCCACTGACTGAGTCTAAGCCACTGTCAACTGTGACCGTAGCTTGGTAAGAAGTGCTCTCATCGACCGCCCTACGTCAGTCCCTTGCTCTCTTGCAGGCTCTCCACCCCCATCTCCACCTGTGGCTCTACCCTGCTCATCCCGCCGCTGTCGGACCTGTCTCGGAGCTGAACGCTCCTCCATAGTCCCACCCAATCTCACTCCTACATGTCCTAGGGATCCACCCTCTTCCCTCTGTTGTCCACCCTCAGCTGGAACCCTGATACTGCTAGCACTAGGATCACCACCTATCCACTGTGGAGCCTTAGCTCTCCGTGCCTGTCCCTGCCTATGTCCCTATCCCTATGTCGGTGCGGGGGCATCATCCTCAACATCCTCAATATGAGGAGCCTGCTCACCCGGATCTGTGAATCGAGGGAACGAATGTTGTTGAAAATAATCTCTATACTGGGGCAATAACCCCGCATCCACTACATCATCCATGTAATCCCACCTCAGGCGGTGTAAACCAGTCAGCTCCTGCATCGCCAAAGCATAGGACAACTATGGAGACCATCCCTGTCTCTCCTCATCTACGTAACGAGCATAAGTTGTGTACTCCTGCGAGATCCCCTGAGGCCGGCCATACTGCCTCATCACTCGAGAAACGATGAATCGCTCCACAATGGTCTGTGATCTCCCGATAAGAGGGTGCGTAATAAAAACGTCCCTGCAAACCATCCGCTAGTCATCCCACGGTTGCAAGCTTCTATACGGTCTCCATACAACGGCTATCAAGTCATCTAGCTATCATCTCCAAAAATTTGTCTTGCCCATATGGGACTGTGTAATGTATCCGACATACCTATATATAATCAACTGCCCAAGCTCTCTACTGTCATCTACTATGGGCCGACAAACGAGAAGGTGCTCCCAAGCCCACACCTGCAAAATATATACACCAGCGGCCATGCTCCGCCCATCCCTATACACGATCTCATGCATCTCTTGATACATGTGGGCCAATAAACATGAACCCCAGCCAAGTCTCTAAGGAGTCTCTATCAATCTCTCTAACATCCGACCCCATCCGCACTGGAAGCCCTGCTGCCCTCTGTTTGGCATCAGAAAACAACCTATGAACCCTGCTAGAACACATGCCAGAGGATACTCCTCGTTGTACCTGCTCATCAGTATGTCCCAACTCATGGAATGAGTCAAAATGTCAGGATCACTGAAGACATGCCTCACTGCTTGTAATCCTGGAAGGTGCCCTAAATCATAATCCACCTTATCCCCAACAAAAGGGATACGGAGGATCCTATATACATCCTCGGGAGTGATAGTCAACTCCCCCACCGACAGATGAAACATGTTATGCTCTGAATGAAATTCTCAACCAATGTCATGAGCATTCCGTGGTTCACACGAATATTAGGTAATCTCAATAGATGAGTCAAGCCGCACAAGTCAATATGAGCCTGCTCAACCTCAGATAAATGTCGAACTAATGCCATAGTAGGAGGATAAACGCATCTAAACAACACAGGAGGTAATCGAACCTGCAAAAACCCAAAAACAAAGCATCAAAAAATATTCCACATGAGCCTACAAGAAAAGAAAAACATCACGCAAATCCAACTAAGTCAAATGCAAAATCAAAATTTCATGTTTAGACCTTAAAAAATGCTCAATGTCTCTCGAACGAAAAAACACAGAGAAGTAGAACCTCGTACGAACCAAGATTAGCTTTTGCATGACAAAACAACCCCAAATGACATACTATTGGCTTTCACATGACAAAATGGTCTTTTAACAGAAATGTCATATGATACGAGGGTGCATCCCGAATGACAAATCTAATGGGTTTAAACAACAAAAGAAATTATGCCAGTTACTCGTACGAGCCAGGATTAGCTCTCACACGATAAACCGTGACGCTCGACCCCAAACATGCAAAAAACTTGCAAAATGAACAAAAAAAATTCAAAATTGAAAACATAAACAAGCTTAAGATCGATCACTTACCGTTGGCTCATAGTTTCGAGGTCGATTATGTCTCCTCTGGTGCTCGAATCGATGCTGATGAGTAGGGACCACCATTTTCTTCGCAGAAGGCTTTTTGAATTTTCAAACTTGGAGGGTTAAAATGAATTGAAAATGACACTTCTGTCCCATATATAGCCAAAAATCTAATTTTTCAACTTGCTCCGGTGGACACGAAAATTGTACCCTTAGCTAGTTTGACTGTTCTAATTCCATTTTCAGGATCGAAATCGAAATTCGAGATCATTTTTGTTAGGATTTCAAGCAGATCCGAAGCAAATATGAACTAACAATTATATGTATATTTAAATACAAAAGATAAAGGAATAAAATAGGACACAGATAACACAGAGATTTAACGTGGTTCACCCAGAATGGGTTACGTCCACCATACACAACCATCCAATCTTTCTTATTATCCAGCAAAAATAGTACATCAACATTCCAATGCCTTAAGCATCCCAACCGCTTATAACATGCATTTTTAGGGCAACAAACAAAATTAGCCTTTTTAGGGTTTTATTACAATGTCGGTTTTCATCAACAAAAAATGGCAAAATATTTTTTCTCGGGGGCTACCGCCATTGAATCCCCGTAGCGGGCTTCACCCTTTTTGGGGGCTGCCGCCCCCAAACCCCAGCGAGGATACGTGTTGAGTGTACAGTACTTTGCTAATCAGTCGCCACATTTCAACAATCTCCCACTTGGAGACTGATCAGGCTCCACACCGAACAGTCTCCCACTTGGAGACTGATACTACACGACACCATTGTACATGCAACATCCGCTGGATAAAACACTAGGACTTGACTGGTATAAATTCCACAATTATCAATCAAGAAGACCAACAAAAACTGATGAAGAAATTAGCTTCTCCTATGGAACTGCCTTCATGAACATATCAACAGAATTATCACTTGTGTGAATCTTCTCAAGCCATAATTGACCCTCCTCCAAAACAGTCCAGATGAAGTGGTACCTGAGTTGAATGTGCTTTGTCCTTGAATAAAAAGCAGAGTTCTTCGCAAGATGAATGGCACTCTGGCTATCAGTATACAATGGGCGATCCTCCTGTGTCTGACCCAATTCCTCCAGAAAACATTGTAACCAAATCATCTCCTTGCTAGCTTTTGTAGCAGCAACATACTTAGCTTCAATGGTTGAAAGTGCAACAACCTTTTGCAGCCTAGAAATCCAACTGACTGCAGTTCCCCCTATAGTAAAAACAAACCCTGTAGTGCTCCTCCATGAATCAATATCACCTGCCAGATCAGAGTCAACAAATCCACTCAAAGCAGCATTAGATCCTTTGAAACATAATGCTTCGTAGTGGTTCCTTTCAAATACCGAAGGATCCATTTAACAACATTCCAATGTTCCATATCCAGATTACTCATAAACCTGCTCACAACTCTCACTGCATGTGCAATATCTGGCCTTGTGCATACCATTGCATACATCAGACTGCCAACAGCTGATGAATACGGGATGTTAGACATTTTCTTTACCTCTTCCTATGCCTTTGGGCACATCTCCTTAGTCAATTTGAAATGACTAGCCAAAGGTGTACTAACTGCTTTTGCATCCTGCATGTTGAATCTTTTCAACACCTTCTTTATATACTCGCTTTGGGACAAATTCAAGGTTCTATTTTTTCTGTCCCGTGTAATCCTCATATCGAGAATTTGCTTAGCTGCACCCAAATCCTTCATAGCAAATGACCTAATTAATTTCTGTTTAAGATCATTTATATGTTGCATGTTAGACCCAACAACAAGCATGTCATCAACATAAAGCAACAGGATAATATAACTGGCATTATCAAATCTCTTAAAATATACACAATGATCAGAATGACATCTATGATAACCGTGTTCAGCCATGAAACTATCAAATTTTAAATACCATTGTCGGGGTGCTTGCTTTAGACCATACAGACTTTTCTTCAACCTGCACACCAAGTTCTCCTTACCTTTGACCTCATATCCCTGTGGTTGCAACATGTAAATTTCCTCCTCCAAATCTCCATGGAGAAAAGTTGTTTTCACATCTAATTGTTCAAGATGTAAATCATCTGCAGTCACAAGACTAAGTACAGTTCTAATTGAAGTCATTTTTACAACTGGAGAAAATATTTCATCATAATCTATACCTTTTTTCTGTGCAAAACCTTTTACCACAAGTCTGGCCTTATATCTTTTCTGACCTCCTTCCTCCTCCTTCAGCTGATAAACCCATTTGTTAGGCAAGGCTCTTTTTTCTACAGGTAAAGGGACTAAGTCCCAAGTCTTATTTTTCATCAAGGAGTCCATCTCCTCTTTCATACGTAGCTCCCACTGTTGTTTGGCATCCACCTGCATTGCTTCTTCATATTCTTCTGGTTCACCAAAATCAGTTAATAATATAGAATACAAAGAAGGAGAAAATCTTTCAGGGGGTCTACTTGATCTCGTAGAACATCTAACACTTGCAGGAGTTTGTGAGATATTCTGTCGTTGCTGAGCATCGGGTACCTGTGGCATTTCATTTTCAGGAATCTCATCCAACACCACATATTCTTGCTTGTCCTGTTCATGCTTCTTTTCCTGCATCTGTTCTTTATACATAACCTTCTCATTGAATATAACACCTCTACTTCTAGTTATTTTCTTATTTTCAAAATCCCATAACCGATAGCCATATTCATCTATCCCATATCCAATGAAGGTACATTTCTGAGATTTAGCATCAAGCTTGGTTCTGTTTTCTTTATCAACATGGACAAAAGCTTCACAACCAAAGGTTTTCAGAAAAGAATAATTTACCTTTTTACCAGTCCATGCCTCCTCTGGAATACCACCATCCAAAGGGGTTGAAGGTCCTCTATTTATCAAATAGACAGCAGTATGTACAACATCTACCCAAAAATGTAAGGGCAATCCAACATGCAATCTCATGCTCCTCGCACATTCCATGATAGTCCTATTCATTCTCTCTGACACACCATTTTCCTGTGGAGTTCCTGGAACTGTCTTCTTCTTTCTAATCCCATTTAAGGAGCAGTAATCTTCAAATGCCTTCCTGCAATACTCACCTCCATTATCTGATTTGAGACACTTCAACCTTTTTCTTGTCTCATTCTCAACCAAAGCTTTCCATTTCTTAAAAGTTTCAAAAACATCTGATTTTTGTTTTAGGAAATATACCCATGTTTTTCTAGTTGAGTCATCAATAAAAATAACATAATAACAAGAGCCACCAAGAGATGATACCTGAGCCGGTCCCCATACATCTGAATGCACAAGCTCTAACTTCTCACGCTTCTTCTCTTTCCCAACCTTGAGAAATCTGACTCTTTTTTGTTTGCCATAAACATAGTTTTCACAGAACTCTAAATCAATCTTCTTTAGTCCTAACAATAGATTTTTGGAGTAAAGAATTTTCATCCCTTTCTCACTCATGTGCCCAAGCCTATGGTGCCACATAATCGAATCTGTTCTTGCAACATCTATTGTTGTTGTCCCTGCAGTAACTTTATCTGTAGCAGCTAAGGTAGAGTAAGTGTTACCAGTACACAGATATAATGTGCCTACCTTCGCACCTTTAGCTACTACTAATGATCCTTTACTGACCTTCCAGATACTGTCTGAGAAGGTAACTATGCAACCTTCACTACCTAGTTGCCCTGCAGAAATTAAATTTCTTCTTAAGTTAGGAACATGTCTTACCTCTTGCAGAAACCAATCATTACCATTCTGCAACTTGATCTTTATCTTTCCTTTTCCAACAATTTGACAGGGCTCATCATCACCCAAATATACCTGTCAAAAATCACCTTGAACATAATCTAAAAAATATTTTCTATGGGGTGTAGCATGAAATGAAGCCCCAGAATCTATTACCCAGGAATCATTAACATTATCCAAACATAAGATTAAAGCATCTTGTAAAGTATTACTTGCAATATTAGCTTCCTTACTGTCATTTTCATTTTTGTCTCCTTCTTTGTTTTTTCGAGACCAACAGTCTTTCTTTAGATGACCAGGCTTTCTGCAGTACCAACAATCTTTCTTTCCTCTAGATTGAGAGCGTCCTTTCTTTGACTTCCCTCATGACTTCTCATTCCAAGGGCCTTTTCCTCTTTCATTTGATCTTCCTCTGTTCTCCATATTCAAAACACTACCCGATGATGTTGGAGTCTCACTTGTGCTTTTCCTTCGCATTTCCTCACTTAGGATAACACCAACAATATCATCAAATACCAAAGTATTTTTACCAGAGACAGAGTTACTTACAGCCATAACCAAGCTATTCCAGCTTTTTGGCAAAGAACACAAAATCAAGAGAGCCCTAACCTCTTCTGTAAAGGTAATTTTTATCGAAGACAATTGACTGGTAGTTGTATTAAATTCATTTGAGTGCTCCGCTACAAATACTCCCTCACTCATTTTCAAATTAAACAAACACTTCATAAGAAATACCTTATTCGAAGCCGAGGGTTTCTCATACAGCTTAGCCAATGTCGCCATCAAATCAATCATTTTTGCTTCTGTTATATTGAAAGTTACAGATGGTGCAAGGCACAATCGAATGGATCCCAGTGCCTTTCTATCTAAAATGTCCCATTCTTCATCTGACATTGTGGTCACTTTCTTTGCCTTTCCTTTTAATGGCTGCCACAAATCCTTTTGATACAGGTAATCCTCCATCTGCATTTTTCATAACTGATAATTCTGGCTGTTAAACTTTTCGACCTTGAATTTGGAATCCTCCATTGCTCCCACTCAAATTTGAAAGTCCTACCAATTTACAGAAAACCTCTCTCTGATACTAATTGTTAGGGTTTCAAGCAGATCCGAAGCAAATCTGAACTAACAATTATATGCAGATTTAAATACAAAAGATAAAGGAATAAATAGGACACAGATAACACAGAGATTTCACATGGTTCACCCATAATGGGTTACATCCACCATACACAGCCGTCCAATCTTTCTTATTATCTATCAAAAATAGTACATCAACATTCCAATGCCTTAAGCATCTCAGCCGCTTATAACATGCATTTTTAGGGCAACAAACAAAGTCGGCCTTTTTAGGGTTTTATTACAATGTCAGTTTTCATCAACAAAAAAGGCAAAAAAAATTTTCTCGGGGGCTACCGCCCCCAAACCCACGCCCAGAGCCCGACCCCGGACCCCGACGAAGATACATGGTGAGTGTACAGTACTTTGCTGATCAGTTGCCACATTTCAACAATTTTGCTAGTCAATTTCAAAATTTAGACCACTTATCACTTTTCATCAAATGCTTTTTCTTTAACTTTGCGCTCAATTTCAACGTTGAATCTCAATTTAATTTCTACAAATAAACTTTGCACTCAATTTCTCGCCAAATTTTCAAAAAAAAAATTCTCTAAATCAATTTGTGCTCAAACAACTTATCATCGCTCAAAATTGCCTATAATCATTATGTACCCTCACTATCTTTCGATTTCGCTCTCAAGGGGGCATACTCGTGACCTTATGACCTTACATCTTCAAATGTCGAGAAAATTTTCAAATCTTCATCGAAAGTTGAGCAAAACATCTTTTTCTACTAAAGAAAATCAAATAAGACCTCATCGCTAGGGGCATCTCAACTTCATCGCTTTATATCAAGTTGATATTTCTCAATCATCTGAATCGAACCAATCGCTAGGGGCATATCAGTTTCATTGCTTCAAATCAAGCTGATATTTGTCTTCATTTGAATCAATCTCTTAATGTTAATCAATTTCATCGCTTTTCATCAAGCTGATTATTCATTTAAACTCAATCAAGGGTTTAAAGAGTTTATTTGATCATGCTCAATCTAAGCAGGTGTTCAGTATTCGTCGCTTTGGATCAAGCTAGACGACTTATCTTCATCGTATCTTGATCAATCAAGTTCAAGATCAATTTTTATCATCACTCATTGTATCTAAGTTCAATCAAGTTCTAGATCAGTAAGATCTGCTTCTTGATCAATCAAGTTCAAGTTCGGTATCTTTTGTTTTCTATCGTTCCTAGTTCAATCAAGTTCAGGATTGGTATCGCTTTAATTAGACTTCATTCAGCTTCATCGCTTCGAAACAATCTAAACACCTCGCTTTCATCTAGTTCGTGATCAATCAAGTTCAGAACTGGTATCTCCTAGACATCAAATTTTCTTTGAACCAACACACTGCTCGCACATTAATTCAAAGAGGGGCAAATATAATACCCTAAAAATGGTCATTTAAACCATGGGCCCCTAATCTCGACAACATCACCAAGGTCCTAACCAAAGGCAATTAAATAAATCTTGAGCACACAATTAATTCTAAAATCATCAAATGTCACATGGCAAATCAATCACTCAATATTAATTATTTAATTAATTGATCATTCCAAGTAAATCATTTTAAACAATTATCTTATTTATTTTATTAAATATCCTAACATATTTAATTAAATAAATCAATTTGCCACAAATCTTAAAAAAGGAAACAAATCAAGAAAGAGGAATTGGAAATTATGAGCACAAATCTTCAAAAAAGGAAATAAATCAAAAAAGGAATTAATTGACAAAAAAGAATTAAAAATTGAGAAAATAAATCAATTGGAGATAATCTTGAAAAAAACAAATTAAAAATTGATAGATAATCTCAAAGAGAGCAATTAAAACAATTAAATCTTAAAATTGAATGAAATAGAGAATAAATCAGTTTTTTCTTGATTTTATCTTAATTTTAGTTCAATTTCCTTTAAAACTGAGAAAAGCATCCAATCACATCAATTCACCTGGATTGTGCTTCCTCTTGGAAAATCTTGACCGCTCATCATCATTTGATCTCAGCCGTTGGTTTCTTTTTGAATTTTCTATAAATTCAGGCTCTCAGCCGTTGGTTTCTTTCTGAATTTTCTATAAATTCAGGCTCTTATCTCTCATTCAAAAAAATCCTAGAGAATGTATTATTATTATGCTGTTTTTGCTCTAGGTTCATTGATAATTTGCATTGATATATTGCATATTAGTTAAATCATTTAGATCATTTATCTCATTTATTGCTTAAATCTTGTTAGATTAATCTTGCATCCATCTGGCATTAATATCACACTCATATAGATTAAAATCCTTCGTCTTGGTGTTGTCTAGTCACTGGATTGCTTATACAAATCTGAGAGCAATCTTATACTCGCATCTTTTAGAAGGCAATGGGTCAATTTGTTATGGTTTTCATATTCATGTTTATATCTGTCTAACCATGCATGTAATGACTTGATTGAAGTGTTGTGCTTACAGATCCTTAGTCCACTTTTCACACACACATCTATGATTGGTGAGATAAAATTTTTCTTAGGTTTGTAGATTGCACAGGCAGGAAAAGGTATCTTTATATATCAAACTAAGTATGTGAAGGAATTGCTGAAGAAGTTTGGATTAGATGATTCCAAACTGGTTGGAACTCCTATGGTGACTGGTTGTAAACTATTAAAATTGATGAATCTCTTAAAGCTAATTAGAGTTTGTACATATCTATGGTTGGTGGACTGCTATATCTTACTCCGACTAGGCCTAACATTATGCTTGTTGTGTGTATGGATGCTAGATATCAAGCTGATCCGAAGGAGAGTTATGTCACTTCTATTAAAAGAATATTCAAATATCTAAAAGGAACGGAAGATTATGGTTTATGGTATCCAAAGAATGATGATTTCATGTTGTGTGCTTACACTGATGCAGATTGGCCAGGTGATGTTGATGACCAGAAGAGTACTATCGGTGGAGCATTCTTTTTAGGTGAGAAATTGGTTTCATGGGCTAGCAAGAAACAAGATTCAATCTCTTTATCTACTGTTGAAGCTGAGTACATTGTCGCTGCTAGTAATTGCACTTAGATAGTTTGGATGAAGCAAATGCTGAAAGATATCAAAGTTATTTATGATGAATCTACTATTATATACTGTGATAATTCCAATGCTATAAACATGTCTAAGAATCCAGTGCAACATGCAAAGACTAAGCATATATCAATCAAATATAATTACTTGAGAGAGAAAGTCAGCAAACATAAGGTGAAGCTAGAATATGTATCTACAAAGGAATAAATTACTGATATTTTTACTAAGCCTTTGCCTACAGATACATTTGTCTATTTGAGAGACAAGTTAGGGATACCCACCCCTCCTGATGAGAATTAGATGCATTGTGTTGCATCGATTTGGTGGAATTCAGAGCCTTATTATTTTACCTGGATTGATGAGTTGGTGTTGCTCCTCTGCTAGAGTAGTCTGTTGATTTGGTTGTATATCCCAGGGGGATAGAGATTCATGATTATGTTTTGCGAGAGAGTTTGGTTTTTTGCTTGGTGAGCTTTGGCATTGCTCTCAAAGGGGGAGATAAATCATGTGAAAAATTTCTTTATCTATATTGATCTTAGGGGGACTTTGTTGGTTTTTTGTTTTGGGACTTTGCATTGACTATTTTTCACATTCATATGTTGTCATCAATGCCAAAGGGGGAGATTGTTGGATTATTGGGAAGATTGTTGGATTTGGTTGTTCATTGCTGCTACTAGGATATGTTGTTTTCATTGATGTCAACATATTCCTGTGAGTTGTTCTGATGAGTTTGGGAAGAGTTTTTGGTCCGGTTTTGTAGTTTGGTTTTGTTGATCATTGTTTTGCAGAATCCGGTATATTCCAGTGTTGTCACATCTTGTGCTGAGACTTTGTATTATTATTTGGGATGATCTTGTGTATCTTTATTTTAGATGGTTTGTGGTTTGGTTCTCTGCAAGTTATCTTTCCTCGTGATAGTTGTTGATTGGTTGTGTTCTTGAGCTTTGAGATGTTGACCGATGAAGATTTGAAAAGAGGTGTTGGTGCAACTGTTTCGAATGATTCTAATGTCCTTGCTGGTGTTTCTTAGTCGTGTCCTATTTTTTTTGGTGATCTGCATTGATCGTGCAAGTTTTTGGTGATTACTATGAACCGGTGATAATTTGCGTGTTATGCAGTATTTCTGGTGGTGTAGCATGTTGTGATTGATCTTGGTAGCATTTTCGATGGATGTAATCATTTGAGAATTTGAATTAGATCCATGCTATGTAATGTAAACCATAATATTGGTTTGATGGGTGATCTTTGTATCGTGTAATGTAATTTTTGTAATTATGAGTTGAGGGTTGAGGGGTTAGCCGACCTTGTTATCAAGGTTGATGAATTGTATATATAGGTGAGATGCTTATGTAATTTAGGTGTCGGTATTGTGTCTGCATTATCTATGAGAGGTGATTGTATAAAAAAGGATATATCATTCAGTGAAGTGTTGAGGTGTTGCAGAGTAGACAACTTAGCTTAACCAAAACTGTCATTAGGCATTTGTAGATGCTATCATTGCAGTTCATTCCTTTCAGATTGTAGTTCGAATCATATTGTAAGTCAGTGAGACTTCCTTGAGGGTTGTAGCCTTCCTGACATATATCTTTTGAGCAGTGAGATCTAGGCAGTGTGCCTGAATGCATGTGCATTCCCCATTATAATATTTTCACATACTATTGCAAAGTATCATCTTATTGTGGGTAGGTTCCCACCATGGTTTTTCCCTTAACCGAGTTTTCCACATCAAAATCTCAGTGTTCTGTGTTGTGTTGTTAATTTGCTTATCTGTTGTTGCTATGGTTTATCAGTTTATGTTTTGGAGTTTAATTTGTTGAGATTTGGTGAAGATTGATTCACCCCCCCCTCTCAATCTTCCTTCTTGATTGTTGCTAACATAGGCAAGTATATAAAGAGGATTTCCCCTCTCATCTGGGGATCATGAAAAATCAAGAGGTATTCAATCACACATGAGATCAAGCAATCAATCATTCAAGAGTAATTGAGCATCTCCAGTCTTCCTTCAAGCTTTGGAGCAACAATAAAGTCAAAATTCAAGCATTGAAGTGGAGATCTACATCCTATTTCATAAAACCCTAATTCCATATGGAGGCAAACAAAATTTCACAAGGAGGTACAACCATTCAATTTTCAGTCATAATTCAATATCTCCCTTAGAAGGAGAACATTTCCTTTCAGTCATTTCAAATACATTTGTAGACACTTAAAAATAATTATTTTAATTATTTTTAATGCCTCACATAATTAATTAATTAATTATGTTAATTCAAATTCTCCTCAATATTAATTAAATATAATTAATATTGTCACTATAGCGTGTGATTGATTTATTTAATAAATCAATCCCTTTCTTTATTCTTCTAAAAAATCAAATCCTCACAAATCTTCCTTTTAGCTAATTAATTTCAATTAATTAGTCAACCTACATGATTCTTACAAATCATCTTCTTAATTCATCATCAACCTAATAAATTCTTCTAGAAACTCCCTAAACTCACTAAACATTATTCTTCTAATTTTTTTATTCCCTCCACTCATTCTCTCTCCTAGTCTAATCCTAATCCCACCCAACATTTCCTCCAATCCCCCTCCAAATGAATCGTTAATGGCTAATCGTCATGATTAGCCACAAAGTCAACTCCTTGCTTTTAAATAATCTTTTCCTAGGTGAATGTAAGATTTTTGAAATCTCACATTCCTCTAGGTATCCCCTCTCTCAAGGAATTTTTAATTCCTGTTTTATTCCTCCAATCTCGATAATATCCTTTTTGGAAGAATTTTTTAATTCCTCCAATGCACTTTGTGGAGTGTGGAGATACGAAATGCCTTTAAGGCATATTTCTTGGTCTCCACACCCTTTCTTGGAGCTTGTGTGAGCTCACAAGTAAATCTTAGCCCTTCATCTCGAATCCATCCTAGCCATCCATTTTTCTCTCCTCTTCCTATAAATAAAAGGGTTCCATCCCTTCATTTGAATATCTCGAAATCCAGTAAGCTTATGCTGCCCTTTTGAGCCCAGGAAATCATTTTGGCAGCTTCATCATTTTCATCCTTATCATCCTCCTGAAATCCATTTCATGTTGTGCACATCATTGGAGAGCCATCCACATCCAACGATCAAAGGAGCACATCAAGTGGAGCATTATCAAGGGGTGCCTTCACTTCATCAAGCTCAATCTGAAGGAGAAGGTAAAATAGCAAGGTAAAATGGTCTTTTCATGCTATTTTAGCATTTTGCAGGTTTATTTTATTATGTTTTGATCATTTAACCTTCTAATCTATTTTTTCCTCTTCATTTTGGCATGCCCGGTGGGACCCACGTCCCTAAGAACTAATATAATTTTTTTTTTTAAAGTTTTTTGTGAGTTGTGAGACATAGGTTCAAGAATAGCGTGACTGCAAAATTTTTTTAATATCTTTTTCGCAGGTTCCAGAATAGCGGCTCTGCATTTCTGCGTGACAACTCCTTATTCTTTTACTTTTCTGTTTTTGTTTATTTTCTGTTTCTGTTTCTATTTCAGCACGACAACTCTGTTATCTGTTATGTTTATTTATAATCTGTGTGAAAGTAAGAGATTATGCTCTTGTCTATATAGATAATCAGAAATCTGGACCTTTGACACTTTTCTATTCTGTTTAGCGCGACTGTATGCTCTGATCGCAAGAAAGTGTGAAAATAGGAGAGTATGCTCTTGTCTATCTAGACAATCAGAAATCCAGATTTTTGACACTTTTCTATCTGTTTAATGCAACTGTCTGCTCTGTTAATATGTTTGAAATTTGTTAGGCGCTAACGGTAGTCTGCATTTTCTTTTCATTTCGTGTTATCTGTTCTGTTTAATCATAATCTGTCTGACCACAGGAAAGTGTGAAAGTAGGAGAGTATGCTCGTCTATCTAGACAATCAGAAATCCAGACCTTTGACATTTTTTTTTTCTATTTGAGGTTGTTTGCTCTGTTAAATCTAAGGTTTATGTTTTTTCTGTTAAATCTAGGGTTTTTGTTTGCTCTGTTAAATCTAGGGTTTCTGTTTGCTTTGTTAAATCTAGGGTTTAAAAATAAAAAATAAAAAAATTCTATTTTTTCGCCATATCTTCTTTATCTTGACTCCATTTTCCTCCAAACTTTACCAGATTCTCCGCATTGCCATTTTCCACATTTTCTTCCTTGGGGGCCTTATCCCAAAAATCCACTTTTTGAAGCCTAAATCCCATATTTCTCTATTTTTAGGGTTTGTCATAACTTCTTCCCCTTTTATCCAATCACCTCCAAATTTTTCCCATATTATCCATCTCCAGCTTTTGCTTCTTTGTCCCTCTTTGACAAATTTTCCCATTCCTTCATCTGTCCTCCAAAATCCCCATTTTTTGCTTGCTTGTCCCTTGGAAAGTGGCAAAAAACCTAGTCAAACCCCATTTACCCATCAAAGTTTCCTTCAAATCCACATTTGTCATTAGTAAAAAAGTTTTTATTTATATTTTTCTACTTATTCCCAAAAAATCAAAAAAATTAATATTTTGTCATTTTGTTGTCTTTTGCAGGACGCTTGTTGAAGACTCTATTTTTCAAACTACTAATCAAATTGTTTTGTAGGACGCTTGTTGAAGACCCCATTTTTTTTTCAAAACTACTAATCAAGTTGTTTTGCAGGACGCTTGTTGAAGACTCCATTTTTCAAAACTACTAATCAAGTTGTTTTGCAGGTTGCCTAGCTAATTCAACCAAATCTTGTGCATTTATTTAAACTAGGCACCTAGATATTAATTAAAATGGAATGAACCATTATCTTATGTGTCTTTAAGAAAAACGTAAAGGTAGGAAAGTATGCTCTCGTCTTACTAGACGATTAGAAATCTAGACCCTCCAACCTTTTCTTGTTTGATTGTGTGTTTACCTCTAGCGGGCCTGCCCTCCCAACTTGCTCTTTGAGAAGGTAAGAGGGGAACGACCCAACTGAGTACACCCGGACCTAGGGTTCCCAACTCACTATAATAAATAGGCCATTGACTACGAAAGGGTTAATGGTTGGGGCTATATGAGAGTTCACTCTCACATTGGGTGCTTAGTAGGATCCAAGAGATCTCAATCATGCTTGCGTGACTATTAAGTTCTTGGTGCTTCGTTGGGCTATAGGCCTTAATTGCGCTTGCGCAACTTCGAAGGGTAGCTCCTAATGGGAAGACTTACTAAACACCTTGTTCATAGTCGCCAAAAACCTTCTAGTCATTGGTGCAGGAGATCGGACCTCCGAAGTCGCCCATATTTTTATGGCCCTTAGTAGAGACACAGAGTTTGCCATGAGGAGTTTTCATGGGAATTGATGCTTGGCTGCCCCGAGAAGTGAGTGTTGTGGAGGGGAGCCAGTGGGGTCAAGCATCTATGTGTCCGCTCTAGGTAAGCATAGCTGGGAAACCAATTGGGATCCAATGACTATTGTCCTTGCCAGCCTTAAGAATGTTGTATATGAGCATGAGTGTCTTTGAGATAATATGCATTTGATCATTGTGTTTGCTTTGTTTGATACATACTTGCCAAGAGAAGACTAAAAACACATCACTATCCCCAAACACTTTGCAAAAACACTTGTTAAGACACAAACAATTGTCCAAGTCATTACCCACACCAAGTCCAAAATTGCGTCAAAGCTCTGTCCATCCCATATTTCATAAGCCTAAGAGAGAAGCTAAGAGTTCATCCTCTCCATCAACATTCAAGTTTGTCCTTTGAAACATTAGCTATCATCCAAATCGGGGTGGTCGTATCCCTTCATACAACTTGCCATTCGAATCGATCCTTCATGTTCATACCAAAGACAACCTAGTCATCAAGTTTCTTCTAAAACCATACCTCCTCCATCAATCATCCTCAAATTTTCTAAGTCCTTTCATCACAAATTTCTTAATTCCTTTCATCACAAATATCGTGTATGGTCGCAACTCGATCCCAAAAGAAAAAGATCTCTGAACAACAATACGACATGCTAGACATTGGTGTCCTATATGAATATCCCACACAAGATCATACACAAAGTGGGCAACTTAGCAATCAAGATCAAAGCCAAAATCCTGACATGGTTAGCCAAGATGAACTTTGTTCGGAAGTGCAAACTTTCCTAGCAGATTCTTACAACCAAGAGATGATGGATAAGTTTATTAAACACAATCCTACTGCACTTCTAAAAGCTCTTCTTGAAAATGGAGCTCAACTTCCGCTTGAGTTTAATAGATCTGCTCTCGCCCAACAACCACAAGGAGACCTCGCTCCCACACAAAGTGTTGCACCTACTATTCAAATTCAATTAATTGTAGCACCATCAATCATCCAAGCTCAATCAATGCCACCTGCAGTACCTCCCACCGTGGTCTCCATCCCACCTTCTTCCTCCTTACCATCTATACCACTATCAAATCCGATCTCATCTATTCTCCAACAAACTTCTCTACCACCTCCTTCTATTCAATCACATATTTCTATTCCACAAACTTCCCTTCCTCCCAACAATGTCGCAAATTTTATCCAGACCGTATTCAATCCCATCACAACCATTTGCAGACCACAACCAACTATCACACAAACCCCAGCGACATCGGTCATCACATCCCACATTCCCACCTCCTCATCATATCAATATATTGGTGGTGGTACATCTTCTTTGGCTCATCCAATTCTTGGGGCAAATACAATTCATCATTATCAAAGCCCACAACAAGACCTCATCAAGGAAATTCAAGACATGAAAAATATCATCAAGGACATGAAACAAATGACTAATAAAAGGAAAACTTACTCGTTCGAAGAGTTTTGCCCTTGTCCTTATGATCCATCTATATCAGTTGCACCATATCCCCCAGGATTTGAGATTCCTAAATTCACCAAGTATGAAGGCAAAGGAGACCCCCGCGATCATGTTCGAGAATTCCACATCTTATGCCAAGAAGTCTCCTATAGTGACCTTTATCTTCGTAGACTCTTTCCCAAGAGTCTCACGGGAGAAGCCCTGACATGGTTCTCATCTTTACCACGAGGTTCCATTGTCTCTTTTCCAGACTTGGCAGAAAAATTTGTGGCCCACTATGCATACAACATGGGTAATGATGTTTCTATGATGGACCTATGTAATACAAAACAAAGGCCCGGAGAAACCTTCGCCAATTTCCTACAAAGATGGCAACATCTTATCAAGAAATTCCAGTGGGACATGCCAGAACAACATCAAATTGAACTATTCCAAAAGAACTTGGTGCTTGAACTTTCAAGACCCTTAATATTCCAATGCATCAAATCCTTCCAAAAATTGACCGATAAGGGCCTCGCCCTCGAACGTGTCTTGTTGGAAGAAGGAACCTTGAAACATTACCATAAGTCGACACAAAGTTCTTCCTCTTATCATAACGAGAAGCCAAATTCTGGTCCAAGAACAAAAACATGGTCAATGATGGTGTAATTGATGCAAAGCGGGTCCAAACCGTGGTTGCTCCCCCAAAATCCACCACCAATAATCATCAATTCAACAATCAAAATAATCAAAATCAATCTCAAAAACCTCACAACAATGTCTCAATCTAGGGACGACCACCCCAATCGAATAACAGGACTCCAAGAGATTTCACTCCTCTGGCCAAGCCTATTGAAATGGTGTTTCAGAAACTTGTCCAAGCAGGTGCAGTGGTTTTTCCAATTACTCGCCTATTTGACCCCAATCAACCTAAACCAAGATGGTATAATGAAAAAGAGTATTGTGAATACCATCGTATCAAGGGACATGATACACACAAGTGTATGAAACTGAAGATCTACATACAAGATCTCATTGATAGAGGTGAGATTGAAGTAGCAAATGCAAAACCTGGTAATAACAATAACAAACTCAAAATGTACCAGGAACCCTTCCCAAATCATGATAAAGGAAAAGGCTCATCATCTAACGCAATGGGTTATGACTACGCTAATCACATAACTGGCTTTGATTTTTTAGTAGGTTGCATTGAACCTGCAGACAATCATGTCAATGTCATAACCATCCAAGGAGTCAGTCCTCCTTCTTCCCAAAGCAGACCAAATCCTGCTAGGATAGTCATTCAAGGCGCCACGCCTTCCACCTCCCATTTCCAGAATGACTGCAATGCAACTACACGTCGAGGTAAAGTCACAATCCAAGGAGTCCCTCCCCCACTAAACCCCCCACCCATGTCTTCCACCCGTCGATATGACCTTCTTGATCAACTTGGGAAGACACCTGCGTAGATCTCCATTTTGGAACTTCTCAAGACTTCCCCGGTCCATAAAGAAATTTTGGAACAAGCCCTTCTCCAATCACGTGTTCCTGATAACATCAACGCCACCCAATTCCAAGCCCTCATTGGAAACCTTGCTGCCCAACAACACATTGTATTTAACTCCAAAGATGCTCCCGCAGATGAAGACCATAACAAACCTTTGCACATCGAAGCTCTCATCCACAAGCACAAGGTCAAACGTATCCTGATAGACGGTGGATCCGGGCTTAATCTATGCACATACAAATTAATAAAACAATTGGGACTTTCTGAGGATCTGATAGACACATCAGGAAGGATCACAATAAAGGCATATGATGATGCAGAAAGAATTTCAAAGGGCATGGTCACCTTACCTCTTCAAGTGGGCCCCATTACAATTGAAACCCCTTGCCAAGTACTAGATCTTGATCTCCCCTAAAACATTCTCCTCGGGAGGCCATGGATTCATTCCTTGCAGACTGTACCCTCCACCTATCACCAATGCATCAAATTCCCCTATAATGGAAGAGTGATCACTATCAAAGGTGATCCCCAACCTTTTCAATATTGCAAACTATTAGAGGGGAAGCATTTGTATCATTGCCCACTAAATAGACCCTCACCAATGCCTCCATCTGACACATCAAATGTTTCCTCCACATCATCCCAACCAAATAATCAAATCAAGATCTTGGACAATGGCTGTGGAGAATACAAATTGGAGGACGTCTTATTGATAAACAACCTCCCTCTCTCTCCTAAGTCATTTGGCAAACCAAAAGAGCTCAAAAAGGACCTAAAACTAGTCATGCAATGCCAAAACACCACCTTCCAACAATGGGGCCCACTTGATAATGAGAGCCTCAAAGCATATATCTCTTCATGGCTGTACAGAGAAGAGGATGAAGATCCAGCAAGAATATCCAAAAAAATGTACCCAAAAGCATCTGCCATAGTTGAAAAAATGGGTTACAAAGGACATGGCCCGGGACCAGAGGAGAAAGGAAGAAAAGCACCCATAAATCCTATCTCCTACAGATACAACAGAGGCTTGGGGTACACCCCAGTGCCTAAGATTACTATTGTTGGTGCCCCTTCTAGTCCTTCTTCGGATATCGAAAGTGCTGACGAAGAGGAATTCCACGAAATGCCTTATGAATACGAGAAAGATATCTTCTTGGATGCTTACATCAATACCATCACCCCCGTAACCCTTCCCACTTCACATGAGCTACATCTTGTCCATCCTGAACTCATTGACTGGGGCCAACAAGACAAACCCACCTTAGATATTTGCACTGACAATAATGCTCTCATTGCTCTCCTGACGGTGCCAAACCTGGAAGATTGTAACAGAATCGAGGGTATTAAACTACACGAAAAGGGATACTTTGGTAGTTAGGTCAAGTCCCTTAGCCACAAAAAAGATAATAAAAGGAAAAGACATGATTCCCTAGGTGAAAACCTCCCTGAGGCACTTTTGGATGAGCAAAAAATAAAAACAAAGGGCGTATCCGAAAGTGAAAACCTGGAAAAGGCACTTAACAATGAGGGATTTGACCTCCCTACCATTGGTTATCTTCCACAAGACAAATAAAATTTGCTGATAGAAGAAATAGACAACATCAACATGGGCACCGAAGTCATTCCGAAAAATGTGCTTATTGCCAAATCCCTCACAGAAATAGAGAAACAAAACTTCATCAACTTCCTTACAGAGGTAAAAATCAATTTTGCATGGTCCTATTTTGATATGCCAGGGTTGGATCCTGCCTTGGTGGTTCACAATCTCGCCGTCAGCCCAGATGCAAAACCTGTAAAACAAAAATTGCACAAAATGCACCCACATGTTGCACTCCTGGTCAAGGCAGAACTCCAAAAGATGTTAGATGCAGAATTTATCAAACCAATAGATTATGCTGAATGGGCCTCCAACATTGTACCTGTCGGCAAACCTGCTGGGGGCATCCGCATTTGCACAGATTTCTGAGATCTAAATATAGCTTGTCCTAAAGATGATTTCCCGCTCCCAAACATAGATATGATTGTGGACCTTACAACAGGACATGAGATGCTATCGCTTATGGATGGATTCTCTGGATACAACCAAATCAGGATTGCAGATGAGGATCAGCATAAAACTGCATTCATAACACCATGGGGGACTTTCTGTTATCGGGTCATGCCTTTTGGTCTCAAAAATGTTGGAGCTACATATCAACGTGCAATGACAACAATTTTCCATGACCTCTTATACAAAATTATGGAGGACTATGTGGATGATCTGCTAGGCAAATCTAAGACAAGACAAGAACACATTCCCATTCTAAAGCAGATCTTTGAAAGATTAGAAAAATACAAACTACGGCTGAATCCAAAAAAGTGTGTGTTTGGAGTCACATCGGGAAAACTATTAGGATTCATAATTTCCCATAGAGGCATCGAGGTCGATTCTACAAAAGTAAAAGCTATCATGGAAATGCCTCCACCAAAAACTCTTAGACAACTGCGCAGTCTCCAGGGAAAAATCCAATCTGTCAGGCGTTTCATTTCACAACTAGCAGATAAGTGCCATCCATTTGCACACCTCCTGCGGAAGGATACAAAATTCAAATGGGATTGCTTATGCCAAAAGGCCTTTGAGAAACTAAAAGAATATCTAGCATCACCTCCGGTATTGATGCCTCTTGCTCCTGGAAAACCCCTTATTTTGTATATATGCGCTACTGCAGTGGCATTGGGGGCATTATTGGCACAAATAGATGATCAAGAGGAAGAACATACCATTTACTACATTAGTCGTACACTGGTAGGGTATGAACTCAACTATACCCCCATTGAAAGAGCATGCTTGGCGTTGGTGTTTAGCACACAAAAACTCCGACACTATATGCTAAACAACAAAACAAAAGTATTTGCTAAAATCGATCCACTTAAATATCTCTTGTCCAAAGTTGTTCTCATTGGCCGAACGACTAAATGGGTCATGATCTTAAGTGAGTTTGACATTGAATATATGGACAAAAAAGCAATCAAGGGACAGGTCATTGCAGATCAGTTGGCTGAAGCTCCACTTCCAGGTGACCATCCTCTTCTCACAGAATTACCAGATGAGTTCATTATGACTGTTACTACATCCTCCACATGGCAATTGTATTTTGATGGCTCCTACACTCAAAATGGATCGGGGGTAGGAATATTATTGGTCACACCTCAAGGAGATGGCATCCCAAAATCATACAAGATAGCCTTTGCATGTACCAACAACGTAGCAAAATACAAGGCCCTCATCATAGGTTTACGCTTGGCTATCCATTGGAAAATAAAGGAATTACAAGTCTATGGCGATTCCCAACTTGTCATAAAACAAGTCAATGATGAATACCAAACAAAAGATGATAAACTCCTTCCCTACCGTACCATGGTTGAAGATCTTAAGCAAAATTTCACGACAATCAAGTTTGATCAAATCCCATGAACAAACAACAGGGTTACAGATGCAATGGCCACCATTGGTTCCCTCCTTCAAATGCCAGCACACAGTCAGAAGTGCGAGTTCTTGGTCGAGCAATTGTTTATACTGACATATGACCTACCAGAGTCTGAAATGGTGTGTGTTCTCGTTGGTCCCGAGTCCCCTTGGTACCAAGAAACCTTCACTTTCCTCAAAGACAACACCATTCCCCCACACCTCACCAAAACCCAGCAACAAACCTTCATTTGCCGATGTGCCTATTACACCATCCTTGCAAACACCTTGTTCAAAAGGCATTTTGATGGTTCCCTCCTAAGGTGTTTAGATAAACAAGAAGCAGAATGGGCATTACATGAAGTACATGAGGGTATCTGTGGGGCACACTCAAGTGGACTCACATTGGCTAAAAAACTTTTGAGAATAGGATACTATTGGCCTAAAATGGAAGAAGATGCATACAACTATGTGAAGAAATGCATCCCTTGCCAGCAGCATGGCGACAAGATTCATGCACCGTCACAAGAATTGCAGCTATTCATTACACCATGGCCCTTCTCGTAGTGGGGGCTCGATCTCATTGGGAAAATCCATCCTTCATCTTCCAACGGACATAAATTCATTATCACAGCCACTGAATACTTCACCAAGTGGGTAGAGGCTATCCCTCTTAGTCTCACCACCGGCAAGCAAATATCCAAATTCATCCTTAACTACCTAATATGTCGGTATGACATCCCAAAAGTTATCATCACAGATAATGGTAAACAATTTAAAAACCAGGATGTCAAAGAACTCTGCTAAAAATTCAACATCCAACACTGCTTCTCCACTCCATATTACCCCCAAGGCAATGGCCAAGATGAGGCTTCTAATAAAACCCTAATAAAAATCCTCAAAAAGACAGTCAATGAAGCAGGCCGTGATTGACACCTCCAAATCCATCCTGCATTGTGGGCCTACCGCACCTCCATCCACACCCCCACAGGCGCCACTCCTTATTCTCATGTACAAGAGGTATCAGTGTGTTTGAGGGTTTCCTTGCACGAACCCACAATTTTGTATTAGTGTTTCTTAACACTTGCATTGTTGTGTGCAAGAAATTCCCGTTTGTCTACAAAGTCAGTCCATGCCCTGGGTTTCTCATGGCATCCTGATTTCTATAATCAGTGGTGCAAGTCACTTAGGGCAACATCAAACTAGGTTGGCTCTCCACATTTGTTGTGCACAAAATCTCACCATCATTCCATCAAAACCCTAAACTCAATAATCCCATGGAGTTCTCAATTGCCCCCATTTTCCTCCGCGGTCTCGCATCTCTTATTCTTCTTTCCAAATACCTCACAACTACTTCATATATCTTCCTCATTTATCCCTTCCACCCTAATTTTTCTTCTTCTATTTTTCCTCACATAATCAATTTGGATTCTGATTCATGTCTTATACAGGATGTATCCTTCCTGAAACCAGACGCTCTGATCATGTCTTATATAGGATGAATCATTCCCGAAACTAGACGTTGTGATCAACAATCTCTTGTACAAGATGAATCCTTCCTGAAACCAGACGTTGTGATCGATCATGTCTTATACAGGATGTATCCTTCCTAAAATCAGACGCTTTGATCATGTCTTATACAGGATGAATCCTTCCTGAAACCAGACGTTGAGATCGATCATGTCTTATACAGGATGAATCCTTCCTGAAACCAGACGTTGTGATCGATCATGTCTTATACAGGATGAATCCTTCCTAAAACCAGATGCTTTGATCATGTTTGTCTTATACAGGATGAATCCTTCGTGAAACCAGACATTGTGATTGATCATGTCTTATACAGGATGAATCCTTCCTGAAACCAAACGTTGTGATTGATCATGTCTTATACAGGATGAATCCTTCCTGAAACCAGACGCTTTGATCATGTTTGTCTTATACAGGATGAATCCTTCCTGAAACCAGACTGAATCTAGATCTTATCAATCGAATTGAATCAAATCTATCGGGAAATTAATCTCACAAAACTCCAAAGATCAATTACCTCAATTAATTTCCCGAGGGGGCATCACCATACCGTAATCTATCAATCAAGAGCCAGGGCATCCTATCAAACCAATATCAACATCAAAACAAGATTATTCTTTGAATCAATGCGTCATCACACCTCGCTTCAAAGAGGGGCAAAATGTAGACACTTAAAAATAATTAATTAATTAATTATGTTAATTCAAATTCTCATCAATATTAATTAAATATAATTAATATTGTCACTATAGCATGTGATTGATTGATTTAATAAATCAATCCCTTTCTTTATTCTTCTAAAAAATCAAATCCTCACAAATCTTCCTCTTAGCTAATTAATTTCAATTAGTTAGTTAACCTACATGATTCCTACAAATCATCTTCTTAATTCATTTAACCTAATAAATTCTTCTAGAAACTCCCTAAACTCACTTAACATTATTCTTCTAATTTTTTAATTCCCTCCACTCATTCTCTCCCCTAGTCTAATCCTAATCCCACCTAATATTTCCTCCAATCTCCCTCCTAATGAATCGTTAATGGCTAATCGTCATGATTAGCCACAAAGTCAACTCCTTGCTTTTAAATAATCTTTTCCTAGGTTAATGTAAGATTTTTGAAATCTCACATTCCTCTAGGTATCCCCTCTCTCAAGGAATTTTTAATTCTTGTTTTATTCCTCCAATCCCCATAATATCCTTTTTGGGAGAATATTAATTCCTCCAATGCACCTTGTGGAGTGTGGAGATACGAAATGCCTTTAAGGCATATTTCTTGGTCTCCACACCCTCTCTTGGAGCTTGTGTGAGCTCACAAGTAAATCTTAGCCCTTCATCTCAAATCCATCCTAGCCATCCACTTTTCTCTCCTCTTCCTATAAATAAAAGGGCTCCATCCCTTTATTTGAATATCTCGAAATCTAGTAAGTTTATGCTGCCCTTTTGAGCCCAGGAAATCATCTTGGCAGCTTCATCTTTTTCATCCTTATCATCCTCCTGAAATCCCTTTCATGTTGTGCACATCATTGGAGAGCCATCCACATCCAGCAATCAAAGGAGCACATCAAGTGGAGCATTATCAAGGGGCGCCTTCACTTCATCAAGCTCAATTTGAAGGAGAAGGTAAAATAGCAAGGTAAAATGGTCTTTTCAAGCTATTTTAGCATTTTGCAGGTTTATTTTGTTATGTTTTGATCATTTAACCTTCTAATCTATTTTCCCCTCTTCAACATTTATCTCAAATTCTTGGTTAATTCCAAAATTGGGGTTTGACCTAAGGAAAGCCCCTATTCCCAACCTATTTTCCTTTCTTTTTGTGTGCAAGAAACAAGTGCATAGTTGTACTTCTCAAAATAAGCTTTAGACATAGAGACAAAACAACCCTTTTTGGTGTGCAGAAAATTTGGAGGACCGTATTGCCATGTCATGGTCCCTACTTTTTTAGGGCATTTGTGCAGGGCAGATCCAAAATGACTTATATTACTCAAATCCAGGTGCACGACAAAATCCCGAACCTGTAGCTCAATATTTTCTCAATTTTGTCTTCAATTTCAGCACTTTACCCTAAATCAGCATTTCAACTTACAAAAGAGGGAAAAATACATCATAATTAATCAATCCACTTAGTAATCAGTCCTTATCTGATTTGTGATTGAATCTAGTGGATTCCTCCCCTCTTTTGAATAAAAATGAATTTCTCCTCCCAAAAGCGAAAATTGATTTGGTGATTTCTCCTTCTATGTTGCAAATCGCCAAATTAAATTTTTCCCCTTCACATTTTGGTGAACCCGACATGTCATATGCTTGCTTCTGATTTTTGTTTTTTGATATGAGTTCTTATGCAATTTACAATTCAAATTTTCATTTAC
Source organism: Cryptomeria japonica (assembly GCF_030272615.1). Lineage (NCBI taxonomy): Eukaryota > Viridiplantae > Streptophyta > Pinopsida > Cupressales > Cupressaceae > Cryptomeria > Cryptomeria japonica. Next base: position 51,908,670 of record NC_081406.1, on the reverse strand, counting down.
AAGTTTGATTTTCATGCAAATTTTAAAAATTTAGAGGTTAATTTCACTAAAAACCCTGATTTTTTAATTTCAAAATTGAACTTGTGATTTTCTTAATTTGGATACATTATTTCAGATCCGAGTTTCTTCAATTTCCAAATTCAATTTTTCCTTGGAAGTCAAATTTCAAATTTAAATCTTAAAATTAAGTGGTTAAATTTCAAAACCCTAATTTTCAAAATTTTCAAAATTGAGCTTGTGGGTTGTTTAAATTTTGAATTTCCCTCTTCAAACTTCGTTGATAATTTAAATTCAAATTCAAAATTGCAATCTTGGATCAAATTTCAATTTCAAATTTCAATTTTAAAATTAGGTGGATAATTAAAACCCTAATTTTTAAATTTAAATTAATCTTGTGCATTTCCCAATTTTTCAATTTTCAAATTCCAATCTTAGAATTAATTGATCAAATTTCAATTTCAATTTTCAATTTTAAAATTAAGTGGATAATTAAAACCCTAATTTTTAAATTTAAATTAATCTTGTGCATTTCCCAATTTTTCAAATTTTAAATTTCAATCTTAGAATTAATTTCAAATTTAATTTTTTTAAAATTAAGTGGACTTTTTTACAAGGCCCTAGTTTTGAATTGAAATCTCTTGTGGATAATTTTAAATTTAAATTTTAAAATTAAGAGGTTAATTAAAAGAGCCCTAATTTTTAAATTTAAATTAATTCTCAAGTCTCAACATTACAATTTCTAGATTATATTTTAGAATTAAGTGGTTCATTAAACAAACCCTAATTTTTAAATTTAAAATTGATTCCTTCAATTCCCACACTTCAAATTTAAATTTTAAAATTAAGCGGTTATTTTTAGAAAGCCTTAACTTTAAATTTAATTTTCTTTACAACAATTTCAAATTTTAAAATTAAGAGGTTATTTTCACAAGGCCCTAATTTTAAAATTCAATCTCTTTTGGATAATCTTAATTTTAAATTAAGAAGTTATTTTTACATAATCCCAGTTTGAAATTTCAATTTCCTAGGAGGTTGCATTATTTCTCTTTATTCTTTCAATCAATTTGTTCATTTAATTGAGTTATCATTTTTCTTTTGTATTATTCAATTATTTTGCAACTTAGATTTCAAACTTCAAATTTCAAATTTCTAAATTCCCTCCCTAGTGCATGAGTTTTACCACGATTAGTCCAACCTACAATATCCCCGTGAGAAGAAGTTGTAGAATTAAGGCTTACCAAGGTTTAATTACCAAGGAGATGGAGCCTAATTTGGATCTTTTTCAATGAGGATTTTTTTTTTTTGTCGGTAATAATGATTTTTATTAATTATAAGTAAAGAAGTAACATTACAAAAATGGGCCTAATTAGTACCCAGAATAGCCCATGAACCACTGACTGTCTACCAACTACCAATTTAAATTATAGTTTCACAACATTTAGTATATTTTCACACTATATACCCCTAAAAACTTTAGAGCTTAAGACAACAAAAAATAGGCTCCTCCCAAACTATCGGTGGATACTCCTAACATGGTCCCGTGTCCATAACAATAGGATTACTAACAATTCTCATGATGTGGAGGAATCACTAACCAGGGTTTCCATTGACCAATTGGAGAAGATTGACAATCAATTTGAAAATCTTCAACAATGGATCAGTCAAGAATACCCAAAAAGTGAAGCTCTCCAATTAATTAAAGGATTAAAAAGAATGGTTCAAAGTGATAAACTTGGTGTTGATATCTTGTGTGGTATTGCTCATATTGTTGATTCTAATATTATAACCATGAAGAGTTGTGTTGAAGCCCTAGGTTATACACAATTTCCTAGTAAAGTTAATCATTCTATTCCTTTGACTACTCCTATGGCTAGTGTTCCCACATTTACATCAAACATCATAGCTACTTCTACACAAAATGTTATACGTACGAAAGTTAGTCGAGGGGGAAACTCCTCTTTTGTCATTCCTCCTACCACGAGTCTTCCATTTGTTACCCAATCTTCTCCTATACCTACGAATGTTAGTCAAGGGGGTAACTCCTCTTCTTTCATTCCTCCTACCATGAGTCTTCCATTTGTTACCCAATCCTCTCCCATACCTACCTATCATATTGTTCCACCTCCTTATTCTCAACCACTTCCTTCATTCAACAATGTTACCCCTCCTTCTCAATCCAACATCTCTAATTTCAATCCTTTTACTGAAGCTACCATCAATAATCTAGCCCAAACAATGCCTTCCTTACAAAAACAAATAGCTTCTATGAATCAATCTAAGTATAATGTGCCCACATTTGATGTAGCAATCCCATTAGCCAATGACATTATCCAAGTTGTCCCTCCTAAACATGTGGAAGTTCCTCTATTGGAGCTTTATAATGGAAAAGGTGACCCATTGACTCATGTTAAAACATTCCAAACTTTGTGTAGTGACTTTGCTCATGACCAAAGATTGTAGGCTAAATTGTTTATTTGAACATTAAGGGATAAAGTTTTGCATGGTATTGTTCTTCGCCTCCTTATTCTATTACTTCTTTTCAACAATTGGCCAATGCTTTCATTCAACATTTTCACAATAATATTGGTCCTAAAATTACTTTGACCGATTTGATGCATTGTAAACAAGGTGTAAAAGAAAAAGTGACTGATTTTATTGGTAGATATAAGAATTTGTATTCTAAAATTTATTTTCCTATGCCTGATCAAGATATCCAAAATATTTTTATTACTAATTTACAAAAAGATATTAGGGATAAACTTCCATTTTCTGAGTTTACTTCCTTTATGCAGTTATGCGCAGTAATTCACAACTATCATCTTACCATGAGTCAATTAGAACAATCACCCTCTTCAATGGCTTCGCCTGATAAAAGTGAAAGTGATCAACAACCTTTTGTGAAGTTCAAACCCAATAAGGGATTCATCAAATTCAATGACAACAACAACACCCACATAGCAACCACAACAAGTTTGCCTCCTTTGTCCAAATACTTTAGCAAAGAATTCACTCCTCTTAATGAATCTTTGCATAGTATTATGTCTCATTTGTTAAAAAGGAATGTATTGAAACTTCCCCCTATCAAACCAATTGACCCATCTAAGACATCCTCACCTTACTTTGATTCTAAAGCCTTTTGCCAATACCATTGTTAACCCAGTCATGGCACTGAAAAAGTGTTATTCTTTGAGAAGTGGGATTCAAGACTTGATTGATAACAATACCATATCTATGGTTGGTGTGAATGATAAAGGGAAAAAATTAGTAGTTCCTCCGAATCAAAACCTTCAAATTTTCACTGACCCAAACCTTCCCATTCGACTAATGTGATTAAGACCAATCATCTTGCCTTCTCTCCCAATGATGTTGGCCTTGAGTCTAATAATGTGGTGAACCTTGTAGATCAAAATGAAATTCCTAAAGAAATGCATTAGATTTTATCCTAGTGAGACTATTGAAGCACCTAATGGTCCATTATATATAACTATGAAAATCAAAGTCATACCCTCTTGAGGAGTGCTTATTGATCTAGCTTGCATGGTTAATGTGATAATTGAAGAATTTATTTATACTTTGCAATTCCATCAAGTGGTATATGATCATACTCATGTTGGCATTTGCATGAAGATTGCATTAATGAAATGTTATGTTGTCATTGATGTCAATTATAACCGGTAATGATGTTGTAATAATATTGTTTTCTAACCGGTAGGAAGAGCTAGTGAAGGGAACTGCAACCAGTAGGTGAATTTGTGGAGGAAACCGGTATTACTAGAGAAGAAGTGAGATCAACCGGTAAACCCTACCTGTTGATATGATATACCCTAACTGATGAAGTTTGGTGAATCAGTTGTACTCGTTTATGATCTAATGATGAGTGGTAATGATTATGACACCTATGCATGTTGTATGAGAAGAGTTTCAAATGGTTTTTGGTGTGTAGAGTTAATGGTTTTTATCTTGGGAATGAGCAAGTTAATTGCATGTAATGCAAACCGCGTGATGAGTTACAGTGTTTGATGAAGCGATGATCAAGGAGCGATCGAAGGTATCTTGAATGATGTGCAGTGATTATTATGTAATCCAACAATCATACTTGAATCGATTTGTTTGTAATCTCTATGAGATAATTAGGTTTGTGACGTGTTACCAACCTGATGATTTGTTTATAAGGTTGATAAGTTGTTTTGTTGAAGTTGTTGGAAAATTTGTAGTTGAGATTGAGAGTGGTTGCCAAACTGGATGATGTATCTACAGTTTGTTTAAAGGAAGATAGGAGCATGAAAAGGATCTGAACAAGCAAGTGTAGTGCTATTAAAAAAGATCAGCAAACTGTTGTTGTTTTCTAACAATTACATCTGTAAAATCCCCTAACCGGGTAAGCTCTAACAAGCTTAGTGTTATTCAAATCCTCTAACCAGGTGGTCCATTAGCTTGGATTTCAAATCCTCTACCGAGGTTACTCCTCACAAAGTATTGCCTCTAATAGGGCATTATAGTCAATCCCTTAACTGGGTGGTCCCTAACAGGATTTGTTCTTAACAAGACTTTTGTAAAGCTTTAACAGGCTAGGCTCCTAGCAGAGTGAACTTCAGAAGAGTTCAAAATACTTGTGGGTATTCATCCCCACTGTGGTTTTCCCCATTTGGGTTTCCACGTCAAAAATATTATGTCAAGTGGTGAATGCTTTTGTGGTTATGTTTACTATGGTTGAATTTCTTAACTGCTAAATCCACTTTGATATGTTATGTTAACAGACAACAATTTGAAATGAGCTTTTACTTGTGTCAATAAAGTATTTGGATCTTTGTGAGTTTCAAGTTGTTTTACTGTTAATTTGTTATAACAGTCAACCAGTTTAACTTGTTAGTATTATTGTATTTGAAGTTTAGTGTTTAATCAATCAGTTCTGAGTTTTCTTTGAGAGGTTGATTTTGAGATTGGTGAAAGTTTATATCAGTTTTCTATCTATTGATTCACCCCCCCCCTCTTAGTAGTTAACCAGATCCTTATTCTTTCATCATACCTTCAATTGGTATCATAGCGTCTCAGGTCCTCTAAGGTCTAAGCCTAACAACTTGAGGTAAAGATCTTGTAGAACATGATGAAGAAGGAAGGTCTGAAGTTTAATAGAGACAACTACATAATATGGAGTGATAGAATGAAAATTTATATCAAGAGTATAGGAAGTCAATACTGGGAACATGTTGGTACTCAATATGTTGTACCTAGTGGGATTATGATTGATGATCAAAAGAAAGAGCAACAAGAAAATAATCAAGCACTGGAGGCTATTATTAGTTCTTTGTCTGATGCAAAGTATGTAGATGTCCATGGTCTGGAGACTACTTATGAGGTATGGAAGAAACTTGAAGAGATTTATAGCAATGATGAGCATGTGAAGATTGCCAAAGAAGAGAGTCTAAGAGGAAAATTTGATGACATGCGGATGGTTGAAGGTGAGAATATACAATAGTATGGTCAGAGGATAAAAGAGATAGTTGGTGAGATCAAGAGTGTTGGTGGTAAAGCGGAGGATTCCATAGTGATTAGTAAGGTGTTGAGAACCCTTCTAGCGGTCTACGCTATCCGAGTTGCATCCATTCAGGAGCTAAAGTCTATTGAAAAAACTAAGGTAACCCTTGATTCCATCATTGGTAAGCTTATTGCTTTTGAATTAAATGGTTATGATGGTAGTGTTCAGAAATCTGAATATGCATTTAGAGCTTCAGTTTCTAACCCATCTATGAGGAAAAGTAGAGATGTTAGTCACAATTATGAATCTAGATCCAGTAGAGAAGTTGATGATGAAGACAGTTTAGTTGAGCTTGAAGCATTGTTGGCCAAGCGGTTGCCCAGAGGTACCGGTAAGTACAAAGGTAAATTACCTTTGAAATGCTTTGCATGCAACAAGATTGGATACATTGCAGCTAACTGTCCTAATGGTGACAATGAGCACAAGTGAGAGAAGTTCAAGAAGTACAAGGGAAAAGGCAAAAGAGATTGTCTTATTACAGTTGATGGTGGTATCACTGATGAGGAATTTGAGGGTGATGCTAATGAAGACATTGTCTTTGTAGCCATTAAAGAGGAGACATCTGATCATAAAGCATTAGTTTCTCACATGGATAATTCTGATGATTGGATAATTGATAGTGGTTGTTCACATCACATGATCTGTGATCAGAGCAAATTTCTTTCTTTGAAGTAATTTGATGGTGGAGTTGTGAGATTTGGTAACGACTCACCCTGCATGGTAAAAGGTAAGGGAACTATTTCTCTTAATGGAAAGAGCAGTGTAGATGATGTCTATTGGGTTGAAGGATTAAAGCACAATCTTTTGAGTGTTTCTCAACTCAATGACAAAGGATATCCATTCGAGTTTAAGAATGGAATGTGCAAAATCTATACGAGCAAAGGTGAACTGATTGCAACCAGAAAGCAGACTAAAGGTAACCTGTTTCACCTGAATTCTAAAGTCAACAACTATTTAATTGCTAAATTAAATGATAGGTTGCTTTGGAATAAGAGATTTTGTCATATAAATTTTGATAACATTGTTAAAGTGAGTAAGTCCAAGACAGTAAGAGGTTTGCCTCAGCTAGACAAACTGGTTAATGCTCTATGTAAGGGGTATGTGCGGGATCATGGTGTGCCAAAACAGGCCCTTAAGTGGCAATGAAATTTCAAAAAATCAGAGTTTTGCAACTTGACATGAAAAATTGAATAAGTTATGAACATTATTTTTAATAATATGTAAGAAGAGAATCTATAGAAAATTGAATGTAGTTTCTAAGCTACTAGTTGTTTTTTGAAAAAAAAATTCTATTTGATGAAAATTTCAAATTTCAATGCAGTGGTACAAAAATTTCAGGAAAAAGATAAGAAGTAGGTGTATGTCTGACCACCCTAATCACAATCAAATCATAATATTTTTTTATAAGATTTATAATATAAGTATTAGACTCATGTCCGGATGTGACACATATTTTTTTATAATTTTTTATAAAGTAAATAATTATTTATGAATTTTTTACTACAGCTTTTGAGAAATTCAGAAACTCCTACGTCTGACCACCTTAACTTGGTCAAAACCTTATGAAATTAATTTTTTAAAATTTTTTCCCTATAGTAGATGAAGCATAGGATGTGACACATGTTTCAGATTCAAAAAATATTATGCGGTTTGAAAGTTATGAGTATTTTTCAATCAGTCTATCAATCAGAACTTTTGTCAGAATTCAATTAGAAAATAAATAATAATTATTTATTAAAGTCGAAATAAGACAAGCCTTATATTGTTGGAAAGCTGAGAAGGTCCTTAAAAAACCCTTTTCATTTTATCAATTTTGGCTGTAAAAAAAGTCGTCAGCCACCAGGGTAAAGTATGGAAAATCAAGGAATACTAAAAAACACGTTTTTTCAGTTGACTTTCCAGGCTTGTCACTTCCAAGCCAAATCCCAACGCAAACCCGAACCAAAATATGGAGGGAAAAATTTATGTTTTAAAATTGGATATCGGATAAAATCGGATATCGGATTTTATTGGATAAAATCGGATATCCGATTTTTTAAAAAATAAAAAAATATATTTTAGTAAATTGGGCATAACTTTTACGTTTATATCAAAATTTTGATTTTTTATAGGCGTTGGAAAGATAATTAAGAGCTCTATGATATGGAATAGGTATATTTTCAATTATTTGTTTTAAAAAATAATTATAATTCATTTAAATTCATCCTTCTTTTTTAAAACATAAAAAACTCATGACTTTTTCATATGATTTCCCTATTGCATGAATTTTTGTAACAATCATCTCAAAATAAACTAAATAAGTAATTAATTCATAATAGAAAATTTATGAATTTTATTGAGTTCGATAAATTTTGATAAACCATGTTATCTATGTTTGTTCCTTTCTCCACCTCTCTCTCCTAAACCTATCACACCACCTATTTGTTTCTTCCTCCCTCTCTTTTGTCCATATTTATACATCTCTCTCTAGACCTATATCTCTAACTATCAATGAATACCTCATTAAATCTCTCAAGCTCTACAAGTTGCTTATATTTATACCTCTTCATAATTTCCTCCTCTATGTCACTCTCTCTTCCCTAAGATCTAGACTAGTCTCTCTGCATTTCATTCTCATCTCTAGCAACAAAATTCAGAGGGGACAAGGAGAGGCATAGGGAAGTATCAAAAAAAGGAGAGGGGGAGAGAGGTGAGAAGGAGAGATTAATTGGGGGGAAGAGAGAGTGTGTGAGAGAGAGAGCTATAGGTAATTAGGTGGAAGGTGAAGAGAGAGAGGGAGGGGGTGATTGGGGTGAAGAGAGAATGAGAGGGAGAGTTTGAGATTATTAGGGGGTAGGAGGAAAGGGGGAGAGGGGAAAGTATCAACAAAGAGATAAGAGAGATGGGGACAGAGGTGAAGAGAGACATAGAGAGTAATTAGGGGGTGGGTAGAGGGGGAGAGGGAAGTATCTATAAACCCATAGGAGGAGAGAGGTGATCGAGGGTAATTGAGGAAAAGAAATAATGTGAGAGAGAATATGGTGTCCTAAAGGGTCATATGGTGTCTCGTGAACCTTTAGGACACCATATGATACCTTAGGACACCATATGATGTTGTTATAAGTCTTATGGTGTCCTAAGGGGTCATATTGTGTTCTATGAGCCTTTAGGACACCATATGGTGTCATTACAAGTTGCATGGTGTGTTAAGGGGTCATATGGTATCCTATGACCCCTTAGGTATTGTTAGGGGTCATATTATGTCCGAACGGGTCATATGGTGTCGTTGGGGGTTGTATGGTGTGCTAAGGGGTTATATTTTGTCCTAAGGGGTCACAAGACATCATATGGCCCCTTAGACACCATATGATCCATTAGGTTTTGTTAGGGCTCATACTATGTCCTAAGAGGTCATATGGTGTCCCATGACTCTTTAGGACACCATATGACCCCTTAGGACATCATATGGTGTCGTTATGGGTCTTATGGTGTCCTAAGGGGTCATATGGTGTCCTAAAACCCCTTAGGACACCATATGACCTCTTAGGACATTATATGACCCCTTAGGATACCATACGATACCTCGGGACACCATATGCTATCGCAAGGAGTCGTATGGTGTCCTAAGGGGTCATATGGTGTCCTATGAACCCTTACGACAATATATGACCCATTAGGTGTCATCAGGGATCTTATTGTGTCCTAATGGGTCATATGGTGTCGTATGACCCCTTAGGACACCATATGCTTGGAGACAATATGGTGCTATGGGTCGTATGGTGTCCTATGACACCTTAGGACATCATATGACCCCTTAGGATACCATTTAGTGTTGTTATGTGTCGTATGGTGTCCTATGACCCCTTAAGTGTCATTAGGGTTATTTTATGTCCTAAGGGGTTGTATTGTGTCCTAAGGGGTCATACGGTGTCCTATGATCCCTTAGGATACTATATGAAGTCGTTAGTGGTCATATTATGTCCTAAGGGGTCATATTGTGTCTTATGACCCCATAGGACACCACATGGTGTTGTTATGGGTCGTATGGTCTTCTAAGGGGTCATATGGTGTTCTATGACCCCTTAGGACACCAATTTTATGTTGTTATGGGTCGTATGGTCTCCTAAGGGGTCATATGGTGTCCTATGACCCCTTAGGACACCATATGGTTTCATTATGCTTCGTATGGTTTCCTAAGGGGTCATATGGTGTTCTATGACCCCTTAAGATACCATATGGTGTCATTAAGGGTGGTATGGTGTGCTAAGGGGTCATATGGTGTCCTATGACTATTTATAACACCATATGACCCCTTAGGTATCGTTAGGTGTCATTTTGTGTTGTTAGGGGTCATATGATGTCCTATGACCCCTTAGGAAACAATATGACCCCTTAGGTGTTGTTAGGGGTCATATTGTGTCCTAACGGGTCATATAGTGTCCTATGACCCCTTAGGACACCATATGGTATCGTTTGGGATTGTATGGTGTGCTAAGGGGTCATATTGTGTCCTAAAGATTCCTAGGACACCATATAACCTCTTAGGACACCATATGACCCCTTAGATATCGTTAGGGGTCATATTGTGTCCTAAGGGGTCATATGGTGTCTCATGACACCATATGACCCCTTAGGACACCATATCGTGTCGTTATGGGTCTTCTTATGTTCTAAGAGGTTATATGGTGTTCTAAGGGGTCATATGGTTTTATATGACCCCTTAGGATACCATATGACACCTTAGGACACCATATGGTGTCGTAAAGGGTCGTATGGTGTTCTAAGGGGTTATATGGTGTTCTATGGGGTCATATGGTTTTGTATGACCCCTTAGGACACTATATAACGTTGAACTAGGGGTCATATTATGTCCTAAGGGGTCATATTGTGTCTTATGATCCCTTAGGACACCACATTGTGTCGTTATATGTCGTATGGTGTTCTAAGGGGTCATATGGTATTCTATGACCCTCTAGGACATCATATTATGTTGTTATGGGTTGTATGGTCTCCTAAGGAGTCATATAGTGTCCTATGACCCCTTAGGACACCATATGGTGTCATTATGTGTCGTATGGTGTCCTAAGGGGTCATATGGTGTTATATGACCCATTAGGACACCATATGATCCCTTAGGACACCATATGGTGTCGTTAGGGGTCGTATGGAGTGCTAAGGGGGCATATGGTGTCCTATGACCCCTTAGCACACAATATGACCCCTTAGTACACCATAAAGTGTCCTTAGGGGTCATATGGTGTCCTATGACCCCTTAGGAAATAATATGACCCCTTAGGTGTTGTTAGGGGTCATATTATGTCCTAAAAAGTTATATGGTGTCCTACAACCCCTTAGGACACCATATGGTATTGTTAGGGGTTGTATGGTGTGCTAAAGGGTCATATTTTGTTCTAAAGGTTCCTAGGACATCATATAACTCCTTATAACCCCTTAGGTATCATTAGGGGTAATATTGTGTCCTAAGAAGTCATATGGTGTCTGATGACACCATATGACCCCTTAGGACACCATATCGTGTGGTTATGGGTCTTCTTGTGTTCTAAGGGGTCATATGGTGTTATATGACCCATTAGGATACCATATGACCCCTTAGGAAACCATATGGTGTTGTAAAGGGTGGTATGGTGTCGTAAGGGGTCGTATGGTGTCCTATGACCCCTTAGGACACTATATGACGTTATTAGGGGTCATATTATGTCCTAAGGAGTAATATTATGTCTTATGACCCCATAAGACACCACATGGTGTCGTTATGGGTCGTATGGTGTTCTAAAAGGTCATATGGTGTTCTATTACCCTCTAAGACACAATATTATGTTGTTATGGGTTGTATAGTCCTCTAAGGGGTCATATGGTGTCCTATGACCCCTTAGGACACCATATAGTGTCATTATGTATCGAATGGTGTCCTAAGGGGTCATATGGTGTTCAATAACCCCTTAGAACACGATATGACTCCTTAGGACACCATATGGTGTCATTAGGGGTCATATGGTGTGCTAAGGGGTTAAATGGTGTCCTATGACCCCTTAAGACACCACATGGTGTCGTTATGGGTTGTATGGTGTTCTAAGGGGTGATATGGTGTTCTATGACCCTCTAAGACACCATATTATGTTGTTATGGGTTGTATGGTCCTCTAAGGGGTCATATGGTGTCCTATGACCCCTTAGGACACCATATAGTGTCATTATGCATCATATGGTGTCCTAAGGGGTCATATGGTGTCCTAAGGGGTCATATGGTGTGCTAAGGGGTCAAATGGTGTCCTATGACCCCTTAAGACACCACATGGTGTCGTTATGGGTCGTATGGTGTTCTAAGGTGTCATATGGTGTTCTATGACCCTCTAAGACACCATATTATGTTATTATGGGTTGTATGGTCCTCTAAGGGGTCATATGGTGTCCTATGACCCCTTAGGACACCATATAGTTTCATTATGCATCATATGGTGTCCTAAGGGGTCATATGGTGTTCTATGACCCCTTAGGACACCATATGAATTCTTAGGACACCATATGGTGTCATTAGGGGTCATATGGTGTACTAAGGGGTAAAATGGTGTCATATGACCCCTTAGAACACCATATGACCCCTTAGGTATCATTAGGTGTCATTTTGTGTCATGAGGGGTCATATGGTGTCCTATGACCCCTTAGGAACCAATATGACCCCTTAAGACACCATATAGTGTCGTTAGGGGTCATATGGTGTCCTATGACCCCATACGACACAATATGATCCCTTAGGTGTTGTTAGGGGTCATATTATATCGTAACGGGTTATATGGTGTCCTACAACCCCTTAGGACACCATATGGTGTCGTTAGGGGTTGTATGGTGTGCTAAAGGGTCATATTTTGTTCTAAAGGTTCCTAGGACATCATATAACCCCTTGGGACACCATATGACCCCTTAGGTATCGTTAGGGGTCATATTGTGTCCTAAGGAGTCATATGGTGTCTGATGACACTGTATGATCCCTTAGGACACCATATCGTGTGGTTATGGGTCTTCTTGTGTTCTAAGGGGTCATATGGTGTTATATGACCCATTAGGATACCATATGACCCCTTAGGAAACCATATGGTGTTGTAAAGGGTGGTATGGTGTCGTAAGGGGTCGTATGGTGTCCTATGACTCCTTAGGACACTATATGATGTTGTTAGGGGTCATATTATGTCCTAAGGGGTAATATTATGTCTTATGACCCCTTAAGACACCACATGGTGTCGTTATGGGTCGTATGGTGTTCTAAAAGGCCATATGGTGTTCTATTACCCTCTAAGACACCATATTATGTTGTTATGGGTTGTATAGTCCTCTAAGGGGTCATATGGTGTCCTATGACCCCTTAGGACACCATATAGTGTCATTATGTATCGAATGGTGTCCTAAGGGGTCATATGGTGTGCTAAGGGGTCAAATGGTGTCCTATGACCCCTTAAGACACCACATGGTGTCGTTATGGGTCGTACGGTGTTCCAAGGGGTGATATGGTGTTCTATGACCCTCTAAGACACATATTATGTTGTTATGGGTTGTATGGTCCTCTAAGGGGTCATATGGTGTCCTATGACCCCTTAGGACACCATATAGTGTCATTATGCATCGTATGGTGTTCTATGACCCCTTAGGACACCATATGGTGTGCTAAGGGGTCAAATGGTGTCCTATGACACCTTAAGAGACCACATGGTGTCGTTATGGGTCGTATATGTGTTCTAAGGTGTCATATGGTGTTCTATGACCCTCTAAGACACCATATTATGTTATTATGGGTTGTATGGTCCTCTAAAGGGTCATATGGTGTCCTATGACCCCTTAGGACACCATATAGTGGCATTATGCATTGTATGGTGTCCTAAGGGGTCATATGGTGTTCTATGACCACTTAGGACACCATATGACTTCTTAGGACACCATATGGTGTCATTAGGGGTTATATGGTGTACTAAGGGGTCAAATGGTGTCATATGACCCCTTAGAACACCATATGACCCCTTAGGTATCGTTAGGTGTCATTTTGTGTCGTGAGGGGTCATATGGTGTCCTATGACCCCTTAGGAACCAATATGACCCCTTAAGACACCATATAGTGTCGTTAGGGGTCATATGGTGTCCTATGACCCCTTACGACACAATATAACCCCTTAGGTGTTGTTAGGGGTCATATTATATCCTAATGGGTTATATGGTGTCCTACAACCCCTTAGGACACCATATGGTGTCATTAGGGGTTGTATGGTGTGCTAAAGGGTCATATTTTGTTCTAAAGTTTCCTAGGACATCATATAACCCCTTAGGACACCATATGACCCCTTAGGTATCATTAGGTGTCATATTGTGTCCTAAGGAGTCATATGGTGTCTGATGACACCGTATGACCCCTTAGGATGCCATATCATGTGGTTATGGGTCTTCTTGTGTTCTAAGGGGTCATATGGTGTTATATGGCCCATTAGGATACCATATGACCCCTTAGGAAACCATATGGTGTCTTAAAGGGTGGTATGGTGTTGCAAGGGGTCGTATGGTGTCCTATGACCCCTTAGGACACTATATGACATTGTTAGGGGTCGTATTATGTCCTAAGGGGTAATATTATGTCTTATGACCCCTTAAGACACCACATGGTGTCGTCATGGGTTGTATGGTGTTCTAAAAGGTCATATGGTGTTCTATTGCCCTCTAAGACACCATATTATGTTGTTATGGGTTGTATAGTCCTCTAAGGGGTCATATGGTGTCCTATGACCTCTTAGGACATCATATAGTGTCATTATGTATCGCATGGTGTCCTAAGGGGTCATATGGTGTTCAATGACCCCTTAGGAAATCATATGACTCCTTAGGACACCATATGGTGTCATTAGGGGTCATATGGTGTGCTAAGGGGTCAAATGGTATCCTATGACCCCTTAAGACACCACATGGTGTCGTTATGGGTTGTATGGTGTTCTAAGGGGTGATATGGTGTTCTATGACCCTCTAAGACACCATATTATGTTGTTATGGGTTGTATGGTCCTCTAAGGGGTCATATGGTGTCCTATGACCCCTTAGGACACCATATAGTGTCATTATGCATCGTATGGTGTCCTAAGGGGTCATATGGTGTTCTATGACCTCTTAGGACACCATTTGACTCCTTAGGACACCATATGGTGTCATTAGGGATCATATGGTGTGCTAAGGGGTCAAATGGTGTCCTATGACCCCTTAAGACACCACATGGTGTCTTTATAGGTCGTATGGTGTTCTAAGGTGTCATATGGTGTTCTATGACCCTCTAAGACACCATATTATGTTATTATGGGCTGTATGGTCCTCTAAGGGGTCATATGGTGTCCTATGACCCCTCAGGACACCATATAGTGTCATTATGCATCGTATGGTGTCCTAAGGGGTCATATGGTGTTCTATGACCCCTTAAGACACCATATGACTTCTTAGGACACCATATGGTGTCATTAGGGGTCATATGGTGTACTAAGGGGTCAAATGGTGTCATATGACCCCTTAGAACACCATATGACCCCTTAGGTATCGTTAGGTGTCATTTTGTGTCGTGAGGGGTCATATGGTGTCCTATGACCCCTTAGGACACAATATGACTCCTTAAGACACCATATAGTGTCGTTAGGGGTCATATGGTGTCCTATGACCCCTTATGACACAATATGACCCCTTAGGTGTTGTTAGGGATCATATTGTGTCCTAATGGGTCATATGGTGTCCTACGACCCCTTAGGACACCATATGGTGTTGTTAGGGGTTGTATGGTGTGCTAAGGGGTCATATTGTGTCCTAAAGGTTCCTAGGACATCATATAACTCCTTAGGACAACATATGACCCCCTTTGGTATCGTTAGGGGTCATATTGTGTCCTAAGGGGTCATATGGTGTCTCCTGACACCATATGACACCTTAGGACACCATATCATATTGTTATGGGTCTTCTTATGTTATAAGGGGTCATATTGTGTTATATGACCCCTTAGGATATGATATGGCCCCTTAGGTGTTGTTAGGGGTCATATTGTGTCCTAACAGGTTATATGGTGCCCAACGACCCCTTAAGACACCATATGGTGTCATTAGGGGTTGTATGGTATGCTAAGGGGTCATATTGTGTACTAAAGGTTCCTAGGGCATCATATAACCCCTTAGGACACCATATGACCCCTTAGGTATAGTTAGGGGTCATATTGTTTCCTAAGGGATCATACGGTGTCTCATGACACCATATGACCCCTTAGGACACCATATCATGTCGTTATGGGTCTTCTTGTGTTCTAAGGGGTCATATGGTGTTATATGACCCCTTAGGATACCATATGACCCCTTAGGACACCATATGGTGTCGTAAAGGGTGGTATGATGTCGTATGGTGTCCTATGACCCATTGGGACACTATATGACATCATTAGGGGTCATATTATGTCCTAAGGGGTAATATTGTGTCTTATGACCCCTTCAAACACTAGATGGTGTTGTTATGGGTCGTATGGTGTTCTAAGGGGTCGTATGGTGTTCTATGACCCTCTAGGACACCATACTATGTTGTTATGGGTCATATGGTGTCCTATGACCCCTTAGGACACCATATAGTATCAATATGCATCGTATGGTGTCCTAAGGGGTCATATGGTGTTCTATGACCCCTTAGGACACCATATGGTGTCATTAGGAGTTGTATGGTGTGCTAAGGGGTCATATGGTGTCCTATGACCCCTTAGAACACCATATGACCCCTTAGGTATCGTTAGGTGTCATTTTGTGTCGTTACAGGTCATATGGTCTCCTATGAACCCTTACGACACAATATGACCCCTTAAGACACCATATAGTGTCGTTAGGGGTCATATGGTGTCATATGACCTTTAGGACACACTATGACCACTTAGGTGTTGTTAGTGGTAATATTGTGTCGTAATGGGTCATATGATGTCCTATGACCCCTTAGGACACCATATGGTGTCATTAGGGGTTGTATGGTGTGCTAAGGGGTCATATTATGTCCTAAAGGTTCCTAGGACATCATATAACCCCTTAGGACACCATATGACCCCTTAGGTATTGTTAGGGGTCATATTGTGTCCTAAGGGGTCATATGACCCCTAATGACACCATATCGTGTCGTTATGGGTCTTCTTGTGTTATAAGGGGTCATATGGTGTCGTAAGGGATCGTATGGTGTTATAAGGGGTCATATGGTGTCCTATGACCCCTTATGACACTATATGACCCCTTAGGTGTCGTCATGGGTTGTATTGTGTCTTAATTGGTCATATGACATTCTTTGACCCCTTAAGACACCATATGATCCCTTGGGACACTATATGGTGCTATGGGTCGTATGGTGTCCTAAGGGGTCATATGGTGTCTTATGACCCTTTAGGCCACCACATTATGTCATTAGGGGTTGTATGGTGTCCTAAGGGGTCATTTGGTGTCTTATGACCCCTTAGGACACCTTATGGTGTCATTAGGGGTCTTATTGTGTCTTAAGGGGTCATATGGTGTTTTATGACCCCTTATGACACCATATGACCCCTTAGGAGACCATATGGTGTTGTTAGGGGTCATATTGTGTCCTAAGGGGTCATATGATGTTCTATGACCCCTCAGGACACGATATAACCCCTTAGCAGACCATATTAACTAATTTTCAAATAAGGAGAGATATAAAGGTGAAGAGAGATGAAGAACTAAAGAGAGGGAAAAGAACTAAAGGACAAGGACATAAATAGAGATATAGATATTAAGGAGTATGAAGTGAGAGGGAGAAAACTAAAGGACAAAGATGGATAGAAAGAGGTAGACATATCTAGATATTGAAAAGGAGAGAGGAAGATAGAGATAAAAGATGAAGATAAAGGGAGAGGGAGGTGAATAGATATAGAGAAAGAGAGAGGTAAAGACAAAGATAAATATATGAAGAGATGGAGAAAAATGGACAGAGAGGGGTAAAGAGAGAGATAAAAAAAGGAAGAGATAGAGAGATATAAAGGAAGAGAAATATTGATAGATAGAGATATATAGATAGTGCAAGAGAGTGAGAAAGAGAGATAGAGATTATAGATAGGGATAGATAGAGAGGGAGAGAGAAAAAGAGGAAGATATAGAGATATATAAAGGCACTATAGAGAAGGATGTGGGGAGAGAGCAAAAGATATATAAAGATCGAGTAAATAAAGAGATAAAAGTAGAGAAAGGGAAAGATACTTCAAGAGGGCGATAGAGGAAGAGACAGAGAAGTAGATTAATCATGTATAGAGGAATATATATAAAGATAGAGGAACATATAAAAAGAGATATTGATAGGTAAAGAGATGGAGATGTGAAGATGGAGATAGAGATAGATATGGATAGAACATGATAGAGAGAGTAAGATAAATGGAGGGAGAGATGGAGTGAATAAGTGAGATTTAGAGATAATGAAATATAAATATACATGAAGATAGATCTATAGGGATATAGAGAGAGAGGGGACAAGATAGGGAGAGAAAGGAGGTGATAGAGACAAGTAATATATAAGTATAGGTAGGATAAGGTAAAGGAGAGAGATAAATAGAGGGAAGAGAGATTATTAGAGAGAAATATAGAAATAAGGAGTGACAATGATGGAGTGGGAGAGGAAGAGATATGAATAGAAAGATGGAGATATATGCAGAGATGCATGTAACTTGAGAATTTATTTATCTACATGGAATGAGAAAATAAGTGACATAAGTAGAGAATAAAGAGATATATAAAATATATTATATAAGTATAGATAGATAAGTGATAGATAAAGGAGGTGATAGGAAAAAAAATGAGACTTTGTATGCAAAATTTGTGAGTATTTAAAGTTTTAAAATTGAAGGACTGACTTTAAATGATTATAATTATTTTTTGGTCTATAACATCATCAAACTACCTCATCCATTTGATAGGTCTATGAATTACCTTTCCAACGCCTATAAAAAATCAAAATTTTGATAAGAAACGCAAAAGTTATGGCCATTTTACTAAACTATATTTTTTATGTTGATAAAATAGGATATCCGATTTGAAAAGTATGGTATCACACTAGTGACATCACAATGGTGACATCAAAAATCGGATTACCAAACCAAATTCAAATTTTGCCCGACCCAAACAAAAAGTCAAAGTGGATTTTGGCGTGTTTGGAAAGGTTGAAAGCGCATTTTTTTCTCTATTGCCACTTTTTGGCCCCCCTTGATCTTGCACATACCCTAAGGAATATCAGTTGGGAAAGATGACATCCTCAACTTTTAAGAGCAAATCTTTTTTAGCGGAACATCTATTAGATTTGGTTCATATAGATCTTTGTGGACCCATAAGGACTAAAAGTATTCAAGGTGATAGATATTTTATGATCTTCACTGATGATTTCTCAAGAATGACGTGGGTCACATTCCTAAAGGATAAGTCATAAGATTTTGACAAATTCAAGGCATTCAAGGACTTAGCTGAAAAGGAGAGTGGTAAGAAGATAAATTATCTGAGGACTGATCAAGTTGGTGAATTTACTTATGAGGAATTCACTAGATATTGTGAAGAAAATGGTATCAAACAACATCTTTCTACACCGAGGACACCACAACATAATGGTATTGCAGAGAGGAACAATTGATCAGTTGTTGAAGCTGCTAGAACAATGTTGATATAAGGAGGTGTAGCAAAAAAATAATGGAGAGAAGCTGTCAACACATCTGTCTACAATATGAACCGAATATTGGTAAAGAGAGGTAAGGATAAGACTCATTATGAATATTGGTATGGTAGATCACGTAATGTCAGTTATTTTAAGATATTTGGCAATAAATGTTTTATTAAGAGAGGTGACTATGTTAGTAAGTTTGAGGCTAAAAGTGATGAAGGTATATTTCTTGGTTACTCCACCAAGAGTAAGGCCTACAAATGCTATAATAACCAGACACAGAAAATCATTGAGAGTGTTGATGTTTGAGTGGATGAGTATCCTGAAATCTCAGGGGAAACTAGTATGGAGAAAAAAGATGAAGACTCTTGCATTTTGTTTTTAGAACCAGAACTGGTGAAACCTGAAACTGGTAAAGAGAATGTTGTTGTACCAGTTCAATCGGAATAGGTAGATTCAGAAGAAGATGATGATAATGAAGAATAAGAACTTGAAGATAATGATCATGTTATTCTGAGGTATGTCAGACTCAATCACAATCCTTACCAAATTATTGGAGATAAGGATGCTGGAGTGTTAACCAGAAGAAGAATTAGAGAGAATTATTGCATGATCTCCACTATTGAGCCTAGAACTGCTAAGGAATTGTGTGAGCTTGAATTTCATCCTTAGAATATTACTTGTAATAAGTTAGTTTCAGAAAATACAATGGAAATGCATATAGGAAATCCAAAATCCACCAATGAAACTACATGAAATACATACTAAAATAAAACATTATTTTACCTTCATGGCTTATGTCTCATTGTGTCCTAACTCCACTGTTCCTGGTTGCAGATGGTGTGCTCTCAGACAATGCACTGTTGGCTTCCAAGATGGCATATGAAGAATGGACTGATAACTTGTAGTTAACTGATAGTATGATATGCAAAAGCTACATGATTATGCTAAAATGCTATATGATAATTGCTATTGCTATTTGATTCAAAAACTCACGGATGCATATGATTAGCTTGCAAAATGCACTTGAAGTCTCTTGAAGTATAACTCTCTCTCAACTGAAGCTCTTGATTTTATAGACTTTGAGAGGATAAGATGATGTGGCTCAGATCAACGGTCATGATCAGATCTGCATATTTGAATGGTTATGAGCAAAGGTGAAGGTTGAGAGAAAGGGGAAAGGAGAAGACAAGTGTCACTCATCTCACCTTGACTGGGTTGTTGACTGAGAGAATCTAGGGATGGTTGGAGGAAATTTAGGCATGATAGGACAAGTGGACTCAAGTCCTTCCTAAGATGTAGGGGTGTTGGAGAGAATATAGGAAATGGTTATGAAATATGTGTACGTACACAATTTTCATTGAATTTGGAAGTTGGAGATAAATCATGAATTAATATTTAAGAAATATTAATTTCCTTAGCCACATGATGGATGAGTTGGCAAAAGGGAAGATGAAGTGGAGATGGAGGGTGAGTTGGAAAAGGGATTAAATAATTTAATAATTATTTAATATTTGAGACTATAGGATAGGAGAATAACCATTAAATATTAGATATTTAATTGTTTGGAGGAGATAATTAAATATTAGATATTTAATTAACTTGGTTAGAAGGAATAATTAAATATTAGATATTTAATTAATTAGAGGAATAAGATAGATGAATTAATTAATAAAATATTAATTAATAGAAAGACATGAAATGAATTAAACAGATTAATTTTTTCGAATTAACTATTTAATAGACGAATAATTATTAAATAAATATAAAATATTTATTTAATTGCTCATAGCCAATTTTTAGGTGTATACATTTTGCCCCTCTTTGAAATGATGTCGAGATAACATTGTTTCAAAGATTAAATCAAGTCTTGATATTGCGCCCGATAGAGATTGAAAATCCTGATTGTGTGCCCCCTTAGGAGATTGATCATAAAATTGTCAAAAATTTTAGTTTGAATGATT
The DNA here is from genome assembly GCF_030272615.1 of Cryptomeria japonica. Lineage (NCBI taxonomy): Eukaryota > Viridiplantae > Streptophyta > Pinopsida > Cupressales > Cupressaceae > Cryptomeria > Cryptomeria japonica. Next base: position 51,887,497 of record NC_081406.1, on the reverse strand, counting down.
AATCTCGTGATAATATGACAAAAATTTAGTCAATTAAATTCATTTGTTAAAAACAAATTAAATTGCCCCATTTTAAAAATTAATTACTCTTCAAATAGTAAATATAAAATAAACCAAGGTTAATTTTAACTTCATTGTTATCCTTGTCAGCTTTTGGAGAGAATATTCTTGCTGAGGTGGCAAAATGGTGATTCCAGTGGAGTGTCATCAATTTGAGCGAGTTCGGCGATATCAGCGGCCAGCCGAGTATGGTTATCCGGTATGTATCTTATCCCGAGCTTTGTTTTCAAGTTTTCGTTCAAAATTTCATGTTTTAGGCGCTTTTTTTTTTGAATTTTTGAAATTTTCGATTTTTTCAATTTTAGATTAGCGCTTTTGCAGTTTGGTTTAGCGCATATGCAATTTTATTTAGCTCAAATGAATTGTTTAGCGCATATGCTCTGTATGTTAGCTCATTTGCATAGAATGTTAGCACAAATGCTTAGAATAGCGCTTATGTTTTGTTTGTTAGCGCTTATGTTCACTAGGATAGCGCAAATGCATAAAGCAACGCATATGAATGGTCGATTAGCGCATATGCTCTAAAAGATAGCGCTTTTGCTTAAATTTTCTTTGATGTTTAGATTTAACATGTTTGATACGCATGTATAATGAAATAGAGTCATGATTGAGTGATTGTATGATTGATAGATCGATAGATAGCTTTGATTATTGGATTAAGTAGCTCTGATTAGCTTGACTGATAGATGCGATAATTGAGTAGCTCTAATTAGCTTGATTGATAGATTTGATGATTGAGTAGCTTTGATTAGCTTGATTGATAGATTGATGATTGAGTAGCTCTGATTATCTTGATTGATAAATTGATGATTGAGTAGCTTTGATTAGCTTGATTGATAAATTGATGATTGAGTAGCTCTGATTAGCTTGATTGATAAATTTGATGATTGAGTAGCTTCGATTATCTTGATTGATAAATTTGATGATTGAGTAGCTCTGATTAGCTTGATTGATAGATTGATTAAACTCAGTGATTGATAGTAAACCAGGATTGATAGGTTTAAAATGCTTTGATAACTTAAGTTGCTTCAATTTGATTTGATTGATTGATAATTGATGATTGATTCAGTTTGATTTGATTGATTGATAGATAATGATTGCTTCAGTTTGATTTGATTTGATTGATAGATAATGATTGCTTCAGTTTGATTTGATTGATTGATTTCTCTAAAAAAAACAAGAGAAACTTGATGTTCTCCAGTGTCGGGAGAAATTACCGGCCATACGTCATTTAGTTCCAGAGTTGTCCCAGGCTGAGATTAGACATATAGATGCCTGTGGTTTACGCCATTTATTATTTATGCCTGAGATTACACATAATAGAGGATTGTTGACTGTATTAGCCGAGAGATGGCACAACGAGCATAACACTTTCCACCTACCGACGGGTGAGATTAGTGTGACTCTTGAGGATGTCTATAGGATTCTACACATCTCGGTGACTGGCGAGCTAGTGCAGTATGATTATCAGGATCAAGTTGGGATGGAGGCTTGCAGAGTCATTTTTGCTGATGAGAGCATCGGTAGAGGAGAGATCCGATGGGTAGATATGGTGATGTACTACGAGACTCTTCCTGTTATTCTGGCTGGTTTGATTGGAGGATTCATATGTCTTGATAGGCGATCGTGAGGTTTTTCTGTTGGATGGGGTGAGGTTCTTCTGAGCATGATGCAACATTAGACATGATATGCTTGGGGTGTTTGCATGTTGGCACATTTATATCATGATCTTCACCAGGTTGTGTATGATGAGAGTGCTAGTTTATCTACAGGATGCACTTTATTACAGATCTGGTGTTGCGAGCACATTGCTATTACAAGGCCTATCCATCATAGAGTTCATGGAGGGAGGCAACCATATGTTTATTTTTATGTAGGTATCCTTACTCAGCATAAGCTGGGTAAGATGGAGTATTGGCGTTGGGTGCTTGATTCTTTAGATAGCATTACTTGGAGACCATATGTTGATTGTGAGCCATTGATGGATGATGCACATACATTACCGCTTATTATGCAGAGTAGATATCTTATTGGTCGGACACCTTTCATTGTTGAGCAACAGTTGATTGGTCGAATTTTGAGATAGTTTAATATCATTCAGCCTATGCCTACTGGTGTGACGATATATGCGTGGTGATACAGAGATAGGCGAGATTGGGGACTGTCTTTGTCATTTGAGATTGCTCATGCAGAGTTTATTACTACTCCAAGAGTGGCATATGATATGAGATTACACATTCTGGATCCTGGGGTTACTGCAGAGTATGCTCAGTATATATTAGCTCATCCATTTCCTCAGATTACGGATCCAGCAGATCATCCTCCTAGCTCAAGAGATGATGATGATGATTCAGATGATCCTGTTATCAGGAGACGAAGACATAGACGAGAGCTTAGAGCATCTCATGAGGCTAGGAGAGGTGGAGATGATGGTGGGGATGGAGGTGGTGGACTTGGACAGAGAGGAAGTCGATTGAGAGTCCGCGAAGGACCATTTGGATCGACTGGCAGGATTGAGAGACCTCATCCTCTGGGTGGGAGAGATGTTGGACAGATTGGGAGGGATATTGGTAGGGTAGGGATGAGATCACCTAGAGGATTGCCATTGAAAGGAGGTAGGGTGACTGGATTGGATGGGGGTTGCGGGAGAGGCCTTGATTTTGGATAGATTCAGCTAGATCCTAGAGTTATTGTAGCTCATGGTGGTGATGATGAGGATCCTAAGGATCATGTTCCCCTGATTAGACGATGGGTTTGGAGAGTTACTCGGACTGAGATTCCAGTAGTTGGACAGGTTGGTGGTGAGGGGATTGGGGTTCATGCACCACAATAGGATCTACCAGAGCAGGTTGCACCAGTGCAGGATATGCCAGATGTAGTTATACCAGAGCATGATGTGCCAGGGCATGATACTATTGACAGTCTAAGAGCACAAATTGATTAGTTTTGAGCACAGATACAGACTCTTATGACTGAGAGAGACACAACTATTAGGAGACAATAGGATACTCAGGGTCTTATTGATCATATTCAGTAGGTTGGATCAGGTACTCTCTCAGTGGACACTGTTAGAGCATTATTTCGAGCTGGGAAGGAGACTTCCTACTGGCGACGATGATACGAGGAGGCAGTTGTAGAGAGCCAGAGAGCAGGTAGTTATCAAACCACCGTGTTGATGGACACTAGCAGTGGTGGGGTCATGGGACCTCCTCAGAGGAGTGGTGAGCATGGGAGACAGGCATCTAGAGGATCTTCTCGCCCACAGCCACAGAGACGAACAGAGTTAGGTGGTAGTGGTACAGGACAACCGTGACTTGATTTGGAGCATTTGTATTATTTATTTGATATCATTGTATACTTGGACTTTTATTGTTTTATGATGATCTATATGAAGACATGGATGTTACTACTTATCAAGTTGCCATTAGTTTTATATCCAAAGTCATTCTATATACTCTAGTTGGTTACTACTACCGAAACATTCAGTCGGTATGCACAGAGCAGTCAGTTATAGAAGAAAGTAGTCACAGAGCCTAGTTTACACTGAGCTGTCTACCGAGTAACATTCTATGTCTACCGAGCAATAATAATGATACACCGAGTGAAACATGTTACCAGATTCATTGAACCTAGACACACATCTGGAAATGTGTTACAAGATCGAGGAGCAAAAGAACCGTTATCACATTGGAAATTGCACTTAAGGATTGTGTATGATTTTGAGGTCATCTAACCAATGAAATATTTTGTATAGTCATTCATTCGACAAATCATGTTTGTAAGATCGAAGCAATGAACCAGATCACTGACATAAGAGATCTATTTATACAACATAGATTAAGGATAAAAATGTGATAGAGGGAGATATAGAGGTGTATGAAGCAAGACATGTGTGATACATAAGAAAGCACTGAGTGTTATGACTGTTGCAGAGACACAGAGGTCACCAAGAAGGATTTCAGAGAACAGTCAAAGAACAGAGTAAACAAAAGGGTTTATCGAGTTACTTTAAGGGTTACCGAGGTATGCTATAAGCAAGGTAATCTCATTTTGAGCACATAGAATCTGCTATAACATTCCAGATGTAAATTTGCAGATATTTGTAAAGATTTTATTGTAATATTTGAAGTTGTAAGTGAAACCTTTAACAGGGTAAAAGACTCTAACAAAGTCTATAAATTGTAAAGCCTTTAACTAGGTGCAACATTTAGTTTAAGTGTTGTAAATTCCTTTAGCAAGGTACATCTAACAATCTTGATACTCCTAACAGGGTAAGCTATCAGAAATAGCTGAACATGTAGCTCTAATCGAGCACCCTTTATTATTGCAGTAGTGAAGTTGTGGGTGCCATCCCCACTGCAGTTTTTCTCTCTAACCAAGAGTTTATGCATAACCAAAATATATGTGTTATGGAGTGAATCATGTATGATTGCTATTTATTTGTTTTAGCTTTATGTTATGTTACAACAGTTTTTGGTTTATGCATAATGGTGAAGTTATTGTTCAAGAAAGGATTTGAAAAACTGATTCACCCCTCCCCTCTCAGTACATTAGCTTTCCATATTGGGCCTAACAATTGGTATCAGAGCTTGAGTCTTGGAAAAGGGTTTAACAACCTAAAGAGAAAGATCTTATCAATGGAAGGATATAAACAATCTCGAAGAATTGTGTATCTACAAGAAGAGTTGGATCATGCTAATCAAGTGATTGTAGACATGCAAAGACAAATGCAAAAATCATTGAAAGTAAGAAGAAGATTATTTGATGATTTACAAGACTCTCAAGAGCTAGTGGAACAAATTGAAACATCATCTGAGAACAGTATATCTAAAGAGACTAAAGAGATGATTGGACAACTGAAAGAAAAGAATAAAGCACTAACTGATCAACTTTACACAGATGACTGAGAATCTTGATGCATTGAGGACAGCTGAAGATAAAGTAAGAGATCTAGAAAGAGAAAAACAATAGCTTGAAGCATTAGTATCTGAAAAGAATGATGAAATCACAAGGTTGACTGGAATTCAAAGTAATCTATCAGATCAATTAGGTTATGCACATCATGAAGCAAATCTGAAAGATGATGAGAATCAAGCATTGAAACTTGAAGTATCAAGGTTGACCGATGAACTTGAAACAAAGAAGAAATCCAAAGAAACACTGAAGAAAAGTTATGAAGCATCAAAGATGTTGGATGAGCAACTGAATACAAGAAGACCCAACAAAGATGCAGAACTCGGTTATAAGGGAAAAGACTCTACCGGGAAGGGAATCCACACTACCAAAAGAGGAGAATTATCAAAGCAAGCTAGAAATAAGAAGAATATCAAAGGAATGAAGCCTATTTCCAACTACTGTGGAAAACAAGGACATACTGCTAATATGTGCCAAATCAGAAAAGGTAAGCAACAGAATGTCATTAGGTCTAATGGTTATTGTTATAATTGCAATAAATATGGTCACACATCTAACCTATGTAGGACAAAGTCTATCAACAATTGTCAGAAGGCAAAATTCAAAGGGTTTTGTAAAAACTGCAATAGATATGGACATAGTACTGAGGAGTGCTGATTTAAGCAAAATAACTATATGTGGTTTGCACACCGAGCAAATGCTAGAGGCTACAAAACTCACACAGATCCTTACCAACAATATTCTGCAGTACCATGGGATTACAATACAAGGATATGGTGTGAATGTTGTGGAAGATATGGACATATAAGTGCCAATTCCTTTGTAAGGTTTAGAATGAAAACCGAAGATCATGGAGAAATCCTGGTATGACATGTTTTCATTGTCACAAAGTTAGACACTTGGCTCGAGATTGCAGAGATCAACCTAGAGGAGACACTGAGGAAATAAAAGAAAAAATATAGATGATTTGGAGAAAGAAGGAAATTTTGTCAAATGAAGAAAGCACCTTACCTACCAAGTTAGGTGCACCTATTCCAAATTAATCGGTAAAGGTATGAAGGGACTGCATTCTTTCAAAGGGTAAATCTTAACAATTCCTATTTTATCATGTACTTAATTCAAAATCTGCATAACTAAAGATGCATTAGGAAATTTGAAATTTTATCAAGTCTTTTTGAGCAATAGTCAAGTCGGTAAAAACAAGAAGTCTATCTAGTCGGTAAATACAGGAAGATTGGCTACTCGGTAAAAGCAAAATTGGTTTAAGGGAACCGAGTGCATTTAATGTCTTTTGACCTAACTGCACAAAGCCCGATAAGGTATATTGTGTACTTAAAGCTATTGCACGGTCATTTTACACTTACCAAGTTTTCAGAGAGTAGAGCAAAGCAAATCAAAGGCGATCAAACCTCCTCCGAAGCAAATTCAAAGGTATTTACATCAATCACAACGCATTATCAAGATAGTTTACTGATCATATCAAGTTGTTATTATTTGCTAAGTAGAAAGCATCTGCCGTTTGAAAGTCTTCAAACCCTAAGGATCTTTTGTTAGTATTTATTTGAAATCTGCAATGACACCTAAGATCCAAAATCCCGTTGTTGTTGAGAACATTGAAAAGACCTCACTAAAATACTCTTTAACTCCCAGAATTGCATCTGAACCAGATGACAAAACCGCATTTTCACTCATTCCAGATAGAGTTTTATTAGTCGAGGATGTGAGATTCTTCACTAAGTGTCATGTTGAGGAACTAGGTCATGTTGAGATCAAGGACACATATGATGAATTGTGTACCGATGGGAAATTGGATAGCAAGTATGAGCACATCAAAATCAAGAGATTGACCAAAGCCCTAACCTATCCCCGTGTCTTCAAACCCCAATGGGTCAAGTTTGTTCTGAGCAAAGTTCATGATGACTTCATGTGGCTAGAAGAGCAACCGTTTAAGATCACCAAGGAAATCATTCATTTGATCATCGATTACCTTATTTATGATCATGCTCGAGCTCAGAAAATGATATCACAGAAGGAATTGATCAGTTTAACCAGAGTAGAATCTAATTGCAGGGGACTGAAATTGAACAATGTCACAGATGTAGAGCTAAAGTTTGCCATTAGAGTAATAGGTTATTGTTTCTTCCAATCAGTAAGGGAAAACAATGTACCCAGTGCAGCAGTAGACTTAGCATATAAAATTGTGAAGAAAGGCATGAAAATTGATTTATGTGAGGTATTGTTGAAAAACTTGTTTGAGAATCTCAATACCATAAGGAAGCCAAAGAAGAACAATTCGGCTAATACACTGAAGTTTGGATCACTGTTAATATGCATGTTTTTCTATTTTGAGAAATTCTTTCCATCAGTCGGTAAAGTTGTTTGGGAGCTACACCGACCAATCACTCATCAAATCAATGACTTCATCAAGAAGCTAGGTGATAATTTTAATGATATTATGGATGACTACTTTAGCAAGTTTCAAGAAAGGATGCATAACAGGTACCGAATTCCACCCAAGTTAGTGGAGAAATACAAGGATGACATATGTTTTGAAGTGGACACTGATTACTACTATGTTAATGTTGTGGAACCGAAAACTCAATCTTTGCCACCTATGGGTTATGAGATTGATTTTGACATCACACAACAACAGATAGATGCTTTTCTGACTTTACCAAGGCATGCTACCGAGCTGAGGTATGGAACATTTGAAGAAGTAAAAGAAAAAGTAAAAATGAGCATTGTAGTACCCAAGGCTACAAGGAAGGCAACAAAGATGATCAAGACATTAACGGAGAAATTTGGAGAAGGTTCTTCCTCCACACCTATCAAGGGAACTATAGTAATCACCGAGGAGGAATCTGAAGCCCAAGAGGTAGCTATTACACTGAGCACCGAATTGCCTAAGGGAAAATTTTTGAAAAGAAAGAAACAGGATACATCCCAGGTATCACCGACTCCTACAATTAAGCGCCCAAACACAAGATCATCTGTAGCATCACCAAGTAAGAAAAAAAAGAGTGTTTCTACACCCAAGGTAACAAAAACATACAAGAAATCTACTCGGAGACTCATTTTGACCAAAGAGTCTAGTGACACCGAATCTGAAGATGCAAGTAAATTTCAGATTGTCAAGATTAAAAAGGTAAATGTACATAGTGTTGAAAATTTTTGTGCTAATTTGAAGCAATATGGTGGAATTGGAGCATTCAGATATGTTAAGTATGAATCCAGATCTGATGATGAAAATAGACAAATAGAAGAAGCTGTCATTTGCACACTATTGAAATTCCGATTGGTCCCACTGGAAGTATCTAAGTCTCTTCCAAATGAATTATATTTACATATTGATAATAGGTGGAAGTATGTCATGGACTTAGAGAAATAGATGAGAGAAAGAAGTCTAGTACATCTTTTCCCAGACTTATCGGTAGATGAGACCACCGAACATCTGAAAAACTACCACACAAAATTCCTAGTCAAGCAAAGAGCCTTGAAATTGATGAATGGCCTTTACTTGGATGTAGAGAATGAGACCAAAGAAAAATGTTAGGAAATATTTCAAAACAAGAATGATGGTGAGCAAGCTGAAGTTGAAATAGTTGATGTCATCGAGCAAGATCCTGATATCACCGAGCAGGACCCTGTTGACACTATACAAGTTGATGAGGATATCATGGACACCGAGGCACCTGAATAGGAAATGATTGAAGGGAATACATATGCCAAACTGGTATCCAGTGAGTCAATTTTGGAGCAAGTTCAGCCCTATCCCCCAGTCACTCAGCATGTTTCAACCGAGGCCCCTCAGGATACGAAACAAGGCACAAAAGGTCACAAGTCAACAACAGGAGAATCTACTTCTCAAGAATACCTCTCAAGCTCCATCTAGCACTGAAAATGTTACATCTGAAACCCCAAGCATAGAGACACCAAAGGACACTACAGAGGTGAAAGGAACCGACCAAAGTGTTGCCTCTACCGAGCAACCTACCGAGGTCAACAAGCCTCACAAGCCATTGTGTTAGTCCAGCTGGTGAAAGGTAAAGAAAAGAAGATGAAAAAGCATTGTTTCAAATTAGATTTGTCAAAACCAATAGTGTTGCCCAATGTTGATATATCCAAATTAAAAGGGCAAACACTCATTGAATTCGGTGAACTATGCAAAGCCAAAGCAGAACAGGAGAAGCAAATGGCTATTCAAAAGAAAAATCAAGTACTTCAAAAGGTGAAAGCACTCTTAACCGGTATGCTACTTGAAGCAACAGTGACAAAAGATGCCGCCATCCACATTCAACTGGATGAACTCATAACCAAGATAGAGACATTTGGAGTAGATGCATTCGAATATTTGAGCAAGTTAAAGGACAAGGAGCTCACTGCTAAAATGATTGAAGAGGTACAGAAAGCTATTGCTATTGGCAAAGTTAAACTTGTCAAATTTATTGCTGAGTTGACCCCTCAACTCAAGCACATTCTTTATTTATTTCAGAAACTCTATATATTTTCTCTATTCATTAAGGACATAAAAAATAAAACATAAGTAATTGAGAAAGAGATCACCGATCTCTCAACTAAGTTGACCACTGAGCCAAATTCCATTCAAAATTTTTATACAAAGCTACAACAGCTCATGGCTCAACAATTGGAACTAAGGAATGAAGAACACAAGATAAGGATGGACATAATGACACTTCAAACATTATTCATTCCTCATCTTTCATCCATCCAAGAGAAGATCAACAAAGCTACCTCCCTATCCACTCAGCAAGAGGGAAGCACCTTAGATGGACTAATTTCACTGTTAGTTGACATTACAACTTAGAATTCACTCATGGACAGTGTTAAGGATGCCCTCTCTGCCGCTCTCACTGATGCCAAGACAAAGTACAAGTCCATTTTTGATCAATTGCCACCACCGAATGGTAACTAAGTTTTGATGTTTGTCAAAAAGGGGGAGTGAGTATCATATCAAAGTATAATCAAAGTATATAGGGGAATGTAGTATACAGGGGGAGTATATCGAGCTGAACAAAGTATGTGCACAATTAATTTTGATAGGGAACATAGAACTGAGTAGTGAACCGAGCAATTATCACAGAACATTGATCATCGAGCATGCAAAATCAGAGTTTTGTACAATATATTGATAAGGGGAGTATATCTGAAATATACTATTTCATTGACAAAAGTATATGCTGTCAGTTTTGTCAAAATTTTGTAAATATATAGATTTTTGAGTTATGACTTTGAAAGTAGTTTTGTCAAACATCTCAACTAATGTCAAAAGGGGAGATTGTTACTACTTATTAAGTTGCCATTAGTTTTATATCCAAAGTCATTCTATATACTCTAGTCAGTTACTACTACTGAAACATTCAGTCGGTATGCATAGAGCAGTCGGTTATAGAAGAAAGTAGTCACAGAGCCTAGTATACACCGAGCTGTCTACTGAGTAACACTCTATGTCTACCGAGCAGCAATAATGATACACTGAGTTGATATACACCGAGTGAAACGTGTTACCAGATTCATTGAACCTAGACACACATCTGGAAACATGTTACAAGATCGAGGAGCAAAAGAACCGTTATCACATTGGAAATTGCACTTAAGGATTGTGTATGATTTTGAGGTCATCTAACCAATGAAATATTTTGTATAGTCATTCATTCAATAAATCATGTTTGTAAGATTGAAGCAATGAACCATATCACTAACATAAGAGATCTATTTATACAACATAGATTAAGGATAAAAATGTGATAGAGGGAGATATAGAGGTGTATGAAGCAAGACTTGTGTGATACATAAGAAAGCACTGAGTGTTATGACTGTTACAGAGACACAGAGGTCACCGAGAAGGATTTCAGAGAACAGTCAAAGAACAAAGTAAACATAAGGGTTTACCAAGTTACTTTAAGGGTTACCGAGGCATGCTATAAGCAAGGTAATCTCATTTTGAGCACATAGAATCTGCTATAACATTCCAGATGTAAAGTTGCAGATATTTGTAAAGATTTTAGTGTAATATTTGAAGTTTTAAGTGAAACCTTTAACAGGGTAAAAGACTCTAACAAAGTCTATAAATCGTAAAGCCTTTAACCAGGTGCATCATTTAGTTTAAGTGTTGTAAAATCCTTTAGCAAGGTAGATCTAACGATCTTGATACTCCTAAAAGGGTAAGCTATTAGAAATAGCCGAACATGTAGCTCTAACCGAGCACCCTTTATTATTGTAGTAGTGAAGTTGTGGGTGCCATCCCCACCGCAGTTTTTCTCTCTAACCAAGAGTTTCTGCGTAACCAAAATATATGTGTTATGGAGTGAATCATGTATGATTGTTATTTATTTGTTTTAGGTTTATGTTATGTTACAACAGTTTTTGGTTTCTGCATAATAGTGAAGTTATTGTTCAAGAAAGGATTTGAAGTACTGATTCACCCCTCCCCTCTCAGTACATTAGCTTTCCATATTGGGCCTAACAATGGATTTTATATGATGATGCTTTTTATTCTATTTGATGATGTTCTATATGCTTATATGCTTTGATTTTATGGATGCAATGAGTAGATGAATAATGATATGATGATAATGACTTACATGATGCAAATGATAAATGCTTTTGATTTTTTTTTTTTAATGATCCTAGATGCAAATGAAAATTTCACTTAAATGATGTAAATGCAAATGATCTATATGGAAATGCAAATGAATGATTTCTTAATGCTTATGATGATGTACATACAAATGATCTATATGAAATGTTTTTTTGAATTTTTATGCATGCAACTAAATGATAAATGGAATAATGATGATATACTATATGATGTATAAAAATGCACTTTTTTGAATGCAAACTAATGCAATGATTTATACGGATTTGCACATGAATGATTGATTTGTTTTTTATTTATATGTTATGCTTATAATGATTATGAATCTAAGTGAAAAAGATGCAACTAAATGATCTTTATGAAATGATAATGTAGATAATAATGATGATACTTTACATGGTTAAAGAAATGCACTTAATTGAATGCAATTAATGCAATGATAAAATGCAGCTAAAATAGATAATGATTAAAAATGAATGCACCTACAATGATTAAATGCAAATTGTTTTTGTTTGTCCAAGTATACTCAATCTTTATTTATGACCGTTGATCTGCTAATGAAATGATATGCGTATAATGCAGCTGACAAACGAATGCTTATAATGCAACTGAATAATGAGCTAATGAAATGATCTAACTAAAATTTATACTGCCATTCTTCATATGCTATCGGGTAACAGTGCTTGATTTCATCATTGAGCTTAAAAATGTTGTAATAAAATACAAGCAACTTGACATAATGATTCAAGATGACCTGAGTATTTCTTACATGGATTTTGATATAGCAAGTTAATACAAGCAACTTGATATAATGGATCAAGTTGACCGGGATATTGCTTGCAGAACAGACAAGGATTATCTCTTTTCATGCATGACTTGGAACGTCCTCCTTGATCTTTTGCCGATCATATCCTGAGATAAGTTCATACCGTAGTAAGAAATAAACCACAGACAACAATCAAAGAAAATAATCATGCCCCATCATAGCTCCTCTAGTCATGGACATCCTTGAGTCGCATAGAGTACATGATTAGCAATAAAATCAAGATATAAACACTGAATCTTGTATGTCTTTCACATGTTCTAATGGTCATTAACTGATATAATCATTTTAATGAATGATTTTTGATAATCCTTTATAGCTTGATGATTGATTCTTTCGTTTCTGAGTTTCATGATTCAGTTGTTTGATGAAATGCCTTGATTTTCGTTGCTTTGTTTGCTCATTATCTATTTCAAAACCCTAGGTGTTTTTGTTTTTTCTAATTTTTTCGAATGTTTTGGATTTTTTAAAGATTCAAAAGATCACCTTAGCAAAAAGGAATTAGGATTTTGCACCCCAGCGGAAACAAAAATTATAATGGATATATGAAATGATCTAGATCCAAACCATGACATAATAGAAATGCAGATTGATAGATGCTAATAAAATCTAAGACAGTGACTACGACAAGTATGTCAAAGATTGATAACTATTGGTAAGCTACATTTTTCTTGCTAAGTGGTTCAAAGAAATGGATAAGCTAGGGTATATGGAAGTGATAGATGTGATAGGATGGAGCAAATAGGTGCATAAAGCGATCTCATAGATGGAGGAACTCACTTTTTAGATAGTGCATGTTTACTAGGTTTTCACCATCTAAATTTATTGCATTTTTGCTGGATTTTATATGCTCGTTATTGATTTTTTTCAGGACTTTATATCTTTTTATTGATTTTTTTAAAACTTTATATCTCAAGCATAGAATTTCTTGAGATGGATAGAATTGATAGGTTCATCAAAACAATCACCTTCTGGGGTAGATAATTTGTATGCTCCTGATCCATATGTTGCTACTATGACAAAAGGTCCTAGCCAATTTGGTTCAAATTTGCCCTTCTTTTCCCGATCTTGCTGATTTCTTGGATTTTCCCTTAGAACTATGTCTCCAATCTGGAAAATGCACGACTTGACTTTGTGGTTATAGCTTCTTGCCATTCTTTGTTGATATACTTTTAAATGATCTGTTGCATTTTGGCGATGTTCCTGAATCAGTTCTAGTTCCTAGAGTCGAGAGACTCTTTGTTCTTCTTCTGGTATAAGACCATGCAAGGATACTCGTAGAGAAGGTATCTCTATTTCTATAGGTAATATAGCTTTTGATCCATAGACCAAACAATATGGAGTTGCCCCTGTTGGAGTGCGGACACTAGTTCGATATGCCCAAAGAGTAGGATTTAGCTGAATGTGCCAGTCTTTTCTAGCTTCATTGACTGTTTTCTTCAAGATTTTTAAAATAGTTTTGTTTTTTTGCCTCAGCTTGACCATTACCTTATGGATAATATGGAGTAGACAACCTATGTTGGATATGAAACTTTTCACATAGCTCTTTTACATCTTGATTTTTGAATGGTCTTCCATTATCAGTGATAATGGTCATAGGAACTCCATAGCGACAGATTATATAATTTAGAATAAATGATGATATTTGTTTTCCTGTCACTGTTGTTAAAGGCACTGCTTCAATCCACTTAGTAAAATATTCAGTAGCAACCAAAATAAACTTATGTCCATTAGAAGATGAGGGATTGATCTTTCCTACCAAATCTAGTCCCCAGTGTGAAAACGGCCATGATCCTATCATAAGATATAACTCTTGTGCTGGTGCATGAATTAGATTTCCATAAATTTGACATTGTTTACACTTTCTAGCATAGGTGAATGAATCTCTTTCCATAGTAGGCCAAAAGTAACCCATACGAATAAGTTTCTTAGCCAATGTTAAACCACTTGAGTGTGTACCACAAATACCCGCATGAATGTCATTAAGAACTCTCTCAGATTCATCTTTTTCAAGACATCTCAACAATGTACCATCTAGACCATGCCTATATAGGATATCAACAATAATGGTATAGCGAGAGGACTAACGGATAAAGTTTCTTCATTGATTACGAGATAATTCCAAAGGAAGGATATGATCTTTCAAATATTGGTAGGTTTGATCGTATAAGGATTGACTGGTTCCTGATATATATCAAATTCGAGAGGTATGCTGGGATTGAATGGTAGGGGTTAAGATATCTTCCACAAGAAATTTGTAACATTGTTGATTCTCTTTATTTTGCAAGAGAGATGCTATTGTAGCCATTGCATCAGCTGCTTTATTCTCATTTCTGGGAATCTGGGTGAATGTGATTTCTTTAAAATGTCTTTTAAATTCCTCCACTAGCTGTTTGTATGGCATAAGCTTATCATCCTTTGTTTGATATTCATCATTTATTTGATAAATGACAAGTTGTGAATCACCATAGACATGTAGTTCTTTAATATTCCATTCAATGGCCATTTTGAGCCCTATAACCAATGCTTCATACTCTGCAGTATTATTGGTGCATGGAAATCGCAGTCTATATGATTTCAGAATTGTATGTCCTTGAGGTGTGATAAAAAAGATTCCTGCACCTGATCCATATTGAGTATAAGAACCATCAAAGTACAATTCCCAAAATTTTGTACTTACTATCAAGATATCTGCATCAAGAAATTTGATGTGCAAAGACATGTTATTTTGTAAAGGTGCATCAGCGAATTGATCAGCAATGACTTGTCCCTTGATGGCTTTTCAGTCAACATATTCTATGTCAAATTCACTCAGTATCATAACCCATTTGGCTAGTCTCCCCATTAATGTTGACTTTCTCAACAAATATTTGAGAGGATCTATCTTTGCTATTAGTTTTACAGAATGAATCAACATATAATGTCATAGCTTCTGAGTTGCAAATACAACTGCTAGACATATCTTTTCAATTGATGAATAATTTAACTCATATCCAACAAGTGTTCTACTGATATAATAAACTGCTCTTTCCTTTCCTTCATCATCATGCTGAGCTAGGAGAGTGCCTAATGATACACTTGTTGTTGAGATATAGAGTAACAATGAGTTCCCTTTGGTTGGTGATATCAGTACTGGAGGACTCATAAGATATTCTTTTATTTGCAAGAAAGCTTCTTCACATGTTAGATCCCATTTGAATGGAACATTTTTATGTAGAAGATGGGTAAATGGAAGACATCTATCGACCAATTGGGACACAAATCTCCTGATTGATTGTAACCTTCCTTGTAAAGATCGCAATTGACTTATGTTCTTAGGTGATTCCATCTCCATGATAGCTTTAACTTTCCCAGGATCAACTTCAATGCCACGAGCTGATATAATGTACCCAAGGAGCTTTCTAGAGGTTACCCTGAATGCACATTTCTTTGGATTTAATCTCAATTGATATCTTTCCAACCTATCAAAAATCTTGCTTAGAATGTTCAAATGTTCTTTTCTTGTGTGAGATTTTGCGAGTATGTCATCAGCATAATCTTCCATGAATGTATGCATCATGTCATGAAACATTGTCGTCATAGCTCTTTGATATGTCGCTCTTGCATTCTTAAGCCCAAATGGCATAACATTCCAACAGTACGTTCCCCATGCACATGTGAAAGTTGTATTCTCTTGATCTTCAGGTGCGATTCTTATTTGATTATATCCTGAGAAGCCATCCATTAATGAAAACATCTCATGTCCTACTGATAAGTCCACTATGATATCGATGTTTGGTAGTGGGAAATCATCTTTTGGACATGCTTTATTCAGATCTCTAAAATTTGTACAAACCCTTATGCTTTTATCTAGTTTTGATACTGGTACAATACTTGAAACCCATTTTGGATAAGCCACTGGTCTTATGAAACCCACTTCCAATAGTTTCTTGAGCTCAGTTTTTACAAGGAGAGCAATATGTGGGTGCATCTTTCTTAGCTTTTGTTTAACAAGTTTTTCTTTTAAATTCACATTAAGATGATGCATGATAAGATTTGGGTTAAGCCCTGGCATATCTGCATAAGACTAAGCAAAATTTATTTGTCTTTGCTTAAAGAATTCCATGTATTCTTTCCTCTCTTTTTCTGATAATGAGGTAGAAAAATGAAGTATTTTAGGATCCTTTGATGTATCAATGTTTACTGCTTCTGTTGGTTCTATCAGGATAACAGATCTTTCTTGAAAATATGCAGGAAAAATATCAAACTTTCCATCTTCTGGCGCCTCAAGGAGGTTTTCACCATCAGATGTATCAATGTTTACTGCTTCTGTTGGTTCTATCAGGATAACAGATCTTTCTTGAAAATATGCAGGAAAAATATCAAACTTTCCATCTTCTGGCACCTCAAGGAGGTTTTCACCATCAGATACACCCTTTATTTTCTCTTTTGATTGATCTAATGTTGCCATGAAATGGTTTTCAACAATAGGTCTCTTTCCTTGTTTTATTTCACTTTTGCGACTGAAAAGTTTGGCATTTTCCTGACTATGAGAAACATTACTTGATTCCGTAGTGGAAGATATCTTAGGTGGGATGGGTTCAATAGCATTAAGGTACACAGCTAAGTCATGATCATTGGAAAAGACATTTAGTTCAGGGTTGTCTAAATTATCCCAATCAATTAGTTCAGGATGAAGAAGGGGTAAATCATAATCACTGTCATCATTAGGTGTTTCAATATTCATGACATAATGATCATAACTTAGCATAGAATAGGTATTATCATAGATTAGATGTTTTTGAGGATTGTCTTTCTCAAGCGTTTCCGAATTAGTCTTAACAAGATTAATATTAGCATTTTGTAGTTCACACTCAAGTGGTTCTTCAATTGATGTTTGTCCCTTAAATGAATGGATTATATCAACACACACCTCTTTGGTACTGCAAATTTCTTCTTGATTGACTTCATTTGCATTTTGGAGTTGATAGACTTGTGTACATGATAAATAGGATTCTTTTAATAGATTTTGTCTCCTTTCAAACTCAGCTTCTTCTGGACTAATAGTTAATCCAACTTGACTATCTCTTATTTCTTCTATGGTTCTTGCATATCTGATCCTTGTTTGCGCTTCTTGTGGCATTGTGTCGCTATTTTTTTCATTCTCTTTTCTTTTTGCATACACCTCTTTTCTCTGAATTCAGAGTTTCTCTTGTCTTCTTTCTAATTTTATCTTTTGTTCTGTAATAGACAAGTCTTCTTTTGTGATAGCTGCTTGATCTTCATTGTGTTCTTTAATTGATCTAGTGGATAAGGCATCTGGTCCCCATTCATACTCATTGGAATCTGTTTTTGAATCTTGATCTAAGATTACTCCACTATACCATACTGGAATGCAAAAAGTTCTTCGATTTCTGTCATTTCTATTTTTACTGCCTCTGGAATATCTTGTTCAGATTTTGCCTTTGTTTGTATTTTCAAAACTTGTTGACAAGATTTTTCATTACCTGGGATGATAATCTCCTCCTCTTTCTTTTCATGTCCTTCTTGCTTCTTTTGCTTACTGGTTACTGTTTCGACCACTTGATGTAGCTTTTCTTGCCAATTGTCTCCTTTAGAAACTGATTTCTTTCTCCATTTTTGTTGTTGAGTATTGTGTTGCTTTTGATTAGACTTCAGGTATCCCAAACTGGATTTATCTTCTGTGGATTGTGAGTGTGGACAAATAGGATTTGAAATACCCTGATGTTGCTTACCAATTGGTCCTTTTCCTTCATATCCCATCTTTTGCATGATTTCATATCCTTTTCCATATTGTTTTATGGGAATATTGACTTATGTTGTTGTTGCTATAGTTTTATCTTCATCTTTGTATAACCAACCAAGAATGTCTTTGTCTTCATTTTCTTCTTCAAGGGTTCCAGCACTAACAAAGGTTCCTTTAAACATATGTTTTGATTTGCTTGATGTCTGTGATTGAATATCTGCAGGTTTTCCATATGACTTAGGGGAGAGTGGAAAATTATTCAAAGAATACTTTCCCATTCCTTCATCATTTAACTTGAGCTTTTCTTCAAAAGCTTCCCATAACTTTGCTTGAACTTCTTTAGTAGGATATACTGATTCTCTGTTATGTGGAGCTCTTGTATCTTGTGTTGGCTTCAAATTATTGCAATATTGACTAGAATCTGCAATTATAGTGATCTCTTGCCCTTCAAGAGGAAATTTTACACATTGATGATATGTAGAAGGAACTGCTTGTATCTTGTGAATCCAAGGTCTTCCTAGAAGAATGTTGTAGGAGATATTCAAGTCTAAAACTTGACACAATGTATCCTTTTCCATGGGTCCTATCTTTATTGGTAGTACGACAGTTCCTTTAGAAGAACGTTCTGCTTCATCGTAAGACTTGATGGTTATTTTCTTTTTCGGGTCCATTGCATTCTCTGAATATCCCAAAGCTTTTATCAAAATTAATGCACAAATATTTAAGCCAACTCCTCCATCTTTGAGTACATGTTTGACACGAGTTTTATTAATGGAGACTTCAGCATATAAAGGAGCATTGTGAGGATGTTGTAAGGATGTGTCATCATTTTCAGAAAATGATAAGAAATGAGGGGCTATAAGATGTCCTACCATGTTTTGGAACTGATCTATATCCAAATCTTTTGAAACCGTTGTTTCCACTAAAGCTTTCTCCAAAATTTCCTTATGCATAGGTGAAATCTTGAGAAGTTCCAGAATTGATATTTGAGCGGGTATTCGTTGTAATTTCTCTACTAAATTGTATTGTTGTGATGTGGATGTTGAGTCTTTTGCTATACTTGAAAAGGTAACCTTTGCTTTGCTTCTTGTGATAACGTTGATTGGTTCTGAAGATTGATTTTTGTTAACAATGATCACATTTACTACATCATCGTATGTATAAGTGTAACTTACTTTGGTTTTTCCTTTGTCATTTTCCAATTGGTATGATTCACCTTTATCATAGTTTGGAAGTGGAGTTTTAAAATCCAAGTGTGATTCATTTGTCTAATGGCTATCCACTATGATGGTTCCATTATCAATTAGATCTTGGATAATGTGTTTCAATCTTTGGCAATTATTTGTTAGGTGTCCTTTATTCCGATGATAATTGCAAAAATGATTGTCATTCCACGAATTTGGCTTGATTGGTGGTTCATAAATTCTTGCTTCAGGTAAAACAATCAATTTGTTAGCAAGCAAAGTTTTTAGAGCCGATTCTAAATATTCTCCAATATTTGTGAATTTTCTCCGAGGATTAGAGAAAAAGGACTTGGCTTTATTGTTTTCTAGATTGTTGTTGCTTGGGATTTGACTTGATAGATTTAAAATTGGTTTTTGTTATTTTACAGTATTGTTATCATCATTTCTTTCATTGCTGACATTCCTATTCTTTGACCAGAACTTGGGTTTGTCATTGTTGTTGTTGTTGTTGTTGTTGTTGTTGTTGTATGAATTATTGTAAAGTTTTAGTTCTCCTTTCTTTACCATTGCATTCTCTATTTTCAGACCATTGTCGATCATTTTGGCAAAAGAGGGAGGACATTGCATCCTTAGTCGATAACTCATTTCACTGATAAGATTATCAATGAATATGTCCATTTTTTCTTGATCAGGTACATCCGGGGATACCTATTAAACATGCGTTTCCATCATTGTAAAAAGATCATAAAGGATTCACCATTCTTTTTTTAACATTGCAAAGGTCTAACATTGTTATTTCATTCCTTATATTGTAAGAATATTGTGAAATAAATCTATTCACAAGTTCTTCAAAGGATTTGATTCCGGATGGCAATCTTGAAAACCACTCCATTAATTGTCCATTTAAACTCCTAGGAAAAAGACGCATAAGGTAAGTTTCCTCGTGAGCAAATTCCATGCTCATAGTACAAAACTCCCTAATGTGATCTTGAGGATCAGATTTTCCATCATATTTGTCATATTTAGGGATCTCACAATGTCGCAGAAATGGTATCATATTTAGCTTTTTATCAAAGGGATATGGGCATATGTGCTCTAATGAATACTTCTTGGAACTTGTCCCATTTTGCATGTCTTGTATCTGTTGTTGTAGAGTTTGTATTTGTTGAGTAAGGTTTGATAATGGATTATCCACGTTGTTTCTTTTATCATTACATTCTTTTATTTTGCCATCCTTTTCCTTCCTTGTTTCTTCATTGCTTTCTTTATTCGCATCTTCGCTATTCGACTCCTCTGTGTTTTGGGTGTTACTTGCTTCCACGTCTTGTTTTAAGCTTTCTATGTTAAAGTCTTGTGGTAGTTTAGCTCCAGATTTTGCCAACATCAAGAGATATTTATCTTTTTGTTTTGCCGACAATTTTTCCATTAGCCTATCAAATTTGAAATCTTGTTCAAGGTCTCTAATGGTGCTATTGACTGCTTCTTCGTCAACAACGGTAAATCCAAAAGTGTGGAATACAAGAGTATCTTCTTCCTCCATTTGTTGTTTATTTCTAAGTTGTTCGTGTTGGGCTCTAGTCCAAACTGGCATGTGTTTATTTCAAAGTTGTCAAAAGTTCCCAAGGAAAAGGTCAATAGGTGATTATTGGTTTAGGAAGGTATGCTTTATTGATCTTACCACTATTGTTTGTTTGTTGGGATAAAGCGTCTCTTTGTTGAAAAACACATCTTTGTAGAGTTTCACCGTCAAATTCTGTACCGCAGCCACGTAAGTAGTGACGAAAACGGTGTAGGGATGTCCTATGTTTCAGTAAGATCTTGCGATTGATATACAAGAATCTTATTCTCTTCTGAGTAGCTTTGTAACTGGGTTTTCTTTTCTTAAGGTGATACTTAAAAGTCATATAAGCATTTGATAGTTTACAAGTTTGATTCCAATGTTGGTGCAATTTTGGTTTTGATGTAGCCTAAGATATATCCAAGATTAGGAACCTCGTATAGATTGATCAAGCTTCGTGATAGATGATTTGATTATCCCGATGAGAGACTTGACAAGGATGTTGATTTTTGCACTTAAGATGTTTGAATCAATAGCTTGTTGAATGTTGATGTTTATAAAATCTTTTGGGAATAACCTATAGGATTAGCAACCTAGTTGTTTGAGCTATTTTGAAAATACATGATGGTTTAGAGACAAACCTACTTCAAGAATTATTTTGATATTTTGATGTTTTGATACTTTGATTTTGAGTTGGTGTTTCAAGCGTTGGAATGCTTTTTGTTTTATCCTTTTGATCACACTTTTTCAAAAATTTGTTGATTTTTGATCTCTTGTAGATGATAATTTTCTTCAATTTTTGACCATTTGGAACATCTTACAGACATAGAAGACACAATTTTTAATATATGAAATGCACAAGCAAGTACCAATCCCTATGGCAGGCTGAGACAATAGTTGTTGAATCTCACATGGAGTTTCCCCCGAGGCTACGCTATTCAAAGCGGATATTTAGATGCTTGACCCCACTGGCTCCACCCTCGACACTCACTTCTTTGGGGCAGCCAAGCACCAGTTTCCATGAAATCTCCTCATGGCAAAATTTATATCTCTACTAGGAATCGTATGTGTGTGAGCCGCATCAGAGGTCCGACCTCCTGCGCCAACAATTAGACTGTTTTTGGCAACTAGTACAAATAGTTTTTAGTAAAGGCTTCCGGTCATGTGGCCATACATGCGGCACTTTAAGCTCTGTAAATACAGAAGGTTCCCAGCCTATAGAGGTTACGCTCCATAAGGTTTATGGGGAAACATAGTGTCGGTATGAACTTATCAGCACATGTTGTTTGAACTTTCGTCACAAACACGATTTATTTATAGTGGATTGGAAGGACTCAGTATTAGCCCGTTTCCACTTTAGGTCATTCCCCTCTCACTGGCCCCCTCAAGGCAGCTCGGGATGGCAGGCCCTCTAAAGGATTAATTGCTTGAAAGTAAAGAAAGTGTAAAAGAGTGGGTTTAGCTTTTTGGTCACCCAATTAAGGAGAGAGCATATACCTACCACTTTCGAGACATGGAATACAAGTGTTCCTTTTAACTTTCCATAGCAATGTGATCTATCCTCTACTTGGAGATGTTGCTCCAACAAGCATGGTGTTTATTTTAGCCCTTCATAGCAAATGATTTTATAATCTAGGAATTGGAAATCCTGGTCAACAAAATGAAAATCGTTGCAAGAAGTAACTTTCTTTGTAAGAATGGACAAGTTGATTGTTCTTTTTAACTTGAAAAATATAAGATTGATTGTGCTTTTTACCTTTGCAAGAAAATAAAGAAAATAAAAGATTGTTGTTCTTTTTAGAGCCCAAAATTTGAGGTGTGAATCCTAACTTTGCAAGAAAGTAAATGTTTGATTTGTTGTTATTTTTACCTTGCAAATGTGGTTATTTTTAGAGCCCAAAAACAAGTGAGGTACTTTTTAAAACACCAATTTGAAAAATGAAGTTCTTTTTACCCAAAAGAAAATATGAGTTCTTTTTAACCAACTTTGAAAAAAAACTAGAAAAGAAATCACTAAATCCTAACTTAATTCCTCCAAATCTGCAAGAAATTGTTAGAAATTTGCAATAAAAAGAAGTTAGTGAAAATCCAAAACCTTAGGTGGGCTTCCAGAAGCCTAATTTCAAATCACAGTTACAAATTTTTCATTGCGCTAAATTATCTGTCAAATGCGCTAGTCCCTATTACAAAAACGCTAACCTGCATCAGAAAAACGCTAACCTAAGATGCGAAAGCGCTGATTTTCAGACAAAAGCGCTAACTTGCGTCATAAAAGCGCTAACCTATGATGCAAAAATGCTGATTTTCGGACAAAAGCGCTAACCTACATGACATATGCGCTAACCTAAGATGTGAAAGTGCTGATTTATAGACAAAAGTGCTAACCTACATGACATATGTGCTAACCTATGATGCAAATGCGCTATCCTATCAAACAAAAGTGTTGTCAAAAATTCACACATGCATGAATCTGTATTACAAATACATTAATTTTATTTTTGCGAGATTTTTAAAGGTATATGTAAGGTCCAGCCCCGCGTTAGGCGCCAAAATGTGTGAGCTTGAATTTCATCTTTAGAATATTACCTGAAATAAGTTAGTTTCAGAAAATACAATGGAAATGCATACAGGAAATCCAAAATCCACCAATGAAACTACATGAAATACATACTAAAATAAAACATTATTTTACTTTCATGGCTTATGTCTCATTATGTCCTAACTCCACTGTTTCTGGTTGCAGATGGTGTGCTCTCAGACAATGCACTGTTGGCTTCCAAGATTGCATATGAAGAATGGACTGATAACTTGTAGTTAACTGATAGTATGATATGCAAAAGCTACATGATTATGCTAAAATGCTATATGATAATTGCTATTGCTATTTGATTCAAAAACTCACGGATGCATATGATTAGTTTGCAAAATGCACTTGAAGTCTCTTGAAGTCTAACTCTCTCTTAACTGAAGCTCTTGATTTTATAGACTTTGAGAGGATAAGATGATGTGGCTCAGATCAACAGTCATGATCAAATCTGCATATTTGAATGGTTATGAGCAAAGGTGAAGGTTGAGAGAAAGGGGGAAGGAGAAGACAAGTGTCACTCATCTCACCTTGACTGGGTTGTTGACTGAGAGAATCTAGGGATGGTTGGAGGAAATTTAGGCATGATAGGACAAGTGGACTCAAGTCCTTCCTAAGATGTAGGGGTGTTGGAGAGAATATAGGAAATGGTTATGAAATATGTGTACGTACACAATTTTCATTGAATTTGGAAGTTGGAGATAAATCATGAATTAATATTTAAGAAATATTAATTTCCTTAGCCACATGAAGGATGAGTTGGCAAAAGGGAAGATGAAGTGGAGATGGAGGGTGAGTTGGAAAAGGGATTAAATAATTTAATAATTATTTAATATTTGAGACTATAGGATAGGAGAATAACCATTAAATATTGGATATTTAATTGTTTGGGGGAGATAATTAAATATTAGATATTTAATTAACTTGTTTAGAAGGAATAATTAAATATTAGATATTTAATTAATTAGAGGAATAAGATAGATGAATTAATTAATAAAATATTAATTAATAGAAAGACATGAAATGAATTAAACAGATTAATTTTTTCGAATTAACTATTTAATAGACGAATAATTATTAAATAAATATAAAATATTTATTTAATTGCTCATAGCCAATTTTTAGGTGTATACAGGAATCATTTGGAGATGATCATTAGATCAAAGCTATGGAGGAGGAGCTTGATCAAATTGAGAAGAACAACACATGGACCCTAGTACCCAGACTGGTAAATAAAAATGTGATAGGTACTAAGTGGGTATTCATGAAAAAACTAAATGAAGATGGTGTAGTAGTCCGAAACAAAGCTAGATTGGTATGCAAAGGTTATGTACAGGAAGAAGGAGAAGATTATGGTGAGACTTTTGCACCAGTTGCTAGAATGGAAGGTGTCAGGACTTTACTTGCATTTGCAAAAAATGAGGGATTTAAAGTATATCAAATGGATGTGAAGTCAACATTTTTGAATGGAATACTGGAAGAAGAAGTATACATTGAGTAGACAAATGGTTATGCTTTGACTGATGAAAAAGACATGGTATGCAAATTGCACAAGACACTATTTGGGTTAAAGAAAGCACCGAGAGCATGGTATGAAAGGCTACATTCACACCTGATGAAGATAGGTTTTCAAGGAACTAGTGAAGACAACAACATATATCTCAAATCTGAAGGAGATAAGATACTGGTTAGTGAAGTGTTTGTGGATGATATCATATTTGGAGGAAATGATGACATGACCAATGCCTTTGCAAATAAAATGAGAAGTGAGTTTGAAATGTCTCTAGTGGGAGAGAAAAAATTTCATAGGCTTGCAAATTCAACAAATGAAGAGTGGTATTTTCATCACACAGTCTAAATATGTGAAAGAGGTATTAAAGACATTTGGAATGAGTGACTGTAAACCAGTTGGGACACCAATGGTTACAGATTGTAAATTGTCTAAGGAGGATGAAGCCACATCTGTTGATGAAAAGGAGTACAGGTCAATGATAGGGAAATTGCACTATGTTGTTCACAACAGACCAGATATAGCTCATGCAGGTTGTCTAGTTGCTAGATTTCAAAAGATTCCAAAGGAAACACATTTGATAGCAACCAAGAGGATATTCAGATATTTGAAAGGTACTATTGACTATGGTTTATATTATCCATATGCAGGTAACTTTGATTTGAAGGTGTATACAAATGCAGATTGGGCAAGTAATGTTGATGATAGGAAAAGAACAACCGGTGGAGCATTCTTTCTTGGAGGAAGACTTGTTTCATGGAGTAGCAAGAAGAAAAGTTGTATATCTCAATCTATTGCTGAAGCTAA
This sequence comes from Cryptomeria japonica, assembly GCF_030272615.1. Classification (NCBI taxonomy): domain Eukaryota; kingdom Viridiplantae; phylum Streptophyta; class Pinopsida; order Cupressales; family Cupressaceae; genus Cryptomeria; species Cryptomeria japonica. The sequence continues at coordinate 51,861,695 of NC_081406.1, read as the reverse complement.
GTATGTTGTAGGCTATATGAATTGTACCTAGGCTATTTGGATGAGACACATTCTGGAAGGTTTCAAGATAAAGTTTACAAAACCAGTAAAGATCTTATGTCACAATACCAGTGCCATAAATATTTCCAAGAACCCTATTTTGCATGCACGAACCAAGCATATTGAATTGAAGTATCATTTCTTGAGGGAAAAAGTGCAGAGTAAAGATGTGATATTGGAGCATGTTTCTACCAAAGAGCAGCTTGCAGATATCTTTACTAAACCTCTACCTAAGACTACTTTTGAGTATCTTAGAATTCAGCTAAGGGTTGTACCCCTCCATGAGGTCAATTGAGCATGATGTAGAGTACATCAGTCCCAGAGCTACTTGCAGAATTTTACAACAGGATTGGTGTAGAGTGGAGTTATTCCACAGGGGGAGCATCAAGTTGCAGGTTGATGATGCTTAGCAGTGAAGTTTGACATTGCATGTTTTACTTTCACTTTGACATTTTTGTCAAAGGGGGAGAAGAACTATATGATTATGAGGGAGAAGAATTGTATGATTGACAAATAGAAGGTCTATAGCCAGCTACTAGCTCAAGACAAGGAGAGTACATGGTAAAATGTAAACCAGGATTCCAATTCACAATCATAGCAATCAAGGGTATTGATACTTGTATTTCCATCAATGTCAAAGGGGGAGATTGTTGGCATTTTCATGAAGATTGCATTAATGAAATGTTATGTTGTCATTGATGTCAATTATAACTGGTAATGATGTTGTAATAATATTGTTTTCTAATCGGTAGGAAGAGCTAGTGAAGGGAACTGCAACCGATAGGTGAATTTGTGGAGGAAACCGGTATTACTAGAGAAGAAGTGAGATCAACCAGTAAACCCTACCCGTTGATATGATAAACACTAACCGATGAAATTTGGTGAATCGGTTGTATTGGTTTATGATCTAATGATGAGCGGTAATGATTATGACATGTATGCATGTTGTATGAGAAGAGTTTCAAATGGTTTTTGGCACGTAGAGTTAACAGTTTTTATCTTGGGAATGAGAAAGTTCATTGGATGTAATGCAAACCACGTGATGAGTTATAGTGTTCGATGAAGCAATGATCAAGGAGAGGTCGAGACTATCTTAAATGATTTGCAGTGATTATTATGTAATCCAACGGTCATACTTGAACCGATTTGTTTGTAATCTCTATGAGATAATTAGGTTTGTGATGTGTTACCAACGTGATGATTTGTTTTTAAGGTCGATGAGTTGTTTTGTTGAAGTTGTTGGCAAATTTGTAGTTGAGAGTGAGAGTGTGGTTGCCAAACTAGATGATGTATCTACAGTTTGTGTAAAGGCAGATATGAGCATGAAAAAGGATCTAAACAAGCAAGTGTAGTGCTATTCAAATAGATCAACAAACCCCTGTTGTTTTGCTAACAATTACAACAGTAACATCCCCTAACCGGGTAAGCTCTAACAAGCTTAGTGTTATTCAAATCCTCTAACCAGGTGGTCCATTAGCTTGTATTTCAAATCTTCTACCGAGGTTACTCCTCATAGAGTATTGCTTCTAATAGGGCATTATAGTCAATCCCTTAACCAGGTGGTCCCTAACAGGATCTAATCTTAACAGGACTTTTGAAAAGCTTTAATAGGCTAGGCTCCTAGCGGGCTAAGCTTTAGAAGAGTTCAAAATACTTGTGGGTATTCATCCCCACCGTGGTTTTTCCCGTTTGGGTTTCCACGTCAAAAATATTGTGTCAAGTGGTGAATGCTTTTGTGGTTATGTTTACTATGGTTGAATTGCTTAACTGATAAATCCACTTTGATATGTTATGTTAACCAACATCAATATGAAATGAGCTTTTACTTGTGTCAGTAAAGTATTTGGATGTTTGTGAGTTTCAAGTTGTTTTACTGTTTATCTGTTATAACAGTCAACCAGTTTAACTTGTTAGTATTATTGTATTTGAAGTTCAGTGTTTAACCAGTCAGTTCCGAGTCTTCTTTGAGAGGTTGATTTTGAGATTGGTGAAAGTTTATATCAGTTTTCTATCTATTGATTCACCCCCCCCTCTTAGTAGTTAACCGGATCCTTATTCTTTCATCATACCATCAACTGATGTGGTAGTTAAGTTTTTTGATGGATTCTCTTTTCCCTCTATTGGTTCTATCACACTTCCTATTGATGTTGACACTAAGTGCTTAGATGTTAAATTTGCTATCATTCCCAGATCCGATCAACTTTGTGAGAAGTTGGGACATCCTTGGCTCTCTTCCATGAAAGTGATCACTTCTACTATTCATAAGTGTTTGAAATTTCCTCATAATTATTAAATCATAACTATTAATCATAGCATATATCAACCTATGGTGAGGCGTGGAGATGTTTGTCTTAATTATTTTTGGTTCGAACAATTCCAACCTCTTCAACCTAGAAGTGATGCTCTCTTTAAATCATAACAAAAATGGAAAAATGAAATGATTTTGTCAGTGAGTAAACCTAGAAATCCAACACTTAGCCTTCCTCTTGATGATCATATACCTCTTCTTGAGGATAAGATTATTCTTCCTCCTAAGAAAAAAAATAATTGTCTTCCCAAAAAGGAATCTATTTCTTCTCCTAAAGATAAGATTATCCTTTCTCCCAAGGAAAGTGATATTATTTTTCCTCGGGAAGAATCCATTCCTTCTCCTATGGATGAGTTCACTCTTCCTCCCAAGGATAGAAATTATCCTCCTCCCAAGTGTCAAGCTATTCCTCCTAAGGGTAGACCTATTCATCCTCCTTATGAACACCTCCCATTCCTCCTCAATATGGTGCAAGTCCGCCTCCTACATCTTACAAAGGGAAGTGATTGACCTCTCCTATTGCTCAACATAAAAGACCTCAACCAATCCATCCTTTATTAAAAGAAGAAAACAAGCCTATACCTGATGAACCTAAACCTTCACAACCTTCAACTAAAACTAAATGAAACCATTGTGCGAGAGAACGCCGATAGAGACAACGTACTAGAGCTCGTAAGCTTGCTTCCCAAACCATTTCTTCTCCCAAGACACCAACTATTGACATAATTCCATTTTCTCCTAATAAGAATGTTCAACCTAATTCTCCAAGATGCAAAATGCTTAAGACGAATGATGGTTCAAGTTATATTCCTATTAGAGCTCCTATTTTATTAGTTTTGATGAAGAAATACGTGAGAATGTTGTTAATGATGAAAATGTTGATCCTAATATTTTTGATGATGAATATTAATATGTTGATCTTGAAAATGATTTATCTTAACAATTTTCAAAAGAATTAATCTTAGCTCCAAGTAACAAACAAAGTGACTCATTATTAGAGAATGGTCCTTGTTTGGAACTTATAATAGCTCCACCTACCGTGATTGATGTGGATCCTCTTGCTTGTTTCCCACCTTACCAAAACAATGATGAGCAAGATCGACAGTTGGATGACATGCTTGATTAGCTTGATTAGCACTATAGACTCTCTCTCTCCTCTCTTGCTTGTTTGTGATCCATCTTCTATTTGTCTATCCATTCTTCTATTTGTTGTCCCTAGTGTTGTATACTTGAGGATGATGTAATGCATTGAGATCTCTTTTGGTCTCTCCCATGTTGACTCAAAAGGCACACGTGTCCCCTTCTTCCATGATAGTTTCCTTTCTTTGGGGAATGAGGACAATTCTATGCATAATATATATACATGATATATATTGGTTATCATAAAAAGCATACTGAATCCAAAGTTAGGTGAAACCACATCATGTTTTATGTTTTGTGATCATTATCCTTTGATTTGTCCTCTCTTGGGGGCTAAATTATTGTGATAATGTGCTTGTCTTTTTGGGTGTATCCTACCTTAAAGCAATTTCTCCCGATCAGGCGTACACAATTGCTTTAACATGGGGGCATACACTCTGCTCAATGATTCTCTATCTTGCATATCTTGATACTTAAATTTACTTAGCTTTTGCTTTGTAATTTTTAGTATTTTTCTTTTCATGGCTCATAGTAAGAGAACCTTACTAGTTGTAGTCATGTTTCTCTCTTTCTCTCTCTCATGATCTTCCCTTTTACCTTGTCATTGAATTTGTGAAATCCTAGAGTCCACTAGGGGCTTGGTGTATCTTGCCTCCTTGATGAATTGGTGAAACTCTTTCAATCTGAACCCTTTGTACTTTACTGAGAGTATGATTGACTTCATACTCCTAGTAAATTGGGGGCTAAATGTAGCATCCTAAAATTGCACCCCTTGCAATTTTGACCTTATTTGGGTCTTCACTTTAGTGTTTGCACCCCTTGGCCTGATTGAAGACCTGATTATACTCATACATAGAACAAACATCAAAAAATTTTATTTTTCATTTGACATACACCTTGATCGTGGCCTAAATTAGGATAGGACCAGGGCATGGCGCCATCGTCCTCCCTCAAATGGACCCTCTTTAAACCCTTTTTCCCATTTCAAATTTGAGTGATATTTCTCTCTTTGTGTTGGCTCATGTCAAAAAATTAGTCAATTAACCCGATAGGCAAGTATATAAAAAGGATTTCCCCTTTCATTTGGTGATCATGAAAAATCAAGAGGCATTCAATCACACTTGAGATCAAACAATCAATAATTTAAGATAAATTGAGCATCTCCAGTCTTCCTTAAAGCTTTGGAGTAGCAATAAGGTCAAAATTCAACCATTGAAGTGGAGATCTACATCCTATTTCATGAAACCCTAATTCCATGTGGAGGCAAGCAAAACTTCACAAGAAGGTACAATCATTCAACTTTCAGTCATAATTCATCATCTCGCTCAAAAGGAGAACATTTCCTTTCAGTCATTTCAATTTCATGGTTAATTCCAAAACCAAGGTTTGACCTAAGGCAAGCCTCTATTTCCAACCTATTTCAAGCCTCTATTCCCAACCTATTTCCCTTTCTTTCTATGTGTAGTAAATAGGTGCGCAACTGTACTTCTCAAAATGAGCTTCAGGCATAGAGACAAAACAACCCTTTTTGGTGTGTGGAAAATTCGAAGGACCGTGTTGTTGCATTACAATCCCTACTTTTTTGGGGCATTTTCGTAGGGCATATCCGAATCATCTTATATTACTCAAATCCAGGTGCACAATAAAATCCTGAACATGTAGCTTAGTATTTTCTCAGTTTTGTCTTCAATTTCAACACTTTACCCTAGATCAACATTTCAACTTACAAAAGAGGGAAAAACACATCATAATTAATCAATCCACTTAGTATTCAGTCCTTATTTGATTTGTGATTGAATCTAGTGGATTCCTCCCCTCTTTTGAATGTAAAGGAATTTCTCCTCCAAAAAGCGAAAATTGATTTGGTGATTTCTCTTTCTATGTTGCAAATTGCCAAATTAAATTTTCCCCTTTACAATTTCTATGTTGTTTGTAGCTCATAGTTTCTAGCTTTACTTCCATAATTTTTAACTCAATGGTTATATATCGAGATTTTAAATCATGCATTTTCTCTTTTGAAATCTCTGTGAATTTTTTAATGGATATGATTTACATTATGTAATATGATATGTGACCTCATTAAAATTTTGGCGCAAGACCTTTAAGTAGATTTACAATTTGATGTGTTATTTCTTGAAAGGAGAATATGCAACTGCTATAGGGGACTCCTCTAACGCACCCCCAAAACACCCTAAACACATGCTCTAGTACCACTAATGAAGGATACTCTCCCTTTTAAAGCTATGTTATACTTGATGAAGGGTTATTCCATCCTGGGTTACTTCATCCAATATTCACGTATAGCATAACAAAGAGAATAAAACAAAATTGTAAGAAATAACTTGCCAGCAATTTCTTAATAAAGTGAAATACAAATTTTATCAATTACAAAATATTGGCCATTTAAGCTTTACAATTTGCAAGATGGAGCTACAAGCTACTCTTCTACACCCCTTAACTACTACTCCTCTTTATCTCTAAAGAGAATAACTCAACTACAAATGAATAACCTCTAGTCCATGCCTCCTTTTTATAACACTCTTGGAAATCCTACTCCCCCTCTTGGAGAGTGACACATTACAATCGAGAAATGCAACACATAGCCAACGAACTTCTAAGGTGGTGTCTCTTCAATTTTCCAAAGTGGGAGCCTAAAGAGGCGTCTTTTAAAATTTCTATGTAACTACCCAATACATGTGAATGCATGACTCTTCCCCTTGCTAAAATCCACACCAAGATAGGGATTTTATTGATTTTAGCATTATACATGATAGAAATATGTGCCATCACATGAAAATTACAATTGCCTTTAGACATAGACCACAAATGTTTAATAATTTCAACCCCCTATGTCCCATTGGACACTTTCTTAGGTAAATGGAGACCTATAGATGCTTGTATTTATTTTTATTTCACCTAATTGTAATAAAAAATTAAATACCAATATTTTTGGATGATGCAAGATTTCCCTACACCCCTAGATGCTCTTGCATTACCAATCGGTCCATGTTTCAAAAAAGTTATTGTTGCACTCAATAGTCATGATGATGCAATAAGTAAATTCTTTGAAGACTACTCATTGGTAAGTGGATTTTTATTTAGAGTACTCCAACTTCGTATCCCCACGGTATCTAAGAGGGGAAAACTAATTTGAGAAATGCATTGAAATGGCTTGGGGGGCACTTTAGAAAGGACAAGACTTGCACCTTGGTAAGTGAGAAATTTCTTTGGCCTCAACTAAGGAAGTGAATAAGTTTGTTTCTACACGTAGATTTTTCCGAGTTTCTAAAGGTGGACAACAAAACAAGAGTTTATACAAACCCTTAACTATTCTAAAGGGACTATAGATTAACATCTCTATGAACTTTGTGTTGGAATTACCTTGTACTTAGTGGGGATATGATTATATTTTTGTTGTTGTGGATCAGTTCTCAAAGACGTCCCACTTCATTCCATGTAAAAAATACTATAGATGTAAGTGTAACAGTCTGCCCCCTTTTGCCTTTTTTTTGTGGTTTAGAAATGTGTTTTCGCTATTTTTTGAGTTTTTGCAATGCTTTGAAGAATAGAAATGACTTGCTACTAATTATTGAAAATAGAGACTTTTTATAAACTGAAATGAACTTGCAAAATTACAATGCAAAACACTGAAATTTCCAAAGTTTTATTCTGTCTTCAATATTGTGTTTTTCCTCAAAATAGAAACAACCTAGTACATTAAATATGCCCTATTATCTAAAGCAACCCTACCCAAAAAGAGATTTTAACTTTAACAAATTATTGTTCCCGTGACCAGCCATGAAGAATTCTTCAAAATCCACACGCCACTCCAAAGATGAGTCCCATCATGCAATAGGAGGAGCGTTGATGAGTGTATAGGTCTGAGATGCCACAAATGGAAGTATTTCACCACCCAATCCTAGCCAAATTCACCCACAAAACCCAACGTTGCTCTTCCGTAGGTATGACCCAACAAGGTAATTCCTGTCGGACAATCAAATGTCTCAACTCCTCTCCCTAGGTCTAAATCATCCCTTCCAGACTTGTATAAATCTACTACTTATATTCAAACTAAAAAAATACACTAAACCTTGCTCAAAGATCTTACTTGTTTGCAGACAACTGACTAAAGCTCCAGACTGTGTCTTTCAACAATGTAGAGATTGTTTCTTATAAGGGATTTCGTCCTCACAAACCCTTGAGAAAATATCTCAGGAATTTCATTCACAAATTCATCAACCAAGCATCCTAAAAGAGCTCTCAAAACTTCTATTTATTCACTCTCTAAGGAAGTCGACCCAACTCATAGGAAATGTGGGATAATCGAAATAACTTTTATTTTAATATTATAATCTCCTCATTAAGGCACCCATGTACCTTTCAAAAGAAAGGGAACATTGAATTCTTTTAACACTTAACTTTATGGTCCCACTAAGGTTATTAAATAACGATAAAGTTAAATATTTTAATTTTTATTAACTTAAAATTTATCATTGAATAATAAACATCTCTGATTATAAGTAAATTGCTCGATTGGTATTCAACTATCATCACTGACATTGTTGGCATTCAAGAATGCACTGAAAATGTTGAGTCACTGCCCTAGCCAACTAACTTACTAAAAATAGTAAGTTCCCCAAAACAACATCAAATCAACTCAGATTGGCCTGAAACTGGAAATGCCTAGGCTAAATATCCTCTGGATCTCTTCAATGTCCAAGTTAACCCATGGGACCATGGAGAAATAGGCTAATGATGAATCAAAAATTAACTGTCTAGAAAGGGGACATTACAGTCCACAGTTCCCAAAATTGCTTCTCCTTAAGCAATTTCATCTCTGGATGCTGCAAAATCTGCTCATTTTCCCATGTGGTATCCTCAATTGGCAAATTCTTCCATTTAACTAGATAGTCCTGGATCCTCCTCCTCCAAAGTGTCCTCTCCCTGGTATCAATGATTTCCTTTGGAACCAATATCAGTTTCCTCTCCTCATCCAAGGGTGACAACTCTTTTGATGGAACTACATTATGGCCTAGAGCTTTTTGAGCTTGGAGACATGAAATACATTATGCACCTTATTGTTGGCTAGTAATTCTAACTCACAAGCCACCTTCCCAATGCGTTGAGTGACTCTAAATGAGCCATAGAATCATGGCTTAAGTTTCTCAACATCACTCCTCTTCAGAGAGGACTGCCTATAAGGATGAAGCCTCAAATAAATCATATCACCAACCTCAAAGCTACACTCAGCCCTATGTTGATCAGCATATAACTTTTGCTAGTTTTGCGCTTGCTGGATGTTCTCCTTCAATGCTCTCAAGATGTCTCGACTTTCCTGCAATAAATCCTTTGCCTTGGGTACCCTGCAATCCTTGATGAGAAAATCCATGAAGTTAGGAGCCTCGTATCCATACAAATCCATGAAAAAAGTCATCTTAATGGACATATGATAGGTGGTATTGTAGCAATACTCACCCAAGTGCAACCATCTAAGCCACACCTTCTACTGCCCTAACACATAATTTTTGAGATAACCCTCAACTCACTTGTTCACTATTTCTATTTGTCCATTAGTCCATGGGTGATAACTGGTACTAGGGGTAAGCTCAGTACCACTCAATCTAAAAAGTTCCTGCCAAAACAAACTCAATAACTTGTTATCCCTGTCACTCACAATGTTTCTAGGCATCCCATGAAGTTTGAACACCTCCCCGAAGAACAAGCCAGGTACCTGAGTTGTTGTATAAGTGGCTGCAATAGCAAAGAAGTGTGCAAATTTTGTCAACCTATCAACCACCACATAAATGCAGTCCTTATTTTGAACCTTAGGCAACCCTATAATGAAATCCATCAACATGCTCTCCCATTTTGATCAAGAATTGGTAAGGGTTGAAGTAAACCAACTGGAAAGGCATGCTCATTCTTATTTTGTTGGCAAATTGGACAATCCCTAACATATTTGAGGACTTCATTCTTAATCCCCTTCCATGTGAACCTTTCCCAGATCTACATGTAAGTCTAGAAGAACCCTGGGTAACCAGCCAATGGTGTGTCATGGAATGTCCTTTGGATCAACTCCTTAAAGTGTGAGGAAGGCACTAAATAAATTTTGTCCTCATAGAAAATCCAATCATCAATCACTGAATACCTGTCATCATGGATAGCTCCCTCAATCAATCATGTTGCCCATGGATCCTTTGCATACTCTACTGCAATTTTTTCCTTCCAATCAGCTCATATCTCAACCAAAGAGCATACGTGGGGTCTATGTGAGAATGCATCAACCACCACATTTTTCTTACCTTTTACATATTTAAAGTAAAAGTCATAGGCCTGTAACTTGGCGACCCATTTCTATTGCCTATCATTAAGATCCCTTTGACTCATAAAATATTTGATGTTGTTATGGTTCCTCTTGATCACAAATTTTCCCCCTACCAGATAGGATCTAAATTTAGCCAACACATGCATTATGGCCAACATCTCTTTATAATAAATGGATTAGCTCTTCTCTACCCCTCTGAATTTCCTGCTCTCAAATGCAATAGGGTTTTTCTCCTGCATTAAAACCATGCTAATCCCCTCCCCTGATGCATCACACTATAACTCAAATGGTTTGGTGAAGTCAGGTAGAGCTAGAACTGAACTAGAAGACATCACCTGTTTGAAGTGTTCAAAACACTTCTGAGTTGTTTTAGACCATTCAAAGGCCCCTTTCTTTGTTAGATCTGAGAGTGGAGCTTTTGTCCATGAAAACCCCTTCACAAACCTCCTATAGAAACCACACAAACCAAAGAATCCTCTGAATTGAGTAAGATTAGAAACATTTAGCCAATAAATGATAGCTCTAATCTTTTCCAGATCCACTCTTACTCCATTTGCACTATTATGTGACCAAGATATAGAAGCTCTGTCATGTCAAATTCACATTTTGATTCCTTGGCATATAGAGACTTACTCTCCAAAATACTTAAGACCTCCTCTAGATGCTACAAGTGTTCTTCCTAGGTCTTACAAAAAATAAGAATGTCATCAAAGAAGATCAAGAAAAACTCCCATAGTTGTTTCCTGAATACCCAACTCATGCAACTCTGGAATGTAGCAGGAACATTGGTTAGCCCAAATGGCATAACCATGAACTCAAAATGGCCATAATGGCATCTGAAAGTTATTTTCTCAATGTCCTCTGCCCTCATCCTAATTTGATGGTACCTCGATATCAAATCTATTTTTGAGAAGTAACATGCTCCATGTAGTTCATCAATCAATTCATCAATGCACATTCTCGTCGTTCTATCTTCTTTATTAACTGGGACCACTGCTCAAGAAAAAGGGCTCTTACTTGGCCTAATATGCCTCATTTCAAATAAATCCTTAATAGCCTTTTCAATTTCATCCTTATGCTTCTTAGGAAAATGATAGGGGGTAGTTATCACTGGTTTGGCCCCCTCCTCCAATTCTATCACATGTTCTACTCCTCTCTTAGGAGAAACTCCATGAGGAATACTGTCAAAGACCTTAGTGTGACTGGATATTACCTTCTGAATATCTGGATGGTAACTCTTAACTTGGTGCTCAGTAAATGTAAACATAAGTAACCACTTTGTTGCTCACTCCACCTGATCATGCCTGAATAACGGTTCCATCCTCTTAAGTGAAACTACTTTGAGTCCTCCATTAGAAGGCCCCAGAAGCACCACTCTCCTTCCCTAGTGCTCAAATCTCATCTCTAATTTCTCCAGGTTAAAATTAAACTCAACTAAAGATGTCATCCAAGACATACTCAGTATCACATCATAATCACCCATGTCTACCACATAGAAATCATCCACCAGCTCATAATCTCCCAAATGCATGTGCAAATTCGTGAACTTTTGTTTGCAAAGAAGCTTGTACCCACTAGATACAATTACTTTGAATCCATCATGCTCCTTCGTCTGCAAACCCTTCTTAGCCGCCAGTTGTGTATCAAAGAAATGATGCATAACCCCTATGTCTATCAATGAAATTACTCGTTGGCCTTGTATCATACCCTGCACCTTGAAGGTGATTGACTTCTGAGCACCTATTAATCATGCAATAGTCTTTATTGTTGGCAATAATGACTATGTGTTATCATTGATGTCAACACTATGCTCCAGTTGGATATGGTTCTTTCTTGGTTGGTTGCTGCTATCCCAGTTGGTTCCTTGTCTTGGTTGGACTTGGTTTTGGCCGATTCTAATATGATATGATCAGATCCTTGGATTCGGTTTTGGATGGTTATTCAGGATGGTTATATGCTTGTCATATGTAGTCGGTTCATGATTTGGTGCTCTGGAAGCTATCTCTTATGTTCTGGTTTACCGGTTGATATTTTTTGGTACCGGTTAGCTTTACCAGTTGGTAATATTTGCTGAATTGGTTAAGAGATTTTGGTCCTGCTTACAAAATTGGTTCCTAATGTGTTGGAGGTGTTCTTTATTGTGTCCCAATTGTTTGGTGGCTTCGCATTGTCTGGTGTGATGATTTGGTGGTCCTATTTGGATCTAGTTGGTTATTTTGTGTTATTGCACTGAGGGTTTCTACTAGTTGGTGAAACGTGTGGATATTGGTCTTAGCACGATTTCCGACGGATATGATTGATTGGGAATTTGAATTAGGTTCATGCTATGTAATGTAAATCATAATATTGGTCTGGTGGTATCGTGTGATGTAATTTTTGTAATTATGGGTTTATGGGTTTAGTGTCTAGCCGACCTTGTTATCAAAGTTGATGATCTGTATTTATAGGCAGCTTATTTATGTAATTTGGGTATGGTATGGTTATGTCTGCATTATCAGGGAGAGGTAATTGTGCGAACATAGATATATCATTCTGCAAAGGGTTGTGAAGGATCTAGAGTTGCAGGGCAGACATCTGTGCTTAACCGGAACTGTATCAAGCATTAGGAGATGCTACTTTCACTGTTCATTTTCTCCGGATTGTAGTCCAATGTTTATGTAAGTCAGTGAGACTTCCTTTTGTGATGAGCAGTGAGCTCTAGGCGGTTGGCCTGATTGCAAGTGCAATCCCCATTGTAATTATTTCACATACTGCTGCAAAAGTATTATTTGATTGTGGGTTGGGTTTCCCACCGTGGTTTTTCCCTTTATCGAGTTTTCCACGTCAAAAATATTGGTGTTGTGTGTTATGTGCTTTCATTTTCTATCTTTCATTGTATTGTTTATACTATGCTCTGGTAAATGGTTTATAATCTGCTTTAATTGTTCAACTTGTAGAAAATTGATTCACCCCCCCCCTCCCCCCCCTCATAGTTTTCCTCCGATATTAGAACATTCTAACAATTGGTATCAGAGCAAGGTCCTCTCTACACAAGGTTAACCGCTTGAGGAGATCCGATGACATCAACTTGTACATTTAACCCCTATTGGAAGGAGAGTCCCAGATTTGATGGTACAAATTACAAATTATGGAAGGAACAAATGAAGATTCATTTGAGATGTCTTGGAGATGATGTTTGGGAGATAGTAGAAAAAGGGTATACACCTTATGATCCTAATTTTGGAACATCGACACCTCTTGATGAGTAGAAAAGAGTTGATAATGATGTCAGAATGAAAGAAGCTTTGTTAAGTGCCCTATCAGATGAGAAGCTATTGAATGTCATAGAATTAAAAAATTCAAAACAGATCTGGTTGAAGCTGGAAACTCTTTATGAAGGTGACCAAGCAGTAAAGATTGCAAAACTTGAAGGTTTTTTGGGTGAGATATGAGTCTTTGAAGATGGAAGAAGATGAGAAGATAAGTTCTTTCATGGATAGAGTGAATGAGATTGTCATGGGAATCAAATGTTGTGGTGGAAATGTCAATGAGGATGAGGTTGTATCAAAGATTTTGAGAGTTCTACCTTCAGCTTACAAAATGAAGGCTACTGCAATTAATGAACTCCAGACAATCTCAAGTATGCTTGTTACCAGAGATACATTACTTGGGAAATTGTCTTCTTTTGAGCTTGAGGATCTTGGAGATCAGAGTGATACTAAAACAAAGACTGCATTTAAAGCATTTGCCTCTAGTAAGCAGAATATAGACTAGAAGGAAAGTATTTGGAAGACATTGAGAGAGAAGACAAAGAACTTGAAGAGTTGGAAGCCCTAATTGCTAGAAGAATCCCTAAAGGACCGGTTGGAAGTAAGTATGAAGGAAAAGTTCCTTTTAAATGTTTTTCATGTAATAAGATTGGTCATTTTGCTTCTAGATGTCTTGAAAGAGCTGCTATGAATCAAGAAAGATTTATGAGGAGTTATAAGCCTAATCCAGAATATCAGAGCAAACCTAGATTTATAAGGAATAAGGATAAATCATGTTACTATGCTGGTGATGATGATTTTGGTATTACCGATGATGATAATGATGAATCTATAAGTGGATCCAGTAATGGAAGCTCCGGTAAAGATTGGGTCTTTATTGCTATTAAGGATGATTCTCCGAAACCTGTCATTGATACAATTCATACTAAGGAGAAGGTTCTAGCTACTAAAATTGAAGAGAAGGATGAATGGGTTATAGACAATGGTTGCTCACATCACATGACTGGTGACAAGAGTAAATTCTTGACTCTACAAGAATTTGATGGTGGTCTAGTCATATTTGGAGACAACAAGACATGCAGGATCAAAGGCAAAGGAACAATATCCTTGGATGGTAAGACTAAAACTGACAATGTTTATTATGTTGAAGGTTTGAAACATAATCTTTTTAGTGAAGGTCATATGGTGGATATAGGATTTCATTTACAATTTAAAGATGGAAAGTGCAAGATTATCAATAGATTTGGATTGGAAATTGCATCCCGAACTCAAACCAAAGAAAATATCTTTCATTTGAACTCCGGTGAGAAGACTTGCTTGATTGCTCAGATTGATGAAAGTTGGTTATGACATAAGAGGACGTGTAATGTGAATTTTGATTGCATAGTGAAGATCAGTTCAACACAGACTGTCAAAGATTTGCCAAATATTGTTAAGCCTCACTATCCACTATGTAGAGAATGTTAAATGGGTAAGCAAGTTAGAACTTCTTTCAGAAGCATACATGATAGATCTAATGAAATTATTGGTCTTATTCATGCCGGATCTATGTGGACCGACAAGGACTAAAAGTTTTCAAGGTGATAGATACTTTATGTTGCTTATTGATGACTATTCTAGAATGATGTCGGTTGCATTTTTGAAAGAAAAAATTAGAAGCTCATGAGAAATTCAAAATTTTCAAAGCTATGGTTGAGACAAAAACAGGATTGAAGATAAAATGTTTAAGGTCAAATCAAGACGGTGAATTTACATCCGGTGAGTTTAACAACTTTTGTGAGAGGCATGGAATTAGAAGACAATTTTATACACCTAGAACTCCACAACATAATGGAATAGTGGAAAGGAAGAACACAACTATCTTAGATGTTGCAAGGTCAATGATGATGGAAGCCAAATTGCCTAATATTTATTGGAGAGAAGTTGTCAATACCGTGGTATACACTTTCAACATAGTACACATAAAAAGTGATACCGGTAAGACTCCTTATGAATTATGGTCTGGTCATACTCCTGCTGTCAAATATTTCAAAAAATTTGGAAGTAAATGATATATTAGAAGAGATGATGCATTAAGGAAATTTGATCCTAGATGTGATGAAGGAATATTTTTGGGTTATTCTACTAAGAGTAAAGCATATAGATGTTATAACAAAAGATTGAATAGGATAATGGAAAGTATAAATGTCAAGGTGGATGAGCAAGGTAACAATCAGATCAGATCATATGACTATGGACCGAAAGATGAATTTGTTAGATCAAAGCTGAGGGTGAACTCACAATACTGGTTCCCACTTTTTGACCAACTTTGACACTTAGATGAACATTTTGCAAAAAACCTTCACTTTCCGACACCTATAACTTTTAAATCGTTAAGAATTTGAAGATGATGTAAACTAGTGATTTGTAACATCCTTTTTGTATATTCTAAATATATTTTTTTCAAATTTTTTTGAATAAAATTTTATTGATTTTTCCATCTCCCTCAAAAGTAGTTTTTTACAGGAAACAACATTTTTTAAGAGTGATGTGCATCCCAAAACGTATACATTTTTTTCTATAAATGATAAAAACTTATCTCTTTTAAATTTTGGTTTGTAACATCAATACCCAGGGCATGCAATTGGTTTGATAGTGATATGTTGAATATTTTTTATTTTATTAAGTTTTGAAGTCTGACTAATTATAATTTAGATATAGGTGTACGTTTGAACACATAACTTGCTCTATATATATCAAAATTGAGTTTTATTTTTTTTGTTAGAAAGAAGACATCAATACCTAGGGCATAGATATTTTTCAAATTTTTTTTGAATTAGTTTGCTATTTTTCCCAATGCATTGAACAAAGAAGTTCATGTTTGGTGAAAAACCTACATTCATAAAAAATAAAATAAAAATATATTAATAAACTTAAATATATTAAAAATTATACTATTTGGAAAGCTTATAATAAGGACTAAATCCTCAAGAAAATAAAACTTCTAAATGAATTCGTTTGACCCCTCAAAAGCTAATGTAAAGTTGGTTTTTTATCAGCATTTGATAGATGCAAAGGAGACTCCATTGCAAGTATGATTTAGAAGTAGAGAGGTTCTATCCAATAAATTTTGATCTAAGAGCCTTTGATCTAACTCTCTTCAATTAATAACTTCAAATGGGACCTCTTAAAGCTTAAATAATTATATTTTCCAAAAAATGTATGATTTCAACAAAAATCAGGATGTACCAAAAAGTGGGAACCAGCTTTGTGAGTTCACCCCCGACAGTGCAAGAATTAGTTCAGAGCATAGATCCATTTACTCCGATAACATCAGAAAATTCCACAGTGACTGTTGATGAACAGAAAGAGTTAGAAAGTCAAGATAATCCTAAGACTCCCAGGTATGTAAAGCTGAATCATTTTGAAGATCAGATCATTGGAGATAAAAGAAAATGTGTGATGACAAGAAGAAGGTTGGCTGTTGAAGAGGTATGTTTAATTTCTCAAATTGAATCAGAATCTTTTATTGAAGCAAGTAAAGATGAAAATTGGATGAGAGTTATGGAAGAGGAATTGAATCAGATAGAAAAGAATAAAACATGGGAATTGGTTCCTAGGCATAAAGATAAAAATGTTATTGAAACTAAATGGGTTTTCAGGAATAAATTAAATGAGGAAGACCAGGTTGTAAGAAACAAGGCTATATTGGTTTGCAAAGGATATTCACAAGAAGAAGGAGTTGATTATGATGAGACTTATGCTTTAGTTGCAAGAATTGAAGCGGTAGGACTATTTCTTGCCTATGTTGCACACAAGAACTACAAGGTATATCAGATGATATTAAATGTGCATTTTTAAATGGAGATCTTGAGGAGAAAGTCTACATTGAGCAACTTGATGGATTTTCTTTATCAGAGGACATGGACATGGTATGCAGATTGAAGAAAGCTTTATATGGACTGAAACAAGCCCTTAGAGAATGGTATCCTAGATTAGATAAACATCTTTCAAAGCTCGGTTTTAGAAAAGGTAATGCTGATAGTAACTTATATTATAAGATTGAGCATGATGACATACTGATCATTGAAGTCTTTGTTGATGATATCATATTTGGAGGAGAAGAAAATTTATGCATGAAATTTGCTGATGATATGAATATTGAATTTGAAATGTCTATGATTGGAGAGATGAAATTTTTCTTAGGTTTGCAGATTACTCAGACTGATAAAGGTATTTTCATTTGTCAAACTAAGTATGTGAAAGAATTGTTAAAGAAATTTGGTCTTGAAAATTCAAAACCTGTTGGTACTCCTATGATAACTGGTTGCAAATTGACTTAGGAAGATGAATCCCCTGTAAGGAAGTTAAGTAGCGGAAACAACTTCCTACACTAACCTTGAGAGGAGGGTAATGCAAAACTTTTTCAGATCATTACAACAGTTACAGAAAATAGAAATAGATATAATAGCAATCATACCACTGTAAGGAAGTTAAGTAGTGGAAACAACTTCCTACACTAACCTTGAGAGGAGGGTAATGCAAAACTTTTTCAGATCGTTACAACAGTTACAGAAAATAGAAATAGATATAATAGCAATCATACCACAACACAATGATTTACGTGGGGAAAACCCTTTCGGGAGAAAAACCCCACCCTCCAAAAGCAGCTCAATATTTTATTCAGCAATCAAAAACAGATTACAACATACTTGCAGAGCAAGCTCTTCACAGGAGTACCACTAATCAGAGATTCAGAGGCAACTCAATAGCCATAGGACTCTTATACACACCCTCTATCTCTCACACCTCATAAATAGGAGATACAATACAAGAAACCGTCAAAAAGTATTACAAAACCATGGGCTAAAACCACCCAATAAGGTGTAGCCGACTTTATCTCCCTTCTAGATGCCCTATGACATGTTAAAGAACACATCAACACGTGTCGCTCCCTTTTACAGCTCATTTATGTATCTGATACAAATTATTTTTTCCTATTTCAGGAATACAAACTTCCGGAGGCCATAACTTGAGAACCGGGTGTCCGATTGACGAACCGTTTGAAGCGCCGGAAAGCTCGCGAAGTGCTCTATCACCTCGTAACCTACTTCACCGGTTACGACAACTTTTCAGGGTGTTTCGGAGCCTCTAAAGTCCCCAAAATTAAGTTTAAATATTTTATTGCACCCCTCCAAGACAAAAACTTTAATATTTTCAAAACTAGCTGTGACCTTGCGATGCAACTTTACCGGAATGCTTATCTAGCCAACCGGAAGCTTCAGGGAGAGTTTCGCACCATTTCGTGCTCAAATGAAAACTTACTATAAATAGTAACCTCACATAAATGCAAGGTTGAGACACCATTTTTCCCAACAACCACAACACAATGATTTACGTGGGGAAAACCCTTTCGGGAGAAAAACCCCACCCTCCAAAAGCAGCTCAATATTTTATTCAGCAATCAAAAACATATTACAACATACTTGCAGAGCAAACTCTTTGCAGGAGTACCATTAATCAGAGATTCAGAGGCAACTCAATAGCCATAAGACTCTTACACACAACCTCTATCTCACACACCTCATAAATAGGAGATACAATACAAGAAACCGTCAAACGGTATTACAAAACCATGGGCTAAAACCACCCAATAAGGTGTAGCCGACCTTATCTCCCTTCTAGATGCCCTATGACATGTTAAAGCACACATCAACACGTGTCGCTCCCTTTTATAGCTCATTTATGTATCCGATACAAATTATTTTTCCTATTTCAGGAGTACAAACTTCCAGAGGCCATAACTTGAGAACCGGGTGTCCGATTGACGAACCGTTTGAAGCGCCGGAAAGCTCGCGAAGTGCTCTATCACCTCGTAACCCGCTTTTCTTGTTATGGCCACTTTTCAGGGCATTTCGGAGCCTCTAAAGCCCCCAAAATTAAGTTTAAACATTTTATCGCACCCCTCCAAGACGAAAACATTAATATCTTCAAAACTAGCTGTGACCTTGCGACGCAACTTTACCGGAATGCTTATCTAACCAACCAGAAGCTTCAGGGAGAGTTTCGCACCATTTCGTGCTCAAATGAAAACTTACTATAAATAGTAACCTCGCATAAATGCAAGGTTGAGACACCATTTTTCCCAACAAATCTCCCACTTGTCGAACACCTTGCAAGAGCAGAAGGGAATGTCAACACAATGAATCAATTGCTAGGAGCCATAAGGCCCATAGACTCTGAACACCATCTGAACTTCTCTGTGCTCACAACCTTAGTTAAAGCATCTGCAACATTCATCAAAGTTTCCACCTTAACTAGCTTCACTCTACCATCTTCGACCATATCTCTAACAAAATGATACTGAACATCAATATGTTTGGTCCGGGCATGAAATGTCGGGTTCTTAGCTAGGCTAATTGCACTCTGACTGTCACAGTAAACTGTCACTGTACCTTGTTTTATTCCAATATCCGAACACAGTCTCTTAAGCCAAATGACCTCTTTACAAGCATGAGTAGCTGCCATATACTCTGCTTCAGTAGTGGATAAAGCAACCACAGCCTGTCGCTTACTCATCCAACTAATTGCACCACCAAACAAAGTAAACACATAAGCACTGGTGGATCTTCTGCTATCAATATCACCTGCCCAATCTGAATCCACATAACCATGGATATCAAGGGAAGTCATGTCTCCAACTGAATTACCATGATAACACAAAGAATACTCTGAAGTACCCTTCAAATATCTGAAGACTCTTTTGACTGCATCCCAATGAACTCTACCAGGATTAGACATATATCTAGAAAGTACTCCCACTGCTTGGGCAATATCTGGTCTAGTACAGACCATAGCATACATCAAGCTTCCAACCGCACTCTGGTAAGGCACTCTACTCATGTCTTCCATTTCCAATGGGAATGTAGGACAATTTGAAATAGATAGTTTCATTCCAACTGTAAAAGGAACACTCAATGGTCTACAATTCTGCATGTTGAACCTCTGTAACACTAAATTCACATATTACTCTGGCCTAGCCATAGCTTTCTGTTCACCCTATCTCTTCTAATTTCCATCCCAAGAATGTGCTTTGCTGCACCAAGATCTTTCATTTCAAATTTAGCAGCGAGCTGAGACTTCAGTTCTGAAATCATACCTTTCCCTTTACCAATGAATAACATATCATCAACATACAATGCAATGAATAAGAAATGATCACCATAAGATTTATAATAAACACAGTGATCTGATTTAGAACGTTCAAATCCCAAACTCAACACATATGTATCAAATTTCTGGTACCACATCCTAGGACTTTGTTTGAGGCCTTACAAAGATTTCTTCAATTTACAGACCAAATTACTTTTGCCTTTCACCACATAGTGCTCCGGCTGTGTCATATAAATATCTTCCTCCAAATCACCATGAAGGAAAGCAGTTTTCACATCCATTTGCTCAACCTCTAAATCATAAGCAGTAGCAATAGAAAGCAAAAATCTAATGGACGTCATTTTTGCAACAGGAGAAAATATCTCACCGTAATCAACACCCTCAACCTGAGAGTAGCCTTTTGCAACCAACCTTGCTTTATACTTCTCAATGCTTCCATCTGAACCAATCTTTTTCTTGAACACCCATTTACAACCAACAGGTTTTCGTCCTTTAGGCAATGGTAAAAGATCCCATGTATCATTTTTTTTCAAAGCTGCCATTTCTTCCTCCATAGCAATCTTCCAGGATTCTGCATCATTCATACCTAATGCCTCTTCTACAGATTTCGGTTCATCCACACTAGTATTCAGAGCAAAAATACATCTCCAATCATCAGGTGAATACCTTTCAGGTGGTTGTCTATGTCTTGTAGACCTTCGAACAAGCTAAGTTGGAGGTTCTTCCTCCTCTTCTGAAGATTCAGAGCTAGACGAGCTCTCCTCAAATTCTTGCCTATCTAGGGGTCTCGATTCAACTCTTTCAGGTGTAGAAGGAAGTTGAATCACATCTTCTTTTTTAGTCTGTTCTGGCTGCAATGTAACAAAAGGAGACTTAATTTCTCTAAAAATAACACTTCTACTGTGAATTACCTTTTGTGCAACAGGGTCCCAAAGCTTGTATCCTTTCACACCATAACTATACCCGATGAAGATACATTTCACAGCCTTGTTCTCTAACTTTGTTCGCTTCTCCTTTGGCACATGTGCATATGCCTCGCAACCAAAAACTCTAAGATGTCTCAATGAAGGCTTGTGACCTGACCATGCTTCCATAGGCATTTTATCAACAAGAGCTGATGTAGGAGACCTGTTAATCAGGTAGCAAGCAGTGGCAACAGCTTCAGCCCAAAACTTTTGTTTGAGACCAGCACCACTCAACATACTCCTAGCGTTCTCCATCAGTGTCCTGTTCATTCTTTCTGCAACTCCATTCTGTTGTGGAGAATACGGAGTTGTCTTCTGCCTGTTAATTCCACAGTCTTTACAAAATCTATCAAAATCATTAGAGCAAAACTCACCGCCATTATCAGTTCTCAAACATTTTATTTTCTTTCCAGTCTGCAACTCAACCATTGCTTTAAATTCTTTAAAACGACTAAAAACTTCAGATTTACTCTTTAGAAAATAAACCCATGTCCTTCTACTAAAATCATCAATAAATGAAACATAATATGTGGATTTTCCAATCGAAGAGACATCTACTGGACCAAACACATCAGAATGGATAAGATCCAAAACACCACAAGTTTAATGAGAACTCGAGTAAAACTGAACGCGGTTTTGTTTTCCATAAATGCAATGCTCACAGAAATCAAAGTCAAGATTACAGTCATTCAAACCTTCAACAAGGTTTTTATTTTTCAAGGTCCTTAGACCCTTTTCTCCAATGTGGTCAAGTCTCTGGTGCCATAACATAGTCTTCTCTATAGGTAACTTTGCTTCAGACGAAAGAGCACCCTTAGGTACCCAAAAACCATTTCCATCTGCTGAAGGTGAAACCTTCAAATCTTCCAGTGAAGTATCCGCAGATTTACTTTTTACAGAAGTGCTATTACACTCAACAGTGTATGCTTCAAGCTTATACAAAGTGCCAAACCTGACACCTCTAGCAACTACCATAGCACCCTTAATCATCTTACATCCTACTTCAGAAAAGACTACCTGCACACCTGCATCTATTAGTTTGCTCACAGATAACAGGTTTCGTTTTAATCCAGGGATATGCAGCACACCATTAATCCTTTTTATTCTACCATCAAAAAACCTGATTCTAACTTTACCTCGACCAACAATGTCTAGAGGTGAATCATCACCCAAGTACACCTTACCTCCATTAAATCCTTCATATTCAGAAAACCAATCTCTATTGGAAGTCATATGAAAAGATGCACCTGAGTCAATTAGCCAGGCATCATTACCTGCATGAGTCGCCAAAGCCGCAATAAAGGCATCGCCATCTTCCTTGTCGGACTCAGAATTAGAATCGAACTTTTTCTTTTTCTTCTTCTTCTTTTCTTCTTTGCAGTCCTTACGGATGTGACCCGGTTTACCACAATTCCAGCAAATGACTTTGGACTTTCCAGGAGATTTCAATCTCCCTTTGGATTTGGACTTGCCGCACTTCTCATTCTTCTTGCATTTCTCTTTAGGTCTTCCACGAACGGTTAGGGCTTCCTTTGAACTGATGGATACCTTCCTTCGCATCTCTTCACCGAGTAGGGCACCCACCACATCTTCAGATTTCAAAACAACAGAAGTACTACCGATAGCCATAACAAGAGAATCCCACGAATCAGGGAAAGAACAAAGCAAGATCTGACATTTCTCCTCCTCGTCCATCTTAACACCGACGGATACTAATTGAGCCACCAGCATATTGAATGCTTCCAGTTGGTCTGCAATTCGTCCACCCTCTTCCATCTTCAAGGAATACAATTTCTTTCTTAAGAAAATTTGATTAATAAAGATTTCACTTGATACATCTCACCAAGCTTAGTCCATAGCTTCTTTGCAGAGTTCTCTTCATGGACATTGATTAGAACAAAGTCTGCCAGGCACAGTTTGATTAGACCCTTGGCTTTTCGGTCCATAACATCATACTGAGCTGCCGCAGTAGGATCTGAGGGCCTTTGGACATTCGCATCAACAACATCCCAAAGATTTCGATCTATTAGCAGATCTTCCATCTTCAGCTTCCACATCTCAAAATTACTTCCATTAAATTTCTCCACCTCTATCCTCCCTGACGAACTCGCCATCTGAATATTCCTGCAACAAGATCAAAAAGTGTCTTCTGCACAAGCTCCCACTCAAATCTGGATTAGTTCAAAAAACCCAACTGCCCACAATTGAAACCAAAGGTGATCAGGCTCTGATACCACTTGTAAGGAAGTTAAGTAGCGGAAACAACTTCCTACATTAACCTTGAGAGGAGGGTAATGCAAAACTTTTTTAGATCATTACAACAGTTACAGAAAATAGAAATAGATATAATAGCAATCATACCACAACACAATGATTTACGTGGGGAAAACCCTTTCGGGAGAAAAACCTCACCCTCCAAAAGTAGCTCAATATTTTATTCAGCAATCAAAAACAGATTACAACATACTTGCAGAGCAAGCTCTTCGCAGGAGTACCATTAATCAGAGATTCAGAGGCAACTCAATAGCCATAAGACTCTTACACACAACCTCTATCTCACACACCTCATAAATAGGAGATACAATACAAGAAACCGTCAAACGGTATTACAAAACCATGGGCTAAAACCACCCAATAAGGTGTAGCCGATCTTATCTCCCTTCTAGATGCCCTATGACATGTTAAAGCACATATCAACACGTGTTGCTCCCTTTTACAACTCATTTATGTATCCGATACAAATTATTTTTCCTATTTCAGGAGTACAAACTTCCGGAGGCCATAACTTGAGAACCGGGTGTCCGATTGACGAACCATTTGAAGCGCCGGAAAGCTCGCAAAGTGCTCTATCACCTTGTAACCCGCTTTGCCGGTTACGGCCACTTTTCAGGGCGTTTCGGAGCCTCTAAAGTCCCCAAAATTAAGTTTAAACATTTTATCGCACCCCTCCAAGACGAAAACATTAATATCTTCAAAACTAGCTGTGACCTTGCGACGCAACTTTACCGGAATGCTTATCTAACCAACCAGAAGCTTCAGGGAGAGTTTCGCACCATTTCGTGCTCAAATGAAAACTTACTATAAATAGTAACCTCGCATAAATGCAAGGTTGAGACACCATTTTTCCCAACATCCCCTAGAGTGAACCCATCTAGATACAAATCAATGATTGGTGGATTGATGTACTTAACTCAAACCAGAGCAGATATAATGAATCCTGTATGTATTGCTTCTAGATTTCAATCTGATCTGAGAGGAAGTCATGATATTGTTGTTAAAAGAATATTCAGATATTTGGCAGGAACAACAGAGTATGGCATCCAAAGGATGATGATTTCAGATCATGTGCCTATACAAACTCAGATTGGGCAGGAAATGTTGATGACAGGAAGAGCACTACAGGTGGTGCACTCTTTCTTGGGAAGAAATTGGTCGCATGGCTTAGCAAGGAAACAATCATGCATTTCATTATCTATTGCTGAATCTAAATATGTAGCTACTGCAACAAATTGTACTTAGATCTTATGGATGAAACAAATGTTGAAGGATATAAGGGTAAGTTATGATGAGCCTATTGCTATTCACTGTGATAACACTCCTGCTATTGATATGTCAAAGAATCCGGTATTTCATTCCAAAACAAAACACATTTCTATAGGGTATAATTTCTTAAAGGAAAAAGGTTGAAGCAAAGGAAGTCAGATCGGTTTATGTGTCTACTAAGGAATAAATTGCATATATTCTAACAAAACCATTGTCTAAAGATACCTTTGAATATCTTAGAGATCAGTTGGGGGTCACCACCCCTCCGATAGAAACTTAGAGATGTAGGGATGCATCAATCCGATGAGCTTATCAGATATATTTTTTGATCTGAGTTGATGGGATGATGCTGCTACTTAGGGGAAGTAGTCAGTTGTCTGGTTCAGTATTTTGGTTTGGCATCAGCCCTTTGTCATTGATGTCAAAGGGGGAGATCAGGTGTTCATGTGAAAAACATAAAATCTTAGGGGGAGAGATATTTTGTTGGTTCTTGATTCTTTGGGGAGATTGTTGGCATTCCTTGGCACTTGGATGTTTTTCACATTCAGTGTTGCCATCAATGCCAAAGGGGGAGATTGTTGGAAATAGTGACTATGTGTTGTCATTGATGTCAACATTGTGCATTGGTTGGATATGGTTCTTTCCCGGTTGGTTGTTGCTATCCCAGTTGGACTTGGTTTTGATTGATTCCGATCCGATATGATCAGATCCTTGGATTCGGTTTTGGATGGTTATTCAGGGTGGTTATATGCTTGTCATATGCATTCGGTTCATGATTTGGTGCTCTGAAAGCTATTGCTTATGTTCTGGTTTACCGGTTGATATTTCTTGGTTGGTGATATTTGTTAAATTGGTTAAGAGAATTTGGTCCTACTTACAAAATTGGTTCCTAACGTGCTAAAGGTGTTCTTGATTGTGTCCTATTTGTTTGGTGGCTTCACATTGGCTGACGTGATGATTTGGTGGTCCTATTTGGATCCAGTTGGTTATTCTATGTTATTGCACTGAGGGTTTCTACCGGTTGGTGAAACGTGTGGATATTGGTCTTAGCATGATTTCCGATGGATATAATTGATTGAGAATTTGAATTAGGTCCATGCTATGTAATGTAAATCATAATATTGGCTTGGTGGTATCATGTGATGCAATTTTTGTAATTATGGGTTTATGGGTTTAGGGTCTAGCCGACCTTGTTATCAAAGTTGATGATTTGTATTTATAGGTGACTTATTTATGTAATTTGGGTATGGTATGGATTGTATGGTTATGTCTGCATTATCAGAGAGAGGTAATTGTACGAACATAGATATATCATTTTGTGAAGGGTTGTGAAGGATCTAGAGTTGCAGGGAAGACATCTGTGCTTAACCGAAACTGTATCAAGCATTAGGAGATGCTACTTTCATAGATCATTTTCTCTAGATTGTAGTCCGATGTTTATATAAGTCAGTGTGACTTCCTTTTGTGATGAGCAATGAGCTTTAGGCAGTTGGCCTGATTGCAAGTGAAATCCCCATTGTAATTATTTCACATACTGCTGCAGAAGTATTATCTAATTGTGGGTAAGGTTTCCCACAGTGGTTTTTCCCTTTACCGAGTTTTCTACGTCAAAAATATTGGTGTTGTGTGTTATGTGCTTTCATGCTCTATCTTTCACTGTGTTGTTTATACTGTGCTCTGGTAAATGGTCAGACTCCCCCTCTGATGTATTCTCTTCATCATTGTTTCTTGAATCAGATTGTTGTTCTAACTTATCTGAAATTGATTCTTCAACAGAAAAATACTCAATCTGTTTTTCATTTGCTTTCATAGTACACTTATGTGAAGGGTCTCATGGTTCTCTACAGTGATTTTTTTTCCCTCTTGAGCTCATTCAACTGATCACTGTCAAGTCTGCCTGAATCATTTCGGGGTGGGTGAGAATCATTTTGGTTATGCTTCTTGTCTTTGTCTTTTTTTGTGGATAGCCCTTTGAGTGGAACCTGTTCCTCGAACTAGAAGCCTCCATGTCCCTAGCCTTCTTAATGACTTCCTGCAATGTAGGTGGATTGAAAGCCTTAATCCATCCCCTCAACTAATCAGCTAAACCATTCATAAACAACACCATGAGCCTCCTCTGTGATATGTCAGTAACTACCACTAAGAGTCTCTAAAATTCTGAAATACAAGTCTCTAGTGGTCCCCATTGTTTGAGTTGAGCTAGTTCCTTGAAGTGCAATTTTGGGTCTTTTTTGTCAAATCTCTCTATCAATCTCTCAATAAATTCGACATAAGAGGTAATCTAGTCATGCCCCATAGTAACCATGTCATGGTGCCATCACTCATGTGCAATGTTGTCAAGGTGTATAGCCACGTTTTTTTATGGCTTCTTATTTTGGCATAGGGTTAAGCTAAAGATATGTGTCCACCTTTTGAACCCAAGCTCATGTTGTGGTCTTCTCTAAAACATCAAAATATGGTAGAGTCATCTTCCCTACTTTCTTCCATAATTCGAAATTTTGATTTCTATCTCCGGCACGAGGCATATGTCTCATCCTCACATCAATGCAATCCTGCAGGGATATAGTTGCTTGAAAAATCTGATCCTCCACTCTCCCAATCTCTTTTGAACTGATCCTATAAATTGGTGATCTGAGGCTCATTCACATGCTGTGTTGGTGCCCTAGGTGGAAAGGTAGGTAGAAGAGGTCTAGAGCTCATTGTTCTAGTGAGTTGAACTACATGTCCAAAGTTGTTGTCTACATTTCCTCCTCCATTACCCCCCATTTCCATTTTATCCACCATTGTTTCCACTTCCAACATTAGCATTAACATTAACACCCAATTGCCTAGCCATCATCTGTAACAAAAAGTCCATCCGCTAGTTCTGTTCCTGTGCTCTCTGATTTGTCTGTCGCTGCCCCTACATGAATTGTTTCATCATATTGAAGAATCTCTCCTCACCTGGATCTTTTCTCTCACCCATATTGTCAATGTTTTGTTCTCCTGTAACTCCTTGTTCTTCTGGACCTATATTAAATGTTGCTCTATTTCTTCATTTGTTGTAATGGTGGGTGAAAGGTTGCTGGTGAAATCTAGACATATTATTGTTTGCTCATATTGTCCCCTCCAGGATGGGAGGATACACTACTCTGATACCACTGTAATAGTCCGCCTTGTTTTTTTGTGATTTAGAAATGTATTTTGTTGTTTTTTGAGTTTTTGCAATGCTTTGAAGAAAAAAAATGACTTGCAACTAATTAATGAAAATAGAGACTCTTCATAAACTGAAATGAACTTGCAAAATTACAATGCAACATGCTAAAAATTTCAGAATTTTATTCTGACTCCAATATTGAGTTTTTCCTCAAAATAGAAACAACCCAATACATTAAATATGTCCTATTATCTAAAGCAAACATACCCAAAAATAGGTTTTAACTTTGACAAATTGTTGTTCTTGCGACCAACCGTGAAGAATTCTTCAAAATCCTCACGCCACTCCAAAGATGAGTCCCATCATGCAATAGGAGTGTTGATGAGTGTGCATGTCTAAGACGACACAAATGGAAGTATTTCGCCACCCAATCCTAAACAAATTCGCCCACAAAATCCAACGTTGCTACTTGCATTCAAACTAAAAATGACACTAAACCTTGCTCAAAGATCTTACTTGTTCACAGGCAATTGAATAAACCTCCAGATTATGTCTTCCAACAACCTAGAGATTGTTGCTTATGAGGGATTTCGTCCTCACAAACCCTTGAGAAAATATCTCAACAATTTCTTCCACAAATTCATCAACCAAGCATCCTGAAAGAGCTTTCAAAACTTCTATTTATTCACTTTCCAAGGAAGTCGACCCACCACACAAACAATGTGGGATAATAGAAATCACTTATTTTAATATTATAATCTCCTCATTAAAGCACCCATGTACCTTTAAAAAAAATAAAAATAAAATAAAAGTGGAAAATCCACTAAACTTATATATTAATAATAAAATGTTTGCATCGGGTTCAGAAAAGGCACACCGGCAGGAAAGAACCCGCAAGAAAACCTCCGGTTTGTTTTTGTCCAGTCAGATCCCCCAACCCCCTACCTCTAATATTTTTACCTTTTAAAAGAAAGAGGACATTTAATTCTTTAACACTTATCTTTATGGTCCCACTAAAGTTATTAAATAATGATAAAGTTAAATATTTTAAATTAACTTTATAACTTGAACTTTATTGTTAAATAATAAACATCTCCGATTAGAAGTAAATTCCCCAATCGGTATTCAACTATCATCACCGACATTGTTGTCAATCAAGAATGCATTGAAAATGTTGAGTCATTGTTGTAGCCAGCTGACTTACTAAAAATAGTAAGCCCCCCAAAACTGCATTAAATCAACTCAGATTGGCCTGAAACTGGAAATGCCTTGGCCAAATATCCTCTGAATTCCTTCAACATCCAAGTTAGCCCACGAGACCATGGAGAAATAGGCTAACAACGAATCACAAATTAGCTGGCTAGAAAGGGGACATTATAGTAAGGTTGCTGATTTGTTTTCTAAAGAAATTGTTTGCTTGCATGGGTTGCCCAAAACTATTACTAGTGAATGTGATACAAAGTTTTGAGTGACTTTTGGAGGACTTTGTGGAAAAAGCTTGATAGAAAATTGCACTATAGTTGAACCTATCACCCTCAAATAGATGGGCAAATTAAGGTGGTTAGCAAGAGTTTGGGTAATTTGCTTTAGTTGGTGAGAATCCAAGGTAGTGAAATTGATGCGGGAGCATCCCCGGTTCACAACAATCTTGCATCAACCAAAAACATTTTCTTTTCTGTTTTATTTTTTGTTTGTAGCTTCAGTTTTCCTTTCTGTGTGTCCCGGTTTTGGCTCACTGGTTCATGTGGAGTTGGATTCTACTTGAAGACTTGATCATCTTTCTTGCTTTCAAACCGCATCTCTTTTGGATCACTTTCCGACATCGCTACTGGTTTCCATGACAGTTTCTTGTTACCGGTTGTTCCTTTGTTACCGGATGCTTGAGACCTATTTTGGTGATCTACTAGAACCCATTTCGAAGCTTGTGGAGTCTTGGACGTTGATCTCGATGTTTCTTGGCGTGTGGCTGACCTTCTACGTTTCATCCTTTGGATTTTCCGGAGAAATCTCTTGGCGGAGGCCGACCTTGTTCATTTTGCACGTTAGGTTTTGTTCTTCGGGTTTTGATCCCGTTTGGGCCGATTGGATCCTTTGGATCGATATATATTTTTGTAATCATGTTTTAGAATGTATTCAATAGAAGATTAGTTAGATCAATCAGAGATAGACTATGCTTAGAAGATAGATCTTTCGATTCAAGGTCCCGGTGTGACCTCTTCTACCAAGCCTGTGTACTGGTATGTTGTAACCCGATTGTTACCGATTGGATTTATCAAATTTCATGCAATAAAACTATATGTTTTGTATTGCCTCCATCATATTTGTGTGTTTCCGTTGTGTTTACTCTTGCTGACCAGTTTGGACTGATCTTCTTGAGGTCCCTCCTCACCGGTGACTGCTTCAGAAATTTGATTTTGGGACATGTTGAATTTGCTTTTAACTCTAACATCCAAAGATCAATTGGTAAATTTCCTTCCAAAGTTGTTTTGGGAAACAATTCAAAGGGGATTGTTGATCTTCTTGAACTTTCGAATGGGAAATGGGTTCGTCAAGATGCAGAGTACTTTACAAGAAATGCACAAGAAGTACAACAATGAGTGAGGCACGAGCTACAACTAGACAATGAGCAACATAAAAGGAACGTTGATTTGCATCGAAGGTAGAAAGTATATGAGAGTGAGCAAATCATGGTGTATTTGCATAAAGAAATATTTCCTTCGGACACTTATAACAAATTGAAACCTTAAAAAGTGAGACCTTGCAAAATATACTAGTGTTCCACGGGCGTCGGGGACGGGGGGACGCGGGGACGCGTCTCTGGGACGGGGGGACCAAGGGTCTAAATTTGGGGACGGCGGCAGGACGACGGCGGGGGGGGTGGCGGGGTGGTGGTGCTCATATACTTATACATATACATATAGTACTTGAAAAACTAGTTTTGAAAAGATGTATAACAGTATAAGAATTAGATTTAAAATGAAACTATAGGAAATACCAAGATTACTTAGATCAGTGATACGTAACTAATTGCTAAAAGTAAATAAAATTTGACAAATGAAATTGTCAAATTGGAGATTTCTCATTTTTATCATATGAATATCGAAAAAGGAAAACGAAAATACGAATATCTAATGCCATTGCAAAGTCTATAATAATAAAGATGATTACATGATTCATCATTACAATGAGTAGCCAAATACAAATACGTGTAGCAATAGCATTACAAAAGAGACTAGAGTCAAATACAAAATGACAAAACTGAAAACTCAAACTGTAGCTAATGGAGGCCTCTAATCATCTGCGAACTCCTCCTCACTGGAACTGCTGGACTCCTGAGGATCAAGGTTCCTCAAGCTCACACCAACTAGCCCTGCATCTGAAGTGGTAGGATCATCCTCATCAATTTGTGAAGGCTCCTCTGGCTCTACATCCCATCGTGCCACTGGACTCTCCTTGTACACAAGTGTCTTGCAGTCTATGAGACGCAAAGCACTGTGTACAACCACAAGCTTCTCTGCTCTCTTAGAGGTAAGTCTGTTCCTCTTAAGAGAGTGGATGAAGCTATATGTAGACCAGTTCCTCTCAGCAGCTGAAGAACTGGAAACCTGGGATAGCAGACGAATGGCTAGAGTGGTGGTCAAAGATTTCGGGCCATGACAATTCCACCATAAAAGTGGGTCCTCCTGTGCCATGTTGTCTATATCCATCTTTGCCGCATCTGAATAACCTCTAAGAGTGGCAAATCTTCCCCACTCAGTGTGCATTGTGTCGGCATCTCTGGAATCAAACATCTTCTCTATGCACCTAAAGAAACCCGCCTTCACCTCATCATCCTGAATTGGTGTTAGTCTACCCGGTCTAGCCTTGTACCACTTAGGATTCAAGGCAAAGGCAGCCATATGCAAAGGAGTGTTCAACTTGTCCCATCTACGCTAAATGATAGGCTGGATTTGCTCATTGTAGAATGCTAAAGAGGGGTCCTTCACTCGCACAGTAGCCCTCATTTGGTCAAGCATAGAGTCAGTGCACTCATACACCTCTCCAAGGTTAGGTGCATCCCCATCCCCATATTTGATCACCTGGAATAATGGAGAAATGATAGAGACAATGTATTTCGCATCAGTCCAAAACACATCACTCTTCACTATCTCCTTCACCCTTCTCCCTTGCTCTTTCTTGGCCTCAACCCACCTATTCCACTCATTAGTCATAACCATGAGTTGCAATGCCTCTTGCAACTCAATCATTCTCTCCAAGAGAATGAAATAGGATGCATATCTAGTCTCAACTGGTTTCAAGAACTCCTCCTTTACGAAGGTCCTGAAGAGTGCATGTGAAGTGTGGTGGTTGCAGATAAACATCTGCACATCTCTCGCATCGGTGACCACTCCTCTAATCCAATCTATCTTCACCATGTCCTTGAGTGCATTGCTCATGGTATGCACACAACATGGGGTCCACCAAATGTGTCTATAGGCTGCCTCAACGAGTCTCCCTGCTGCTCTACACACATAGGTTGCATCTGTCACTACTTGGACCACATTTTGTGGCCCAACCTCCTCAATAGCCTCCCTGAAGACCTGAAACTGGAAATCAACATCTTTACGATGCCCTGTACAATCAACTGCTCTAAGGAAGTATGGGCCCTCTGCACATGTGACCATGACGTTGATGAGTGGACGATGGCTAATGTTCGTCGACCCATCCATAACTATGTTGCACCCCGATGCCACCCAACATGCCTTCATCTTCTCCATCAAAATATTGATCTTGGAATAGCATTTATCCAAGATCGAGGTCCTCATTTTCGTCTCCCCTGGTGGCACATAAGATGGTCCTCCCTTGGCCACCATAGCCATCATCTCCCTATAATAAGGAGACCGTGTAACATGAAATGGAATGCCATTGGCAAAGAAGAACTTGCCAATGAATTCATCTATCTCATCTCTCAGCTGCACATTAAACATATCAGTAATGGGGTTGCTCTGTGGTGTCTGCAACTTACGTTTCCCAGCCCTGGCGGCAGTAGAAATGGAAGTGGATGGAGATCCAAACATCATTCCTCCCGTCCGCGAAGCATGAGAAGTATGAAGTGCTGCCCTAGCAGACAATGTAGTAGGCATTGAAATATTTGTGTCATCTGGAACCCCCCAAAGCCTGTTAAACTCAATTCTGAACTATATATTTTTGGCTTCCTCCAAAAACTTACAATGTTTCACGCCTTTTCCTCTCCAAAACAGAAAGTGTGCATTCACCCTACTAATGCTACCGAACCATTCTGTGTCACAAATATTGCACTTCCACTTCCTTGTTCCCCCACTTGAATGTGATGCAGTGCCTTGTACTGATATTCGTGAAGCAAACTATTTTAGAGGAGACTTAGGATCAAAATGATCCCTAGCATATGGTGCCAACAACTCTGAAGGGCAACATGTACTAGCTGGTGCACTTGCCATAGAGCTAGATTGGGCTCCAGGATCAGTCCCATGGTCACCCCCCTCATTTTCAGGTTCATATTCTGAATCATTCTCACTATGAGAATGGATTTCCATGTCATCTTCACTCATGCCTTGGGAGCTCATTGTGAAATTGACACTACATTTCATAAAATAAAAATAAAAATAAAATCAACCTAGTTTAACAATATGTTTTAAAATATTTTTTCCTATTCATCTCAAAATGAGATTTGATGTTGAATCTTGAGGGCAAGATTCAACATCAAATCTCATTTTGAGTCTTGAGATGAATAGGGAAAAAAAATCCAAAAATGACATAGAACAATGAAAATCATAAAATATTCAAAAAAAAACAAAAAAAAACAAGAAAAAGTTGAAAAACCCTACCTTGTGCTTGAAAAATCTCTCCAAAATGTAGAAGAATCTTCTTCCTCCTCTTCTTCTTGCTTCTTTTAGCTCCTATCACACTTGCAATCAGCTTTTCTCACCCTTTCAATCAGTCTTCTTCAAGTTTTTCCTCCTCTTTAGCTTGCTGGAAAAAAAAATCAGTTTACCAAAATGAGAGTTAAATCTAAAAGAAACATGTTTTTGTGTTGTTTTGGGGGGTTGGGTGGGGCCCACATCCAATTAGGGTTACCCCTTAATCCCCCCAAAAGGCACATGTTTTTTAAAATGTGGCTTTTTTAGTTTGTTTAGGCGTCTCCCAAGGAGACGCCCAGACGTCTCCGTCTCCACGTCTCCCTGGAAGACGCGGAGATGCGGAGACGTCTCCACGTCCCGACGGCGATTGGGTGGCGGTGGCGGGACGGCGGGGGATGTCACGTCTTCGTCCCCATCCCCGAGACGTCCCTAACGGGGGGACGCGCCCAAAAAGGGGGGGGACGCGTCCCCGTGGAACACTGAAATATACTGGATTTGGCTAAAGATTTGGATCTCAGCTTTGTTTTCAATGTTGTAGATATTTATCCCTACCATTTTGGTTCTGAACAAGTTTCTACTGAAAACGTGTTAAAGAGACTTTACCAGTAACACGAAAAAAAAAAAGACCAAATTGAAAAGATAGTGGATGCTGATATTGCTGCCACAAGAGCCAAGAACACTTGTATCACTGAAGATCTCATGAAATTTACAAAATTAGACTCTTCTGAACCAGGAGATTTAGAACTATTCAAAGGTAGGGAAGATAAAGTAACCACTGATTCTTTCAAAGACAAAGGATGATTTTGTAACCACTGAGTATTTGATGGGTTCCCAAAACCCTTTGGTTTTATCTTTTTTTACCTGTTCGTGTTTTATTTGTGTGTGTTAACTATCAGTTTTGGCAGTCCCTAATTTTGGTTTGTTTTTTTCTTTCTTATGGAATTTTTGACAATTTTGTTTGGAAGAGGATGTTTATGCTTTGGAGAAGGGTTTTTGCTGTCTAGAAGTTATAGACACTTTTGATTAATAAAAACAAAAAGATCAATAACGGTTGCTCTTCTCTTTTCTATCTAATTCTTCACTTGTGTATTCTGATTTGGTGAATATGGATACTCTTTTACCGTTTTGTTTTGGTTAGCATGTTTAACTGTTTATTTTTCCAGAAGCGAGGTGTTTGATGAGGTTTATACACAAGAACTGAGCATTACTGAGAGACTTGGTTAGGGGGAGAACAGAGACTCTCTTTCTCTGCATCAACAAGGTGTTATAAGTTGGATCAAGAATTAAAGTCCTTCAAGTTGCAACCGTGCAGATCATGTTTCAAGGAGAATGGATTCATTTTTCTAAAATAGTGACAGGTTTAAACATTCAACATTATCTTTAACAACATGATAAAAAATGGTAAAGATTGTGCATAATCCAACTCATCATCATAAATGCAAAATGAAAATTAAGTGACATTTTATACAATAAACATTGCATACAAGTTACACGTGAAAGTCTATAAAGAAAACCAAAACTCTAGATGACCATTCAGTCTGAGCAAGCTCATAAAATAAATGCATGTTGTGACCCTGGTAATTATTTTATTACTCATGAAAGCTGACAAACAACAGGATGCCCGGCCATTCAAGAAGTTATAACCTTCTTTAGAAAGTTTTGCAATCTCCGCTGCCTTTCCAGCCTTCCAGGGGGCTTCAACCAATAACCAGCAGTTATAAACAAATAATTGATGTATACATGAGAGAAACTCTCTAATAATTTCTATAACACAGGGAAAGCTTCACAATTTCATTGTAATTTCTCGAGAAGGCTACAGCCAGAATCCGTTTGACATTCATCATGTCAATAAGCGGCAGGCAGATCTCCACACAGCCCCTGAGAGGCCTCCAACAGAAGTCATCATCATCAACTCGAGGATCCCAACAATGTAATATACCAATATGCATGTTGTTTCTGCCATGAACCTTAGCCGGTAATGTGCTGTAGTCCACGATACAGAATCAACGTTATCAGTTGCAACCAGTAACTGACATTATTATAATTCTTATTTTCATTGGCTTGATGGTTGGACATCTCCACTGGCATTTACAGAGATATCTCATCTCATAAACAGCTGCCAACTGTATAGTCAATTAAATATGAAACGGCCAAAGAATGGAATACATCGAAGTCCTATTGCACATTGATTAAGTGTTGTCGATTCACTAATCGAGCTTGTTCCTGTTGCAGACGAAGGGCAACTTCAGCTGCTGCTATTGCTGTCTGCATCATCAATATTAAATAATTAAAGGCCACTTTCACAGAAACAAGATGCCAATATACCTATTAATCATTCAAAACTAGAGATAACACATTCCCTATGATCATCAATTAAAGTTCAATGCATGAAAGTATGAAATTAAGGTTCTCATATATCTAACACATAGTTACTTCTGAATAGTATATTTCTCATTCAGGTTGACAGAATCGCAGTAAAATGACAAATCTATTCATTGTCATAGAAATTCCATTTTAAGGAACCCATTCCTCATTTTATCAAAGTTTAATATGTGAAAGAGATGGCTAAACTGTGATAGCAGCATACCTGTCTCTGTCTACGACGGTGTATAACACTCATTGCCCGAGCCATGACATAACAAGGCAAGATGAACCCGGCAGCTCGCAGAAGGAAAAGCTGTTTCAATAAAAGAATCCAATTGTCAGCTTGACTGCAAAAGCTGAAGGGGTAAGGGGTTATCACTGGCGAGTAGAAAAGGGAAGTTATTGATCACATAACACCATAAGATTCTAAATTTGTATTAATCCATGTAGAACAATTCTTAAATACAAGCAAAACAAAAAAAGAGAAAGTGTTACTTCCTTACAGTGAAAAAGGTTGAACCATCTTCATCTCCTCCAGAATTTGTTATAGCAAGTGCATGTCGTAAAAGCAGAAGAGCCATGAGCTGTTACAAAGGATCGACTAGAATTATACACAACCATTTTATCGTATCATGTGAAAATAGCTTATTCATTCTGCTCTACACACTATCAAGAACTCAACAGAGCAAATAAGGTTCAAGAATCAAATATGCCATTTACAATACAATGCCAGGTACATATTTTAAAGACATTAATTTTCTTTTATGAACATTCAAGACCCTCTGGTGAGGAACAAACTAAGCTACATTAAAAATATTTGTCAAAGAGTTGCTAAAAAGATTAAAGAACATCACACCTAAATTTTTCAAAATTTGTGGATTTAAATAAGGGATTCTCAGAATGCAAGAAATAAGCTAGAATCTATAGGAGATGAGGATAATGAGGCGTACAATCAAAGCCGCAGAACGGAGACATGATGTGCCACTCGAATTCACTGATGAATATTCACCATACTCGCTTTCGAAGAAGTGTCTCTCTGCTGCGACCATAGCAAGAAGGCGAGGATCACGTAGGTCCAATTCTGCTTCAGATATTTCCCAACTTGACCTGCTTTGATGGGTAAAAAGCCTGATTAGCAATGATAAAAAAAAGTGCATTCTAGTTGTTTCAATGTATTGTAGAACTCAATAGACGAGGATAGATATGATCAGATCAGCACTAAATGTATAACATTCAAGAAATATCAGGACACCACTCGACATTATAAAATTAGAGCAACAGTGAAATTTTGTATTGAATTTTGCAAATAAAATAACAAGCATTCAAAAATCTTTGTGGCAGGCAACTGTAAATTACCTGATATCAATGGGAATGTCATCAGGATAAGCTGGCTGAGGGGCAGTATAATCGGGCTTGTATTGCTGAAATTTCAAAAGCAAAACATTGTCAATTTGCTAATGTTGCACAGACCTATTAATAAGATATTCAATACATCAAATTGTTTTTACATAAGTTATAACCTTTTCAAGTTAAACTGCTTATAGATTTATACGATGAATAGATATGCCATCTCAAAACCTACACCAAAACAATTATACACTACATGAACAAAGGGAAAATCTTAGAAGAAACTACCCAGATAATGGCACGAGTGTAATTAGACAAAATTCTTAGCTCAAGCTAAATGCCCACAAGATATTCAAATAGTCCAATCAACATAATAAAATGCAATTGACACAATCAGTGCTATGTAGAATATCAATGGAATTTGTACTTCAGTAAGATAGTCCTGTGGGCTATGGTCTAGCTGCAAGTTGATTGCCATTATGTTAACATGGTTTTAGTAGCCATGATAAACCAGGTGAGGCCAGGCAGATAACTGCCATAGCAGAAGTGGAATCAGGCCCACAAGATGTTCATTATAACCAATCAACATAATAAAACTTAACCTGCACAATGCAGATTATATATAAAATTTCCACTTAAGTAAGATAATGGTAGAATAGTTCAGCGGGAAGTGGTCTTGTGGTAAGGCAAAGCAATTGGCATGATCATATCACACTACTCCACACTAATGCACATCAAAACTGGACAAGGTTGGCTGCAAGCACCATGCAAATTTGACAGAATAGAAACCCCTAAAACATGACATAGCTTCTATGCATGAAGGTGATTTGAACTAAAAGATGCACTCCCCTGCATTAAAAATGTGAATATAAATATTCTTAAATGTATTACCTGATGGCATATCTCACAGGTAATGTCTCCTTTCTCATTGCACCAACGTTGCACACATTTGCGATGCGCATACTGCAAAGCAAAGCAAAAAATACTGAACATCCTCAGCAAAATAGTTACAGCATTCAGAGTCAATGGTAACAGTTAAAACTCAAACCAAATAACACAAATACCAGGCTTGGTTTCTCTCATTTACGAAAATGGTCATTGCATAGAATTCACAATGGTTAGTGAATGAATTAAATACCTTCAAACTTCCAGAACAGGCACAGGGAGATTCCATGTTTCTTTCATCATCCTCGTCCTGGCAGATACGACACTCAACCAGGTTGCAAGGACCATCTCCATAGTCGCAGGTGTGAGAGTCAGGAATCATCTCTGAAGACTCGGCATCAAGGGATGAAACTTCCTTACAATCCTCAGAAGAAGAATCTAGTGCCAAGACCCTGTTTTGCTGAAGGGGAACATGACCATGTTGTGATGGCCTCTGGGCCTCGGCTGTAGCTGATTCCAAGGTGGAAGCAGTTATCAAACGGTCCACACACAAAATAAAATGATCTCCCATTGACCGATCCCTTGTAAATTCACACCGTCCTTAATGATG
This sequence comes from Cryptomeria japonica, assembly GCF_030272615.1. NCBI lineage: Eukaryota > Viridiplantae > Streptophyta > Pinopsida > Cupressales > Cupressaceae > Cryptomeria > Cryptomeria japonica. Next base: position 51,822,757 of record NC_081406.1, on the reverse strand, counting down.
AACTCTGCAAAATCAAGTATTTCGATTAATCTTTGCATTATATAAAAGTTATATTATCCTGAACTGCACATTAATTGGGGAAAACTGAATAATTTCCACAAAAGTTTCCTAAGATTCCAAGAACAGACTCAGAAACGGCCAACTCTGTTTAGAAAAGACGATATGTTTGATCACTCTTTGGTCATGCCAATATCGAGCATAAGGGTAAAAGAAGAAAGAGAAACCAAACCTGTCAATCAAGCCATCAAGCTGCCTAAACAAAAAGAGATATTTAACCAAAACAAGAAACCAACTTTGCCAGAGGGCTGTTTCAAACTCAGATAAAATTTGCAGACTTCTTCTGAAACTCGAGAAACTGATAGAACAACAAGAAAGAAATATTCGACCAAAACCAGAAACCAACTTTCCCGGAGGCCTGTTTCAAAGGCAAAATATTGGCAGATTTCTTCCGAAACTCGAGTAACGGATAGAATTTGAACTGTTGAACCAAAACCAAATACCAATTTTCCCGGTGGTCTGCTTCAAACTCAACAGTGTTCAGACTTCTTCCAAAACTCCTATCACAGAAATTGGCCCAATCTATTTAAAGAAAACAAACTGTAGCCAATCTGGATGGTGACGAAATCGAAGTTCCCATGCCACAGAAATATACCCATAAGCAAAGAGAACAATAAAGACTGTTGAACCAAGCAATTGAACTGCAAAAGAAAAAGTACCAAAAGCAGAAAACTGATTGTGAACCGGAACAGACAGACCGTCTGGCCAAATTGGGTGATGCCAAAATCCAAATTTCCGTGCAACCCAAAAATTTCCAAGAACAAAAACTATTCAATCAAACAAGCAAACAGAGAAACAAAACCATATGAATTCGAGCACAAACTGTAGTGAATCAAATCCAGAAACCATCTTTTTGTTGTGAGGACCGATCAAAAACTTACATTTACTCTGCTCTCAAAGTTGAAGACCAGAAAACCCAAAAATAAAACTAAATCGAAACTGGGGCCTCTGATTCCAAAGCTCTATATAGAGCACAAAAAGAGCCAAATTCCACTTATAGTCCCTTCCTTGTGGCTTTGCCAAAAACCCAGTTGCAAGGAAGCCTGAGAAAGCTCAATGAACAAAAACCCCACTTCAAAGGAAGCCTGGAGCAATGAAGGAAGACGCTTGCAAGTTGAGAATCTGATGCATGCTTAGAATCCCTCCACACTCAACCAAAAAGAATTTCCAATTCCATTCGCTTGGCGACACCGTTGAGAAATCCGAAAAAAACCCAATGCTATTATAGCGATCACACTGGATTGGGTCGTCTTTAAACACCGTGTCGTCGACGAAAACTTAGTCGCCGCCCCCGGAAAGTCCAAGTAGACCACTCCGCCATTCGCTTTTGTGGACCTCTTCTGCTTCTGCTGCGTGTCGCTTAGCTCAGCTTCGGTGCCCAGCCTCAAGCCGGTAGATCAGATCCGCTGACAAAAATAATCGAGTGAAATTAAAAAATAAAAATGAAAGTAACCGATTTGTTAGCCTCCCTCTAATTGAGGAGATTCAAGAGAGGACCTCCATTAATAAGGGACAGAGGACCATAAGGAGAAGAGTAAAAAGGAAGAAGGTTCCCAGATGAAATATTTATTTTTTATTTTTTATTTTTTATTTGTTTTTCCAGGTGTAATAATCAGTTTTATTTGTTATAAAATAGAATTTCATCTATTTTTTTGGGATTCAAATATTAATGATATTAGATTTTCATAATCTATAATGTTGACTATTGTTGTTTCTAGATTCGATTGTGTGCTAGTTTTTAACATTAACATTTAGAATCATGAAAAATGTTGACTATTGCTCTTTCTAGATTCCATTGTGTGAGAATTTTTAACATTAACATTTAAAATCATGAAAATGAAGTGTATAAAGAGAAGAAAAAAATATTTAAACTATAAAATCAAGGTGTTTAAACTATGACATTATATTTTGTAAATTTATATTTTTAATTTTAAAATTAAAATATAAGAAAAATAAAAAAAATATTATAAGATTGTTTTGCAGATGAAAGAGGGGATGAAAATAAAAGGGAGGGAGAATAAATGAGAGAAGAATGGGTTGAGGATTTAAGGTATTATTAGATTTATTTTATAATTTAAGATTTGAGATATTGAGTTGTAAGATATTCTAACACATAATAAACTAGACTTTAATTCAATCTAACATGACATCACAACATGCAATCAGTCTTAGACCATTTGTATAGAGTGGAATATTGCTCTGGATGTGTGGAATTGTCATTTTAATGTGTGGAATTTCAATGTGAAATCAATTTGAATCAGTCTTCACAAGCACCTTCTAGAAACTTGTTAAGCAAGTATCATGTTCTCTTTAATCAAATAATGACTAGTTAATAAATATCTAAAACACCAATCAACAATGCAATATGTTTATTATCATGTTCTCTTTAATCAAATAATGACTAGTTAACAAATATCTAAAACATCAATCAACAATGCAACATGTTTATTATTATGTTCTATTTAATCAAATAATGACTGGTTAACAAATATCAAAAACATCAATCAACAACAATGCAATAAGTTTATTTGTAACAAAATATACAATGTTAATGTGGCCAGGTATGAACATGACTCCTTGAATGATAATACAAGTAAGGTAGATTTTTAAATATGCTAAAATAAATTAAATTTGTCCTTACATCTTAAAAGTAATTAAAAATATTTTTATTTCAAATCAAAACATAATAATTAGTTTTTAAAAATGACAAAAAATAGAATAATCAAAACTAATCTTAATTGACAAATAACTAACTAAAAATCCATACACATTGATTAAAAACAATGAAAACAAAATCAAACTAGATTAAAAAAATCCACCCAACTCTTAATATAAAAAATTTATAATATTTACACACCTATCATTACATAAAATAGCATATTTTTCACTTTCACCTTTACAATATTAAAATATAAACCTAACCATAATAAATTAAACAATTTAAACAAAATTTCACCAAGGGACAAATTATTTGTTATCCTTCCTCTAACTTTTAAAAATGAGCATAATTCCATGCATATCTATATCCGCCACGCTAAATTTCACTTTCAAAGAGTATTCAGCATTTTGGCTCAATAATTAGCACGTGGTGGGCTCATTGTATGACACGTTTACAAGTGTTGGCAGTCTAGAAGGCATGACAAGTGGCATTTTACTATTGGGAAAGATATTTTATTTTGGATACGTTTGTTTGTTGGTTAGTAGTTGTGGTGTGTTCCGTTGGTAAGTGAGTTTAGGTTATCCAGAATGGAGGACGTGTAAGGACTCTTGATTAGAGTTTGTTATTATCCTTCTGCCTAAAGTATTATTTTTATTTTATTTTATTTTTTTTCAATTAAAAAATGTTTGTCCAATGTTCGTATGGATGAGATCATGAAAATGATTTGGCTTGAATAAACGACTTAGGTGGGCTAGGTTTACCAACACCACTCACAAAGTTTTTACCTTTGGAAACATTTATTGTGTGGGTCTGAGAAATTAATGGGATGAATTATTTATAACATGTTTATGCTAGATTAGTTTGTAATTAATTGTTTTTTATCATGTTTATGTTATTTTATATAAAAAAAGTGTATACATGAATGTAAAGCATAAAAGAGTACATTTTGTTTTTAGTTTTAGGTTTGTTGAATCATATTTAAATCAGTTTATTCAAGTTATTTATGTGCAAGAGTTATATTTAAATCATAAATTCACATGATTTATTCATTATGATCTTTTTACACATCTTATCTTCCACCACCATTCCTAGACTAGATCACTAGTGTGTTTATGTTCTAGATAGAATCAATATTGCATTCCTACCAAATTCAAATCCCACCCACAAATTATATGTCAGACTAATTTAAATTTGTGATTTTTATTCATTGTCTTACGTGTTAATTTACTCAAATTGAGGTCTAGATTGGCATATATAGATTATCTAGAGAACTTTATTGCAAAGAAGCTTATAATGTGTCATCATTGGAACATCAAATTCATATGTAACAAAACCAAAGCATAGGCATGATAACTTGCATCATGACATAAAAGGAGAAATATTGCAATCCATGTCTTCTAAACAACAAATACAAGTGCCTTGACCAAGAGATAAGGAGAATTTTACACACTTTCATGCCTTAGTATAATAAGCTCTCAATGGTGTTCCTTAGCGCTACTCTATTCATGTTCAAATAATAGGAGGCAAGTGAATTGATCAACTTTACATGCACATAGATATTATCATAGGTGTAGAGTAGGAAAAGTAAACTGTTGCAAAAGGTGGTCAAACCTCTTGAGGAATCACTAACCTCTTCTCCACTCAGAGCAAACTTTGAAGTCCTCAGACCTCTAAGTTAACTCACTAAAATAAAATAAAGGTACAAAATCAATAATGTTGATTGATAAAAATGTTTTAACCATAGAACCTAACTGCACAAGTCACAAAGAGTGTTCGGTAGACTCTATGAGCTCCCTGGCCAGAATGCACGAGTGGGTCGTGGACGTTGTGTTGGAATCCTGTATGGACAAAGCACATAAGTCAAACTAGAAAATACAAGGATGACTATATAGAGGTTCTACTTAATGCAATAGGAAAATATGACAAAAAGATAACAACTGATTGAAATAAAATAACATAAATGCAAGGAAGAATAAGAAAAGCTTGCAATCGTCCAATGAATGAAGCCTCCAACAATTCCTTTCAAGTCCAATGAACTTGCACATAGAATAATGAGGAAAGTGTTTTTGGGGATGCGTATTTAAGAGGTCTACCACAGTCAAATCCTCGCTCTAGTGTTTCCACCTCCACAGACAACCAAGCTAGATTGATAGATAAGACAATAATGCAAGAATAATAAGAAAATTAACACACAAATGCTAATGGGGATATTATAATGAAAGATGTGACAAACAAAAAGGAAGAGACTGCCCTTCAACACCAAGAAAGTGGAAGCCTACCAAATTGAAGATGAGCATAAGACCCTCAAACACATGAAGTTGCAATAATGGCGATTGCATGACTAATAAGCGTGAGGATGATGCGAAAAAAGCCAATGATACATCTACAAAAGCATAAGAGGTTTAAGAATTGTGAAGGATCGATTAGAGAGATAAAATAAAGTGAAAAAGGTAAGTTAAACAACCTAAAAGGGAATCCCAATGTAGGTGGACACAAAAGGAGGTGTTACACTACCAAAAATAACAGGTGTAATGTTCCAATGACCACCTTTAGACTGCATTTTTATGGGACACTAGTGCAACACATGGACGTCTTTGCGACACTGTGTAGGGGAAAAAGTGAGACTAAGTATGGAAACCCTAATCCCACTCTCATACACACTCATGGAATACGAAAGATCCTAGGGAGGTAACACACGTTGGCTACTTCTTATGAGAAAGAGAGAGTCGTGGATTACCTCTTAGGTTTTCTATTCCTTTGCTATAAATGAGAGAGAGGAATGATGCAAAATGCAATCTAACCTAGAAAGCAAATAAGCAAGCAAATCCTAATCTGAGAATGCAGATCAAAGAACAATTGATACACTTAGGTTAGCTAAAGGAATCATGACCATATCCACCTTGAACCGTGAAAAGAGGTTGATTAGGAAGAGGTGAAGTTGGAGAAGGACAAGCACCTTGGACAACAAAAAGTGGTTTGCTATGTTCATTCACATTGATCATTTTGATTAACTTTTTAGATGCATTATTCTTGTTTGCAAGTTTAGGCAGAGACATAAAGTCATCAAGGGAATCATCCAATAAAGCATGGTCATAGTGATTGAAAGGCTTATCTTTGGACTCAAAAGGAGACATAACATCATAGAGGGAATCATGGGAATCAACTATGTTGCTAGATCTAGTGGAGGAGTTGATAGGAATGTAACCATGAGAGGAATCATTCAACTTATCTTTCTCATCACCATGAAATGGCATAGTAACAAGGTTGTTTAACTTTTGACAAAATGAAGGTTTAGAAGGCGTAGGGTTCAAAAAATCATCTAGAGCTTCATCTAATTCATCCTTACTAAACTCATAATCAACAAAATTGCATACATCACCAAAAGAATGAACTTCTTGCAAATAGAAATCTGACATTTTGAAATGAAAATTGCATGAAACTTAAACACACAATGCAAGGAAAATGAAAGAAACCTATCTCTCTCTTTTTTTTGAAAGCAAATGAAACAAACTATATCTAGATCTAACAATGCAATGCAATGAAAATTAAATTGTGTTCACGTCGGGTTCACCAAAGATGTGTAGGGGAAAAAGTGAGACTAAGTATGGAACCCTAATCCCACTCTCATGCACACTCATGGAATACGAAAGAGCCTAGGGAGGTAACACACATTGACTACTTCTTATGAGAAAGAGAGAGTCATGGATTACCTCTTAGGTTTTCTATTCCTTTGCTGTAAATGAAGAGAGGAATGATGCAAAATGCAATCTAACCTAGAAAGCAAATAAGCAAGCAAATCCTAATATGAGAATGCAGATCAAAGAACAACTGATACACTGCTGAAAAGTACAAATTAGAAGGGAAAATCAGAGGTGCACCTATGTCTAAAATCTGAGTAGAAATGTTTGAGACCAAGGTGCCACGCCACTGTCTTGATTCTGCAATTTTGGAGCTGCAACTGACAGGAGGGATTCTATGATCTGTAAGTTGTTGTTCTGCCAAGTCATGCTGATAGAGAGCAAGAACAGGGCATCACACCCCTGTCCTAGGTAGGACCAGGGTGCCATACCCCTATCCTTGACAAATTTCTGAACTTTTGAGGTTTCTGGGTTGTGTAGATGCCTGTTCTTGATCTGTAAGTGCTTCCAAATTCCTGTTTTTGCACTTGCAACTGAAAAGGGAAGGTTTGGGGTGGATATATAGGGTTTTTCCTTAGTCAAACCCCCGTGTTAGTGATTTCCACCTCCATGAATAGCCGATAATGTACTGAAAATGTGTGTGCAAGAACCTTGTGTATATGCAAGATCTTAAGAATGAAAGTAAACAACCTAGAGCAACCCTAAAGAGTAAACCCTAATTGCTTATAATTGACAAATTAAATGCTCTAAATCTATAATGCAAAGTGATCTAAAGCATGAATATGAAATGAAGCTTATGCAAAGATCTGAGAACAACATAAAACCATACCCAACCCCAAGGGAGAGGTACAAGCCAATCGCCAGTCGATGATCTCCTATTGTTCTTCTACATCTTCAAAAGCTCCCAATTGATAAAATGATGCTTGATGGATGAATGACGAATGTTACTAAAGACTTAAAAGATCTACTTTTTTGCTGCAAAGAAGGCTCTAATACTCCAAAAAACCTGCTCTTAGATTCTTAGAAGAAGACCCCTTCATATGAAGAAAGATAGCTCTTAAGTATGAAACCCTAGATCTTAATTTCATGTTTAGGGCGACCTAGGATTTGGATTTTCCGTTGATATTTTGGGGTTAAGCATTATCATATCATAGGATTGTGCTCCCAAAATTTCGGGAAAAAAGCCAAGGACCATGTGCATTCCCGCCACGGTTCGACCAACTTTTCATCAATTTTTTAGAGCCGTTAGATATGATGATATTAGAGAGCATCCCAAAGTTACAACCAATTTTGAGGTGTTTTGATATGCGAAATTAGGCCTAAATGGTTGAAATAAGACATAATTAGGGTTTATGATTAAATGATTCATTGGAGGAATAAAATGAAAAGGGGCACACTTAGGGTAAAGGGCCCAACTTTATAATAAGAATTGACCTTAGATTTAATTAAATTAATTAACTAAATGCTTAAAGGGGAATGAGAAATGCAAGATGCAAAGCACACTAAGGCGGGTGCTAACCTAACTGTGAAATTGTACCACCCTAGCAAAAGGGTGTACAATTTATGACACTACATTTAGCCCCCACTTTAGTGGTCATATGACACTACATGCATATGCAAGCTAAAGTACAGAAAAGTAAACATCATTTGAAAAAGGATTATCCATAAGTTGTTGAATGAAGCCCCTAGTGGTATCTGCAGTACACAGTTAGGAACCACACCCTACAAAACCACATGTTAGATCACAAAATCACCTAATGCTTACTAAGAAAGGTGATGAAATTCAAGGGTAGCTATATTCCCCCCTGTTTTGACTTGCTTATCTGTGAGGTGAAACAAGGTATCATGTTTTCCACAACAAATTATGATAAAGATCATGATGAAGAAAGTTCACCACAAGGCTTGATTACCTTTCCAAGCACATTATGGAACTAATGCAAAGCGAGAGGATGAACTCACGATTCCAACGCCACCGACAGTGCAAGAATCAGAGCTTCCTAGCTCAAGATATGTTAGATAAAAGAAAAAGTGCAGAAATTAGGGCTTTAACTTAAAAACATAAAGTCAAAAAGTGCATAACACATAAATATGAAAGTGACACCTTCATTTATCACTTTCTAACTTTTTGTCACTATTCACTGCAGAGGAGCCCACATACAAGCCATCATGCCTCGACGCCGACTTGAGCGACCTACGTGGATGGAGATCTTGTGCCAGTCCATACTCGTCAGCCGACCGCTTGACGAGGTGTGTCGACTTTCCATTGACTGCATTTGACTTTGTCATATTTTCACAATTTTCAGAAGTGATGATGTCATCACCTAGTCCGGGTTGGGGCCCACCCTTTGGACACCTAGAGATCCTAGGGTGCCCTGGTCCTCCTAGGGCGCCATGGTCCCCTCTGGGTGCCATGGTCCCAGTAGGGTGCCCTGGTTCCTGTTCGAGGCGACCAACGATGACACAAGATCAGATGATGAATGCTAGAAATTCTAGAATGATTGCTTTGATTAGATGATGATAGATGATTGATCGATTACTAATGAGAGATTGTTTTGCGTTCTACAGACACTATCATACATCTGCAAGCATACTGTTGGTCTCAATTATTAGAGCCTTCAGGAGTAGATCCCGAGACTGACAATAGGAGAGAGGGATTTGCTACATGCAGTGGGTTTGTGGGATGTGATGACCATGTCGGCCATCTGATTCCATTCTTCTATGCTGATGGCGTTGATGGATGTTAGGGTTTCAAGCAGATCCGAAGCAAATATGAACTAACAATTATATGCAGATTTAAATACAAAAGATAAAGAAATAAAACATGACACATATAACACAAAGATTTAATGTGGTTCACCCAGAATGGGTTACGTCCACCATACACAGCCGTCTAATCTTTCTTATTATCCAACAAAAATAGTACATCAACCTTACAATGCCTTAAGCATCCCAGCCGCTTATAACATGCATTTTTAGGGCAACAAACAAAGTCAGCCTTTTTAGGGTTTTATTACAATGTCAGTTTTCATCAATGAAAAATGGCAAAAAAATTTTCTCGAGGGCTGCTGCCCCTGAACCCCTGCTTTTCTCGGGGGCTGCCACCCTCGAACCCTTGCCCGGGGCCTGGCCTAGCCCCGGACCCCGGTGAGGATACGTGCTGAGTGTACAGTACTTTGCTGATCAGTCACCACATTTCAACAATGGAGAGGTGGGATAAGTTGGATAGGTCAAAGTTGGAGAGATTCAAGTTGCATAAGCGATCAAACATTCTTTTCCAACATTAAGCATTCTCAAGTCTCCCTTCAAGGCTAGGTGTTACATTCAAGTCAAGGATTCAACCATTAAAGAGGAGATCCCTTTCAACATTCAATTCCACAAAACGATTTCTATCAACATTGCTACTACAACCTCTCTTGAGGTGATTTACAATTCAATCTTTCATTTACATCTACTTGCAAGTACTTTCTTTCATTACTTGGTTAATTCCAAAATTGGGGTTTGACCTAAAGGCAAACCCCCAATCCCAACACATTTCCCTCTCTTTTTTATGTGTAGGTTGCAGGTGCGCATCTATACTTTCGGATTCAGGCTTCATTTGTAGAGGCAGAAAAACCCTTTTCATTTCATGGATTTTTTTTAGGATTGTGTACATTCCCGCCACGATCCAAACAACTTTTCGTCAAATTCGCAGGGTGACTCCATCTCGACATTTTACTGCCAAATCTAGGTGCACAGTTGCATTTCCAATCCTTCTCTCTTCCTCCTTTATGTCTTGTGTCTGATCTTTTATATTCCATGAGTGTGTATGAGAGTGGGATTAGGGTTTCCATACTTATTCTCACGTCGGGTTCACCAAAATGTAAAGTGGAAAATAGGATCCTAGTGACTCCCCACCTAGGAGAGAGAAAGGAAGCCACTAGGATGATTTTCACTTGGGAAGAAAATTTACATTCAAAATAGGGGCTTGAATCCACTAGATCCAATTCCAAGGGAAACAAGGATGTGAATTTTGAGTGGATTGCAAGTGGTTGAAGTATGATTTACCCTCTTTTGTAAATGAGAAAGTTGACTTGTTGACTATGTGGAAAAGAGAGAGAAAATGAGTGAAATGAGGTGCTACCAGTTCGAGATCGCGCTGTAACTTTGGATTTGAGCTAATTAAACTGATGCGGATTTTCCCTACAAATTTGGAGAAAAGTTGTCGGGACCCTGGCGGGAATGTACATGGTTCACCACATAATCCGCGAAACGAAAAGGGTTCTTTCGTCTCTGCAAATGAAGCCCAAACTTGCAATTACAGCTGTGCACCTGCAACCTACTCACAAAAAAGAGAAGAAAGGGGGGTTGTGGATAGGGGTTTGCCTCAGTCAAACCCCGATTAAGGAATCAACCTAGAAAGAAAGTAATTGCAAATGCTTGAATGTAAACAATGGAGATGTATACCTTGTAGATCTGCAACTTGTTGATGATGATTGCTTTTCTTGTTGAATGTAATCACAGATGTTGTATGAAATGGCATGTAACATGACAAAACCCTAACACACAAACATGCTTGCAAATGAATGTTGTAATGTTGCTCCAATGGTTGAATGAAGAAGACTTGAATGCTTGATAATGACCTTGAAATCTTGTATCATCTCCTTATGCTCTCTATCTAGCCTTTCATTTTTTATCCAACTTTGAATGAGGGTATTGAATTCCCTTTTATACATGCCTCAAGGATTAATTTTCAACCACCAAAGGCTGACAAAGAGGAATAACAAACCCTAAAGACAAGAAATGCATAGGAGATCGGGTAGCCCGCACATAGAACTACCCTAAGAGGTGGGGACAGGGGCGCCATGTCACTATCCTAGGGGGGACAAGAGTGCCACGCCCCTATCTTGCCTTATTTTGGGTCCTCACCTTGGCGACGACATCTCCTTCCCTAACCGAGACCTGTGACTCACTATATTTTTCTGCTCAAATCTAGAAAATCAGTGTACCTTATCAATTTTAACACTCTCTAAGGTCAAACACAACTTCAAAATTCATTAAATTGATCAAATTCACATCTTAAAATTGATTTTCACAAAAAAGTCCTAATTTTAGATCTGCTTTTCCAGCAAATTCAGATTTCACTTAAGAGACTTTTAATGGCAATTAATAAATTAGATTTACTTGCTCTTTCACATGTGATTACATTAATTTTTACATATATTTATCATGTGTCGGATAAGAGTTTCTTCCATTTCCTGTTGCTTTTCTTTCTTCTTCGCCTTTCTTCTCATGGATCACCCAAGTGTGTATTCATGTTCTCTCTCTTCTTCCTCTCATGAACTTATAGTTTTACTATTGATAGTTCATGGATGATGTCAGGTTTTCTCTTTTATGTGGTCACTCGTGTTTATGTGATGGCATTGGTCTTTGTGTCCTAATTAGCTGTTGAGATATCTTCGGCTAGTTAGTTTCTAGTCTTGTCTTGTGTCTTTTTCTTGTCATGTGTCTTTTTGTGCTTTGTCTTTGTTTTGTGTGTCTTGTGCCTTTTTGTTTTGTGTGCTCTTGCATATATCGACATGAGTTAAGACCCTAAGATTGGGAGATTTTTGCTCCTTAATATTAGTGGTGTCTTATACTCCTTGTTGCTTTTGCTCTGCATCTCTCATATTCATCTATCTCTTTCTTCTACTTTACTGATGGTAGTGGCGTAAGCTATACTCCCGCTAAAGTGGGGGCTAAATGTAGTGTCATAAAATTGCGACCCATGCAATTTTAACCACATTTTAGGTCCTCACCTTGGTGATGACATCTCCTTTCCTAACTGGGACCTATTTCTGCATTTCCAACCCTTCTCTCTTCCTCCTTTATGTCTTGTAGTTGCAAATGAAGCCCGAATCTGAAAGTACAGTTGTGCACCTGCAACCTACACATAGAATAGAGAGGGAAATGTGTTGGGATTGGGGGTTTACCTTTAGGTCAAACCCTAGTTTTGGAATTAACCAAGTAATGAAAGAAAGTACTTGCAAGTAGATGTAAATGAAAGACTTAATTGTAAATCACCTCAAGAGAGGTTGTAGTAACATTGTTGATAGAAATGCTTGTGTGGAATTGAATGTTAAAAGGGATCTCCTTTTCAATGGTTGAGTCCTTGACTTGAATGCAACACCTAGCCTTGAAGGGAGACTTGAGAATGCTCAATGCTGGAAAAGAATTCTTGAATTCTTGATCGCTTATGCAACTTGAATCTCTCCAACTTTGACCTATCCAACTTATCTAATTTCCACTTATGCAAATGAGAGGACGAATGCCCCTTAAATACATGTTGGTGGATTTGAATTTCGTCATGGGCCGACATCGAGAGAGTTTTCCCGCTCACTGCACAACCCACAATGCATTCTCTAGGAAGGTCCTACCCCAAAATAGGGCAGGGACAAGGGCACCATGCCCTTGTCCTACCCCTTTCTCTAGGGCAAAGTGCAGACAGAGTGACGCAGAGGCCAAGGAAGAAGCATGGGAACCATATGACTAATGTGATTTAGTTAACTCTAATTAAACACAACATGATATAATTCTACTTAACACATAAGAAATTATATAATATGCTAACACATATGAAATGTAAATCCATTACAATTTACATAAAAAGAATCAAAGACAAACAATACAATAATGAAACATGCTTGTCAAGAATGAAGTAATGTAGACCAAACAATATAACATCATTTAATCTTACATACTTTAATGAAAACATGCTAACATAGTACCCAATTTTGAAGAAAAAAAGACATAGAGAGAGAACATAAAGAAGACTAGAAAGAAAGAAAGAGAGAGAGAAATAGAACTAGGCATAGTATCTACGAAGGTGCATAACATTTATGGGTTCCTTGAGAGTCGTACCTTCCACATCTACTACCATGTAAGCACCTGATCCATAGACCTCCACAACAATGTATGGTCCAAGCCAATTAGGACTGAATTTTCCTTTCTCCTCAGGTAAGGCATTCACATTGCACCGATTCTTATAAAGGACTAAATACCCTACCAAGAAGGAACTTTGAATAACCTTATCATTGTAGCTTCGTTGCAAAGTTTTATGATACACTTGAATATTCTCAAGGGCATTTATACGCCGTTCATCGAGCATCTCAAGTTGTCGAAGTATTTGCTCTCTATAGAAATCATCATCCACTATACCCCTAAGAGAAACTTTGAAAGAAGAAATTTATAACTCTAAAGGCATAATGGAGTTAGCACCATAAACAAGATTATAAGGGGTACAACCCATAACAACATGTACACTCGTGCAATAAGCCCATAGAGAATAGGGTAATTGAGTATGCCAATCCTTACCATGCTTGTTTATAGTCTTTCAAAGAATTTGTTCAATTATCCTATTAGAAGATTCATCTTGACCATTTGATTGAGGATAATAAGGTGTAGAAAATTTATGTTGAATATGATATTTCTCAAGAAACTTCTTCACATCCTTATTTTTGAATGACATTCCATTATTTGAAACTAAGGCGGAAGGTATCCCAAATCGAGAAATGATGTTTTCCAAAATGAATTAACAAATTACTTCAGCAGTAGTGGATCTAAGAGGAATGAATTCCACCCACATCGTAAAGTAATCAGTGGAGGTTATGCTGAAATTATGTCCTTGAGATGAAGGAGGAGATATTTTACCAACAAGATCCAAACCCCATGTAGAAAAGGGCCAAGATGCTACCTGTGATCGAAGTTCTTGGGTAGGGGCATGAATCAAATTGCTATGTTGCTGACACTGATGACATCGTTTAACAAATGCACAAGAATCTTTTTCCATGGTTTGCCAATAATATCTCATTCAGAGCAATCTCTGAACCAAAGACCTACCCCCAAAATGCCCCCCGCAAGAACTTGAATGTGCTTCTTCGAGAGCAATAAGGACATCGGCCTTGTTTAAGCATTGAAGAAGAAGACCATTATAACCCCTCCTATAGATAACATTAGAAAGGATAATGTATCTAGCAACCAATTTGCGAACCCTAGCCCTAGTATTCTTATTCGCAGAGTTAGGAAAGGTACCATCACTCAAATATCTTACGACATGCGAGTACCATTCGTCAGAATCTATAATGCAACAATATGCCTGTAGCTTCGTAAATTGTACGCACTTGCTAGGGTGGTACAATTTCACACCTAGTTTAGCACCCGCCTTGGCGCATTTTGCATTTTGCATTACATTTCCCCTTTAGCACTTAATTAATTAAATTAATTAGGTCTAAGGTTCTATTTTATCATCTCCCATATCATAAAGTTGGGCCCTTTTCATTAAAGTGTGCCCCTTTCATTTTATTCTTCCAATACATCATCTAATCAAAAACCCTAATTAGGTCCTATTTTGAACTTGGGGGCTTGATTTCGGGGGTCAAAACATCTCGAAATCACCTGTAACTTCGGGATTCTCTCTAAAATCATCATATCCGACAGTCCTGAAAATTTGGTGAAAAGTTGTCGGGACCATGGCGCCTGGAGTGCAACATGGTCCCGGACATTTTTCCCGAAATTTTAGGAGCGTGATCCAATCATAAAATAAATCTTAACCCCAAGAAATTGGCGGGATATTCAATCTCTAGGTCGGCCAAAAGTCGAAATTAAGACCTAGGGTTTCATATATAAGAGCTCTCTTTCTTCATTTGAAAGGATCCGATTTTTGGTTTCAAGGACCTTCTATGCAGCGAAAGAGCAGATCTTTGAAGACTTCAACAACATTCAACATCCATCCATCAAGCATTCATCAATTTCATTCATACATTTAGGGCTTTGAAGACATTGAAGAGCAATAGGAGATTACCGACTGAAGATTGGCTTGTATCCCTCCCTTGGGTTTGGGTATGATTTCATGTTGTTTTCATGTCTTTGCATAAGCTTCAATATATCACTTATTCATGCTTTAGATCACTTTGCATCTTGATTTAGAGCATTTACATTATCATTTACAAGCAATTAGGGTTTACTTTCTAGGTTGCTCTAGTTTGCTTTCTTGCATTTAAGGACCTTGCACACACACTAGGTCTGCACACACAATACATTTTACAATACAACTTGGCTATTCGTGGAGGTGGAAATCACCGAAGCGGGGGTTTGACTAAGGCAAAACCCTATATAGCCGCCCAAAACACCTTTTCAGATATAAGTGCAGATTTCAGGATTCAGACGACGCCGCAAGTTGCAGATCCGAAAGAAGCAGACGGAGACGGGACCACACACCAAATTGCAGAGAAAAAGACCAGGACAGGGGCGTGGGGCACCCTGGTTCTGCCAGGACAGGGGCGCTGGGCGCCCTGGTCCCTGGGACAGGGGCACTGGGCGCCCTGGTCCTTCTGACAGTAGTTTTCAGCATTTTTGACAGCTTTGCAAAACAGCAGTTTTTGGAGCAGTTTCAGGGGCAGAATCAGGACAGTGGCGCCCGCGCCCCCGTCCCGAACATTTTCAGTCAGATTTTAACTTCGGGTACGCATTTTCATTCTTGTCTTGTCCTTGTGTTTACAGCTTTCCATTGTTTAAGTTCAATTCTGCAATCTTGTTATTAGTTCATACTTGCACTTTGGGGTTAGGGATTGAACTTGCATCATTTCATCTTTCAATTGCAACAAAGGAATAGAAATCCTAATAGGTAGCCCATGGCTCTCTCTTCCACAAGAAGAAGTAGCCAATTGTGTGATACCTCTAGGCTCTTTCGTATTCCACAAGTGTGTGGTTGAAAGTGAGATTAGGGCATGTTTGCTTAGTGTCACTTTTTCTCCTACACATTTTGGTGAACCCGACGTGAATCTATCATTGCTTCCTCTTGCATTGCATTTGTTAGATCTAGATCTAGATTTAGTGTGTTTTCATTTCATTTTCATTAAAAAGAAAAAAAAAAAAAAAGTGTGTTTCTTTGCATTGTGTGTTTAAATTTTATGCAATTTCAAAATGTCAAATTTTTATTTGCAAGATGTTCATATTTGTGATGATTATGAGTTAGATGAAGCTTTAGATGAGTTTTTGAAACCTAAATATACCAAACCTTCATTTTACCAAAAACTCATAAACATTGTTACTATGCCATTTCGTTGTGATGAGAAAGATAAGTCGAATGATTCCTCTCAAGGGTACATTCCTATCAGCTCTTCCACTAAATCTAGTAACATGGTTGTTTTCAATGATCCCCTCTATGAAGAGATATCTCCTTTTGAATCAAAAGATAAACCTTTTAATAGATATGATCATGCTTTGTTGGATGATGCCCTTGATGACCTTGTGGCTCCTAAAAAACACTCCCTTCATGAGGATCCTTTTGTGCAAGAAGATGACATTATCCCTACATTTCCTAGTGATGGCCTTTCCTTTTCCAACAAAATTCCCACTAGAGATGATGAATTAATGGTAAATGCTTACCCTTCTCCTAAAGTTGGTCTTACCCATAAGCATCCCTTAGAGAAAGAAGATGAAATAGTAAGCAATTTCCTTAATTCTCTCTCCCCTATTGAACATATTTTGAGGAAAGAGGATGATTTTAACACATCTATTGATGCTCTCCCTCCTAAGGATGCAGAATTAATAAACAATGTTATCTCCTCTCCCGAAATTGACAATGCTTCAAACATTCCTTTCAACAACTTCACTATTTGGGATGAACCATTAGAAGAAGGTGTTGATTATTCTCTACCCTGTGAGAGAACCCTAGCCAAAGGGGATGAAGTCAAGATTAAAAACTCCCTTGAGAGTTTCTCACCTTCCTTGAATCTCAATCATTCTCCCTCTAAAAATAAAGCATCTCCCTCTCCTCAACTTGGTTCTACTCATAAGGAAACCCTAGTTCAAAACAAGATGGTTAACATCTCTTTCAAAGATCTCCATCTCAAAAGTGAGACTTTAGAGAGTAATGTTGATCCTTCTCCTAGAGAGTTTATTCCCCATGTAGATCCTTTGATGATAGAGGATGATATGACCTTTCCTAGTATTACTCTTCCTACTAGAACATCAATGCCTATCCCTTGTCTCTCTCCTAAAATTGATTTGATCCGTGATAAGATTTTAGTGCAAGAGAAGACTATCAATAATTCTTCCAACATTTTTGTTCATTCCTCTAAACCATCCTCAATCAATTTGATACATGTGAATGAGACACCTAACAAACCTCTCTTCACTGTCCAAGGTACTTGTCCTTCTCAAAATTCTCAACCTTTAAATAAGCCTATCTTAGTGGTTCAAGGTGGTTATGCTAATGATTCTTTTTGCACTCCTAAGAAACCGGTTATTACTGTGCAAGGAGGTTATTCCTCTAAGAGCCCTTATGAGTATGCTAAGCAATTGACTAGAGAGAATTATCATGCGGTTGCCCATACTTATAATACTAGAAACAATAGGCAACCTAATCCTCCTCCAGTTATCCCAACTTCGCTTCCTCCTTCCCAACCTATTCTTCCTCAAGCTCCTCGTATTTCACAAGTTCTTGGTAAGGAATATGATCTCATAGAACAACTTAAAACTACCCCTGCTAAGATATCCCTTTGGGATTTGATCCAAACTTCTTCCGCTCATCATGGAATGTTACAAGATGCCTTGAAAGATTTGAATGTTCCTCCACCTAATACATCTAGTAATATAGTGTCTTTGGTTAACTCTATGATGAATCCTAAAGCTCAAATTGTGTTTACTCAAGATGAGTTGCCTACTAGTGAAATTCAACATCAATATGATCCCTTGATGATTGTGGTTATCATAAATGACACTGCTATAAGACGAACACTGGTAGATAATGGCTCTGGCCTTAATGTGTGTAGCATTAATCTATTGCATAAGATGAATGTGTATACATCCCTTATTGAGCCTGACTCTCATCCCATTCGAGGCTTTGATAATGTGGCTAAGTCTTCATTAGGTATTATCACCTTACCCATCACAGTGGGACCTGTTACTTTGCCTACTCCTATCCATGTTATGTCGGGAAATCTAACATACAACTTGTTATTAGGGAGACCTTGGATTCACAGTATGCAAGCTGTCCCCTCTACATTGCATAGACAAGTTAAATTTATTTATAACAATAAGACATATACCTTGATAGGTGATACTAATCTTCAGGCTTGTTTGCAAACATCTACTTCCAAAAGGAGTTCTTCTAAATCTTCCTCTTCTAATGATGACTCTTTAAACAAGATACCTATGGATGAATCATCACCCTCTGATAATCAAGAAGATTCTTCTCAACTTGAATCCACACATGAAAAGGCTTTTGATCCTGAGAAGGTTCTCGCAGATGACGATTGGGGATCTCTTGACTTTAATCCCACCTTTGTAGGTGAGTATAGGGTTCCTCCTAGAGAGTTTAAAGTTAAAAAGAAGGAAGAAACTAAAAACCAATCAATCTTACCTGAACCTATGAGCAATAATTTTGTGGCCGCTTCTCAAACTTCTTCTCCTCACACCTCTAATTATGAAGAGTTTGATTCTTTGTCTTATGAAAAACCACCTTCTCTTCCTGAAATGGCTGATCGTTATGGTCGTGGTTTTCGCAATTTTGCTAAGCATGGGTATCATGGAAATGGTTGTGGCGCTCATGAACAAGGGATAAAAGTTCCTCTAGAGACTAATTTTCACAATTATGCCTTTGGACTCGGCTATAATCCCTGCAAACGAACCAAAGCATCTAAACGACCATCTCTCAATGTGAATGCTATATATAGTAGTGATGATGATCTCACTTCAACTAAATCATCTTCTACTTCTATCAACTCTCATTCCCCTCATAAGGAAATCTTGGCAATGAACAAATCTCTTTATGAATCCCCTCAAATTTCTAAATCCACTTATGAATCTTTATCTCCTATTCATCATAAAGTCCTTTCCTCTAGGGATAAGGCTCTAATAAATTACACTCATCCCTCTTCTAAGATTTCATGTGACTTTTCTTCTTCAATCTTTATCATTTTATACATGTTCTTGATCTCACTTATAGTTGAGCATTTAACATGTCATATTCAAATACCTCATTTAGTCTATCATGTCTTTAAATAACATTAATGGCTATTATGTTTCTCATCATTATGTGACATTGGTAGCTCATTTACTGGGGGCTCATTGTCATTCATGATGGTACAATTTCAAGTGCAATCATATTTTTTGAAGCAACATAATAGCCTAATTTTCTTGTTCCTATGGGGACAAGAATGATTTCATACATCTCTTCTTTTGCTTATGTCCAAATCTCTCCCTAGAAGATTGTGTAAGTCCTTCTCATTGTCCTTATCCTTGGGAGGCAATGATCTTTCCTTATTTTTATCTAAGGATCCACTTTTTCCTATTTTGTGGATGGTGTGGACTTTATTACTTGATGTTATTCCCTGTATGCATTTGTTGTTGTTTGTTCAAGGATTCTCTCTTACAAGGGGTGTAAGTCCTTGACTACAACCTCTTTTGCACTTGGTAAAATACATCCATAATAAATTCACTCTCCCAATTGGGTTAAAAAGAGCGTCATCCTTCATTAAGAATCACTTTCACCTCGCAAAAGAAGGAAGTATTGCATTCTTATTCTTTGTCTTATTCTAGAAGATGTTATACTTGTCTAAGACAATTCCTCTCGGGGATAGGTGTCTTTTGTACAAAGATCTCTTCTCCTCTAAGGATCTCCTTTACACATACTACAAGATATCCCTTTTCAACTATCTTATCCTTGCTTAAAGAGTGTAAAACTCTCTTGCTTGGATCTATGACATTGTTGCATTTTGGGGGTATCTTCTTTTGTGATGAAGGTAGGTATCCTTGTTCTACTTTGCTTATGACATAAACATTACACCTTTTGAGCAATGGGTCATTCTCGGAATCAGAGAATAGACTCTTAGAGCGAGATGTCTCCATTTTTCTTTTATGCAAGGTGATTATTCTCGGAACCAGAGCACAGACTCTTAGAGCGAGATGTCACGCTTTTGTACTATACATATACAGGTTGTAGCATACTCGGGCATAGACTCCTATGAGATGCTTCTAACCTCACTTACACACACATGCATGAGGTTGAGTGGAACTAGCGGCATAAGGCTAGACTTTCTCACTCTCCTCCCTTACATGGATCACCTAGACAGACTCTAGGGGCTAGTTGTCCATGTCCCTTTCTCATGGATCACCAATGTGTGTATTCATGCTTTTTTCCTTTCTTTTCTTCTCTTTGCATTTTGTTTCCATTTACATCCTTCATCTTGTGTTAGAGAACTCTCAAATCCTCACACTCTTTGTTGTGTTGGAATTGAGATTTAGTCCTCTTTCTTACCAAATGATTCTCCATTAGTTTTGGATCTCATATCAAATCTTCTTGTGAGCATTTGTCATCAATTTTCTTTAACAATTCGAAGTGGTAAACATGATACCCTGTTTCAACTCACTAAAATTAGCAAGCCGAAACAGGGGGGGGCATATAGCTACCCTCGAATTTTCATCACCTTCCTTAGTAAGCATTAGGTGATTTTGTGATCTAACATGTGGTTTTGTAGGGTGCGGTTCCTAACTGTGTACTGCAGATGCCGTTGGGGGCTTCGTTCAACAGACTTATGGATATATCCTTTTTCAAATAATGTTTACTTTTCTGTACTTTAGCTTGCATATGCACATAGTGTTCATATGACCGCTAAAGTGGGGGCTAAATGTAGCGTCGTAAATTGTACGCACTTGCTAGGGTGGTACAATTTCACACCTAGTTTAGCACCCGCCTTGGCGCATTTTGCATTTTGCATTACATTTCCCCTTTAGCACTTAATTAATTAAATTAATTAGGTCTAAGGTTCTATTTTATCATCTCCCATATCATAAAGTTGGGCCCTTTTCATTAAAGTGTGCCCCTTTCATTTTATTCTTCCAATACATCATCTAATCAAAAACCCTAATTAGGTCCTATTTTGAACTTGGGGGCTTGATTTCGGGGGTCAAAACATCTCGAAATCACCTGTAACTTCGGGATTCTCTCTAAAATCATCATATCTGACAGTTCTGAAAATTTGGTGAAAAGTTGTCGGGACCATGGCGCCCGGAGTGCAACATGGTCCCGGACATTTTTCCCGAAATTTTAGGAGCGCGATCCAATCATAAAATAAAGCTTAACCCCAAGAAATTGGCGGGATATTCAATCTCTAGGTCGGCCAAAAGTCGAAATTAAGACCTAGGGTTTCATATATAAGAGCTCTCTTTCTTCATTTGAAAGGATCCGATTTTTGGTTTCAAGGACCTTCTATGCAGCGAAAGAGCAGATCTTTGAAGACTTCAACAACATTCAACATCCATCCATCAAGCATTCATCAATTTCATTCATACATTTAGGGCTTTGAAGACATTGAAGAGCAATAGGAGATTACCGACTGAAGATTGGCTTGTATCCCTCCCTTGGGGTTGGGTATGATTTCATGTTGTTTTCATGTCTTTGCATAAGCTTCAATATATCACTTATTCATGCTTTAGATCACTTTGCATCTTGATTTAGAGCATTTACATTATCATTTACAAGCAATTAGGGTTTACTTTCTAGGTTGCTCTAGTTTGCTTTCTTGCATTTAAGGACCTTGCACACACACTAGGTCTGCACACACAATACATTTTACAATACAACTTGGCTATTCGTGGAGGTGGAAATCACCGAAGCGGGGGTTTGAATAAGGCAAAACCCTATATAGCCACCCAAAACACCTTTTCAGATATAAGTGCAGATTTCAGGATTCAGACGACGCCGCAAGTTGTAGATCCGAAAGAAGCAGACGGAGACGGGACCACACACCAAATTGCAGAGAAAAAGACCAGGACAGGGGCGTGGGGCGCCCTGGTCCTACCAGGACAAGGGCGCTGGGCGCCCTGGTCCCTGGGACAGGGGCGTTGGGCGCCCTAGTCCTTCTGACAGCAGTTTTCAGCATTTTTGACAGCTTTGCAAAACAGCAGTTTCCGGAGCAGTTTCAGGGGCAGAATCAGGACAGTGGCGCCCGCGCCCCCGTCCCGAACATTTTCAGTCAGATTTTAACTCCGGGTACGCATTTTCATTCTTGTCTTGTCCTTGTGTTTACAGCTTTCCATTGTTTAAGTTCAATTCTGCAATCTTGTTATTAGTTCATACTTGCACTTTGGGGTTAGGGATTGAACTTGCATCATTTCATCTTTCAATTGCAACAAAGGAATAGAAATCCTAATAGGTAGCCCGTGGCTCTCTCTTCCACAAGAAGAAGTATCCAATTGTGTGATACCTCTAGGCTCTTTCGTATTCCACAAGTGTGTGGTTGAAAGTGAGATTAGGGCATGTTTGCTTAGTGTCACTTTTTCTCCTACACAATGCCGCATCACTAGGGTTATCAGCAATAGCCGGGGAAGTAAGGTTGTGAATAGTGAATTGAAGATCTACCAAGAGATCCTCTAGAGACACAAGAGAGGCAACACATGCCATCACATCAACATGTCAATTATCTTTTCAAGGAATGGGCTCCATGGTGTAAGAATCAAATTTTTGTAACAAGGATAAAGCTAGATCTTTATATTGTGATAGTTTGTCTTTCTTAGCTTGATAAACTCTTGCCACTTGTCTTATGATTAGCTAATAATCTCCATAAATATGTATATTTTTCATACTCAACGCCAAGGCTACTTTAATTCCAGCTATAAGAGCTTCATATTCAGAAATGTTGTTGGTACATAAGAAATTGAGATGATATGATAAAGGAATAGGTTTCTTTTTAGGAGAAATTAAGACCACTCCTGCCCCCGATCCTGTATGACACTTAGAGCCATCAAAGTACAGTTCCCAAGTCTCATCAACCTCAATGGAAAGAATGTATTCATCGGGAAGAGACTCTGGATTAGGTAGGGAGAAGAGTGAAGGAGCATCAACTAAATGATCAGTCAATGCTTGACCCTTTATTTCCTTTTGTGAGCCAAACTTAAGGTCAAACTCAGTCAACATCATAACCCACTTAGCTAAGCATCTGGAAAGATTAGTTTTAGAGAAAAGATGTTTAAGAGGATCAAATTTAACGATAACATGAATCTCAGCATTCAAGAGATAATGCCTCAACTTTTGGGTTGCAAAGACTAAAGCAAGGCACTATCTCTCTATTGCAGAATACTGGACTTTGTAATCAAGTAGAGTGTGGCTTATGTAATAAACCGATTATATACCATCCTTATCACATTGTGCTAATAAGGCTGCAAGAGCTTGAGAGGAAGCAACAATGTATAGAAGAAAAGGCTTAGTAGGATCAACAGGTTGAAGAATGGGAGGATTGGCCAAATAAGTTATTAAGTTTTCGAATGCTTGATGATAATCCTCATTCCATCGGAAAGTGATATTATTTTTAAGCAATTGTGTGAAGGGAAAGGTACGATCCACAAGTTGAGAGATGAACCTACGAATAGCTTGGATCTTTTCTTGAAGACTTTTTAGTTGAGAAACATTCTTAGGAGGTGGCATGTTAACAATAGCATCTATCTTTTTCGTGTCCACCTCAACGCCACGATGTGAAACTATGAATCCTAATAGTTTTCCACTATCCACACCAAACACACATTTTTGGGGATTCAAACGCATGTTGTACTTATGAATTCTCTCAAATATTTGACGAAGGATCTTAACGTGATTTGTATGAAGGATAGATTTGGCTAAGATTTCATCAACGTAATATTTTAAGGTCTTATGCATATAATCATGGAAGATGAGAGTCATAGCATGTTGATAGGTTGTGCCTACATTTTTTAATCCAAAAGGCATCACAATCCAACAAAACGTACCCAAAGGAGTTGTGAAAGCAGTTTTATATTGGTCTTGGGGATTGATGAAGATTTGATTATATCCTAAGAAACCATCCATAAAGGATAGTAAAGCATGCCCGCTATGGAATCCACTATCATGTCAATGTTCAGGAGGGGAAAATCATCTTTAAAAGAGGCCTTGTTCAAATCACGAAAATTAGTACACATCGTAATCTTGTTTTTAGCTTTAGCCACCGCCACAATGTTTGAAATCCATGGGGAATAATCAATAGGACAAATGAATCCAGCATCCAACAATTTTTCAATTTCATCTTTAACAAGTAATGCCACTTTAGGGTGAGTCTTTTGAATCTTTTGCTTCACAGGTTTAGCATCAGGAACTAGGACAATGTTATTAGTGACAATCTTAGGATCTATGCCAGGCATGTCAGAATATATCCAAGCAAAGATCTCAAGAAATTCATGTAGCAATTCATCATATTGCTTTTTCTCTTCCATGTCGAGACATTTCCCTATCTTAATGATCTTATCTTCAATCCATCTTGATATCAATGGTATCATTTATTAGGAGATTACTTTGTTGAGGAGCATCTCTCAATTGAGGAAATTATTTAACTATCTCATCGTTATTTCTTTCCTTCCCAAAGTAAGCTTCCACATTTAAAAAATAGGGAAAACTACAATTATGGTGATAACGAGGAAGGTTGTCATAAGCTCCCAAGAATTCAGCTAAGGAATCATCGGTAGAAAAAACATCCAAAGCAAAGACACAAGAAGGGTCAAAGTCAATATATTCTGGATATTTTAGTGAGAGAGAAGCAAAAATGACATTAACACTAATATATGGTCTCTTAGAGGCTTTAGTACACTTGAAAGGATCATAACCAAGCCTAAATGTCATATCACAAAAGTTGTTTTCCAAGGGAACTTTAATCCCTTGTTCTTGAGCACCACATCCATTTCCATTATATCCACACCTAGCCAAGATGTGAAAACCAAGACCATAAAGGTTAGTCATTTCCGAAGAAGAAGGAGGATTTTCAAATAGTGAAGGATCAAAATCCTCTAGAATAGAAACTAAGGGAGATGAAATCTTAGAAGCCACCACAAAGTTATTACTCAATGGCCCAGACAAAGTATGTTTCTTTTTAGGTTCTTCTTCTTTTCGATCGTAGGTTCTCTAGGGGGACTTTTGTATTCCCCTATGAAAGTAGGATTGAAATCAAGGGATCCCCAATCATCTTCTACAAGAATCTGTTCAGGAGAGAAAGTATTCTCAATCGTAGAGTCGGGCTGAGAAGATTCTTCCTCAAGAACCTTAGGTCCACTTGAGAAAGTATCGGGGATTGATCCAGATATTGGAGACATGTTTGATAGACTAGTCACACTAATCAGAGTAGAAGCTTTAGAGGAATTGTATAAGATACTTGGGGAAGAATTGATTGAAGAAGATTTAGAACTCGATGTTTGTAAACAAGCCTGAAATCTCGTGTCTCCTAACAAGGTGTATGTTGTATTGTTGTAAATAAACTTGATTTGCCTATGCAATGTAGAGGGAACAAATTGCATGCTATGAATCCAAGGTCTTCCTAGCAACAAGTTGTATGTCAACTCTCCAAACATGACATGGATAGGAGTAGGTAAAGTAACATGACCTACCTTAACAGGCAAGGTGATGATACCTAGTGAAGATTTAACAACATTATCAAAGCCACGCATAGTGAGAGAATCAAGCTTGATAAGAGATGAATCAACATTGATCTTATGTAACAAGTTAACGCTACAAACATTAAGGCCAGAACCATTGTCCACTAATGTTTGTCTTATAGCGCTATCATTTATGCTAACCACAATCATTAAGGGATCATATTGTTGTTGAATTTCACTAGAAGGCAACTCATCTCGTGTAAACACAATCTGAGCCTTAGGTGATGTAATAGAGTGAATCAAGGAAGCCATATTATTGGATGTCACTGCAGGTGGGATATTCAATGTTTTCAAGGCATCTTGTAGCATTCCATGATGATTTGAGGAAGTTTGAAGCAAATCCCAAAGGGATATCTTGGCGGGAGTAGCTTTAAGTTGTTCAACAAGATCATATTCCTTAACAAGAGCTTGTGAAATACGAGGTTCTTGAGGAAGAATGAGTTGAGGATCAGGTAGAGGAGTCAGAACATCCAGAGGAGGGTTAAGTTGCCTATTGTTTATTGTGTTATAGGTATGGGCAACTGCATTATAACTCTCCTTAGTAAGTTGTCTAGCATAGCTATAAGGACTCTTAGTGGGATTCCTTGCTTGAATCGTAATGGTGGGTTTGTTTAGAGTGTTAAAGGAATCATGACCATATCTACCTTGAACCGTGATAATAGGTTGATTAGGAAGAGGTGAAGTTGGAGAGGGACAAGCACCTTGGACAATAAAAAGTGGATTGCTATGTTCATTCACATTGATCATGTTAATTAACTTTTTAGATGCATTATTCTTGTTTAGAAGTTTAGGCAGAGACATAAAGTCATCAAGCGAATGATCCAATAAAGCATGGTCATAGTGATTGAAAGGATTATCTTTGGACTCAAAAGGAGACATAACATCATAGAGGGAATCATGGGAATCAACTATGTTGCTAGATCTAGTGGAGGAGTTGATAGGAATGCACCCATGAGAGGAATCATTCAACTTATCTTTCTCATCACCACGAAATGACATAGTAACAAGGTTGTTTAACTTTTGAAAAAATGAAGGTTTAGAAGGCTTAGGGATCAAAAACTCATCTAGAACTTCATCTAATTCATCCTTACTAAACTCATAATAAACAAAATTGCATACATCATCAAAAGCATGAACTTCTTGCAAATATAAATTTTATATTTTGAAATAAAAATTGCATGAAACTTAAACAAACAATGCAAGGAAAATGAAAGAAACCTATCTCTTTTTTTATTTGAAAGAAAATGAACTAAACTAGATCTATATCTAACAATGCAATTCAATGAAAATTAAATTATGTTTACGTCAGGCTCACCAAAGATGTGTAGGAGAAAAAGTGAGACTAAGTATGGAAACCCTAATCCCACTCTCATACACACTCATGGAATACGAAAGAGCCTAGGGAGGTAACACACATCGGCTACTTCTTATGAGAAAGAGAGAGTCGTGGATTACCTCTTAGGTTTTCTATTCCTTTGCTATAAATGAGAGAGAAGAATGATGCAAAATGCAATCTAATCTAGAAAGCAAATAAGCAAGCAAATCCTAATTTGAGAATGCAGATCAAAGAACAACTGATACACTGCTGAAAAGTATAGATTAGAAAGCAAAATCAGAGGTGAACCTGTGTCTAAAATCTGAGCAGAAATGTCTAAGACCAGGGTCCCACACCACTGTCTTGATTCTGCAATTTTGGAGCTGCAACTGATAGGAGGGATTCTGTGATCTGTAAGTTGTTGTTCTACCAAGTCATGCCGATAGAGAGCATGACCAGGGCACCACACCCTTGTACTGGGTAGGACTAGGGCGCCATGCTCCTTTCCTTGACAAATTCCTGCACTTCTGAGGTTTCTAGGTTGTGTAGATGCATGTTCCTGATCTGTAACTGCTTCCAGATTCCTGTTTCTGCACCTACAACTAAAAAGGAAAGGTTTGGGGTGGCTATATAGGGTTTTTACTTATTCAAACCCCTGTGCTAGTGATTTCCACCTCCATGAATAGCTGATAAGGTACTGAAAATGTGTGTGCAAGAACCTTGCGTATATGCAAGATCCTAAGAATGAAAGTAAACAACCTAGAGCAATGTTAAAGAGTAAACCCTAATTGCTTATAATTGACAAAGTAAATTCTCTAAATCCATAATGCAAAGTGATCTAAAGCATGAATATGAATTAAAATGAAGCTTATGCAAAGATGTGAAAACAACATGAAACCATACCCAACCCCAAGGGAGAGGTACAAGCCAATCGTCAGTCGGTGATCTCCTATTGTTCTTCTACATCTTCAAAAGCTCCCAATTGATAAAATGATGCTTGATGAATGCTTGATGGATGAATGATGAATGTTGTTAAAGGCTTCAAAGATCAACTCTTTCATTGCAAAGAAGGCTCTAATACTCCAAAAACCTGCTCTTAGATTCTTAGAAGAAGACCCCAAACCCTAGATATTAATTTCATGTTTAGGCCAACCTAGGATTTGAATTTCCTGTTGATATTTTGGGGTTAAGAATTATCATATCATAGGACTATGCTCCCGAATTTTCGGGAAAAAAGTCGCGGACCATGTGCATTCCCACCACGGTCCTACCAACTTTTCACAGAATTTTTAGGGCCGTTAGATATGATGATATCAGAGTGCATCCCAAAGTTATAGCCAATTTCGAGGTGTTTTGATATACAAAATCAGGCCTAAACGGTTGAAATAAGACATAATTAGGGCTTGTGATTAAATGATTCATTGGAGGAATAAAATGAAAAGGGGCACACCTAGGGTAAAGGGCCCAACTTTGTAATAAGAAATGACCTTAGATTTAATAAAATTAATTAACTAAATGCTTAAAGGGGAATTAGAAATGCAAGATGCAAAACAGACTAAGGCGAGTGCTAACCTAAGTGTGAAATTGTACCACCCTAGCAAGGGTGTACAATTTACGACACTACAGACACATAAGTGTCCATGATTCAAACAATCAACATAGCTAGGAAAAGCACAAAAAGGGGTTACAAGGTAAGCCAAGCACACGGGGAAGGCAAAAGCCAAGGGAATGTCTCTAATTTAGCTTTAAGTGAAGGCTCTTATGTGACATGGAATTGTACAAGGTGCAATTTATGATATTACATTTCCCCCCCACTTTAGTGAGCATGCAAGCTAAAGTAAAGAGACAAAATTTAAGAAAATTATACCAAGATACGAAGGGGATGTAATATCATCTATCCATGTGGAGTTGCCCCTAGGAAAGAGGCCTAAACCTTCGTGAGATATTACTAAGTTGTCTCATCACAAACATGTTAGTTGCAGACAAACATGTTAGATAAAAAAGCAAAAAAAAAAATGATACAAAATGATTGATGATCAGACATAGATTGCAATATAGTGATCAATGAGATTAAAGATTGTTAGATTGTATTGATTTGGGTAGCTAGTTGTGTTAGGCTAGATAGCCATATGATAGGGTGGCATGTGATTGCTAAATAACACATGGTAGGATAGCCTAATAAAAGATTAATGATTATTTTTTATAGTGGTTTGGCCCCCATAAATATAACAGATAAAAGATATGATAAAAGATTATGATAAATGTGTTACTAAGATAAATAAGATACAAATGCATATATGATAGCCCCCCTTAGAATGATATGCATTACATAGAGAAAGGTCAAGTCATTCTAAGGAGAAGACATATTGAGTCATGTCAACATAGCTAGATGTTTCGATGGAATGACACCTTGCAACAAATGACACATGATTACCACAACATCAATAAAAACACAAAGAGAGAGTGTGCTCTGATTAGTTGGCATCAAAAGAACTCATAGTAGTGAAATTAAACTATATATGTATTTGTGTATGAGAAACTCATCATGGTCCTGAAGTTTTTCAGATTTGAAGAGAGGCACATGAAGACAGATAAATCGAGTCAACATGGAAGAAGGTGTAAATGCCCCCAATAATTTGCATTGTTCTGATGTCAAAAGATAAGATATGACAGATAGAAAAAAGATGATTAACAAATAGAGGAAGGGCATGACAGATAATCCCCTAATTCCAAGCACCTACAAAGTAACTTGGGTTCTCCAAAAGAGAACAAACACATAAAAATAGATAAAACCTCTTATTTCCAAGCACCTATGGAGTAACTTGGGTCCTTTAGGAGGGCACAAACATATAAAAACAAGCAGGAAAGAACATAGAAAAGAACACTCTAATCTACAAGATAAGAATAACACTATGCTAATGATCGTCTACCATTAGATTATCATCCTCCATATATTGATCATATGAGGAGGGAGGACTACCCCCAAGAGGGACAATTGCCAGGGTGGTACTAGGCGCTTCATAAGCATCAAGAGCCAAGGAAGATGTAACATAAACATTCTCATCCAAGAGCTCATAAGAGGCAAGAGTCAATGACTATGTGAAGATCATAGACAACATCGAGATATCCTCTAAAGAGTCAGACATATGCCTCTCTGCAGAATTGGTAGGTTTCTCAACACAAGGTGATAAAATAGGAGTGACACTACTAACCTTTGAAAGAGGGGTAGCGACCAATTGTGGAGAAGGAGAAGCCTCATTAACAACACACATATAAGAAGGAAAAGAAATAAACAAAGAAGTCATCGAAATTGATTTTCAATGATGAAACTTTAGAATGGGGCCCTACTCAAACTTTCTATTAGGTTGCTTTGGAGGTGAAGCCCCCCTATCAACTATAGTGGGTTTGAGTACCCTAGGAAAGTTGCAATGAAGCTACAATTGTGAAGCAGGAGGATTAGAAAATGTTACACTAGACACAACGCATGTATGTAGCATGTTAATTGGATAGGAGAATAGAGGGATATTAGACAAGGAGGTGATGAGGGAAGGCTCCAAGGAGGGAGCAATGAAAACATGTACCCATTTAGGGCAAGGCTCATCAACTATCCCTAGAGTAGCAAGTAGTAGCATGAAAGATGGAGTGGATGTAGAGCTAATAATAGGAGAAATGAGTGTGGGAGCATGATCTGATACCAATGACTCACCTTCAACCTTTAAGGAAGCCTCAAGTTCCCAAGCCATCACTTGCCAACAACACTTACACATGCGCAAGCTGGTTTTGGTGATGAAGACCAAGAAGAGAAGGCTGAGAAGGCTCACATACATCATGATCCATAGGAAAGGATATTTATGTCATTTTCGGTGGATAAGATGGCCCAAGTGATGAGGTAGGTGTCACTCTAGTAGACACTACAAGCTCAACTGCGAATACCCTTCCTCATTTTTCTCTAGGAGCAATTGAAGGAACATGGGTTACCCTCAGAAGTTGAGATATAGTAGTTTGAGGTGAAGGAAAAGCATGAGGCAAACACCTACCCCTATATACAAGGCAAGACGAGGGGTATTGGTAAGGATAGGGATCTCAAAGGGAGGGTAGGCTTCAGACATTGATAAAAAAGGTGTCTTTCCCTTGTTTGTGGTAGGCGCAAACACGGGAATAAAAGACACAACCAAAGGCTACATAGTCTTCAATAGATAGGGAGGTCTACCCTAAGGAACAGGTCTACCCTTAGTCCTCAACCAAGAAGGGGTAAAAGAGACAACCCACTATAGTACAAGAGAAGATAGGGAAGGAGGAGCAGAAGCTTATACAAGAGGCGCTAAAGAAATTGCAGGCTAAACTAACATAGGTGTTGTAGCATCCTAAATTATACTTGCCTAATATTTTGTCCCCACTTGGGTTCTCTCTTAGGTGTTTATTTTCTCATGCCTTATTGAAGCTCTAATTATGCTCACACCATGTATCAAACTCAAAATTTCACCATCTGCATTTTCCTCCCCTTAATCTTGGGATCTTGATATCTAGAATCAGGGCATTGGGCGCTACATATGGTCCTCTAAAAAAGGGTCCATTTTGAGGCCTCATAATGGTAACTCAATTTGAGCGGGAACCTAGATCCTGTGTTGGCCTATGTCAAAAATTCAATTTAATTTTTGACTAGCATGTATAAAAGAAGGTTTAACCCTCTCATTTGATATAGCACATTCATAACTCGAATTCGTCATCAAGAAAAATTAAGCTCTACATTCAAGTGAGCAAGCAATCAATCTTCTATCAAGAATTGGAGTAGAAGTAAAGTTAAGATTCAAGCATTGGAGATGACATTCATGTTCTATGTTTTATGAAGACTTTATACATGAAACCCTAATTTCTTGTGAAGACAAACAAAACTTCATTAAAAGGTATATCATTAGTGTTTCAAACATTTTCAACCTTTCCCTCAAAAGGAAAGCATTTCTATTATAGTACTTCATTTACAT
This sequence comes from Cryptomeria japonica, assembly GCF_030272615.1. NCBI lineage: Eukaryota > Viridiplantae > Streptophyta > Pinopsida > Cupressales > Cupressaceae > Cryptomeria > Cryptomeria japonica. The sequence continues at coordinate 51,790,660 of NC_081406.1, read as the reverse complement.
TTCAATTCTATTTCATGGTTAATTCCAAAACCGATGTTTAACCTAAGGTAAATCCCTATTCCCAACCATTTTCCCCTTTTCACTGTGTCTAGGAACAAGTATAGAGTTGTGTTTCGAAGAACCGACAGGATTTGCAAAGGCAAACAAGATCCCCTTTGGATTACAAAATTTTTGGAGGACTAGGGTGACCACCACCATGGTCCTGACAATTCAAGCTGAAGTATTGGGAATAGATCTAAACCTTCACCTATTGCTCAGATGCAGGTTTGTGGATCCGTTTGATTACTATAGTTCATTGTTTATGCATAATTGCTTCAATATCAATACATTTACCCTAATTTTAACATCTTTAATTAATTCAATTCAATTTAAGGAAAAGAAGAGTTTCCACTTAGGAAACTAGGAATCTGCTAAGAATCTAGATCTATCAAATTCCAACTTTCCTCAATGTGATGGTCCCTAAGTAAAAATTAACAGTTTTACTACATGTAATGGCGAAACCCTAATTTTTCACCACTACATTTTGGTGAATATGACATCTTACACCTTAATTTGTGATTTATGTTCTTAGATCTGATTGCTTATGCATTTTCAAATTCAAATTTACACTTGCAATTTTTATTTTCAACTGAATTACGTAAATTTAGAGGTTAAACTCACACAAACTCTAATTTATAATTCTAAATTTAAACATGTGGGTTGCCTAATTTGGATTCATTATTTCAAATTTGATTGTTTATGCAATTTAAAACTCAAATATGCACTCATAGATCTCATTTTCAATTGAATTACATAAATTTAGAGGTTGATTTCACAAGAACCCTAATTTATAATTTTGAAATTTACTTGTGGGTTGTATAGTTTTTCAAATCTATTTTCAGATCTGATCTTTATGATATTCTATGCTATGATTTAGAGGCATTTATTTTTCAAATTCACAAATCAAATTGATTTTAATTAATTGTTTAGTCAATCATTTTAAAAAATATTGCATTGTTTAATTACAATTTTCAATTTGTGCATTCCGAAAAAAATTCAATTTCAATTTGAGCATTCAATTTTCCCTCCTTTGTGCATGAGTTTTGTTACCATTAGCAATACCTATAATATTCCCATGAGAATAATTTTGAGAATTAAGGCTTCCCAAGGTTTAATTACTAATTATGGAGGCTAATTTGGATAAATTATTTCAAGAGAATGTTGGTGGTTCCTCCAACCCAATAAATGATGTCATTTATCTCCATTCTTTTCATAATTCCCATGATGTGGATGAATCACTAACTAGGGTTTCCATTGACCAATTGGAGAAGATTGACAATGAATTTGAAAATCTTCAACAATGGATGAGTCAACAATACTCGGAAAGTGAGGAAATCCCATTAATTGAAGGATTAAAAAGAATAGTGCAAAGTGATAAAATTGCTTCTCTTTTATGAGTTTACTTCCTTTATGTAGTTGTGTGCAATGCTTCATAATTATCGACTTCAAGTGAGTTAATTTGAATAATATCCTTCAATGGCTTTGGTTGATAAGAATGAGAGTGCTGAACAATATTTTGTGAAGTTTAAACCGAAGAAGGGATACATCAAGATCAATGACAACTTCAATACTCAAGTGGCAACCATGACATCAGGTGTGGCCCCTTTATCCAAATACTTTAGAAAATAATTGAATCCTCTTTCTGACTCTTTTCATAGCATAATGACATAATTGATAAATAAAAATGTGTTGAAACTTCCTCCCATCTAACCAATTGATACCTCCAAACTTTTTTCATGTTATCATGATTCTAAAGCCTTTTGTCAATATCATCATCAACCCGATCATGATAATGAGAAGTGTTATAGCTCAAGGAGTAGGATTCAAGACTTTATTGATAAGAATACCATATCTGTAGCCGATGTGAATGACAAAGGAAAAAAAATCATATCTCCTCCAAATCTTTACTAATTCTTTACCTTCCCATTCTACTATTGTGGTTTAATCTGAGCCTCTTGCATATTTTCCAAATGAACTTGGTGTTGAGTCTAATAATATCATGAAACTTATTGATAAACCTACACCTCCTAAGGACCTATGTATTACCTTTGATCCCAATGAGACTATTGATGCACCTGATGACCCACTATGTATCACTGTGAAGATCAAGGATAAACTCTCACAAGGAGTGCTCATTAATCAAGCATGTATGGTGAATGTGATTACTGAAGAATATCTATATACTTTACAATTGTATCAAGTAACACATGATAAATTTGATCTAGTGGTCAAGGTGTATGATGGTTTATTTTGCCCTATTATTGGTTCTATTACTCTTCCCATTGAGCTTGGTACTAAGTGCTTAGATGTCATTTTTGCTATCATTCCTACATTGGATCAATTTCGTGTGAAGTTGGGACATCCTTGGCTCTCTTCCATGTAATAAATCCCTTCTACTATTCATAAATGTCTAAAATTTCATCATAAGGGCACTATCATAACAATCAATTATAGCATGTTCCACCCACGGTGAGGTGTGGAGATGTCACCCTCCATTACTTTTGGCCTAAAAAATTTGAGCTTCCTAAGCCTCGAAGTGATTATCTCTTTCTATCTTATCAAAAGTGAAAGAATGAGATATCTTATCCTGGATTAAGCCTAGAGATCCTATACCTATTCCTCCTCCTCATGATGGACCTAGTATGCTTCCTACACCTTCTCCTATATATGTCACAATCTCATCTCCTATGTGTTACAAAGGAAAGCACCTAACATCATCTATTTTTCAACCTACTAAACCTTCTCCCATTCCTCCTCCTTTAAAGGAATAAAATAAACCGATGTCCATTGATCCTAAACCTTCAAAACCCTCAGCTAAAACTAAAAGAAATCGTTGTGTGAGGGAACATTCACGAAGATGTCATGCGAAGTCTCATGAACTCCCTTCTCAACACATTTCCTCCTTGAAGACACCAAATGTTGACTTGGTCCCATTTTTCTAGTCTTCACCTAACCCTAGGGAGGAAGTTTAACCTAAATCACCAAGATTAAAAATGCTTAAGAAAGATGATGGTTCATGTTCTATTTGTATTAGAGATCCTATTTTTATTAATCTTGATGAAGAAATGGATGATGATGTTGTTCATGATAGAAATATTGATTTTAATGATTTTGATGATATGTATGAGCTTGTTGATATTGACAATTATTAATCTAAACAATTTTCAAAAGCATTAATCCTAGCTCCTAGTAACAAACAAAGTGACTCATCATTAGAGAATGGTCCTTGTTTGGAACTTGCAGTAGCTCCATCTACCATGCTCGAAGTTTCTCATCTTGCATCTTGTCCACCTTTCCAAAATAATGTTCAACAAGATTGGGAGGTGGATGATTTTCTTGATTAGCTTCATTTGTGGCATAGATTCACTCTCCTCTCTTGCTTGTTTCTAATGTGTTTCCCCCGTGATGTGTTATTTTGTTATGTTAGGTTCTCTTTAGATGAACCTTGTCACTCTATTGGTGCAAGGTAATAAAGAGGACAAATATGTTGTGACATTCTTCTATTTGTTGTCCCTTGTGTTTTCTACTTGGGGACGATGCAAAGCGTTGGGATCTCTATTGGTTTCTTCCATGTTGAATGAAAAGACACATCTCCCCTTCTTCCATTATGCTTGTGGTTCCACTTCCTTTGGGGGATGACATCAATTCAATACAAAAATTCATGATATAAATTATTTATCATAAGAGTATACTGACCCCAGAGTTAGTGGATCCCTCATGTTATTAATGTTTTATGACTATTATCCTTTGATTTGTCCTTTCTTGGGGGCATATCATTGTGGTAATGTGCTTGTCTTTTGGATGCATGCTACCTTAAAGAAATTGCTCTCGATAAGGTTTATGCAATCACTTTAACATGGGGGGATACACTCCACTCAATGTTTCACTTTATGCACACACTATCACATGTTTACTTCTCAAATTGAGCCTTTTTATTTTTCATGACATAGTAAGCAAACCTTACTAGGCTTAGTGTGTCTTGTCTCTTTGATGTCTTGATGAATGTTTTTTAATGCAAACCTTTGTACTTTACCGTGAGTATGCTTAGTCTCATAATCTTGCTAAAGTTGGGGCTAAAACTAGCGGCCTAAATTGTACTTATCTACAAATTTGTCCTCACTTGGGACCTCAGTTTGGCATTCATTCCCTAAGGCCTAATTAAAGCTTTGATTTTGCTCACACAATGTATCAAACTCAAATTTTCACCATCTTCATTTTTCTGCTCTTAATACTAGAACCTTGATGTCTAGGACCAAGGTGTCGGGTGCCATGGTCCTCTAAAAAAGGGCTCATTTTGGGGCCTCATAACGATAACTCAATTTGAGCGGGAACCTATATCTTGTGTCAAATTGTGTCAGAAATTCAATTTAATTTTTGACTAGCATGTATAAAAGAAGGTATACCCCTCTCCTTTTGATATAGCATTTTCATAATTCAAATTCATCATCAAGAAAAATTAAGATCTACATTCAAGTGAGCAATCAATCAATCTTCTATTAAGAATTCAAGCAGAAGTAAAGTCAAGATTCAGACATTGGAGATTACATTCTTGTTCTATGTTTTATGAAGACTTTTTACATGAAACCATAATTACTTGTGAAGATAAATAAATCTTCATTAAAAGGTATATCATTAGTGTTTAAGACATTTTCAGTCTTTCCCTCAAAAGGAAATAATTTCGATTATAGTACTTCATTTACATTTCAATTCAATTTCATGGTTAATTCCAAAACTAGGGTTTGACCTAAGGAAATCCCCCATTTCCCACCCTTTTCCCCTTTTCATTGTGTGTAGGAATAGGTACAAATTTGCATTTTGGAGAATTAATAGGATTTGTAGAGACAAATAGGATCCCCTTTAGATGGCAAAAAATTCGAATGACCAGGGTGACCACCACCACAGTCCCAAAAATTCAAGCCAAATTTCTGGGAACAGATCCAAACCTTCATCTACTACTCAGATATAGGTATGTGGTTTTGTTTGATGATTGTAGCTCATTGTGTATGCAAAATTGCTTCAATATCCATATATTTACACTAATTTCAACATCTTTAATTAATTTAATTCAATTTAAGGGAAAGAAGAGTTCCCACTTAGGAAACTAGGCATCTAATAAGAATCTAGATCTATCAAGGGTAGATCTATTAATTCCAACTTTCCCCAATGCAATGCCCCCTAAGAAAAAATTAGTGGTTTTACTACATGTAATGGTGAAACCCTAATTTTTCACCAACACGGGTGCCAAATCTATCATCTTATACTTATAATAAGATTTGTACAATAAGTCACCACAGGGAAGCATAATCCTAATCGAAGCAAGCCAAAAATGATCCATTGAAAAGCTCCCATGGGCTACCAATGGCTAGCATCCATTATCTTGGGCAACATGTATTATATCCTCATGAGAAAACTTTGAACACTTATGCACAACCAAGGGGACCATAACCATGAAAATCAACCAAGGGAAACCTAGATTGAAATGGATCCAACTCGGTAATAACAACGAATGTGCTAAATATCGCCTTAGGTTCCACAAGGATAGTCAAAGTAAACCCAAAGAGGGAAGAGATATCCCATCATGTTTCTGAATAGTGACACAACACTCTATTGTAAAACAAGGTGAAGAAAGCTTGTAATATGAATTTTAAATGAATATTATTGCAAATATAAAACTAAGATTAATCCTTATCAAAGTTACTGTAGAATCAAAACAATAATAAGAAAACCATTGCACGTGAAACACTAGATTTATGTGGAGATATAATTTCAAGAAAAAAAATCCACTACAAAAAGAGAGGCAAGTATACTACTAATCCAATGAAGAATACAACATTAATACACTTCCTTGTAGACCTCTATAAAACTCGACAACACTTTGTTACCCTGCAAACTAAACAAAATTAAATAATGAAGAATACTAGCTCAAGGCAACAATTTATAGGAGTTTGTGATGATTAATACCACTATGGTATCACCAAACAACAATAAGAAAAACCACCTAGAGAAACTCACACCCACCTCCCAAAACAACTTCTTACAAATGCTCTCTATAGTTGTCATAAGGCATGTCTCATGCATCTGCACCTGTGTAAGGATTCTATCATAAATATTGTCATAGATGTTGTCATAGCAATAATGACTATCATAACTATCATATATTCTCTTACAAATCCTAACAAGTATCAAAGCACCTCAAAATATACTATTTCAAGAGGGGCCACCTAGCTATTTGTCCTTTTCCTAGAGGACAAATGGTAAAAGTAACTTTGCCTTTACATGGTCTCTTTCACCAATGTTGGTTAAAAAATTTAACCTCTTATGGATAAATTACAAATGACATTAGAAAAATAAAAAATTAAAGGATTTACAAGGTTGATGACAACTAAATCCTAACATTCTCCCACTTGACATAATACATTGTAAATTATCCCATAGAGATATCGTAGTGTCGAAAATTACATACCCTTTTGTATTTTGACCAGACATATTTTGTAACCACTTTTGTGTCCATTCCCCTAGCACCTGAGTAGGCTCACTTTATCCCTTGCATCAACCTTTTCCCTCTCAGGATGCTCAAGACACCTTTCAATAGCTATCCTTTGGCTTCTGTTTCATGTTAGCCGCATGTCCCCCTTGTCTCATGTTGTTTTCAAGTGTGATTCATTTGGACACTAGCACATCGCGCAGATGTCTGCGCACCACACATTCATCCTACGACATCTTAATGTTCGAATGCTAGTTCTGAGAGTGCCTTTCCACTTGTCACCTACACATGTCAATGGAAATGACTCGCCAACCCTCTTTTCCCTCCTCTTCTCTCATTTTAAATCTATCCTTTCTCTTAATTCAAGGTCTCTAGATTCGGGACACAATCTCTCTTATTCTTTGGGCTCTCACAATTTTCTCCTATTCTCTCTCACTTGCTATAATAGTCTCTATTTTGCTACAACACTCTCAAGCTCTCACAATTTCTCTTGCAACTCTCTTGGCTTTCTCAAGCCTCTTTGGTAATATCTTTCCATCATTCTATTTATCCTATCTTTGGACATCTAGGGATTTATCACATCCCTCTTCTATCATTTATCATCTATCATTTATTTTATCTTGCATTTATCTTTTATTCTATCAATCTATCTGAGTTGTCTGTGGAGGTGGAAACACCAAAACTAGGGTCTGACTGAGGCAGACTCCAAAACACAACCCCCAACATTTTCCTTCTTGCATGTGTGTATGTTTATAATTATAGGAAGAAGATCATTTAGCTGGAGGCTTCATATCGTGGACCGGCTGTGAGCTTCCTTATTTTCCTTCTTCTCAAGTCATTCTAATATTTCTCATTCTGCGTTCATTAGTCTATCTTGTTGTTTTTCATGTTCATTTAATATTATAATTGTATATACAACCCCCATATGGTTTATGTGTTCTATCCATATTGGATGACAATGCGTCACGTGGGTGTCCTAGCTCCGTGTAGTCATTCTGAGGACAAAGACTCAACATAGTCATCCGGGAGTCTCATCTGTAGTTTATTAGCTTAGCTTTTCACTTTTATCCCCTGGCTCACCTTAGCTCCAATTTGAGTGAGGTAGTGGCAAATCTATTTGTCCTTTGAGATTCATCATCTTGGAGATGACAAATCCCCTCCTCCACAGATACAAAATACAAATCAAGTACAATGATCAAGTCCCATGGCCTTCTTGCACCAAGAGAACTTATCTGTGGTTACTGGCTTCATAAAAGAATTTGTAACATTATCCAAAGTGTCAGGTCTTTTGATCAAGACTTGTCTACTCTCAACCATCTCTCCAACAATGTGATATTGAACATCAACATGTTTAGTATGAGCATGATACATGGGATTTTTGACCAAACATATGGCACTCTAACTATTGCATCCAATCCTCACTGTTCTACAATCAAAACCAATACCATTACCAAGTCTTTGTAACCACATTGCCTTCTTGGAGGCATGTGTAGTAGTTGTATACTCTACTTCAGTGGTGGATTTAATATAGTTATAGGTTGTATTTTACTCGTCCAACTCACTACACCTCCAAAAAACGTGAACACATAGCCAATAGTGGACCTTCGACTATCCAAGTCACCTGTCTAATCCGCATCAACAAAACCATGTATGTCCAACGACATCCACATCATCAACACCATGATAAACCAAACAATTATCAGAAGTACCTCGCAAGTATCTTAATACCCTATTATCAAAAGTCCGATGTTCTTGACCTGAGTTAGAAATAAACCTGATTAGAACTCCCACTACTTGGGTTATATCTAGTCTAGTACAAACCATTGCATACATTAAACTACCAACAACACTAACACAAGGAACATTAGACATTTCTTCAATATTATCATCAAAATTAGGACACATGTCTAAACTCAACTTAGTACCAATCAGAGACGAAATACTTACTGGTTCACAATGCTAGATTTTAAATATCTGCAAAATGGTGTCAACGTACTTACTCTAACCTAACCAAAGCTTTTTATGAGCCCGATCCCTTCTAATTTCCATCTCAAGAATATATTTGGCAACCTCCAAATCCTTCATATCAAATGTACCCAAAATTTGATTTTTGACCTCTCTAATCATCACCTTGTTGTTACCAATAAACAACATGTGATCAAAATACAAGACAATAATTAGTATCTAATCATCAATAACATTAATATAAAAACAATGACCCTCTTCGCTTCTAACATAACCCAATTTTAATGCAAAAGCATCAAACTTCTAGTACCACATCCTGGGTGATTGTTTAAAACCATACAATGACTTTTTTAACTAATAAACCAAGTTTTCTTTTCCTTTCTCAACAAAATCATCAAGCTATCGCATATAAATATCTTCTTCAAGATCTCCATGCAAGAAAGCAATTTTAACATCCATTTGCACTATCTCAAAATCACAAGTAGCAGGAATAGATAATAGGAATCTGATAGAAGTTAACTTGGCAACAACACTAAAATCAACTCTCTCTCTCTCAGAATAACCATTGGCCTCTAGTCCAACCTTGTATCTCTCTAACCATCCGTCTACTTCAATTTATTTTCCTAAATACCCACTTGCATCCAATGGAATTTTTTCCTCTGGGAAAACTAACAAGATCACATGTGTCACAACTATCCAAAGTTGTCATCTCCTTTGCATGGCTTGCATCGAAGACTCACTTTCCTCAAAGGAGAGTGCTTCCTTGTGAGATCTAGGTCCATTGTTAGTACTTAATAAAGCAAACTTACAATGGAAATTTGGTGGTCTATACCTATCAACTAGATTTCTCTATCTTGTGGACCTTCTCAAAGGTGGAGTAAGAGGTTCTTCCTCATGTTTTTCATTATTTTCAACTTCTTCTATCACAACTAAATCTTTATAATTTTCACTTAGACTATCTTCCTCTTCTCCACCTTCTTGTACATCTCTCTATTCTCCCATGTGTGCATTTTCTTGCATAGTTTCAAAATGTATTGTTTTTTAACTTTTCCTTTGGTTTTTCTTCATCCGAGTAAGCTCTAAATTCCCTAAAAATCACATCTCTAGAATAAACCATTTTACAAGCTAGAGGATTTCAAAGATTACAACCTTTTATGTTCTCACCATATCCTACAAAGATGCATTTCCAAGCTTTTGGATCCAATTTAGATCACTTATCTTGAGGCACACGAACAAAAGCCTAACAAATAAAGACCCTTAAATGTGAAACTAATGCTTTTTACATAACCACATTTCATAAGGTATTTTTATCAACGAGACCTTTACAAGGAGATATACATTAATCAAATGACAAGCAATACCAACAAATTCTGCTCAATAACATTTATCCATCTTAGCATCGCTTAATATGCTCCTAGATATTTCCATTAATGTATGATTCATTCTTTGTGCTACCCCATTTTGTTAGGAAGTGTAAGGTATAGTCTTTTGCCTAACAATTCTTGCATGTTTGCAAAACTCATCAAATTCCTTAGAGCAATATTCACCCCCACTGTTAGATCTCAATACTTTTATCTTATAACTTGATCTCTTTTCAATCGATACCTTGAATTCCTTAAACTTATTAAAAACTCTAGATTTTGAATTCATAAAATAAATCCAAGTATATCTTGAGACATCATCAATGAATGAAACATAATAACGAGATCTATTTTAAGAGTCAACATCCACTGAACCACATACATCTAAAAGAATAATCTCTAAATGTCTCTTAGCTTTATTGACTCCTTTAGGAAGTGGAGATCTATTTTATTTTCCAAACACAACTCGCAAAAATCACTCTTACTAATAGAATAATCAGAAATACCCTAAACTAGTTTCTTATATAGAATGGTCTTAAAACCTTTTTCACCAATGTGATGCTATCTATGGTGCCACAACATACATGCATTTTTGGTCCTAATTACAAAAGTTTAATTACAAAGAGTAGAAGCATGTAGCTTAAATAAAGTCTATGTTTGAAATTCTTTAGCTACTACCAAACTTCCCCTTACCAACCTACAACCAAACTTATCAAATGCCACATGCATTTTAGAATCATTTAACTTGGAAATTGAAAGTAAAATTCTTGCAAGATATGGAATATGTAAAATAGTATCAATGGAAACAATCCTCCCATCATTGAAACACAAATTTAATTTTTCTTTGCCAACAATATTCATTGACTTGTGTTATCAACAAGAAAAACTTCTCCTCCATTATATCCTTTATACTTAGAAAACCACTCCTTCTAAGGAGTCAAATGGTTGGAAGCACCTGAATTAACAAGTCAAGCATCATTACTAATAGAGTTAGCTAAAATAAGTAAAGCATCAATTCTCTTCTTTTAATTCCTACTCTCATTCACATGTCCTCTTTTACCACAGTTCCAACACTTAACGTTTCTCTTTCCAAGGGTCTTAGAATGCCCTTTTGACTTATCCTTATTTTCTCTCTTTTAGGCCCTTTATCCTTAGGCCTTATTTAAACATGCAAGGAATCTTGGGAGCTAATATTCATGGTCTTTCTCCTCATATATTCTAAAGGAAGTATGGGAATCACACTATCCATCTTAGCCTTTGCACTACCACTACTTATGGCCCAACAATTATATTTTCCTAAGAATTGGGCAAAGAGCAAAGCAGAAGAATATATTTATCTTCACCTTCAATACTAACATGTATTGATGCAAGATTAATTTAAATCAAATTAAAAGAATTCAAATGTTCAACAATAGAACCACCATCCCTCATTTTTAAAGAATAAAAACATCTTTTCAGATATAGCTTGTTAGGAAAACTCTTAGTTTGATAGATATCACCTATTTTCCTCCATAACTAGAATGTGGTGTATTTTGTAGAGACATTTAGGAGGATAGAGTCAGCGAGACAAAATTGAATGGTTCCTTGTGCCTTCTTGTCTAACTTTTTCCACTCATCATTTGACAAGGTAGAATACTCTAGTTTTTTTTTCTTTTAAAACTAGCAACCACTAATCTCTCTCTTCTAGGAGATCCTCAAATTTCATCTTACACATCTCATAACTAGTGCCATTGAACTTATCAATATATATACAAGAGGCGGAGGCCATGGTATACAACCTTTCTCAAATCTGTAAAATATCCACAAAATAAAAGCTCCTACCATAGCAAAAAACATTCAACACTTATAGAGAAAGGCATGCCTCCCTCAATAGATTTTTTAGCTCTGACACCAAATGTTGTAAAAGAAGGTGAAGAAATCTTGGAATATGAACTTTAATTGAATATTAAATTGAAAATTTAAAACCAAGATTAACCCTTATCAAAATGATTGTAGAATCAAAATAGGAACAAGAAAAACATTGCACATGTAGCACTATATTTACGTGAATAAAGCCTTTTAGGAGAAAATTCCACCACAAAAAGAGAGGTAAGTATATTAATAATCCAATGAAGAATACAAAAACAATACAATTCTATGTAGTCCTCTATAAAACTCGACAATATTTCATTACCTTGCAAATTGAACAAGATTGAATAATGAAGAACACTAGCTCAAGGCACAAATTTATAGGAGTTTTAGAGGTGAATACCACTATGATATCACCAAACAATAGGAAAAAAAACACCTCAAAAAAATCACATCCACCTCCCAAAATACCCTCTTGTATATTCTCTCACAACTATCATAAGGTATCTCTCATGCATGTGCGCTCGTGTAAGGATTCTATCATAAATATTATCATGGATGTTGTCATATTAATAATGACTATCATAACCATCATATATCCTCTTATAACTTCTACTAGTGTCCAAGCATCTCAAAATAAAATATTTCAAAAGGGGTCACCTAGCTAATTTTTTCCTTTTCCTAGAGGACAAATGGTATAAATAACTTTGCCTTTACATGGTCTGTTTCACCATCGTTGGTTACACGGTTTAACCTCTTATGGGAAAATTACAAATGGAATCAATAAAATAAGAAATTAAAGGATTTACAAGGTTAATGGCACCTAAATCCTAACACACTAGTCATATCTCACCCTATGTAGAACATTAATAAACAAAGCCTCCTTCGTAATAACATCGACTCTACACGAAGGGTCAACCATCATAGATGTGATAATGTGATCATTTATCTTCACAGTGATGTACAAATGAGTAGGCTCCCCACAATAAGAAGCATCTATATGTGTGAAAGATGTGTCATAATATTTTTTCCTCTGTCTAAGGGGTAAGATTGAAGTGATAGTAGCCATATTCTTATAAGGGCTACCACTCGATGTAGGATTAGATGATGTAGAGATGAAGTTAGACGAATGTGGTAGAAAAAGTTTAATGTAGATTTTTTTAATTGATCACTGACCTAAATAACACCATTGTCTATATGGTCTTGGACTATATGTTGAGACACATACAACACTCAATATTGTGGATAGGTACACGATGACACTGATAGAATTTGGAACCATCATACCAATGAGGGTATCGTCCATTGTTGGGCAATGGTCTAATCTCAAGATTGGCATTTTTGTTTATTTATGTTGTGATTGTCATTGATGGACACACACTTGTATTGAGATCCCCTTTATATGTATGAGCTCAAGCTCAATTGGTATTTGTTCCAACCGGTATGTTGTATTCTAGTCTTTAGACTAGTGGTGATTTTGTAGAATGTGTTTCTCGGTCTGAAGCGGCATGTCGACCCCAAGTGGTTCATAGATCCCAAGTGGCACGAGGGAGAAAAGCGACACAACACATTCTTACCAGTCTTCATTTTTGTCAAACCGACAACCGGTATTTTGTATGAACTAGTAATACTCTGTGATGAGTTACCAACCGACATTTTGTGATGAGTTACCAATCCATCGATTGTTTGACGGTGCTGACACATTGACGATGCTTTTTGTGTCGTGTTACTCAGTATGTCTAGATGCATTGAACCTAGGAAATTGTAATGTAATCCTATTGAACCGACATGAAATCAGATTCCTTTAAAAGGACATCATGTCTAGGGTTTTAAGTTGTTGCTGAAAGGGTTAATGTCGTGCTAGGGTTTAAGGTGGAAGTTGAGAACGATCTTATTTGAGAAGATCAAGTTGTAACTATGAGAGAGAGAGAGAGAAGACTGAAGTAATGCTGGAATGCATTAGTTGTGAGCAATACTGGATCTAACCAAGCAGTTTGTGCTATTAGATAGATCAAACAATTGTTGAATACTCACATCTTTGACAAGTCTGTAGCCCTTAACTGGGTAGGCCTCAAAGCCTTTGTAAAATCCTCTAACAAGGTGGTTCACACATGTGAATCTAAAATCCTCTAACAAGGTAGTCTTTAATCAGACTTATCTCCTAACAAAGATTGAGATTCCTAACAGGATCTGTTCTGGTGAAGAACATTGTAAGACCTTAACCGGTTTGACCTTAACCAGTTTGGTTTCTATTCTGCAAATAGTGACTTGTGAGTTCCATCTCACCATGGTTTTTCCTAGTTGGGTTTCCACGTCAAATATCTTGTGTTATGGTTGTATTGCTTTTGTGGGTGAATGCTTTATTCACATTTTGGTTTGCATGTGTGGTAACTGGTTTGACTATTAGACTGCTTTACCGGTTTATCTCTAGACTGTGTAAGTGTTTTAGTGAAGTGATTTTTGGCATACTAATTCACCCCCCACTCTTAGTATTCATCAATTGGTATCAGAGCCTATCTTTCTATAAGTTTAACCACTTGGAAAGAGATATGGGGGAATACACCATGAGGGAACTTACTCAATGGCTCACTAAGTCTGAGCAAGCCTATGATGATCTTATGGTCAAATACAAGGCATCTCAAGCAAAAAGGAGAGAACATGCAAAGAGGCTGATGGAACTATCTGAAAGTAGTTCTGAAGATGAAGCTAACATGGAAGCCATGATTGCTGAAGTAAATAAGCTGAATGATTCAAACTCCAATCTGAGAAAGGAGTTGGAAGGACTGACTATTCAGTTTAGTCAAGAGCTTGAGAACCGGAGAAAAGATGAAGATCAGACAAAGGATAGAGATCATGAGATCTCTAAGTTGAAACAAGAGATTAGTGCACTGACTACTCACCTTCATGAGAGAAGAATGGAAAAAGAAGACATGCAAGGAGAACTGAACATAGCCATCTCAGAAAATGCAAGTCTAATGGAGACAAACACTGCTATTTCCAAAGAACTCTTTGAGTCAAAGGAAATACTTGCTAAGTTTGGCAAAAGTAATGTCAAGCTAGAGCAAAATCTTGAGTCATCTAGATCGGCAAAGAATACCAATGGTCTTGGTTTCTCTGGACATGAGGAAGGAGAATCCTCAGGAACAAATGCTGAAGCATCAAAGAAGCAACTGACACTCAAAGGAAAAGGTAAGCAAAAATTCAAACTTGTTTGCTTTAACTGTCTTAAAGAAGGACACACTACCAATGTATGTAGGAGCAAAGCCTACAATAATTTTCCATATTTTATCAACAATGTACCTAGATCCAATAAGTTCAATGGTCATTGTTATGCATGCAACAAGTTTGGGCATAGAGAATTTGAATGCAGGTCTGTGATGGATAACACTAGAAGATATCCTCAAAAGACCCAAGGAACTGGTCCTGAACCTTTTGTGAACCGGAACCACAATCGGTTTAATATCTTCAATGATCAGTCGAGAAGCGGTGGTCATCAAGCGGCAACCGGATGGAGAGAAAATTGTATGATTTGTCATGGTCATGGTCACACGACTGCAACATGCAAAAGGAAGAATGGAAACATGTACAATGGACCTTGGAGAGGACCTGGACTTGTTTTCTATCACTGCAACAAACCGGGTCACATTGCAAGATTCTGCAGAAGCAGAAAAAGTATATCTGATAATATACCGATCACTCAGGAAGGAGAAATCAATGTTGAAAAAGTTCAAGGGGACATGAAGAAAACCTGGAGGAAGAAACCAACAATGTTGGAAGAGGAACTGGTTTTTGCACCTAGTGTGGAAATATCGGAACCGGCAAACTAAGCCTCAAAGGCTTAGGGGGAGAAAACGGCGAAATGCTTTCGAACCCCCGGTTTACATTGGTAAAAGACCTTAACCGGTATGCAATACCTGTCGCTTGGGAGAAGACCGGAAATGGTAAAAAGGAAAATTAGGGTTTACGCCCTAATAGAGGAGCATTAATGACGGTAGGTGAGAGACATGTATAAATGCATTTTTCAAATCATTTCTCACTATCTGTTTTCGAGCAAAGAAAAGTTTTTCAAGTGCAGAGCGAAGAAAAGGCGATTTGAGCTAAGATTTCAAGAAATTGATAAACCTTGAAAGAGATTCAAATCTAGTTTGCAAGCGGTAGTGGAGAACACAAAGCGGTGATTTGGCAACTGATGGAGAGTGGAGTGAAGCAGAATCAAGAAGCCCTAAATTCGCATTTGAAAAGGTTTTTTTCATGTTCTTGAAATACTCTACAATGGCTTCCGCATCTCATACCAGTTCGAGTACATCCATAGAGTTGGAAAGTTTTATTCAGAGGAAGTCCAAATATAATGCTTTATCACAAGTTCCGGCTGCAGTCATAGTTGAAGAGGGAATTTCTGATTTTATATATTGCAAAATAGAAGACCTAGGGTCTTTAGCTATTCACACTCAGTTAGGTCTATTTTGTGGCAAGGACAAAAAGATCAAACCAAAGTTTAGTATCTTAGAGAAGAAGAAATTCCATAATGCAGTATATTTTCTTGAAGATTTCACGGAGGATCACATCAGAATTATTTTGAGCAGAGTCCATGGTGACAAGATGTACCTGGAGAGGACGCATGATATTATGCCTTAGGAAATTCATGCAGTCACTGGTTTTTGCAACACAAGGGAAGTGCCAACCCTGAGAAAGGTGAGCAAAACCAAAATAGCCAAGCTCACCGGTTCAACCAGTGACTCATGGGGCATGACAGTTAATCCTATCAAGGATGATATGGTGAAATACGCCTGCATGGTGATAGGATACAAAACGTTTTCAGCCAACATGATTAATTCTGTATCTGCTGCAGTGGTAAATGCCACTTACCAGATGATAAAAGAGGATGCATCTTTTGACTTATGTACCGGTATGCAGAGGCAACTCCTGTTGAATCTTAAGGCAATCAAACAGGACAATTCACTGAGGTTTAAGTTTGGACAACTACTGGTAGGGTTGTTCTTCTATTTCCAAGGCTACTTTTCTGAAGTAGGAGATGTCCAGTGGTCTCCCGACCAACCAGTAACCAAGCAGATAAAGGAAAGCGTACAAGCCATTGGAACCGGCTCCCCTGAAGTATTGAACAAATATTTTGATGAGTTCAGAAGAAAGATGAGTCAGAGGGTAAGAATCTTAGGTGATATAGTGAAGAAATATGAAGATGACATCTGTTTCACTATTCAGGTGGACAAATGTTTAATGGAGGCTGTTGAGCCTAGAATGGAGGAAGTGGAGCCAATGGGCTATGAGGTTATGTATGACATGCTGGAAGGGTATGCCTCAACCCTTATTGCCTCGCCTCTTGATTCAAAGGCTAAGAGGACCAAAACCTACTTGGAGAGGATTGCACCGGCTGAAGAACCATCGGTGAAGAAAGGAAAAGAATTGGTAGCAAAGAAAGCCAAGGCAGTGCCTACAGCATCGGTACCGGCTATCAGTGCAACTCCAAGAGTGACCAAGTGGTCACCGGCGAAGAAGAAACCAGAGGTAACACCGACAAAAGTCTTCGAAAGAAAGAGGAAGACTAAGACAAATGAACTGGACTCCGAAGAAACCGAGTTTGATGAAAAGCCAAAGAAGGCCAGACAGACAAAGAAGATGAAGAAGAATGAACCGGCAGCATCCGCACCAGTAAATATTGATATCTCCTCATACAAACCTTTGACACATTGTCAAAGAACAATAAAGAATATTAGGAGAAAATTACTTCATGATTTAGTAGATTATTATGATGATTTTAATAGTGAGGAGAAAGATGAAGTACTACAGGAAATCATTCTTTATTTGTGTAAAAATGACCGGTCACCATCAGAGATTAAATCTCAGACACCGGATTCATTATTTAAAGCATTAGATAATAAATGGCACATTGCCATTGAAAAAGAATAGGAGATTAGGGAGAAAGTCTTTGCACAGTACTTCCCCACCTCTCAAATTCAAAATTATTTGATGTCCTGGATCAAAATAAAGGTCTCTTCTTCACAAGGAGAAGAAGACTCTGGTTGTTGGAGGGGAGAATTGATGATGTTGAAAAAGATACTCATCAGCATATGGCTCATGCTATCAACTCTCAGAAAGCACGAATGGCCAACCTCCAAGCGGAAAAAGAACCGGTTATTTCCAAACCGGATGAGGTTTTTGATGAGGAAGGAAACCTGGTGGAAGAACCAATCAACACTATCGATGTCGATGCCCTAGATGTAGAAGATGTCACTGAGGACATACCTTATGAGGGAACTGAATAGGGGCAACAATCAAAATAGGGCGGTGAACAGGCTAAGGAAACATAGGAAGCGACAAAGGAATAGGAAGAGAAGAAGAAGAGGGATGAAGATGAGAAAAAGAAGAAAGAGGAAGAGAAGAGAAAAGAGGAAGAGGAGAAATGAAAAGATGAAGAAAAGAAGAAACAAGAAGATGATAGGAAAAAGAAAGAAGAAGAGGATAAGGAAGAAAAGAGAAAGAAGGAAGAAGAAGAGAAGAAGAAGAAGGAAGAGGAAGAGAAGAATAAGAAGGAAGCGGAAGAGAAGAAGAAGAAGGAAGAGAAAGAACAAAAGAAGGAAGAGGAAGCACAGAAGAAGAAGGAAGAGGAAGCAAAGAAGAAGGCAGAAGCAGAGCAGAAGCAGAAAGAAGAGGAAGACAAGAAGAAGATGGAAGAGGAAGAGAAGAAAAAGAGAGAAGAGAAAGAGAAAGAAGAGAAGGAGAGGAAAAAGAAGGAAGAAGCAGACAAGACAGCTGAAGCAATGAAGAGCACACAGATGGAGACTCCTAAGGCAATTGGGAGCCAAGCCAAACTGGCTGATATCTTGAGTCCTATTGATCTCCAATCTGTAAGTGAGTCTGAGCTTATGCAGAGCATCAAGGTTGCCCAAGAGCGCCTTGAAGTCATTTGCAGGAAAAAGGAACAAGATATTATTCAGGCGGCTGTAGACACACTTACCGGTTTAATCCCCGGTACTAATCTTCCTGACACTGAATCATCACTAGCACAACTCAAACTTCTATGTACTGTAGTGGATGATCAGGTGCAGAGTCTAGAAGAAGCAGCAAAGGCCAATGTAAAGAAAGAGCACCAAAAGGCTCTTAATGTTGCTCTAGTGAAAAAGATGAATGAGCTTAGGACTGAACTGCTGAAAGATCAAAAGGACATAAGGAATGCCTTGGATGAGGGAAACTTGCTACTCAGCAAAATCTGTCAACCTCATCTGTTCTGTGATGATGTGCTAGCCAAGAAGCAAAAGCTTCAAATGGACTTATAGTCCTACTTGGGCACATTTAAGACACCTTATGATTCCTTTGCAGCATATGGGAAAACCGTTCATCGATTCCAGATCCAGTCAGCCAAGACGGAGCAAGAGATCAGTACATGGTCTAGGGATTTGCAGGAGCTTCAACTGGTATTACTTCCACGACTACAAATTCTTCAGAAGTGTTATCTGAACCTGGATGCCCTGACAGTCACACAGGAACTGAGCATAGTAGATTCCATGGAGGAATAGGTATCCCAGATGCAAACAGAGAAGGAAGTGGCAACCTCCCTACTTGAGTCCTGGTCTCTATCCATGAAACAATTTTTGCAGGACTATAAATCAGTTTTTCATATATATGGAAACAGGGTTTTTCAGCGGTACTTTGTCATTGTTGGCAAAGGGGGAGAAGTATATCTGGTTTTTGGTTTTTAAAATTTTGATCTTCTGACACAGGGGGAGAAGCATCTGGTTTTGAAATTTTGATATATGCTGTGATATATGCTATATGCTCTGATGATTATGCTCTGTATGCAAAATTGCTATACACTGTGTTGATTAAGGGATAGTGTATATTCTTAGGGGGAGCAATTTTGTTAATGACAAGTTTTTGTTGTAAAACACTTAGATGTCAAAATTTTATTTTCCTAAGTGTTGCCATCAATGCCAAAGGGGGAGATTGTTGGCATTTTTGTTTATTTATGTTGTGATTGTCATTGATGGACACACACTTGTATTGAGATCTCCTTTATATGTATGAGCTCAAGCTCAACCGGTATTTGTTCCAACCGGTATGTTGTATTCTAGTCTTTAGACTAGTGGTGATTTTGCAGAATGTGTTTCCCGGTCTGAAGCGACATGTCGACCCCAAGCGGTTCATAGATCCCAAGTGACACGAGGGAGAAAAGCGGCACAACACATTCTTACCAGTTTTCATTTTTGTCAAACCAGCAACCGATATTTTGTATGAACCGGTAATACTTTGTGATGAGTTACCAACCGACATTTTGTGATGAGTTACCAATCCACCGATTGTTTGATGGTGCCGACACATTGATGGTGCTTTTTGTGTCATGTTACTAAGTATGTCTAGATGCATTGAACCTAGGAAATTGTAATGTAATCCTATTGGACCGACATGAAATCAGATTCCTTAAAAGGACATCATGTCTAGGGTTTTAAGTTGTTGCTGAAAGGGTTAATGTCGTGCTAGGGTTTAAGGTGGAAGTTGAGAACGATCTTATTTGAGAAGATCAAGTTGTAACTATGAGAGAGAGAGAGAAGACTGAAGTAATGCTGGAATGCATTAGCTATGAGCAATATTGGATCTAACCAAGCAGTTTGTGCTATTAGATAGATCAAACACTTGTTGATTACTCACATCTTTGACAAGTCTGTAGCCCTTAACCGAGTAGGCCTCAAAGCCTTTGTAAAATCCTCTAACAAGGTGGTTCACACATGTGAATCTAAAATCCTCTAACAAGTTAGTCTTTAATCGGACATATCTCCTAATAGAGATTGAGATTCCTAACAGGATCTATTCTGGTGAAGAACATTGTAAGACCTTAACCGGTCTGGTTTCTATTCTGGAGATAGTGACTTGTGAGTTCCATCTCACCATGGTTTTTTCCAGTTGGGTTTCCACGTCAAATATCTTGTGTTATGGTTGTATTGCTTTTGTGGGTGAATGATTTATTCACATTTTGGTTTGCATGTGTGGTAACCGGTTTGACTGTTAGACTGCTTTACCGATTTATCTCTAGACTGTGTAAGTGTTTTAGTGTAGTGATTTTTGGCATACTAATTCACCCCCCCCTCTTAGTATTCATCAAGGTACACGATGACACTGATAGAATTTGGAACCATCATACCAATGAGGGTATGGTCCATTGTTGGGCAATGGTCTAATCTCAAGAAGGGTCAAAATATTATCCTTTAATAATTTTCATAATATGTTTAGATAGGAAGCAAATAATTTGGTGAAAACCTGATTTCGTTGTTGTTCCTATGTAGATCTCTTAGTTGCTTGAGGTACTATTACATCCCTCTTTTACATAACATTCTGCTTGTAGAATCATAAATTGTACACCCCTAATTAGGGTTGTCCAATTCCACACTTAGGTTAACACCTGCCTTAGTGTGTCCCATTGCATCATGAATTTTGTCCCATTGCAACATGAATTTATAGGGATTCTTTAGGAATTTGGTTATTAATCTAATTAAATCTAAAGTCCTCTCCCATCGATCCACATGTCATAAATTTGGGCCCTTAACCCTAGATGTGCCCCTTTGTATTTTATTTTAAATTAATCCTAATTTCAATATTCAAAGCACATTTTCGCATATCTATACTCCTTGGATTGACCTATCGTGTTGGATTTGACTTTATAATCACGATATCTCGCATCCCTAGTAAATCAGGAAAAGTTGGTTGGACCAGGTAGTATATTACCTGGTTTAGTATTTTTTCCCCCAAATTTCAAGTTCTTAATTTGGCGGTATTATAATGTTCAAATCCCTCTTTGTGTCAATTTTTATTAATTCTATGTCATCCTATTATCAAAATTAAAGTTAGGGTTTCATATATAAAGCCTTATTTTCCCTCATTTGAGAATCCTAATCTAGCAATTAGAAAGGGTTCCTTGTGAAGTGAAAGAGCAACTTTTGTGTGAAATCGACATCGAAAAATTCATTCATCAATCAAGCCTTCATCAACATTTTCATCAACCATGGAAGCTTTAGGATATATTGAAGAATAATAAGGAGATCACCAAGTTTTGATTGGCTTGTACCTCTTCTATTGGGATTCCCAAAGATACTGAAAGGGGGGGGGGGCGTGAATCAGTATCTAACTGGTTAATGAATTTACTTGATTTAAAACATGTAAAGCATATCAATACTGTATACCGGTAAACCAAGAATAATGTGGTAAACAAGAATAACAACAACCACATGAAAAGAACACCATAACACAGTAGTTTAACGAGGAAACCCGGTGTGGGAAAAACCTCGGTGGGATTTGTGACCCATAATATTCGCTTACTGGCCAATAAGTGAATATTACTCTTACAATAGGGGCTTGCACATGCAGGAAGGCCAAGTGCCTAGAGCTCACTGCTCAATTACAAAATAAGAAGTCACACTGACTTACAAAATGGATTATACAAATCCAATGTCTTGTACTGCTTCAAATTAGCATCTGCTATGCCAGATCCAGTACCGTTTTTAGCTCTGCTTCATACATAAACCCTTAACCTATGATTCACATATTAGGTCTGCCTTATTTTGCCTATCACATTCTTACAAAATGTTCTACAATGATCTCATACATATATGAGTCATATTACAACTCGCCATGTCGACTTACAATGATTTTATAATTAATTACAAAATACATTATAAACAAAATTCCTGTCGGCCAGGGTGCCGGTATCCTTCCTTTGTCGGTGTTCTGTGTGTCGGTGTAGAGTTTGTTGTTGCCGGTGCCGGTATATTGTCTTGCCAGTATCATATGATTGTAAGGTTGCCATCAATGACAAAACCTTCAATCACCTACAATTTCTCATTGGAGTGTGCATTTGCCAACATCTTCCTCATGGGGGCTTCACTAAATAGGCAATATCATATCATGCACATTCATATTGGGGGGTTTAATATCCCAAAAATGAGGGTGGAATATATTGCCCATCAAAAATAGGGGGGCTTTTAATTCGAGCTATGAAAGAATGCAATATTTTGTGCAAATATGGGGGCTTTTAATTCAGGCTGTGTATTGGGAGGGGGTGGAAAAAAGGAGTTTAGGGCAATATTTTTTGAAAATAGGGGGATTATTTAGTATGCCATGAATGCAGGTGATATAACCCAAGTTCACTAAGTGAAACCTCCATGCTCTTCCTTAGGATTTGGTATGGTTTCATGTTATTTTCATATCTTTCTTTTAATTTCAGATCTACATATCATTGATTTTTAGATTTACATTATTGCTTTAGATCTACATTGCATTTGTGATTTGAAGCATTTACATTACACTCATTTTAGGGTTTTTACTCAAAACATAGGGTAGCACTCTAGTTTGCATTTAGCTCACAAGAATCTTACGAACACATAAGATTCTAGGGCACACACATTTTTCAATACAATATCGGCTATTTGTGGAGGTGGAAATCACCAAAACAAGGGGTTTGACTAAGGAAAAACCCTACATAGACACAAATACACCATTTTCTAGCTTGCAAGGGTAGTTATAGGTTTTTTTCGGAGTGGTCAATCCTCGAGAGATCTTAGCAAACAGACACAAACCCATCACCAGAATCTAGACCTATATCTCAAGGACCAGGGCGCCCAATGCCCTAGTCATCTAAGACAATGGTGCTCCATGCCCTGGTCCTCCTCAATCAACTTCAAATTATATAGAAAGATCTCAAACAGTCTCAAATTTTAGCCCTCTAGTTTGCAGTTCAGTTCAATCTCCGAGACCACGATGCCTAACGCCCTAGTTTTGGAAAATCAAGTTCAATTTTCTGTCACAAGTGCACACCAGATCCCTATTCCTTGTTCTATACTTTCTGTCTCAATTTTGTTTCTATACCAAACTGTTATTACTATTGTTATAGTTGTCTTCATTCATCTTACTAGCTTAGCTTTGCATTCTCCTACATTTAGCTCATTCCCTTTCATGTCAACGAAGGAATAGAAACTCTAAAAGTATCCCTTGACTCTCTTTCACAAGGGTTAGTCAAAGTGGATCACTCCTTTAGGCACTTTCGTATTCCAATTTATATGAATGAAAGTGGGATTAGGACTTACGTTACCCAATTCCATTTTCATCCATAACACTACTATGTTTATTTTGCATTGAAATGTGATGTTATCGTGACCTTTATATGAATTATGGATTCATGGTTTCTTTTGATTAAATTCTATGAATTGAGAAAATATGTGAACTAATGTTATGACATTAATAAAGCTTAATGTTTATAAGCTTCAACTAACAACATTCTTATGACTACGTGGATGTGGATAACTCATTGTCCTCTCTGAAGGGAGGGGAAGTATCATTAGGTAGAGGGAGTAAACAAATGGAAGGTCAATTTGCCATTTGAGTTACATGAAGCCTGTAAGTATCAAACACATTTAGGGTTGTTAGTACCTAGGGTTGTTGTGTTGTGATCTAGGTTTCTAGTTTACCAAACTCTAGATTGACAGTTGAGTCGTTAGGGTTTTCTTCTTTTATGTGAACTATTATTGCTATCATGAGCTTCCATTAACTAAATCAAGATAAAAATCAATTAATCATCTAAATAGTATTTTTCTCGAAAAGAAATTAACAATACAATATATATTATTATGTATATATGTAAATAAAAGTATATATATATATATATATATGTGTGTGTGCGCCACATTGCTATGCAAACATGTATGTATGTACACATATACATATATATGTACGTATAGACTAGAATTTACATAAATACATAATCATATATGTATTTAATTGTTTGAATTACATGGAAAGTCGATTTGAAATCATTTTAATAAAATAAATTATCAGCTAATAAGCTAGATATTGGCGATATGAGAATATTTACATCTTGCAAAGCTTGCAGTGTGAACAAGCCGTCACCTTCATTTTTTTAAGGGAATTTGATTTGAAACCCAATCATCGTGGGTGTAATGTACTAAAATCAAGCAGAACTTGGAGTTTCATTTGGGGAACTCAATCGAATCTTGATTAATTTGTTTTGTAGGAACTTTGGGTTTTGACCATATACTATCGAGAAGCTTTCTTAGAAAGCAAGATTATCATCTTCTTTTCTTCGAGAAAATACACCCCAAGATCACAGTATAGTTTGGAAGTATCATATAGTAGAAATTGTAGTGCATTGGAATCGTAGGTAGCAAGGTCATTAGAAATAGAAGGAAATACATGAAGGGTTATTACCAAAATCTGTCGTTAGCATCGTGGTTGGCAGGCCACTAATTATGCCTCACAATTTGAGTTGTATGTTTACTTAAAGCATTGAAAATATTTCTTGAAGAATGTTACGTCATAGAAATTTAAAAACTGCTTCTTTTAGAGATAATTTGTTATTGTGAAACTGTAAATGCTTCTTAGTATCAACTATTCCATGTAGTAATTCATACTCTAATGGCTCTAATGGGGTCTTGCAAATAGTTTCCCATTCCTCAAATTCTATTAAAATATTTTGTTATTTAAAATCAATCTTAGAGAAGTTTTCAACTGGAAATATACAGCAATGTAAAACATTAGTAAACCAGTATAAAACAATCAATAAGTCAAGGACCTCAATGGAAGAATGCTTACTAAGCAAGAACTTGATAAATAAAATGTCCTCTAGGGTTTTTAAAACCCTAATACCAATGAAAGATTCTAAACTTGGAATAATTATCAAACACTTGAGTTGATGACTCATGTTTCTATGCATGTAAGGCAAGGATGCACATGCATGTATATGTGCATAGTACTCTAAAGCCTAACACT
Organism: Cryptomeria japonica; assembly: GCF_030272615.1. Lineage (NCBI taxonomy): Eukaryota > Viridiplantae > Streptophyta > Pinopsida > Cupressales > Cupressaceae > Cryptomeria > Cryptomeria japonica. The sequence continues at coordinate 51,765,178 of NC_081406.1, read as the reverse complement.
TTAGCAAGTCAATAGCCTAGATTTTGTCAGGATGACAAAACTTGAATTATTTCAAACAAGTCAAGTGGGGTGGTGAACTTTGACTACGGATTCAATTGTGCTTGCAATTATGAAAAACTTTGGCCAAGGTGACACATTGCCTCACATGAATCTGCCAATTCATATGATCTAGATACACTACCTAGTTAGAGTTTGTGCTAGTTAGGAGGTACCTATAGTATATGACCGACTAGATTCATGTTGGTTCAAAACACTAGGCGCAGATGGCATTAGACTTAACACTTGTTTGCACCCTCGTGAAGGGTAGGGCCACTTCCAATAGGAAGGTGTGCGAGGGACCGCCAAGTCTGTGGTTGGAGGTAAAGTGCCTCGTTGATATATGATGAAATAGATTTGATACCGGCAGACAACTGAGAGGGGGGGTGGGGGGGGGGGGTGAATCGGTTGTCTCTAAAAACCTACACAAGTTGAACTTAATTTCAGATTTGATAAATAAACATGAAAGCATAAATCAACAACACATTAACAACACGCACAACACCAAAATTTTTGATGTGGAAACCTTGCTAGGAGAAAAACCACGGTGGGGATGAACCCACAAAATAGGTATACTCTGTTAGAAGTATTACAATGGGGAATGCACATGCATTCAGGCACACTGCCTAGAGCTCACTGCTCAAAAATAGCAAGGGCTACAACCCAGGGAAGGTTCACTACCTTACAAACAGATTCAGATCACATCCAAAGATCATGAACTGAGAAAATAACATCTCTAATGCTTGGTTATAGTTCCGGTTAAGCACATAACAACTTTCATTTTCTTCTTCACACTTCTTCTCTGCTTCTAAAAGATCAATACATTATTTGCTCATACACATACTCAACCATACCTCACATAATTTTATTACATTTATTTATACATGACATCAACATTGGAAGGATCAACAAGGTTGACTCAACACTCAACACCTAATTACAAAAATATAATCATGCGCGATATGGTTGAGTATGGATCCATACAACCATATAGATTTTTCCTAAAGATAAATAACCTCTGATGTCCCTAAGTCATAGTGATAAAATTTGATGATTTGACAATTGATTTGTAGGTTTTCAAGCCTTCTAGACATGATGATAGGGTCAAATTTGACCCAAAGTGCCCTAAAAATTCAGCTACCTCCTAGATCTATAACTAAAAACCCTACTTCAAACCCTTGTAGATGTGACAAAACATAACAAAATTTGACTAACCAAAAGGCAAACCCGAGTTTCTTTTATGCCCTAGATTCAACCATGAGATCCTTGAAAACCCAATATGTACCTAGTAAATTCTTCAAGCTATACGACAATCCTAATATCTAGTAAGGAATATACAACATTGGAACTTTGATACAATGTAGGAATTGATTAGTGACTCCTCAAGACCATAGGAACACTACAAGACAAAAATAGCTTCCAAAAGAGAGAAATTGACAAGAATGGCTTGCTAATTATTGATGAAAGAATGGATTGATTGAGTATGAAATATACAATGAGATGGTCTTTCTTATAAATCCAATGTGAGAGGTAGGATTAAACAATATGTTGACACATGTCATAATCCTATACAATGAGACAACAACATCAACAAATTATTAAATGACCTAGGTAACTATAAATAAATAAAATTCATCAAGATAAGATATGATGTGTCTTATCTAGACAATTAGGAATTCTAGAAACAACACCTAGGACCTAAGTAAAGTTAATTCACGTGAATAAGTCCCCTACTAAGAACTAGCAAAAAAATAGGTACACGACCTTATTCACACCAACACATCTAATCGTTACAAGAATCTTTTTAAAAGCTTCGATACATTTCTCATGAATTTGATCATTTAACTTTACTAGAGAACAAAATAACAAATACCCAAGTTTAAAAAAGATACTAAACTTCTTATAGGTTGTCATAGATGATTTTTTACACGTCTTAAAATATCATTTATGCTTCTCATCTTGAAATATTATAAAGTGTCATAGATTTCCTTTCAATTTATGAAGTGTCAAATTATGTGTAAAGAATTTCCTACCATATTATTCTCTTTATAAAAAATATTGCCAAGTGTTTGGAAGAATACTCCACTCCACATTTGCCTCCAATCTCACATGGGCATCCCATTTCAACTTAGACTTGCAAGGTGAATAAATGACACAATCCTAACAAGAATTACTAAGCTGCTTACTCCAAAAACATAAAGAGATAATAAACATAAGGATATAGAAGAAAGAATATCATGCTTTATATGAGTGATATCAATAATAATAAAAAGTTAAAATTATATACATCCCAAAATGTATCACTAGAATAGAGTGATTTGTTTAGAGCCAAATCAGTATCATATTCTATAAAATAAGTATAATCATTATGAAGCATATTGGTAAGGGTAGTGATCGACTCTTTCTATGTGCAATATTTTGATACAGACAACTTAATGCATGCACTTAATGGACCAATAAATCCCATACAAAGTGACCTACTATCCTAGAGAGGTTCATTTAAGTATCAACCATGGACATATCTTCTTGGATGGTGTTGGAATTATATGTGCAGCCGAGGACTCTCTAAAGTACCTAACATTTGTGTAAAGGGAACTAGCTGAATTCTATTAGGCCCAATATGGAAAGCTAATGTACTGAGAGGGGAGGGGTGAATCGATACTTCAAAACATTTCTTCAACAATATCTTTACTGTTATGCATAAACCGAATAGTGCAGTAACATAATATAAAACTAAAACAAATAGATAACAATCATACATGATTCACTCCATAACACATATATTTTGGTTACGTAGAAACTCTTGGTTAGAGAGAAAAACTGTGGTGGGGATGGCACCCACAACTTCACTACTGCAATAATAAAGAGTGCTCGATTAGAGCTACATGTTTAGCTATTTCTGATAGCTTACCTTGTTAGGAGTAACAAGATCAGTTAGATCTACCTTGCTAAAGGATTTTACAACACTTCATCTAAATGTTGCACCTAGTTAGAGGCTTTACAATTTATAGACTTGATTAGAGTCTTTTACCCTGTTAAAGGTTTCTCTTTCAACTTCACAATATTACAATAAAATCATTACAAATATCTGCAACTTTACATCTGAAATGTTATAGTAGATTCTATGTGCTCAGAATAGATTACCTTGCTTATAGCATACCTCGATAACCCATATAGTAACTCGATAAACCCTTCTGTTTACTTTGTTCTTCGACTGTTCTCTAAAAACCTTCTCGGTGACCTCTGTGTCTCTGTAACAGTCTTCTTACACTCATGCACACACCTTTAACTCTTGACTCATGCTGTATAAATAGATCTCTTATGACGGTGATCCAATTCATTGCTTCGATCTTACAAACATGATTTATTGAATGAATATCATGCAAAATATTTCATTGGTTAGATAACCTCAAAATCATACACAATCTTTAAGTGCAATTTCCAATGTGATAATGGTTAGATGTGCCTCGATCTTGTAACACGTTTTCATATGCATGTCCAGGTTCAATGAATCTGGTAACACGTTTCACTCGGTGTAAATCAACTTGGTGTGTCATCTTTGCTGCTCAGTAGACATGAAATGATACTCGGTAGACAACTCGGTGTATACTGCGTTCTGTGACTGCTTTCTTCTGTAACCGACTAGACTATACATATCGACTGAATATTTCGGTAATAGATAACCGACTAGAATATATAGTATAACTTTGACATAAAACTAATGGCAATCTGATAAGTAGTAACAATCTCCCCTTTTGACATTAGTTGAGATGTTTGACAAAAACTACTTTCAAAGTTATAACTCAAAAAAAAATCTATATACTTTGCAAAATGACTATACTGATAGTATATACAATAGTCAATAAAATAATATATTAGATATACTCCCCTTGTTGATATACTATACATAACTCTGATTTTGCATGCTTGGTGATCTGTTCTTGTGCTTTGCTTGCTATTCTGTATACTGCTCTTGGATACTCTGCTTACTTTGCTCGGTATACTCCCCTTGTATACTGTACTCGAATACTATATCATTCTCTCAATACTGTATCAAAACTGTATCACTCCCCAAATATATTGAATTGCTACCACAAGACTATCATATTACTCCCCTTTTTTGACAAACATCAAAACTTAATTTCCATCTGGGGGCAGTAATTGGTCAAAAATAGATTTGTACTTGGTCTGGGCGTCAATGCGAGCGACAGAGAGTGCATCCTTTACACTGTCCATTAAAGAAATCTGTACTTGAATATTAGCCAATAACGATATTAAGCCATCTAGAGTGCTTTCCTCTTGAGTAGTAGATAGGCATGTGGCTTGGTTGATTTGTTCTTGGACTGATGAAATATGTGGAAGGAATATTGTCTGAAGTGTCATTATGTCCATCCGGATCTTGTGTTCTTCATTTCTTAAGTCCAATTGTTGAGCCATAAGTTGTTGAAGCTTTGTATAAAAATTCTGAATTGAATTTGGCTCTGTGGTCAACTTGCTTGAGAGATTGGTGATCTCTTTCTCAATTGCCTCTATTTTATTCTTATTGTCTTTAATGAATAAAGAAAATGTACAGAGTTTCTGAAATAAATAATGAATATGCTTGAGTTGAGGAGTTAACTCAACAATAAATTTGACAAGTTTAACTTTGCCAATAGCGATAGCTTTTTGTACCTCTTCTACCATTTTGGCAGTGAGCTCTTTGTCTTTCAACTTGCTCAAATACTCTGATGCATCTACTCCAGATGTTTCTATCTTTGTTAGGAGTTCATCCAGTTGAATGTGGATGGCTGCATTTGTTGATACTGTAGCTTCAGGTAGCATATCTATTAGGAGTGTTTTTACCTTCTGAAGTACTTTATTTTTCTTTTGAATGGCCATTTGCTTCTCTTGTTCGGCCTTTGCTTTGCACAGTTCACCGAAATCAATGAGTGCTTGCCCTTTCAATTTTGATATATCAACATTGGGCAACACTATTGGTTTTGACAAATCAAGTTTAAAACTATGCTTCTTCACTTTCTTTTCTTTACCTTTCACCGATGTAATTAAGACAATTGCTTGCGAGGCTTGATTACCCTCGGTAGGTTGCTCGGTAGAGGCAACACTCTGATTGGTTCTTTTAGTCTCTGTAGAGTCCTTCAGTGTCTCGGTACTTGGTGTCTCAGTTGCAACATTCTCAGTGCCAGAAGGTGCTTGAGATGTCTTCTCTTGAGTAGTACCTTCTCCTGTTGTAGATTTGTGACCTTCAGTGCCTTGATCTGTATCCTGAGGAGTTTCGGTTGAGAGAGGTTGCTTGACTGGTGGATAAGGCTGAACTTGTTCCAAGACAGATTCAATAGATACAAGTTTTGCATATGTAGTGCCTTCTATCATTTCCTGCTCCGGTGCTTCTGTATCCATGACATCTTCATCTATTTGAATGGTGTCAGCAGGGTCTTGTTTGGTAGCATCAGGACCTTGCTCGGTGACATCAGGATCATGCTCGGTGACATCAACGATTTCAACTATAGCTTACTCATCGACATCCTTGATTTTGAAGATTTCCTACCACTTTGCTTTTGTCTCATTTTCTACGTCAATATATAGCCCATTCATCAGTTTTAAGGCTCTCTGTTTGACAAGAAACTTTGAATTGTAGGTTGTTAGATGTTCCTTTATTTCAGCTACTGACATATCAGGAAAGAGATGGACTAGACTTCTTTCTCTGATATATTTCTTTGAGTCCATTGCATACTTCCACCTATTATCAATATGCAGATATAGTTCACTTGGAAGTGACTTAGCTAGTTCCAATGGAGCTAACTGAAACTTTAGAAGTGTGCAGATAACATCTTCAATTTGTCTCTTTTCATCATTGTTCCTGGTTTCATACTTAACATATCTAAATCCTCCAAATCCACCATATTCTTTTAGATTAGCACAAAAGTTTTCAATACTATGTACACTTACCTTCTTGCTCTTGACAATCTGGAATTTGCTTGCATCCTCTGATTCGGTATCACTAGACTCTTTTGCTGTAACATTTATTCAACAATATCTTTACTGTTATGCATAAACCGAATAGTGCAATAACATAATATAAAACTAAAACAAATAGATAACAATCATACATGATTCACTCCATAACACATATATTTTGGTTACACAGAAACTCTTGGTTAGAGAGAAAAACTGTGGTGGGGATGGCACCCACAACTTCACTACTGCAATAATAAAGAGTGCTTGATTAGAGCTAAATGTTTAGCTATTTCTGATAGCTTACCCTCTTAGGAGTAACAAGATCAGTTAGATCTACCTTGCTAAAGGATTTTACAGCACTTCATCTAAATGCTGCACCTAGTTAGAGGCTTTACAATTTATAGACTTGATTAGAGTCTTTTACCCTGTTAAAGGTTTCTCTTTCAACTTCACAATATTACAATAAAATCATTACAAATATCTGCAACTTTACATCTGAAATGTTATAGCAGATTCTATGTGCTCAGAATAGATTACCTTGCTTATAGCATACCTTGGTAACCCATATAGTAACTCGATAAACCCTTCTGTTTACTTTGTTCTTCGGCTGTTCTCTAAAAACCTTCTCGGTGACCTCTGTGTCTCTGTAACAGTCTTCTTACACTCATGCACACACCTTTAACTCTTGACTCATGCTGTATAAATAGATCTCTTATGACGGTGATCCAATTCATTGCTTCGATCTTACAAACACGATTTATTGAATGAATATCATGCAAAATATTTCATTGGTTAGATAACCACAAAATCATACACAATCTTTAAGTGCAATTTCCAATGTGATAATGGTTAGATGTGCCTCGATCTTGTAACACATTTTCATATGCATGTCCAGGTTCAATGAATCTGGTAACACGTTTCACTCGGTGTAAATCAACTCGGTGTGTCATCTTTGCTGCTCAGTAGACATGAAATGATACTCGGTAGACAACTCGGTGTATACTGCATTCTGTGACTGCTTTCTTCTGTAGCCGACTAGACTGTATATACTGACTGGATATTTCGGTAATAGATAACTGACTAGAGTATATAGTATAACTTTGACATAAAACTAATGGCAATCTGATAAGTAGTAACAAATTCAAGCAGTTGACCAAAACTAAATCATGATATATGTAAACCTATCTACACAGTAGTGGCTGCATGTAATTGAGAAAGTGACTCAACAATTGTTGTGAATAGTGCAATATTATCATTGTGATACAAATTTAACTCGCAGTATTATACTACTAATAGTATTAACAGATTATATCTATCTATCTAACTGAAGAACAATGTAATAACTAATCTATCAAAGTAATGAATAACTTAACTATTCCTAAAATTAACAATCTAACTATAAGAAGATTACACTACCTCGAGTGGCCCTGAGGGTTGCAACTTCTAGTCACAAAGTAACCTTAACTCAAGATATCATAAATCATCCACTTTATTCATTTATTCTTCAATAGTACATAACAAATGATAACAACTTTACTAATTAACCAAAAAATCTAGTAGAATCTAGTATTTATCACGTATTCGAAAGATCTCCCAAACTCTGACAAGATTGGAATTTATATACAATCTTGAGAGAGTGAGTTGATTACAACTTAGAAACTTCTATGAACACCTATTGATCCTCCCTAACACTAAGGATGACTTATTCTTATATCAAATTTAAAGTAACAACTAAACTAATAGGAGTCGCAATCCTAATTGAACTCTTTTTCAATTATAAATCAGAAAGGATAGGAACATGCAAGGGTTGAATAAATGCCATAATGAATTATGAATCCACTAGCCGACAAAATCCTCCATATTCCTTGAGTGTATTAATTCTTTAGAGATAAGGTCAACATGGCTTCTTAAAAGTTGTGCTTCAATTGACAACTTCTTGAATGTCTCATCACGAGCCACATGGAACATTCTTGTTTGGCCGTGGGCTAATAGTTGATCCTTTAGTTGTAGGTTAATCTCTTAGAAAAGGTATTCATACACATTGTCACCATTTATAACATTATGAGATTATATTAGCCATGAATATCCACAAAATACATTCATTAATTATATGTCATATATCACCTATTAAGTTAAAACAAGGTTTAGGAAAAATTATTTAATACATATAAATATCTTGTGAAAGATTGAATAAAATAGATAAAATAAAATAATTTCTAGATCATATCACTCCCCCCGACTATAATTTTTCTCGTCCTCAATAAAACTAAGGAATAAGGTTACACTATAGTGCAAAAATCCTACAATGTACTAACTCATTGACACCTATACCGTGCATCATATAGAATCATTTCTATCTTGTTATCTTCTTCCACAATTCCTTCTCTTTAGCCATGTCCACCAAATTTCTTCTTGACGAATGTAGAATTGGATACAGGAGGAGTGGTGGATGCAATGTTAGTGGGATCTAGAAGTTATATCAATATCTATGGGATCTCTAATGTACCTTTTTGCCCTTGATTCTAATGTAATGTAGTTATAGACTGAATAGGGTTATTTCCTCTTGAGTTTAGGGGTGAGCTCACTCCATCTATTTTGAAAAACCACCATTGTATCTTTTCCTGATCCAGTCACCATTGCTTTGAACCTTCTATAATCCTTTGTTCTACATTGATTAAATTTATTAGCCACTTCTTGTTTATTGATGAGTTCTACCCATTCATCCACAATCTTATCTAGTTCTATAGCTTTTACTCTGATTTGAAGAGGGGATCACTTTTCCATTTCTTGATATACCTGAAGCAATTCTACCCTTTCAAGTTCATTTTTTATGCAAGATGTAAGAGCCTTAAGCTTAACTACATATATCAATGAGTTCAAAGTGGCTTTATAAGGAACAACCAGGTTTTGAAGATAAAAAACACACATTTGATCCTGTTTTTGTAGAGAAACCCTTGAATAAGCAATGAGAAATTACCTAGGTGTAATTGAGGAGATACAAAGGTCACTAATAAGTTAACTAATTTGAAAAAATAGAATATTTTTTTAAATATAAGGCATATACTCAGGCTGGTGGTGTACATTGCCAAGTTAGCCAACTTTTCCAAACTAATTGTTAATTTCTTCCCTTTTGAGTCCTTTTCATCTTATTTGGCCTCATATTTGGCTTTAATATCCTCCTTCTCGTTCTCCCATTATTTCTTGAAGCAGTCAAATTTTACTTTTACATGACATATAGAAAGTCCAGGGGTTAATTTTATAAGTGGCGGGGTGTCATATGAGGGTTTGCTTCCTTAGTAGGAGATGGTTTACTCTTCTGTAGCTCTGCTATAGGTAAGTGTGCTAGCTTACTTAGCTCTATACCTTTATGCTGATCAAGTATCAACTATGTTTCTAACTCCACAACATTCCCCTATAATCCAATTTCACTTTCTTTATAACCCTTCAACTTCTCTTCTAGTTCTTGAATTTTCTCGAGGGTTGATTGTAGCTCTATATTTTCTTTTTCTTTGATGAAAAAATTCTTAGGTGTAGTATCCATTCCAATATTATCATTTGATTCCATATGAGGGGTTAACTCTTTCTACCCTAGGCTTGATGGGTCCTTAACCTTATTCTTGGCTATGTAAGGTCCATCATATGATTCATGCTTCAAGCTAGCCTGTACATAAAATTTTTGTATTTTCTCATCTAGGGTTTCATTATTTCTTTTATTGAATAAATACCACCTCTTTGAGTTAGTTTCAACATTAAAAACACCCCTATGATCTTGAGGCTTTTGTCCTCCTGTAACCCCTTTCTCCTTAAGGCAGTGTGAATCCCTTTTTGTTCTCCTATGCTTTTCAAGCTTTTCTTTTTTATGTCTTTTCCTCTAATGTTTCCCTTAGCCTTAAGTTCTTCAAGTTTTTCTTTAGGCTTATGTTTCTTAGGCTCCTCTTTAGGATTTTGTTTCCTAGGCTTCTCTTCAACCCTATATTTCTTTAGTTTCTTCTTGGTTGAAGAGGAGGAAACAAAGTCTTTTCTTTTCTTAGTTTTAGGTGGAGATGGAGGAATAATGCTTCCTCATTGGGATGATATGGGCGATTCCTTAGATGTTGTAGGTCACTCTTATGGTGGCTCTTCACTTGTGCTCCTTAAGGCTATGGGTAAGCATCAAATGAACATGTAAGTCATTCCCTAAATTTTCTAATACATTCTCCCTAGGGGGTTCAATTTCCTTTTCTTCCCTTGATTAGTCAACATTTTTATCAATCCTATCAATAGCACCTCGTATGTGTCATAGGAGTCTATTGTGAAGGTCATCCCAAGCACAAAAATCTTTCCAAGTAATGTTTGGGAATTAAGAAGATTGACTTCTTTTTACCAACAAAACAACCAAGTAGCGGTGTGATAGAGATGAATATGTCCTTTTTCTTCTAAATTATATAGCCATCCTAGTGAGCATATGGTGCAGGTAGTTGGGAACATCTACCAATCTATTGTGGCACACATGAATTAATAAATTGAAATTAACTATGTAAAGAAGATAGTGACTTCCATCGCAAGTTAAAATATTGATCACATGGTTTTCTATTTCTCTACACAGTGATGGTAAAATGAGGCACTTGGTCCCTTGGGATGAGATTCAAATCTCTCCCTTAGTCTGGAAATTTTTGCCTTGACCGAGATTACGATCGAAGATGTAGGATAGGCTTCTCTTGTCGAACTAGGTATACTAGATAGTTTTAAAATTGTTGCATTAGATGCTTCCACTCCTAGTCCTTTAATTATTGCTTCACTATTTCAAAATGTTTCTACAAATTCCTCCATCATATTGTCATTGTATTCTATTAGCTTTAAGCAGTAATAAATCCAACAAGACCTCTTGAAGAATGAAAACCACTCTACACTTGTTAGTAAAAAATTATGTTCCATGGAATCTCTCTTGACAATGTCGCCACCCATCCTTACTACTTGGAATCTTTCAAATAAATTAAATTGTACCAATCTCACTTCCTTGCTTTCACACTGTGCTCCTTGTCTCTGCACTTCACACTATATCTCCAAATTTTGTAAACTTTGTGTAGACACCTAATATTGTCCTAACCTAATTAAATAAGTATTTTTATTTGTTTAATTAATTCACCAATCCTTTTGTTTTTCTATCACAATTTAAATAAATAATTTTATTTATTTAATTTATGTGGCCCTCCCTCTATTAATTAAATAAGTTCTTCAATTTAGTTTATTAATTCATCTAGCTTTTCTCCTCATGTATCTTAACGACTCCCTTTCTTTTATCATTTCCTCTACCCACCCTTCAATCTTAGTCGACCATATTTTGTCTCACCTCTAAATAATATCCCTCCATTTTTAGTATGCTCTCTATATAAGAGGCTTCCTCCTCTCTCTTTCCATTAATCGAATCTTGGAGCATACTTACATTTTGTTAAATTGAATTTAGTCTACACCGTCACAATCAAGCTACTCTTGGCAAGAGACACTACATAGATGACCGGATGTTGTCATTGATGGAAAGTGGAGTAAGATATTCCTTTCATAGTTCTTAATTTGTTCATATCGGAAGACAGATTGAGTTATGGTGAGGTCTGGTGAGATAGAACGGGACATCCGACAGAGTGTACAATATTTTCATTGGCGGTTCATTTAGGTTGGATATTTGGTGTTGCGGATCTCAGAGAAGCATTGTGGATGTGTAATATACCATATTCAAGGGTTGTGGTCTCCGATGATAATTCTTGAGTTGGAAGGTCCAGTTTTTGGTTAGAATAGTGTTCATCAATAGTAATGTGTGGATATTCATTGTGCGGATCTTGTGGATCATTTATGTGTTTGAGGATATTTAGCCAACATGTGGGAAGCATGTGGACAATTCTTTTTGGTCTGCATGATTGTTTTGATTTGGATTGAGCCGACTTGTTATACACGTTTCATTTGCGTGTTATGTGTTTTTGGGCCGACATGTGAAAGACTTAATTTTATGTTGCGGATATAAAAGAAATTGATATGAATATTTTTGATATCTTTAATTGTGTGGAAAGTATCTGTGAGATATTGTGCACAATTTTGCGTGCATATGTGATTGTACTCCAGTATAATGTAGGACAATAGAACAAATAAGTGTAGTAGAGCAGAGTAAGATTATGTGTTTTGTGCTTAATAAGAACTATACTTAGACATTTGTTGATTCTATTCAATATTTCAAACCTTCTTGTAATATTTTGTAATCATTTTGTAAGGCAGTGAGCCTTTCGAGGTTGTAGCCCTTATTGTTAATTGAGCAGTGAGCTCTAGGTAGTGTGCTTGAATGCATGTGCATTCCCCTTATGCAATATTTCTATACTTCTAACATAGTATATTAATATTGTGGGTCTCAATCTCACTGTAGTTTTTCCCTTAACTGATTTTTAAACGTATAAATTTTGAGTTATGGTGTTGTGGATATATGCTTTGTGTTTGCATATTTCTTTTGTTGATTTGGATTAGATGGTTGAAAAATCAGTTTAATAATGTTAAAGATTGTAGAAAACTGATTTACCCCCCTCTCAGTGTTCCTTGATTCCAACAATTAGTATCAGAGCCTAGTCCCTTAGAAGAAGTTTAACAACTTGAGGAGGATTCGGGAAAGTAAATAAATGGATTTCGGTAGTCTTAGACAACAACTTCTTGTTGCACTTGAAAATATTGATCAATCAAAAGCTGAGGTCCAGCAAGTAAAAGTAAACCTTAGGGACACTGAGAACATAATTGAATCATTGAATGATTAGCTAAACAAGTTAAGAGAAAAGAGAAAGGAACTTGTTGATAAGATGAAAGAGAAAGAAAGTCAAAGCATCGATGACAAAGCCTTGAAGGAGAAGACAAAAGAATGTGAAAAGCTTGCTAGAGCTAATGCAATCTAGAAGAATGAGATGTAATTCATAGTGACGAGATTAAAAAAGGAGATCAAGGAAAGGAAGAAGAATGAGGAATATCTTGCTCAGTTACTGAAAGACAAATCTGATGAATGTTGTAGATTTGATTGTGATAATGGACAACTGAAGCTTGACCTGCAAGACTCCAGACAACATGAGGAAGATATTGAAAGGCAAATAATTCTTATTAGATATGATATTGAAGTTTCAAATGAGTAGAAGGATAAGTTTAGAATCATCTTATCCAAGCTTGATGAGATGCTTGAAATCCAGAAGAATGCTAGTGACACAAGAGATCTTGGATTTGAGAAAGGTGAAAGCTTCGGATTTGGTCAAGGCAATACCAAATCAACACATCAGAAGAATGATTCTAGAAGGCCTCTGGTAAGGCAACCTAATGCTCATAAGTTCAATGGTAACTATTTTGTTTGCAATAAATTTGGCCATATGGCTAGTCAATGTGGAAATAGGATGAATAATATGTTAGGCCCAGTATGGAAAGCTAATGCACTGAGAGGGGAGGGGTGAATCAGTACTCCAAAACTTTTCTTTTGTAATAACCTTACTGTTATGCATAAACAAAATAGTGCAGTAACATAAAACAAAACTATAATCAACAGATAACATTCATACATGATTCACTCCATAACACATATATTTTGGTCATGCAGAAACTCTTGGTTAGAGAGAAAAACTGTGGTGGGGATGGCACCCACAACTTCACTACTGCAATAATAAAGAGTGCTTGGTTAGAGCTACATTTAGCTATTTCTGATAGCTTACCCTGTTAGGAGTATTAAGATCAGTTAGATCTACCTTACTAAAGGATTTATACAACACTATATAAGTGTAGCACCTGGTTAAAGGATTTACAATTTATAGACTTGGTTAGAGTCTTTTACCCTGTTAAAGGTTTCTCTTACAACTTCAAAATATTACAATAGAATCATTACAAATATCTGCAACTTTACATCTGAAATGCTGTAGCAGATTCTATGTGCTCAAAATAAGATTACCTTGCCTATAGCATACTTCGGTAACTCATAAAGTACCTCGGTAAACCCTTCTGTTTACTTTGTTCCTCAACTGTTCTCTGATAACCTTCTTGGTGACCTCTGTGTCTCTGCAACAGTCACAATACTCTGTGATTTCTCATGTATCACATAAGTCTTGCTTCATACACATATGCACATACATTTCTCACATTCACACCTATTTCTAACCCTAAATTCATGCTGTATAAGTAGACTTCTTATGTCGGTGATCTGATTCATTGCTTCAATCTTACAAACATGATTTCTTGAATAAATAACCATGCAAAATATTTCATTGGTTAGATGACCTCAAAATTATACAAAATCTGTATGTGCAATTTCCAATGTGATAATGGTTCTGTGTGCCTTGATCTTGTAACACGTTTTCATATGTGTGTCTAGGTTCCATGAATCTGGTAACACGTTTCACTCGGTGTATATCAACTCGGTGTATTATCTTTACTACTCGGTAGACATGAAATAACACTCGGTAGACAACTCGGTGTATACTGGGCTTTGTGACTGTTTTCCTTCTGTAACCGACTTGGCTGTTCATACCGACTAAATATTTCGGTAGTGGTAACCGACTAGAGTATATAGAAAGAATTTGCATATAAAACTAATGGCAATTTGATAAGTAGTAACATAATAATGGTCCATCTTTCTTCAGTCAATGTTTTAAATGCAACAAGTATGGTCATAAGTCAAATGAATGCAAAAGTGTGATGAATATCTTTCAAAATAGGAGAAATGACAGATGTTATGCATGTGGTAGGTTTGGAAATGTTGCTAATCAATGCAGATCAACAGGAAATTAGATGAATTGCAGGCCTAGACAAGGAAATGTTGTTTACTATATGTTTGCAACAAATCCTGTTACATTGCCAAGTATTACAGAAACAAAAATATGAATAGGAGAGGTCTAGAAAACAAGAACACGAATGTGAAGGCAAATGAGAAGGGATAAGTAAAAGTTGAAGAGATAAGATATTAGATGAAGAAGACATGTGTTAAATAGAGTGATTCTGAAGTAGGAAGTGGATCTGCCCCTGATTCTGGTGCCAGAACTACATCCAGTAACTAAACTAAGGCATCCGACCTTGGGGGAGTTATCATGAAAATATTATAAACCCCCTGTTTGAGATCAGTACTTGATTTCAGAAGGTTGCAAAAACTGAATTTGATGATGAATAATCTATCTGAAGGATTTCTAGAAGATTATGAGTAGATTTGAAGTTCTCAAAAGGAATTCTTGAAGATATAGAGTATCCGAAAGTATTAGGGTAAAGTGCATTTATTACAGTGAAAAGTTAGGTATGCAGAGGATAAAAAGTGACTTAATCACTTCATTTGTCACTTTGAATTTGAGGCAATAGTGTTTGAAGAGGTCTGAGAGAATATTGACAAGTGAGATCAAGCATCGAACTAATTTACGAAGCAAAAACCAAATCAGGTGGTAAAGGTATTTATCGGTGAAACTTCTCAGTTTGAAATTTGAAATTGCTAAAATGGCCACATATGGTACTTCTATCCCTTTAGTTGTTGACATCATGGAGAGAGACTAGTCTAATTTCAAAAACCATCCATTTATCTCCATGAAAAATGATCCAAAGAGTGTGTTTCATTAGTCCCCTATGGTGTGTTGCACATTGAGGATGTTAGGGTTTACACTCATTGCCCTGTCGAGGAATTGGGAAGCCCTAATTTGTTAAATCTCTACAACAACTAGTTATTTGGTGGAAGTTTGATGCTTAAACTAGAATTAGAGGTTTTCAAGAATAAGGGTTTCATGCAGTATGTAAGATTCCCAATGTTTGATGAACCCAAATGGGTTGGGTATGTGTTGAGCCAAATGCGTGACGAGTTCATGTGGTTTAGCAAGACCTACAAGATCACAAAGAACACTATTAGGACTATGATAGGGTTGTGTTCATCTAGAGAACTACTCTTACTGGAGGCTATGAAGAATGAAATTGTTACAAATGCAACCGGATCAGAGTTTGATCACAGGGAAATGACAATTAATGATATTTTGGAATATGATATTAAGTTTTCTTCAATGGTGATTGGTTACAAGGTTTATTAGTGTAGCAGGGAAAAATCTATTTTCAAAACAACCATTTATGCTACATATGAAATGATGAGGGAAGATACGAAGTATGACCCCTATGAACTGCTCCAGAGAGATATTGAAAATTTTGAATCTAAGACAAATGAGAACAAGAAGCATCCATTCAAATATGGAACTTTGATTCTATGTTTATTTTTCTACTTTATGAATGAAGTATTGGGAGTTGGTTTGATACAGTGGGCCTTTGACAGACCCATGGGTGTTCAAATAAGAGAATATTTATACAAATCCGGTGACTCTAAAGTTTGGAATGCTAACTTGTGGGGATACTTTAATAATTTTCAGAAAGAGATGCATGAGAGGGAAAAAATCCCTAAGTCAATTATGGAGAAATATCAAAACACAATCTGTTTCATGGTAGACACTAACCAATTATTTATGAAGGCAGTTGAACCAAGAACTTCATGGATCATGCCTATGGGATATGAAATAGATGAGCATATTTTAGAGCTCTATGCACAACACCTACTGAGAAAACTAGTGGATCCATCAGAGGAAAGGTTTGGAACCTATGTAGAGAAAAGTTTAAAGTTGCATCAATAATTCAAAAGGCCAGAAATCCAGAAGAAGGTAAGGAAGGAGGTTGAAGCCTATGCATAGAGAGTAGGGATTTCTAAGGAAGCGGTCCAGGAGGAAAGAAAAAGAAATATCTTGTTAGAAGAGTAGACCGTTAAGATGGAAAAGACTAAACCAAAATCTATTGCACCTAAGCCAAAGCAATCAAGAAGTACTGCTCCCTCCTTTGGTCTTGTAAAACCAACCAAATCATCAGTAAAGTCATCTGGCAAGGGAGAGAAGAGAAAAACAATAATATTTGTCATTGTAGATGATGAATAGACCAAATCAGATGAAGTGGTGAAGGAGGTAAAGGGAAAAGCTACTAAGGCCTCTAAATTTACAAAGGAGAATCCATCCGGTGGAGAAAAATCTGGTAAGAAACCAAAATCATCCGGAATTGATAAGGTAATGAAGCAAGGAAAATTTGAAGTTAAACCTCCTATGTCCTTGAATGAAATTGTAAATGAGGTAGTAAAGAATGGTAATCTGAAGCCTTTGACAAAAATGGTATGACAATTTTGATGAGAATGGTAAAAGGACCTTAGAAGAAGCTACTATAGAATATTTGAACATATATAGAAAAACTTTAATAGAATTCATGTCTAAAATACCTAAGAGTTTATATGATGTTTTGGATATGAGGAGAGTGACAACAAAAGCAAAAGAAGAGAGATTAAGAGAATATGTATTAGCTAAATTATGCTCCATAATTTCTAAGGAGGAGACTGCAAGAAGACTTAAGTTAGCTAAGAATGAGTTGCAGAGTAAAACAAGAGTGAATAAGATAATGATAGGGAAAATAAATGAAGTTGTAAAGGACACTAAAGCAATTTTGAGAAAAATTTTGTTACAGAACCAGTATGAAGTTAATCTGGAAAAAGGACAAGATGATACTCACTCGGAAACACAGAACATGAAATTATAAGAAGAGAAGACAAAGGTTGAGATCCTTCTATTTTGTATGAGTAGGCAAATGATCATGTAGAGGTGAATGTTCTAGAAGATACCATAAATGAGGATGCAGTGGATAAGGGTGAAGGTGATGCAAGAAAAGCAGATGAGGTTGAGGGTACTCACAATCCTCCGATTGAAGATTAAACAGAGAAGGATGTAGAGAAGGAGAAGGTTGAGGTAAAAGAAAAACCCATTTCAGAAGCAAGAGACACTGCAAAGGCAGTGAAGGGAAAGAAAACAATTGATGATCCAAATTTGTGTAAGGTCCAATTAACCTCGCCTCTATGTCGCCTATCCAAAAGCTTCAACTAGCATCATTTTCTCAAGCTAAGGCCAAAAAGGATCTCTTAAATTCTCACACTGAAGACAATATGTTGCTAACCCTAGAATCTAGTGCTTAGGAGAAACTTATGCCCTCATTTCAGAAGAAAGCGTCAAATTCCCCATCTGGTCAGTTGAAGAGTTTAATCAACTTTGTGGACAGTCACTTTGAGTCTTTTGAGAGATCTGCTGAAGTGAAGGTTCACTATGAGTTTAATGCTAAGAGGGTTCAAACTTTGAAAAGAATGATAGTTGATGATAGAGCCACATTAGAAACTTGTGTGAAAAGCATGCAAGATAGTTTAACAGAAGGCGGCAATATTTACAAATCATGCTTATCACTATTAAAATTCATTGAGAACATTGAGAAGAAATACAAGGAGCATAAGGATGAGTAAACACAAATATGTACGTCAGTTGATCCATTATCAGTCTTGGTGAGTATCCATCAAGATCAAGTGATATCATTACTTGAGAAGATCAAGAATTTGAGCCATGATAAGGAAAGAATAATTGGGAGAGTTAGTGAACTTAGGAGTCATATTACTCCCAAGTTGGACACTATGTTTAGTGCCTTGATAGATAATCAAGCTGCATAGGCCAGTAGTGAACCGACAGATCTCAAAGCAGTAGAAGCACAAGCATATATGTTCAATGGGCTTATAACGATTTTAGAATGCCTCCAGAAGGGTTGGGATAGCCATTTGGATTCGCTGAAGAAAACTTATGCAAATATCTTCAAATTTTTGTAAGGACTGTGTGTATATATGTATATAGAATTTTGGCTTGAATTTTGATTTCTGGATCCCTATCTTTTCCATTGATGTCAAAGGGGGAGTGTAGAGGAGTAAAAAATGTTGATCTAAGGGGGAGCCTTTGATTTATTTTTTTGAATCTGGTTGTTAGCTTTTTTGGTTTTGACACTTAGTCATTTTTTTCTACGTAGATGATCAAATGTTGTCATTGATGGAAACTGGAGTCAGATATTTTATCGGCAATTCTTAATTTGTTTATACTAGAAGATAGATTAAGTTATGGTGAGATTCGGTGAGATAAAACATGACATTTGGCAGAGTGTACAATATTTTGATTGGCAGTTCATTTTGGTTGGATATTTGGTGTTGCGGATCTTGGAGAAGCATTGTGGATGTGTAATCTACCTTATTCCAGGGTTGTGCTCTTTGATGATAATTCTTGAGTAAGTTGGAAGGTCTGGTTTTTTGTTAGAACAATGTTCATCAACAATAACATGTGGATATTCATTGTGCAGATCTTGTGGATCATTTTTGGTGATCATTTGTATGTTTGAGGATGTTTAGCCAACATTTGGGAAGCATGTGGACAATTATTTTTGGTCCACATGATTGTTTTGATTTGGAGTGAGTTGACTTGTCATACACATTTCATTTGCATGTTATGCATTTTTGGGCCGACATGTGAAAGACATAATTTGATGTTGCGGATATGAGAAAGCGATTGATGAACATTTTTTATATTGGTGATTGTGTGGTAAGTATTTGTGAGTGATTGTGTGTAGTTTTACGTGCACATGTGAAGGATTTGTGCTCCAATAAAATGTTGAACAATATAATAGAGCAGTGTAGCTGAGCAGAGTAAGATTATGTGTTTTGTGATTAACAAGAACTATACTTAGACATCTATTGATGCTATTCAATAGTTCAAACCTTCTTGTAATCTTTTGTAATAATTTTGTAAGGTAATGAGCCTTCTGGGGTTGTAGCCCTTATTATAAATTGAGCAACGAGCTCTAGGCAATGTGCCTGAATGCATGTGCATTCCCCTTATGTAATATTTTTATACTTCTAACAATGTATATTAATATTGTGGGTCTCAATCTCATCGTGGTTTTTCCCTTAACCGGGTTTTCCACTTATAAATCTAGTGTTATGGTGTTGTGGATATTTGCATGATGTATTTGCATCTTTCTTTTGTTGATTTAGATTATATGGCTGAAGAATCAGATTAATAATGTTAAAGATTGTAGAACATTGATTCACCCCCCTCTTAGTGTTCCTTGATTCCAACAACTACATCATCACAACTACATTCGTTCCCCATTAAGCTCTTGTGCAAGCATTAAAATCTGAGAGCAACCATAGCAAAAACAAGATCAAATGGAGATAGGAGAACAAAGAAGATGAAACCCATTTGAATGTGTGAAGGTATCATTTGTTTTATTTTATAGTTTTGCATGTTTGATGGTTCTTCATTGATGTGTTGTTGAATTTTATTATAGATCTAAGTTTTTTTGGTTGGAACTAGGGTTTGCAATATTTAGGGTTCAAATTTGACACATACATTTTGACACACCTGGTGGGACTCTTGTCCCTTGTTTATAACTTTTTCTTTGAGCTTTTAGTGCTTTCAGATTTGCAGACCATTTTGCATCAATTTATGAGCAATTTTGTATTTTTGGCAGTTTTTGTTTCTTTCGTCAAATCCTAATTCTTACTATGTTTTTTGGTTATTATCGAGGTGTATGCAGTCATTATGAACATGTATAGAACATATATCCCCATGTTTTTATTTTTTTTAATTCTATCCTAACATAATTTTGTTATTTTCTATTGCGTTTGTGGCAGGTTTAGGCATGTGTGTGATTTGTTTCGGTGTATATGGTTTAAATAGGATTTTCTAGATTTTTTTGCATTTTATATTTGTGTTGCAGATTTAGTAGTTATTGGCACACATATGATCATTTCTACTATGTATACAATTTTATATAGATGCGTCTGTGCAAACTCCTAATGTGTTTTTGTTTTGTATTGTTGTGTCTATGGTTTTGTAGGTATCCTATGCTTTTGGAGTTGTTTTTCATTTGTCGAAGACCCTCTTGTATTATTTTCTATTATTATCTCTCTCTAATCATTATGTTTGCAGGTTGGGGGTTACCATTTGAAACTACCGTTGGCATTGTGTTGTCATTGATGGCAACCGATATAGAATGTTACTAGTATAGCTTGTCACCAGTAAGAAGAGGATGTCAAATGATATTTTGGTCATTGGATTCACCACTACACAAGTTAGTGTTGGAGACATAAGTTGGGACGTTGACTGGTGAATAGGCATTAGAGACATTTGGCATTATGGTAATGCCAACCAGTGAGTATTGTGTTAGAAGTGTATGGTTACCAATCAGTAAGCAAGCAAGGTTGAGCTAATAGAGAAAGTGTAGGAAACCGGTATGCAGTTAGATGTCATACAACAGGCCTCCCATAGGATAAAGATGTTCTTCACCGAATGAAGAGAAGAATGACAGAAACTGTGTTGCCTCAGATAGAAAAGAAGACATATGGAAGTCTACCAGGTTATGTGTAGAAGATGTATCCGCTCAAATAAGGAAGTCATATTGGTGTAATACTGGAAGCAAACTGAGCACAATATGATGACAACCATTCCCATCAGTCATTGGCCAACAGGTGACAAGGATCCACTCCCACTGGTAAGTGTTAATGCTTAGCTTATCTCCCAACATGCATGGAATGCATTATAACTCTTCAAGATAGATTAGTCAAGAAGTTAAAGGCAGGTGATTGCGAGCTCACACTGAATGAACAAGTAAAAAACAAAGATGCCTCAGGTGCATGAAACCAAAGATGTGCACCAGATCAACAACAAAAAACATGATGAGCTACCGGCATAGAAGAGGAAGAGCGAGTTGTGATGTGTTTGCCACTTTGGCAAGCCGATTTAGAGGAACCAGTAAAATGAAGATGAAGGTTAGGGTGAGCAACTATAGACATGGATGTTATCGAAATGCAGATGGAGTTTGGTGTCACCAATGTGCATGGTATGTTACCAATATACAAATAGGAGATATTATCAGTATAGATGTCCACCGGTAAAGATAACAAAGAGAGAAAAGAGTGCAAAAGTGAAAGGCTCCCATCAAATGAAGATGAGCAAGTAGTAGATTGACAAGTTTGGTGATCGGGCTAATGTATCCCTCCTACAGAACAAGAGATTGCATGGTTCAAAGGTTGATCGGTTAGTGCATGATCGGTAGGGAAAGAGGACCACTTGTATAAAGTATACATCGGTTGTGTGTTGTGGTTGGTGACTGAGCCTAAATTGAAACAATGGATTGAGCTAAGATGGATGTCGACAAAGAAGACACATGGACTCCAGGTGTCAAACGTGAAGTTGCAAATAGACCATGCATTGTCGGTGAGGTAGTTGGTGATTAGTCGACATTAATATCAATTGCATAAATCATGGGTCGAGAGTAGAAGGATGCGGCTCGAGGAAGATTAGAAGGTTGATAGATGTGATGCAACAATCGATGCAAGATATCTAGGTGAAGATCGAATTTGGTGAAGGAAACAACTGAGACATTTATGGTGACTGACAGAGCAAGGCTGAAAAACAAGTTACGGTTTTCTATATTTAGCAAACGTGTATTGGAAGCAAAAACACAATGGAAGTGATTGATTTGTTGTAGGAAGTCAATCCCCAAGCAAGATTTGATTGGATTCAATAGGGATTGGGTCGGTAGAAGAAAAACCTATCGCCCCAAATTTGAAGTGATATTTTTGGCGGGAACGTGCAGAGATAAATAGGCAGACCAAAGATTAGAGTGTTTGACGATGCTGCCAGATGCTGCAGGCTAGAGAGAAGAGAAGAAGAGCATGACAGTGCCTTGTGTAGTCAAAGTGCAAGTTGCAGAAGATAATAGCAATTGAGTGTGTGGAGGTGCGACCGGTAGCAGGGTTTAATAGAGGTGTAACTAGTGATGTCAAGGTGACCGGTGAACTGTCATTGAGTATGACAGTGGTGTGAATAGGCAACGTGCGTACTATTAAGAAGGAAGTAGAGAGGAAGGCTACACAGAGTGAACTAGTGGAAAGAGTGGTTTAGGAGATCCAACAAGGCAGATAATAGTGCAGAGGTTAACTGGTAAGTTGAGTAACTAGTAATGAGTGCATGTTTTCACAGTTCATCTAACTAGAAGAGTTAGAACCAGGGAGTTAGCAACAGTGAGAAAAGGAGGGAGCAGAGAGTGAAGCAAAGTGTGAATCGACAAAGAAGAGGTAGAGTGGCAGAAAGAGAATATAATTGATAAGGTTGATGAGGAGTGAAACCGATAGAGGAATCATTTTCAGAGGTTACATAACTCATTTGTAATTGGGTCACAACTATTGTATTATTTGTAATCATTGTGATCACTGAGTTGGTACTCAGTGCAGGGGTTGGTGCTCCTTGGGTTGGTGCCCTAAACTTTGTAATATAGTGTTTACTGTGAGGCTAGATTGGAGCAGTAGACTCCAACAACATTTCTCACCGAGGTTTTTCCTATACTGGGTTTTCCTCATATATCCTATGTTGTGTGATGAATCCTTGTGTGTGCTTGCATAATTTTCTCTTCCCTTATCTCATCGGTATGTCATCTTGGTCTTTGATATGCTAACCGATATTCACATTTAGGATTAAAAGGGTAAAGATTGGAAACCACTAATTCACCCGCCCCTCTCAGTGGTATCTTGTGTTCTACAACTACTAATCCATTTTATTTGAACGGGTCATTAGGTGTCTATTTGTGATTTCATAGAATAGCTCACATTTTAATTTGGTCATTAAAAATAACTCTTGTTTGAAGTGCCTTGCACACTTGTACCCTTTATGTTGTAGAACCCTAAGGTGTTTGTGAAATTATCCTCTCACCTTGCCTTCATGGACTTTGGGTGTAAGATAAATTACTAAGCATCTTCTTTTTCTTTTTAGAGGGCCTACCTTTGGAGATTTGATCAATCCAAAAGACAACGACCCAAATAATTTTTTTCGTCGACCAACTATATAAAAGGTAAAGGTGAAAAATGGAGCCTAACTTGGGAGTATATGTCATGAGTGTCAATTTGGGGGTAAAATCTCTTTTTTTAGGGTCACACAGGGTTGATTAAATCCTTAAGAGGCTTACTAAGCAAGCAAAAGTACACGAGTCCCTCAAGCAATGACTAAAAACCTCATTTTTAGAGACCCACCCTATTGATTGAATTATTGGTGTCACTCTTAGTGCAAAGGTGTAGCAACAGACCTTGAAGTTACTCACCACCTGGCTCTCTTGAGAGGAGACAAATTCCTCGACTTTGCATATGGTATACGTAGCTTTTCAAGGATAGGGTGATTGGGTCATCCTTCCAGTCCTAGAGGCCCCTACCTCTCCTCTCTTGCAAAGACAAGATTGCAAAGCACCCCTTTAGGTAGTGCACTTTTGAGTCGAAGGAGATTCAAAGTGTAGGCTTGAGTTTTCTGCCATTGGACATTGACCTTAGGAATAGGAACCGTTTGGTGTGTCTTCTTTTGTGATAAGACTAGTGGAAATTTGGGCTTTGATGAGCCTATGCCATACCCTTATTACCATTAATCACACAACAACCATTGTGTCTTCTTGTTTGCAATATTTGTTGCCATAATTATCAACAAATAATTAGATTTGATCACATTGATGTACCTAAAAACAAGATTCAAATTTGGGCAGACATTAGGCAAAACATATTTTTCATTAAAAATGCATATTTGGACATTAATCTTACATATGAGTCATTTTATAGTGCATATATGGGACATACAAGAGCGTATCCTAGACATAATATCGTATATTTGACATATTATTGCCTCAATGGTTATGTAAAACTGTGTATTTGAATATTTATAATGCATATTTAGGCATTTTCATTACGTATCTAGATCTTTATAATTCCTATTTGAATATTTTCACTGCATATCTGGTATTCTTTCTATGTATTTGGTCACAGAGATTGAAAGATATTCTCAGTTGATTTCTTAGGATTCCCAGTCAGTCAACCATTATGTCTCCATTTTTGTCTTTCCATCTTCAATCTATTTAGACCTTCATTCATGCAAAAACATCAAGATTCTCAAAGTCAAAAAGTTGTCTTGATGTCCTCACTATCTTGTAATCAAAACTTTTGTTATCACTTGGTGGTTTCCCTCTTAGATCTATCATCTAGGGTGCCATTATAGTCTCTTGAGTTAGGATAACTTACCTTGGAGTTTGTCATCCCCTAGTTAGTCATATCTTTCTTGAGCTATCAATTTGTTCTATCTATCATAGTCCTAATCCTATCATCATTTGGAATTTTATTTTAGGACCTTTGCAAGGTAAAATTTTGATTTTGGTCATTGTTACATATTTCCTCCACCATCATCTTTGGTCATTCAATTATCCACCCAAGTCAAACATTTTTCCTTTTATGGTTGAAAATAGATCCCAAATACTTAGAAGAGAAGACAAGGAAGCTCGAACTTAAGACATGGATACATATGCCTATGATGAAGAAGAATTTTACAATACCAAGAATTTTGAAAATCACAATAGTATGAATGATTCAGATGAGGATTCATTAAAATCAGTATAACTTAAAGATTATTTGTCCAACTCAAGATTCAACAAGGTGATTGAGACAATTTTACTCAATAAACCACAACGTTATTTCATGATCTTTCCCAAGAGGGTGTCAAGTTACCTCCTGATTTTGATGTATTTGAACTTGTGGAGGAAAATCAAGATAATTTTGGTACTAGCCAAAATAGACATAGAGATATCCCCATGTTTGAGTCACCTTCATCCCTTTTGCAAAAACAACATATTCCATTCCACACACACACTTGATAAATCCATGAGAAAACTCATACCAATGAATTTCATGGTTGAAGAACTATCAATACACATACTAATGACCAATATCAAGTTCAATGTCAAGATACCAATCAAGGTCATAATCATGGTCATGCATTCATTAGACAACCATGTACTACCTTTGATGAGCACCATCACGATCATACTCAAGGCCAACATCAGGATACCCACCAAAGCCATAATCACAGTCATGGTTATGCTAGACAACCTCATGTTACATGTGAAGATCAACACCAAGGTCATTATTTCACTACCAACCATACTCATGGTCATGATGCTCACACTCATTCAAGGCCTTATGCTTAATATCAAAATTATGATCCTCATAGCTACATTCCTCCACCTAGCACCAGATATCTCAAATACATTTCTCCTCTTGGTGGTCATCATAATTATTTCATGTTGGATATTGCTAAAGAGTTTGTTGGAATGATGTGTTGTCATTGATTTCAACATATTCTTCTGTGTATTCTAGTGTTGTAGTCAAATTGGATGAGTTGGTTTGGTCAGTGTGTTGCAGTTGAGCTATTGTGGTTTGATGGGTTTAGAGATAGTAATCTCTAGTTGATTCAGCAAAAGTTTCAGAGGTTCACATGATGACTTTATTGAGTTATGTGATCCGGTATTATGGTTGGTTATTTAGTTGTTTGTGTTATTCGGTATTCTGGTTTGTGCTCCGCATTGCTCTGGAATTGCTATATCTTAGTTTGCGGATTTGGCAGAGTGTTTGGGATATTTATATGTGTCCTAAACTTAGATGATTCATGGTTTGGAAGCCCACAAGTGAATCTTTCAGGTTTACAGTCAGTTTAGTGTGTGTTCTTGAGGTTCGGTATATTAATGATGGAGATTCTAGTAAGTAGTGGTGTTGCGGTTGTTTCTATGGCATTCACATTGCATGTGGATGTTTCTAGATCATTTTCTATCTGTGTTGATGGTCCTCATTGACCATTATGTGCTTTATTGATCATTTTATTGATTTGAGGGTGTTCTTCTGTTAGGCCCAATATGGAAAGCTAATGTACTGAGAGGGGAGGGGTGAATCAGTACTTCAAAACTTTTCTTCAACAATAACTTTACTGTTATGCATAAACCGAATAGTTCAGTAACATAATATAAAGCTAAAACAAATAGATAAAAATCATACATGATTCACTCCATAACACATATATTTTGGTTACGCAGAAACTCTTGGTTAGAGAGAAAAACTGTAGTGGGGATGGCACCCACAACTTCACTACTGCAATAATAAAGGTTGCTCGGTTAGATCTACATGTTTAGCTATTTCTGATAGCTTACCCTATTAGGAGTATCAAGATCTATTAGATCTACCTTGCTAAAGGATTTTACAACACTTATCTAAATGCTGCACCTGGTTAGAGGCTTTACAATTTATAGACTTGATTAGAGTCTTTTACCCTGTTAAAGGTTTCTTTTACAACTTTAAAATATTACAATAAAATCATTACAAATATCTACAACTTTACATTTGGAATGTTATAGCAGATTCTATGTGCTCAGAATAAGATTACCTTGCTTATAGCATACCTCGGTAATCCATATAGTAACTCGGTAAACCCTTCTATTTACTCCGTTCGTTGACTGTTCTATGAAATCCTTCTCGGTGACCTCTGTGTCTCTGTAACAGTCATAACACTTAGTGCTTTCACATGTCTTGCTTCATATATTTCTATATCTTCCTTTCTGTCATGCTACATGTATATATCTGATCTTAATCCATGTTGTATAAATAGATCTCTTATGACGGTGATCCATCGATTGCTTCGATCTTACAAACATGTTTTATCGAATGAATAACCATGCAAAATATTTCATTGGTTAGATGACCTCAAAATCGTACACAATCTTTAAGTGCAATTTCCAATGTGATAATGGTTAGATGTTCCTCGATCTTGTAACATGTTTTCATATGTATGTCCAGGTTCAATGAATCTGGTAACACGTTTCACTCAGTGTATATCAACTCAGTGTGTCATCTTTGCTGCTCGGTAGACATGGAATGATACTCGGTAGATAGCTCGGTGTATACTACGCTCTGAGACTACTTTCTTCTATAACCAACTGGACTATGCATATCGACTGAATATCTCGGTAGAGATAACCGACTAGAGTATATAGATTAACTTTGAACATAAAACTAATGGTAACTTGATAAGTATTAACAATCTCCCCTTTTGACATTAGTTGAGATGTTTGACAAAAACTACTTTCAAAGTTATAACTCAATAATCTATATACTTGCAAAATTTGACTATATTGACAGTATATACAATAGTCAATGAAATAATATATCCAGATATACTCCCCTTATCGATATATTGTACAAAACTCTGATTTTGCATGCTCGGTGATCAATGTTTTGTTCGCACTTGTTCTTTGCTTACTATTTTGTTTACTACTCGGTACACTGCTCTTGGATACTCTACTCAGTATACTCTGCTCAGTATACTCCCCCTGTATACTACACTCCTTTTGTTTGATACTATACTATACTTTGATGCTTTGAATACTATATCACTCCCCCTTTTTGACAAACATCAAAATTTAGTTACCATTCGGTGGTGGCAACTGGTCAAAAATGGATTTATACTTTGTCCGTGCTTCGGTGAGAGTGACAGAGAGGGCACCCTTTACACTGTCCATTAAAGAATTCTGCGCTTGAATATTAACCAATAATGATAATAAGCCATCTAAAGTGCTTCCCTCTTGTGTAGTAGATAATGATGTGGCTCAGTTAATCTATTCTTGGACGGATGAAAGATGAGGAAGGAATAATGTTTGAACTATCATTATGTCCATCCTAATCTTGTGTTCTTCATTTCTTAGGTCCAATTGTTGAGCCATGAGTTGTTGTAACTTTGTATAGCTGGCTTTGTGGTCAACTTATTTGAGAGATCGATGATCTCTTTCTCAATTGATTCTGTTTTATTTTTGATGTCTTTAATGAATAAAGAAAATGTACAGAGTTTCTGAAATAAATAATGAATGTGCTTGAGTTGAGGAGTCAACTCAGCAATAAATTTGACAAGTTTAACTTTGCCAATAGCTATAGCTTTATGTACCTCTTCTATCATTTTTGCAGTGAGCTCCTTGTCTTTTAGCTTGCTCAAATATTCCGATGCATCTACTCTAGATGTCTCTATCTTTGTTAGGAGTTCATCCAATTGAATGTGGATGGATGCATCTGTTGACACTGTAGCTTCAGGTAGCATATCTACTAAGAGTGCTTTCACCTTCTAAAGTACTTTATTTTTCTTTTGAATCACCATTTGCTTCTCTTGTTTGGCCTTTGCTTTGCATAGTTCACCAAAATCAATGAGTGCTTGCCCCTTTAATTTGGATATATCAACATTGGGCAACACTATTGGTTTTGACAAATCTACTTTGAAACTATGCTTTTTCATCTTCTTTTCTTTACCTTTCACCGATGGAACTAAGACAATGGCTTGTGAGGCTTGATGACCCTCAGTAGGTTGCTCGGTACAGGCAACACTTTGGTCAGTTTCTTTAGCCTCTGTAGAGTCCTTTGGTGTCTCAGTACTCGGTGTCTCAGTTACAACATTTTCAGTGCTAGAAGGTGCTTGAGATGTCTGTTCTTGAGTAGTACCTTCTCCTGCTGTAGACTTGTGACCTTTGGTGCCTTGATCTGTATCCTGAGGGGCTTCAGTTGAGAAAGATTGGTTGACTGGTGGATAAGGCTGAACTTGTTCCAAGACTAATTCACTGGATACAAGTTTTGCATATGCATTGCCTTCTATCATTTCTTGTTCCGTTGCCTCAGTATCCATGATATCTTCATCTATTTGAATGGTGTCAGCAAGGTCTTGCTCGGTAATCTCAGGATCTTGCTCGGTGACATCAACTATTTCAACTTCAGCTTGCTCACCAGCATCCTTGATTTTAAAGATTTCCTGCCACTTTGCTTTTGTCTCATTTTCTACTTCAATATACATCCCATTCATTAGTTTTAAGGCTCTTTGTTTGACGAGAAACTTTGTGTTGTAGGTTGTCAGATGTTCTTTTATTTCAGCTACCGACATGTCTAGAAAGAGATGTACCAGACTTCTTTCTCTGATCTGTTTCTCTGAGTCCATTGCATACTTCCACCTATTGTCAATATGTAAATATAATTCATTTGGAAGTGACTTAGATAGTTCTAATGGAGCCAACAAGAATTTTAGAAGTGTGCAGATGACAGCTTCTTCAATTTGTCTCTTTTCATCATTATTTCTGGTTTCATACTTAACATATCTGAATCATCCAAATCCACCATATTCTTTCAGATTAGCACAAAAATTTTCAACACTATGTACATTTACCTTCTTGCTCTTGACAATCTGAAATTTGCTAGCATCTTCAGACTCTATGTCACTAGACTCTTTTGCCAAAATGAGTCTCCAAGTAGATTTCTTGTAGGTCTTTGTTACCTTGGAAACAATAACACTCTTTGTTTTCTTACTCGGTGAAGCTACATATGCTCTTGTTTTAGGTCGCTTTGCTCGAGGAATCGGTGAGACCTTTGATGTGTCCTGTTTCTTTCTTTTCAACACTTTTCCCTTAGGCAATTTGGTGCTTAGTGTTATAGCTGCCTCTTGGGCTTCAGATTCCTCTTCGGTAATGGCTATAGTGCCTTTGACAGGTGTGGAGGAATAATATTCTCTGAATTTCTCCGATAATGCCTTTATCATCTTTGTTGCCTTTCTTGTAGCTTTGGGTACTACAATGCTCATCTTTACTTTTTCCTTTTTTTCTTCATAGGTTCCATACGTCAGCTCGGTAGCATGCCTTGGTAATGTGAGAAATGCATCAATTTGCTGTTGTGTGATGTCAAATTCAATCTCGTAACGCATAGGAGACAAAGATTGAGTTCTTGGTTCCACAACATTCACATAACAGTAATCAGTGTCTACTTCAAAACATATGTCAGCTTTGTATTTTTCCACTAGCTTGGGTGGAATCCGGTACCTGTTATGCATTTTCTCTTGAAACTTACTGAAGTAATCATCCATAATATCATTAAAATGATCTCCTAGCTTCTTAATGAAGTCATTGATCTGATGGGTGATTGGTTGGTGTAGTTCCCAAACAACTTTACCGACTGATGGAAAGAATTTTTCAAAATAGAAAAACATGCATACAAGTAGTGATCCAAACTTTAGTGTATTAGCTGAGTTGTTCTTCTTCAGCTTCCTGATGGTGTTCAGATTCTCAAATAGGTTTTTTAGCAACACCTCACATAGATCAATTTTCATGCCCTTTTTCACAATTTTGTATGCTAGGTCTACTGTTGCACAAGGTACACTATTTTCCCTTGCCGATTGGAAGAAATAGTAACCTATTACTCTAATGGCAAATTTTAGTTCTGCATCACTGACATTGTTCAATTTCAGTCCTCTGCAATCTGATTCCACTCTAGTTAAACTGATCAATTCCTTCTGTGATATCATCTTTTGAGCTCAGGCATGATCATAAATAGGGTAACCGGTAATCAGATGAATGATTTCCTTGGTAATTTTAAATGGTTGCTCCTCTAACCACATGAAATCATCGTGAACTCTACTCATAACAAACTTGACCCACTGGGGTTTGAACACACGGGGATAGGTTAGGGCTTCAATTAATCCCTTGATCTTAATGTGGTCATACTTTCTATTCAATTTACCATCTGTGTACAATTCATCATAGGTGTCTTTGATTTCAACATGACTAAGTTCTTCAACATGACATTTGGTGAAGAATCTCACATCCTCGACTAATAACACTCTATCCAGGATGAGTGAAAATGCGGTTTTGTCATCCAGTTCAGATGCAACTTTGGGAGTTAAAGAGTATTTTAGTGAGGGCTTTTCAACATTCTTGACAACGATGGGATCTTGGATCTTAGGTGCCATTTGTAGATTTCAGATAAAAACTAACAAAAGATCCTTAGGGTTTGAGGATTTTCAAATGGCAGACGCTTCACACTTAGCATATAAATAATAACTTGATAAGATCGGTAAACCAGCTTAACAATGCATTGAGATTGATGTAAATACCTTGAATTTTGCTTTGTAGGAGGTTTGATCACCTTTGATTTGCTTTTCTCTACTCTCTCAAAAACTTGGTAAGTAAAAATGACCGCGTAAATGCTTTAAGTACACAATATACCTTATCGGGCTCCATGCGGGTTAGGTCAAAAACATTAAATGCACTCGGTTTCACTAAGATTTCTTTCCTTTTTCCGCTTTAACCGAGTAACCAAACTTCCTTCATTTACTGACTTGATAGGTTTCCTGTATTCACTGACTTGACAGGTTTCCTGTATAGTGCTCCAAAAGACTTTGATAGAATTTCAATACTTACTAATACATCTTTAACTATGTAGATTTTGACTTAAGTACATAATAAAATAGGAACTGTTAAGATTTAACCTTGAGAGAATGCAGTCCCTTCATACCTTTACTGATTAATTTGGAATAGGTGCACCTAACTCGGTAGGTAAGGTGCTTTCTTCATTTGACACAATTTCCTTCTTTTTCCAAATCATCTATAATTTGTCTTTTATTTCCTCAGTGTCTTTTCTAGGTTGATCTCTGCAATCTCCAGCCAAGTGTCCAACTTTGTGACAATGAAAACATGTCATACCAGGATTTCTCCATAATCTTTGGTTGTTCATTCCAAACCTTATAAAACAGTTGGCACTTATATGTCCATATCTTCCACAACATTCACACCATATCCTTGTATTGTAATCCCATGGTACTGTAGAATACTGTCGGTAAGGATTTGTGTGAGCTCGGTAACCTCTAGCATTTGCTCGTTGTGCAGACCACATATAGTTCTTTTGCTTAAACCAACACTTCTCGGTACTGTGTCCATATCTATTGCAGTTTTTACAAAACCTTTTGAATTTTGCCTTTTGATAATTGTTAACAGACTTTGTCCTACATTGATTAGATGTGTGACCATATTTATTGCAATTGTAACAATAACCTTTGGACTTAGTGACATTTGGTTGCTTACCTTTTCTAATTTGACACATGTTGGTAGTGTGACCTTGATTTCCACAGTAGTTGCAAATAGGCTTATTTCTTTTGATGTTCTTCTTGATTCCAGCTTGCTTTGATGATTCTCCTCTCTCGGTAGTATGGATTCCCTTCTCGGTAGAGTCTTTTCCTTTGTAACTGAGTCCTGCATCTTTGTTGGGTCTTCTTGTATTCAGTTGCTCATCCAACATCTTTGATGCTTCATAACTCTTCTTCAGTGTTTCTTTGGATTTCTTCTTTGTTTCAAGTTCATTGGACAACCTTGATACTTCAAGTTTCAATGCTTGATTCTCATCATTTTGTAGATTTTCTTCATGATGTGCATAACCTAGTTGATCTGACAGGTTTGGTTGAATTCCAGTCATCCTTGTGATTTCATCATCCTTATCAGATACTAAGGCTTCAAGTTGTTGTTTCTCTCTTTCTAGATCTCTTACTTTATCCTCGGTTGTCCTCAATGCATCAAGATTTTCAGTCATCTGTGTGCTGAAATGTTCATGTTCTCTTTTCATTGCTTTTAGTTGATCAGCCAGTGCTTTGTTCTTTTCTTTCAATACTCCAATCATTTCTTCAGTCTCTTCAGACGTACTATTCTCAGATGATGTCTCAATTTGTTCCACTAACTCTTGAGAGTCCTGCAAATCATCAGATAATCTTCTTCTCAATTTCAGAGGATTTTGCATTTTCCTTTGCATGTCTGCAATCACTTGATTAGCATGGTCCAGCTCTTCTTGTAGATACACAATCCTCCGAGATTGTTTATAGCCTTCCATTGATAAGATCTTTCTCTTTAGGTAGTTAAACCCTTTTCCAAGATTGAAGCTCTGATACCAATTGTTAGGCCCAATATGGAAATCTAATGTACTGAGAGGGGAGGGGTGAATCAGTACTTCAAAACTTTCTTCAACAATAACTTTACTATTATGCATAAACTGAATAGTGCAGTAACATAATATAAAGCTAAAACAAATAGATAACAATCATACACGATTCACTCCATAACACATATATTTTGGTTATGCAGAAACTCTTGGTTAGAGAGAAAAACTGCGGTGAGGATGGCACCCACAACTTCACTACTACAATAATAAAGGTTGCTGGATTAGAGCTACATGTTTAGCTATTTCTGATAGCTTACCCTGTGAGGAGTATCAAGATCTGTTAGATCTACCTTACTAAAGGATTTTGCAACACTTAATCTAAATGTTGCACCTGGTTAGAGGCTTTACAATTTATAGACTTGATTAGAGTCTTTTACCCTGTTAAAAGTTTCTTTTACAACTTTAAAATATTACAAATATCTGCAACTTTACATCTGGAATGTTATAGCAGATTCTATGTGCTTAGAATAATATTACCTTGCTTATAGCATACCTCGGTAACCTCGGTAATCCATATAGTAACTCGGTAAACCCTTCTGTTTACTTTGTTCGTTGACTGTTCTATGAAATCCTTCTCGGTGACCTCTGTGTCTCTGTAACAGTCATAACACTTAGTGCTTTCACATGTCTTGCTTCATATATTTCTATATCTTCCTTTCTGTCATGCTACATGTATATATCTGATCTTAATCCATGTTGTATAAATATATCTCTTATGATGGTGATCCATTCATTGCTTCGATCTTACAAACATGTTTTATCGAATGAATAACCATGCAAAATATTTCATTGGTTAGATGACCTCAAAATCATACACAATCTTTAAGTGCAATTTCCAATGTGATAACGGTTAGATGTTCCTCGATCTTGTAACACGTTTTCATATGTATGTCCAGGTTCAATGAATCTGGTAACACGTTTCACTTGGTGTATATCAACTCGGTGTGTCATCTTTGCTGCTCGGTAGACATGGAATGATACTCGGTAGACAGCTCGGTGTATACTACACTCTGAGACTACTTTCTTCTATAACCGACTGGACTGTGCATACCGATATCTCGGTAGAGATAACCGACTACAACATATAGAATAACTTTGAACATAAAACTAATTGAAACTTGATAAGTAGTAACATCTTCATGTTATGCAACATTCTTGGTGGTTGTAGCATGTTGCAGATGATCAAGGCATAATTCTTGGTGGTGTGTTTTGGCTTGCGGTATTGATTTGGGTCCAAACTATGTCTTAGCCGACATTGTTTTTGTCTACATATATTGTTGTAGTGTGTGAGTTTATTGTTTTGTAATTATTTTTGAGGGTTTAGTCGACCTTGAAATATAGGTTGGTGATTTGTATAAATATATGTAGTATTCATCCCTGAGATGTATCTATCTGTGCGAACATTGAATTGATCCTTCAGTACCAGAGGAGAATTGTGAAATAGTGTGAAGAAGTGGAAAGAGCAAAGTTTGAGTATATGTGCTTAACCAAAATTGTAACTGTTTATGGTGAAAATGGATAACAACAATAACAATATTGAAAAAGCTAAACGAATTCAACCACAAAACCCTTGCCTAACAACAACAAAGATCCACCATAACATATGAAGATTACCTAAGACAATGCAAATCAAACGAAATCACAAAGATTATACCATCACATGTCCAATAGGGTTTGAATCTTCATTCTTCCTATCTCCATTGATCTTGCTTGATATATTTGCTCTCAGATTTTATGTGCACAAGAGCTCAACAAAGAATGGAATGTGGTTGCAAGTAGGATCGTATATGTCAAAAGCGTAGTGTAGTCAAGTGCATAAATTGATTAACCAGGGTTGATAATGAAGGAAGTATCCTCTTATATAGAAGACACTGTAAGAAATGGACGGATAAGATTGAGAGGTGTAAAAGGAGGTCGACTATGATTAGAGGGTAGGTAAAAGAAATAATAAAATAATGAAAGGGGTAGGTAGTGTATGAATTAAGAGATGAATGACATGTGTCATAGGTAGAAAAGGTTAATGAATTAATTAAATAAATAAAGATTTATTTAATTAATAGAAGGAGTGGGATCAATTAAATAAATAAGATATTTATTTAATTTAGGAAAAGGATAATTTAAATAGATAAATGTATTTATTTAAATGAGAAATAAGGCTAGAAGAGGATAAATGAATTAATTAAATAAATAAAGATTTATTTAATTAATAGAAGAATTAAGCTTAGATAATTAAATAAATAAAATATTTATTTAATTAGACTGGACAATTTTGGGTGTCTACATTTTGCCCCTCTTTGAGACAATGCGGCTTGTCACGTTGTTTCAAAGAAGATAAGATGAACTGATACATAGTTACCCCAAGATGGGAATGATATGCCCCCTCAAGAAATTGGATGAAAATGTCTGAAAAGATCACAGACAATCTCTCGATAAGAAAGAGAGGCTAGAATGGACTGACCGGATAAAGTGACAAAGTCACGGGATAATGAAGGCTGACATATGAGACTAGGGCTAGGGCAGTCTATAAGATAGACCACGAGGGAAATACATCCTCATTTTCATCTACACCTCCAAGAGATTAGAGTGCAGAACGAGAATAGAGCAGCAACAGTCAGCAGCGATGGCCTTTGTTCACATATTTGATTGCGTTCGTCGATTTCAGAGGCCAGCAGAGGCAGGAGAGCCAGTAAGTACCACAAAACCTCTTTGTACTTTGATGCATTTATTGTTGTCATTAATGCATGCTAGGTAGAGTAATAAATGTGCGTTTATGTCAAGAAAACGCGTTTGTGTCCAAAAATGTGAATTTGTGTCTTCTAGATCAAATCGGTAGTTCTGTGATGAACATACGCTGTCGATTGGATAAGCTGCTGAGAGGATACACTCAAGCAGGTCCTCTAGGGAAAACTATGATAGCAAATAGGGCCAGGATTGACAATTCTATGATAGAACATACATTGCCAATTAGGAAACTACTCAAGAGGATTCACTCAAGCATAGGCCCTAGGATAAGATAGACCAAGGCACTTTGTGATGAACAGTGAGTACCAAGATATAGTACTTTGTGATGAACAGGGAGTACTAAAATATGAGCAACACTTTGTGATGAACAGTGAGTGCAAATGTGAGTAGTACTTTGTGATGAACAGTGAGTGTCAAACACGTAGTACTTTGTGATGAACAGTGAGTGTCACTAGGATAGAAGCAACACTTTGTGATGAACAGTGAGTGTCACGAGGATAGATAGCAACACTTTGTGATGAATAGTGAGTGTCACTAGGATAGATAGTTAGATGCACTTAGATAAAAAGTAGCATTTTGTGATGAACATTGAATGCCACGATGACTGACATGATTGATTTGCTTGATTGCAGGAGTATTTGCCTATGCTGGAGTCACGGGAGAGATTCCCGTCGACGCAGAGATTGCGACCTAAGCTGACCTTCGAGGACCAAGTGGCTATTGAGGCTATGGGTCTGAGACATATTCTGTATGTGCCTAAGTTTCGAGTGAACATGTGATTGCTGACTGCACTGGCAGAGAGGTGGCACTCTGAGACTTGCACTTTTCATTTGCCGATGGGGGAGATGACAGTCACCCTAGAGGATGTATACAGGATCCTGAGGATACCGATCGATGGGGAGCTGATTCCCTACGATCGAGATGGATACAGGGAGGCCCTGAGACGAGTGTTCTAGGACCCAGGACTAGAGATGAGGGCAAGGCACGTGGCTTGGGACACCATGACAGTGACAGGATTAGCGCTGCTAGCAGTGATAGGAGGAGCGATCAGTGGGTTCTTGTGTCCTGATAGAGCGACGTGAGGGTTGGTTGTGGGCTGGGGAGGAGCATTGGAGACACTGGTGACACAGCACACCAGATATGCCTGGGGACCGTGTGTGCTAGTGCACCTGTATTATGAGCCGCATTAGTTTGTGTACCACGGGTCAGTGGGATTGGGCTGCGGGGTCACATTGTTACAAGTGTGGGCCTATGAGCATCTGCCAGTGACAAGATCGATACATTTTAGGGGCAGAGGTCACGGATGCAGTTTTGAACACTTGTATGACATGATCACTTCGCAGCCACAGATTGGCAGGTTAGAGCACTGGCGGCAGGTGATTGATGACATTGATATGGTCATATGGAGGCCATACCTTGGATGTGAGCAGTGGGAGGATGATGTCGTAGAGCTGCCCTACACCTTCCGGAGCAGGTATCTGATTGGGCAGACACCCTATGTACTGGAGAGGCAGTTAGTGGACAAGGTGGGCAGGCAGTTTGGCAGGATCCAGTGGATGCCACGGGGTTCAGGCATGTATGCATGGACTGTCAGAGATCAGGCACAGTTTGGGCCTTTATTATCATATGATTAGGCTGTTACATAGCTAGTAGAGATGATGCTCCTACCCTGGGACATGTGGCCAGAGATTGAGGATGCCGACATGGATGCTGAGTACACAGCATACTGGGCCGAGCATCCATTCCCACGCCTGACAGATCCAGGAGAGCTACTAGATGGAGATGGTGGTGGGGATGGGGATGATGACAGAGATGATGGAGGTAGAGGCCAACGGAGGAGGAGGGGGGCAGTTGGAGAGAGGAGGGTGGCACCACGGAGGGAGGGTGGAGAGGACAGGCAGGCTCAAGTGGTGAAGGTTTGCGGTGGATTACCGCTATAGGTGCAGGTACAGGGATAGATACAGGGATAGGCATCAGTACAGGCACTAGTACAGGAGGAGCCATAGGGGGCTGAGGCAAAGGAGGACGAGCTGACAGAGCTAAGGGAAATCTGCCAGGGACACGCAGATGAGATCGAGGAGCTAGAGAGAGAGAGGGATAGGCTCAGGAGGCGGCTCAGAGATAGTGAGCGGGAGCGGGATCAGACCATTTAGCGCTACACAGAGGTTGAGACAGCACTAAGGGCTGGGAGGCAAGTAGCAGAGGACATAGGGGTAAGATATGCCTATGTTTTGCGAGTAGGGGAGGAGATCGGTTACTGGCGAGATCTCTATTATGGTGCGGTGCCAGCTGATCAGCGGGCGAGGAGCTTCCATAGACCATCACGGATAGCGACAGCTACGGGAGGGAGCCAGAGGAGACATGCATCTAGTGGTGGGGTTATGGGTCCTCCACCACCACTAGATAGAGGCGACAGGAAGGATGATCCTAGGGTGGGTCCTTCGAGGGCTCAGATTCCGTTGAGGCCAGGTGGCTCTGAGGGAGAGAGTTCATCATAGCCGTAGAGGGCTCCCTATGTATCA
This sequence comes from Cryptomeria japonica, assembly GCF_030272615.1. NCBI lineage: Eukaryota > Viridiplantae > Streptophyta > Pinopsida > Cupressales > Cupressaceae > Cryptomeria > Cryptomeria japonica. Next base: position 51,726,406 of record NC_081406.1, on the reverse strand, counting down.
GTATTGTACCATTTTGTATGATGATGTAGACACCTTCGGGTGATTGTAGCCATATGATTTTGACATCATTGTATCATGACACATTATATATATATATATATGAGATGATTCATTTTTGTGGTAGCTATATGCATGTGTACCTATGTGATGTATGTTTCTATGTGATGCTTATGATATGGATGCAAATATGTACATGAGGAAATGCAATATATTTTTTTGTTCTTTTATGTTTTATATGTGTATGCATGATGCAAATGTGAATGTATGAAATGCAGATGAATATGATAATGCAAATAATTATTTACATGATGAGAATATAAAATGTGCTAATATGTGTTGTGTGCAGGATGTGATGCAATTGTGATATTTATATGTATGTATGAAATGCTTATATGTGGTAATACAAATGCAAACTACATGAAATGCAAATGTTTTTGGTGTGTCATTATACTCAGTCATGTGATAGCAGGCTATGCGGACTCGAGAAGGACGATGGAAGTCAATCAAGAAAGGGGGATGAAAGATAGAAGATATCAAAGTGAAAGAGCTTCTTGTGCGTTATCATCATTGAGATTTATTATGGCAAGTAGATTATGACAATCGAGGCATATGTTCGACCCAGAAAGTCATTGTACCTGTTTGCATGGAGATAAGACAGTCACAAACAAAGAATGCCCTAGTTCATACTAGACTCATAGTGTCCTCATATCCTTGGACAAGTCATAACATTACTAAGAGACAATCCACAAATAGGAAATACAAATAGGTGACGATACCCCATCCTCGCCTTTCTAGTCAAAGACATCCTGGAGATAGAATCTCTAGTCAGAGACATCCCGGAAAAGCTAAAAGACATGTCACCACAAAAAGATGAAATCAAAAGAAAACCAAGACTCGACACCAATATCCACTATAGTCCTCAAATTTAGTGTCTCTTGTCACTTGTATAAGTCTTATTTGATTGTGGTCACAATGTTTACTTTCACAAAATGGATAGATAGCACTGAACTATAATGTTGTCTGAGTCTGTTGAAAGATTTGATTTGTTGAAGCCCATTGTTGCTGCTGTGTCTCATCTGAAACTGATTGAATCCATGAAACTGATACTTTATTGTGGAGAAGATGGAACTTTATTACGGATCTGTGATGCAAATGTTGCTTTATTGCGGATTGTGCGTGGATAGACTGAAGGAAACTAGAAGAAACTGTACTCTTCGAAACATGTGATGTTCTTAGTTCCACACCCATCACTAGACGTAGGATTTGCCTTAGCCATAGATAGGAGCTGATTTATTATGGATGGAAATGGAGGTGAAAAGGGAGATTTATTATGAATGGCTAACCAATCTTGGGTAGATCAATAACAAGCCATGATGGGAATGGGTAAGTTTATTATGAAAGAATAGGTTGTGAGTGTGTGCAAAGTGAAATGATGAAAGTGAATCCTGAAGGAGGGAGGAGCAATGTCTCTACACATGGCGCTGGTGACCCAGTTTTCACCATGGTACTTGCCCAGGGCGCCATCGAAGTGGTTTTCACCATTGGACAAAACTATTTCTCTTTACTTTTTTCGATTTTTCAATGTTTTTTTTGTGTCACAAGGCACCTGTTTGCCAGATTTTCACCAAGTAACGATTTTTTTTTTGTTTTATAATTTTTTTTTGTATTTTTGTATTTTTTGAATTTTTTTGTATTTTTTGAATTTTTTTGTATTTTTTTGAATTAGGATACTTTGAAGAGCTATGTGTAAAACCTACGAAGGTGCATGCTGTTGATAGTATCCTCCAAAGGTTCACCTTTTGTAGTTGAGAGCTGATATGCACCAGATCCATATGCTGCTGTAATGATGTAAGGACCAAGCCAATTTGGTTTGAACTTTCCCTTCTTCTCTCTGTCTTGCTGATTTTTGGGGTTTTCTCTGAGAACCAAATCACCTACCTCAAATGTGCGAGGCTTGACCTTGTGATTGTAGCTGCAACTCATTCGTTGTTGATAAGCCTTGAGATGATTAAAAGCAGTTTGTCTTCGTTCATCCACTAGTTCAAGCTCTTGTAAGTGAGAGACCCTATAGTCTTCATCACTGATGATGTTTTGCAAAGAGACCTGTAAAGAGGGTAGCTCGACCTCAATAGGCAAGATGGCTTCAGTGTCGTAGACAAGTGAATAGGGTGTAGCTCTTGTAGGTGTGCGGACACTTGTTCGGTAGGCCCAAAGTGCAGGATTAAGTTGGATATGCCAATTATGGCTAGCATCGTCGACAGTCTTTTTTAGGATTTTAAGGACTGTCTTATTAGACGCCTCAACTTGACCATTACCTTGGGATAATATGGTGTGGAGAAACGATGTGAAATATGGAAGTGGTCACAGAGTTCACGAACATCCTGGTTTTTGAAGGGATGCCCATTATCAGTGATAATGGAAATAGGAATACCGTATCGACAAATGATATAGTTGAGAATGAACGTAGCAATATGTTTTCCAGTGACTTGTGTGAGAGGCACGACTTCAATCCATTTTGTGAAATACTTTATGGTAGTGATAATGAATTTATGACCATTGGAAGAAGGAGGATGAATCTTGCCTATGAGATCGAGTCCCCACTGACAAAAGGGCCAAGGATACGCAATTGGTTGAAGTTCTTGTGCTGGCACATGTATGAGGTCTCCATGAATTTGACACTGCTTACATTTCTTGACAAACTGATATGAGTTCTTTTCCATATTGGGCCAGTAATATCCAGTCCTGATGAGTTTCTTGGCTAAGGTAGGACCACTAGTATGTGGACCACATATCCCTTCATGTACTTCACGTAACGCTATTTGAGCTTCGTCACTTTCTAAACATCTAAGAAGAGTGCTGGTGCAGGAGCACCTAGAAAGACAAGGTGGAGTAGGGTCACTGATAGGCTCTATGGAGGATTTGATGAAAAATGAAGACAAAAAAGACCTATAAGGTCTTTAAATGATGTAACATGGTCATGTGAGTCATAAAATGTAGTGAAATGCAATGTAATGGTCAAAAAGTGTAAAATTGCCATTTTGAGCAATTAGGCCTAGAAAAGGCTAAAATTGGGTTTTTGGGATAGAAGTGTGTTTAGATGGATAAAATATGTTTATAAGGTCATCTAATGACCATTTTAATGTTTTAGAAGTTTTTTATATAGTTTTGGCAAGTTGACATACATAGTTGTCAAACTTGACAACTTTGGAGCAACTTTTTGTTGTCAAAAAGTTGTCAAGAATGCAAAAAGTTGTCATAAGTTAGTTATAAGTTGGTTTTAGGTTGGATTTCGACCTAGAAGGCCTTGAGGGTTATAAATGGATGAAATTGAATCATTTGTGGTAGTTGGTAAAGGTTTTTTGATCAGGTTTGGAGTTTTGAAGCAATAAAAATATGATTTTCATGTGTATTTTCCAGGTTTCCACATAGAACAGTCTGATTTTCCATTGTTTTGAGTGCTTTTATGAATTAGTTTTCATTATTTCATGGTTGGAGATGTTTCTATAATTAACTAAGTTTATTTTGGTTTTGGTTTGAAGTGACTTGGTTTTGTTTTGGTGAAGATGTCTAATTTCTTGTGAAACCAGTCATATCCCTGCCATAGGGTTAACAAAAAGCATGAAAATGTTGTATATTTTATTTCCAGATTGATATAACCCAAAAATGGGTATGATGGTGTATTATATTGTATATTTTCATAATATTTAGTCTCAGGAGGCCATGCACAAGATGGCATGTGCATTGTGGGAGTAAAGGTCTGAAATTTTAGGGGCAGACTATTGCAGAAAATACAGTCCTAATACGGGAGCCATATCTCACATTTTCACCGTTGGATTTTTCTTATTTTTGGATATGTTTTGTATAACCAAGTTATGAAGACTTTCACTGGAGCGATCAAATAAATGTGTTCATTTGCAAAAGTTATGAGTGACTGTGTAAGGGTCTATCAATATGGCAGCAAGGTGGTAGTTTTGCAATGATTTTTCTTTGTCAATACATTGAGGCAGTTTGTAAAGTCTCAAAGGGTCTTGTATTGTTAAGTTCAAGCTGGGTCCATTTGTCTCCCTATCAAGTGCCATCTAAAACTCACCGGTATAGGATATCGAGAGGATTGGCAAATGAAAGTGCGACGTTGGTTATTTGATAGATCAGGAGGTAAGGTATTGTCACGAAGGTATGTGAAAATGGAACCATATAACTGGGTCTCAGGACTGACAACACATATCATCTCAGTAGGAATGATTTCATATGAAGGAACCAAAAGGTTATCCACCAAGAACTCATAGCGGCTCTCATTTGGAGGTAGATCGATCAGTGAAACAATTGTAGCCATGGCATCTGCGGCGCGATTCTGCTCTCTTGGTATCTGCTCAAAATCTATCTTGGTGAAGTGTTGTTTCAGGTCATCCACCATTTATTTGTAAGGCATTAATTTTTCATCTTTTGTTTGGTAATCATTAGTTGCTTGACGGATTACAAGTTGAGAGTCCCCAAAAACATGAAGTTCCTGGATCTTCCACTGAACTGCAATCCGTAATCCAGTTGTTAATGCCTCATATTCCGCTATATTGTTAGTGCAAGGAAATGATAAGCGGTATGATTTTGGTATAGAATCCCCTTGAGGAGTTATAAAGAGGATGCCAGCTCCTGCCCCATGCTGTGTGTATGAGCCATCAAAGTACAGTTGCCATGGCTTTGCATGTGACATTGTTAAAATGGATTCATCTGGAAATTCTGAACTTAGAGGAACATCATCTATCATGGGGGCATCTGCAAATTGATCTATGATGGCTTGTCCTTTTATTGCTTTTCTGTCCACATACTCGATGTTGAATTCACTCAGGATCATTACCCATTTGGCCAGTCGCCCAGTAAGTGTTGCTTTATTGAGAAGGTATTTCAATGGATCGATTCTTGCAACCAACTTAGTCTTATGAGTGAGCATGTAATGTCGTAATTTCTGCGAAGCAAAGACCACAACGAGACATGCACGCTCAATTGGTGTGTAGTTTAGCTCATATCCCACCAATGTGCGACTGATATAGTACACTACTTTTTCCTTGCCCTTCGTAATTTGTTGTGCTAAGAGTGCCCCCTATGTTGTTGGAGTAGCTGATATGTATAGTAACAGAGGCTGATCTGGAACTGGTGGTATCAAAACTGGCGGATTCAGAAGATAATCTTTGAACATTTGGAAAGCCTGTTGACAGTTATCATCCCATTTGAATTTGATGTTTTTATGTAGCAAGTGCTGAAAAGGATTACACTTATCTGCAAGTTGTGCTATGAATCTTCGTATGGACTAGAGTCTGCCTTGTAAAGACCGAAGTTGACTGATATTTCTTGGTGGTTGCATCTCCAAGATGGCCTTGACTTTTGCTGGATCTGCTTCGATTCCTCTTTTGGATACAATGAATCCTAGAAGCTTCTTGGAGGTTACTCCAAAGACACATTTCTTGGGGTTTAATCTTACTTTGTATTTTTCCAACCGATCAAAGATGACTGAAAGTATGTCCAAATGTGTATTTCTATCTATTGATTTGCCTAAGAGGTCATTGACATAATCTTCCACAGTTACGTGCATGAGATCATGAAAGATAGTAGTCATGGCTCTTTGATATGTAGCACCTACATTTTTTAGTCCGAAGGGCATGACATTCCAGTAGAAAGTTCCCCACAGACAAGTGAATGATGTTTTGTGTTGAACCTCGGGCACGATCCTTATTTGATTATAACTAGAGAATCCATCCATCAATGATAACATTTCATGACCTGCTATGAGATCGACAATCAAGTCAATATTTGGTAATGGGAAGTCATCCTTTGGACAAGCTTTGTTAATGTCTCTGAAATCTGTACATATTTTGATGCTGCGATCTAGTTTACTGATAGGCACAAAGTTGGAGATCCATTTAGGATAATCAATTGGGCGTATGAATCCGACGTCCAATAATTTCTCAAGCTCTACTTTGACCAATAATGCAACTTGTGGATGCATCTTTCTTAATTTTTGTTTCACTAGTTTTGCCCCCAGTTTAACTGTCAAATGATGCATTACCAAATCCAGGTCTAATCCAGACATATCAGCATATGACCAGGCAAAGTTGATTTGTCGTTCTTTGAAGAAACTTATGAATTTTGACCTTTCTGACTCTGTCAACGATTGAGCCAAGAATATGTTGTGTGGAACCTCTTTTGTACCAATGTTTGTTTTGATAGTCTCCTCTACCAACATGGATGACTTTTCCTCATATGATGCTGGGAGAATGTCGAGCCTTCCATCTTCGAGTGCCTTAGAGAGGTTTTCGCCCTCAGATACATCCTTTCTTTTTACTTTTTTGGGGTCAGAAAACGCTACAGTGTGGTTTTCGCCATAAGACCCTTGGTTTGTTCTTATTTTCACATTTTTGCGACTAGAAGGTCCGACACCCTCACCAAAATATGCCACGCTATTGAGTTCTATAGTGTATCCCGCTTTATGGTCCTCAGGAGGAAGATCATCTCATATGCCAAGATAGTCAATAAAAGCCTCATCATTTTGGAATGTGTCAAATTGTGCAGGTCCTTCATGATCCCAGTCAATGAGTTGGTGTTGAACAAGGGGAAGGCCTTTAATGTCTTCGAAGTTAGCAGGGCTAAGAGTGAAGATGCAGTTATATTCGAGTATGTCAAGGTAATTATCGAGGTCATCGATGGCACTCTCCTCATCAGTCTTGATCGTGAATGAATCCAAATTATCATCACTAGTAGCGCATTCTGGGACAGGTGTTCTCATCCTATGTGATTTCAACCTAGGACCTTGAGGCAAGGACTGTGTGGAATCCTCATGGGTTGTTTCTTGACCAACTTTGAACTTTTTATAAAATGCCTCTTCTTCTATGGGTTCATCTAGCTCTCTGAATATCTCGGTGAGCTCGTAGTCACTAGAGGAATTATCTGAGCTCCATTCCCATTCGTTGGAGTCTGTGGAATAGTGACCCTCTTGTTGAATTTTGGCAGCTTTGATTTGTAAGGCTTCTCCTGTCCTTTGAGTGTGGACCTCGGAAGTCAAGAAACCAAGTCCCTTCGAGTGTTCCTTTTTGAATGTCAATTCAGGTTGTAAAGGTTCAATGATGCCTTCCTTTCATAACCCAAGAGGGTTTTTTCCATCATACCCGAATTTTTGTAGAATCTTGAAGCCTTTTCCATATTTCTCACATGGTAAACTGATGTGATCTTGTGTGTCATCTTCAATGTCTTTGTAAAGCATTTTGTATAAGTCTTCCTCTTCCAGTTTGCCCCATCCTTGAAAGGTAGTAGGGTCCCATTTGAGTACCATGATGGATACTTGCTTGTTAGGATGTGGTCTTCCATATTCTTTTGGGGAACTCATGACTTGTTGTAAGTACATGGTCTGATTTAAAGTGTATTCCCCCATGCCCTTGTCCTAAAATTTGCCTTTAAGCTCACCTTGTTTTGATGTCGAAGGTTTTAATGACTCAGGATCAATGTATGCCGAAGAAGGAACAGCTTCGCGATTACTGGGAATGATGGTCTCAGTTTTCAATCTCAGGTTATTGCAGTATATGAACGGATTAGGATCACCGTTAACTGTTACTTCTATTCCATTGTGAGGAAACTTAATGCATTGGTGATATGTAGATGGGATTGCCCTCATTTCATGAATCCAAGGACGTCCTAGCAATATGTTATAAGTGAGATCTAGATCTAGGACTTGACAAACCACATCCTTCGTAACTGGCCCAACTCTGAGAGGTAAGGTGACTGTGCCCTTGGATGAACGCTCTTCATCATCATATGCCTTGATGGTGATTTGATTTGTAGAATTCATAGCTTTATCAGAGTATCCCAATTGTTTAATTGTGCTCAATGTACAAATGTTTAGACCTGCTCCTCCATCTATCAAGACTCATTTTATTTGATGTTTGTGTATGAAGGCTTCAATGTGTAGTGGTGCATTATGTGGCTGACTTACGGAGGTGTCATCAACTTCTGTGAATGTAAGAGAGTGTGGAATGGAAAGGTATCCCACCATGGCTTGAAACCAGTCCATGTTCAGATCAGTAGGAATGGCAGTGTCTCTCAAGATTTTGTCAAGAATGGCCTTATGTGCAGGGGATATGCGTAGGAGCTCAAGAATGGAGATGAGCGCGGGTGTCTTCCCTAACTATTCTACAAGATCATACTCAGGTTTGGTTGATGAGGAGCGATGTTTTTAGCTGGAGCACCTTGCAAAGTGAATTTACCTTGGCGGGTTGTGACATTACATTCAGAGGTAGGTTCGGAAGAAAATCCAACACCTTTTAGGACAATCTTGGGTCTCCAGGTAGAATTCTCAGGGTTTTTGTCCTTGATGATAATGGTAGAGACATAATTGTCCATCGAGATGTGATTGATAGTTGAATCATAGTTATAGGTTGCTCTGGTATAGTTGGTTTGGTCATCTATGGCTTTATCTTTTCCCTTGTCATACTTTGGGAATGGTTCCTTAAACATCTCATTTTCTTGATTGGATGAGTGTCCCTCAATCTCAATGTCACCTCTATCAATGAGATCTTGTATGATGTTCTTCAGTCGATGACAATTTCCTGTCTTATGACCCTTGCTCTTATGAAATTCACAATACTCATCATCATTCCACCAATTTGGTTTAACCTTTGGTTCATATGGAGGAAAATCTGGAACTGTAATTATTTTGTTTGCCACTAGCTTTTTGAAAACTGACTCAAGTGGTTCTCCCAATGGAGTATACTTCCTTCGTGATTTAGAAGTTGTTTGATTATTCACCTGATTGTTTGTAGAACTTGATCCAGAAAAAATGAATTTGGGTCGCACTGTGTTGGCATCAACAACACCATCATTGACTGTGTTCTTGTTTTTATTCCAAAATCTCGGCTTGTCTTTTCCTTTAAAGTCATCTTTGTTTTCCTTGAATATCTTAATGACTCCTTGTTCAATTAGGACCTTTTCTATCGCTAAGCCTTTTTCAATGACGTCCTTGAAGGTGGACAAACAATCTTTCCTTAGATCATAGCCAATGTCTTTGTTAACATTTTGGGTGAACATTTCTACCATTTGTTTTTGTGGAATTTCACAAGAGCATCTACTGGCTAGATTCCTCCATCTTTGTAAAAATGATGCAAAAGACTCTCCCTCTTTTTGCTTTGTGTTGCACAAAGTAGTGACTGATATGTCTATCTCTATGTTGTAGGAGAAATGTTGAATAAATTCCTCTGCTAGATCACCCCATGACTTAATACCAAGTGGGAGTTGGGAGAACCATTCCATAGCTTGATCACCTAGGCTTTGTGGAAATAATCTCATCAAATATGTCTCTTCTACTTCTACCTCAATGCAAGCTGTGAAAAACTATCTTATGTGTGCCTTAGGATCCCCTTTTCCTCTATACTTATCAAATTTAGGTGTCACAAGGTGTGTAGGAAAAGGAGGCATTGGAATGCTCTTGTCAAATGGATAAGGACATATGTCTCTCATTGTGTATGTTGGCTTTGGTGTATTTATGTCCTCCATTTTCTTTTGTAAGTCCCTGATTTGTTGCTCCAAATTGTTCTTAGGTGGAGATCGACTTCTTGGACCATACCCCATGCTTGAGGCACCAATTGGAGGAGAAGCATGTTACATACATGGATGATATTGATCATACACATGTTCATATGGAGGAGGTCTATAATGATGCTTCATATATGGACCACTTGGTATAGATTCATGTTGAGGAATGAAATATCTACTTTGTCCATGTATACCATACTCTACAGGCATGTCATGTTCTAATGTGTTGCCCCCAAATTTGACATGGGGTTTCCTTGTGTCCAAATTTTGAGCATGCCGTTGAATATCCAATTGATTTGGTGGTTGATCCTTAGCATTGATATGTGATTGAGCATATTTCTCTGCATAAGACATAATGGTTTGCGAAGGTGAGTGTCATATGCTTGACCACGTGTATGTGGGACCTCTGGTTTTTGAAACAAAGATGATGGTGATTCAGGCACCATATGTGGTCCTCTATTGTCTCCACTATCAGGTCTCCTTTGATCCATGTTGGAGTGGGTTTTTTGCAAAGGTCGATTTTCCATTATTTGAGACATGTCAAAATCATGAGGTATCTTGGCTCCACTTTGTGCCATCATTTGTAAGAAGTATTGTCTATCTCTCCTCATTATTTCCTCAATCAGTCGATTGAAGCGGGGGTCCATAATGGATTCTTCCACATCTGCTGAATGTACGGAAAATTTGTCCATATCATCATTGTGTGTGTCATTGTTGTTTGTAGTGTCCATGTTCTCAACATTTGGAATGTTTCTATAGGCATCCATGTCAGGTAATGTAGTATGATTAGAATTGAAAAAGATATCATTGTCATACTCATAAGAACTCATGTTTGCAGACTCTTGAGCCTCTTTAGTTTCTCTCCTAAATTTTTGAAGACGGGTTTCAACCATGAACTAGGTATTGACCGAGATGTGTGAGACTAGATGAAAAATGGAAAAAGTATGGTAGACCAAGAGTTGGATGGAATGTAAATGAATCTGAGGTGTACTTGCAATGTCCAAAGTGTAAGACCAAGTATGTATGTAGTAGAGTAGGTGTGACTTCCAAAGAGAGGATAGTTTCTCTTGATGAGGTAAGTTGACCTTGACTCTAAGTAAAACCAAATGAGACCCAAAGGTGATGGACCTTGATGAGAGGACCACTTAGCAAAGTGTTGTTGTATGTAGTGTGTTGACAAAGTATGATGAGGACAAGCAAGTGACCTTTTGACTCAAGTTTAGACAAATGTGAATGTAATGTGAGGTGTAAAACAATGATGGACTTTGTGAGACCCAAATACAGGTTGAATGCCAAATGAAACCCTGGAGAAATGACCTAGGAAGCTCAAGAATTCCAAAACTGATTGCTCTTGTTTGCTGGACTGTAAATTTTTTCCAATTCTGAACACAGACGCGCCTATATACTTAACAGATGCGATTTCTTGACATAGACATGGTTCTGTTTAACACAGACATGCTTCTGATATTTTTGTAAAATGCACTGTTGATTTTGGAAACACAGACGTGTTTCTACCCTTCACAAATGCGGTTACACAACACAAACACTATTATGTCAAACACAGACGCATTTCTGCAAAATTTGTGCAATTTTCCAATCTGTGAAGTTGTTTTTGTTGTGACCAGATCTGACTGTTTGACTGTTTTTCATGACAAGAGGACACAGTGTTGATGAAGACCCAATGTTTGTAAGTCTCTAGACTCAAAATGACTCCAAGAAAAGTGTGTTGTTTGATGTAAAAATGTTTTGCATACACTTGAAGACACAAAAGACACAATGTTTTGCTATTTGGTCTTGAATGTTCTGAATGTTTAAAATAAGTCAAGCACAATTCTTATGGCTGGCCAAGACAATAGTTGCTGATCCCACATGGGGTTTTACCCCCGAGGCTACGCTATTTAGAGCAGATACTTAGATGCTTGACCTCACTGGCTCCACCCTCGGCACTCACTTCTCGGGTCAGCCAAGCATCAGTCCCCATGAAAACTCCCTGTGGCGAACTTTGTATCTCTACTAAGAACCGTATGTGTGTGGGCCGCTACCAGAGGTCCAACTTCCTGCCCCAACAACTAGAAGGATTTGGGCTTCTAAAACAAAAAGGTGCTAGTAAGGGCATCCGCTCGTGTGGCCATACATGCGACACTTTCAACTCTGTAAATATAGAAGGCTCCCAGCCAGTAGGGGTTACGCCCTACAACTGATCAAATAAATTTGATCAAACGGGTTTATGGGGAGACATAGTGTCAGTATGAACTAATCAGCACACGTTGTCCATAGTTTTCACCATGAATACAATTGTTTATAGTGGTTCGGAAGAGGTGGGTTTTCCTCGCTACCACTTGGGTCGTTCTCTTCTCACTAGTAGTCCTAATGACCACATGGGAAGACAAACCCTCTAAAGATTAAACAAAAAGAGCCTATTGCTCAAGACACAAAAGACAATGATTCAATTTTAGTTCACCAATTGAAGTGTTTGCTAGTCTATGAAAACAAGGCACACAATAAAAACCCAAAAACCCTTGCCAAGGACCTGCAACAAAGATTTATCAGTAGTTTGGATTGTTTCAAATAATCACCCCTTCCTACAAGCACACAAGTTAGGTAAATTTTAAATCCAAAAGACTTTGTGAAAATAGGGGCCTTCAACCAAACGATTTTGCTTTCAAGACAAGCTGCACCAATTTCGTTAGCTAGATCTGAAAATGTTAGCTCAAAATAAACCAGATCCGAAACCTTAAATGCAAAACCCAAAACTAAATCAATAACTCAAAATTTGAAACCGGTGCACATAGACGTGATTACCTTAGACACAGACGTGACTTTATGATGCAGACACGGTTCTGTGAGACACAGACGCAGCTATAGAACCCAAACGCGACTTCTAGACACAAACGCGTCTAAAAACACCTTAGATGTGACTTATGAACACAAACACGGTTTCCAAAATCTGCAAAATAAAATGCTGTCGATAAGACAGACACGACTTCAGATGTCGCAGACGCACCGAAAAATCAAAAACGCGATCCGAAAGTGTGCAGACGCGAAAATATCAAAATGCTATCGAAAATGTTAGATCTGCAGCTTCAAAAACACAAAATCTGCAACAAGGATGTTAAATGCAAAAAGGGATAAGAGTCCCACAGGGCGTGCCAAAATGTTTATGGTGAAAATGGATAACAACAATAACAATATTGAAAAGGCTAAATGAATTCAACCACAAAACCCTAGCCTAACAACAACAAAGATCCACCATAACATATGAAGATTACCTAAGACAATGCAAATCAAACGAAATCACAAAGATTATACCATCACATGTCCAATAGGGTTTGAATCTCCATTCTTCCTATCTCCATTGATCTTGCTTGATATATTTGCTCTCAGATTTTATGTGCACAAGAGCTCAACAAAGAACGGAATGTGGTTGCAAGTAGGATCGTATATGTCAAAAGCGTAGTGTAGTCAAGTGCATAAATTGATTAACCAGGGTTGATAATGAAGGAAGTATCCTCTTATATAGAAGACACTGTAAGAAATGGACGGATAAGATTGAGAGGTGTAAAAGGAGGTCGGCTATGATTAGAGGGTAGGTAAAAGAAATAATAAAATAATGAAAGGGGTAGGTAGTGTATGAATTAAGAGATGAATGATATGTGTCATAGGTAGAAAAGGTTAATGAATTAATTAAATAAATAAAGATTTATTTAATTAATAGAAGTGGGATCAATTAAATAAATAAGATATTTATTTAATTTAGGAAAAGGATAATTTAAATAAATAAATGTATTTATTTAAATGAGAAATAAGGCTAGAAGAGGATAAATGAATTAATTAAATAAATAAAGATTTATTTAATTAATAGAAGAATTAAGCTTAGATAATTAAATAAATAAAATATTTATTTAATTAGACTAGACAATTTTGGGTGTCTACAGTAACTAGACATATGGAGATGCTATTTTCATAGTTCATGTAATCTAGAGTGTTGTCTGATCCTTGTAAGGTAGTGAGCCTTCGTCAGGGTTGTAGCCCTTCTTGTATTTGAGTAGTAAGCTCTACGTTGTGTGACTGAATGCATGCCGTTTCCCCATTGTAATATTTACACTTATTCCTAACAGGGTATTATCTCATCATGGGTAGGTTCCCACCGTGAGTTTTCCCTTAACCGAGTTTTCTACGTAAAAATCTTTGGGTTGTGTGTTATTGATGTGGTGTTGATTTATGCTTTTACTATTTATTATCAGATCTGAATTTAAGTTTAAGCTATGTAGACTCTGTGAGCAAACAGATTCACCCCCCCTCTCATATTGTTTTATTGTTGCCAACAATTACTATCAGAGATAGATCCTTCAGAAGAAGCTTGGCCGCTTGAGGTGATCTGAGATGACAAACTTTACTTTTAAGAAGGATAGTCTGAGATTTGATGGGATGAATTACACTCTTTGGAAGAACCAGATGGAATGTCATTTGAGATGCATCAGTGGAGACTATTGGAAGATTACTAAGAAGGTCTATAATGCTCCTTAGAATGGTCCTACCACTCCGGATGAGATAAAGGAAGCTGAATTCAATATTAAAGCTAAGGAAGCATTGTTGAATGCCTTATCTGATTTTGAGATGACTAATGTGATGAATTTGCAGACTTCTCATGAGATCTAGAAGAAGTTGGAGACTTTTTATGAAGGTGACAGTCATGTGAAAGTTGCTAAGTTGCAAAGCTTGAAGGGAAAGTATGAAATGTTGAAGATGGGAGAAGATGAGAAAATTACCTCCTTTATGCAGAAAGTGAATGAGCTTGTGTTGAACATCAGATGTTCTGGTGGAGTATTGGAAGAATCTAAGATTGTTGCTAAAGTGCTGAGATCCTTTCCTCCTTCTTACAAGCACAAGGCTGCTGCTATTAGAGAGATCCAGATTGTGACAGATGTGACTAGAGATATGTTGACTGGTAAGCTTGTTGCTTTTGAGTTGAGTGAGTTTGGTGAAGTGCCCCCTAAATCTGAACCGACATTTAAAGCTACTGTATTCGGGAAGTAGAAATATGATCCAGGAGAAAGTTTAACAAGAGTATCCAAATATGAGAAGGAAATGAGATAGCTTGAAGAAGATGAAAGAGAGCTTGGAGAGATTGAAGCCTTGATTGCTTTAAGATTGCCTAAGGGTGCTGGTAAGTATGAAGGAAAGTTTCCTCTTAAGTTTTTTTCGTGCAACAAGATAGGACATTTTGCCTCAAGGTGTCCATAAAGAGTTTCTAAGAAGCCATTTATGCCCTATAAGTCTAAATATCATAAGAAGTGTTACTTTGCTGCTGATGAAGGTGTGACTAATGATGAGTCTGAGAAAGGAAATTTAGGAGATGAGTGGGTGTTCATTTCTATCAAGGAAGATGATTCGGTGACTGTTGATTCTACTAGTTGTATTGTTAAAGAGAAAGCTTTAGCTGCTAATATCGAAGAGATATATGAATGGGTAATTGATAGTGGTTTCTCTCATCATATGAAAGGTGATAAGAGTAAGTTTGTGAGTATGGGAAAGTATGATGGTGGTGTAGTAAGATTTGGAGATGACAAAGTTGGTTTAACTTGTGGTAGAGGTTCTATTTCTCTTGATGGTAGGCATAAAACTGATGATGTCTTGTATGTTGAAGGTCTAAAGCATAATATTGTTGGACAGATAGTTGATAAGGGATATGACTTGCAAATCAAGAATGGTAAATCTAAGATCATGAGTAGCTCCAGAATTTAGATTGCATTAGGTACAAAGACTAAAGGTAATATCTTTCACTTGAATGTTGGTGGTAAAAGTTGTTTAATTGTTCAAGTTGATGAAAGTTGGTTATGGAAAAGAAGGATGTGTCATGTAAATTTTTACTGCATGGTTAAAATAAGTTCTACTCAAGCTGTAAGAGATATGCCTAAGATTGTAAAGCCTTATAATTTGGTATGTGTTGGTAAACAAATTTTACTCTCTCTATTTATTTACTCTTTATATTCTATAGCTCGAGAAATGAAAGATAAATTTTTCACCAAACAGTTGAAAAATCATTATATTGATTAACCTCTGAATTAAGGTACAACTCCCTATAATAAATATTCAATCAGCTCCAAATTACACACAACCAATATTATACTTTTCACCAGAAAGCACAGAAAGGTAATTGCATTCACCACTCAACACCAAATGAACGCAAGCACTGATTCATATGTAACTCTTTGCATAAAGCTGACATACTTCACATGTACACTAAAACAAAATGAAAAGCCTAAAAGATGAATTTCACTGATAATTTTATGCGCACATAGAAAGTTATAACAAATCTTTTCTTGAAATAGATTCTCACAGAAATCAAATTTCAAACATCAAACACACAGATTCGAAGTCAAAGATAGTTGTCATTTAGATTTTCATTCATAGATGGTCATCCACCTTCCACATACACAAAGTCTTTCAGAAAAATTAAAGAGATAGTTTTTCAAAAACTTAGTGAACCCCCTTAAAGTCATTACAAAACATATAAATAGGTTGCCAGACCAATAGTTTGAACCAAAGGTAAAATTAAATCAAAAGAGTTAATGAGAAACTACCCTAACTGCATAACTGAAACTTAAAAAAAATGACTAGACTCGCTAGCAAACAACTGCCAGCACTACTAGTCACGCTGTCGATTCCGTCTCAGTTGGATTGCCCGGGTTATTATTTTGGATGGACACCATAACCACCTTTGCCACACTCCACTCTCGATGCACCTTCAAGAACTCCTGAATTACTGTTACATGCGGCAGGCTGATGTGTATTACCCTTTGCTTCTAGAGTTCTTCCTTCCTCTTCACCATCTGTACTTTGTCCCTATGTGAATCCAAGTGATCCAGACAAACTGTGAGCATTGATTCCACTTTGGAAATCCTCATAAAATCTTCCACAACCAAGGAATTCTCCACTTTAATTTGTTTAATGTGGCTGCTGAATTGATTAATCATTTCTACTAAATCTTCCAAAGTCCAACTATCCTCCTTAAGCAACTGGACATCTACGCAGCGCAAATCCTTTTGCATGGTCGATCTTAAGGTTGTTAATTCACCTCGTAGGCTAGCTAATTCACTATGATCCTGTTCGATGATTGGGTTGTGCCACTCTATGCTTTCTTTGCATATAAACATTATATCTTTGTTTAACCCTGGCACTTCTCTTTGGGCAAGAAAATTCATCAAGCCATAAAACTGAATGTCACGCATTTGCTTTGAAATCACTGCCCATTTAGTCTTTTCTTTTTCCACGAGATTAATTCGGAATCAAACTCCTTGGTAACTTCATTAGCATCTTTGAAAATCTGAACTAAATCAGATATGTAATTGATTCCTTGATGCACGATCGAGGTGAGCCATTCAGAGAAAATCTTTCCAAACATCTTGTTTCGTTGAACCTCATCAAAGAACTTTTGATTACCTGGGGATTTTGAACTAAAGGGCACTGAGCTTTGAGACAATGGCAACAAACTTTTCTGTAGAGCATGAATATTTTGGGCCATTTGCATTAAATTCTGCTTCAACTTACCCTTGTCCTTCTTGTCCTTCCAAGTGCGGGAGATAATCCATTTGGTCGAAGTCTCCAAATGTTTCACATCAACTGCTCTAGTTCTAACCCCCAAATCAACTCGTTCAATGGTATAATCTACCTCTGAAGTAGTTGCATCATCCTTATCAGATGTAGGTTTAGAAATGTCTGCATTCCAATGCTTTATGTCTTTGTCAAAACCAATCATAGTCTCCAGTTTTAGCCGCTTAGGCTTCATGGATCTTCCCAGGCATTTACTCAGAGCATCTTCCATCGACACCAAAATAGGCACCACATTTATTTTCCTAGTAATTGAGTCACTTAACCATTTAGGTGCTAGAGTTAGTTCCTTAGATTTCATAGGGGGAAGTTCTCCTGAAGGCAGTAGTGTAGCATTATCTGCGTTAGACCGGATATCAAGCACTTGTGAATCCTGGATAGTAGCATCTGAATCAGTTGAAACCTTGTCAATATTAGAAAAAGGGGTTGCCATATTGCCCTGTACCTCCTCGGCATCCAAATCAAGAATGAGGTGGGCGATAGGTGGCTGAAAATTCTTCTTGTATCTTGACTTGGTTACTCGAACACCAATGGAATGTATAGCTTTAGTGTCAATTTTTTCTTCTTTAATCTTTGCCTGCCTTTTTCCTGCAACAAAAACAGGGATGTTAGTTAAAATAGTAGTTTTGCTTGCAATCTTCCTCTTTCCATTTTTGTTTCTTGAACTAGTTGCCCTCAATGGATGAAATCAGCAACTCCTAAGCCAATTTTTTGTTCTGTGAATTATGTTGAAAGTGCATGCATGTATGCTATCTTCCATCTTTTTACTCCAGTCAACTTCTGGGAGAGGTTCATTCCATTTCATAAACTCTAGATCTAGTGCATCTTCATTATTAGTAGTGACACCTGAGGTATCCATTGGCAATTTCATGCCATGAATATGTTTTAGAGTTAACTTGGACCAACTCCTCTTTCTCACTTCAAACTCATCTGGGCAATCCTCTAACTGAGGCACATGTTGATCAGGCACTATCTTTTTGACATATTGGGCAATAAAACCTTTACTATCAAAGTTATCCCTTTTCTAGAAAGGTTTTCAAATGAAATCTCTTAAACTCTAACTCAAGATTTAGTGCATCAGAAACAGACCTACAATTGTAATGGCCTAAATCGATAGGAAAAATTCCACTTGTGCCAGAATCTTCACCATAATCCTTTTCAACATAGGCTAGCTGCTTGGAAACTTCAATCAAAATACAAAAGTCTGAAACATATCTAGGTACCCTAAAGGGTTCACCTTTAAAACCTCCAACCCTTATGTAAGTGAAGTGATTAAATTGTGTAAAGAAACTACCATAGATATTAACTAGTTCAACTGCTACTGCAGACATTATCCTATGCAAGTTATCTTGAAACTCAAAGGTCAACCTCCTAGTAAAAATGTCATTCCAGCGAAGGTAATTATCAACATGTCCTTTTAAAGTCAAATGGGGGTGATACTCATAAATTTTAATACCTTGAACCCATTTAGCATGGAATAATCTAGGCCACTCCCTCACACAAGCTAGCATATATAACAGGTATGAAGACATATAGAAATTCGATATCCCAGGGTAGTTACTCAAACCCTCATGCAACCTTTCTGCAATAACGGTTCCCTAGTCAATGAACTGGTTTTTTTCGAGAGTGACTTGGATGAAGAAATACATCCAGTCTTCCCAATAGAAGGAGTGTGAATTTCCCTTAACCCTGCTCAACATTATTACTAAATCTCTGATTCCAGGAACCAAATGCTCTTGGGTTAAGGGTCTTGGCAATCTTGAGCCACCTTTTTGAAACCTCAAAAGCCAATTTCATGCGATAATAGTTTTGTAATACTGCTTTTTCTTAGAATAAATTTCATAAGATTTTCCAATAGTCCAATCTTCATAGGGTTCCCGATGTGGGATACCCTTGGCAGCCATTACTGTTTGTCTAGAAGTGGATAACAAAAACTCACCATTATATCTGTTAGCTTTATCATAGTGATTCATACATTCTAAAACCAATTCAAGATAAGGGGCAATTGTGGGAAATGTGTCTGCTTCTGATAAACCATTTTTTGCAATATCTCTCATCATAGAATTTGCGGCTGGGTTCTGTATTCTTTCTAGGAAATCATCTAAATCTAATTGAACTAAAGCTGTATCACCCAGCTCTGGTAAGGAACTTACAAGGGAAGAAGAGTTCATTAATTTAGGCAGAGTGGGCCTCAAGCTTAACTCATGATTTTTTCCCAATCAACCCAAACAAAGAAGAAAAGGTAAAACAGAAACAAACAGCTAAACAAAATACCTAGATCTTTTCTTAAAACTATAACAATTAGGAAAGTCATTGAACATACCTTCCTCTGTCATCTGCAAAACCCTTTTTGCAGTCTACTTTCTTCCCGCTCCAAAACTCTTCTTAAAAATAATTCACAAAATGACAATCTCGACAAGATAACTGCTCAATTTAAAAGTCGAGAAAATCTTAAGCATGATTACCACAAATTGTCATCATTACACTTCACTTGTGTGAGACCACTCTGAAATGATCACAATCAAGCATGCATTTAATAACAAGTCACTTCATATCTAAAAATACGGATCTCCATGCCATACTTGCCATAAATGTCAGATTTCAAATCATTAAAGAAAGAATATTCCTCTTCTCTGCCGCCGTTAATCATATCTTAAAATCTGCGCTGTCACCTCATGAAAAGTCACATGATCTCCAAGAGGTCAAAACATTGAACTCTAAATCCCGAGGACCAATTGTGACACAAAAACATAAACATGACAAAACTTGAACTTTGAACCTTGAACCAAAAAGGTTCAAGTTCAGGGTTCAAACAATGCTAAACACTGACCAAAACTAAAGAAGACTTAAAGCCACGTGGGAGAAAAAAACCTTTAATATGAAACCCATTAAAATTTGAACCTTGAACCAAAAAGGTTCAAGTTCAAGGTTCAAGTTCAACACAGTGAAACTTAAAGAAAACAACAAAGACTGGATTACATGGGGAATTCAAAGCACATGACTCGACCAAAGGACCATATGGGGACATGACTCAATAAGGTGACATATAGAATGGAAATTTTATATGTGCCACCAAAAGTGGCTCTGCATGGGGAGTGGAACTATAAAGTACCAAGCAAAGAACCTCAGAATGGTTTCGCAAAATGACTTAAAACAAAGGTTTGACTCACAACAAAACTGACGCACCTATACTAACACAACAAAATTGTATGTACAAACTAATAGGGGATGCCTATTTACAATTGATACAATTTTAAGTCTTGCCCATTTTAGGACAGGGATAAATCAAAGCCATCCTGGTAAGCAATTTTAATAGAATTGGGACCCCTTACTTCATGAATTACATAAGGTCCTTTCCACAGTGACTCAAATTTGTCATGAGCGCCTTTTGGCGCTCTCCTTTTATCCCATAACAACACCAGATCACCTTTCATGAACTTCATGGGTCTTGCCTTCTGAAAAAAAAATCTTTTTAACCCTCATCTAATGTTCTGTAATCCTGTCAACCAACTTTTCTCTCTCTTCCTCAATCTTGGTTAAGTACATAATTCTCTTTTCAAAGGAGCTCTAAAAGAATGCATCTTCAACTAAAGTTTGCAATCGGGAAGCCACTAACTCTAAAGGAAGAGAGAGTTGGGTGCCAATGCCATATAGCAACTCAAAAGGTGACATCCCTATGGCTCGTTTTGGTGAAGTTCGATCTGCCCACAGTGCCTCATGTAACTTCATATGCCAGTCCCTGAAACTCTCACCAACCAACTTCCTCATGATGTTGATTAAGTTCTTGTTACTTGATTCTTCTTGACCGTTACCCTGTGGGTAATAATCAAAAGCATGTGCCAAAGAAATTCCATGATCATAGCAAAATAAAATTAACTCAGATGAAGAGAAATTTGATGCATTGTCTGTGACTATTTTCTGAGGAACCCCAAACCTGACGAGAATATTGTCCTTAAAGAATGCACACACAATCTCTATAGTGGTCTTTTAAATTGGGATAGCTTCCACCCACTTAGTGAATTAATCCGTTTCTGTTAACATGTGAGTGTGCCTTGCACTGGAAATTGGGTTCAAAGGACCAATGAAATCTAACCCCCATTGTTTAAAGGGCTCCTCAATTACTATGGGTCTTAAGGGAAAGGCAGCTAGCTAGGGTTTACCTGTGAACAATTTGCACTTCTCACACTTTGCCACCCAAGCTTACACATCTCTAGACATTCCTGGCCAATAGTAACAATTCCTCAAGATTTTATATGTAGTAACCGTAGAAGAGAAATGACCCCCGCATGCTTCACTATGAAAAGTTTTCAATAAAGCCTCTTGATGCGGTTTATCCACACACCTGAGAAAGGTGCCATCAAAACCCTTCTTATATAGTATATCATCAAAGATAACATACTTTGTAGCTTTCAGCCTCAAATTTCATTTCTCCCTAGAAGAAAGATGATCTGGACAATCCCCATAAGTGAGATAAAAGGCAACATCGGTGAACCAAGAATCTGAATGACCAACAAATAGAGTTAAGGGAAAGTTCTTCTCCTCTTAAAACTTATTCTCCACCATTAATTTATAAAGGCCTTGTCCTTTGACCAGTTTAGTGGGCTTGATGTCCAAATTGATTTCCTGAATCTTAGAGACCCAAGATGCTCTATTGTTGATACCAACATCCTGTTGGGTTAAAACACTTTTCACTACAGAGTTGGGAACAAAAACATTTGCATGTGAATGAAGTATATGGTACCTGAATTGTTTCACAACTTTTACTACTACATAAGCTTGCTTCTTTGTCTGTGAGTATTTTAACTCATGCTTCTTCAGAGGTACACTCATGAAGGAAATTGGAACTTCCTCATTATCCTCGCTTTTATGCACTAAAATTCTAGACATTGTATGCTCTGATTCATAACAATAAATAATAAAGTCTTTACTAAAATCCGGATTAACTAGACTAGGTGCATGTGCAATTGCCGCTTTAATTTCTTCAAAGGCCCTTTTTCCTGCCTCAGTCCACTTAAAAACTACCTTCTCACTCATCATATTTACAATATATTTAGTAGTTTCAGCAAAATCAGGAATAAAACGCCTTAGAAGGTTCACCTGTCCAAAGAAGGACCTCACTCCATTTCTGTTGGAAGGAAGACTGAGCTGCTGTATTTCTTTTACTCTCTATGGATCTACCTTTACCCCCTCCTGTGAAACAATATGTCCCAAAAGTTTTCCTTCTGTGACACCAAAAATGAACTTTTTAGGATTTAACGATACTCCATGCTCTCTACATCTCACCAAAACTTTCCTCAAATCCCGTACATGATGTTTCCTCTTCCTAGAGAAAACAATCAAATCATCTAAATACACCACAATGATCTTATCCCTCAAATGCCCAAAGGAAAGATCCATCGCTCTTTGAAACGTTGCCCCTGCATTAATCAACCCAAAAGGCATTCTATTATATGCAAAAGTGCCCTAGGGAGTTATAGAGGTTGTCTTGTGTTGATCTTGCTCCGAGACACTGATTTGGTTATATCCAGAGAAGCCATCCAACATGGACATCATCTCTGAACTTGAAACAGTTTGTAAAATATGGTCCATTGCTGACAAAGGATAATTATCTTTCAAGCTTGCTTGGTTTAAGTTTCTAAAATCAACACAGATTTGTATTTCACCGTTTTTCTTCTGAACAGGAATGATATTAGCAATCCAAGTGGAATGATGTAAAGGATAAATAATTTGGGCTTTCAACATCTTGTTGACCTCATGGAAGATCGCTTCTGCTACTTTTGGATTAAAATTCCTTAACTTCTGCCGGGAAGGATTGACACCTGGTTTCAAAGGAATGTGATGTTGGAAATTACCATCCCTAAAATTCTTTAAATCATCGTAGCTCCATGCAAAAATATCTTTGAATTCCACCAACAAGCTGATGAACCTCCTTTTCTCCTCTTTGGAACAACATTTTCCTAGATTAACAAATTTAAGATCCTCCTTAGTACCAATGTTGATTTGCTCATACTCACCAGAATTTTGAATTGCAGGAGCCTCTTTCTCCCCTTTGGGATAACATACCCATCCTTCCTATCAAAAAGACATTCAAGAGAAACTAAACCATTTGGGATTTTATTTCCTTTCAACTGTAACACTCCATCATTCAACTCCTCCTATGTATCAGGAGAAAACTCTTTACAACTCGCCTCTGATCCTTCATAAAACAAGGATGTGAAAATCTCAACACACTGTAACAAGTTCTGAATCTGTTTATCATTTTCAAATACCTGTCAGGATTCAGAATTGTCAGGCATGCAGGGTCTATAAACTAATTCTACCCTGTAAGTATCTGTTGTAAAATCAGAATGAGGCACTAGTAAAGCTGCAGATACTGCTAAAGAATCAACCTTCAAGTTTAACTCCCTTGGTACTGCTTCAATTGAAAAAGCATAAAATGCTTTGATCTTGTCCCAAACACGATTTCTGTAATGTATCAGTCTCTTGTTTTTCACAACAAATAAACCTCTCACTTGTTTTACAATAAGTTCAGCATCACCTCTAACTTTCAACATTTTGATCTGCAATCTCCTCGCTTCAACAAGACCTAATAACAAAGCTTCGTATTCGGCCGTATTATTCGTGCTTTGGAATTCCAATTTCAAAGCATAAGGAATAACTTTACCTTGAGGAGGTATTAATACAACCCCGACCCCTGAACCAGAAGATGAACATCTCCCATCAAATTCCATAGACCAGAGTTCATCAGACATACCTGAATCTATAGCCTTTTCCACACCTTGAGGATCAATTGATATCATATAATTTCCAAAACCACAATCTTGATACAAAATCTAAGCTTTCGGATCATCTGAGGGAAAGACTGTGTATTTAGCTTTTGTTTCAAGGCACGGAATAACTCTCTGTTTTCCAACAGTGATCATTGCCTGAGACCAATCCATTCTAATTTCCCCTCCCATATCTTTACAGAAGGTGTGACTCAACAACATGCCATAACTAGTAAGGATGTCATCGACTAGAATCGTCAACTTGATTCTCTTGTCAAGATGTGCTACTAAAGCGAACCGTGCATCCTTAATTTTCCCTAATAAAGGAACTTGCTTGGAATCCATGGAGTAACATTTGCCAAAGGTCTTTGTTAAGGATAAACCTAAAGCTTTTGCTATGGCCGAGGGCATGACATTGTCTGATGCTCTTGAATCTATTATACAATTACTCAATTTATGCCCATTAATATATAAGGACACATAGAAAGGTTTTGGTTAATTTTCAAGATTAGGTTCAATGAATTCGGCTTGTTCAGGAATAGTTTTCTATGAGACTTAGGGAATTACTAAAGCAGGATTGACATTTTTCGTGTCGTAGAGAATTACCATTCACCGAAATTTGGGTTTCACTTGCTAAGGCATGAGCATCGTTTCCCTTGACAAATTCAACTAGTCTATCTAACTCGTTTGGGTTCAACTTCAAATACTCAGCCAGAGTAATTTGAACACAAGATGACTTACAAAATTCAATGATAACAAAAGGATTATTAAATCAATCAGAACTTGAAGAAGCAACTTCTTGAACAACTTTTGGAAACACCTCCATGACGAGGCAAAATTTCCCTTTCTTTATAGTGCTATGGACAGGTGTTACAACATCTTGAGATTTCAAATTTTGTTGAGCTCTAGTAAGAATTGCATCTGAGGACTCTTCCAAAGAGACCATCATGTTTCCTCCCCTTTCTGAGTATATTCCATATAATGAATTTTAGAGTCGCCAAGCATACTTTGGGAACCTCCTTCATCAGCTTCTAAGATTGTTTCTCCTTTACTAATCATTTGAGAAAAATGAACCATCTCTGGACATGAAGAACCATCATGTTCATCAGTTAAATGAAACACACATGTGTTTGTCTTGAGGGGTGGTGCTTCAATAGCAAGTCTTTGTTGTACAAGAGGTAATTGTAATTGTCTTCCTCCACTTCCTCCCTGTTGGTTAGGATATTTCCTAGGAATGTCTTGGTATGGTTGGGAATATGAAGTACTTGCTTTAGGAGCCTGTCTCTTTAGGGCAATTACATCATTCATTAACCGTTGGATGATAGTATCTGAAGAAGTTGAAGGTTGAGCACAAGGTGTCTGTACTTCTCTTTTCCATTTACCCATTGTGATCAAATCATCTTCTAATTCAACTACAAGAGTTTTAGCGGCATTCAAATCTACAACCCTTTGGCTACGAATCAAGAAACTTATTTCAAAAAGCATAGAATTAATAAAAAAACATTTAATATTGTCCTATAAGGGCTTTTGATTAATTGTAATCTTGTGCAAGATCTTATCAAACCTCACCACAAAGTCCCTCATAGATTTAGGAATTTCTTTTTTTAACTAGGATAATTGGGCTAAAAGGGAATGTTCGTCCTCAGCTACCTTAAATCTAGCTTCAAATCTTGTCTTCAGATCTTTCTAGGTTGTTATCACACTATGTGGCAATTGATAAAACCAATCGGTTGCTACCCCTGTTAGTGTCTGGACAAACAACCTGACAACAACATTCTCATATTGAATTGCTATTACTCCATAGGCTACACTGAAAGCATTCAGGTGCTCATCAATGGTGATCGTCCCATCTCTGCTAAATTTTGGCAAATGATCCCTAGCACCGTTTGGAAAGGGGTTAAGATTCAAACCTAAGTTCAGTGGGCCTACAATAGCCCCCCAAGGGTTATTTTCTGCCATTGGGAGTATGATATTAAGAGGGGTTGGGTTGAATATATTGGGCAAGGCAACATCGTGCAGGGTCAAAGCTTGACAAACTAAGGACAAAGCTGATGATGGAAATGGAGAAGGAGGTCTACTCCTTGCCCTTTGTTGAGGTGAGAAGGTAGGTTGAAAATTTTAATTCTGCAACTCTTCAAAGACAAGGTCAAAAACCCCCTCCCTTATTTGGGATCTAGTATACGGCTTAGAGTCCAGTGTGGAACGATCAGGGTAAAAAGCGTTTAGGATTCTGTATTTGATTACAGGGACTTGAATAAAGAAAACCCTAGGAACAATCACCCTCTCAAAGACTAACATAGGATGATCTGCTTGTCTTTCTATTTTGTCGAGGAAAGCACTTATTGTATTATATTTAGCTCGACTTCTTCTATGTCTCTAGGCTAGAGTATCTAACTCAGAGATAATGTTACATTGCTCTTCTTGCACCCAATTTAAATTTGGTTGTAAAATAGGTAAAAACCCTTCATGAGGCAGCACCATTTATAAAGAACAAAGCATCACTGAAACGATGACCTTGTTTTTAAAACCAATTGTTCTCATTCTCCCCAGCAGAGTCGCCAAAAATTTGTTGGTAAACGGATTTGTCTCTCTCTATTTATTTAATCTTTATATTCTATAGCTCGAGAAATGAAAGACAAAATTTTCACCAAACAGTTGGAAAATCATTATATTGATTAACCTTTTAATTAAGGTACAACTCCCTTTAATAAATCTTCAGTCAACTCCAAATTACACATAACCAATATTATACTTTTTCACCAGAAAGCACAGAAAGGTAATTGCATTCACCAGTCAACACCAAATGAACGCAAGCACTGATTCATATATAACTCTTTGCATAAAGTAAACAGACTTCACATGTACACTAAAACAAAATGAAAATCCTAAAAGATGAATTTCATTATAATTTTCTGCGCACATAGAAAGTTATAACAGATCTTTTCTTGAAATAGATTCTCACAGAAATCAAATTTCAAACATCAACACACAGATTCGAAGTCAAAGATAACTGTCATTTAGATTTTCATTCATAGATGATCATCCACCTTCCACATACACAAAGTCTTTCAGCAAAATTAAAGAGATAGTTTTTCAAAAACTTAGTGAACCCCCTTAAAGTCATTACAAAACATATAAATAGGTCGCCAGACCAATAGTTTGAACCAAAGGTAAAATTAACTCAAAAGAGTTAATGAGAAACTACCCTAACTGCATAACTAAAACTAAAAAAAAATGACTAGACTCGCTAGCAAACAACTGCTAGCAGTGCTAGTCATGCTGTCAATTCCGTCTCAGTTGGATTGCCCGAGTTATTATTTTGGATGGACATCATAATATCCTTTATCGCACTCCACTCTCGATGCACCTTCGAGAACTCCTAAATTACTATTACATGCGGCAGACTGATGTGTATTACCCTTTGCTTCCAGAGTTCTTCCTTCCTCTTCACCATCTATACTTTGTCCATGTGTGAATCCAAGTGATCCATACAAACTATGAGTATTTATTCCACCTTTGAAATCCTCGTAAAATATTCCACAACCAAGGATTTCTCCACTTTAATTTGTTTAATGTGGCTGCTGAATTGATTAATCATTTCTGTTGTATCTTCCAAAGTCTGACTATCCTCCTTAAGCAACTGGACATCTACGCAGCGCAAATCCTTTTGCATGGTTGATTTTAAGGTTGTTAATTCGCCTTGTAGACTGGCTGATTCACTATGACCTTGTTTGATGATTGGGTTGTGCCACTCTATGCTTTCTTCGTATATAAACATTATATCTTCATTTAACCTTGGCCCTTGTCTTTCGGCAGGAGAATTCATCAAGCCATAACCCTGAATGTCGCGCATTTGCTTTGAAATCACTTCCCATTTAGTCTTTTCTTTTTGCCACAAGATTAAGTCAGCATCCAACTCCTTGGTAACTTCATTAGCATCTTCGAAAATATGAACTAAATCAGATATGTAATTGATTCCTTGATGCACGATCGAGGTGAGCCATTCAGAGAAAATCTCTGCAATCATCTTGTTTCATTGAACCTCATCAAAGAACTTCTGATTACTTGGGGATTTTGAACTAAAGGGCACCAAGCTTTGAGATAATGGCAATGGACTGTTCTGCAGAGCATTAATATATTGGGCCATTTGCATTAAATTCTGCTTCAACTTACCCTTGTCCTTCTCATCCTTCCAAGTGCGGGAGATAATCCGTTTGGTCGAAGTCTCCAAATGTTTCAGATCAACTGCTCTGGTTCCAACCCCCAAATCAACTCACTCAATGGTATAAACTACCTCTGAAGTAGTGGCAACATTTGTATCAGATGTAGGTCTGGCAATGTCTGCAGTACAATGCTTTGTGTCTTCGTCAAAATCAATCATAGTCTCCACTTTTAGCCGCTTAGGCTTCGTGGATCTTCCTAGGCATTTACTCATAGCATCTTCCATCAACACTGAAATAGGC
The DNA here is from genome assembly GCF_030272615.1 of Cryptomeria japonica. Classification (NCBI taxonomy): domain Eukaryota; kingdom Viridiplantae; phylum Streptophyta; class Pinopsida; order Cupressales; family Cupressaceae; genus Cryptomeria; species Cryptomeria japonica. The sequence goes on along the minus strand of NC_081406.1, from coordinate 51,697,995 downwards.
ACCACATTTATTTTCCTGGTAATTGAGTCACCTAACCATTTAGGTGCTAGAGTTAGTTCCTTAGATTGCATAGGGGGAGGTTCTCTTGAAGGCGGCAGTGTAGCATTGTCTGCATTAGACCAAATATCAAGCACTTGTGAATCCTGGATAGTAGCATCTGAATCAGTTGAAACCTTCTCAGCATTAGAAATAGGGGTTGCCATATTGCCCTGTACCTCCTCGACGTCCAAATCAAGAATGAGGTGGGCGGCAGGTGGCTGAAAATTCTTCTTGTATCTTGACCTGGTTACTCGGCCACCAATGGAATGTATAGCTTCAATGTCAAGTTTTTCTTCTTTACTCTTTGCCTACCTTTTTCGTGCAACAAAAATAGGGATGTTATTTAAAATAGTAGTTTTGCTTGCGATCTTCCTCTTTCTGTTTTTGTTTCTTGAAGTGGTTTCCGTCGCCGGATGAAATCGGCAACTCCTAAGCCAATTTTATGTTCTGCAAATAATGTTGAAAGTGCGTGCCTATATGCTATCTTCCATCTTTTCACTCCAATCAACTTCTGGGAGAGGTTCATTATGTACCCGTTTCATAAACTCTAGATCCAGTACATCTTCATTATCAGTAGTGGCACCTGAGGTATCCATTCGCAATTTCATGTCATGAATCTTCTTTAGAGTTAACCTAGACCAACTCCTCTTTCTCACTTCAAACTCATCTGGGCAATCCTCCCAATAATCCTCCAACTGGGGCACATGTTGATCAGGCACTATCTTTTTCACATATTGGGCAATAAAATCTTTACTATCAAATTCATCCCTTTTCACAAAGGTTTTCAAATGAAATCTCTTAAAATCTAACTCAAGATTTAGTGCATCAGAAACAAACCTACAACTGTAATGGCCTAAATTGATAGGAAAAATTCCACTTGTGCCAGAATCTTCACCATAATCCTTTGCAACATAGACTAGCCGCCTGGAAACTTCAATCAAAATACATAATCTTGAAACATATCTAGGTAACCTAAAGGGTTCATCTTTAAAACCGCCAACCCTTATGTAAGTGAAGGGATTAAATTGTGTAAAGAAACTACCATAGATATTAACTAGTTCAACCGCTTCTGCAAACATTCTCCTATGCAAGTTATCTTGTAACTCAAAGGTCAACCTCCCAACAAAAATGTCATTCTAGTGAAGGTAATTATCAACATGTCCTTTTAAAGTCAAATTGGGGTGATACTCATAAATTTTAATACATTGAACCCATTTAGTATGGAATAATCCATGCCACTCCCTCACACAAGCTAGCATATATAACAGGTATGAAGACATATAGAAATTCGATATCCCAGGGTAATTACTCAAACCCTCATGCAACCTTTCTGCAATAACAGTTCCCCAATCAATGAACCGGTTTTTGTCGAGAGTGACCTGGATGAAGAAATACATCCAGTCTTCCCAATAGAAGGAGTGTGAATTTTCCTTTACCTTGCTCAACATTAATACTAAATCTCTAATTCTAGGAATCAAATGCTCTTGGGTTAAGGGTCTTGGCAACCTTGAGCCACCTTTTTGAAACTCAAAAGCCAATTTTAGCACTTCTGTAATACTGCTTTTTCTCAGAATAAATTTCGTAAGATTTTCCAATAGTCCAATCTTCATAGGATTCCCAATGTGGGATACCCATGGCAGCCATTACTATCTGTCTATCAATGGATAAGAAAACCTCACCATTATTTTTCCTTATGCATCTATTAGCTTTATCATAGTGACTCATACATTCTAAAACCAATTCAGGACAAGGGGCAGCTGTGGGAAATGCGACTGCTTCCAATAAACCGCTTTGTGTAATATCTCTCATCATAGAATCTATGGATGGGTTTCATATTCTTTCTAGGAAATCATCTAAATCTAATTAAGCTAAAGCTATATCACCCAGCTCTGGTAAGGAACTTACAAGGGAAGAAGAGTTCATTAATTTAGGTAGAGTGGGCCTCATGCTTAACTCGTGATTTTTTCCCAATCAACCCAGACAAAGAAGAAAAGGTAAAACATAAACAAACAGCTAAACAAAATACCCAGATCTTTTCTAAAAACTATAACAATTAGGAAAGTCGTTGAACATACCTTCCTCTGTCATATGCAAAACCCCAGTTGCAGTCTATTTTCTTCTAGCTCCAGAACTCTTCTTAAAAATAACTCACAAAATGACAACCTCGACAAGATAACTACTCGATTTAAAAGCCAAGAAAATCTTACCCATGATTACCACAAATTGTCATCATTACACTTCACTCTTGTGAAACCACTCTAAAATGATCGCAATCGAGCATGCATTTAATGACAAGTCACTTCATATCTGAAAATATGGATCTCCATGCCATACTTGCCATAAATGACAAATTTCAAATGATTAAAGAAAGAATATTCCTCTTCTCTGCCACAGTTAATCATATCTTAAAATCCACGCCGCCACCTCATGAAAAGTCACATGATATCCAAGAAGTAAAAACATCAAACTTTGAATCCTGGGGAACAATCGCGACACAAAAATATAAACATGACAAAACTTGAACTTTGAACCTTGAACCAAAAAGGTTCAAGTTCAGGGTTCAAACAATGCTAAACGCTGACCAAGACTAAAGAACACTTAAAGCCACATGGGAGAAAAAAACCTTTAATATGACGCCCATTGAACTTTGAACCTTGAAACAAAAAGGTTCAAGTTCAAGGTTCAAGTTCAACACAGTGAAACTTAAAGAAAACATCAAAGACTGGATTACATGAGGAATTCAAAGCACATGACTCGACCAAAGGACTAGATAGGGACATGACTCAATAAGGCAACATATAGAATAGAAATTTTATATGTGCCACCAACAATATGCAAGGAATGTGAGTTAGGGAAGCAGACAAGAGTTTCTTTTAAAAGAAAACAATATACTTCTAATGGGATATTGGATCTTGTGCATACTGATTTGTGTGGTCCCTCTAGAGTGAGAAGCTTGCAGGGTGATAGGTATTTCAAGTTTTTGATTGATGATTATTCAAGGATGATGCACATTACTTTCTTAAGGGAGAAGTTTGAAGCCTTGGAGAAGTTCAAGATTTTCAAAGCTATGGTTGAGACATAGACTGGTCAGAAGCTGAAGTGTTTGAGATCTGGCAGAGGTGGAGAATTTACTTTTGATGAGTTCAATTCTTTCTATGAAAAGCATGGGGTGAAGAGACAATTATCTTCTCTGTGGACCCCTTAGCAGAATGGTATTGTGGAAAGGAAGAACATTATAGTTTAGGAAGCTACTAGAACCATGATGATTGAAGGAAATGTTCCACATATCTATTGGAGAGAAGCTGTGAGTACTGTAGTGTATACTCTTAATTGGGTGCATTTCAAAGTTGATACCAGTAGGACTCCTTATGAGTTATGTTTTTGTCATGCTCCTACAATTAGATATTTCATACTTTTTCGTAGTAAATGCTATATCAGAAGAGATGAAGATCTAGGGAAGCTTGATGTTAGAAGTGATAAAGGAATCTTTCTTGGCTATTCTACTGAGTAAGGCCTACTGGTGTTATAATAAGAGATTGAGGAAGATAGTTGAAAGGGCTAATGTGAAAGTGGATGAAGGAAATGAGTATCAGCCCAGATACTCCAGATATAATTAAGATGATCAGATTGTCAGTGCAGATAAAGGAAAGCAAGTGCAGATGCAGAACCAAGTTCAGATTGCCCCGAAAAAGCCTAAGAATGAAGGAGAAGCTAGTGCAGAAGAAAGAGTTCAAGAGTCTGAAAATCATGAAAGTCCTAAGACTCCCAAGTATGTAAGGTTAAATCATTCAGAGAATCAAATTATAGGTGATAAGAATAAAGGTGTAATGACTAGGAGAAGAGGTGCTGAAGAGTATTGCTTGATTTATAAGATTGAACCTAAAGATGTTGATGAATCTTGTAAAGATGAAAATTGGGTTAAATCTATGGAAGAAGAGTTGAATCAGATTAAAAAGAATAATACATAGATTTTAGTTCCCAGACCTAAGGATAAGAATGTAATTGGAACTAAATGTGTGTTTCAAAATAAATTGAATGAGCAAGGTGATGTTGTTAGGAATAAAGCAAGACTTGTTTGTAAGGGTTATTCTCAAATGGAAGGTATTGATTTTAAGGAGACTTTTTCTCCAGTAGCTAGAATTGAAGTTGTTATACTATTTCTTTCTTATGTTGCTTACAAAGATTTCAAAGTTTATCAGATGGATGTCAAGTCACCCTTTCTTAATAGCGAGTTGGAAGAAGAAGTCTAAATTGAGCAATTGGATGGTTTTCAGTTGATAGATCAGAAGGATATAATTTCAAGGTTGAAGAAATAGTATGGATTGAAGAAAGCTCCAAGAGCCTGGTATGCCAAATTGGATAAGTATTTAATGAAGCTTGAATTCAATAAAGGTACTGCAGACATTACTCTATACTTCAAGATTGATAATGATAACATCTTGTTTGTTCAAGTTTTTGTTCATGATATTATTTTTGGTGGAAATGATGGTTTGTGCAAGAAGTTTAGTGATGATATGCAAAATGAGTTTGAGATGTCTATGATTGGTGATATGAAATTATTTTTGGGATTGTAAATTACTTAGTTGGATAAAGGTATTTTCATATCTCAATCTAACTATGTGAAGGAATTGTTGAAGAAGTTTGATTTGGATGATGCAAAGTCTATTGGTACACCTATGGTGATCAGATGTAAGTTGATAAAGGATGATGATTCTTTGAAAGAAAATCAGACTAGATACAAATCTATGATTGGCGGTTTGTTGTATTTGACTCAGACTAGACCAAATATTATGAATGTTGTATGTCTTGTTTATAGATTTCAAGCTGATCCTAAGGAATCTCATGTTGTTGTTGTGAAAAGAATTTTCAAATATTTGAAAGGGACAATTGATTTTGGTTTGTGGTATCCTAGAGATGATGATTTCAGTTTGAGTGCTTTTACTAATGCTGATTAGGCAGGTGACGTTGACGACAAAAAGAGTACTAGTGGTGGTGCATTTTTCTTGGGTAAGAGATTAGTTTCATGGATGAGTAAGAAGTAGAATACATTGTTGCTACTAGAAACTATACTCAGGTGATTTGGATGAAGTAGATGTTGAAGGATATCAGAGTTACTTTTGGTAAGCCTACTGCTATATACTATGACAATTCAAGTACTATCATTATTTCTAATAATTTGGTGTTGCATTCTAAGACTGAGCATGTATCAATCATGTTTCAATTCTTGAGAGAGAAGGTGAATGAGAAAGAAGTCAGATTGGAGTATGTATCTACAAAGGAACAAATTGCAGATATCTTCATGAAGTCTTTGCCTAAGGATACATTTGAGTATATCAAAGTAAAGATAGGGGTGATTTCCCCTCATGATGAGAACTAAGATGCTTAGAGTCGCATCAGTCTAGTGGACTTCATAGAGATATCCTGTGATCTGGATTGATGAGTAAGGATGCTACTCAGGGGGAGTAGTTAGTATGTGTTTTAGATGTTCAGAATTGTTAGAGTGTGTGTCAAAAGGGGAGAGATAATCTTCCTATGGGGGAGAGATTATTTGGTATAGGGGGAGAGAATCAAGATTGGTGTTGTATATGCCTTTTGCATTAATGTCAAAGGGGGAGAGATGCATGCAAAAAACTGTTATATCCTATGCTGATCTCAGGGGTAGATTGTTTGAGAGTTATGGGAGATTGTTAGTAGTTGTTTTATTTCTTTGCATTGATTGTTTTTGACATTCATATGTTGCCATCAATGCCAAAGGGGGAGATTGTTGGATATTACTGAAAAGTTTGCTGGAATGATGTGTTGTCATTGATGTCAACATATTCTTTTGTGTATTCTAGTTTTGTAGTTAGATTGGTTGAGTTGGTTTGGTCAGTGTAAAAAATACTATATCCTATGTTGATCTCAGGGGGAGATTGTTGGTTATTGATTTATTTCTTTGCATTGATTGTTTTTCACATTCATATGTTTCCTGTAGGAACACAATGGACCACTGAGAGGGGGGTGAATCAGTGGTAATCAATAAAAAATTTTACTTTCTAAAGATCTAAGAAGCAATAAATTTTATCACAAAACCATGAGCAAAGATATTAAACAAATAAGCACGCACACATGAGAGGCAACCCACATACCACTAGATGTATGAGGAAAACCCAGGGTGGGGAAAAACCTCAGTGACAAATGCTGCTGAAGTCCACTGCTCCAATCTAGCCTCACAATGAAAATTGATTACAACTTTTATGGCACCAACCCAAGGAGCACCAACCCCTATAGTTTATGGGCACCAACCCCTAGCTTTATGGTACCAACCCAAGGAGCACCAACCCCTAGCTCTGAGAACCCACTCAAAGATTACAATGAAGGTATATTCAAATACATATAAAGTACCTTGTTACAGATGATATTATGTAACACCTTACTGATCTACACTTGAGATTGACATGTCTCTTTTCTACTCTATGTCCCTAGGCTTCAATCTCAACTCGTTGCTCTCTATCTACCTTTGCTCTTGTTCTATGCACTTTTCTATTTGTGTTCAACCCGACTTACTTCTCCCTCTCTGCCTCTCACAATATACACAACCCACTATGATATTTGACTCTTCTCTCCACACTCTAATCTCCAGTTCTGTTGTACTCTGATCTCTTCTTTCTACATGTGTCTACAAACATCTCTCTCTTTTTCCCTGCTACTACACACTCTTGTTCTCTACTTGCCTTTGCTTCTGCTCTCTATCTTCTCTACCCTTCCTCTCTATGTTTTCATCCTGCAACCACATTGACTTCACACTCTGTTCTTGCCTTTTACTACACTCTATGTTTGTAGTTCATCCACAACTTGCATCACGCTCTCCTCTTACTTCACAACAACTCCTCACAATCAGTCAACTACCCTTATCAGATCACATTCACTATTCTACTCTGCTCTACACATTGCATTCATCATCAACACCTATGTTCATGATCAACTTTTAATCCCAGTAGTTGATCTGCTAGATTCAACCATGAGGTCTACATCATAATCATCATTGTGATGGTTGCATGCGCCACATCATCAACCATCTCAGGCATATGCACATTCACACATTGTCTCGAGAGCAGACATGCATTCCTATTGAGAGCTGAAGTTCAAATGTACATCTAATAGATCAAGCACATTTGATCTTCTAAATCTGCTTCAGATATTTTATTCCCATCATCATTAAATGTAGTAGCTTCCTTCTTCAGTTCAAACACTGGGTTTAGATTACTATATTTAGTAATATTCACCTACTGCTGTCTGCTCTACTACAACTCAACCACCATTGTTAAATCTCATCAAAATGCTTCTTCATTTGGTCAGATCTGAATCTGCAACATCAACTGCTCTCATAAAATGTGTTCTATCTATCTTCAGGACATTCTGTACATAGATTACTAAACTTAGTAATCTTCTCAACTAATTTGATCCAACATCTGTTGCTCACCTCAAGCCCATCAACCAACTACTACTAATCTACCATTAATCCATTCTTTATCCTCCATCGATCTCTGCATTGATTGGATCGACCAACTGCCAGAGTGAAGTCCACAGTTAATACCTTGTTCAATAATTTTGCATTATGTTCGAACACCTCGAGAACGCATGTCATCATATTCGGCATCCAATTCGCTCTATCAATCATAATCAGCATCCTCATGGACCTTTAATTTCGTCGACTTGTAGACACATTTGAGTTGTCCATTGACCTCTGCATTGATTGGATTGATCATCTACCTCATTCAACATCCTAGTATATTTTCTTGATCGCTTGGGGTACGCGTGTCTTCAAATTAGTCATCCAAGTCACTCAGTCAAAATAAGTCAACTGCCATGTAGACAATTGGGCTGCTCAGATTAGTCGAACTCCATGCTATGAATAACCTTTGTGTTATGTAGGCATATCGGGTTGACTATAATCGTTTATGCCAATCTATTCTATCTTTTGAATTTCTCTATGCTCATGTTCATCACCATAACAATCCCGACATCGGTTTCTCAAAAATTCATCGATATAGTTTTAACTATCAGGATGACATTTTGCCTCTACTTCACCTTCAAAACTTATCTCGATGACCATGTGATACATTTGGTTCCTTTCTTCGGCAAAATAAACTTTCATCATTTCGACAAGTGTCCTCTGATTTGTTCCGTACATGCCACATTGTCGGGTCAAGCTTGGTCAAGGCCCAAGTGGACTATTGGGCTCTTCATATTGTGGTTGATCATTGTGTTATATGCCTCAGGACATGCATACATCTTCTTATTTAGCATCCAAGTCACTAGGTCAATCCTGGTCAATCGGCGATGTAGACCTCAGAGTCTATTGATAGGAATTCATGGCATCAAAATTCTTTTAAATCGTCATCCAGGTCATCTGGTCAAACTTGGTTGATCACCACATGGATCTCCTCATCTCAAGGGACACTATCTTCTTGTGCTGCAAGACCATCTACATGTCCAACTTACCCATGTGGGATAAGCCTACACAAGATAAGCATTTGTTTCTTTTCTCTTTGCTTTTCCTTATCCCCTAGGCATCTTCTCATCCAATCTTGGTCACGCAGGATAAGCAAGCCCTTCAATTCCTTTTGTTTTCTTATCCCACGAGCCCATTGTTATAGTCCTCGTCTCGTGTGGGATAAATGCCTTCAAGTTAACATCCTTTGATTTTCTATCCCGCAAGAGTATTTCTCCCCACGTTTTACCATGTGAGCTAAGGAAGTGCCTTTACATTTGTTATCCTGCGAGAACCTTGTGTATCCTCTTAGCCTACATGGGATAAGGGAATCAGAAATCTTGGCTTAAGTTTTTTTTATCCCGCACGACGTTTGGATGTCTCTTTTGACATCGTGGGATAAGAGGGACCACTTCACTTAAGTTATCACGTGCGACATTTGAGGGTCATATTTGATACTACAGGATAAGAGGGACTGCATTGTCCATTGAACATATGTTATCCTGCAAGGTCAAAAATCTCTCCCAAGAATGCCATGAGATAAGGGGATAGCCCGATTGACTAGCCAACAATGTTATCCCACAGGGTCATACACCTTCAACCACACATGTTGCAGGATAGAAAGGATCACATAACTTGCATGTTATTGACATCCTCTACCATGAGACCAATATGACTAACAATTCATGTTATTGACAACCTCAGTCATATAACCATCATCTTACTAAAACTTACAGACACATAACCATCATGTTATTGACATATGCAATTACACCTTTCCCAATTCAAACCGGTTTTCTTGATGCCTTCACCACTGCATTTCCCTTTGTCTTGTTCATCCAATTACTTGTCCTCTTAGAACATTCCAAGCTTGCCTTCTGTATCTCCTCGTGCATATAACATGGCGTGTTATATGATGCTATAGTAGTACTTATGCCCTTGGTCCTCTATCCACCTTTATCAACCTCCATGTATACTAATTTACTGATTTAACCTGCATAACTCTGCTACCTAGATACAACACTATATCAACTACTCTGATCTTCCTCTAGGATGTTCATCATTGCTACATCACTGAACTTGCCATCCTAATGTCTCTTCATGCCTTTGCATCTCTCTTCCGCTCCATCTAGTGGGTGTCCTGCAAGGTCATAACTGATCTCTTCTACTGCATCTGCCATCTTCATCAATCTGATCCATCAACCTGATCACTGTGATGTCTACAAGTCTCTCCAACTTATGACAACAATCAACCTGATCATTGCCTTCAACTTGATCATAACAACTCTTTTGCAACTTCATCATCCCTGAACACACACATGTTGACATCAATGACAACCTCAATACCATCAATCTCCCCCTTTGGAATTGATAACAACACCAACTTTCACTCTCCCCCTTTGACACCAATGGCAAAGGGGCTTGACAGACATTATAATTAGACTTGTTATTCTCCCCCTTTGAATATACAGTATGAAACATGAAATGTATCTTAACCTTTGTATGCCTTGACTTGTCTTTGCATTTCTCCCCCTTGGACACATGAGCGTATACACCATTGTGTCTAGATGAACCATTATTCCAATATATATTGGAAATGATCTAACATTACAAAAACTAACCTCTGATTAGGTCTCCTTCACTCCCCTTGAGAACCAAAATCAGTACACTCCATCTGCTCTACTTTCTTCCATCTATCTTCATCCTGTCCTGTGAACAATGATCTTCCCTTGAGATATATAACTTCTACGCTCTATTTCCCTTGGAGTACACACATGTTCAAGAATGAACAAGGATGTAATCAATAAGCCCCCCCTAAGCCAAAGACATTTGCAACCAATGCACCAAATGCTCGATAAACCATTAATACAATATAAGAAGCAGTGCCAACACTACTTATAAAAATTGCTTGTCTTCTCCTGAGACCCGCAACAACCATGCTGAAACATCCTACAACTTCTACTTATCTGACTTCTTCCATCTTCATTCTTGCTAACATGTTCTAACCCATTTTTTGTGTGTAGACCATCTATTGGCTCTTGCAGCAGTAATCAATCTCATATGTACATGTGTAGCTACAACAAAATAATTGTAGGCCAACAATGTCAAAACGTAATATGCTACCAAGGCATAAACTTCTCCAATATACAACTAGAGAAGATTTCAAAATATCTTAATCTAAATCAATCATCAACTATAAATATGCCATCTCATCATCTTCCTCCATATCTGCAACATTATGTCCTTACACTTATTCTTTTAAATATTTTGGGATAAAGGATGTGATCATTATGTAGCTCCCCCTAAGATTCTGCATCTCCTTAAACTTTGGGAGATTTCACTTGTGCATGAAATGCACTATGCTGGCCCATGAATACATTCTTGCCATTCTCACATGTTGTGTTCTGTCTCATCCTCCAAACTTGCTTCATTTATTTCCTCTTCTTCAGTACAACTCTGGAGTAGAATCAATCATCTTTCTTGATATGGCAATTCTTGTCTTGCAGTACGGCCAAGGTTGTTGTAGTAGTTGCACACTCTATTCATCCCAAACAGAGGGGTAGAGGAGTTTCTATTGACTTGATTTGATCTTCTTCTCCGGACCATACCATTGTGACGAGCTGATGGAACGAATTGATTTCTGGAACATTCTCAAAACATTTCTTTCTTTATTCCATGGAGAAACTTGTCTCACATAATGACCATTATAGTTATTCAATATATTTTTGTTGTGGGAGGAGGTGTAGGAGTTGCCATTAGACTGAAATGATTTTATTCTACATTCATTACTTCTATGACCCATTTTATTGCAGGTATAACATACAACATTCCTATCACCTAGGACAACAGTAACATTCTTGCTCCCATATTTTGGAGCTGATCTATGCATAAATCTTCTATTTGACATCTTATGTTCATATGCATCTAGATTTATCATAAACCTATTCCTACTTTCACTTTGTCTATGCCCATAACCTTTGCATGCAAAACAATAGCCAAAGAAGGATGGCTTATAACTTACAAATTTATTTTTCCAAACATGTGGAGATCTTGCAAGCTTGTTTGTTCCCCTTCTTCCTTTGTTTCTAATCTTGGGATGCTCATTTGCAACAACATTATTTGATCTTCTTCTAGCAGGAGGTCTTCTATAATTTCTTGTGTTCTCATCTCTGATGGAACCATCATCATTCAACTTGCCTTTACCTTTTGGATTAGCACCCTTCCTTCTTGCAGCAACAACCTTCATCTTAGTTGTAGTTATATCTATCTTCTTCCTTGGGGCATTCTTGATTGTGAAGGTATGTTTATTACCATTCAAGCTAGAAGACACTAAATTTATGTCACCTTTTGATGATTCTCCACTGGTAGAACATTTTCCAACCTCACATCATAATCTGGTGGTATCTTTTGAGTGTTTTTGTTTACTGAATATTTCATCCAGTGCTTTGGTGCCACCATCATACTTCTTCCTTGGTTTGAGCTCATCTTGACACTTCTCAAGCTCTATTGTGAGCTTTGCTATTTCATCTTTTAGGTTCTTACACTCCTTTCCCTTTGTTTCCACTTCCAACTCTAACTCCTCACAACTTCTTTTCTTGGCATCAAAAACTAATTTTATTTCCTCAGACATTTCTTTGGCTTCTTCTAGTTGAGTTATCAATGTGTTGATATTCTTATTTGATTCTTCAAGACATTTTCTCAACTGATCACATTCTTGTTGGACTATCTTCTTATAATTCTTAAATTCTTTTCTAACATTTTTCAATTCTTCAAGGGCACTTACCAACTCACCCTCAAGATCCACTTCAGCATCAACTTCTTCTTCTTCTCCATCACTGCTAGAAGGATCTTGTCTACATGATTGTGATGCACTATCACATCAATATTTAATCTCCTCATCTTGTGTCTCTTGTTCCATGAATGAATGTGATTTATTCTCATCTTCAATGCAAAAACTAACAGGTTTGCACTTATCAACTTCACATTTATCTGCATCATAAATCTTCTTGCTTCCACAATATGATTCAACAATGCATGGTTCATCTCCATAGAGTTTCTTTAGTTTGTCCCATATGCTCTTTATAGACTTGCATGTATCCACCTTTGAAGACACTATATCTGGTAGCCGACTGAGAATAGCCGTCATGACTTCATCATTGCATTCATATATATTTTTTGAATCAGGATCAGTAGGAGGACAAGTAGGAACATAGTAACCATTTATAATTGACATCCAAACGTCATAGCCTAGAGCAGACAAATAGACTTCCATTCTTGCACTCCAAGTGACATATTTTGAACCATTAAACATAGGTGCAGGGATTGGCTCAAATTTAACCATTGTGCTCACAAACCAGAATCTACTCAAGCTAGAGGAAGCTTTTCTAACCGGGAACCACTAAGAGGGGGGAGATATTAAACAAATAAGTACACACACATGAGAGGCAACCCACATAACACCAGATGTACGAGGAAAACCCAGGATGGGGAAAAAACTCAGTGAGAAATGTTGTTGGAGTCTACTACTCCAATCCAACCTCACAATGAAAACTGATTACAAAATTTAGGGCACCAACCCAAGGAGAACCGACACCTAAAGTTTATGGGCACCAAACCAAAGGAGCACCAACCCCTAGCTTTAGGGAACCAACCCAAGGAGCACCAACCCCTATCTCTGAGCACCCACTTAGAGATTACAATGAAGGTATATTAAAATACGTATAAAGTTCCTTGTTACAAATGATATTCTGTAACACCTTACTGATCTACACTTGAGATTGACTTGTCTCTTTTCTTCTCTTTGTCCCTAGGCTTCAATCTTAGCTTGCTGCTATCCATCTGCCTCTGCTCATGTTTTGTGCACTTTTCTCTCTATCTTCACCTCAACTTACTTCTCCCTCTCTACCTGTCATAGTATACACAACCCACAATGATATTTGGCTCTTTTCTCCACACTCTAATCTCTAGTTCTCTTGCACTCTGATCTTTGCTTTCTACATGTGTCTGCAGACAACTCTCTTTTCTGCCCTATTGCTACACACTCTTGTTCTCAACTTTCCTTTTCTTCTACTCTCTATCTTCTCTACCATGCCTCTGTGTTATCACCCTCCAACCACACCGGCTTCACACTCTGTTCTTGCCTTCTACTACACTCTTTTTCTGTAGTTCAGCCACAACTCGCAACACGCTCTCCTCTTACTTCACAACAACTCCTCACAGAGAGTCAACTATCCTTATCAGATCACATTCACTATTCTTTCTACACGTTTCATTCATCATTAACACTTGTGTTCATGAACAATTTTTAATCTTAGTCATCGATTTGCTAGATTCAACCAAGAGGACTAGATCATAATCTTTATCGTGGTTGTTCCACATGCCACATCATCAACCACCTTAGCCTTATGCACATTCACACTTTGTCTCAAGAGTAGGAATACATTCCTGCTAAGAGCTAAAGCTCAAAAGTACATCTGATAGATCAGGCAACTTTTATCTTCTAAATCTGCTCCAAAGATTTTCTCCCCATCATCATTAAATGCAACAACTTCCTTCTTCAATTAAAACATTGGGTTTAGATTACTATCTTTAGTAATCTTCACCTACTTATGTCTTCTCTGCTACAACTCAACCATCGTTGTCAAATCTCATCAGAATGCTTCTTCATTTGATCAACTTTGAATCTGCAAGATCAGTTGCTCTCGTTAAATGTGTTCTATCTGTCTTCAGGATATTCTGTACATAGATTACTAAACTTAGTAATCTACTCAACCAATCTAATCAACCTCTGTTGATCACCTTGATCCTATCAATGAACTACTACTGATTCACCATTAATCTATTCTTTGTCCTCTATCCATCTCTGCATTGATTGGATCAACCAACTGCCAGAGTAAAGTCCACTGTCAATACCTTGTTCAACAATTTTGCATTCTATTCGACCACCTCAAGCACACATGTCATCATATTTGATGTCCAAGTCGCTTTGTCAATCATAATCACCATCCTTGTGGACCTCTAAGTCTGTCGACTTGCAGACACATCTGAGTTCTCCTTTGACCTCTGCATTGATTGGATCGATCAACTGCCTCATTCAACATCCTAGTATATCTGCTTGATTGCTTGGGGTACATGTGTCTTCACATTAGTCATCCAGGTCACTCAGACAAAACTGGTCAATTTCTATGTGGACAATCGGGCTGCTCAGATTAGTAGAACTCCATGTTGTGAATAACCTTCATGTTATGTAGGCATATTGGGTTGACTATAACTTCTTATGTCGATCTATTCTGTCTTTTGAATTTCTCTATACTCATGTTCATCGCCATAGCAATTTCGACATCCATTTCTCAAAACTCCATTAGTATAGTTTTAACTATCAAGATGACATTTTGCCTCTACTCTGCCTTCAAAACTTATCTCGATGACCATGTGTTTCCTTTGGTTCCTTTCATTGGCAAAATACTCTTTCACCATTTCGATAGGTGTCCTTTGATTTTCTCCGTACATGCCATGTTGTCAGGTCAAGCTTGGTCAATGCCCAAGTGGACTATTGGGCTTTTCATACTGTGGCTGATATTCGTGTTATACGCCTTGCTGCATGCAAACATCTTCTTATTTAGCGTCCAAGTCACTTGGTCAATCCAGGTCAATTGCCCATGTGGACCTCAGAGTTTATTGACAGGCATTCATGGCATCAAAAGTATTTTTAATTGTCATCCAGATCATCTAGTCAAACTTTGTTGACCGCCACATGGATCTCTGTATCTCGAGGGCCACTATCTTCTTGCCCTGCAAGACCATCTACATGTCCAAGTTACCCATGTGGGATAAGCCTATGTGGGATAAGCGTTTGTTTCTTTTCTCTTCGCTTTTACTTATCCCGCGAGCGTCTTCTCATCCAAGATTGGTCACGTGAGATAAGAAGGCCCTTTAATTCCTTTTGTTTTCTTATCTTGCGAGCCCACTGACATCATCCTTGTCTCATGTAGGATAAGAACCTTCAAGTTAACATCCTTTGATTTCTTATCCCGTGAGAGCATTTCTCCCCAAGTTTTACCACGCGAGCTAAGGAGGTGCCTTTACATCTGTTATCCCACATGAACCTTGTGTAGCCTCTTAGCCTACATGGGATAAGGGAATTAGTAGTCTTCCCTTAAGGTTTGTATCCCGTGCGACAATTGTTTGTCACTTTTGACACCACGAGATAAGAGGGACCACTTCGCTTAAGTTATCCCACGCGACATTTGAGGGTCACATTTGATACCGCGGGATAAGAGGGACCGCATTGTCCATTGAACATATGTTATCCTACAAGGTCAAAAATCTCTCTCAAGAATGCCATAGGATAAGAGAACAACTCGATTGATGAGTTAACAATGTTATCCTGTAGGGTCATACAACTTCAACCACACATGTTGTGGGATAGCAAGGATCACATAACCTCCGCGTTATTGACATCCTCTACCGCGAGACCAGTACGACCAACAATTCATGTTATTGACAACCCTGGTCATGTAACCATCGTGTTATTGACACTTGCAGAGACATAACCATCATGTTATTGACATATGCAGTTACACCTTTTTTGATTCAAATCGGTTTGCTTGATGCCTTTACTACTACATTGTCCTTTGTCTTGTTCATCCAATTACTTGTCCTCTTAGAAAATTCCATGCTTGCCTTATATATCTCCTTGTGTGTATAACATGGTGTGTTATATGATGTTGCAGTAGTACTTATGCCCTTGGTCCTCTATCCACCTTTATCAACCTCCATGTATACTGATTTACTGATTTAACCTGCACAACTCTGCTACCCAGATACAACACTATATCAGCTACTCTGATCTTCCTCTAGAATGTTCATCATTGCTGCAGCACTGAACTTGCCATCCTAATGTCTCTTCATGCCTTTGCATATCTCTACCTCTCCATCTAGTGGGTGTCCTACAAGTTCATAGCTGATCTCTTCAACTACATCTGACATCTTCATCAATCGGTTACATTAACCTGATCACTGTGATCTCTACAAGTCTCTCCAACTTATGACAACAATCAACTTGATCACTACCTTCAACCTGATCACAACAACTCTTTTGCAACTTCATCAACTATGCACACACACATGTTGACATCAATGACAACCTCAATGCCAACATTGCCATCAATACCAAATGGGGAGATTGTTGGATATTGCTGAAGAGTTTGTTGGAATGATGTGTTGCCATTGATGTCAACATATTCTTCTGTGTATTCCAGTGTTGTAGTCAGATTGGATGAGTTGGTTTGGTTAGTGTATTGCAGTTGAGCTATTAAGGTTTAATGGGTTTAGAGATACTAATCTCTAGTTGATTCAACATAAGTTTCAGAGGTTCGCATGATGATTTTATTAAGTTATGTGATCCAGTATTATGGTTGGTTATTTAGTTGTTTGTGTTTTTCAGTATTCTGGTTTGTGCTATGCATTGCTTCAAAATGCTATATCTTGGTTTGTGGATTTGGAAGTGTTTGAAATGCTCATATGTATCCTCAATTTAGATGGTTCATGATTTGGAAGTCCGCAAGTGAATCTTTTAGGTTGACAGTCAGTTCAACGTCAGTTCTTGAGGTTCGGTATATTGATGATGGATATTCTAGTAAGTGGTGACATTATAGTTGTTTTTATAGTGATTCACGTTGCTTGTGGATGTTTCTATATTGTTTTCTATCTCTATTGATGGTTAGCATTGATCGTTATGTGCGTTATTGATCTGGTGGTGTTCTTCGTGTTGTGTGATATTATTGGTGGTTGTAGCGTGTTGTGAATAATCAAGGTGTAATTCTTGGTGGTGTTTCTTAGATACGGTATTGATTTAGGTCTATACTATGTCTTAGCCGACATTTATTTGGTTTGCATGTATTGTTGTAGCATGTGAGATTATTGTTTTGTAATTTGTATTGAGGGTTTAGACGACCTTGAAATATAGGTTGATGATTTGTATAAATATATGTAATATTCATTTGTGAGATGTATCTGTGTGTGTGAACATTGAATTGATCTTTCAGTAGTAGAGAAGTGTGAAAGAGTGTGAAGAAGTGGAAAGAGTAGAGTTTGAGTATATGTGCTTAATAGGAACTATAACCAAGCATATGGAGATGTTATTTTCATAGTTCATGTAATATGGATTGTTGTCTGATTCTTGTAACACAGTGAGCCTTTCACAGGGTTGTATCCCTTCTTGTATTTGAGCAATGAGCTCTAGGTAGTTTGCATGAATGCATATGTATTCCCTAGTGTAATATTTACACTTACTCCTAACAGGGTATTGTCTCATTGTGGGTAGGTTCCCACCATGCTTTTCCCCTTAACTGGGTTTTCCACGTCAAAAAAATCTTGGTGTTATATGTGTTATTGATGTGGTGTTGATTTATGATTTTATTGTTTATTATCAGATCTAAATTAAAGTTTGAGTTGTGTAGAGTTTGTGAGCAAACTAGTTCAGTTTGATGCATTGTTGCCAACATTTCATTCCTCCTCATCCTCCAATCAGTGAATCAGGCATAGTGCTAGAATGAAAGAATACAACATCTCCTAAAGATGATTTGTAACAACAAGTGAAGAAATTGTAACAACAAATAGCTAGTATACATATACTTGTCAAGAATTACAAACTTCAAAACATTTTTCCTTGTTGCTTTGACAAGACTATACCCATGCCACCCTTTCCTCCTAATTTTGATGCACCTAAATTTGACAAGTATAAAGGAAATGGTAATCTCAAGAAACATATTAGAGAACTTTTTAGTGCTTGGATAGAGGTTGCTCATAAGGATTCTTACTTAATATGCCTCTTCCCTTGCAGTACATGAGGGCAAGCTATGGAATGGCTTTCACAATTACCACCTAGGATTTGTTCTTGGGGTGACTTGGCTAAGAAATTTATTCAACACTTCTCCTATAACATTGAGTATGAGATTTTAGTGACAACTTTATGTACCACTAAACAACACAATGGAGAATCATTTTCATCATTTTTGCAAAGATGGAGAAGTTTCGCTAGTCATTTCTCTTGTCAGGTGCCAAAAAAATAATTGATTGAGATGTTCAGATTGAATGTAAATAGGGAAATCAAATATGAGATTCACAAGTTATGCTTGACCATACTTCAAGAAGTTGTTGAGAAAGGTCTATCCACTCAAAAGGTTCTTCTTGAATAAGGTCTTATCAATTTTTTTAAAGAGAACAAATATGATCCTAATACAAAGGACAAACCCCACTTTTGGAACAAGAATAATAATAATCCTTTTATAAGATTTCCTAGAACTGTCTCATCAAGAAATCATGCGAATACCCATAGGGAAACAAGGCCTATGAGACAAAAGAAATACATGCCTTTGGGGGAACTAATTGAATCAACATTGCAAAATTTGGTTGCTAATAAAATTATTACTTTACCAAAAAATCAACCTTTTGAGCCAAGGGTTAAGCCAACATAGTGTAATGACAATGAATTCTGTGAATATCATAGTAGTAAAGGGCACAAGAATAGAAATTGTCATAAGCTTAAGAATCTTATTCAAGATCTCATTGATAATGGTGCAATTGAAGTTGAGGGACATTCATCCAATGAAGAACATGCGATTTTTAAGGATTCTTTCCCAAAAAATGATAAAGGAAAAACTCATAAGACCAATTTTGATGCCAATAGCAATTATGCCAATGTTTCTTATGAGTATATGGTCAACCATATTTCTAAGATGGACCATCATGTTTCTACCATAACTATCAAGGACAAAACCCTTGAATGCAATGTGACAACTCCATTAGGATAAGGTCACCCTACAAGGAACCAATGTCCAAACCCTCTTCATCCTCCAATCAATATTACCTTGTTGACAAACTTGGAAAAACACTAGCCCGCATATCCATTCTTGATATTTTACGCATATCCCCTTCACATAAGGTTATATTGGATAAAACCTTGCAAGAAACCTTTGTACCTACCGACGTAAACATTGATTAGTTTCAAACCATGGTGGGACACTTATCCTTTCCTATTCACCTTACATTCATATAAAATGATGATACATCTCCCCAACAACCTCATAATGCACCCCTCCATATTAAATTTTTTGTTCATAAACATCAAATAAAATGAGTGTTGATAGATGGAGGAGTAGGTCTAAACATTTTCACTTTAAAAGTAGTTTTAGCGTTGGAATTATCTAAAGGGACTGTGGATTTCAAGAGAAAGATAACAATCAAAGAATATGATGATGAAGAACGCTCATCCAAAGGAACAACCACCTTATCAATCAAAGTTGGGCCAATAGCACAAGACTTGGTGTACCAATTTTTAGACCTTGATCTCACATATAAAATCCTCTTGGGTTGTCCTTGGATCCATGCCATGAAAGAAGTTTCTTCTATGTACCATCAATGCATCAAGTTCTTGAACATGGAATAGAGATTACCATTCTTGTAGATCCAATTTCATATATGTATTGCAATAAATCATACTAAGTCAAAAGCTACAATACCTATCAATCAAAAATCTAGTTCATCTTCATCTTACATCAATCCCAAGTTGTTAAAAGATTCTACTTCTAAGCAACCTGAAATCAAGGCTAAGGTAAAAAAGAATGGTATGGGATAATATACTTTGCAACAATCCATGTATCTTACACAACTTATGTAATCCCCTAATATTTATGGCAGACCATAGTCTTCACAACTTGTGATGGTAGTTACTATTAAGTGGGATCCCACAACTTTTACTAGATGGGGTGAAATCAAAGATGAAGACCTTATCAAGATGTTATTTAAGGAGCCAGAGGAAGAATCAAATCATGATAACATTAGAATACATATTGATAACTATTAAAAACGCTTCTAATTCATACAAAAAATGGGATATGATGGTAAAGGCCCTCTTGGATTGAAAAAACAAGGAATCGTGGAACCTATAAAACCCAAATTAGAAAGGACTAGGATATGCACCTTTGAGGTTATATGACTATAACTCAATAAACATTACAAATTGGTCGTTCAAGTTCCACTAATGAGAATGCACCAATTGAAGATCATCCATCTATAGATTCCGATGAATGGGAAAGGAAATCTGATAAGTCATCTAGTGATTATGATCTTGAGGAAACTTTCAGAGAGCTTGGTGAACCTATTTTTGAAGAAACGTTCAACATTGGACAAATGTCAACAAGCCAAACACCCCTAGATAATAATGCTAGTGGCAATGCATGGATTAAAAACTTTTAGGATACCAAAACCTCTACACCTCAAAGCTCTAGGTCTAAGCCATGATAAGTGAGAACTCTTGTTGTTGAGTTTCCTTCTAGTAGTGTCATTCAAACATCTTTCACGATCAAAATTAACAAGGAGAGTACTAGTGATGACCCTGGTAAAATCATTGACATTCATGAAGACTCATGTATCTTTACCCTTACTTCTTCCAATATTGATCAAATCAATGGCCTTTCGCTTGCTCATCCTCAACTCATAGACTGGGACCAACAAGGGCCTCCGCAACTCGATACTTTTGAAAAGGATGAGGCTACCATTGATAAACTTGAACTACGAGACGATCTTCCTTTCAGGGAGCATAGAAAAGGGTTCATCATTGAACTCAATAGTGTGGCTTAATTTGGAGAGATTTTCAAGCCTTTCAGTTGTAAATATATAAAATAAATAATAAACGGTCTTCTAGTGAAAGTCATACTACAGTGCTTTTAGACCATGCAAAAGTAAAAAGAAAGAGTGTATATGATGGTGAAAATATCTCTGAGGTGCCATAGTATGGAAGGCTTGACACTATCCCCTTGACATCATATTATAAGAGATCACCTATGTTGGTGGAAGAGACAATACAAACAAATCTTTGGACTAAAGAAGAACTGCATAACATCTAGCTTGCAATATCATTGACAAAACATGAGCATCCCAAGTTTGTTAAGTTCTTCAAGGAATGAAAGATCAATTTTACATTGTCATATGCTGATATGCCTATTTTAGATCTTGATCTTGTTATGCATCATCTAATGGTAGCACTAGGCACAAAACCAATAAAATAAAAATTGAGAAAAATGCATCCACAAGTGGCACTTCTAGTCAAAGTTGAGCTTGAGAAATTAGTATATGCTAGTTTCATCATATTGATTGATTACCCATAGACGATTTCCAATATTTTACCAATGGGAAAACCATATGGTCGTACTTGATTATGTACATACTTCATAGACATCAACAAAGCTTGTCATAAAGATGATTTTCCACTACACAACATAGACTTAATTATGAATCTTACAAATGGACATGCAATGTTATCACTCATGGGTAGATTCTTTGGCTATAATCAGATAAAGATCACACTTGAGGACTAACATAAGACTTCTTTCACATGTCCTTGGGGAATATTTTGTTAGAATGCCATGCCTTTTGGCTTAAATAATGCTGGTGCTACCTATCAAAGAGTTATGACCATAATGTTTCATGATATGATGCATACTTTGATGGAAGACTATTGTAGATGACCTCTTGGGAAAATTTCTCACAAGAGAAAGCCATTTGGATGTTTCAAACAAAAATTTTCAGTCAACTAGAAAAGTATAAAGTGCAATTAAATCCCAATAAATGTGTCTTCAGGGTAACCTCCGAGAAACTCCTAGGATTCATTGTGTCACAATGAAGTATTGAAGTTGATCCGGTGAAAGGAAAATCTATTCTAGAGATGCCTCCACCAAAGAATATTAGTCAACTAAGATCATTACAAGGGAAGCTATAGTCAATCAGAAGATTCATTGCTCAACTTACAGACAAGTGTCATCCATTCACACATTTACTACACAAGGGCATTAAGTTTAGATGGGATTATTAGTGCCAATAATATTTTTAAACAGTCAAATATTATCTCATGAATCTTGTTGTTCTCATTCCATCGATTGAAGGAAGTCCCCTACTACTTTATATATCAACAACAATAACAACACGAGGGGAACTTCTAACACAACAAGACTATGAAGGAAAATAAATAACCATCTATTACATCAGTCACACATTAGTATGATATGAGAAAAATTACACCCCTATCTAGCATGCATATCATTTCATAGTTTTTTCTTCGTAGAAATTGTGAAACTACATGTTCACTCACAAAACAAAGCTCATAGCAAAGATCGATCTCCTAAAATAATTTATCAACAGAGCGACTCTTATAGGTAGTTTGGCCAAATGGGTAAGACCCTCAATGAATTTTATATTGAATATGTCGAGAGAAAATCCATCAATGGACAAGTCATTATAGATTCGTTAGGTAATGCACTTATGATAGATAATCATTCATTGATTTCAAAATTTCTAGATGAATTCATCCTAGCAATACGACTTCAAGATTATGGCAACTCTACTTTGATGGATCATTCACACAACATGGAGTAGGTGCAGGAATCCTTTTTATCACACCACAAGGAGATTGCATTCTAAAATCATATATATTATCATTCCCTTGTACCAATAACATAGAAGAATATGAGGGACTCACTATAGATCTACTGATTGCAGTTCAATGGAGGATCCAAAAACTTTATATTTTTTGTGATTCCCAGTTAGTTATCTGATGAACAAAGAATGACTATCAAACAAAGGATGAAAAATTGATTCCTTACAAATAGATGGTAGATGACTTCAAGAAATACTTCATAGAGATAACCTTCGAGAATAATCCTAGAGACAAAAAACAAAGCTACATATGCAATGAATACTATTGCTTCTTTGATTGACATGCTATATAATATGGCCCTCTATGAGTTCTTGGTGGATAATCTCTTGGTCTCCATGTATGAGATCCCTCCGTCTAAGCTTATATGTGTTTTTAGTCTTGATTCCCCATGGTACGATGATATTTTTACTTACCTTTGCAAAAACACTTCCACCAAACCTTTCCAACAACCAACACCATACCTCTATCTACTAAACCTCCTGCTACATAATTATTAACGAATCCCTTTACCCTAGACGTCTTGATGGTACTCTTCTTAGATGTCTAGAGTGTGAGGAAGTCCAAACCACATTACCTGATGTACATAAAGGTATATGTGGTGCTCTCTCTCGTGGTCCAACCTTAGCTAAGAAACCAATGAGGAATAGTTACTACTAGCCCAATATGGAGAAAGATGCCTATTAGTTCATCAAAAAATGCAAGCTATGCTAGATTCATGGAGACTTGATACATGTGCCAACCCAGGAATTACAAACAATTGGATCACCTTGGCACTTTTGTCAATGGGGACGATCTCGTGGGTAATATTCACCCTCCATCCTCTAATGGTCATAAGTTCATAATAACCACTACTGAGTACTTCATGAAGTGGATTGAATCCATTCCCCTCACACAAGTTACCAATAAATATATTGCCACATTTATCCTCAACTACATTATATGCTGATATGATGTTTTCCTTTCCATCATCATGGATAATGGACATCCTTTCAAAAATTAGGATCTTTATTAGCTCCGTGACAGGTTCCATATCCAACACTATTTCTCCACTCTATACTATCCCCAAGGAAACAATCAAGCTGAGACCTCTAACAAAACTATTTTGAAAATCCTCAAGAAGACAGTCAATGATGTTGGCCATGGTTGGCACATCCAACTTAATATCGCCTTATGGGCCTACTGCACAAGTTTGCACTCCCACTGGTGCCACACCATACTCACTTATTTAGGATGCTAAAGTTATCTTACATGTTGAGGTCGATTTACCATCTATGTGAGTCTCCTTGTGTGATTAAGACTGATGAGGATTACAAAGTCTCCTGACTTCAAAATCTTGAATTATTGGATGAGCATAGATGGAATGCTTTCAATCATACCAGATCATGCCAATAGTTCATGAGTCAAAGATATAATCATAAGGTAAAAAATCACACATTTGAGGTAGGTGACTTGGTTCTCAAAGAAAATCATAAGAATCAACAAGATCGAGAGAAACATGGCAAATTTGAACCTAACTAGATTAACCCCTACATTGTCACAATAGTTTATGGCTCTAGAGAATATTAGCTATCTACTTCTGAAGGTGAACCCCTTGAATATCCTATCAAAAACATGCACCTTGCAAGTTCTACAATTAGTCTTTTGGAAAATTCCTTAAAAATACAAAAAAAGGATAAAATCATCACCTTGATGAAAACCTAGCAAACAGGTGTCTTGTGTGACACAAAAAATGAAAAAACTGAAAAAATTAAAGAGAAATAAGTTCATCCAATGGTGAAAACCACTTTGATGGTTCCCTAGGAAAGTACCATGGTGAAAATCAGGCAATCGACACCATGTGTAGGGACTTTGCTCCACCATCCTTCAATATTTTGTACCATCCTTTCACTTTGCACACACTCACATCCTATCATTTCATAATAAATTTTCCATCCCCATCATGGCTTGTCATTGGTCTACCTAGGGTCATTACCCTTCACAATAAACTATTTGTAACCTTGCTTTGTTCATAATAATTAGGTTCTATCTCTAACTGGGGGCACATCCTTGACTTAGTATGAGATTGAATCCTTGGCATCGCATGTTATGAGGAAAATCGCTTTTACACCTTCTTCTACTCACAATCAATAATAAAGTTTCACATGCATTGTCGATCTGCAATAAAGTTTTTTCTTTTTTTGCAATAAGCATCAATTTCATGGAGTGAGATAGTTTTAGATGAGAAATGAGTAACATTTATTCTTCAAAAAAATCAATCTTTCGAGTAGACCAACATCCTAGCGGGACTGGTGATCATGTTTGCCTTATCAATGTCTGTCTTTTATTAGGATACTCTCAACATTGTGACCAAATTAAAATTTAAACATCTACGACAGGAAATATCTATGGAATGAGGATCTCATTTTCTATTGCTTTTAGGTATTTTGTTTTTCTTTCATTTTATCTTTTGGTGACATGCTTATTATGCCTCTCAAGGATGTCTACAAACTAGAGTGGCTGGGATGGTGCATGTTCACTTGATTGCTACTTGTGGATTATTCTCTAGTAACACTATGACTTGTATGAGGATATGATGACCTATGACCTTTGAGGAAATTATGATTCTGGTGTGAACATGGGCATTCCTTGTTTTAAAGTGTCTTATATCCATACAAATGGTGTGTCGACGATCTAGGTCAAAAACATATCTAGATGGTCACAAGCATTTGCCATAATAAGCTCAATGATGATAAATTCACAAGAACTCATCACTCTCATATCTTCTACCTTCCATCATTCCTTCCATTACCTCCTATTTGGAGTTCATATCATGTAGTCCTACAATATCCAATTAAGTATAGTGACACACCAAAAATACTAGGGGCATGCATTGCATTAGCATTCATGCTGCATCACAACATGTCAATCATGCACATATAACAATATCATATAACATCCATCCTGCATCCACATAGGTTAGCACATAATCATCATAATGCATTATCATCCATACATATCACACATAGAAGCACCATAGGTCAATACATACATATCCGAATAATATCATTATGCATCCATCATGATAGAACATACATATAGAGAAAAGCATCCATCATCATATAGAATTGTCATATAAAATCATATAGGATCTGTAGTCACATAGATTTGTCCAGTTTAATTAAATGAATATTTGCTATTTATTTGATCCACTAGCCACTAGTTAATTAAATTAATATTTAATTAATTCATCTTCAAACATTCTCCTATTAATTAAATAAATTATTAAATTTATTTTAGTTAATTCATTAAACCAAATTCACAATCAATTAAATGAATAAATCCTATTTATTCAATTTAATCCCCTTTCCTCTTTAAAATAAATTAAATAAAACATTTATTTAAATCATTAAATCCCCCCCCACTTGCATTCTCCTAAAAATGCACCTTGCACCTATTTGTTGAAATAAATGAATTTTATTTTAATAAAAATCCTATTTTCCCTCACCCACCAAACCCACTTGCAATCCTAAACCCTTTCTAGATTCTTCTCACCCCTTCCTAATTAGCCTAATCTATCCCCTAATTATTGTCACATTCCTAAGCAACTTGGAGTCACTTCTCAAAGACTCCAAAGTCTTTGAAAAGCATTTAATGCTTTATGTGTCCAACAAGCTAACCTCTAAAGTCTTCCAAACCACTAATGGCTCTTACATGACCATTTATGATTAAATCCACTTGCACCCATGGTTAGGGACTTTGACCCCTAACTCAACCCTCATGTAACCCATGTGTCTCCTCAAGCATTTATTGCTTTGACCATGGTTATCCTCACTAACTCTTGCACAAGAATTTATCCATTGGATAAAAGCATTATCCTTTGAATAATGAATTTATTCATTCAACTCAACCTTAACCTCACCTCCCAAGTTAACCCTCAGGTCATGTCAAGCATTTAATGCTTCTTCCCTCTCCTCTCAACCCATCTCATGTTGACACTTGTCAACATGGGATTGGGTTGAAAGCCCTCACATGGATTGAATATCATTCAATCCTGACCCTTGTTGAGATTACTCAATCTCAACCATCCATTGCTCCATTTTTCCAATAAATAGAGCTCACATTCCTCATTTTCAAATCCTCAAGCATTCTCAAGCATTTATCATTCTTAGCCTTAATCCTGAAAACTTTCAAGCATTTACATTATAGCCATTTTTAGAGAGCATTTAGCATAAATAAATCATATTCACTCTTTTGGTCTAAAATCAACACTAGCTAATTAGATAATCTCTTAGTTTTAGCTTTTTGTTCACACTTGCATAGCATTAGATTAATCATTTTTCAATCTTGAATCTCCATAAGACATCCATAGTGGAAAAAGCTGCTGAGAGCTACTCTAATTTGGAACTTGGAGAAGAGAGGAACAAGGGAGGAGGAGCTACAAGCATGGTGGAAGGCATTTGGAGATGTCTTCTTGCATTTATTTTCATAGTTAAATGCTTCATTATGTTTTTAATGTCTCTCTTGGTATGCCTGCTTAGATTATTCTTTGGTTGATTAACATTAACATTTCTCTTTGTTTCTTTTGCTTCTTATGTGTTATATGACCTGTTGGTAAACAAATTTGTCTCTCACAATTTATTTAATTTTTACACTCTTTAGCTAGAGAAATGAAAGACAAATTTCATAAGACAGTTGGAAAAATCATCATATTGATTAATCTCTGAATTAAGGTACAACTCCCTTTAATAGATATTCAGTCAGCCCCAAATTACACACAACCAATATTATACTTTTCACCATAAATCACAGAAAGGTAATTGCATTCACCAGTCAACACCAAATGAACGCAAGCATTGATTCATATATAATTCTTTGTATAAAGCTGACAGACTTCACATATACACTAAAACAAAATGAAAAGCTTAAAAGATGAATTCCACTGATATTTTCTGCATACATAGAAAGCTATGACAGATCCTTTCTTGAAATAGATTCTCACAGAAATAAAATTTCAAACACCAAACAAACAAATTTGAAGTCAGAGATAACTATCATTTGATTTTCACTTATAGATGATCATCAACCTCCCACATACACAAAGTTTTTTAGCTAAAATTAATGAGATAGTTTTTCAAAAACTTAGTGAACCTCATCAAAGTCATTACAAAGCTTATAAATAGCTCGCTAGACCAATAGTTTTAACCAAAGGTAAAATTAACTTGAAAGAGTTAATGAGAAACTACCCTAACTGCATAACTGAAAATAAGAGAAAACTAGACTCGCTAGCAAACAACTACTAACAGTGCTAGTCATGTCGTCGATTCTGTTTCAGTTGGATTGCCTGGATTGTTATTCTGGACGAACACCATAACCGCTTTCACTGCGCTCCACTCCCGATGAACCTTTGAGAACTCCTGAATTACTACTACATGTGGCAGGCTGATGTGTATTACCCTTTGCTTCCAGAGTTCTTTCTTCCTTTTCACCATCTGTACTTTATCCCTGTGTGAATCCAAGTGATCTAGGCAAACTATGAGCATTGACTCCACTTTGGAAATATTCGTAAAATCTTCCACAACTAAGGATTTCTCCACTTTAATTTCCTTAATGTGGCTGCTGAATTGATTGACCATTTCTGTTGTATCTTTGAAAGTCTGGCTATTCTCCTTAAGCAACTAGACATCTATGTAGCACAAATCCTTTTGCATGGTTGTTCTCAGGGTTGTTAGTTCACCTCATAGATTGGCAGATTCGCTATGACCTTTCTCAATGATTTGGTTAGGCCACTCTATGCTTTCTTTGCATATAAACATTATATCTTCATTTAACCCTGGCACTTGTCTTTTGGCAAGAAAATTCATCAAGCCACAACGTTGAATATCGCACATTTGCTTTGAAATCATTTCCCATTTAGTCTTTTCTTTTTGCCACGAGATTAAGTCGGCATCCAATTCCTTGGTAACTTCATTAGCATCTTTGAAAAATTGAACTAAATCGGATATATAATTAGTTCCTTGATGCATAATCGATGTGAGCCACTCAGAGAAAATCTCTGCAATCATCTTGTTTCATTGAACCTCATCAAAGAACTTCTGATTACCAGGGGATTTTGAACTAAAGGGAACAGAGCTTTGGGACAATGGCGGTGGACTATTCTGCAGAGTATGAATGTATTGAGCCATTTTCATTAAACTCTGCTTCAACTCTGCTTTATCCTTTTCGTCCTTCCAAGTGTGGGAGATAATCATTTTGGTTGAAGGCTCTAAATGTTTCACATCAACTGCTCTAGTTCCTACCCCCAAATCAACTCTCTCAATAGTATAATTAGCCACTGAGGTGGTGGCAGCATCCTTATCAAATGTAGGTTTGGCAATGTCTACAGTCCAATGTTTTGTTCCTTCATCAAAACCAATCATGGTCTCTGATTTTAGCTACTTACGCTTCATGGCTATTCCCAAACATTTACTCACAACATCTTCCATTGACACCGAAATAAGCACCACATTTCTTTTCTTGGTAATTGAATCACTTAACCATTTAGGGGCCATAGTCAGATCCTTGGATTGCGTGGGTGAAGGCCCTCCTAAAGGTGATAATGTAGCATTGTCTGCATTAGATAAAACATCAAGCATCAGTGAATACTGGATAGCAACATCAAAATCAGCTAGGACCTTGTTAGCATCAAAAACAGGGGTTGCCATTTTTCCCTGTACTTCCTCGGCATCCAAATCAAGAATGAGATGAGCGGCAGGTGGCTGAAAATTATTCTTGTATCTTGACCTGGTTACTTGGCCACCAATGGAATGTGCAGCTTCAGAGTCAAGTTTTTCTTCTTTAATCTTAGCTTGCTTCTTTCCTGCAACAGAAACAAGGATGTTAGTTAAAACGATGGTTTTGCTTACAATCTTCCTTTTTCCATTCTTGTTTCTTGAATTGGTTGCCTTTGTCGGATGAAACCTGCAACTCCTAAGCCAATTATTTGTTCTATGAATTATACTGAAAGTGGGTGCCTGTACGCTATCTTCCATCTTTCTACTCCAGCCAACTTCTGGAAGGGGTTCATTGTGTACCTATCTCATGAATTCTGGATCCAATACATCTTCATTATCAATAGTGACACTAGAGGTATCCATTTGCAATTGCATGTCAAGAATCTGTTTTAGAGTTAACATGGACCAACTCCTTTTTCTCACTTCAAACTCATCTAGGCAGTCTTCCTAATAATCCTACAACTGGGGCACATGTTGATCATGCATTATCTTTTTTACATAATGAGCAATAAAACCTTTACTGTCAAAATTATCTCTTTTCACAAAGGTTTTCAAATGAAATCTCTTAAATTCTAACTCAAGATTTAGTGCATCAGAAATAGACCTAAAACTATGATGGCCTAAATCGATAGGAAAAATTCCACTTCTGCCAAAATCTTCACCATAATCCTTTACAACATAGGCTAACTACCTAGAAACTTCAATGAAAATATAGTAGTCTGAAACATATCTAGGTAGCCTAAAGGGTCCACCTTTAAAACCTCCAACCCTTATGTAAGTGAAGTGATTAAATTGAGTAAAGAAGCTACCATAGATGTTGATTAGTTCAACTGCTTCTACTGACATTCTTCTGTGCAAATTATCTTGTAACTCAAAAGTCAACCTCCCAGCAAAAATGTCATTCCAGCGAAGGTAATTATCAACATGTCCTTTTTGGGTCAAATGGGGGTGGTATTCATAAATTTTTATACCCCAAATGCATTTTGCATGGAACAAGCCAGGCCACTCCCTCACACAAGCTAGCATATATAATAGATATGAAGACATATACTAATTTGACATCCCAAGGTAATTGCTTAAACCCTCATGCAACCTTTCTGCAATAACAGTGCCCCAGTCAATGAACCGATTTTTGTCAAGAGTGACCTAGACGAAGAAATACATCCAATCTTCCCAATAGAAGGAGTGTGAATTTCCCCTAATTCTGCTCAACATTATTACCAACTGATTCCAGTAATCAAATGCTCTCGGTTTAACGACCTTGGCAACCTTGAACCGCCCTTTTGAAACTTCAAAAGCCAATTCCGTGCAATAATGGTTTTGTAATACTGCTTCTTCTCAGAATAAACCCCATAAGACTTAGCAATAGTCCAATCCTCATAGGGTTCTCGATGTGGGATACCCATGGCAGCCATTACTGTCTCTCTATCAATAGACAATAGGACCTCTCCTTTTTTTTTTCTGATGCATCTGTTAACTTTATCATAGTGATTCATACAGTCTAAAACCAACTCCGGACAAGGGGTAACTGTGGGAAATGTGGCCACTTCCAATAAACCACTTTGTGCAATGTCTTTCATCATAGAATCAGCAACTGGGTTCCTTACTCTTTCTAAGAAAACATCTAAATCTAATTGAACTAGAGTTGTATCAGCGAGCTCTAGAAAGGAATTTACAAGGGAAGAAGAGTTCTTTAATTTAGGCAAAGTAGCCCTCATGCTTAACCCCTAATGTTTCCCCAATCAACCCAGACAAAGAAGAAAATAGGTAAAATGGAAACAATCGACTAAACAATATACCTAGATCTTTGAAAAACTGTAGCAATTAGGAAAGTGGTTGAACATACCTTCCTCTATCATTTGCAAAACCCCTATCGCAATCTATTTTCCTCTTGCTCCAAAAACTCTTCTTAAAACTTATTCACAAATGATAATCTCAACAAGACAACTGCTCAATTTAAAATAGCCAAGAAAATCTTACCCATGATTACCACAAATTGTCATCATTACTCTTCACTCGTGCGACATCACTCTGAAATGATCGTAGATGAGCATGCATTAAATAACAAGTCACTTCATATCTAAAAACATGGATTCCCACGCCATACTTGCTATAAATGACAACTTTCAAATTATTAAGAAAGAAAAATTCCTTTTTTCTGTCACCCTCAACCATATCTTAAAATTCGTACCGTGACCACATGAAAAGTCACATGATTCCCAAGAAATCAAACATCGAACTTTGAACCTTGAGGAACAACCACAACGCAAAAACAAAAACATGACAAATATTGAACTTTGAACCTGGAACCAAAAAGGTTCAAGTTCAAGGTTAAACCAATGCTAAAAATCGACAAAAACTAAACAAGACTTATAAGGCTGCACGAGAAAACAAACTTTTAATATGACGCCCATTGAACTTTGAACCTTGAACCAAAAATGTTCAAGTTCAAGGTTCAAGTTCAACATAGTGAAACTTAAAGAAAACAACGAAGACTGGATTGCATGGAGAATTCAAAGCACACAACGCCACCAAAGGACCAGTTAGGGACATGACTCAATAAGGTGACATATAGAATGAAATTTTTTATATTTACCGCCAACAGTGGCTCTGCATGGGGACTGGAACTGTAAAGTACCAAGCAATGAACCTCAAAATCCCTAGTTTCACAAAATGACTTAAAACAAAGGCCCGACTCACAACAAAACTCACACACCTAAACTAAACACAACAAAACTGTATGTACAAACTGACAAGGTATACCTGCTTACAATTGATACAACTTTAAGTCCTGCCCGTTATAGGACAGAGGTAATTCAAAGCCATCCTGATAAGCAAGTTTAAAATAATTGGGACCTCTTACTTCATGAATTACATAAGATCCTTTCCACAGTGACTCAAATTTGCTGTGAGCACCTTTCGGCTCCCTCCTTTGATCCCATAATAACACCAGATCACCTTTCATGAACTTCCTGGGTCTTGCCTTTTGATAAAAAAATGTTTTTCACTCTCATCTGATGTTCTGTAATCCTGTCAACCAGCTTTTCCCTTTCTTCCTCAATCTTAGTTAAGTACATGATTCTCTTTTCAAAAGAGCTCTCAAAGAATGCATCTTCTACTACAGTCTGCAATTTGGAAGCTGCTAACTCTAAAGTAAGAGAAAGTTGGGCACCAATGCCATATACCAACTCAAAAGGAGACATCCCCATGGCTCGCTTAGGTGAAGTTCGATCTGCCCACAGTGCTTCATGTAACTTATTATGCCAGTCCCTGAAACTCTCACTAACCAACTTCCTCACTTGATTCTGCTTGACTATTACCTTGTGGGTAATAATCAGAAGCGTGTGCCAAAGAAATTCCATGATCATAGCAAAATAAAACTAATTCAGATGAAGAGGAATTTGATGCATTATCTGTGACTATTTTCTGAGGGACCCCGAACCTGACAATAATATTGTCTTTAAGGAACACACACACAACCTCTATAGTGGTTTTTTTCATAGGGATAGCTTCCACCCACTTAGTGAAATAATTTGTTGTTGTTAATATGTGAGTATGCCCTGCACTAGAAGTTGGGTTCAGAGGACCAATGAAATCCAATCCCCATTGTTTAAAGGGTTCCTCAATCACTACAGGTCTCAA
Organism: Cryptomeria japonica; assembly: GCF_030272615.1. Lineage (NCBI taxonomy): Eukaryota > Viridiplantae > Streptophyta > Pinopsida > Cupressales > Cupressaceae > Cryptomeria > Cryptomeria japonica. The sequence continues at coordinate 51,664,598 of NC_081406.1, read as the reverse complement.
AGGTAAGGCAACCAACTGGGGTTTACCTGTGAACAATTTGCACTTCTCACACTTCGCCACCCAAGCATACGCATCTCTGAACATTCCTGGCCAATAGTAACAGTTTCTCAAGATTTTATATGCAGTAACCGTAGAAGAGAAATGACCACCGCATGCCTCATCATGAAAGGTTTTCAGTAAAGCCTCTTGATGCGGCTTATCTACAAACCTAAGAAAAGTGCCATCCAAACCTTTCTTGTATAGTATGTTATAAAAAATAACATACTTTGTAGCTTTCAACTTCAAATTCCGTTTCTCCCTAGGAGAAAGATGACCTAGACAGTCTCCATAAGTGAGATAATAGGTAACATCGGTGAACCAAGAATCCTAATGACTAACAAATAGAGTTAAGGGTAGACTCTCCTCTTCTTCAAACTTGTTCTCTGCCATTAGTTTACAAAGGCCTTGTCCTCTGACTAGCTTATTGGGCTTAATATCTAGATTAAACTCTTGAATCTTTGAAACCCAAGATGCTCTATTATTGATACCAACATCTTACTAGGTTAGAACACTTTTCACTGCAGAGTTCGAAACAAAGACAGTTGCATGTGAATGAAGTATATAGTACCTAAATTGTTTCACAACTTTCACTACTACATAAGCTTGCTTTTCTATCTACGAATATTTTAACTTGTGCTTCTTCAGAGGTACACACATGAAGGAAATTGGAACTTCCTCATTATCTTCACTTTTCTGCACTAAAATTCCAGACATAGTATGCTCTGATGCATAACAATAAATAATAAAGTCTTTACTAAAATCTGGATTAACTAGAGTAGGTGCATGTGCAATTGCCCTTTTTATTTCTTCAAAAGCCTTTTTACCTGCCTCATTCCACTTAAAAACTACTTTCTCACTCATCATATTTACAATATATTTAGTAGTCTCAACAAAATCGGGAATAAAATGTCTTAGAAAGTTCACCTGTCCAAACAAGGACCTCACTCCATTTCTGTTAGAAGGAAGACTGAGTTGTTGTATCGCTTTTACTCTCTGTGGATCCACTTTTACTCCCCCCTTTGAAACAATATGTCCAAGAAGTTTTCCTTCTGTGACACCAAAAATAGACTTTTTGGGATTTAATGATACTCCATGCTCTCTGCATCTCATCAAAACTTTCCTCAAATCCCGTACATGATGTTTCCTCTTCCTAGAGAAAAAAGTCAAATCATCTAAATATACCATGATGATCTTATCCCTCAAATGCCCAAAGGAAAGATCCATCACCCTCTAAAATTTACCCCTACATTAATTAAACCAAAAGGCATTCTATTATATGCAAAGGTACCCCAAGCAGTTATAAAGGTTGTCCTGTGTTGATCTTGCTTCGAGACACTGATTTGGTTATATCCAGAGAAGCCATCCAACATGGACATCATCTCTAATCTTGAAATAGTTTGTAAAATATGATCCAATGCTAGCAGAGGATAATTATCCTTCAAGCTTGCTTGGTTTAAGTTTCTGAAATAAACACAAATTCGTATTTCACCGTTTTTCTTCCGAACATGCATGATAATAGCAATCCAGGTGGAATGATGTAAAGGATAAATAATTCTGGCTTTCAACATCTTGTTGACCTCATGAAAGATCATATCTGCTACTTTTGGATTAAAATTCCTTAACTTTTTCTGGAAATGATTGACGTTTGGTTTCAAAGGAATGTGATGTTGTAAATTACCATCCCTGAAATTCTTTAAATCATCATAGCTCCATGAAAAAACATCTTTGAACTCAACCAACAAGCTGATGAACCTCCTTTTCTCCTCTTCGGAACAACATTTTCCCAAATTAACAAATTTAGGATCCTCCTTAGTACCAATATTGATTTTCTCATACTCACCAGAGTTTTGAATTACAGGAGTCTCTTTCTCCCCTTGCTTAACATATCCATCCTTTCTATCAAAAAGACGTTCATGAGAAACTAAGCCCTTTGGGATTTTATTTCCTTTCAACTGTAACACTCCATCATGTAGTTCCTCCAGTGTATCGGGAGAAAACTCTTTACAACTCGCCTTTGATCCTTCATAAAACAAGGATGTGAAAATCTCAGCACATTGTAAAAAGTTTTGAATTTGTTTATCATTTTCAAATACCCGCCAGGATTCAGAATTGTCAGGCACGTTCAGTCTATAAACCAATTCTACCCTATAGGTATCAATTGTGAAATCAAGATGAGGTACTAATAAAGCTATAGATACTGCCAAAGAATCAACCTTCGAGTTAAACTCCCTTGGTACCACTTTAATTGAGAATGCATCGAATGCTTCGATCTCGTCCCAAACATGATTTTTGTAATGTCTCAGTCTCTCATTTTTAACAACGAATAAACCTCTCACTTGCTTTACAATAAGTTCAGCATCACCTCTAACTTTCAACATTTTGATCTGCATTTTCTTCGCTTCAGCAAGACCTAATAATAAAGCTTCATATTTGGTTGTATTATTAGTGTTTTGGAATTCCAATTAGAAAGTATAAGGAATAAATTTACCTTTAGGAGATATTAATAGTACCCCAGCCCCTGAACCAGAAGATGAACAACTCCCATCAAATTCCATAGACCAGAGTTCATTAGACATACCTGAATCTATGGCCTTATCCACATCTTGAGAATCAGTTGATATCATATAACTTCCAAAACCACAATATTGATATAAAATCTGAGCCTTCAGATCATCTGAAGGAAAGACTGTGTATTTAGCTTTTGTTTCAGGATGCAAAATGACTCTCTGTTTTCCAACTGTGATCATTTCCTGAGACCAATCGATTCTAATTTCCCTTCCCATATCTTTATAGAAGGTATGACTCAACAAACATACCATAACTAGCGGGGATGTCAGCCACCAGAATCGTCAACTTGATTCTCTTGTCAGGATGTGCTACGAAGGTGACCTGTGCATCTTTGATTTGCCCTAACAAAGGAACCTGCTTGGAATCCATGGAATAACATTTGCCAAAGGTCTTTGTTAAGGATAAGCCTAAATCTTTTGCTACTGCTGAGGGCATGACATTGTCTGATGCTCTAGAATCTATTATACAATTACTCAATTTATGCCCATTGATATACAAGGACACATAGAAAGGTTCTGGTTTATTTTCAAGGTTAGGTTCAACCAGTTCAGCTTGTTGAGGAATAGTTTTTGATGAGACTTTAGGAATTACTAAGGCATGACTGACATTTTCATGCGCTGAGGAATTACAAATCACCGACATTTGGGTTTCACTTGCTAAAGCATGAGCATCGTTTCCCTTGACGAATTCAACTAGTCTATCTAACTCCTTAGGGTTCAACTTTAGATACTCAGTCGGAGTGATCTGAACACAGGATGACTTACAAAATTCAAAGATATCAAAAGAATTATTAAATGAATCAGAACTTGAAGAAGCAACTTCTTGAACAACTTTTGAAACACCTCCATGACGAGTCAAAATTTCCTTACCTTTTACAGTGCTACGGACAGGTGTTACAACATCTTGAGACTTCAAATTTTGTTGATTTCTATTAAGAATTGCATATGAGGAATCTTCCAAAGAGACCAACATGTTTCCTCCCCTTTCCAAGTCAGAGACATATTCCATATAATAAATTTCAGAGTCATCGGGCATACTTTGGGAACCCCCTTCATCAGCTTCTAAGATTGTTTCTCCTTTACTGATCATTTGAGAAAAATGAACCATCTCTGGACATGAAGAACTATCATGTTCATTAGTTAAATGAAACACACATGTGTTTGTCTTAAGAGGTGGCACTTCAATAGCAAGTCTTTGTTGCGCAGGAGGTAATTGTAATTGTCTTCCTCCATTTCCTCCCTGTTGGTTAGGATATTTTCTAGGAATGTCTTGGTATGGTTGAGAATATGAAGTACGTGCTTTAGTATCCTATCTCTTTAGGGAAATCACATCATTCATTAATTGTTGGATGACAGGATCAGAAGAAGTTGAAGGTTGAGCACTAGGTGTCTGTACTTCTCTTTTCCATTTACCCATTGTGATTAAATCATCTTCTAATTCAACTGCAAGAGTTTTAAAAACATTTAAGTCGGCAACCCTTTGCCTACGAATTAGGAAACTTATTTCAGAAGGCATAGAATCAATGAAAGCTTTTGATTAACTAGAATCTTGTGCAAGTTCTTATCAAATCTCACCACAAACTCCCTCATAGATTCAAGAACTTCTTTTTTTAACTGGGATAATTGGGCTAAGAGGGAATGTTCATCCTCAGCTACTTTAAATCTTGCTTCAAATCTTGTCTTCAGATCTTGCTAGGTGGTTATCACACTATTCGGTAAGTGATAAAACCAATCGGCTACTACCCTGTTAGTGTCTGGACAAACAACTTGACAACAACGTCCTCATGTCAAACCGCTATTACCCAACAGGCTACACTGAAGGCATTCAGGTGATCATCAATGGTGATTGTTCCATCTCCACTAAATTTTGGCAAATGATCCCTAGCACCTTTTGGAAAGGGGTTAAGATTCAAACCTAAGTTCAACGGGCCTACAATAGCCTCCCAAGGATTATTTGCTACCATTGGGAGTATGATATTGAGAGGGGTCGGGTTGAATATATTCGGCAAGGAAACACCATGCAGGGTCAAAGCTTGACAATTTGAGGACACAGGTGATGATGGAAATGGGGAAGGAGGTCTACTTCTTGCCCTTCTTTGAGGTGAGAAGGTAGGTTGAAAATTAAAGTTCTACAACTCTTCAAAGACAAGATCAAAAACCCCCTCCCTTCTTTGGGATCTAGTATAAGGCTTAGAGTCCAGTGTGGAACGATCAGAATAACAAGCGTCTGGGATTTTCTAATTGATTATAAGGGACTTGAATAAATAAAATTATAGGAACAATCACCCTCTCAAAAACTAACACAAGATGATCTGCTTGTCTTTCTATTTCATCGAGGAACACACTTATTCTATCATATTTAGCTTGACTTCTTCTATGTCTCCAGGCTAGAGTATCTAACTCTGAGATAATGTTACTTTGCTCTTCTTGCACCCAATTTAAATTTGGTTGTAAAATAGGTAAAAAACCTTAGTGAGGCTGCACCATTTATAAAGAGCAAAGCATCACCATAATGACGACTTTGTTTTTTTAAAACCAATTTTTCTCGTTTTTCCCAGCAAAGTTGCCAAAAGTCTGTTGGTAAATAGATTTGTCTCTCACAATTTATTTAATTTTTACACTCTTTAGCCCAAGAAATGAAAGAAAAATTTCACCAGACAGTTGGAAAAATCATCATATTGACTAACCTATGAATTAAGGTACAACTCCCTTTAATAGATATTCAATCAGCCCCAAATTACACACAACCAATATTATACTTTTCACCAGAAATTATAGAAAGGTAATTGCATTCACCAGTCAACACCAAATGAACCCAAGCATTGATTCATATATAATTCTTTGTATAAAGCCGACAAACTTCACATGTACACTAAAATAAAATGAAAAGCTTAAAAGATGAATTCCACTGATATTTTCTGCATACATAGAAAGCTATGACAGATCCTTTCTTGAAATAGATTCTCACAGAAATCAAATTTCAAACACCAAACACACAGATTTGAAGTCAAAGATAACTGTCATTTGATTTTCACTTATAGACAATCATCAACTTCCCACATACACAAATTTTTTCAGCTAAAATTAAAGAGATAGTTTTTCAAAAACTTAGTGAACCCCATCAAAGTCATTACAAAGCTTATAAATAGGTCGCTAGACCAATAGTTTTAACCAAAGGTAAAATTAACTCAAAAGAGTTAATGAGAAACTACCCTAACTACATAATTGAAAAATAAGAGACAACTAGACTTGCTGGCAAACAACTGCCAATAGTGCTAGTCATGTCATCGATTATGTTTCAGTTGGATTTCCTGGGTTGTTATTCTGGACACACACCATAATCGCTTTTGTTGTGCTCCACTCCCGATGAACCTTCAAGAACTCCTAAATTACCGCTACATGTAGCAGGCTGATGTGTATTACCCTTTGCTTCTAGAGTTCTTTCTTCCTTTTCACCATCTGTACTTTATCCCTATGTGAATAAAAGTGATATAGGCAAACTGTGAGCATTGACTCCACTTTGGAAATCTTCGTAATATCTTCCACAGCTAAGGATTTGGCCACTTTAATTTACTTAATGTGGTTGCTGAATTGATTGATCATTTCTGTTGTATCTTCCAAAGTCTGGCTATCCTCCTTAAGCAACTGGACATCTACGCAACACAAATCCTTTTGCATGGTTGTTCTCAGGGTTGTTAGTTTGCCTCATAGACTAGCAGATTCGCTATGACCTTGCTCGATGATTTGGTTATGCCACTCTATGCTTTCTTTGCATATGAACATTATATCTTCATTTAACCCTGGCACTTGGCTTTCAGCAAGAAAATTCATCAAGTCATAGCGCTGAATATCACGCATTTGCTTTGAAATCACCACCCATTTAGTCTTTTCTTTTTGGCACAAGATTAAGTCGGCATCCAATTCCTTGGTAACTTCATTAGCATCTTTGAAAATTTGAACTAAATCAGATATATAATTAGTTTCTTGATGCACAATCGATGTGAACCACTCAGAGAAAATCTCTGCAATCATCTTGTTTCGTTGAACCTCATCAAAGAACTTTTGATTACCAGGGGATTTTGAACTAAAGGGAACAGAGCTTTGGGACAATGGCAGTAGACTATTCTACAGAGAATGAATTTATTGAGCCATTTGCATTAAACTCTGCTTCAACTCTGGTTTATCCTTTTTGTCCTTCCAAGTGCGGGAGATAATCCTTTTGGTTGAAGTCTCTAAATGTTTCACATCAACTGCTTTGGTTCCTACCCCAAAATCAACTCGCTCAATAGTATAATTAGCCTCTGAGGCAGTGGAAGCATCCTTATCAGATGTAGGTTTGGCAATGTCTGCAGTCCAATGTTTTATGCCTTCATCATAACCAATCATGGTCTCCATTTTTAGTCGCTTAGGCTTTGTGGCTCTTCCCAAACATTTACTCACGACATCTTCCATTGACACCGAAATAGGCACCACATTTATTTTCTTGGTAATTGAATCACTTAACCATTTAGGGGCCACAATCAAATCCTTGGATTGCATGGGCGAAGGCCCTCCTAAAGGCGATAATGTAGCATTATCTATGTTAGAGAAAAAATCAAGCACCTATGAATCCTGGATAGCAACATCAAAATCAGCTAGGACCTTGTTAGCATTAGAAACAAGGGTTGTCATATTTCCCTGTACTTCCTCAACATCCAAATCAAGAATGAGATGAGCAGCAGGTGGCTGAAAATTCTTCTTGTATCTTGACCTGGTTACTTGGCCACCAATGGAATGTGCAGCTTCAGAGTCAAGTTTTTCTTCTTTAATCTTAGCTTGCTTCTTTCCTGCAACAAAAATAGGGATGTTAGTTAAAATAATTGTTTTGCTTACAATCTTCCTTTTTCCATTCTTGTTTCTTGAACTGGTTGCCTTTGCCGGATGAAACCTGCAACTCCTAAGACAATTCTTTGTTCTGCGAATTATACTAAAAGTGCGTGCATGTGCACTATCTTCCATCTTTCTACTCCAGTCAACTTCTGGAAGGGGTTCATTGTGTACCTGTCTCATGAATTCTAGATCCAGTACATCTTCATTATCAATAGTGACACCAGAGGTATCCATTTGCAATTTCATGTCAAGAATCTATTTTAGAGTTAACCTAGACCAACTCCTTTTTCTCACTTCAAACTCATCTGGGCAGTCTTCCCAATAATCCTCCAACTGGGGCACATGTTGATCAGGCATTATCTTTTTTACATAATGAGCAATAAAACCTTTACTGTCAAAATTATCTCTTTTCACAAAGGTTTTCAAATGAAATCTCTTAAATTCTAACTCAAGATTTAGTGCATCAGAAATAGACCTACAACTGTAATGGCCTAAATCGATAGGAAAAATTCCACTTATGCCAAAATCTTCACCACAATGCTTTACAACATAGGCTAATTGCCTGGAAACTTCAATCAAAACACAATAGTCTGAAACATATCTAGGTATCCTAAAGGGTTCACCTTTAAAACCTCCAACCCTTATGTAAGTGAAGTGATTAAATTGAGTAAAGAAGCTACCATAGATGTTGATTAGTTCAACCACTTCTACTGACATTCTTCTATGCAAATTATCTTGTAATTCAAAAGTCAACCTCCCAGCAAAAATGTCATTCCAGTGAAGGTAATTATCAACATGTCCTTTTTGGGTCAAATGGGGATGGTATTCATAAATTTTTATACCGTGAACCCATTTTGCATGGAACAAGCCATCACTCCCTCACACAAGCTAGCATATATAATAGATGTGAAGACATATAGAAATTTGACATTCCAAGGTAATTGCTCAAACCCTCATGTAACCTTTCTGCAATAACGGTACCCCAGTCAATGAACCGGTTTTTGTCGAGAGTGACCTGGATGAAGAAATTCATCCAGTCTTCCCAATAGAAGGAGTGTGAATTTCCCCTAACTCTGCTCAACATTATTACCAAATCCTTGATTCCAGAAATCAAATGCTCTTGGGTTAACGACCTTGGCAACCTTGAACTGCCCTTTTGAAACTTCAAAAGCCAATTATGTGCAATAATGGTTATGTAATATTGCTTCTTCTCAGAATAAACCCCATAAGACTTACCAATAGTCCAACCCTCATAGGGTTCCTAATGGGATACCCATGGCAGCCATTACTGTCTCTCTATCAATAGACAACAGACCTCTCCATTATTTTTCCTGATGCATCTGTTAACTTTATCATAGTGATTCATACAGTCTAAAACCGACTCTGGACAAGGGGTAACTGTGGGAAATGCGACCGCTTCCAATAAACCAGTTTGTGCAATGTCTTTCATCATAGAATCAGCAGCTGGGTTCCTCACTCTTTCTAAGAAAATGTATAAATCTAATTGAACTAGAGTTGTATCAGCTAGCTCTGGTAAGGAACTTACAAGGGAAGAAGAGTTCATTAATTTAGGCAAAGTAGGCCTCATGCTTAACCTGTAATATTTCCCCAATCAACCTAGAAAAAGAAGAAAATAGGTAAAATAGAAATAAGCAACTAAACAATATATCCAGATCTTTTAAAAACTGTAGCAATTAGGAAGGTCGTTGAACATACCTTCCTCTATCATCTACAAAACCCCCGTCACGGTCTATTTTCCTCCCGCTCCAAAAACTCTTCTTAAAACTTATTCACAAATGATAATCTCGACAAGACAACTGCTCAACTTAAAAGAGTCGAGAAAATCTTATCCATGATTACCACAAATTGTCATCATTACTCTTCACTCATGCGACATCACTCTAAAATGATCACAAATGAGTATGCATTAAATAACAAGTCACTTCATATCTGAAAACACGGATTCTCATGCCATACTTGCTATAAATGACAACTTTCAAATTATTAAGGAAGAAAAATTCCCTTTTTCTGCTGCTGTCAACCATATCTTAAAATCCACGTCGCCACCTCATGAAAAGTCACATGATTCGCAAGAAATCAAACATCGAACTTTGAACCTTGAGGAACAACTACAACACAAAAACATAAACATGACAAATATTGAACTTTGAACCTGGAACCAAAAAGGTTCAAGTTCAAGGTTCAACCAATGCTAAACACCTACAAAAATTAAAGGAGACTTATAAGGTCGCACGAGAAAACAAACTTTTAATACGATGCCCATTGAACTTTGAACCTTGAACCAAAAAGGGTCAAGTTCAAGGTTCAAGTTCAGCATAGTGAAACTTAAAGAAAACAACAAAGACTGGATTACATGGAGAATTCAAAGCACACAACGCAACCAAAGGACCAGTTAGGGACATGACTCAATAAGGCAAAATATAGAATGGAAATTTTTATATGTACCGCCAACATGACCACATGTTTTTGTCTAACATATCCCATTTTGCAGAGCATCAGGATAATAAGTACATTTCATCATAAGCATCATAGAACATAAATCATAACTGCATGACTTAATACATCATGTGTAATCCATCACATAAGCATCATATAGAACATCATATAGGAACATATGCATATAGTCATTTCCAGAAAGAAGTCTCATCTCATATATATATATAAAAAAATGTGTCATATACAATAATATCAAAATCATAAAGGCTATTGAGAGTCCAAAATCACCCTAGGTGTCCACATATCATCACACAATACTGATATAAAATTTGGATTGAATAGGGGCTATGATGAAGTGCCAGACTCAAAACCAGCCAGTCTTGAAGGTCTTTGTGTTAGAATCAAGGATCGCTGAGAGGGGAGGGGTGAATCAATGATCTATCAGAATTTAAATCCACAAACTTATTATTTATCCACTGGTTAGCAATGTATAGCAGAAAAGAAGATAAGCATGCAACAAAGAATACACAAATCCACAACATTGGAATTTTTACGTGGAAACCCGAAAAGGGAAAAACCATGATGGGAATGGAACCCACAATATTCATATACTATGGCCAGGAGTACATAAATATTATGTAGATGGGGAATGCACTTGCATTCAGGCTCACTGCCTAGAGCTCACTACTCAATTGCAATTGCATGGAAGGCTACAACCTTCAGGGAAGTCTCACTAACTTACAATTTGTTTACAATGAGAAAATACAATGAAATGAGCTCTCAATTAGCATCTCACTATGCAATAATGAGTTCTGATTAAGCATTGAATCTCTGACTCTCTATGCTATGTTGAATACTTTGTTTATGTCTCAATCAGCTACCAGTTGAACTGAAAGAAAAGTGTGCACGTGAAACTACACTCAATTGCACCAAAATAGATCACCACATCAATAACACAGCAAAAATCAATTGCCAAATCGATCTTATATATCTAGTCTTAACACAAAAATAATCTCCTTCAAGTCGGCTTCAAGAAGTGTAACATGTAGCTCCAAGTCGGCTTCAATCTTGAACAAAACATAGCACCAGATGAAAAGATTATAATCACACGTTTCCTAAGGGTCTTCCCAATCACCAAGATCACAAAAACAATTGCCAAAAACACCACAATCATCGGAAATTATTTCGGATTAAAACATTACCAAAATACCCTATTTTACCCGTTAATTGCCTATCAGTTACCTCCATCTTCCAGATAAGATGAATCACAACTGCCGGATCAAATCACCAAGAAGAGTTTCCATCAATGACAACCCTAAACAAATAAGCAACTATTGGAAGTCACCTGAAATCACCGGATGAGTGTCAATTCCCAACAATCTCCCCCTTTGGAATTGATGGCAACACTTGAAAAATGGCTAAGTGTTGAAGCCCGTAAAACCTGTACACGGAATGAAAGAATAAAAGAACTGTAAGGAATAAAAGAATTATGATGCCCCCCCTTAGATCGACAATCCAAAAATTTGCATTACACCAGACTGTACACTCCATACATATAATCAGTCTGTACATTTTTCACTTTATCTATCCCCCTTTTACAACAATGCAAAAGATGGGGTGTTGACACATATTTTTACAAATGCTTGAAGAGATTAGCATAAGTAGTCTTTAAAATCCTAGGTAAGTATCCCACCCACTCTTTAGGTTATCCAAAATTGTGATAAATGCATTAAATACAGTAGCATAGATTTCTAATTCTCTAAAAAATTTGATGGTACAGGTAGGGCCATTTCCTTCAAGATTTATACAATCTACCGGCTTTTGACAATTTGTCAGAAATAGTCTGCAATCTTTTATTCAGTGTAGCCCTATCATCTTCAATCATTTTTAGGAAATTTTGTTTTCTAACTTCCTTAAACTTGTCCAAAACTTTCTGAGTAGTTGTCTTCCCCAAAGAATCAAAATTGTTATTTACACTATTAATCAATTGTAGTAATTTACCGGAGGGGCTGCTATTTGAATCTAACTGTACATTGGAAGCCACCTTCTGTAAAATATCTATAGACATCAAAATTAACTTTTTGTCTTCATTTTTAGATTACACCAGATCTTGACTGGCTTGTGCCTGAAGAGCAGCAACAACTATCATCCTTTCTGTCAGAGATATTTGATTGAAGGGTTTATCAAAACTGATATTAAACTGCGGAAAACTCCCTTGGCTTTGAATTTTTGCTGTATCAATTGCCACAAGTACCCAAGTCTCTGTTGCCTTACCCTTACCTCTATCTAGTTCATCTTGTTTCTCCTCTTCCCTCTTCTTAGTCTCAACCGGTCTATATTTGACTTCTTTAGGTGCCTCCTATGCATCGATGTCACCACTTGGTACACCATCCTCTACCTCTGTTGATTTATCATTTTCTTTTGTAGGCACAACTTTGACAGTATCCAAAGTTTGTTGCTTCACAACATCTTGAGTATCCTCCTCTTTATTTACATCATCTGTCAGAGGATTTTCTAGCTGGGATGGCTTAAGTGTATCTTTATAAAGAGGATCATTCTGAATAATTTTTCTCCATATTTCTTCTGTTTCTTTCCTCACCTCTTCTACATTCCCAATCATTAATCTGTTGATCTGGTTCTTACTTCTAAATTCCTTTTTATTTGCTTCTTCTATTAACCTGTCAACTTCACTAGGAGTAATACAGGTACATACATTTGCAAGCTCTCTTTCCTTCATTTCTCTATCAATTTTGCTTGCATACATTCTTCTAGCATTAATTAGACTATACAAGTCCTTTGGAATGGAGTTTTCTAATTCAATCAATGTTTTACTAAAATTGTGTAAATAAAGCACAATTGCTTCTTCTACTTTCCTCTTCTCACCATCATCACAATTTACATAATAAACTTCAAAATTCTTCAAATTTCCATCTACTATTATTTCATCTATTAACTAATCTGTTGTCAATGAGAGAACAAATTTAGATTTACCTTTTTGATCATAAGACTCTGACTGAGTCTTAATTAGCCTTCCTCTAGCAGGCCTATTGGTAGGGTCTGATTTGGCCTTCTTCTCCTTTTCCCCTTTCTTCTCACCACCGGATTGGGGTTTCCGGATAACTCTAGAAAAATCTCCTTTCTTCAGTGCCTTAGGGATGCTTGTATCTGATTCAGTCTTAGATTGCACTGGAGAAACTGCCACATATTCTCTTTAAGTTTTCTGCTTCTTCCTCAGAACACCTTTTCCCTTGGATGCACCAGAGGGTTCTACTTTAGCAGGAGGTGTCTTCACCAGAGTAGGAGAAGGTCCTGTCACCTTCACCTTAACTGCAAAAGGTGCAGTCTTTTGTTTCTTGGCTTTCTCAACTACATCCCTCGTAGCTCTAGCAGCCCTGACTTTCTCCCGGGGATGTCCTTCTTTGACAAGAATGTCTTCTACAATCTTCACAACCTTCCTCTTCTTTATCCTGAAGAGTTTTAAAGAAAGCCCACAAAGCATCATTTTGATTATCTTGGTTGCCAAGTCTGTCAAGTTCTTTCTTTATTTGTTGAGCCACTAGTTTGTCAAAATCCCATTGTACTCTACCAGTTCTAGAGATCTGATTCATGAAATAGAGCGCCAAACAGATAATCAAAGAACCAAATTTAAAGACATGCTTTTTATCCTGTTTAATTTTCTTCATATTTATCAACAACTCTTCCAATATCACACTACACACGTCATAATGGCCATCTTCTTTGACCATTCAATAGGTTGCATGAATAGTAGTGTCGGATACAGAATTTAGTCTGTTAGATTGGTACACTTTGTAGCCAATTACCATTGCAACAAATTTGACATCATCTTCCTTTATTATGCTGATCTTCATCGATCGCCCATCAAACTCTGCACCGGTAAGTTTGTTCATAGTAGGGTTTGTGACCTTTCGCAACCCTGGATTCTCACCGGTTTGGTTCAAATAGGTTACTACCCTAAGCGCATCAACAATGATCTTGTATGGTTGGTCTAGCCACATAAATTCAACATGGATCCTTCTCAGAACATACCTTACCCATTCCTTCTCATCGAAAGTCAAAAAGTTTACAAATTGTGTGAAACACTTTCTTTGTAGCTACGCAAATTCTGGCTTGGGATTGCCGATCTCTTCCATGATGTTGTCAGTATACAAGTCCAAAATGTCCTCAGAGCTGGTTTCCTTGATTTCGCAGTGAATGTGGGCTCGAACATCATTGACGTGCAATACACCATGCTGAATGAAAGAAAATGCTCCAATAGGGTCTTCTTCCATGGATTTGTAGGGGTGTTTCTTAAATACAGGACGAGTCTTGTCCTTAACCTCAACTACTAGTGGAGTAGCAATGGAAGATGTAGATGCTATTTCAAATTCTCAGAAAATCAGACTTAGAAAATGCCCTTTGGAAAATACCTCAACCAACTAACGAATGCCCTAGATCGCTCATTGGGTCACTTTTGCTCTTTGATCACGTGGAAACTTTGATCGCCTTGTTCTTCAGCTTGAAAAAAATATTCATAAAGTGAATAATGATTCTTGTATTTGCCTTTTTAAATTTGCAAACCCTAATTTACTTTGAAATAAATGCACCTCAAATATTCAACCGGATGCCCTATTTCACTACTGGATGCCAAAATTAGCCATCTAAATTTCAAATATCAACTGAAGCTCAATTCCTACCATCTCTAATCCATCGACTACAAATCTCATCAAGAGGTACTTTGAGATTTGCATTGGTTTGCCTCCCCCTAAGGCCAAAAGCCCTAGTTACCAGATGAAGATTCTGCACCAGATTCAAGTACAGATCCATTATCTACCTTAGATTCATCCTTCTTTACCCACATCTTCTTATGTTGATCTTTGATCTCATCTACCTTTGCTTTTCCCTTTTCATTTGATTTGTTCTTGTCAACCAGAGCACTATTTTTGCTTCTGCAGAATTTTGCAATATGACCGATTTTATTGCATGCTCTACAAACAACATTATTCTGCATAGATCTGAAGTTCATTTGATTTTGTCTTATCCTGCATGAAGGATTCTTTCTCTTCTTCTGATCAGGTTTTGCATTGCCTTGTCCAGATCCAGAGGATTCACCTTTCTCAAATCCTAGGCCTCACACATCCTTTCCATGTCTCTGACTTTCCAGCATCTCATCAATCCTTGCTGAACTAGCTTTGAATTTGTCTTTGTATTCATTGGCAGTAGCAAGTTCAACCCTCAAGGTAGCAATCTGTCTTTCAAATTCTTGACCATTATTCCTTGATTGTGTCAACTCAAGCTTCAACTAATCATTCTCATAGGTAAGCCCGGAGCATTCATCAACTCTTTCCTTCAATGATTGTGCCAGATTCTCTTCATTCTTCTTACAGTCCTCAATCTCTTTAGTCAATCTCATCACAATGGATTGCATCTCATTCTTCAAAGTAGCATTCTCTCTCCCAAGCTTGTTAACCTCATCATCTTTGTCTTGGTATTCCATGATCTGATCTTCTTTCTCCTTCAAATTGTACATTAATTCCTTCCTCTTTTCTCTACAAACACTTGCTTTATCCTTAAGCTCACTAATGAATTCATCAGCAACATTCAGGTTCTTCTTCAAGGTACAGACCTCACTTCTAGTTGAATCAAGATCCTCAAGTGCCACATCGAGTTGTCTCTAAAAATTGGAATCCATAGAATCAATCTCCCAGATCTTCCTCAAATGGTTAAGCTTCCAATTGTTAGGCTCTGATACCAATTGTTAGAATCAGAGATCACTGAGAGGGGGGGGGGGGGGTGAATCAGTGATCTACCAAAATTTAAATCCACAAACTTATTCTTTATCCACTAGTTAGAAATGCATAACAGAAAGAAGATAAGCATGCAACAAAGAATACACAAATCCACAACACTAGAATTTTTACATGGAAACCCAGAAAGGGAAAAACCACGATGGGTCTAGAACCCATAATATTCATATACTATGACCATGAGTACATAAATATTACATCGATGAGGAATACACTTGTATTCAGGCTCATTGCCTAGAGCTCACTACTCAATTACGATTGTCCAGAAGGATACAACCTTCAGGAAAGTCTCACTGACTTACAATTTGATTACAATGAGAAAATACAATGAAATTAACTCTCAATCAACATCTGACTATGCAAGAATGAGTTCCGGTTAAGCACTAAATCTCTGACTATCTCTGCTCTTCTGAATAGTTTGTTTCTGTCTCAGTCAGCTATAGGTCGGTCTGAAAGAAAAGTGTGCATGTGAAACTGCACTCAATCACACCAAAATGGATCACCACATCAATAACACACTGAAAATCAATCACCAAATCGATCTTATATATCCAGTCTTAACACAAAAACAATCTCCTTCAAGTCGGCTTCAAGAAGTGTAACGTGTAGCTCCAAGTTGGCTTCAATCTTGAACAAAACATAGCATAGGACAAAAAGATTATAATCACATATTTCCTAAAGGTCTTCCCAATCACTGAGATCACAAAAATAATCACCAAAAACACCGCAATCATCGGAAATCATTCTAGATCAAAACATTACCAAAATATCCTATTTGACCAGTTAACTGCCTACCAATTATCTCCATATTCCGAATAAGATGAATCATGATTGCCAAATGGAATCACCAAGAATATTTGCCATCAATGACAACCTTAAACAAATAAGCAACTACCAAAAGTCACCTGAAATCACTAGATGAGTGTCAATTGCCAACACTTTGAGCCCTGGAAGGTGCTACTCCCCTTGTCCTGAATGGTGGAACTACCCCTCCTACTCCCTCTGATGGTGCCATATGTAGTCTCATTACCCTGCTGCTCTCTATCATTTTTCTTTACTGCCTACCCTATGAGCTCATCATGAAGCTCCCTTCTCTCTGTCCTATGGGTATTGCAACTTCATATAGGTGTCTCTAGTAAGCTATCTCCTAAGCGTCCCTAAAGACAAATTCCATCTCTACACCAACATCCCCTTGTTGAGTGGACTTGGCCCACTCTATGGCCTCCTCTTCTTTGTCATATTGATGAATAATGATGTCTCTCCCCCTATGAGAGTATGGACCTACTGCCTTAAGGTGGATAATTGCATGACCTGTGCCTATACTTATCCTTATAGGATCTATATCTGAGCCCGCAATGTTGCCACCTCATCCTATCCCTCCCCTCCTTGACCTTGTACTTGTGGTGGGATATATCCCTCCACTTGTACCTATATAGGCCCCTAACCCAACATGGATTCATGTCCACCTCTATCATATGGGTCCCTATCTTGACCTCCTCTCCCTTAGGGTGGATTAGGTGGTTGTCATCCCATGCCTTCGTCCCCTTCATCATCTCCCTTTCCCTCATCTCCTTGGCCTCTCCTCTACTATCTCCTCATCATCAATGGTGCCTCCCAATCAATTTCATCATCTATCCTAAGAGTTGGCTCTCCTACTCCCTGTCAATATAGGGAAGGGATGTGCTCTAACTAGACCTCAAAATTTGGAGTCATTTTGACATCTGCAATGTCTCTCTGTAAATCCCAATATGTTGGGACTAATGGTTTGAACTCGGCTATTGCAACCTCATGTGATAGAGTCGGGCCCATAGTGGTAGCTCTCATAGGGCACATGCAAACTCTACTGATCCAATGGGTTGTCCTTCAATCTGACTGAATAGCCTAGATACCTCGTTTGGTAGATGTCTCTCCATTATGTAGGATGTCCTCTTGAACAAACACCTGGTTTGATAGAAATAAGGAAATACCTTAGTATCTTGTTCCTACTCCTCGCATTTGAGGTATGGCCTCCAGATAACTATATTGATGTCATCCATAACCCACTTTTAGTACTCCATCTTCCCTAGCCATGGTTGAAAGATGATCTTGCTATACATATGTACATATGGTTGGCCAGCACCACAAAACCTCTTATAGACTAGCCTCGTAATTACAATATGCTCATAGGCCTAAACCTGTAATAGAGTGACCTCAATTGACAATCTGTATCCTCCTAGGTATATAAACTGATGTAAATCATGATATAAATGAGCTAGCAGGCAAGATCCCCATGAAAACCAAGTCTCGTCTATCACCATCATCTCCAAAGCTCATGCCCACCCAATTGACATCCCATGTGTCATCCTATCTGGATTAATGCACCTGCTGATTAATCCTCCCAAAACTATTGGTAGCACTAATCCAGAGTCAACCATCTCATCCCAACTAACGCGACTCCCTTTGATCTCCAAGCCATTGGTGTCGAACACTTAATGTAGAACATCCACATCCCCAAGATCTTTATCATAGACAAGCTTTCCATGGATAAGAAGGCACATAATCTGGTAGACATCCTCAAGCGTAATAGACATCTCTCTCATTGGTAGGTGAAAAGAACTGGTCTCACTGTACCACCACTTGACCAATATAGACAATAATCCTTGATTTTCCCTAATCTTGGGCATAAATATTCTGTACCATAACCCAACTGATCCTAGTAGCACATGATCGTCCTTGATCAATTGTGATTGCAATTTCTATGTGCAAGGGAACCTCTCCCGTGAAACCAAATGTGCTAAATCAACCTGTAATCACAAACACAATCGCATCAACGTCATCTTTATTAGCTTGCTTTTATCCTATCTAGCTTTATCAACTTTATCCTATCTAGTAGCTTTATCAACTTCATCAGTTATCACTCAGCTTATCCTACTGGGGCAAAAACTAGATTCTATCAATTTGACTAATCATCCTACCTTCCACAGTTGTTTATCATATATGCAACGTTCCTAGCCTCTAGCTTGCACTCTGATCATATACGCTTTGATATCTATCGTATATGCATTAAGAATCCATAAATACACTTTTACATCACACATATACGACAATAACATAAATATGTTGTAATTAATCACATACACGCTAAAGACCATAAATGCCCTAAGACCTTGCATAAATGCATTATCACGCGATAAACAAAGTTTTACTTAACATAAACACACTTTTAGCATTTCCCTATTCTGCCACATTTTTGGCTAGCTAGCATTTCTACCCTATTTATGATGCAATAAATGAAAAACACAAGAAAAGTAAGGGTGTACTTGCTAGCTCTTTGTACTCCTTTGACTGCTTGAATTGTCACACTCGCTCGAATAAGTGGAATTGCTTTGCCATTATGCTAGATGCTCTATATCCCTCCCCCAAGCTCTTATTTATAGGTGTTCTAACCCTAATTGTCTATGACATGTTGTTGGTCTATTTTCCACCCATCTAACTATCTTTTTCCTTTTCTTGTCTATCTTATCCTCTCTCTTGTCAAGAGATTGTTTGAACCTTGTCACCTCTTTTTCACCCAATCTCTTGAGGGGGCATACCACCTCCATACCGAGGCAAAGTCTTGTATTATTTAATCCATTCTTCTTTGAAACAACGAGATAAATTGTGTTCTCTCAAAGAGGGGCAAAATGTAGACACCTAAAATTGTCCTAGTCTGATTAAATAAATATTTTTATTTATTTAATTATCCCTTTTTATTCTATTAACTAAATGATTTTTTATTTGTTTAATTAATTAACTAATCCTTTTCTAAGCCTTTTTCTATCCTAGTTTAAATAAATATTTTTTATTTATTCAAATTCCCTTTTTTCCCAATTCAAATAAATAAAATATTTATTTTATTTATGTGGCCCTCCCTCTATTAATTAAATAAGTTCTTTAATTTATTTAATTAATTCATTTAGCTTTTTCCCTCATTTATCTTAACCACTCCCTTTATTTTATTATTTCCTCTACCCACCCTTCAATCTTAGCCAACCATCTTTTGTCTCACCTCTTAATCCTATCTCTCCATTTTTAGGATGCTCTCTATGTAAGAGGCTTCCTCCTGTTTCTTTCAATCAATCAAATCTTGGAGCATACTTACATTCTGCGAAGATGGCTTTAGCTTACATCATCACAACCAAGCTACATCATCACAACCACATATGTTACTCATTGAGCTTTTAAAGTGCAAGCATTAAAATCGAGATCAACATATCAAAACAAGATCAATGGAGATAAGAGAACAATGAAGATCAAACCCATTTAAATGTGTGAAAGTATCATTTGATTTATTTTATGATTTGCATGTTTGATGATTCTTCATTGATGTGTTGTTGAATTTCATTATAGATCTAGGGTTTTGTGGTTGGAACTAGGGTTTGCAAAATTTAGGATTCAAATTCAACATATACACTCTAGATGACTAGTAAAATTTGTAATTTCCCTTTTCTCAGCTCTCCTTCCATAATGTAATCAAATGAATACAATTTCTAATGCTTATCTTTCACTCATTTAAGGTAAGCAATGCAACTAAAAAATTTAGTTTAAATTTTGTTGATTAATTATTAAAAGTTTCTCGACATATGCAAAAGGCATTTAATCATAATGACACCCCCCCAATTAAAATTTAATTCGTACTCAATTTAATATTTTTAATTAATGTAAATTTATTAAAAAATTCCTTCACAATACTAAAAGTGAATTATTTTAAAATATATTTTTATTTAAATATTAATATTTAATATATTTTAAATTTATATAGTTTTGTAAGGCTTAAATTTATAAGAAATACAATTAAGCATCAAAATTTATGTAAAAAACATATAAATCAAATTAGTGTCTTATTTAAAATGGCTTAGAATGCACTAGGGGAGAGGGCCCTATACATGTGCACCCTAACTTTGTGCTTTTCAAAATCCTATGTGGATATTTCAATTTTCTCTCAATTTTGTACAACAGTTGACTTGTCAAGTCCCCTAATTACAAAAATTGTTTCAAGGCCACATGGCCAAAAATGATGCCATATCAACATGCATTTTTGTGAAGGTGTCCAAAATGGTCCCAAATTGTGATAAGACCAATAGGTGTGCACTAAGTCATGTTTCCTTGTGCATTGATGTGGCATCACATGATTGGTTACTTTTTGAATTTGAGAGAAACTTTTTTGGAGATAAGCATTGACATGACATTTTTAGCATACCACGATTGGTCCCATTTTGTCCAACTACCATAGCATGTATTGGTACCCCTATCACCTATTAGTCCCTCTCACCTATTAAATTAATATCTTTATAAAATATCAATGACGATTTTACAAGAAGTACCAATATTTGTTTATCCATTTACTTCTTTATTTTGTTGTGTCACTAGTGAGAATATTTATTTTTTATTGTTTGTCCAATAAGAAGCTCGGCAATAAAATAAACAATTTACAAATGTGCTATATAGGACCAACAATCAATTAGATCTTTTAGTTTGGGTTTGTCTATATAATAAAAATAGTAAATTGAATCCCTTTAGTTTGGAATTTTCTTTGACTTCATTATTACTTTTGATGGAGTTCTATTTTATCATCTTTCTCATGCACTCGTGGAGTTGAAAAAAATCATCCCTTGTTTTTCCCTCTAGTAAGCAAAGGGATGTTTAATAATAATAATAATAATAATAATAATATCTTTAGTGATTGTCCTTGTCTAGTAAAAGGTAAGGACTTTGTATTGGAAGATTTTTTAATTTATAATTATTTGTATGGATATCTTCTATATTTTGATGTATTGTATGATTAAATTATTGAGTTTTTTTTTTTTTTTTTTGGTAAAAGTGGCAAGCCACTGATATATATATATAGATAAGAAAAACTGATTCAAGAGCTCACTAGGGAAAGAATCAGGAAGAAAACCCTATATCCTTTCTCAGATACAATGAAAAAAGGAAAAGGGACTATGAGAAGAAGCTCCTCAAATCCGAAGAGATAGATAGGGTCTTCCCGTAGAATGAACCTCTTAGGGGCCAAAATTGGAGTAATAGGTCGAGACGGGACCAGAGGAAATCATAAAATACTAACCCCTATACTGGTTGCCGTGGAGACTGAGAAGTGGGAATCTGGTTGTCGGAACACTGAAGAGCTGCCACAATCGGTTTCTGGTTATGTTGTACCGGTACTTTGATACCAGTCTATTGTCTTCATGACCAGTTCATAAAAAAGAAAAGCCTCCAATACCGGTGCTAGCCGACAAGCTAAGAGGATGACTCCTCTACCAGTTCTAGTATACTAGTGGAAATAAATGCAAGAGCCAACACCGAAGAACAAGGGGCAGTCAATTTTTTTTTTTTTTTGGGTCATACCTGTTGCCATAAGATTTTCCACCCGTCAAAAAAGAGCATATTTTGATTAGCAAAAAACAAAGCCAGAATAATTTTACTCGACCATGGCGGTGTCTTCCTGGGTTTGAATTACAGGGGCATCGAAGGCGGGCAAAGATGGGGTAGTCCATCCCATGGCTTCATCCTGCACTGGTACATTGAAGTCTGGAACCCTATCTGTAGCCCGTCCCCTTTCCATAGATTGCGAAATTGGCACACAGGGGTCAACATTGTCTATTTCCAGGATCTCCATTAGAGCCCCAACTTTAATTTTGACTCTATGCACAATGTGGTCGTCCAATTGTCTGTCGAATTGATGCAGGTCGTTCTTCACATGGCGGAAGTTTTGCCATTCGAGGGCATGTTTTATTCGGTCATAGAGTACCATGTAAGCATGGCTAGATTGAATAAAGTGGCAAAGAAAGAGGCCCCCAAGGAGAGCCGACCTCTGCCATAGATTATATTTTGCTAGGGCTTCATGGAACGAGGCTGAAGCAAGCACATCTTGTCTTACCAACTTGAAGAACACTAATTCAAGTAGAGGGATAGATTGCAAGAGATCCAGAGCATTTTATAGAAAGGAACTGAGAAGTTGATAGGGATACGGAATCCTTTTAGCTTGAGGGGATAACATCTCCTCACCGATGAAGTCTTTGATAGCTCTTCTCATTTGTGGATTGTGTAGAAGAAAAAGTTGGTCGAGGTCCCTATCATTGATGTGTCCATGAAAAGTTGCCGAAGGTTTTGAAATTTGCACTGAAACCTGGTCGTTCCATGGCATATACTCCCAGTGTATTTGCCTGCATTCTCCGCAAGAGACGTTCTCCATATTGCAGAGCATTGAGAAACTTCAAAAATTTAAATTTTTGAAAATTTTCGCTGAGAGCTGTGTGTATAAGAGCAGGTTGGTTCCATTTATAAACAAAAATTACCATCTCAAAATGCAATAAATGATCAGACTTTAGGATCATGTTTATGATTCTTGCATTAATTTTGTGACCGTAATGTAGTTGAGGGGATGTGTGAGAGGCCTAAATCTACTTTGCCCCATGTGAAGTGACATTATGGAAATCCCTGGGTACTTCGCACTAAAGTTCCATACATGCCATCTACAAAATGCATTTAAAAGCATAGATGCAAGTGTCCTTTTAGCCTTCTTGTTCACAGGCACCGGTTAAATGCTTACATGCAAGTATTTAATAGGAAGTAGCTTGTGATAAGAGTGTTGTACTTTCCTTTTGTACTAAATCAAACAATTTAGGAAAAGAAGACAGTTTAGTAGGAATTGCGACCGACTCCACTGAAATGCCATCGCAACCCATATTTTCTAACATGTCAGCAATGGAGTTGCCCTCTCTTAGTGTGTGACTGACAATGTAGTCCGAGAAAGTGCTGAGAAGATCCAATGTGTGCTTCAAAACATAAGATAGCTGCCAGGTCTTGGATCTTTTTGAGGTAATGGAGTTGATAATAACTAATGAATCACCTTCTGTGTATATTAGAGAAGCCACACTTCCTTGCTAACACCAGACCTGCTAGTAATGCATTTGCCTCCACCAAGTTATTCATACTCGGAGGGATGGGTGAAGCTTGGAAAGCACAAATTTTGCCAAATTGATCTCGAATGCAAACTCCGATTCCCGACTTCCCTGGGTTTCCACGGGAAGAGCCGTCGAAGTTGATCTTAAAGAAATTAGGTGTTGGGGGTACCCATTTTATGGATGACCTGTCTCTCACATGAATTGAGGATTAGTTCGGGGGAATCCCTATTGGCAAAATAATACCGTGCTGTAGTTTTGCAATTGTCTTATCCCACCAGGTAAATGATTGGATGTCCTTGGAATTAGTGAGAGAATAATTTATGATTTCTGTAATCGAATTTTCCAATTTGATCAAAACTTGATCCAGAGATGAGCGTATTTTTCTGAAGATTCTTTTATTCCTCTCCCACCAAATGACCCAAATAATGTGAGCAGGAGCACATTTTCAAATGCCTAAGAAGGTTGATGTAGAAAATAAAAGAGGCCAAGAGTTAAACATATCCCACAGTTATTTTGGAAAGGGCAACATAACTTGGAGTTTATTCATGATGAAGAACCAACATTGGGAGGCAAAGGAGCAGTGTAGAAATAAATGATCAACTGATTCTTCCTCTAAGTCACAAAATACACAATTAAAAGCTTGTGTAATGCCTAGTTTTACTAATCTCTCTGTTGTTAGGATTCTTTTGTTCAACGTTAGCCATGCAAAACACCCTGCTTTTGGTAAAACAATGTCATTCCAACAGAAAGAGTATGCCCGTCTACTTACCTTACTGTTGCAACCTTGTTGTAGGGCATTGTAACCTTCTTTAATTGAATATTGCCCTAATTTTGAAGCTGCCCAAAATAACACATCATCTCTGTTAGACATGATAACTGTCCTATTCAATAAAATATTGGCCAATGAGGAAGATTGTTGGATGGATATTGGGAGAAGAGTGGGATCTTTCTAGATTATTTTCCCTGAAAATATTTCTACACCAGACACATAGTCACTCAATTTTGTACCTCAATGAGTTATAGTTGTGGTCATAATGTCTTCCATGTTATCCAAATGTGCAATAGGAGGATGCCCACACCATGAGTCTATCTAGAAGTTAGCATTGAGACCATTATTGATTTCCCATGAAACATACTTAGATATTAGATTTCTTGAATCCATCATGAAGTTCCAAATAGCAGACCCCTTTGGAGGGTCTAAAATTGTCAACACTCTTGATGGTTGAGTGTTGTCCAAATATTTAGCTTGCATAATCTGGCACCATTTGGAGATAGGGTTAGTGTGCATTTTCCAAATTAGTTTCCCTCCAAAGGCCTTATTGCAATGCTTCAAATTGTGAAGTCCCACTCCCCCTTGGGATTTTTGGCATGACATATTTTCCAAAGAGGTTAAGGGGATTTTCCTTTCATTTGTCATATTACTATTCCATAGAAAATCTCTAACGAGTTTATGCAATTGTTGGATGACGGATGAGGGAGCTTTGAGGACAAACATGTAATAGTTCGGTATTGCTATTAGCACTAACTTGATAAGAAGGATTCTACCTAAAAGTGAAAGCCACCTTACTTTCCAAGCTGAGATTCGCTCCTAGATTCTGCCAATGACACCAGACTAATAAGACGGTTTGTTTGATCCCATAAAAAAGGGGATGCCAAGGTAGGAGGAGGGCAATTGGTCCATTGAGAAGCCCAAGGTCTTGCATATTCTTAGTGACAAGATTGAAGGTGTGTTGAAAATGAAAATCTTAGACTTGGCAGCATTAATTTTTTGACCCGAAGCAGAAGAATAGATATCTAGTGTTTACTTGATGAGCTTGGCTTCTTTTAGAGAAGACTTACCAAATAACAATGTATCATCAGCAAAAAGAGAGTGAGTTACTGTTATTGAAGTACCTGGAAGAGTGACACCAAGCCAAAGCCCTTTTGAAGATTGAAAATTGATTTATCTTCTCAAGGCATCTGTTATGAGAATGAAGAGAAAAGGTGACAAAGGGTCGCCTTGTCTTATTCCCTATGTACCCTGAAAAAACCCTGAGGGATGACCATTTATTAGAATAGAAAAATGTGTGCCTGAGATGCAAGTTTTAATCCATTTGCACCATTTGTCTGAGAAGCCGAATTTTGATAATACTTTAAAAAGAAAATCCCACTTAACTCGGTCATATGCCTTCATCATATCAAGTTTGATAACAAAATTTTCTTGTTGGCTTTAATGGATAGAGTGTAAAACCTCATGCGCTACTAGGGCTCCTTCCATAGTCTCCCTACTAGGGACAAAACCCCCTTGTTCTTGCGAGATGATCTTAGGTATAAGGTAGTGCATTCTAAGGTAAATGGCCTTAGTTACAATCTTACATATTGTGTTACAAAGAGAAATAGGTCTGAACTCTGTGAATGATGAGGGGGAAGGGGTTTTTGGGATGAGAACAATATTTGTTGCATTAAAACTTTTTAGCATTACTCCCCTTTTCCTGGATTCTTCAAATACCTCTAAGAGGTCAAAACCAATCACATCCCAACATTTTTGAAAAAAGAGGGCAATGAACCCATCTAGACCTAGGGCTTTATCTGGGGAAAGGGAAAATACCACTTTGTGGACTTCCTCCATAGTGAAGGGGCCAGTAGGGCTCTATTATCCTGGTTAGAGATCAAAGGTGGGATAGATTGTAGTAGAAGCTCAACATTATCCTTCCAAAAAAGATCTAAATTAGAGGGTGGGGGGGCTAGAAGATTCTTAAAAAACTTTACTCCATGTTCTTGAATGTCTCCTAAATTTTTAATCAATACACCTAAGTCCTCATGCTTGATTGAGAATATAAAATTAGATGCTTTTCTTTGTTTTGTGGAAGCATGAAAGAATTTTGTGTTCTTATCTCCCTGCTTCAGCCAAAGCTCTCTTGATTTCTGTCTCCAATATTCTTCTTCTCTCTTACAGACTTCTTCCCACTCACTTTGAAGACCCTTCTGTGTAGAGTGCATGAGCTGATCCAAGCCCTTGGAAATTATGTTTTGGTTAACTTCTTCCAATTTATGAGCAATGATTTTTTTTTGAGCAAAAACATTCTTAAAGATATTTCTATTCCATTCCTTAGCCTAGACCTTAATAAACTAAAGTTTCTTAAAAAATTGGAACATCTTTGTTCCACTACATGCAAGGGCGGATACCCACCATTGTCTTAATAAAGCCTGAAAATGTGGATGTCTAAACCACATACGCTCAAACTTGAAGGAGGGGCCAAAAACTGGCATGGGGTTCTATTTTTGCCATTCAAGGACAATTTGGACTGGGAAGTGATCTGATTCAGCAATAGGGAGAATGTCTGAGTAATAACTGACCTGATTAAGGTGCCATTCCAAGGGAATGAAAAACCTATCGAGTCTCTCTGCAATCTGAAGGAAGCATGATCTCCTGTTAGTCCAAGTGAAGAGACCATTATTGGGGATCACATCCAATAAGTTATTTTCTATGGTGAAACTTAGAAAATCCTGCATAGATCGTGGGGGTGGGAAGATTCCTCCTTGTTTCTCCTTATGAGACAAGATTGCATTAAATTCTCCTCCAATGATGAAATTATGTGCTTCTTCTTGTTGGAGTAATAGAGCCAGTTTGTCCCATAGGTCTTTCTTTTCCTGAGTGGGGATGGGGCCATAAACATTGAATACAGTAAAGGTCATGTCATAGCATACTGCTTTCAACATTTGCCAGTTATGATCTTTTTCTAATAGGTGAACTTGAACTTTTTTAGGATTTTATAATGTAAGAAATCCTCCTGAGGCCCCAACACCTTGCATGTGGGCCGATCCAAATTGTGTCCATTTAGCCATTATTTTGTGATACATTTCCTATGATAGCTTCATTTCTTGGAGTGAAAAAATGTCAGCCTTTGAAGAATTAAGGTGAGATTTGATTCTCCCTCTTTTGTCAGGGGCAATAATGCCCCTGACATTACAAGAATTCATTTTCATTGTGAACAGGGAGTGCCTTTTGCACTCCTTGTAATTCTTTTTGATACTTTAAATTTTTCATCTAGAGTACTCCGCACTCCTGCCTCTATTTCTTCTTGGATCTTCACAAATTTTGGTTTTCTACCTCTCTTTTTTGGGGTTGTAAAGCCATCTGATTTCAAATTGGGGCTCTTCTCAATCGATAAGGATTGTGCATAGTCAAAAATAAATTTTGTTTCCTCACCATCTTGTGAAAGGGTTTCCATTTCTTCTTGCCTAATTTCCAAGGGGAGATCCACTTTATCTGAGATGCAGTAGTTGAACAACAACACCTTGTTTTTTGTAAGGGACACATTACATTTGTCATACTAAAACCTTCCTCCTCTACAATTTCCTCAATCATAGTGGTAGCTAGAGTGGACAGGATATCATCTGCTACTTCCTGGATATGACCCTCCTTATTTGAGGCAGCTATCCCTGAAATTGATAAATTTTGCATTAAATTATGGATATCAATCAGGGATTCATTGAAAATTAGGTCCCAAACTATAGTTTCTCTGTCATCAGATGTTTTGTCACATAATTGGAGAACCGGTGTGGGCGTGGGGGCAGATTTATAGCTATAAAGAATCCAGCTATACATGATAAAAAAATGGGCCAACTGATTAATCCACTGAACGTAGGATGGTTCAAAATTTAAGGCATCCTGAGGTTTAGAGGGATCATTACATGATTGTATAGGATCAGAAGATAGAACTACCTCATGTTGATGGGTAGTACACAAAAGAGGGTTTGAGCAGTGATTTTTATAGACTAAAAGCTCTGAGTGCTCATGACCACTACAGGAATCCGTGAAATGGCCTAATTGTTGCTGATATTTGCAAATGACCTCTGCATTATCCAATACAATGTCTTGATGCCACAAACCCCATTTTGATGAGATGGTTAGGTGCTTTGGCAGGGTCTTATTTGAGGCAAGGAGAAGGCAGACCCTAACATCTCTCTGGATTGTTTCAAAGGGTATAAGATCATGAGCGACAAAAATGCCTATTTGATTGGCCATGGTCTCCACAATATCCAGGTCTCTGTATTCCAAAGGCAAACCTAGAAAAGAGATCCAGTAAGGATAAAATCTACAAAGATTAGCATCTGGTTTAAAATTTGGAATCCAGGATAAGGTAAAAAGACCAGCCCCTTGACAAAGCCAACCTTTGTTTTTATGAACTGCATCTCTATCTTCTGATGAAGAAAATAGAGCTATTAAAAACTCTGAGTGGCTGTCGATGAAGAAAATATCACAAAGACCGAACCAGTGGTTGTTTGCCCATGAACGCAGGGTTTGAAGAGGGATTGAAGAACTAAACTTACCGATGAGAACCAATTTTTGGAGAAAAGAGACCGACTGGGAGAGAACGTGGTCAGGAAAGGATATCTTGATATCAGAGGTGTTCTCAACCGGAGCCTGAGTCAAAATGGGGAAAGAGGAGTCTGTCTCTTTACACTCCGCCAGTTTTCTCTTCCACACCAAGTGCGTTGGTTTCGACTTGAGGGGATCTCCATGATCTCCTTGTTGGTCTGCTCCATTTTTCCCTTCAGCAAAGCAAACCTTGAGAGAGGGTTGATGAGGGATGGATGGAGATGCTTCGCAGATGTCAAAAATTGGTTGTTTTGTTGGTGTTTTGATTGAAAAGGATTTGGAAGGGGAAGGTTTTTGACAGGATTTTGAAAAAAAATCTCGCCCAAATGATTTTTGAATTTTTTTTTCCTGCCAGAATGATTTTTGAAAAGGTAGACGGTGGCCTAGGTCCTCTGAGGACCTTATGAGCCCCATGGTTAAGAGAAGCTCCCTGAGCGGAGGTGTTGGAGTTCAAATGATTCTGCAGGTTATCGTTTGCTTTGTGAGGATGGGAATGAAATGAGCAGGCCAAATGAGCAAGAGGACTATTGAAAAAAATGTTGGGGCTATCTGGCTAGTCTTGTAGACATGTGAAATGATTCAACCATCGATTTCCTGAGGGTAAGTCTGAAACCGGTTTGATGAAAGGTTTATCCTTGAAGATTTTGACGAAGGGGTTGATGTCAAATTTTGAATATTGGCCGAAACGAGGGGCATCCTTTGACTGTCCTTGGCGATCTTGATGGGGGACACTGGAACCTTGCCACCATCTACTGTTCTCTGTAGCCCTACTTCGAAGCCTTGCCACGCCCTGCCATCCTGCACTATCATCTTGCTGCCATCTTCCATTCCATGGAACCCTGTTCTGAAACCCGAGAACGTTCAGACCTCCTCCCATGGTTCTTGCCAAATTATTGAGTTTTTATAATTAAAATCTTAAAGCTTTTATTATGATTTAGAGTCAATATATATGTTTATAAATTTTTAGTTTGATTTTAATATCAAGTTATTTTTATAAATTGATTATGATTTAAATCTAAAGTATTTTGTATAATTTTTTATAAGCATTAGATTTGGTGTTTATTTTATAAGTTCATTTTTTCTATTTTAATGTTTTATTGACATAATGCAGTTTTGAAGATTGAATCAACATGCTCATTAAAGTCAAATTTACCTCTTCTTGAGATACTTTTTAAAATCTTCATATACATATAAACTCTTATTGAGTGATGAACTACAATGATATAAGTAGTATTTATTTCATTCTAAATATTAACTCCTTTTGAATTTTTTCTTGAACATAAAGATCAACTTCTTCTTTCTCAATGTCTCCTTTTAAGATTTCTTTTCATTCTCTTTATTGTGTTTCTTGACATCATTGTTCTCCAATAAATAGTTGTAAAATTTCATATAATATTTTCTTCAAATATCTCATCTCTACTCATGAAGATCTTTTGGGTTATATGCTTAAACTATAAGTCTTATATTCCTAACAATACCCAAGAAATATGTAATTGATCCTTTTTCATTAATTTTTTTTTCATTTTTAATGTATACTCGTAATTATTACGAGATGCCTTATTGTTAGACTCTTCATGATCAAGATATTATTTCAAGGTGACACCATCCAAAGATTATTTTGGTGCTCTATTGAAAAAATGCATTACTATGATTAGAAATTCAACATAAAATTTCACCCATCTTCATGTCTTTAAGCATAAATGCATAATCTATTAGATTACTACATTATTTCCTTTGGCTACTCCATTTTATGGTGGCACATTAATAATTGTCAATTTTATCTTAAAACATCACGTGGAACAAAAAATATCAAATTGTTTAGACATATATTTACCCTCTATCTATGCACATAGACTTGATAGATGGTCTACTTCACTTTGTCCTTAAGAAAATTGAAAGGTTGAAATATCTTTCATTTATTTCTCAATAAATATATTTATAGCTTTTAGGAACAATCATCAACAAAGAAAACATAATATTTGATCTCACTAAATGATTCTTAAAAAGATCATAACTGTGAATTAACTCAAGGATATTTGTAGCTTGAAATGAATGACCACTCTAAAATTTCATCTTATGTTATTTCTCAATGGCATTTCTCAATAAAAATATATGTACATTAGGATTCCAAATTCCATCATCTACTTGATTAAATATATTTAAGTGTTCATGATTAAAATGAGCAAAATTTTGATATCATAACAAACATTTTTTTTTAATTTTTAGAAAAGCAAGATGTCATGTAGTTGAATGGTATCAAGACTAAAAAATTCTCTTTATTTAAATTTTGAGTGTTCTTATTTTTTTAAAAATATTTTTTTAATATCTTTTTTCCAAAATAAACAAGTTATTTTCAATCAACTAACTAATTAATAGTAAATTACTCTAATTTTTAAGTACAAATATAATATTATGCACTCCACATTTCTTGTTAGGCAATTGAAAGGAAAAATCTCATTTACATTAAAATTATAGAAAATTGTTGTCTTTCAATTTCAATATGTTAATTTATATCTAGTTAATATAACTAGATGTATTTTTTTTTATATTTGATGCTTAAATCTAAATGAAAATGCAATTAGATGATCTCATAATCACATTCTCCCTTACAAATGATGAAATTAATTTGATATCACCTTGGTTAGAGTCTTTGTTGATTCTTTGTATTAGTTGACATTAGTACATTATACCAACAATTATTTTTGTTAAGGGATCTTCAACAAATGCATCATTTTAATCTTTGTTGTTTTCATAGATCTTTTTAAACATTTCTAGTTGGATGTGGGCATTATCTTTATATTTTCTTTCTTTTTATTTTGAAGAAAGAGATATCTCTTTACTTTCTATAATTGATTTTTTTGGTTTCTTTTTGTTACGATAGTCAAACTAATTCTTCATTAACATTATATCTATTGGTTTAAATATATTGTAAAAAGCTTGCATGAAGTGGAAGATATTGTAAACTAATTAATACTAGTTTATCGTCATTTGTCATTTGTTTTATTTAATTTTTTATTATAGTTAGGCAAATCAATAATCTATCTTTTTGTTATGTATTTTTATTATATATATCTTCTTGATAAGGTACAACAATATAGATTTATTATCTACCTTGTACAATGATTGTAATTTTGACTAGGTCTTATAAGCTATGTTATTTTTACAAATGTATCTTTGGACTCAATCTTCTATAGAGAGTGATCAACATCAATTCTTTTTTATTCATTTTATCTTGAGCTCTATGTTGATCTACATTGATATGTTTAGCTTTCTTTCTATGCCAAGATCTTGTACATCCTCATATGAGAGATTGGTATTCATTTTTGTCTTTCATCATAGGCATTGAAGTCATATTTTGGATCATAAGGCCCACAATATTTTGCAACATAAAAAACAGTCCATGCACAAGAGAGAAGAAACAAATAATGTTATATTACCAAATAATGATATAAGAATACAAGAGGATGCATAGAATGTTATATTACAAAATAATGATACAAGCATAAAAGAGGATGCAAAATCCAAGTTGTTTGAAGTATAAATGAATCCTTCTTATAAATACAAGATGAGAGATAGGAAAACAAAGGATTATGAAAAGTTTCATAATGATATTACATTAGACACAAAAGTATAATTATGTGAAATGTGCCCTAAAAGGCACCCTAAGTAAAATTAACAACCTTGGTGTGAACAAGTCCTAGAAAGGAACCAATTAACGAATAAACTTGTTTACAATAGTACCCTCATTAAGTGAAACTTAGGGAGGACTACATAAATATTGCGATGCAAACATGGGTCTTAACAACAAGGATTGATAAGGTACCCATGTACAAATAATTTCTCACAAGTAGAGAAAAAGAGAAAACTCATAGGACAAAAATCATCTCCAAAAGAGAGAAAATATCAAAAAGTGAAGGAAGGAGGACTTAAGAAGACCAACCCAAGGTAAAATTAATTTAATCGAAGAATTAATTATAATTGAAGATAAAGAGGCAGTGTCAAAGGTTAGTGAATATATCTACATCTCGCTTCTTATTAGGAAAATACTCTAAGTTGAGAACCCCATATTAGATGAGTTACTTTATGAAGTGCGCATTGATATCACTATGATTATTCTACCGATTCTCTACAAGTTTATGTCAAATTTGAATCTCATTTTGATTTAGAAATTCTAGAACTTATTCTTGCAAGTAGATATAATTATAGTGTAGAACTTGAATTATTTCTTTCTTGGTGGGCTCAAGGATCACATCCAACATGAGGTAGCCATGTTTAAACTTACTTATATACCTAATTATTTGTTCCTAGTATGCAAGATAGAGGATACGTTAATTCCTAAGAAGAAAGGTCTGAATGGCATAGGAGAGAAGAGCTTCTAATCATAATTTGCCAACCCACAAAATCAACTCAATAATTTGAAGAGAAAATAGCCCAACAAGGTTATATTTTAACTATGACAACACGTATAATAGTTGACATAGATATGTAGAAAGTATATTGTTTTACATTGAAGAGTTGAGTAAGAAGGAAGATGATTGAGGAAATATTAGAGTCAAAAAAGATAGATGAGGAATTAGGAGATATGCAACCAACCATACTTTTTCATGCACTCTCTAGAAATGGCACCTCACAAAATCTTAAGGTAGAGGGTTTCTTGAAGAGAGAGAGAGCAACAATGTTGATAGACTCAAGAAGCACTCATAACTTTATCAACGAGAAGTTATTTCTTCATTTAAATTATTCATCTATCCAACTCTTAAATTTTAGGTCATGATTATGGATAGGGGTACTATTAATTGTTCAAAGAAATGTCATAACATAAAATTATCCATGCAAGAATACAAAAATTATTTTCATATATTTGATATATCTATTGGTGTAGTAGAAATAGTGTTTGGACTCTGGTGACTTAAAACATTGAGGATAATTGAGATGAATTTCCTGGAGCAATTCGTGCATTTTCAACTTAGGAGGCAAGATATTCGAAATAAGAGGGTTTCTTGCCAAGTCTCTTTAGATGGTATATATGTTAAACACAATGTACCACTGAGAGGCGGGTGAATCAGTGGTTCCTAAATTCTTTTCTTTTTAAAACAACCTTTGAAAACTAGTTATTATCCTAAGCACTAAACAATCAAACCGGTAAGACAAATGTGGATACCAAAAGAGACAAACACACAAAATGCAATCCACAACACCTGATGTACGAGGAAAACCCAATATGGGAAAAAACTTTAGTGAGAAATTTTGCTGGAGACTACTGCTCCAATCCAGCCTGACAAGTGAAGCAATGTATTACAAATATTTAGGGCACCAACCCAAGGAGCACCAACCCCTACACCAAGCTCCAACTTGGTGAAGTACATTGAAATACAATTTTGATACAGTTATAGCTTCTGGTTGCAAATGAGTTCTGCAACACTTGATCAAATAGATTTATGTCGGTTAACAACCTTATCTTCTTCTCTCTCAATCTCACACCACACTTAGTCACACTTGGATGTCTTCTTAACCGATCACACCTCACTTGTTGGCTCAACTGTCAGACCTGCAATAGTTTACCAGTACTATGTCTCTGCCTGTTAAACCCTCTCACCGGTTTGCCTGTTAACTCACTCTGCAACTTTCTTAGAATAATTTCTAAGGAAGATGACCCTTCTCTATGCTCAAGCTCTCTTCAATCTACTTCTTCACATCAAGCATCAATGATTTCTGTCTCAAGCTCGCATATTTATAATCTTGGATTCCCGCCAAAAACCACATTCAAATAATGTCATGTTAGGTTTTGCCTTCTCCAACTCGATCCAAATCTGATTTGATTTGATCTTCTTTTACAGGGATATGATCTTCATGAAATCGATCAACACCAGCAAAGCTTCGCATTCCAATGTGCGTTTTCTAGATCTCGAGGTCTGCACCATGCTTTTCTTCTTTTCTCTGTCATATGCCATTAATGGCTTAGTTGTTTCCTTCAATAAATGGGTACAAAGATCACATCTTCTTGCAGGATCAGTTCAATCATTTGCCAGCTTACCTTCCTTGAGCCGCAATCCTCTGGCATCCTCCATGACTTGCGGGTTCTTCATAAAATTTGACCTGCATGCTGACTTGTTACGTCGATGTACACTTCATCGACCTGTGCAATATCACCACTTGGCCTCCAGCTGTCATATTTGTCGACATCCACCTTTTCTTGGATTTCTATGTTGGTTTGACCTTCTTTGTTGACCAAGGTTGACTACTGATACAGTTCAACTTACTGGTATAGCTAACAAATATCCTCTTGATAATTCATCTTGCCTTTCGGTATGTCTTCATGCCATCCTCTCTGTTATGCTCACCGAGTGTTGTTGTGATTCTTTAAACATTCTGCCTCTTCATCACAAACAAACAACCAACCTTCATCCCGGTTTGTGCCTTACCGGTAAACCTACTTTACCAGTAGATGA
Organism: Cryptomeria japonica; assembly: GCF_030272615.1. Classification (NCBI taxonomy): domain Eukaryota; kingdom Viridiplantae; phylum Streptophyta; class Pinopsida; order Cupressales; family Cupressaceae; genus Cryptomeria; species Cryptomeria japonica. Next base: position 51,629,129 of record NC_081406.1, on the reverse strand, counting down.
CACAATTCATGTGTACCGATAGCCTTCCTTCTATTTGCCCACTCACATGTGCATTGCCATCATATGTCTTTCTCTTCTTGTATCGGTCACCACTTGTTACTTACCAGTGACCTTGCCAAACCAGTTGACATCAATGACAACTTAATGCCAATAATGCCAAAAATATCCCCCTTTGGCATTGATGTCAACTTATTGCAAGACACTTCATACCAGCAGATTTCTCCCCCTTTGACACAATGACAAAGGGTATTTTACACTCCCCCTTTGATCCATACCTAGCTCCCCCTTAGGCTAATACCAGAGAGTACAGTCGGTACTGAGATGTGGTTCAAGAGTTATAGATGCTACTATGAACTCCCCCTGGACCATATAAATCCTTCCTATCTAAAGTGCATAAGGCAGGTAACAGAACTCCCAACTTGTGTCTTAAGTACTCAAAAGTGCTTACCAGAAATTGTTTGGTGAAAATGTCTGCTACTTGTTCTCTGGTAGAGACATAATCCATCTTACTTCCTGTCCTTCAACCTTCTCTTTGAGAAAATGATACTTGATGGCTATATGCTTTGTCCTAGAATGCATCACCAGATTCTTTGATATGTTGATGGCACTCGAATTATCACACCAGATGAGAATAGGATCAGTGATGTCCACCTGTATGTCTTTGAGGGTTTGCTTCATCCAAAGTACCCGAGAGAAGCATTTAGCAGTATCAATGTATTCTTCTTCAATAGTTGATAAGGAGACTGAATCCTGCTTCTTACTATGCCATGGGACCAATCGGTCATCTAGGAAGAATGCGCCACCACTTGTGCTCTTCCAGTCATCAATGCAACCTGCCTAATCAACATCAGTGTATGCTGCCAAGATCAACTCCCCTTGTTTAGGGTACCACGATCCATAAATTAGTGTTCCTTGTAGGTACCTAAAAATTCTGCTAATTGCATTCATATGTGACTGCTTAGGTGCAACTTGAAATCTGACCACCATGCATGTTGCCTACACTATATTCGGTCTAGAAGCAGTTAGATATAATAGGCTGCCTATCATTACAATGTCTGATCCACCACCAATGATTCATCATTATTTCTTAATTTTCTTCCAGTCACCATGGGGATACTTACCGATTTGCAATCCTCCATTTGAAATTTCTTTAATATATCCTTTGCATACTTGGTTTGTGAGATAAAGATTCCCTTATCTTGCTATAATATCTGCAAACCAAGGAAGTATGTCAATTTACCAAGCATTGACATATCAAATTCTGACTCCATCTGATCAACAAATTCTTCGTAAAGAGTGTCCTTATTGCCTGCAAAAACAATGTCTTTTACATACACAACCGCAATGATCATGTGGTTTCCATATTTCTTTATGTATAAATTGCTGTCAGCGCTCCCCTTTTTGAATCCTTGCTCCTTCAGGTATTGATCTAATCTTGAATACCATGCTCTAGGAGCTTGCTTTAAACCATACATGGCCTTCTTCAATCGACACACAAAGGTTTCATCATCATGTAGAAGAAACCCTTCTGGTTGTTCCATGTACACTTCTTCTTCCAAATTTCCACTTAGGAAGGAAGATTTTACATCCATCTGATATACTTTAAAACCCTTGTAGGCAGAAAAGGCTAGAAACATTCTAATTGCTTCTAATCTAGCTACCGGTGTAGATTTTTCTTCAAAGTCAATGCCCTCTACTTGAGAGTATCCTTTGCACACAAGTCTAGCTTTATGACTAACAATTTTACCTTCTTCATTCATCTTATTCTGGTAGACCCATTTAGTGCCAATGATGTTCTTGTCTTCCGATCTAGGGACTAATTCCCAAGTCTTGTTCTTCTTAATCTGCTGCAATTCTTCTTCCATGGAATACATCCATTCATGTCTTTTGTTGGCCTCATTGAATTTTTTAGGTTCTACTTCAGTCATGAGGCAGAAGTTGACTTGTTCATCATTCCAGGAAAGTCATCTTTTAGTCTGCACACCATCACTCTTATTTCGTATAATTTTCTCTTTCAGGTGATTCAACTGCACAATCGGTTGGGAGCCTTTTTGGATGCTTCTTCTGGTTGATTTTTTCACTGAGCTTCCTCACCTTCATCACCGGAATCATCATACCGGTTCACTTGTGATTGACTTCCTTTGTGCATATCCTCATCAACTCTTACATGCACACTCACAATGATTCTTCTTAGTCTTTTGTTGTAGCATTTGTAGGCATTGTTGCTAGATGAGTAACCAAGGAAGATTCCTTCATCACTCCTGGAGTCAAAACTACCTAGACCATCCATATCTCTCTTGATAAAAAACTTACTTCCAAATACCTTGAAGTATTTGACTGGTGACTTTCGGTCATACCACAACTCATAAGGTGTCATTCTATTGTTTGTTCTTAATTAAGCTCGATTGAAAGTATATGCAGCAGTATGAACAACTTCCTTCCAATATGTGTCTGGCAGACTAGCCTCATTTAACATGGTTCTGGCCATCTCCTTGACTATCATGTTCTTCCTTTCTACCACACCATTTTGTTGTGGTGTCCTAGGGGCTAAGTATTTCCCTCTAATTCCATGCCTTTCACAATAATCTTCAAACTCATTTGATGTGAACTCTCCGCCCTGGTCTGATCTTAGACATTTTAGCTTGCACCCACTTTCTTTCTCCACCATCTTCCTAAAGATCTTGAATCTGTCAAATGCTTGTGAGTTATCTTGCAGGAAAGTGACCCATGTCATTCTTGAATAATCATCAATAAAGAGCATAAAATATCTTTCACTAGCAAGAGCTCTTTTCCTAGTTGGACCACACAGGTCTGTATGTACAATTTCAAGTGGTCTTGAGGTGTTGTGCTCTTTTGTCCTAAATCTCACCTTAGTCTACTTCCCTTTCACACATTCATCACAAAATGTGCTTACCGGTTTGAGGATGGGTGGAATATTTCTTACACAACCCTTTTTGCTAATTGCAACTAAGTTATCAAAGTTTATGTGGCCTAATCTTCGGTGCCACAACCAGCTTTCATCAACCTATCCCATCATGCATTGGGACTCATAACATTCCTTCAGATTGTAAACATTGCCATCTGTTCTCTTTCCTTCTGCCACAACTTGACTAGTACTCTCTTTCTTTATTTGGCAGTCGGTAGAGTCAAAGGTGAATTTATAACCTTTGTCACACATCTGACTCACACTCAGTTGATTGTGCTTTAGGCCTTCCACATAATATACATCATGTACCTTCAATTTTCCATCAATATTTAGAGTACCCTTTCCCTTTATGTCGTGTTAGGTTTTGCATTCTCCAACTCGATCAAAATCTGATTTGATTCGATCTGCTTTTCTAGGGATATGATCTTCATGACATCGATCAACACCAGCAAAGCTTCGCATTCCAATGTGCATTTTTTAAATCTGGAGGTCTGCACCATGCTTTTTTGCTTTTCTCTGTGATACGCCATTAATGGCTCGGCTTTTCATTCAACAAATGGGTACAAAGATCAAATCTTCTTGCAGGATTAGTTCGGTTGTTTGCCAACTTGCCTTCCTTGAGCTGCAATCCTCTGGCATCCTTCATGACTTGCGGGTTCTTCATAAAAGTTGACGTGCTTGCTAACTTGTTACGTCAATGCACACTTCATCAACCTGTGCAATATCACCACCTGACATCCAGCTATCATATTTGTCGACATCCACCTTTGCTTGGATTTCTATGTCGGTTCGACCTTCTTTATTGACCAAGGTTGACTACTGGCACAGTTCACCTTACCGGTATAACCAACAAATATCCTCTTTACTAGCAGAACATCCTCTTGATAATTCATCTTGCCTTCTGGTATGTCTTCATGCCATCCTCTCTGTTCTGCTCACCGGGTGTTGTTGTGATTCTTTTAACATTCTGCCTCCTCATCACAAACAAACAACCAACCTTCATCCCGGTTTGTGCCTTACCGGTAAGCCTGCTTTACTAAAAGATAACACAATTTATGTGTATCGGTAGTCTTCCTTCTGTCTGCTCACTCACATGTGAATTGCCATCATATGTCTTGCTCTTCTTGTACCAGTCACCACTTCTTACTTACCGGTGACCTTGCCAAACTAGTTGACATCAATGACAACTTAATGCCAATAATGCCAACAATATATTCTCATCAAATAAAAAATATAATTAATAAGGGTTTCTAGATGGGTTTTTCGCCCAAGTATTTTCATTAGAATAATATCACTTAAAAGCTTCTACACAACTATATATACTAGTAGTTCTAGATAATAACTTAGTAGTTTTTGGAGAGATGCCAAAGGGGTTTAAAAAGGTCATGGGCATGCCACTCAACTAGTACCAAAGGATCAACCACTAAATATTAGTCCCTATTCGTATCCATATGTATAAAAAAGTGAGATTGGGAAGATTATTTGGGAGATTCTAGAGGCACTTATTATTAAGCATAGTCAAAGTTCTTACTCCTCTCTAGTAGAAATGGTGTATAAGAATAATGACACTTAGAGGATGTGTCTCAATTCTAAAAAAACTCAACAGGTACACTATAAAATATAATTTTGACTCTAATAATTGAAAATTTGTTAGATGAGATTAATAGTGTTGTTTATTTTGCCAAATTTGATATTTTTTTTGTTTATCATTGAATCAGAATTAGAGATGAGGTTACACATTAGATAGTTTTTTGAACCCATGAGAGCCACCGTAATTTTTGATAATGCCTTTTGTTCTCACAAATGCACTATATAAATTTTAAAGATTGATAAGTTCTATTTTCAATCCATTTCTATAGAAATTCATTTTCATTTTTTTTTATGACATTTTAATGTATAACAAAACTTGGGAGGAACATTTGTAGCATGTAAATAAGGTTTTGGACATTTTTTAGCAACATCAAATTTATTCTTGTTCAAATTCAATGAAGTGGAGTAGTTAAGTCATATTGTTTCATATGAAGGAGTTGATACGAACCCTCACAAGATCAAGATCAAATGTGTAGAAATTCCTAAGCTCGTCAAAAACCTATGAGATTTCTTATGGCATAAATGTCACTATCACCAAATTTTTAATTATATGGTAGCGTAAAATCACCTTTCACATCCTCATTGAAGGATCATTTTAAGATCATACAGAGGAAAGGGAATGCGAATATTGTGATGGATGCTCTATATAGGAAGGATGAATCCATAGAGTCACTATTGCATGCTATTTTCATATTGTAGATAAATTGGGTAAATGGGGTAGAAAAAGAGTGGAAGAAGTCCATAGGAATACTCATACTCTCATTGAGAAACTCTAACAACATTCAAATGTGTCAAATAAATTTGCATAGAAAGGAAATGTTTTATAATACAAGGATAGGTTGTACTTTTGTAAGAATCCAACCCCAAGATATAACGAGTCAACATAGTTATATACTTCTCTATTAGGTGGGCACTTAGGATCTTCAAGACTTTTTATCATAGAATAAAGAAAGATCTTTTGGGTATGGATTAAAGGGGATGTATAGAAATTTGTAGTAGAATGCATATTATGCCAATTAAAAAAGGGGGATAAAATTAAGATTTCAAGCCTCTTGCAACCCTTATCTATTTCAAGTTGGAGATGGGAGGAGACATCTATGAATTTCATCACAAGTTTTTATTGAATTTGAAGAAAAATATTTTCATAGTTGTTTTTTGTTTCGTCTTACCAAATATGCACCATTTTGTGCTTTATCACACCTAGTTATAGAAATTACTATAACATTAACCTTTATGAATACTATTGAAAACTTGTATGGGACTCCAAAGGTCGTAAGTGATCATGGTCTTATTTTTACATGTAGCTCTTAGGCTCACTTTTTTCATATTTGAGCACTCAACTTGCTTATGACTCATCATATCATTTGTAATTAGATGGATAGAGACTAGGATGGTCAACAAATTCTTGGAGGGTTATTTTATATATATTTAAATTCAAATAAACTAGAGAGATGGGTGCAATGCCCACCACTAATATAATGGTGGCATAATATTTCTTTCCATACTTCATCCAAAATATCTCCATTTTGGTACTCGATGGGTTTATCCAACATCAATTACCTCTTCCTTGTGGGCACACCCAAAGTTCATATAGTTGAAAAACATATTCACTATCAACAAGAGGTATTTTCTAGTCTTGGTAAGAAATTAGAAATGATACAAAATTGTATGTAGGAACAAGGTGGTCAACATTGCAACGGAAAGACTTTCGAAGTGGGAGATTAGGTCTTTATGTGATTACAACCATATAAATAAATGTTATTGAAACCAAAAAAAGGAGAAGAAGCTCTCACACAAGTATTATAGTGTTTATATGGTGTTGTAGAGGATTGACAATGTAGCATATAATTTGGAGTTACGTCAACAAAAAGACATCCAATCTTTCATGTTTTGTACTTGCAAAAAGTTATTAGACAAAGAGCTTTACAACATAATTGAGTTATCAAATCTCATTGAGGAAGGTAGAATGATTTTGGAGCTTGAAGGAATTTCTTCAAATACACACTAAGACGTTACAATTGAGGACAATCAAAGAGTATTCTATCAAATATAAGAGCTCTTTAGTTGATGATGCTACATGGAAAATCAATAAATTTGTGCAAAGACATCCATAGTTGATCAACATCAAGGACACCATTTACCTAAAGATGCGGAGATGCTACACTCTTAACCATTTAGTGCATATAGAGTTACTAATAGTTAGCTTGTGACTACCTTAATTCTTAATTAATTTATATGATCATTAATATAGTATTATAGAGGTAATTAAGTTACCCTAGATGACACCCAAAACATAACTAGGACATATATGTGAGCTAATGGTTAGTTTATGTTCATCATATTGTTATTTGTGTTCTTCTTGGAGACTTTTGGAGGTTTTCCCCATTGAAATGACTTATTAATCTCATGTATTTGTAGCATACTTATTTATATTCTTCTCTTGTGCAAATTGTTCTATTACAAAAATATAGCGACCCATCTATCTTTGTGATATTTAAGATTTGTGAAATTTTTTGGAAGTTGTAGACGGAACAAAGCACTGCCACATCACCCCTATGAACCCTATCCAAAAGACATAGGTATACTTTGTTTCATTACATGATTTCTTTATATTATTATACAAACTACACAGAACACCTATGCATTGCATGCTTCCTAACACACGCCATACTAGAAACCCTAAATACACGTCTCTCAACATTTTATTTGATCTAGGCATACACTAGGCATCTATCTAGAAACACAAAAAGAACATTAGAAATCAGACTTAATTTTTAGCCCGATCTAATAGTTTCTCCTTGCAAGCTTAAGAGAAAGCAAGCTCTACAAACCTTTAAAAAATGTCTAATACTATACCTGTCATACCATGCAATTGGTATTTTTCCTTGATTTAAATTTATAGAAAATAAAAAAACCTTAAAAAAAAAACCAGTGGCCAATTGCTTTCCAAAAGAAAAATCAACAAAAATTCAGAACAGCCACTGATTTTTTAGCCCAAAACAATCGTTTTCCTGCCAAAGATAGGGCTCATAAACTGCCTGATCTGCAGGTGAGAAAGGATTTATAAAACAAGAAACGTTTTAAAATTTCATTGAAAAACATAATGGTATCAGAATCTAATAAAATACAGGTGTTTTTCAGTGTCTAAATTTGAGGATATTAAGTATGTAGGTAGTCACAGTGTCCTCATTATGGAAACATAAAGCTTTTGAAATGGAACTCCAGCGAACTCATGTTGGCTTTGCTTTCCATATTTTGTGGAATACACTAATTTTAAAAGAAATTGTGTCTCAAATGGATTTATTTATTGGTTTCATGGAATTAACTTCTTCGCCTATCCAAACTGTGAATCATAAAATAAGTTGTCACGGGTATAGTGATTCAATTTTAATCTTATTAAAACTATTCCTAAAGAACTTGTGAGCACATTTGTGCATGTCTGATTTGAATTCTCATTATCATAATTTTAAGAGTGTTTGCCCACCCACAAGGATTGAATCAAAGGTTCTCTTTATAATTGTTCTCATGTTGAGAAAATTTATGTTATTTGGAGGAGGACAAAGGAGGTTTGGGTTTTGAACATTTTTTTATTTATGGAGGTCTAGACCTGCGAGCATGACAGCTCAGCAAGGACATGAAGCCTGCGAGCTGTCAGCCCAGCCAGGGCCTGGGTTTTGAACATTGAACTTAAACTATGAATAAGATTACTAAAATTAATGTTTTTGTTAATTTTGAAGTTGTTGTAATCAGTTTTGGTTTAGTTGATGGATATGTTAAAGCCACTAAAGTGTTTCATATGTACTTTTTTAGGAGTGGCGAACTTACTATTAAGTGGTTAGAGAAGGTTTTAGGTCTTTTTTATTTGATGCTACTTTATTCATTATTGGGAGGTGACCAATAATCTTTAGCTTTTCATACGATTAACACTCATTAAGGTTATTCACTTGGACTATGATTTGTCCTAGGTGGAAGGGGAAGTCTTCTCCCCTCCCCCAAACTCCTCCTTGTCAAGGCTTGGGTGCCTCTACCCCCCTCCTTGAGTTGGGTTTGGGTTGCTGGCTTGATAGGGTTTTCTTTCCACCTGTCAGCTTTGTTAGTTTGTTGTTGAAGCGTTATGGCTAGTTCTGATTTTCGTAGTTTGCAATTAACATGTTATTAATGTGCTGCTACTAGTATCTGATTGACTTTACACCCTCTAAATTGTTATATTAAAGATCAGCACCCTTGTTTTAATGCTTTAAATATAAAAAAACACTCATTAAGATTATCTCCCATCATAAACTTCACTAGATTCCTTTAAAAAAAAGTCTAAAGCCTTTTGCATCTTCAAATTGCCTATTATTGATTTCCTATACAAAAATTAAGAACTAAATTTCAACATAATAACACAATTCCTTAAACAAAAATTGAAATATAAATGAAAATTCTAAACTTGGTGGTGACATATTAACATATGCTTGTGCCAACATAAACTTTGGTTGATGGCCAATAAATTGTTCAATCAATATTAAACTCTAAGTAAGAAGCCACACTCTATTCTAAATGTTTTGCTATGATTTAAAAAGCAAAACTTAAACCCAAAAATTCTTATCTTATAAGTAAATAAGCCTCAAATTTTAACACTTGTCATTGATCTAAACTTAAATGCTTATCATTGATCTTCCATTTAAAAATGAGCTTTCATTCTCATACACCAAAATTCCAACTATGGAGCACTCCATCTTATCTATCAAATGCACACTTAATCCAAAACAATAAATTGAAATTTTTTAAAAAATAAATAAACATTGCTCTCACATCCCACTGCCCCTAAATTGAAGGGATTGTTGCTTCTTTGCAAGAAACAAAATCATTGCACGTCTTCCCAAAATATTTTATCCATCTCAAACGTCTAGAAAGGGGCCCACCAAAAATTTGAATTTCCAAACTTGGAAGAATAGAAAAGATTTTCTTAGGCGCTACTGCCAGGTTCTATTGAAACCAGACATATGAAGAAACGCATACACGTCATCATGACACGTGGATGGGAATCAACGGCCCGTACAAATACAATCATATCAAACATGAAAGAGCGTGTCGGAATTTCATCACACGCTTTTCCGGCCGTTACGATCCCGTTCATTTTTTCACGGCCGGCCGCCATTTTTAACAGCCGGCCCGAACCTCAGCTTCGGTAGGCTATAATCAGTCAAAGTAGCGTGGGTCCCACCCGTGTCCGTCTTTCGCCGGCTCGGCGGGGATATCAATTTCAACATTTCAAAATTTGTAATATAGATTATTTATTTAGAGTATTTTGTAATCTAATATAATTGTTTGGGTCAAATAAATTATCCGTGGCATGTAATTCAAAGAGGATATTTGACCGTTGTACTTCAAACTCGTGCTCTTGTATTTCTTAAGTTATTAATTTTTATTTAAAAAAAAAATTGATCTCAAATCCCTTTTAGGATGCAAGCAACCTTTTGCTTAGCCCTTGGATAAATTAAAGAATTGCTTGGAAGATGGTCTTTGTAAATTTCTTATTTTATCGGATGCATTATTTTGGGATCATTTTATATGTCTTTACAATAAATCTAAGATATAATATAGACGGGTATGTAAGTCAATAATAAAAATTTTAAAAATTTATAAATAAAGATATGTAATATTTGATGTATATAGAGAAATTTTATAGAAATAAATTATCATTAAAGAGAGGATAATTATGTAGTAATCGAATATAAGTATTACATCTTACTATTTCAGTTGCTCTTTACTACTTTTTTTTATTCTAATGATGTATCACAGAGTGATATGAAACGTTGATGCAAAAATAATTATACAAAGTTGAATCCAGAAATCTCAAGCAACAAATATCATTGAATGTGGAAAATTGATGAATTTAATCTATACATCCAATCCGTTTCCATCAATTTGATAGTATTACAATAGTGTGAAAGTACTTGCAAATGTTCATATGTAAACATCTACCTCATGCCTGCAATATATAGAGCAAACAAAGAACACGAACCAAAAGTGATTTACAAACAAATGAATTGAGACTATGACTCAAAACTAGACACTCAAAATTGATTAAAATTACATGTGATTAATTATAATCTAAAATAGAATATAGATAAGTATGTCAATCAATAATTAAGAAATAGCAAATTCATAAATACCAACACATAATATTGGAGTGAGAAAAAAAGAACTCCACCTTCAAAGAAAGGAAAAATCCATATTAATGTAATAGAAGTATTACATCCCTATATCCAACTTTTTCTCTTCAATTTGATAGCATTCTACTAACTTGTAAATGATCATATGTAAATCTTTATCTCATGCCTCCAATTAAAGAGCAAACAAAAAATAGAAGCCACAAATGGTTCACTCAAAAAAGGATCAAAACCATGACTCAAAACTAGTCACCCAAATCTGGTAAAATATCTAACACCAGTTTATGAAGAAAATGTTCCAAGAATATAAGGAAAATCCCTTCAACAACCAATAACATCTTTGAATTGTAATACCTAATGGGTACACATCCCAAAATATAGTGCTCCAAAATAAAGTTGCTAACTCACATGAGACCCACCTATCATAATAAGATGCTTCATTATCACAAAGCAACCCCCATACACTAGAATGGATTATTATACCTTATAAAATGATGGTTATAACTCCTAACTTTAACTCCCTTGGTAAATGTCATTAAAACTGATATTCCAAGTTTCAAGGAGAATAATAATAAAATGTTATCTCTCAACTACCTACATGGGCATCCAAATATCCATTCCCAAGTGTACCTTTAGTATTGAAACTTTATATCATAGTATCTTAATATTCTTTCACTTGACATTATACATTGTAATGGCATAAACATGAAATATTAAACGAGTCAAGTATAAGTGTGTATGAGGGGAAAATCACCATGTCAGTTAGACTAAATAAGTCAACCATTAAAACCTTAAATCTAATTACAAGATCCAATTATAACACAATGAAGGAATACTTGAGAGAAATCAACAAATTGAAATAATCATGAAACAATCAAACTCATGTTGATGCTCAAGCACTTTGGCCTCCATTGTCCTTCTTTTCCTTGTGTTATATGATGGCTCTTAGAATCGTACTTATGGAAAAGTTGCAAGATAGATGCACAAGAATACAAAGATAGTGGTTGTTGATAATGGAGAAATGATGCTAATTTTATAGATTTTAAAAAATTGAATTGACAGTTGAGAACAAAGTTAATCAATGACTAAGATTTTATGAGACAAGGTGGTTGGAGAGAATCACTTAATGTAACTAGATCTAATTGAGGAAATGACTCATTTGATTGATTAGTTAAGAGATTTGATTGAGAGTGGAACTGAATTGATTGACTAGTCAGAAAAAAGGTGATTTCAAAAAGAGGGGAAGTGACTAACTAATTAGAAAAAGTGATAGTTAACTTGCCAGTTAAAACTAAATATATGTGGCAGTTAGGAATTTCAACAAGTGATGTAGGAAATTTGACATGAAATGTCATTTGGAAGAAATTTGTGTTTTCAAAAACATTATATTGAAATTGGAATGAGAGGGAAATGAAATTGATTTGAATTTGGAGGGAAATGAAATTTATTTGAAATGAAGGTTAAATGAGATTAAATAAATTTAAGAAATTTATTTAATCAAGAGGACACTATTAACTAATTAAATAATTTTTAAAAAATAATTAATTATGAGAAGGTAGAAATTGAATTTAATTAAATAATAAAGATCATTTAATTAAAGTGGATAATTAAAATTAATTAAATAATAAGTGTAAAGTGGAAAATTGAACCCTAGGAGAGAGAAATGAAGTCACTAGGATGATTTTCACTTGGGAGATACTTTACATTCAAAAGAGGGACTTGAATCCACTAGATCCAAATCCAAGGGAGGCAAGGATGTAAATTCCAAGTGGATTACAAGGGTTGAAGTGTGTTTTGCCCTCTTTTGTAAATAGGAAAGTTGACTCAAGTTGACTATGTGGAACAAAGAGAGAAATTGAGTGAAATGAGGAGCTACCGGTTCGGGATCATGCTATAACTTTGAATTTGAGCTAATTAGACTGATACGAATCTACCCTGTAAATTTTGAGAAAAGTCCTCGAGACTGTGGCAACAATGTACATGGTCCTCCACAAAATCCGCGAAACGAAAAAGGTTCTTTCGTCTCTGTAAATGAAGCCCAAAACTACACTTACAGTTGCACACCTACAACCTACACACAGAAAAGAGGGTAAGAAGGGTTGTGGATGGGGGTTTGCCTGAATCAAACCCTGGTTGAGAAATCAACCTTGAAATAAAGTAATTGCAAATGCTTGAATGTAAACAATGGAAATGTATACCTTGTAGATCTGCAATTTTTTTATAATGATTGCTTTGCTTCTTGAATGTAATCACAAGTGTTGCATGAAATGGCATGTAACATGACAAAACCCTAACACACACACACACATACTTGCAAATGAATGTTGTAATATTGCTCCAATTGATGAATGAAGAAGACTTGAAGAAAGAAGACTTGATGAATGCATGAAGACTTGAATGCTTGATGATGTATATTTTTGCCTATGCTTGCTTATTTAGTTCTTGCTTATGCAAATGAGAAAACCAACTCCCTTTTTATACATGCCTCGGAAGATTAATTCATCTCACCAAAGGCCAACATCGAGGAGATTTGAGATCCCGAAGTGCAGATAGGGTCGAGGGGACCTATCTTGGGGCCCAAACAGGGTCCTGAGGCTATCGCAAGGCTCAAACAGGAAGGGGACAAGGGGTGAAAATGTAGAAAGAGGTCTTGGTCAGAAAGGAGGGTGTCATTGCCAAGGTGAGGACCTCAAATGTGGTTAAACTTGCAGGAGGCACAATTTTATGACAGTACATTTAGCCCCCACTTTAGTGGGAGTATGGCTTATGCCACTACTGTCGGTAAAGTAGAAGAAATATAGATGAAGATGAGAGATACAAATCAATACCGCAAGGAGTATAAGACACCACTAATCTTGAGGTAAAAACCCCCCAATCCTAGGGTCTTAACTCACTCAAACATATGCAAGAGCACACAAAAAAAACAAAAAGGAAGAAGACGCACAAAACAAAAATAAAGCACAAAAGACACATGACAAAAACAAGACACAAGAGGACAAATCAACTGGCCGAAGAGACCTCAATACTTAGATGTCTTAGGAACTAATCAGGACACAAAGACCAATGCCATCACATAAACACAAGCAATCACATAAAAGAGAAAAGATGACATCATCCATGACCCATCAATAGCAAAACTAAGGGTTCATGAGAGGAAGGAGAGAGAGGACATGAATACACACTTTGGTGATCCATGAGAAGAAAGGTGAACAAGAGAGGAACCATGGACATCTAGCCCTTAAAACTAGGTGATCCGTGGAGAGAAAGACATGGATCTCTAGCCCCCAGAGTCTGTCTGGGTGATCCATGTAAAGAGGGAAGAATGGGAACACTGTTAGTTCCACCCAACCTCAAGCGCATGTGTGTGCAAGTGAGGTTTGAAGTGCCTCATAGGAGTCTATGCACGAGTACACTACAACCTATATAGAATGTATAGTACAAGTGTCAAGAAAGGCGTGATATCTCCTCTAAGAGTATGTGCTCTGGTTCTAAGAATAATCATCCCACATAGGAGAAAAAGTGGCGTCATCTCGCTCTAAGAGTCTGTGCTCTAGTTCTGAGAATGACCCACTGTATAAGAAAAGAAGAAGTGAAGACATCTCGCTCTAAGAGTTTGTGCTCTGGTTTCGAGAATGACCCATTGTACCAGGAAAAAGCAGCGTCATCTCACTCTAAGAGTATGTGCTCTGGTTCGGAGAATGACCTATTGTACAAGAGAAAGGTGATGACATCTTTCTCTAAGAGGCTTCCCTCTGGTTCCAAGAATGTCCCACTGTACAAGAGAAAAGTGATGACATCTTTCTCTAAGAGGCTACCCTCTGGTTCCAAGAATGTCCCACTGTGCAATGCACGTGAGAAGTGCGATACAAAGGAGCAGTGTGGATGCCCCCCCCTTAAGGTGTCAACATAGGTTAATGTTGATATCTAAAGGAAAGTAGAACAAGGATACCTACCTTCATCACAAAGAAGATATCCGCTATGCAACAATGCCATAAATCCAAGCAAGAGAGGGAATACTCTTCAAGAAAGGATAAGATAGTTGAAAAGAGATATCTTGTTGTAAGTGTAAAGGTGATCCTTGGAGGAGAAGAGATCTTTGTTCAAAATACATCTACCCCCAAGAGGAGTTGTCTTAGACAAATATAACATCTTCTAAAACAAAGAAAAGAAAAGAACAAGAATGCAATCCTTCCTCCTATTCCTAGGTGAAAGGGTTTCTCGATGAGGGATGACTCACTTTAAGCCCCCAGAGGGATGGGTGAATTTATCATAGATGTACATTACCAAGTGTGAAAAGAGATTGTAGTCAAGGACTTGCACCTCTTGTATATAAGAGAGAACCCTTGAGTGAACAACAACAATTCCACACAAGGAATAACATCAAATAAAACTCACACCAACCACAACATAGGAAAGAGTGGATCCTTAGAAGAGAGAGAGAGAGAGAGAGAGAGATCATTGCCCCCCATTTGTAGGACAATGAGAAGAATTACACAACTTCTAGAGAGAGATTACTCATAAGAGACGTACCATTTCAAGAAAGGAATACATCCTAACCAAGGAACAGACATCCACTCGCATGAAGGATAACTCCATTCAAGAAATGACATCAAGTTATGAATAACACAATAGAAGAGGTAATTTGCAAAGAGGGAGAAAGAAGAAGATGAAGGTTCCCAAAATTTCTCTAAGGAGAGATTGTTCATAATAGACGTACTATTTCAAGCAAGGAAAATATCCTAAGCATGGAACAGACATGCGCTTGCATGAAGAAGAACTCCATGCAAGAAAGGACATCAAGTTTATGAATAATGTACTCCATAAAGAAAATAATGAAACCTTAGAAATAGGAAAAGGAATATTCTTGCCCTCCAAGCATAGAGGCAAGAATAAATAGACCATTACATTGCTCACTAAGTATGATTGCACCTGAAATTGTACCACCATGAATGACAAGGAGCCCCCAATAAGTAGGCTAACAATGTCACATAGTGAGGAGCAACATAATAGGAACTTGGATGTTATTTTAAATGACCATGATGAATATGCCATTCATTGTCAAATATTATTTTAACATGCCTGAATCAATTTCAAGATTTGTATTAAGAGAAAAAATAGGAATATGAAATTCAGGCATCTTAGACTTTCTAGAAAAAGTAGGAGTGAAATCTAAGGACCCCCAATCATCCTCTAAGAGTTATTCTTTGGGAACTTCTTTGGTAGGAGATGGTGTATCTGAGTGAATTGAAGAGAGGATTGTAGGAACTAAGAAAGCATATGATGCTTCAATTATGTTCTCATCAACTACCTCATTAGTATATGTGTAAGGCACAACATGATAATCAAGAAGAATTTTTAGTTTCCTAGGAACATGAATGGAATTGATTTGAGTTTTGTTAGTCTCTTGATGTTTGGGAGAGAGCATTATGATGAGAAATAATATTATCCTCTTGTTCTAAGGTATCTTTATGTTCAAGACACTCATTAGAAAAAGGACTATCATATGTAATTAATGCTTCATTTTTAGAGGGAAGATCATGAAAAGAAGGTATGGTATCACTAGGATAAGTAACCATAATATCATCCTCTTGCACCAAATAATCCTTATGAGGGAGGTACTTTATAGGAAAAGAAGGAACACAATGCTTCAAAGATTCATCTTTAGGAGGGAGATCTTTAAAAGAAGTGTCCATATTCCCTTTTTGCACCAATGTGCCCTCATTAATGAGATCAATTTTGGGAGAGGGTAAAACATAGCTATGAATGAAAGGGAGAACTAAACTATCATCATATGCATGAAAGGGAACATCATGAACATTTTTAATGTAACTTGAAATTTAATTAGCAAAATAAGATAAGAACTTCATATGCACTTATGATCAAACAAGAAACTCATATGTCATTCAACCATAATAATGTTTACCCCATACATGCATATAAAATTTAATAAAGGAGGGAAAATGGAATTTGAACTACAAATTTGAAAATGTGAAATTTGAATTTGTGTTCGACCTTAGAGGGTGTTAAAATTGATAAAGTATGCCAATTTTCTAGATTTAAGTAGAAAAACACAGTCAATTCCGTCTCTTAAAATTTTGGGAAAAAAGCCAAGGACTATGGTGAAAGTGCACATGGTCCGACCAACTTTTTAAAAAAATTTCAGGGATGATAGGTATTGTGATATTATTGTGGAATCCAAAAAATCAGCTGATTTGGAGATTTCTAGATCAGTCAAATTTGCAGTCAAAGGTCAAAAATAGAAGATCTTAAAAAATAGTGTTTTATTATCTAGCCACTGAATTTTTAGAATAAAAAGGCCGATTTGAATTGCAATTTTGAAATAGAAATCAGATCTGAAACACGTAATTAAAATTTTACACTTCACAAGCTTAATTTTCTCAAAATGAAAAATTAGGGTTTTTATGTAATTAACCTCTAAATTTTGCAAAAAAAATCAAACTTGGAAATGAAATTTTGAAACTCAAATTGCAATTATTCAGATCTAACAAATAAGAAATCAAAATTAATGTGTAAGAAGTCGGGTTCACCAAAATGTAAAGTGGAAAATTGAACCCTAGTGACTACCCACCTAGGAGAGAGAAAGGAAGTCACTAGGATGATTTTCACTTGGGAGATACTTTAGATTCAAAAGAGGGGCTCGAATCCACTAGATCCAAATCCAAGGGAGGCAAGGATGTGAATTCCAAGTGGATTGCAAGGGTTGAAGTGTGTTTTGCCCTCTTTTGAAAATAGGAAAGTTGACTTGTTGACTATGTGGAACAAAGAGAGAAATTGAGTGAATGAGGAGCTACTGGTTCCAGATCGCATTGTAACTTTGGATCTGAGCTAATTAGACTAATATGGATATGCCCTATAAATTTGGAGAAAAGTCATCAGGACCGTGGTGACAGTGTACATGGTCCTCCATAAAATCCGCGAAATGAAAAGGGTTCTTTTGTCTCTACAAATGAAGCCCAAACCTTCAATTACAGTTGCACACCTGCAACCTACACACAGAAAAGAGGGGAAGAAGGGTTGTGGATAGGGGTTTACCTCAGTCAAACCCTGGTTGAGGAATCAACCTTGAAAGAAAGTAATTGGAAATGCTTGAATGTAAATAATGGAAATGTATACCTTGTAGATCTGCAATTTGTCGATGATGATTGATTTGCTTCTTGAATTTTATCATGAGTGTTTCATGAAATGGCATGTAAAATGACAAAACCCTAACACACACACACATACTTGCAAATGAATGTTGTAATATTGCTCCAATGGATGAATAAAGAAGAGTTGAAGAAAAAAGACTTGATGAATGAGTGAAGACTTGAATGCTTGATGATGTATATTTTCGCCTATGCTTGCTTATCTAATTCCTGCTTATGCAAATGAGAAAACCAACTCCCTTTTTATACATGCCTCAGAAGATTAATTCATCTCACCAAAGGCCGACATCAGGGAGATTTGGGATCCCAAAGTGCAGATAGGGTCGGGGGGACCTATCTTGGGGCCACCCTAAGAGGGTGGGACAAGGGCACCACGCCTTTGTCTTTCCCTATCTTGGGGCCCGAACAGGGTCCTGAGGCTATCTCAGGGCTCAAACATGAAGGGGACAAGGGTGAAAATGCAAAAAGAGGTCTTGGTCAGAAAGGAGGGTGTCGTCGCCAAGGTGAGGACCTCAAATGGGGTTAAAATTGCAGGAGGAACAATTTTATGACACTACAATAAGATTATTTAATTAATATTAGAAGTAAATGATTAACTAATTAAATGATTAAAAAAATAGAGGGAAATTGGAATCATTGGTTATGAAATTGAAGAACAATATTCTAATTAATATGAAAAATAGGTTTTAAGGACCCGAAACCTTTAACATAGGAGCATAAGATAGTTCATCAAAAAGCATCTAGACCAGCATTGAAACAACTTACAAAAAGACTAGCAAAAAGGCCAGTAAACCGAATGAATGGCTAAAGAAAGGAACAACAAAGCGGAAAAACCAGAGAAAAGACTAAAAGACAAACTGCAACTATAAAGACTTAAGAAGATCAACTGCCTTATTGACCAGCTGGTCATAGTTTGCCGAAGAAACTTTGAGTTCTTCCATTTCCTTGTTTGACTTCTTCTCCTTCTTTTTGCCTCTGGTCCTCGTTCTAGGTCCTTACACTTCTCCCAAACCTTCAATGTCAGGTTCCAGCTCCAAGGAATTCTTCTCGTTCTCCAGTTTGCTGATGAGAATTTTGGTATTGTTGGTTGAGGCCTTCAGAATGCTATAGCTTTGTTCAACAACACTTTTGAGGCATTTTTCAATTTTGTTGAGTTTGTTGTCAGTTTCTACCATTCTTTGGTCCATAGCATTGTCATTGGTTTTTATCTATGTCAGGGCCTTCTCAATTTTCTCAAACTTAGGGTTGAAGGAGTCTCTGATCTCTTTAGCTCTAGCAACAATTTTACTCAAATCCTCAACATATTCCGCCATTGATTTGCCTTCACCAATACTGATTGTCTCCAGAATTTGGACCCTATGGCTCAACTTCTTATTATCCTCCATAGCTTTCTTGTAACTGTTAGATAACCAATTCATGGTGTCCACAAACCCTTTCAAACCCTCAGTGGGAGGATTTGAAGGGGGGGTTTTCTCACCAGGATTGTCTTGTTCATTTTTGGGGACGTCTCCACTAGTGATCTTATCGACATTTCCCCTGACCCTCTGATCAAAACCTTCCCCTATGATTTCCTCCTCCAATTTATGGTCAACGTCAGGATCCTTTCTCTACACTTTATTCTCCAGTTCCATATCATAATCTTCTCGCCTCTTCTGTTTGTCCCTTATCTGAATGGAAGTTTTAGTTTTCTTTTTCCAAGGAGACTGGGGTTCATCCTTCTCAGAATCCTCAGAGACCTCCTCCTCCTCCAAGGAGCGAATCTGGAAAACCTTTTCTTTAGTTTTTTTCTTACCCTTAGAAGAGGAGGGCTTGGTATTCACCTGTTTTCTTTTCTTACCAATTTCAGCTTTAGAGTCTTCTAGACTCTCCTCTGACTCACTCATTGAATCACTTTCAGACTCCTCACCCATAGAAAAACCAAAATCCTACCCTTCCTCCTCAGACTCAGAGATAGAATGTTGGGGACGGGCAATTTGGTTAGCTTTTAGATGGTCATAAATTAACACCATAAGACCTTGATGCATGGCTGTATCACCCTTAGGGTTCTCTCTATGGGCTTTAATGGTAGCATTCATTGAACACAACAGGAAATATGAAATATTAACTTTTTCATCATACCTGATATGATTAAGCAATACAAAATGATAGCCATACACTTTTGTGAATCTATCATCCAAGGTAGTGTAATGCATAATAGCAAATAAATTGTCCCTCCATGGCTTAACAAATTCCCTAGGTGAATAGTAGGTTTTAATTAGCTTTACCAGGCGCTTCTTCTCCTTTGTCATTTCGAGGTATCGCTCAATTGCCTCCTTGCTCAATTTTTTGTCTCTATAGTAATTGCTTCCTTCCCTGCGAAGACCCGTGACCTGAGCGATGAGGTCTTCATCAATGGAGATTGTTTGATCCCCCATCTTCAGGGTGCCCTTCCTCCAGTTGTTGCAGAAAAAGTTGGTGATTGTGGCATCCCTCCCATGGAGCCTCTCCATAAACTTTGTAAACTCGCCCTTCTGCAAGATGTTCCAAATAACCTCCTTTTGTTTCCACTCCTTACAATTGCTGGGTTCATAGCGGCATCTATTTCCTCCCATTTTCTCGCTTTTCAAAACATAAGGCTAGGAGTTGTAGAGAGCTATAAGAAAGAAGTTTCTTGAAGCGAGCACATATACCCAAAAAGCATGGGAAAAGGTGGCTTTTGTCTTGTAATAAATGGTACTAACATTATGATAATTACTCATAGCCCTCCTATTAATTCGTTTAATCATTATTTTGTCCATTTATGATCTTTGGGGTACTATTATATCAATCCATGAAGACGATCGATCTAACATCATTGAGGAGACCCTCTTCACCCTTCCAGGTAACCATATTGTTGTGATTGACTGCCACGTTGGCTGCCCAGTCAGCTGGACCATTGGCTTCACGATAAATTTGGGAAATAAAGCATTGCTTGAAGGTGTTGATGAGATCTCTAGCAGCCTTTATTATGTTGTTGATAGTCCATGAAGGTTTAGAAGTTCCTTTTAGGCACTTGATGATGTTATTAGAGTCCCCCTCAATCCATGGATAGGGACAATTCCATCTTTTAGCCAGGAGAATGCCTTGGAGAGTAGCCATAGCTTCCACCATGTGCTTAGTTTGGCAACCTATAGGAATAACAATCATTTCCTTACAACTGTCATTTTCATCTCTGAGAATTGCACCACATCCCACTGGGCCAAGATTGCCTTTGGTAGCTCCGTCGAAGTTGATTTTGAGCCAACCATGAGGTGGTGAGTGTCATTTGGCTTCAAGTCTCTTGTTTTGTTTGGGATCAGTACTACCAACACTCTTCAAATTCTAGGAGCTAAAAATGTGGGTTTCCATGGGGTTGGCAGAATTGCAAGGATCCCCAATGATCATAATGTTCTCCACAATAGCCCTTTGAATTTTCTAGAAAAGAACATCCTGGGTGAGAGAAGTGTCCCTAAAGATGTGGTTTTTCCTTTCTTTCCAGATCCCCCATGGGATGTGAGGGAGAGATAGCTGCTACAAAGATCTTAGAGTGGGGTTAGACCAATGATAACTCCAAGAATGGAACAATTCTCAGATAGAGTTAGGAAACACCCATTCCATACAAATTTTTTTAAGAAATCTTTCCCAAATTGAAACAGTGAAGGAACAGTGGATAGCCAAATGGTCCACAGACTCTTTCTCCTCAAGACATAAAGCACACCTATTTGGGAAGGAAAAACCTCTAACCTTAAGATTATCTAAGGACAAAATTTTGTTTTGAAGGATTGTCCAATAGAAAAAATTGATCTTAGGGATAAGACCCTTTATCCAGGCTTTAGACCAAAAGGGATTCTTTGAGGGGGTAGGGGAAAGAACACCATACATTGAAGAGACAGTAATGTTGCCTTTAGGTTCATATTTCCAAATAAGGGAATCTTCCTCATTGATCAACTAGGCAGAAGACAGATGGTTCTTAAGATTAATAAGGTCAGGGTGGATACTTTCAATGTTCTGCCATTTATCACTTATCCAATACCCCTCAACCAAGGAGCCAAAGACTCTAATATAGGGGGTAGCAAAAGAGGCCCAATCAAGTATTTCAATCAAAGGCTTATCAAGTAACAAGGGGTCCTCCCAAAATCTAACTTTCCTATCATTACCAACTCTCCATTTCACCCCTTTAGCAATGTTGTCTTTACACTTAGAGACACGATTCCAAATATGGGATCCATTAATACTGAAATCAGAATTGATGAAAGAGAGAAGAGAAGAAGAAAAAAGAGGATACTTACTTCTCCAAATTTTACACCATTCACTGTCAGAGTGGAACAATCTCCAAACCCGTTTAGACAAAAGAGCTTCATTGAGGGTCTAGATTCTTCTCAGGCCCATACCACCTTTACTTTTTGGTCTACAAACCTTGTCCCAAGCCACTAATGCCATTCTTTTCTTTTCCTCTACCCCTGACCAAAGAATTTTTTAAAAAATTTTCTTAATAGCATCAACATACTTAACTGGAATTCTAAAGAGGCTAAGGGCATAAATAGGAATGCTTTGAAGGGATGCTTTAAGAAGTTGAAGCTTGTCAGCCTGACTTAAGAGAGCACCTTTCCATCCAGCAAGATTTGTTTGAAATTTATCCACCAGAGAACTCCAAAAGGAATCAGGTGGAGCAATGCCCAAGGGGAGACCAAGATAAGTAGCAGGAAGATCAGCAGTCTGACATTTCAGAATTCTACTGATTCTATGTTGTCTTATCTCAGGAGTGTTGATGAAAAACACTTCACTTTTAACCCAGTTGATAAGCTGGCTAGAAGCATAAGCAAACTTACAAAGGTTGTCCTTCAGTATTCTGGCTTCCGAAATGCTTGAATCCCCCATAACAATGGTGTTATCCACAAACTATTGGTGGGAGCAAGTATGATCAACAGAGGAAGGTTGGAGACCTTTAAAAATACCTCTAGTCACCATACTTTCCATGGACCTACCAAAACATTCAGCCATAATAATGAAGAGGATGGGGGAAATGGGGTCCCCTTGCCTCAGTCCTTTGGAGGCTTGAAAGAAGGAGGAGGCATAAAGATGAAATAATTTAATAATTAAAATGATTGCAATAAAGATGAAATAATAAAATAATTTAAATGATTTCAATATCAAGGAGAATAATTAATAAAATTGTCGTATGCAGGTGTAGGACAATTTTAGGTGTCTACAATAGGATGTAAGGTGGAAGGCCTCATTGTACCAATAAAACTTATCAATGCTCACTAGTTTCATAAGCGAACTTGCAACATTAAATGAAATATCAATTTGCTAAATGACAACTTTACCACTCTCCACCATCTTATGAACAAAGTGATACCAAATATCTACATGTTTAGTATGAGTATGCTACATAAATTTGTAGCTAAATAGATATCACTCTAATTGTCACTTATGATATGAACAACCCTACAATCAAAACCATCTCTTGAATATGTAGCCTTTGTGACCAAACCACCTCTTAGACATAGTTGTGTAATCAGGTCACCTCTTTACAATATGTCTAGTAGCCATTGTTGGAGTAATTAGGACACTTATTTGATTATTTAATTAATTAGGTCCTTGAATAACTTTTTCTCTTAAGCTAAACTTAGGTGTTTTTTCCTTTTATTAAATTAGGCTAATAATAACTTAAGTTGTCTCATTCATTATGACTACGACACTTAGCACTAGCTAATTTAATTTTTTTTTAGGTTTTGCATATAGGGTTTCATTCATCCTTATATAAGAATTCATTCATTCATTGTAATAATAATCTTTTTGTGCAATCAATACAAAATTCTTAGGTTGTGTTGAGCATATTGTTCTCTCTTAATCTCTCGTGTGACAGGTATTTTTCTTGCAAATGATTCTTGGTTGTTGTGGTTGTATCATCAACTTCTACATGGTAAGTGGGCATATGTTAAGTTCCTATCCATATGCTTGAGGGATCCAACCTTGAGTAATTTTTCTATGCACATTGGGATCAAATGGAGGTTGCCATCACATTCACATTGTCCTAAAACATACAAATTTGTTATCGTTTCATCAAAATTCAAGTAGTTGAATTTTTGGGTCAATTTGACTGAGGGCACAAAAATTAAGGTAAAATCTAGTGTCCAACAAAAAAATTGAGCACTTTGGGGGCGAAATTAACCTCACCATCATGCTTAGAAGGCCCAAAAACCTTAAGACCATTCATTCAAGTGTCGAAATCGAAGTTCAAGATTTTTTTATAATTTTGTTTTGAGGATGCAACCTTTTATACAACGGTCCAAAGTGTGCTATGTCTGATATAGATTCACTCTTTTATCCAAAGGTCTAAAGTATGATCTATCCAATCATCTGAAGTGTGATTTGTTTAATTTGGGTTCACCTTTCTATCTAGCGGTCCGAAAGGTGTTTCATTGAGTTAAACTTTTTACGGTCCAAAAGCTGCTTCATCGAGTTCAATTTTTTATGGTTCAAAAGGTTCTTCACAAGGTTCAAATTTTTATCTAGGGGTGCTAAAAGGTTCTTTGTAGGGTTCATCCCTTAATCGAGCAGTCTGAAGTGTGCTTCATCTAATTTGGGTTCACCCTTTTATCCAATGGTATTAAGCATGCTCCGTTTGATCTGGGTTCACCCTTTTATCTAGTAGTCCAAAGTGTGCTCCATTCAATCCGGGTTCAAATTTTTATCCAATAGTTCAAAGCATGTTGCATCCACCCATGCATGCACCTCCAAGCTCTATTTTCCCTAATTGACCTACTTGTGGGTTTTTGGCCATAACTTGGGCATACAAGCATGAAATCGTGTAAACAAGATATCATCAAAAAGATGGTTCTAGCACCAACCCAATGGTGCTAGTCACTTTGTCAAATTCTACTCCAATTTTCCATACCTCACGTCCAAAGTTAGATCATCAATTTTTCAATTTCAAGGCCATATCTTGCACATTTAGACTCCATTTTTCAAAACCATATACCATTGAAAAGATAGTGGAGTCGTTTATCCAAATCTTAGGTCAATTTTTCTAGAATATTCACTAGGTACTCAATGATATTAGTTTTAGTCATTTCTTACTTTGGCGATTTCTTAGCTTAAACAAGTCCAAAAGGGTTAATTTTTCTTGTTGCGAGGATGAAAAATAATAATCTTTCAGATTCCCATATTTCCCTAACCCTAATCTAATCTAAAAACCAATATCTAATGGAAGACCCTTCTATTGAGAAACTCACTCTCCATAACTATCATAGCTAGAAAACCACAATGACTAGATTGCTTCGATCTAACAGTTTATAGTATTGTTTAGATGAGACTCAACCAAATTTGACTCGTTAGTTTGAGATCCTTCAGTGTAGGGATAAGATGGATGAGGCTATGGGTTTGATCGACCTACATATTTAAAATAGTCTTCAGTTCCATATTGATTCCTACACCACTCCTAGGATTATGTGGCTCAAGTTTGAGTAGATTTATTGGGGTATTAATGAGTTTCGTGCATTTCAACTTGAAACATATTTGACATAATTGGTGCCTAATTCCTTCCCTTCTATTGAGGACTTTTTGGATAAGTTCAAATCCATTATATCACTATTATAGGATTGTGGCAAGGAGAAGATTGACAAAGAATGGATCTTCCTGATTTTGTGAAAGCTTTGAGGCCAATTTCAATTCTTTGTTTCCTCATTTTATTCCACCATGGATTCTTTGGGTGCATGGATGCTTTGAGTGCTTCCTTCACTATGCCTTCATTTGAGGTATTTTTTGAGAACCTGACATAGGAACAAGCCAATTTGTCTTAGCTTGATTCAATTTTTGGTTCAAAATATCAAGCTTTGGTTGCTTAAACTTCTACATCTATAGGGAAACAAAAGAAGAAGAAGCAAACTAATAGAGGGTCATAGGCTACTCAACCAGCTTCAGAGTCTCATGCACATGATTCAAATTCTTCCTCCTCTTTTGAGAGGTCATCATTCAAGAAGAACAAACCTAAGTGTTCTTATTGCACCAAATCAAGATATGATGAGCATTGGTGTTAATCAAAGGAGATTGATGAGATGAAATATCTTCTTTGGAAGATTCATAATCAACCACCTTCATCTAGTGCATATTCTTCTACCACTTTAGGACTTGTTCATATTTTAAAGCTAGAGAAGTTGAAATGAAAAATAGATAATTTATAGTTTCTTCTTGAGAAAAATCATAAAGGGCACTTATTAGGAAATTCAAAACCTCTTTTTAGAAGTTTGTCTAGAGTGATAATCCAATTATGAGTAGCTACCCACCAAAACAAGTTAGTTATTTATATTAATTTATGATTCCACATGAATCTATGATTAGAATGGAATTATCAGTGATTAAGCATCAAGGTATATCCTGAAGCAACGATAGAGTTCCTTGTAGAGTGAGGATCCTAAATGACTTCATCATCCTTATAGTGATTGAAAATATGGAAGGAGTTGAAGTAAATTTGAAAATTATCAATAACCTTAGCATGTTCATTGTTATCAACAAAGAAGACTAAAAAACTTGCATTTCTTAATATGGCCCACTTTATTAATGCACCCTTCAAAATGAATACTAAACAAATTATAAAGAGGATAAATTAGTTGAGAGAACTACTAATGATAAGAGAAAAACATTGAATCAAACCAAATATCCTCCCAAAACTTGATTTTGTGTTTGGTTCCTACTTTCCATCTTATTCCTTTATTTAGAATCCCTAGAATCCCTCTAGACTTCAATAAATGATTTCATATAATAGTTCCCTTGGGAATATTTTCTAAACTTACAAAGTGAATATATTCACAGTTTCAGAGATATTTAGCCATCATAATTAAAGTCCAATCCTTATGTTCCTTGGTTAAATTTTAACTGATATTAGCTAAGAGATACTTATTAAAATATAAATGAATACTCCTCAGACCTAGACCCCCATTTCTTATTTTTTTTATAAATTGTATCCCAACTAACAAAATCAAACCTCTTTTTTCCTTCCATTTGTATCCAAATGAATTTATTTTGATTTTTTTTTTAATATTATCAATTATACATTTAAGAATATTAAATAGGGATAAATAATAGGCAATAATATATTGAAGAGAAGCCTTGAGGAATTAAAAATTACCATCTTGACTAAGTAGTTTTATTTTTCATCCATTTTTAATTCACTTCATAACATCATACCATTAATTAGGGTAAATGTTCTTCAGAGTAAGAGGCAACTAAATCTAGCAAATCTTGACACTTCAACAATATTGTGTTGAATCCTACTATCAAATAAACACAATACATTTTTTGAATAATTAATATGTTGACCAAAAATAATTGCATGTTGATTGAACACTTATTTACAAAGAATGGTTTTGACTACAAAAGAAATGCCAAATATAATTATATCATCCACAAACTATTGGTGAAAAGAAGATTAAGGTTGAAATATATTTAACAACAATCAAAAACTTGAGAAACAACCATTTTAGCAATATTCATCCTTATAATTCCGTCCATCATGATAAACGAGTAGCGATAAATGGGCTCCCCTTGTCTCAATCCTCTTCCCCTCCCAAAGAATCTTTTGGCTTTGCCAGTAACAAAATTTTGGGGTGGTAACACATTCTTTTATCAATTGAAGCATTTTAACCCCAAATCCATACTTTCTCAATATAAGAAACAAAAAAGCCTAGGAAAGGAATTTTTTTTTTGGTTTTGAGAGATAATTAAAAGGGAAAAAGGTTGAATTCAAAAGATAAGAAGCTTAGTGAAGACCTTATATTTAAAGATGTTCAGTTGAATTTCTAATCACCCAAGCCTCAAATTTAATAACACTTTTATTTGGTACACTAATTTGTATATTCATTCTACTGCATTTCTTGTTGTTTCTTGATCCATTCTTTAGTCTATCTTTTTTGGGGGTTTACCAAGGAAAATGTGCCCTAGAAACTTCACAACCTTCATCCATCTTCACCTTGCATCAACATTTATATCCATTTATAATTACCAAATTAATAAGTCTGCTAGAATAAGCTAGAATAAGGAATCCTATGATTCTCACCCACCACTATTGAGCCCAACCCATGGGAATTC
Source organism: Cryptomeria japonica (assembly GCF_030272615.1). Classification (NCBI taxonomy): domain Eukaryota; kingdom Viridiplantae; phylum Streptophyta; class Pinopsida; order Cupressales; family Cupressaceae; genus Cryptomeria; species Cryptomeria japonica. Next base: position 51,601,203 of record NC_081406.1, on the reverse strand, counting down.
TAGTGGTGGGTGCAAGATTTGGGCCCCTACAATTCAGCTAGTAAGTTAGGGGAGGGAATAGTTATTGTTGGGTTAAAATTATGCATAAATACTACTAGTCTAGATTGTAGAGAAAATAGAGGCAAATTCAATGAATCATAAAGCAAATGCATAAAATGCATAGGATCAAATCCATGGAGAAAATCATTTGACTATACACATGGAATTGAAAAAAGGTGTGAAATTGACTTAGAGACACACCTATTGTTCATAAATTGAGACATTATACAAACAATTAATTATAATCTACAAACAAAATATAATCTATATGTTAAAAAGTCATTATTCTAGATAATCAAGCTAAATACTCCTATTCATTTTACATTTCCTTTTATAAAATTTATCATTTAATTTAAATTTTTATATACCCACAAATTCTATTAATTATTAAAATTAACATTTAATTTAAAATGATATACACCCACAAATTTTATTAATTATTAATTTAGATTGATTTTTTTGGAGTGATAACATGAGAATTTCTAGTTTGGCTCGAGTTAGATGAGGCCTCAAACATGGGTCCTCCTCCTTGGCATGAATGTATTGCATTGACTAAAATAATCCAAACTTGCAAGATTAGTAGCCTAGTAGGGGCACAAAGTCAATGAGCACACCAATTCAACGAAGGTTTGGAGTATAAAGTCATAATCATGAATGCCGACAAACTCAATGTGAAGATTCAAATCCAAGAGCACAATGGATTAGAAAAAGGCACAATATCTGTTATCACAAAATTTACCCAATAGGAGTTTCAACCTTGATGACCACAACAACAATACCATAATTATATATGCCATGAATGACAAATCTAGATAAGTTGTTTCTTATTTATGCAGCTTATCTAAATTACACTTAGAGAATGTTTATTTATTTTTTATTTTTTCTTATCAAATGGTTTTAGGTCAATTGGTTGAAGATAATTGGTGAGAATGATGGTATATGATAAAAAAATCCATCCACCAAGGTTAATCCCCCTAAAGATACATTTGAGTTAGGTTTGACATCTAGGTGAATTTGACAGATGAGATCCCCCTACACGTGATTGCTTAACCAAAAAATGACTTCTAATTTAGATCTATGCTTACTCATATAATTATAATCCCCTATATAAAAAACAAAATTGCTAACATCTATGTAATCCAACAATTTCCACTAAAAAAATAGAAATTAATCCAACCCTTATTTTGTTGCTTTTAATACCAAAAATATCTTCTATTAAAAAATATTAGTTTCCCTTACACATCAAGAACGTAGCTAAGAAAATAACTCTATATCACAATAACCACCCAAGCTACCACATCGCTCTCAAAGTTTTAACTCTCTTATATCTAGGTGGGGGGTTTAGGGCTCCCTCCCACTTAATATAATCTATATGTTAAAAAGTCATTATTCTAGATAATCAAGCTAAATACTCCTATTCATTTTACATTTCCTTTTATAAAATTTATCATTTAATTTAAATTTTTATATACCCACAAATTCTATTAATTATTAAAATTAACATTTAATTTAAAATGATATACACCCACAAATTTTATTAATTATTAATTTAGATTGATTTTTTTGGAGTGATAACATGAGAATTTCTAGTTTGGCTCGAGTTAGATGAGGCCTCAAACATGGGTCCTCCTCCTTGGCATGAATGTATTGCATTGACTAAAATAATCCAAACTTGCAAGATTAGTAGCCTAGTAGGGGCACAAAGTCAATGAGCACACCAATTCAACGAAGGTTTGGAGTATAAAGTCATAATCATGAATGCCGACAAACTCAATGTGAAGATTCAAATCCAAGAGCACAATGGATTAGAAAAAGGCACAATATCTGTTATCACAAAATTTACCCAATAGGAGTTTCAACCTTGATGACCACAACAACAATACCATAATTATATATGCCATGAATGACAAATCTAGATAAGTTGTTTCTTATTTATGCAGCTTATCTAAATTACACTTAGAGAATGTTTATTTATTTTTTATTTTTTCTTATCAAATGGTTTTAGGTCAATTGGTTGAAGATAATTGGTGAGAATGATGGTATATGATAAAAAAATCCATCCACCAAGGTTAATCCCCCTAAAGATACATTTGAGTTAGGTTTGACATCTAGGTGAATTTGACAGATGAGATCCCCCTACACGTGATTGCTTAACCAAAAAATGACTTCTAATTTAGATCTATGCTTACTCATATAATTATAATCCCCTATATAAAAAACAAAATTGCTAACATCTATGTAATCCAACAATTTCCACTAAAAAAATAGAAATTAATCCAACCCTTATTTTGTTGCTTTTAATACCAAAAATAGCTTCTATTAAAAAATATTAGTTTCCCTTACACATCAAGAACGTAGCTAAGAAAATAACTCTATATCACAATAACCACCCAAGCTACCACATCGCTCTCAAAGTTTTAACTCTCTTATATCTAGGTGGGGGGTTTAGGGCTCCCTCCCACTTAATATAATCTATATGTTAAAAAGTCATTATTCTAGATAATCAAGCTAAATACTCCTATTCATTTTACATTTCCTTTTATAAAATTTATCATTTAATTTAAATTTTTATATACCCACAAATTCTATTAATTATTAAAATTAACATTTAATTTAAAATGATATACACCCACAAATTTTATTAATTATTAATTTAGATTGATTTTTTTGGAGTGATAACATGAGAATTTCTAGTTTGGCTCGAGTTAGATGAGGCCTCAAACATGGGTCCTCCTCCTTGGCATGAATGTATTGCATTGACTAAAATAATCCAAACTTGCAAGATTAGTAGCCTAGTAGGGGCACAAAGTCAATGAGCACACCAATTCAACGAAGGTTTGGAGTATAAAGTCATAATCATGAATGCCGACAAACTCAATGTGAAGATTCAAATCCAAGAGCACAATGGATTAGAAAAAGGCACAATATCTGTTATCACAAAATTTACCCAATAGGAGTTTCAACCTTGATGACCACAACAACAATACCATAATTATATATGCCATGAATGACAAATCTAGATAAGTTGTTTCTTATTTATGCAGCTTATCTAAATTACACTTAGAGAATGTTTATTTATTTTTTATTTTTTCTTATCAAATGGTTTTAGGTCAATTGGTTGAAGATAATTGGTGAGAATGATGGTATATGATAAAAAAATCCATCCACCAAGGTTAATCCCCCTAAAGATACATTTGAGTTAGGTTTGACATCTAGGTGAATTTGACAGATGAGATCCCCCTACACGTGATTGCTTAACCAAAAAATGACTTCTAATTTAGATCTATGCTTACTCATATAATTATAATCCCCTATATAAAAAACAAAATTGCTAACATCTATGTAATCCAACAATTTCCACTAAAAAAATAGAAATTAATCCAACCCTTATTTTGTTGCTTTTAATACCAAAAATAGCTTCTATTAAAAAATATTAGTTTCCCTTACACATCAAGAACGTAGCTAAGAAAATAACTCTATATCACAATAACCACCCAAGCTACCACATCGCTCTCAAAGTTTTAACTCTCTTATATCTAGGTGGGGGGTTTAGGGCTCCCTCCCACTTAATATAATCTATATGTTAAAAAGTCATTATTCTAGATAATCAAGCTAAATACTCCTATTCATTTTACATTTCCTTTTATAAAATTTATCATTTAATTTAAATTTTTATATACCCACAAATTCTATTAATTATTAAAATTAACATTTAATTTAAAATGATATACACCCACAAATTTTATTAATTATTAATTTAGATTGATTTTTTTGGAGTGATAACATGAGAATTTCTAGTTTGGCTCGAGTTAGATGAGGCCTCAAACATGGGTCCTCCTCCTTGGCATGAATGTATTGCATTGACTAAAATAATCCAAACTTGCAAGATTAGTAGCCTAGTAGGGGCACAAAGTCAATGAGCACACCAATTCAACGAAGGTTTGGAGTATAAAGTCATAATCATGAATGCCGACAAACTCAATGTGAAGATTCAAATCCAAGAGCACAATGGATTAGAAAAAGGCACAATATCTGTTATCACAAAATTTACCCAATAGGAGTTTCAACCTTGATGACCACAACAACAATACCATAATTATATATGCCATGAATGACAAATCTAGATAAGTTGTTTCTTATTTATGCAGCTTATCTAAATTACACTTAGAGAATGTTTATTTATTTTTTATTTTTTCTTATCAAATGGTTTTAGGTCAATTGGTTGAAGATAATTGGTGAGAATGATGGTATATGATAAAAAAATCCATCCACCAAGGTTAATCCCCCTAAAGATACATTTGAGTTAGGTTTGACATCTAGGTGAATTTGACAGATGAGATCCCCCTACACGTGATTGCTTAACCAAAAAATGACTTCTAATTTAGATCTATGCTTACTCATATAATTATAATCCCCTATATAAAAAACAAAATTGCTAACATCTATGTAATCCAACAATTTCCACTAAAAAAATAGAAATTAATCCAACCCTTATTTTGTTGCTTTTAATACCAAAAATAGCTTCTATTAAAAAATATTAGTTTCCCTTACACATCAAGAACGTAGCTAAGAAAATAACTCTATATCACAATAACCACCCAAGCTACCACATCGCTCTCAAAGTTTTAACTCTCTTATATCTAGGTGGGGGGTTTAGGGCTCCCTCCCACTTAATATAATCTATATGTTAAAAAGTCATTATTCTAGATAATCAAGCTAAATACTCCTATTCATTTTACATTTCCTTTTATAAAATTTATCATTTAATTTAAATTTTTATATACCCACAAATTCTATTAATTATTAAAATTAACATTTAATTTAAAATGATATACACCCACAAATTTTATTAATTATTAATTTAGATTGATTTTTTTGGAGTGATAACATGAGAATTTCTAGTTTGGCTCGAGTTAGATGAGGCCTCAAACATGGGTCCTCCTCCTTGGCATGAATGTATTGCATTGACTAAAATAATCCAAACTTGCAAGATTAGTAGCCTAGTAGGGGCACAAAGTCAATGAGCACACCAATTCAACGAAGGTTTGGAGTATAAAGTCATAATCATGAATGCCGACAAACTCAATGTGAAGATTCAAATCCAAGAGCACAATGGATTAGAAAAAGGCACAATATCTGTTATCACAAAATTTACCCAATAGGAGTTTCAACCTTGATGACCACAACAACAATACCATAATTATATATGCCATGAATGACAAATCTAGATAAGTTGTTTCTTATTTATGCAGCTTATCTAAATTACACTTAGAGAATGTTTATTTATTTTTTATTTTTTCTTATCAAATGGTTTTAGGTCAATTGGTTGAAGATAATTGGTGAGAATGATGGTATATGATAAAAAAATCCATCCACCAAGGTTAATCCCCCTAAAGATACATTTGAGTTAGGTTTGACATCTAGGTGAATTTGACAGATGAGATCCCCCTACACGTGATTGCTTAACCAAAAAATGACTTCTAATTTAGATCTATGCTTACTCATATAATTATAATCCCCTATATAAAAAACAAAATTGCTAACATCTATGTAATCCAACAATTTCCACTAAAAAAATAGAAATTAATCCAACCCTTATTTTGTTGCTTTTAATACCAAAAATAGCTTCTATTAAAAAATATTAGTTTCCCTTACACATCAAGAACGTAGCTAAGAAAATAACTCTATATCACAATAACCACCCAAGCTACCACATCGCTCTCAAAGTTTTAACTCTCTTATATCTAGGTGGGGGGTTTAGGGCTCCCTCCCACTTAATATAATCTATATGTTAAAAAGTCATTATTCTAGATAATCAAGCTAAATACTCCTATTCATTTTACATTTCCTTTTATAAAATTTATCATTTAATTTAAATTTTTATATACCCACAAATTCTATTAATTATTAAAATTAACATTTAATTTAAAATGATATACACCCACAAATTTTATTAATTATTAATTTAGATTGATTTTTTTGGAGTGATAACATGAGAATTTCTAGTTTGGCTCGAGTTAGATGAGGCCTCAAACATGGGTCCTCCTCCTTGGCATGAATGTATTGCATTGACTAAAATAATCCAAACTTGCAAGATTAGTAGCCTAGTAGGGGCACAAAGTCAATGAGCACACCAATTCAACGAAGGTTTGGAGTATAAAGTCATAATCATGAATGCCGACAAACTCAATGTGAAGATTCAAATCCAAGAGCACAATGGATTAGAAAAAGGCACAATATCTGTTATCACAAAATTTACCCAATAGGAGTTTCAACCTTGATGACCACAACAACAATACCATAATTATATATGCCATGAATGACAAATCTAGATAAGTTGTTTCTTATTTATGCAGCTTATCTAAATTACACTTAGAGAATGTTTATTTATTTTTTATTTTTTCTTATCAAATGGTTTTAGGTCAATTGGTTGAAGATAATTGGTGAGAATGATGGTATATGATAAAAAAATCCATCCACCAAGGTTAATCCCCCTAAAGATACATTTGAGTTAGGTTTGACATCTAGGTGAATTTGACAGATGAGATCCCCCTACACGTGATTGCTTAACCAAAAAATGACTTCTAATTTAGATCTATGCTTACTCATATAATTATAATCCCCTATATAAAAAACAAAATTGCTAACATCTATGTAATCCAACAATTTCCACTAAAAAAATAGAAATTAATCCAACCCTTATTTTGTTGCTTTTAATACCAAAAATAGCTTCTATTAAAAAATATTAGTTTCCCTTACACATCAAGAACGTAGCTAAGAAAATAACTCTATATCACAATAACCACCCAAGCTACCACATCGCTCTCAAAGTTTTAACTCTCTTATATCTAGGTGGGGGGTTTAGGGCTCCCTCCCACTTAATTAATCAAAAAATTAATTCGTGAACTAATGCGCTAAATTAATCCGCCTACTAGATTAAGCTTGAATAAGAGGAGAGGCCGAACCGATGGATGTCGTTTATCAATCAACAAAATCAAATGGTTCTAGCTCCGAAGCGAGCATATTAGTAAACATCCCTTCAAGGAGTAGTAGTAGAGCCAACTGAGAATGGAAGGGAGCTATAGCTCGAGAACCAATAATGGACCCACCAAAGGAAATGATCCCACCTCTCCCTCTTATTATTGCATGGGTGAGAGCTTCTTCGACTACCATAGAATTGTAAGAGCCCTCCCCCCGAAACTATAATTTTTGACCTTACCTCCTCCTCCCACCCCTGTAGGACCCACCTAAATTATATCATAGAACCCTTTGAGAATAAAAGTGAAACCAACTTCCACTTTCCTTCACTAAAACATCGATCTCAAAGTTTTTAACTCTCTTAAATGAAAAATATCAATCTCATTGCTTAAGAGATAATATTAATAATAAAAAATATGTAGATACAAGTTCATTCTAGAATCATCTATTGACTTTGATATAAACTTGGTCAATAGTTGTGGAAGAACATTAAATGTGAGGGATGTGGCAAACATTAAATGGAACTCTTTCAACACGAATTTACTCACTTTATTATACATACCTAAATATGAGTCAACAAACTCCCCTAGAAGTTTCATTAAGAATGCCTATTTTGACTTTGAATGAATTATCAGTTTTTCTAGGCAAATAGTTAGCCATCAACTATTAACAAGACTTAGTTATGTGGGATTTGTTTTATTTTTTTAATTGTTTGAATGGCATTTGGGGGAAAGGATTTGAATTAGATCAAATACCTTAAATTTAGCTACCTGTCATTTTTTTTATTAATTGATTTGATCCCATAATCATTTAATACTCACACTTTCACACCATAACATAACACTTAAATATCATATTTTTTGTGGACAAAATATTATGCGTGCTTTCTACTTCTGAATCTAATACCCAATTCATCACCTAACCTTTTAAAGGCAAAGTGGATAAGCATTAATTTGTGATAAGTACATATTTTCAAAATAAAATATTGAAACAAATATTTAGTAAATACATATAAAATTTAATAAATAATAATCTATTTAACTTTTAAATATATTGAAAGTGATCATGAAAGGAGATTAAATGTTTGATAGAAATTAAATACATTTTAAAATTAAATAAAAATAATATTTTATTAATTATAAATTTTGGTGGTTTTTTATTAAGTTGTTTTATAGTATTATATGTTACAGATTTTGTCATATTAATTTTTTAATTATGAACTTCATGATAGTTGAGTTTTATAAATGTTTTGTATTTTTTTGTTGATATTGATTATTTAATTTAATAAAACACTCTTACTAAAGAAAAATAATATTTTCTTAAATTTAATTTAGATTAGTTAAATAAATGCTGATATAGATATCTTCAACACTTCCACTTAAAAAATATCAAAGCATATCTATCTTAAATATTTTATTTACTTAAGAATTATTTTATTTTATTTTATATATCAATTTATTTATTATTTTACTCTAGATCCATTTAAGATTTTTTTTATATTTTTTTATCTCATTTTATTATTTACTTTAGAGTTATTTTTTATTTAATCTTAATTTTAATTATTTTATTTGAAGCCTTCTTATAAAAGAAAAATAATCTTTCCTTCAATTTAATTTAGATTAGTTAAATAAATATTGATATAGATATCTTAAATCTAAAATATGTCAAGGCATATCCATCTTAAATATTTTATTTACTTAAGAATTATTTTATTTTATTGATCAATTTTATTATTATTTTACTTTAGATACATTCAAGAATTTTTTATATATTGTTTACATCATTTTATTATTTTAAATTTTTATTTACTTTAAAGTTGTTTTTTATTTAATCTTAATTTTAATAATTTTATTTGATCATAATATTTAGGAAGCTATTTTTGTTTTTTTTGTTTTTTTAATTGCATATTGATCACAAATATTAGCTCCTTACAAGTAACACACTAGAAATCACCTATAGAAGACCATGAGTCACAACTCAAAATTCTACTTTATATGTTCCTATGGGGAATTGAACTTGGGTCTCTAGATTGAAATGCAATGTTTTAACTAATTAGGCTCAACCCCTTAGACTTTTAATTTTACTTTTGAAACAACAATATTTATTATTACAATAATTTTATTTAATTCTTTACTTTGAAAAATATAGTAAATATAATAAATATTATATATTTATATGTTAGTTTTAAAGATTATAATTTTAGTTATTATTTATTTAAAAAAATGTTGTTTTAATTTTTCTTAATGTCATTGTAGAACACATCTCAATCTTCATCATAATTTGACATGTAAATGATTGTCAAAAGGTAAAAGGTAAGAGTTTTTGTTAACACACTCATGTCATTACACTCCACTCCTTATTTTTTTAATTAGTCAATTTGAGATTATTTTAGTTTGGTCTAGGCTAATCGAGGCCACAAGTGGGAAAACTCATCTTTGGTATGAACACACAATATTCCAAACCTGTGACCATGGTATCCCAATAGGGGCATGGAGCCTGTGAGAACACCAACCTAATGACAATATGGAGCACAAGCATGAACACCTACCAAGTCCCCTAAGGCCGCAATTTGGGGATGTCATCCCTAGCATGAGTGCATAACAACACAAAGCTCACAAGCACATTGACCCAATGAGGGTATGAAGCACAAGTACAAACACCTATTAATGTTGAACATATATTGTCATTGACGTAAAAGGAGTGTCAAAGGTTTGAGAAAGGAATCAATAGCTTGTGAGGAGCTCACTATGAGGTTGAATCAACATGTAATTGTACAACCACAACTATCATAATAGCTATGTCTAAGAATTTGAGTTCTAGAAGTTTAGCGTCAAGTTATGTGATCAATTTTAGTATGATTGTAATATCATTTTCCATCTTCCATCCACTCTTAATGTTGAATGTTATCCAAAAATATTTGCAATATGTTTCTAAGGTCTATTCCCTAGATAGTGTGTTTACACTAGTAGTTTGTCATGCTTCTTATTTCTCCTCTCTTAAATGTCTTGATTCGCAATTTGGAAGGAGAGTATGTCTACACTTGTTTTATCAAATTCCAATTTTTTTGGAGTTGATCTTGTACAGATAGAGAGTTTGAAGTGATAGAGTGGTTACTATGCTAGTTGATTAACTGGGTTGCTATTCCAAATTGATGTGCAAAAGGATTGTAATGTGTACCTACCAAAGATAGAGTGTGGATGACCGCTAAGACCAAATTAAGCTACTTTGGGTAACACATAGTATGTTATTTCTTCTAAAGTAACGTGTGGACTTTTGGACTTGGCCTACTACATGTTTGGTGGTGGTTTATGTATATGGCTAACTTGCAGATGAAATATTTCTTAGGAAGACATATATATTTAATTGTGATTGTAACAAATATATTGTTGAATACACTTTAAGACTTAGATGGGGGTGAATCATTTTGGACCTTAAAATAATTTTAACTTTAATCTTTTAAACTTCAAAACATGATTTGTTGTATTGAAGCAAGAAACCACAAAACACAGTGTACAAGAGAACACCAAATTTATGTGGAAAACATTAATAGGGAAAAACCATGGTGAGAGTCAACTCACAATATACATGAAATCGTTACAATCTATTTTAGGCAAACACTACCAAGGAAGCACACTACCATCTAGAAGACTTGGAGGCTATGATGCACTATCTCAGGGAAGTATACAAAGGACTCGTTGGCTAAAGGTCACTACTGTAGGGAAAGATACATGAACATTCACACATTCTAAATCAGCAAAACAAAGTCATTCTCCAACTATGAAGTTTTCCTTGAATCTTTGTTACAAGTAACAAAATCCAACAATAATCACCACCACTTTCACTGTCTTCGCATCACAACACTCTACAATTGATATGATCATAGAATATTCCGTACATCATCTTCACCACACATAATTTCCACTGAAGACACATCATCCCATTGATTTGATCTACTATATATACCATCTTCATCTTTGCCCACATCAACTAGGTTGGCCAGAACAAGGGACAAGAATAGGTCCTATCAAGTCTTCTACCAAACACAATTATAGTGATTGTATATCACTAAGTAGCTCTAAACCATATACACACTGGTGCACATCATCTAAGGTTGACAACAAGGTGTGGATAAATCATGTAGCAAATAACTAGTTGGCCCAAAAATTATCATCCAATTAAAACAACTCAATGCGGATCCCCACACACCATAGGTAAGACCCAAATACAACACAACACCTTCTCCAATGTCGACGCATATCATCAAGATTTAAGAGCAAGCCAAAAAATAAACTTATGTTAGCCAAATGACTACAGTTACCCAAAAATACATCAGACTCAATGAAACACCAAACATGTCATCCAATTTCATGCATAACACACAAGGAAATTCATAGAACGTCCAAAAAAACTTCTAAACAATTATTTCTTACTATTACATCAATACAATATGGCACAACCCAAACAAATACAAAACACTTCATTACCAAATTGTCAGGAAACATAGTCCTGAATAAAACATTAAAAACCTTTCTTGCAAAAAACATTCTTACTTGAAACTGGAACTTACTTGAAACTGGAACTAAGACAACACACAAACATTATAATCATGTCCTCCAAGTTGCAACACCTAAAACCTCAAGGCGGATAAATGTGAAGCATTTTCCAAACCAGTCAAATCAGTTTTGACACACAACCAAATTGTTAGCAAACAACCATCACAAACAACCTCAACTACAACAATAGGAGTTTGAAAAGATAATAGTACAGTGTCCATGAAAAACCAACATTAAGTCCAAATCCGCAAGACCAAACTCTTAACAAAGGAGGAATGCAAAGCATTCTTCCATCTAGATATTAAATACTCTTTCCTACATATTATATCTCAACAAACTCCAAAACCTTCTAGAAACATTAGTAACCTAACCAAGAGTGTCACAACCAATGAGAACACATCCTCACACATCATGAACAGTCTCCATCCAAAATATATCTTCATTATACCATCACAATAGCATTGTCAACATCTTAGAATGTAAACATCGGACACTAAAAGAGGTGGACATCCACAACAACAACCATTAACCATCTTTACTATAGAACATCTTCCTTGTCAATACTATATCAACACAAACTCTACATATCACCATACCACCAATAATAATTACATCACCAACAAAATTGACAAAATCATCAGTAACATCAACAACATCAATGACTAAACACACAATTGCCAAACATCATCAAGGACAATTCATATTGTTAGGCATCAGGGTGACATTAATGAAAACATATATTTCCAACATTCTCCCCCTTTGTCATTGGTGGCAACACAATTCCATCGACATAAACTTCTTCTATCATCAAAAAATATCTCTCCCCCTTTAACACCAAGGACAAAGTGCATACACTTCTCTCTCTTTAGAAAATATTTCTCCCTCTCTATGAAAAACCAAAACATTCAACAAACCACTAACTATCTGCTCCCCCTGAGAGAAACACACAACATCAGTTTAGGATTAAGGATATATTTAAAAATCCCCCCCCTAGACAAATGCACCACCAAATGCATCTTAGTTAAAAGGAGGGGAAATAACCCCTAACTTTTGTCGAAGCTACTCAAAAGTATCCTTTGGGAATACCTTAGTGAAAACGTTTGCAATTTGATCCTTATTAGGTACATATTCTAGTCTAACTTCCTTCTTTGCAACTTTCTCCCTCAAGTAGTGATGTTTAATATCGATATGCTTCATTTTTTATTCATCACAAAATTCTTTGAAATATTAATTACACTTGTATTATCACACATAATAGGAATGGACTCATCATAAACTACCTTGATATCTTTCAAATTTTATTATATCCAAATCACCTAAGTGCAGTAGGATGCTACAACAATATACTCTGCTTCCACAATAGATCAAGACATTGAATCTTTCTTCTTGTTGAACCAAGAGACCAATCTGCCTCCCAAGAAAAACACACTTCCACTAGTACTTCTTATGTCATCTGCACAACTAGCCCAATTAGCATTTGTGTAATCCATGAGTGAGAAATAACCTTCCTTCTTATACCATAGGCCATAATTTGGAGTTTCCTTCAAATAATCGAATATGTTGGCATATGTGCAGAGTATGTTGACATGATGATATTGTGTTGTCATTGATGTCAATATGCTGAAGAGAGAATCGGTAATATGTTGAAGAGTGAACCGGTAATATGTTGAAGAGTGAACCGGTAATATGTTGAAGAGTGAACCAGTTTATTGAAGTTAAGCAACTGGCAAAGTGAACCGGTATAATGTTGTGAACTGGTATATGTGCAAAAGGTGAAGTGGTACATTTGTCCAAGTGAACTAGTATATGGAATATTTTCTATCAAGGTTTAATATGGTATGACTACCAGTCGGTAGTCCTAGCCTTAGGGTTTCCGGTTGAAGTGTTTCGAGCCCGTGTGATTCAACCGATGGCATTGTGTGATGAGTTAGCATTGTAATGGAGATCAGATCATGTTGCCACATCAACCTCATTCACATGAAGAATCTTGCATGAAGGGGATTTATCCTATCTACCTCGGGAATGTGCGAAGTCCTTGCAAATGGTGAAAAACGCGTGATGGGTTATCACCTCCAAGAAGTGGTGAAGAACGAACGATGGAGAATGTCTTGAGATCTATTCAAGACCGTTGTATTCAAATGCAAAGTGTTCAATGGTCAGGATTGAACCGACTGAATTGCTCAACCTAAATGTTTAGGGTTTAGGGTTTATGCTACTGACCTATCTGTTTCCTATAAGGTTGATGTTGTGTTTCATGTTGAGGTTGTTGGCAAATTTTGTGTGTGTATCTAAGTGTAGAGATACGTGATTCTTGCCAGACCAAATAAGGGAATTGATACCTACAAAGTGTGTGTGCAGAAGGAAGGAACTAAAATGGATCTGCATTGGCATTGAGTGCTATTACCAGATCATTGTAATACCTATTGATCTTTAATCACTTCAATAGTTGGAAAATCCCTTAACAGGGTAGCTTTAACGAGCTTGATGTAAATCCTTTAACAGGGTGACTCAAAGCCATTGAGTTCATAAAATCCTCTAACAAGGTAACCTTTAACAGGGCTTAACCCTTAACTGGGTATTCTAGCCATCCCTTAATCAGGTGATCCCTAACAGGATCGGTTCCTAACAGAACCTGTTGTAACATTCTTTAGCCAGACTAGGCTCCTAACAGAGCAGACTTCTAAAGAGTTCAAAAACAACTTGTGGGTATTCATCCCCATCGTGGTTTTTCCTAGTTGGGTTTCCACGTGAAAAATATGTGTGTCATGTGTGATGCCTCTTTCATGTGATGTTTTGTTATTTCCTGTTTAGTGGTGAATCATGTTGCTCTAGTAAATTATTGTATCTCTAATGATAGATTATCTGTTTATGCATAAGGATAAAGTGGAAATGAGGGAATAGATTGTATGGAAAGCTAAGTGTTGCCGGTTTATGTCTTTCACAGTCTCGTTATAGTTAACCGGTAGTAATATGGTTTAGACCGGTATTAGTGTTTGTCTATCAAGTGCACTGTTTGCAGTCAAATCGGTTCAGGAAAAGTTTTTGTGTCTGTACTGATTCACCCCCCCTCTTAGTACTGGTTTGGTACTCACTGTTCATCAATGAGTTATCAATTGGTATCAGAGCCTCCTCCAGGTCCTCTGTATTGTAAGCTTAACCACTTGAGGGAAAGATCCTATTGTAATGATGAAGAGGGAAGGTCCAAAGTTCAACAAAGATAACTTTAAAATATGGAAGGACATAATAAAGATATACATCAGAAGCATGGGTGCTCAACATTGGAGCTATGTTGAGAATGCTTATGTTATCCCTACCGGTACTCTCACCGATGACCAAAAGAGAGAGATTCAGGAGAATGGGCAAGTCATGGAAGCCCTAATTAGTAGTTTATCTAACATTAAGTTTATTGATGTTCAGGACAAAGAGAATCCCAAAGAAGTATGGGATGCCCTTGAGAATATCTATGATGGTGATGAGCACGTGAAACAAGCTAAGGAAGAAAGCCTTAGGGGAAAGTTTGAAGACATGCAGATGGTTGAAGGAGAGACCATTCAACAATATAGAATATGAATCACAACTGTTGTTGGAGATATCAAGAGTGTAGGTGGTAAAATGGAAGATTCCACTATTGCTAGCAAAGTTTTGAGATCCTTATTACCGGTCTATGCAATAAGGGTTGCTGCTGTTCAGGAGTTGAGGTACGTAGACAAGACAAAGGTATCCCTGGACTCCATCATTGCAAAGTTAGCATCTTATGAGCTAAATACTTATGATGGTAGTATTCAGAAGACTGAATCAGCCTTCAAAGCATTTGTTGCACCATCCAGAAAAGGCAAAGAAGCTAGTACCAATGGTGAACCAAGACAATGTAGAGAAATGGATGATGAGGAGATCCTGATGAAATTTTAAGCTCTTCTTACCAAGAGACTTCCCAAGGGAATAGGTAAATATAGAGGTAAGCTTCCTTTGAAATTATTTTCTTGTAACCGGATAGGACACATTGCTGTAAACTGTCCTAATGGTGATAGCAAGGACAAACCGGAAAAGTTCAAGAAGTTCAAAGGAGGAAACCAGAGAAACTGTTTTGTAGCAGTTGATGAAGGTGTCATTGATGAGGAATCAGAAGATGAAGAAAATGAAGATATTGTGTTTGTAGTAGTCAAGGAAGATGTGTCAGACAAGAAGGCTCTTGTATCTTGCTTTGATAATTCCAATGAGTGGATTATTGATAGTGGTTGTTCTCACCATATGACTGGTGACCGGAGTAAGTTTCTATCTTTGGAAGAGTATGATGGTGGTGTGGTTCATTTTGGTAATGATGCACCATGTATGGTAAAAGGCAGAGGGTCCATCTCTCTGAATGGAATAAATAGTGCTAACAATGTGTATTGGGTAGAAGGTCTAAGGCACAACCTTTTGAGTATTGCTCAACTGAATAATAATGGACTCACTCTGGAATTCAAAAATGGAGTGTGCAAAATCAAAGGAAAGAGTGGTGAATTGATGGCTAACGGTATGTAGACCAAAGGTAACCTATTTTAGCTAAATGCTAATGTCAGTACATGTCTTATGGCTAAGTTTGAGGATAGCTGGATATGGCATAGGAGACTCTACCATGTAAACTTTTACAATATTGTGAAGGCCAGTAAGATCAAGGCAGTTAGAGGATTGCCTATGTTGAGCAAACTAGAAAATCCTTTGTGCAGAGAGTGTCAACTGGGGAAAATGTCTTCCTCACCCTTCAAAGGTTAACCTTTCACTGCAGACAATTTACTTGATCTTGTGCATACTGATTTGTGTGGTCCTATGAAAACTAGGAGTGTGTAGGGAGATAGGTATTTTATGATTCTTACTGATGATTGCTCAAGAATGATGTGGGTCACATTCTTGAAGGATAAATTTGAAGCTTTTGGAAAGTTCAAAGACTTTAGAGCAATTGTAGAAAAAGAAAGCGGTAAGAGGATTAAGTGCTTAAGAACCGATCAAGGAGGAGAATTCACTTCTGGTGAATTCAACAAATACTGTGAAGAGAATGGCATCAAGAGGCAACTGTCTGCCCCCTGGACTCCACAATAGAATGGCCTATCAGAAAGAAACAGCCGGACTATGGTTGAAGTGGCTAGAACTATGTTGATCCAAGGAAAGGTTGCTCACACATTTTGGAGAGAAGCGGTGAGCACTGCAGTCTACACAATGAATCGGGTACTCATCAAGGAAAGGATAAGATTCCTTATGAGTACTGGACCGGTAAGACACCAATAGTAAGCTACTTCAGAGTGTTTGGTAGCAAATGTTATATCCAGAGGAGTGAACATCAGAGCAAATTCGATGCAAAATGTGATGAGGGAATATTCTTAGGATATTCTACCAAGAGTAAAGCTCTTAAATGTTTCAACAATAGGACTCAGAGAATTGTTGAAAGCATCAATGTTAGGGTTGATGAAAACTTTGAGAAACCTGAGGAAATTGGCAGAGAGCATGTAGGAGATGAACCGGTAGTAACCTTTTGGGAATTGGTTGCAAATCAGCCTATTACCAGTAATTGTGCTCCTACACTGGTGGATGCTGATGAAGATGAGGATGAAGAAGAAAAGCAAGAGGAATCTATTAAGAATATACCTAGGTATGTAAAATTCAATCATGATCCAAAGAAGATCATAGGATCGACAAAGATGCAGGAATTCTTACAAGAAGAAAGGTCAGAGAAAACTCATGTATGATCTCTGAATTTGAGCCTAAATCATTCAAAGAGGCACATAAAGATGAAGACTGGATCAAGGCAATGGAAGAGGAACTTGATCAAATAGAAAAGAATGGCACATGGTCTTTGGTACCCAGACCGAAGCATAAAAATGTCATTGGAACCAAATGGGTCTTTAGAAATAAACTAAATGAGGATGGCACAAAGGTAAGGAACAAATCCAGACTAGTATGTAAAGGATATGCCCAAGAAGAAGGAGAAGACTATGTAGAAACCTTTTCTCCAGAGAAAGATTGGAAGGAGTTCGTATGCTTCTTGCATATGCAGCTTTCAAAGGATGCAATGTATACCAAATGGATGTAAAATATGCATTTCTAAATGGAATACTTGAAGAGGAGGTGTATATAGAGCAACCAGATTGGTTTGCCCAATCAGAAGATAGTGACATGGTGTGTAGGCTACATAAAGCCTTGTATGGACTAAAGCAGGCACCTAGAGCATGGTATGAACGCTTGCACTCCCATCTTGTGAAGATTGGATTTGAAAGAACAAGTGAAGATAGCAATATCTACTTGAAATCAGAAGGAGGTCAAATTCTGATCTGTGAAGTATTTGTTGATGACATAATCTTTGGTGGAGATGACAAGATGAGTCATGACTTTGCAGATGAGATGAAGAAGGAATTTGAGATGTCACTCATAGGGGAGATTAAGTTCTTCATTGGACTACAAATTCAGCAAATGAAAGATGGAATCTTTATTACTCAGTCCAAGTATGTCAAAGAGCTGTTGAAGACCTTTGACATGGAAGACAACAAACCAATTGGTACACCAATGGTGACCGGTTGTAAACTATCAAAAGAGGATGACTCGGCATTGGTAAATGAGAAGGAATACCGATCAATGATTGGTAAGTTGCATTATATAGTGCATAGCAGACTAGACATTGCACATGTAGTGGGTATTACCTCTCGGTTTCAGAAAAGCCCAAGAGAATCCCACTTGGTAGCAGTCAAGCGGATTCTTAGATATCTGAAGGGAACTATTGACTATGGATTATGGTATCCATACAATGATGAATTCAACCTGAAAGTGTTCACAGATGTTGATTGAGCTGGTAATGTGGATGTATGGAAGAGCACAACCAGTGGTGCATTCTTTCTCGGTGGTAGACTGGTCTCATGGATGAGTAAAAAATAGAGTTGTATGTCTCAGTCTATAGCAAAAGCAGAGTATGTTGCAGCTTTTATGAGCTGCACCCATACTATTTGGATGAAGCATGTATTGAATGGCTTCAAAGTTCCTATATCTAAACCGGTAAGTATATTTTGTGACAATAAAAGTGCAATTAACATCTCCAAGAATCCAGTTTTACATGCTAGAACCAAGCACTTTGAACTCAAGTATCATTTCTTAAGGGAAAAGATTCAGAACAAAGAGGTGGTATTGGAACATGTTTCCAGGAAGGAGCAGTTAGCAGACATATTCACCAAGCCTCTACCAAAGGATACTTTTACATATCTAAGAGGTGAATTAGGGGTGTTGCCCCTTCAAGAGGTAAACTAAAGGTTTGTGCTCCACATCAGTCAGATCTTACTTTGCTATATCTTTTCAGGATTGATGTGTTGAAGGATGTTACTCCTTAGGGGGAGCAACATAGTGGAACAGGGAAGCTCGTGCCTCCACTTTGGCATTGTTGTCAAAGGGGGAGAAGATGTGAAGCGGAGAAGATATCTGCAGTATTAAGGAGAAGATGTGATGCAGAAAGAGAGATATCTTTGTATATTGCCATCAATGCCAAAGGGGGATATTGTTGGCATACGTGCAGAGTATATTGACATGATGATATTGTGTTGTCATTGATGTCAATATGCTGAAGAGAGAACCGGTAATATGCTGAAGAGTGAACTGGTAATATGTTGAAGAGTGAACCAGTTTATTGAAGTTAAGCAATTGGCAAAGTGAACCGGTATAATGTTGTGAATCGGTATATGTGCAAAAGGTGAAGCGGTACATTTGTCCAAGTGAACCGATATATGGAATGTTTTTTATCAAGGTTTAATATGGTATTGCTATCGGTTGGTAGTCCTAGCCTTAGGGTTTCTGGTTGAAGTGTTTTGAGCCTGTGTGATTCAACCGATGGCACTGTGTGATGAATTAGCATTATAATGGAGATCAGATTGTGTTGCTACGTCAGCCTCATGCACATGAAGAATCTTGCATGAAGGGGATTGATCCTATCTACCTTGGGAATGTGCAAAGTCCCTACAAACAATGAAGAACGTGTGATGCGTTATCGCCTCCAAGAAGAGGCGAAGAACGAACGATGGAGAATGTCTTGAGATCTGTTCAAGACCATTGTATTCAAATGCAAAGTGTTCAATGGTCAGGATTGAACCGACTGGATTGCTCAACCTAAATGTTTAGGGTTTAGGGTTTATGCTACTGACCTATTTGTTTCCTTTAAGGTCAATGTTGTGTTTCATGTTGAGGTTGTTGGCAAATGTTGTGTGTGTATCTAAGTGCAGAGATACGTGATTCTTGCCAAACCAAATAAGAGAATTGATACCTGCAAAGAGTGTGTGCAAAAGGAAGGAACTAAAACAGATCTGCATTGGCATTGCGTGCTATTACCAGATCATTACAATACCTGTTAATCTTTAATCACTTCAACAGTTGGAAAATCCCTTAACAGGGTAGCTTTAACCAGCTTGCTGTAAATCCTTTAACAGGGTGACTCAAAGCCATTGAGTTCATAAAATCCTCTAAAAAGGTAACCTTTAACAGGGTTTAACCCTTAACCAGGTATTCTAGCCATCCCTTAACCGGGTGATCCCTAACAAGATCGGTTCCTAACAGAACCTATTGTAACAGTCTTTAACCGGACTAGGCTCCTAACAAAGAGGACTTCTAAAGAGTTCAAAAATAGCTTGTGGGTATTCATCCCCACCGTAGTTTTTCCTAGTTGGGTTTCCATGTGAAAAATATGTGTGTCATGTGTGATGCCTCTTTCATGTGATGTTTTGTTATTTCCTGTTTAGTGGTGAATCATGTTGTTCTAGTAAATTATTGTATCTCTGATGATAGATTATCTTTTTATGCATAATGATAAAGTGGAAATGAGGGAGTAGATTGTATGGAAAGCTAAGTGTTGCCAGTTTATGTCTTTCATAGTCTTGTTATAGTTAACCGATAGTAATCTGGTTTAGACCGGTATTAGTGTTTGTCTGTCAAGTGCACTGTTTGCAGTCAAACCAGTTCAGGAAAAGTTTTTGTGTCTGTATTGATTCACCCCCCCTCTTAGTACCGGTTTGGTACTCACTGTTCATCATTGAGTTATCAGAATATTCTTTTAACAATCACATCATGATATTTCTTAGGATTTTCTTGATATCTAGCCACCATGCAAACTACTTGCTTAATATCTAGTTTGGAAGTAGTAGATACTCAAGTGACAACCAACTTAGACATGGGCGTTCTCATTGGGTTAGCATTCTCCAGACCAAACTTCTTCAACATTTCTTTAACATACTTTTCTTGAAAAATAAAGATTCCACCATCTAATTGAGCAACTTAAAGACCAAGAAAGAAATTTAAGTCACCAATCATTGACGTTTCAAATTCCTTATGTGTATCTCTGCAAACTATTTATACATCTTTTCTTCACCTCCAAAGATAATATCATCAACATACACAACTACTATCAACAAGTTTTCATTATCAATTTTGAAATAAATATTACTATCAACAATTGCTTTCTTGAATCCTTGTTGTAGTAGATACTTGTCCAATCCAACATATTAAGGGCTCAAGGCTTGCTTGAGACCATATAATACTCTCTTAAATTTACACACCATATCTAGATCATTTCCCAACTAAAATCCACCAGGTTGCTCTATGTAGACTTCTTCTTCCAATTCTCCATTCAAAAAGCCTGACTTAACATCCATTTGATATACTTTGACTTTTTTATGAGAAACAAAATCTAACAGCATTCTGATAGCCTCCATCCTTACTAATAGAGAGAAAGTATCCTCAAAATTAATGCCTTCAACTTGAGAGTTCCCATGTTTGAGTCTTCTCAATCTAATCAAGTTCTTCTTCTGTAGCTTTTATCCAACTTGCATCCTTGATTGCATCAGAAAAAATTTTAGGCTCAACTTCAAGTAAGAGACGAATGTTTACCTGTTCACTTGTCTTGGCAAGACTCCTCCTAGTTTGCATTCCTTCATTCTTGGCACCAATAATTTGAACTTCAGAGTGATTCTTATAAACATATCTTGCCAAAGTCTTGGGGGTCTTCTCTGTTCTTTCTCTTCTATTTTCTTTTCCTCTTATCCCTTTTCTTCTCCTACTTCTTTAGTGCAAGGAGCATCATTAGGTTCACAAACTTTTGGAACAAAGGTAAGTTACTACCAATATTCATTCACTCTGACATTAGCACTTTCAACTATCTTCATAAGTATTTTTTTGTAACATTTGTAAGCCTTGCTTCTTGCAGAGCACCCAAGAAATATTCTTTCATCATATCTTGTATCAAACTTTCCAAGATCATCTTCATCTCTCCTAATATAACATTTTCTTCCAAAACTTTTGAAATGCTTGATAGTAGCAGGTCTCTTATACCAAATCTCATAAGGAGTCTCAAAATGATTTACTCTCACCTTCACCCTGTTAAGAATGCATGTGGTAGTATGCACAACTTCCTTCAAATATACATCTTGTAAATTTGTATCATTTTTATTGTCCTAGTGATTTATTGAATAGACCTATCCTTTCTTTCAACAACTCTATTCTACCATGGTATCCTAGGAGGAGACAAATGTCTCTTAATACCATGTTCTTCCCAAAAAAAATCAAACTCATTTGATGTAAATTCTCCTTCTTTATCAAACCTTAAGAATTTGATCTTAGCATCCATCTGATTCTCAACCACAGACTTAAATATCTTAAATCTATCTAAAGCTTATAATTTTTCTCTTAGAAAATTAACCCATGTCATTATTGTATAATCATCAACAAGTAGCATAAATTAACTTTCACCATTGAGTGCTCTTATTCTTGTAGGCCTGCATAGATCACAACGCACCAACTCCAAGGGTTTTGAAGTAAAAAACATCTTGCTCTTGAATCTTGTCCTT
Source organism: Cryptomeria japonica (assembly GCF_030272615.1). NCBI lineage: Eukaryota > Viridiplantae > Streptophyta > Pinopsida > Cupressales > Cupressaceae > Cryptomeria > Cryptomeria japonica. The sequence goes on along the minus strand of NC_081406.1, from coordinate 51,578,792 downwards.
GTCTATTTCCCCAACTGGCATTCCTTACATAAAGTGTTAGCAAGCTTGGCAATCTTCAATAAGCCTTTTATAGCTCTTGTAGAATTATTATTCTAAACATTTTTGTGTCCCAACCTCTTGTGCCACAACCAACTCTCAGTTCCCTCAACAATTAGACAACTACTATCTTTATCTTCTTTTAGGTAATATATATATATATATATATATATATATATATATATATATATATATATATATATATATATATATATATATATATATATATATATATATATATATATATATATATATATATATATATATATATATATTAGTTTTTTTTCCTTCTATAATCACTCTTCAAGAGTTTCCCTTTTTGATCTCACAACCTTTTATCATCAAAATTGTCTATACCCTTTATTGTGCATTTGACTAATGCTGAGAAGATTGTGTCGCAAACCCTTAACATACAAAACATCTTCTATCTTGATGTTTCCGTCAATGGATATTGTCCCTTTTCCACAAACTTGAGTAGACTCCACACCACCAAACTTAACTAATCCTCTATTCTTCTCCTCAAGGTTGATGAACTTCATTATATCACCAGTCATATGATTTGAGCAACCACTATCAATCACCTAAGCATTTAGTTCTTCCTTAGCATGCAAATAAGACTACACAATTAGAGATCTTTCCTTGTTCTCAACAAGTTGCCAAACATTGATTTTATCATCATTATCAACCATAGCCATAAATAGAGTCTCTTCACTAGAGTCATTGCCATCCTCATCTTCAAATGAATGGCTACTGTCTTTGGAGTAAAAACCTCTCTTAGGTTTATCTTCTCTATCATCCATCTTCTTTCCTTTATCATATCTTCTTCTACTACTTTCTTCTCTATAGGAACATCTAGCAACAAAATGACCAATCCTACCACAATTGAAACATTTCATAGGTAACTTACCCTTGTATTTGTCAGTAGCCTTCTTTAGTCTTCTTATAAAGTTTAGTTTTGCAGCATTAGGATTGTCATCCAAGTCAACATCATGTTCCTTCTTGCTTGACTTGAATGCAACCTCCTTCTTTGGATTATCTAGCTCAACACTCCTCATCTCATAAGCACACAGAGCCCGATAGAGTTGATCCATAGCATAGTTATCTAAATCTTGACTTTCTTCAATATCTAAAACCTTGGGAATAAAGTATTTAGGAAGAGTTTGGAGTACCTTTCTCACAATTTCATCATCTTTCATTTCTGCACCAACACCTTTAATTTTGGAATGACAACTTTAGTTACCCAATGCATGTAGTTATCAATAGTTTCATCTTCAAACATTCTCAGGTTCTCAAATCTATTCTTCAAATTTTACAACTTGACTTGCTTTATCTTCTTGTCTCCTTCATAAATATTGCTAAGCTTTTCCCAAATTGCCTTTGCAGATATGTAGTCCATCACCTTCAAGAGTTCAGTATTTGACAATTCACTTATAATTGCATTCCTTGCCTTACCATTATTCAACGGTGTCTTGATTTCATCTGGAGTAGAGATAGAATGATTGGGATTAGTATAGCCATCCACAATGAAGTCCCAAAATCCATAATCCATAGAATTCAAGTATGATTCCATCCTCATCTTCCAAAAAGAGTAGTTTGTCCCATCAAACTTGAGAATCTTGTAGGATCCTTCTTGTGCCATCCGAGATCTACCTCAAGTGGTTATGCTTCTTCCATAGGAATTTACATCTAATACTAATTGTTGAACACACTTTAGGATTGAGAGGGGGGGTGTAAATCAATCAGAACCTTAAAAAAACTTTTAATTTTAATCCTTTAAACTTCAAAACATGATAAAAAATAATGAAACATGAAACCACAAAACACAATGCACAAGAGAACACTAAATTTACATGGAAAAGCCTACATAAGGAAAAACCATGATGAGAGTCAACTCACAATATATATGAAATCATCACAATCCGTTTTAGGCAAACAGTGCCAAGGAGGCACACTACCACCTAGAAGACTTATAGACTAAGATGCACTATCTCGGGGTAAGATAAAAAGGATTTGCTAGCTGAAGCTCACTACTTGGGGGAAAGATACATGAACATCCACATATTTCAAATGACCAAAACAAAGTCATTCTCCAACTATGAAGTTGTCCTTAAATCTCTATTATAAGCAAGAAACTCTAACAACAATCACCACCACTTTCACTGTCTTCACTTCACAACACCCTGCAATTGATATGATCATGAAATACTTCACACAACATCATCCCCACACATAATTTCCACCAAAGACACACCATCCCATTTATTTGATCTTCTATATATAGTACCATCTTCGTCTTTGTGCACATCAACTAGACTGGATAGATCAAGGGACAAGCATAGGTCCTATCAAGTCTACCGCCAAATACAATTGTGGTGATTGTGGTCCAATCTAAGAGATAGAGAGGACATAAAAACATCATATTACATATATCTAAGCATCTCCAAATCATATAAACATTGGTGCACATCATCCAAGGTTGGCAACAAGGTAACATATGGATAAACTATGTAGCACACAACCAGTCGACATAAAACATATCATCCAATTGAAAAGACTCAATGCAGATTCCCCACACACCATAGGGGAGACCCACAAACAACACAATGCCTTCTCCAACATAGACACATATCATCAATATTTAAGCACGAGCCTGAAAATACTTTTCTATTAGCCAAATGACCACAATTACCAAGAAACACAACATCAAACACAATGCGACACCAAATAGGTCGTCCAATATCATGTAGAACACATAAGGACATTCATAGAACATCCAACAATGCTTATGAATACTTCTTTCTTACTATCACATCAATACAAGCTGGTGTAACCTGAACAAATACATAACACTTCATCACCAAATTGTTAAGAAACATAGTCTTGAGCAAAACATTAAAAACCTTTCTCGCAGAACACATCATTCCTTGAAATTAGAATTGAGACAACACACAAACATTATAACCATGTCCTCCAAGTTGCAACACCTAAAACCTCAAGTCAGAGAAATGCAGAGCATTTTTCAAACTAGTCAAACCACTTTTGATAGACAACCAAATTGTCATCAAACAACCATCACAAGCAGCCTCAACTACAACAATAGGAACTTGAGAAGATAATAGTGCAACATCCACTAAAGACCAACATGAAGTCCAAATCTACAAGACCAAACTCTTAACAACAAAGGAATGCAAAGCATTCTTCCAGCCAAACATTAAATACTCTTTCTTGCATATTCCATCTCAACAAATTGCAAAAACTTTTGAAACATCAGTAACCCGACCAAGAGTGTCAAGACCAATGAGAACACATCCTCACCCATCATCAACAGTCTCCATCCAAATGACATCTTCATTATACCATTACAATAGCATTGCCAATAGTAAACCAACATCTCAGAGTGTAGACATCAAACACTAGAAGAGGTGGACATCCACAACAACAACCATAACCATCTTTACTGCAAAACATCTTCCTCATCAATACCATAGCAACACAAACTCTGCATACCACCATACCACCAATAATCTCCACATCATCACAAGCAACCTCAACAACATCATCATAACTCATCATCAACAACATCAATGACCAAACACACAATTGCCAAACATCATCAAGGACAATACATATTGTTAGACATCAAGTTGACATCAATGATAACATATAATTCCAACATATATAAGTGATATAGATTCTATCCTAAGTGTGTTGTGTGTGCTTATGCAATTATTTGATGTCTGATTATAAGTGTGATGCTATGTAAGTTGCATTCTAATCATTGTGTGGTTTCATCATAAGATCATATGTTGTGTGTGAGTGTTCTGAAGGTTGATAAGATCAAATGAAAGTTATGTATTAAATTTGAAGGTCCGTGATTCATATCTTTGTATTCTGGTGGGTGACTCACTTGTTCAGTTGGTGATTTGATCTTGGAGTAGGGGATTGGTGTCTCAGATAGGTTGGTGCCTACAAATGAAATTGGGAATCGGTTTTTGTGGTAGGTTGGTGCCTACAAATGAAACTGGGAATTGGTTTCTGTGGTAGGTTGATGTCTATTTCATATTGTAAGTGACATGATTTTTGTAAGGCTATATTTGTGCAATAGATCCAAGAAGCTATTCTCACAGTACTTTTTCCCATTCTAGGTTTCCATGTAAATTTGATGTTTAGTCTATGCATGTGGATGTGTGCTTGTGAGTTGATTAATTGCTTTATCATCAGAACAAGATTAATAAATGTTGCTTTGATGATTTGGGGTTTATATTTAGAGAATTTGTTAATGATAATTAAAATTTAATTAATTTGAAATTGTTATATACTAATTCCCCCCCTCCCCCCTCCCCCCTTAGTCTATTGTGTGCCCTTCAATTGGTATTCGAGCCAAGTTCCTTGGAAGAATCTTAAATGCTTTAGGTAGATCTGGAGACAAGGAAATTAACACCAGGGCCAAAACTGCTAACTCCAACTAATTTGACCATACCATAAATGTCTATGATGACATGTACAACATTTCTATGAAAAACCTCTACAAGTATGATACAAGATTAGTCCTCTATAATGAATAGAGCAAAAATTTTAACTTAGTTGTATGACAGCATTTGCAAAGGTTTTTGTAAACAATCTCCCCTTATGATGGACACCATAATAATGTCTGCCAACAACATCCTATGGCTTTGCACACTTAACATCAACGACAACACCAATTTCCAACAAACATTTTGTCACCCTTTCTACTAAGGAGTTTTTCTCGAGAGCTACTTTATTTGGGGATTTGGCTCCTTTAATGCTATGAAAATCTACACATAATACTCTCTTTAATGCTAATGCTATTGAGAATTCTTTTTCTTTTTATGAGAAATGTGGGTTCTTACCTTTATATAATTGATGTAGATGTAAACAAGAAAGGTTGCACTAGATTTCAAGCACTTTCACGTTCTTCTCAACCACTACTATGGGAGTGCATAATGTTATATCTCTACCGGATAACTACCCTAGCACACATTACCACAAGCTCTTAGGTGATGAATTTATCCATATAGATGAAGTCATTTCTCACAACATACTTCTTAAAGAAGGTGATAGACTCCATTGTGTGTTAAGAACTTGCTATTTTGCTAGGCAGTCTACCCATATGTAATGTCGCATCAAAGCAGGTACTGCTTTGCCTCTACCTCCTCATTAAAGCATGTGTTGGTTCCACTTAACATTAAGAATACTCATAACAATTAAAAAGCCTTAGATCCTCCTCTTGATTTATATTCACTATATATGATTCCTCATTAAAATAATCCATTGTTATCTATTCCTAATATAATGTAATCATGTGATACAGTACTTTTTAATTTTTCTACCTTATACTATGATCAATCATTTATGCCAATTAAAAAAATTATTGTAAACCTTCTAATTTATATTTCTAATAAAATAAAATTTATACATTTGAAAAGCAAATAGTGATGATATCAATCAAATAAAAATACACAAAATTTCAAAATAATGTAATAAAAAGTCACGATCGTTGATAAATTATTTGATTCCTTGGTCAAAGATAGAAGCAACTTCTTAAGTTATAAACTTATTTTATTGATGATTATGCACTACATGATATCTTTCCATAAAGCGTTGCGCATGTCTTCCTATTGACATTAATATTTAATATAGTCCAATTCTTTTAAATAACACTCATGAGTAATGAGATAAGATGAATTTATTTATTTATATTATATAAGATCATAATGCAATGAAAAATATTTAAATGTTTTTAAAAAACATAAGTAATGTGTCTCTTCTGTTTTGAGGTTTTTGGAGTTATGTATTTATGCTTTTCACGAGTTTGATTTTAGAAGATTCTATGCTGTTCATTTTTTTAATTTACATTTGAGTTAAAATTATTTTTTACATGAAAAATTAGTAGTACTAAAATTTTAATAATATGATTATTAATCATTTTAATGTTGTTTTAGATTAAATTATGTAATAAATATATATTATTCATTTTAATTATATATTTTATGTGAGTATTATAATTATTTGTTTTTATCATATGATTTTGATTCTTAATATTTGTTTTGATCTAATTTTTTAATTTAATTTACACAAATAGAATAAAAAACATAAGTAATGTGTCTCTTCTGTTTTGAGGTTTTTGGAGTTATGTATTTATGCTTTTCACGGGTATGATTTTAGAAGATTCTATCCTATTCATTTTTTTTTAATTTACATTTGAGTTAAAATTATTTTTTACATGAAAAATTAGTAGTACTAAAATTTTAATAATATGATTATTAATCATTTTAATGTTGTTTTAGATTAAATTATGTAATAAATATATATTATTCATTTTAATTATTTATTTTATGTGAGTATTTTAATTATTTATTTTTATCATATGATTTTGATTCTTAATATTTGTTTTGATCTAATTTTTTAATTTAATTTATACAAATAGAATAAAAAACATAAGTAATGTGTCTCTTCTGTTTTGAGGTTTTTGGATTTATGTATTTATGCTTTTCACGGGTTTGATTTTAGAAGATTCTATGCTATTCATTTTTTTTTAATTTTCATTTGAGTTAAAATTATTTTTTACATGAAAAATTAGTAGTACTAAAATGAAATAATATGATTATTAATCATTTTAATGTTGTTTTAGATTAAATTATGTAATAAATATATATTATTCATTTTAATTATTTATTTTATGTGAGTATTTTAATTATTTGTTTTTATCATATTATTTTGATTCTTAATATTTGTTTTGATCTAATTTTTTAATTTAATTTATACAAATAGAATCTAATTTATGTTTTTTGATATTAAAGAATAGCAAAACGAGGGTGTTGTTCTTATTACATCCACAACCAAACAACATCAAGAACAAAAACAACAATACAATTATAGCAAAATAATACCCAAAACAACTATAACTAAAGAGTTTTCAACATAAGAGCCAAGCGCCATAAAACGTAAACAACATAAAGTAGTAAACTAAAAGTAAACCCTAAAAAGACACTACACATGACCAGAATGTTTAACACCACAACTTGCTTGTTGTAGCACATTGTTCTATTCACCCGTTAGGAACTTGAAGAGTTCCTTGTGAGTGCCTTCCTCCTCAACCATCTCACCTAAAACATTTTCCTGCATAAGACACAGGGAGGTTGTAGAAATATGCATCACCCGAAGATTGAATTTGAAGATGGTACCCATCTTCTTTTTGGGGTCGAGAATCTTAGTCTTCAACATCTGTAGTTCACTTTCCATTGCCTTCAGTTCCTTGTCTGCAATTTAACAATCTATGTCTTCCTCCTTAGCTGTCTCATCTAAAATCTTCAATGATTATGTTTTTTTGTTTCTTTTTTATATACATTTTTTACACCTACAAATTTAACTCAATTCAATTCAAAAAAATCAATATGTACCAACCAGATAAAAATGTTCAAATCTTTCAACTAAATAGAACTCAAATATAAAAGACTATCAACCCAAACTATTTGATAAATTACTAAGAATATATCCACTAATTATTTTCTTGAATACATTTTATTCTCATTATTGTTTCAAATTTCAAATTCCAAAACCACTTTAATTAAAAATTTATTATTTAATTATACTTTTAAGCTTCTATACAATTAAAAAAATGAACTCTTGAAAATATTTCAGTAAAAAATAATTATACACGTTTGGAAAACAAATAGTTATGATGCCATTAAAATAAAAATAGGCCAACTTTCAAAGCATCTTTAATAAAAAGTAATGCTCGTTGATATATTATTTGATTCTTTGGTCAAAGATAGAAGCAACTTGTATTTTATTGGTTGATTATGCTCCCCTTAAAGCATTGGGCATGTCTTTCTATTCATATTTTATATTTTAATTTAATGTCTATCTTTTCATAGAAGACTTATGAGTAATGGGGTGAGATGATTTTCCTCTTTCTTTATTATATAAGAACATAATGTTATGAAAATTATTCAAATGGATTTTTAATTATATAATTAATTAGGACATTCAAAGTGTTATTCAGTTTATATTTTTTATTGTTTTTAATTATAATTTAAAAATAGTTTATTATTAATTAATTAGAACATTTGGAACCTAGTTCACATTTGAGTGTTATTCATTTATAATTTTTATTGTTTTTAATTATAATTTAAAATTAATTTATTATTCATTTTTTTTTCCAAAATTTATCATGTTGGTATTATGTTTATGCATCTCTATTTGTTAGTCTTAATATTGAAATCTACTATTTTGTTAGGTTTTTTTATTATAAAGGAGCCAAAACCAGAGGCTGATCCGAAGGAAAGAGAAAAAAAGCACTACCAGCACACACACCGCAGCCTAGCGGCAGTCAACCAATCCCAACTTTAGTTTTCAAAACAAAGATTGCCCACCGCTATTGGATAACCCGAGATCGAAACCAATCTCGACCAACAAGCGCCATAAGCAGCAGTAAACCAACATATTGTCAATACTATAAAAACTTATAAGAGTAGCAATATTAACATGGAACCAGACGTTCCAGTGACAAAAACTATACTAAAAAAGAAAAGAACCAACCATACAACCTAATTATCAGCACCCATGTGCTTAGAGAGCATAAGCTTGGTCCAGTCATCTACCAGGAACTGGAAGAGTTCCTTAGTGGTGTCACTTTCAAGCCCGCCCAGTTCAGCCTTATCCTGGTGGAGCAAGCATAGAGAGGTAGCTGATGAGTGCATCAATTTGACAACGAATTTCCCAATTTTGTTAACATAGGACTCCAGGTGCTCCAGTTTATTCTTAACACCATTTAAATCTTTAGAGATAACACTGCAACCCGAACACTACACCATCTCTTCTTTCTCCCCGCCATTAGCAGTGGTCTTCCCACCTTCAGAATTCCTTTCGTCCCCCTCAAAGGTGTGAGGCAGAGAAGTGCTAGAATGAGGGGAGGTGTTCTTGATATCCTCCTTAATGGTCTTCGAGTCAGGGACGTTAGTGCCCAAATTGGAGGAATCTGAGCCCTCCGTAGCCTCCATTTCCTCCTCCCCTTTTTCACTTTCTGCTTTCTCATAATCATCCTCTTCTTCGTTAGCATAATTATTTCTCACGACGATTTGCTTCATCCGGGGTTTGTTAGCAAATCTGTGGGATCTTCGCGGGGTGATACCATCCTTTGCATCAGACTCAACAAGAAGGATTTTGGGTTCCTTTCTAGGTTTCTTGGAGGTGGGTTTCGCAGAAGAAGGGTTGCTTTTATTTTTTTCCCCAATTTTGAGGGGGCAGGGAGGGCCTTGGTTTGGGGATTGACAAGGTGTCATTGGCTTTTTTGAAGACTTTTTGAGGCCTTTTTTAGAGGCCTTAGGGGGACCCAGAATGGAGGGGGCAGGTTGAACTGAGATAAGTTTAGGGGGACAAAGGGCCTTGTGAAAATTATATAGCCGAAACATCAACCCCAGGTGGAGGATGGTAAAATTATCCTCTTGACTCATACAATTGCAGATATCTTTAACAGTAGATTCAAGAGCATGCAACATGAAGAAAGGAAAAGAAATGGTGTCATGGTTGTGAAAGTGATTGAGCAGCGGGAAATGATAATAGTAGAACACCCCATACCTTCCCTTGAGGGTGAAGTATTTCATTATGATTTTGCAAACCTGATCCCATGGGTAGGGTAAACATTCCCAGTTGAAACCTCCACACATTCTGGTCGGTTCCTCACCCTTTTTGAAGAAGCAGTTCATGTTGTTTTCATCCGCAACCCTACTGGTTTTCTTCCATTTCCTACCTTTAGTAGAGAGACCCGTAGCCTGGGCGATAACTTCCTCACTAATTTCAAACAAAATGTCCTCCATGATCACCCTCCTGTCCTTCCAGTTGTTGACAAACTGCATGGAGAGGTTTTCGTCGAACCCCTTCATGGCTTCCATGAACGGGATGATTCTTCCTTCTTTAGCATACATCCAGACGCACGGGTTGTTACAAAATCAGTCATCAATAATGTCTGGTTCCACTCGGACTAATCCCCCCCCCCATAATAGCTTCCTCTGGAGTGAAGTTGAGATGCAGCGCAAGCCTAAAAAGAGAAATGCAAATGGAAAAACTAGAGTTGGAGTTAAGAGAAAACAATCGGAAATTAGGCAAAATATTGTGCAAGGTGCAATAATTATTTTTAGTGGTGTTTCCCAAGGCATGTGTCCGCCAGCTCCAGGAAGCATGCGAAGGGACACCTCTTGATATCTCCACCAACTTGCAAAGATCATCATTATGGAGAGATCTAAGTTTCCTATTAAGGTAATAATTAGAGTCCTTACTGTGATTAATGATCAAAAGTTGGCACTCCAACCCATTGACGATGTAGAAATAGGTGGCCAGCCATGTCGGCATCAAGCAGAGAAGGTGGGGACCAGTTGAAGCTAGCATAGCATAGACCACCCAATTTGAATTTAAATTTCCCACCAGCAGCATATCATAGCAGCCGACCCTAAGCGACCTGTTGAGAAGGAGGATGTGGCACTTCATTGATGGATAGAGGCAATTTGTTCATTCCTGATAAGGTCCTTCTGATTGACAGTAAGAGAATCTAGGTGTCTCTAGCACCTCATACCTTTTATCTCCAGCCCCGTCACAGCCAGAGAGTCCACCATCACATTCCCCTCTCTATAGATATGTTGAATTTTAAATTCCTCCAGCCAGACTATCATGGACCGGATGTCCTTGATGACATTGTTGATCATCCAACTGATCCCTGAAATGCCTTTAGTGGCCTCAATAATTAGCTTAGAGTCCACTTCAATGATCAATATTTTAGCATTGATGCCAAGAGCCAGCTTAAGCCCCCAAAAGAGAGCAAGGGCTTCAACCATGTTGCTCGAGATAGAGTCAAAATTTCCCACATAGGCCAAAACCAGGTTGCCCAAGTTGTCCCTGATAATTCCACCCCCTCCCGTAGAACCACTACGAGCAACACCATCAAAATTAAGCTTGAGCCAAGGGGGGGAGGTGTTGACCATCTGGTATTAAGCCTCTCCATATTTTTTGAATTTTCATATCGAAGGAAGCTATCTAGTAGATTCCATGTTTTAATCCAACTTCAATCCAAAACCATAGGGGCAGATTGTAGAGTTTTCCACTTGCTGATGAGGGCGTTTTCCCTAAGGTACTTCTCAGCTATGTCAGTCACCGTGTCAACCAAGCTGTTGGTGTCACAAAATATCCTATTATTCCTTTCCTTCCAGATATGTCAACAGACGTGGGGAGGAATGAGTCTCCAAAAAAGTTTGATTGGCGGGTGAGCGGAGGGGCATTTCTAGTTGCTGATAAATTGTTGCAAGTCTTCCAAGAATGTCCAAGCCAAATTAAATTTTTGAAGAACTCTATACCAAACCCTGGAAGCGAAGGGGCAATTAATAAAGAGGTGATTTATGTTTTCCTCTGCACAATTACACATAACACACTTGTTGGCATGAAGAAATCCCCTCCTATTCAGATTATCAATAGTAAGGATCTTCCCGTGAAGAGTCGTCCACCAGAAGAAGTTAATTTTAGGGATGAGCTGAGAGTTCCAAAATTCTTTCCAGCTGTAGCAATCATTGAAGGGGGCAAACAAGATATTGTAGGCTGATTTAACACTGAAAGTCCCTAAGGGGTTCGTGGTCTAAACAAGTTTATCAGTGTGAGTGAAATAGGGGATCCTAATCCCCTTAAGAAGGGATTGCAGCTCTTCAGCCAAATGGATCCATTGGGGGGTATTTCCTAGACTATCAACGAGCCTTAACCAACAGTGGGAGGGAGAGATGTAGTTTATTACAAGGAAGCCAAACAAATCCTTGAGAGTGACCATGAGGCAACTGAACCGGGAGGAGGCAAGGGGTCTGTCACCAATCCAGTTGTTCTCCCAGAATCTAATTTTCTCACCATTACCAACTTGCCACATTAGACCTTGTTTGAGAAGTTTCCTATTCTTAACAAAGTTGTTTTATATTTTAGACCCAAGAGTGAGCTCATTGGAAGAGAGGAGGGAGGGGAAGGGGGTGTGATTGAAGTACTTGGCCCCCATAATCATGCTCCAGTCAGTTTTGCCTTTCATAAGGATCCATCCGATTTTAGTCAACAAGGCCTTTTTCAGATCACAATTTTTTCTAATCCCAAGGCCTCCCATGACCTTTGGTTTGACCACCTTCTCCTATTTGACTAAGCTAATTCTGGCCTTCTCCTCCAATCCCATCCACATAAAGCTTCTTTGGATTCTCTTAAGTTTCTCAGCCATAGTATTGGAAATCTTGAAGAGAGAGAGAAAGTAGATAGGAACACCTTGAAGAGAGGTTGTTAGGAGCTGGAGTTTACCCGCACTACTTAGAGTTTTTTCGGTCCACCCAACAAGTTTCTTTTGCATTCTTTCTAAGATTGATTCCCAAAAGTGGGAGGTAACCTCCTTGATAGTGAGGGGGATACCCAAGTAGGAATCGAGGAGATCAACAACACTACACCCTAAGATTTGCATAAGTTTACCTTGGAGGTTTCTATCCGTGTTAAAAAAATAAATCTTTCTCTTTCAATAGTTAATTAGTTGACTAGAGGCAAGGGCGTACTCTTCCAGCAGATGTTTCCATTCTTTAGCCTCTATCACAAACAATTGGCCGAAAAGAAACGTGTCATCCACAAATTGCTGCATAACCATAGGAGGAAGGGTGGAAGCAGCTTTCACCCTCAAGATTCTACTGGTCCTGATCAGATTGGAGAAATTTCTACTCAAGACTTCAGCTACCATAATGAACAAATAAGGTGAGAGAGGGTCCCCCTTCCTTATCCCCTTCCCAGCCTTAAAGAAGCCCCAGGGGGTGCCATTGACTATCACCAAACAGTGAACACTTTCCACCGCCACCCTGATAATATTGATAAATCTTTCTTGGAATCCCATCTTAGAAAGGACCGCATACATGAATTTCCAATTAATTTTATCATAAGCCTTAGAGATGTCAAGTTTGATAGCCATACTTGGGTTGCGAATTTTCTCCATGGATTGGATGACCTCATGGGTGGTAAAGACAACATCAAGAATTTTCTTGCCTGGAACAAAGCCTCTTTGAGAGGGACTGATGCATTTATCAAGGAGGGGTTTGATTCTGTTGACAACAACTTTAGAGAAAATTTTATAGACTGAATTACATAGGCTGATGGGCCGATAGTCAGTCATGAGTTTCGGGTCAGAAACTTTGGGCACCAAAACAATGAAAGTGTTATTCAATTTCTTCAAGAGGTTACTAGTGCAGATGAAGTCCCTGGTAGCTTTAGTTAGATCACACTTCATAGTTTCCCAGAAAACCTGGAAAAAAGAAGGGGGGAAGCTGTCAGGACCAAGGGCCTTAAAGGCAACCATAACAAAAACCGCTTCTTTAACTTCTTCTTCAGACACATGGCTTATCAGCCTCATCCAGGACTCGAGGGATGAGGCTGAGGAGTTTATCGCTGATCTCAATAGGTTCACTGGCCCTATCATTCGTGTAGGCATTAGTAAAGTGAAGGGAACCCCATTGACCAATTTCATTATTCCCCACCACTTCCTCATTTCTGTTATTGAGAATGGATCAAATAGTGTTCCTCCTTTTATGCTTCGAGGTTTATCTGTGAAAGAAGGAGGTGTTCCTGTCCCCCTCAATTAACCATTGGATCCTGGATCTTTGCTTCCAGTAAATTTCTTCTAGGTTCATAATTTCTTTCCATTTGTGTCTCCATCCCTCCTCCTCTTTATGTGTGTCCATAGAGGAAGTCCCCTCCGCAATGGTCCTCTGGAGGTGGTCCAAATTGGTTTCAACCTCCTTTTTTCTCTTGAAGATCTCCCCAAAGGAAGAAAAACTCCAGGCTTTGACCTCCTTTTTGATAATTTCTAACTTTTTTAAAGTTTTGAACATAGTCGTACCTTGAACAAGGGAGTTCCACCAGTTTTGTATGCATTGTTTGAAGTCCGAATGGGAGTGCCACATGATCTCATACCTAAAGGGTGAGGGACCAAAGGTCATCTTATCAACCCAAGTGAGGAGGATTGGGGAGTGGTAAGAGATAGTGCATGAGAGAGACAAGAGCGAGGGGTTGATTCCACTGTTCCACTTAGCAGAGATCAGAAACTTATCAAGCCTGACCTGAATCAGATTGGAGCCTTTTCTATTGTTAAACCAGGTGAAAGGGTTCCCTTGAAGGTCAAGATCAAGTAACTCATTGTTTCTGATGAAGTCAACAAATTCAGGCATGCTCTCACTGTAGTCGATTAGACCTCCAATCTTCTCAGAAGGATAAAGGGGGGTGTTGAAATCCCCAACTAACATAAACAATTCCTCCTTATTGTTAGTCAAGAAGGTAGTGATTTCCTCCCAAATCAGATCCCAACTGTGTCTAGTATTAGGAACATAAATGTTAAATAAGAACCAAGAGAAGTTATTCATGGTGAACCTGGTGGAAAGAAAGTTGTGAGAAGAGCCAATCGCAAGCCCATCCAGCTTTCTCTTATCCCAAAGAGTAGCAATTCCTCCTGAAGCACCTTCCGCTTCTCCATAATGAAAGGCAACACCCAGCCATAAACTGTCAACAAGCGTAGAAAAATTTTGGTAAGTCATTTTCACCTCTTGGATTAGGATAATATCAACTCTATTGGTGAGTATGCATTGCTTAAGAGCATACTGCTTTTGGGGGCTATTTAAACCCCTTAAGTTCCATGAGAGGAACTTCATTTCTTGTCCTTCTAATTTGTCTCTAGGGTTAGTTTCTTTCCACTATAAATTTCCCTAGCCATTGCCTTAGTTCTGAGGGTCCTCTCAAAGGGTCATCCTAGTTTAGGGTCGTTTCCCATATATGCCTTCTTATTTCCTCTACTTTTTCTTTTCGGTTCCTGCCATTCCCCCTTCTCCTTATCCACCAGTGATGACGAGGCAAAGCGACTACCATTAGAGAGAGTAGTGATATCCCCAGTAGATCTAGTAGTAGATGAAGATGAGGTTGGGTTAAGACCAAACCCTGTGGTAGGCAAGGCCCCAACACTAGTGCTCCAGATATTCCTCCCACAACTTCCCACTGAGTTGGGTATCAGATGCACAATTGGTGGTGGAGTGGATACATTGTGCCCTTTCTTCTCCTTGATACTCGCCTCCGCTTTGAGACCTTCTTGTTCTATCTTCGCTTGGGGGATCTCTCCTTCTTCTAGCTCCGGGCCCAAGCATCTCCTGAAGGGGGTAGGAGCCTTCTTGGAGTCAGGGGTAACTATCATGTTAAGAATACCAGCCAAGAAGGGGTATCCCTCCTCAATGATATCTTGAGGACCCCCCTTTTCCATCAGGTCCTTGGTCTGACCCACAGTGTTGTCAGAAGCTGAGGGGTTAGGAGGGTTACCATTCTCAATTGTCTCCCTAGTAACAATACCCGGGGATGATAACTTCTCCTTCATCTTTTCCTCTGGAGGTTGTGGGGTCAGACAGTTCGCAACAACATGACCATGTTCACCACTTCTTTGACAATACAGGGAGGCGTTCTCATAGACAATAGCTTGTGTCCATTTACCCCAATTGGATTTAAGGGAAATGAAATTAGGGAAGGGATTGTTAACAACCACATTCACACAAAGGCGAGCATAAACAAGTCTGGACTTCTACATTGTCACATTGTCGACAATAACAAACTGACCAAACGAGTTACCAATCCATCTAAAAATGGTATTGTCCCAAAATTCCAGGGGGAGGCCCGAGAGTCTGATCCAAACCAGTGCCAATCTAAGGAAGTCTGCACTTGGGTGAATTCTCGGCTTCCACTTGGAGAGAGTAAGGCAATGTTTACCATAAGACCATAAACCAAACATAATATATATGTAGTCTTTTTCTGCAGTAAATCTAAAAAGGAAGAGTCCACTAGGCATAGCAGAGACCAAGACATTCGTATTTTGTTAGGTTTCTCATGATAGGAGGAGAAGGTTTACATTTGAGTTTTAGGGGAAAAATAAGAGACGACTTTTAGATATATTTTTAAGTAAATTGTATAATAATGAAAAGTCTTTATAATATATTTTGATTATTCGTATTTATTTTATGTGAATATTTTAATTTTTTTCATATATTATTATTATTTACTTAATTTTTTGTTTAATTTTAAAAGTACAATTCATTAAAGTGATTGGGAAAAGCGATGGAAGTAATAAATAATTATAATAAAAAATTTAGCATTCAAATTTTAATATTTTTTTAGTTCTCCAAATTTAGAATAAAACAATATTGCAACAAGTTGGATGGTTAGAGATTTCTCATGAGAAAACCATTTTAACTAAAGAATTTATTTGCATTAATACTCAAAACACATCATGGTTGTGAGAAAGTAATAAATAGAATATAGTTGAATATTTACCTTGTTAACAAAAAAGAAAATGAAGTTAATAATGTTGAGATATATGTTGAAAATGTGGGTGAGAGAGAAATGGACAACACAATGAAGAAAAATACTAGTTCAAAATGACAAAATAACGATTAAGCCAAAATATTAGTGTAGCATCCTAAAATTGCGACACTTGCAATTTTGACTGCATTTCGGTCTTCATGATGGCGACGCAACACGCAACCTGAATGGAGACCCCAAAACTTTCTCACGACACTGAAAACTACATTTTTCATGCACCCTGGCCTGAACCTCCTTTGCACCCCGCTGTCCCGGAGGTGGGACCAGAGCGCCCAGCGCCCTGGTCCCTCAGGACCAGGGTGCCCAGCGCCCTGGTCCCTCAGGACCAAGGCGCCCAGCGCCCTGGTCCTCCAGGACCATGGCGCCCAGCGCCCTGGTCCCTGGGTCCTATTTTGGGCCCGATTTCCTAAGTGATATCGGGTCTTTTTGATTGCAATTTGGAAATATACTTCCCTGGTCGGCCTAAGGTCAGGAAAATCAGTCTATCAGCCCTAAATGACAAGTATATAAACTACATTTTCCTCTCTCATTCGATATGATGGAAAAGGCGTGGAAACTATACTCAAGCATTCAAGCATTCAAGCAATTGATCATTTCAAGTCTCCATTCAAGGCTAAGTGTTGCATTCAAGTCAAGGATTCAACCATTGAAGAGGAGATCACTTATTACATGCTACATACTACAACATACAACATCTAAACCTTCGCACATAAGGATACCAACATCCTTAGAACAAGGTATTAGTACTTGTTTTACATTACAGTCATTTACATTTACAGCTCTTGCTCATTTCTTGGTTAATTCCAAAACCGGGGTTTGACCTAAAGGCAAACCCCTAATCCCTAACCCCCCATCGTCTGCAGGTACGCGGCTGAGATTGAAGATCCGGAATCCTTGTGCAGAGACGAACCGATCCCCCTTCGTTTCGCGGATTTTTCGGAGGACCGTGGCGCCGGGCGCCATCGTCCCGACAACTTTTTCTCAAATTTGCAGGACAGCGCCGTATCGACATTTTACTGCTAATTCCAGGTCCGCAGCTTCATCCTATAACCTAAACTCAGTTTATAAGCGAATCTTTATGACTTTCTATGCATCCTTAGCTTAATTTCCTTAATCAACATTCTTTACAAAAGAGGGTAGCTTTGCTTTCCAAACCCTTGAAATTCATCTAGCATCCAATCTTACCTTGTGTGGGATTGGATCTTATGAGTTTCAACCCCTCTTTTGAATGTAAAGTCTTCCCCCTAAGTGAAAACCCATCGAATCCTAGCGAACCTCCCTTCTCTCTCCTCGGAGTTAGAAGAGGGGAGACCAACTAGGGTTCGACAGCGATTTTCCGCTTTACAATTAGAAAATGAAGTTAATTATTGAAATGGGGGGAGATGGATCTATAGGATAATTAATGCAATATAAAGATCTCAATTCCTCTCATAACATTGAAAAATGAGTAGGCCTAGTTGATGTCCCCAAGGGAGAGCTAGGCACTTGGGTTCTATTCTTTTGTTGCAAAAAATTGAAATATAGAAGTATGTGTCAGTGAACTAGGCTTGAAATGGTAAAATTACTAAATATGACAAAATGTATTAGATATAGAATGAGAAAGAAAAATAGTAAGGTAGATATGGAATAGAAACACATGGAGGAACTAGGCATTGAAATCTGAAGCTAATTGTACTGGACAAAAGTGTTGGGTGCCCATGCTTGAAGGTGATAAAGGCTTAGGAGATGGATAGAAAAGGAATTAGGAAATAATGCACACTTGTCTCCTAAAATTTGAATCAAATTGGTAGGATAAGAGTGTTAAGCACCCTACTTTGTGGGTTTTGTCTATTCAAAGTCTAGCAATGTCTATCACTAGTTGCTTTGCTTGTTTGTAACTTTCCTATTGTTGGATCTGTAATGTATGGAAAATTAGGGTTTCACAAGTTAAGCCTTGTAAACTAGGAAATGACCTAATTTTCCAAACAAAACATTAAAGTAAAGGAGAACTCAATTGATCCAATGCAATAGGATTGAATGCAAATCAAGTTTTTTTTCCTTTGTCTAGTTGAAATTGATTAGAATGTATTAGAGTGATAGATATAGGGTGAATGATGAATAATTGACATTAAACAATATAAACAACAAGCTATAGATAAGATCTAGAGGCACATAGAAAAGTTTAAACATGAGAATTAGAGAAGCACCTATGACAACAAGTTCAACCCATAAATGTTGGATTGTGTGACAATTTGCAAATCGGTGCCTGATGTCAGATGCAGATAGATTGAAATCTTTCGAAATCAAGGTTTTTCTCAGAATCTATTCCCAGAAGCTCATAAAAAATTCTCAAGATTGTGGTGGTTTTTGTCCTGGTCCTCTAGTTTTTACCTCTACAAAAGCCAAATCTAATCATCGTCATCTCCTTTGCTAGAATATCTATACGTGGCTCTTGGATATGTTGCCTACACACAAAAATAAGAGAAATGACATTGTTGATAGGAGTTTTCCTAAGTCAAACCCTAGGTTTAGAATTAACCTTTAAATTGAATTGAAATTGTAATTGAAATAATGAAGTAAATATTGAATGACATCTCTCATATTTGTTGCAATTGATAATGAATAATGATGTAATACTCTTTAGATGTGATCTAAAGATTGATTTAGATTTTCTACTCCATGATGCTTGAACGATATGGTGGGATGACATTTTACCTTGAATGCTTGATGATGAATGCTTACAATATGGGTGGATTGTGGATGATGCTGTTAGATCAAAATGAATAGGAAAAATGCTCTTATATAGGGTTCCCAAGGTAATTTACCAATTAGGTCGACCTCTAATGGTCAAAATTAGGCACCAAGAGCCTAAATCAATAGGAGGGGAAGTGCACTAAACCATTTAAATTAGGTCATGTTTAAGGACTAGGATGGTTTGGGCACCATGGTCCACCAAAAATAGGGCAAACCAATGGGAGATTAGGGTGCACAACCCAAGGAACAAGTTTAGTTCTCCATGTAGATAGATGAGTGATGACATCAGATTATAGGTGAAAAGGCCAAAAATGGACTTGGGAGAGAGCTTATTATATAGGATTTGCTAAAGTATGGGCACAAAAAGTGGTGTAAATTGTGTAGGGTTACAATTTAAGATGCTACAAGATCTACACCTACACACATAAAAAAGGGGAAAATGGTTATTCCATATAGGGGATTTCCCAAGTTAAGCCCACGTTATTTTTGTCAATTACACAAGGGAAAAAGATGTGCTAGGATGGATGCCCTCACAAGTATAAAGGCTGAATAAAGGATGAAATGTTGAAATGAAAAAATCTTATCTTAGGTATGAAACCATCTCAAGGAATCTGCATGCTTACAACATGGAATGACATAACATAATTGATCATAATTATTGTAATGAACTTGAATGTGAAATGGAGGAGGAATGGGGTTCACTAGTTGAAACATTCAAACTAGGAATCAAACCCATTCACATCAACATTCATTGGAGAATAACCAATTAGGTCAAACAACTTCAGACCCTTGGAAGAGATAAACACTTGGATTGATTATTGTCTTTTGTGATTTTGATATGATTAGAAAGGATAAAATTAGAAATGATGAAAGAACTAGAAATTTTGACAATAAAAAATAAATAGGAAGAAACCAAATTATAAATCAAGACAAAAGCTCATATTTGGAAATGTGATACATAGAGGAACCTTTGTCTATTATTTGGGGTTGAAAGTATCAATCACTATGGATAGGCGCCTCTATCCAAGGGGTATTTTACTCAACTCAGATGCACAAAATTTAGATCAAGATGCTTTGTAGATTGTCCTCCCAAAATTTCAGCCAAAAAGTATTGATCACTCTATTTAGTTTTGGCAGTGACTAGGCTTTTTCACTTATTCTCAATCTAAATCTTTGTATATCTATTTGCACTTTTTGAATCTATAATTCCCTGTCGTTAGATCTGTCACCTACACACATATTCTAGAGAAAAAATGTTGGGTTGCATAGGGGTTTACCTAAGTCAAACAATGGGTAGGAATTAACCTCCACTACAACAATGATTGATTAAAAAGAAAGACTACTCTTGTAGGGTAGAGACTAAAAAACTTAAGGAAATGCAAAATTGACAATGTTATAACTTTGCTACTAATCTTCTTGCCTTGAAGCCTTATGAAAGGTTGATGTTGCTAGGTAGGATTTCATGCATGTCTTCTCTCATGGAGGAAACACATAAAATTGATCGTGGATGCTAACATGAATTCTTGAATGCTTGATTTCTCCTTCATTTCCTTGAAGATGAATAATTACTTTCTCAATTGAAGTCTAATTGGAATTGAATTTCTTATGAAGAGATTTTAAAAAAAGGGGGAGGGAGTTGTATTTATACTCAACTTCACACAACATGTTGAAAATTTGAAGAAGGTTTACATAAGGGAGCACTTTCCCACTTAACACGTTCTCAACCATTGGAGGTTCAACTTAGGCCCATTTTGACTGTCCCATGGTGCTAGGCATCATAGGCAAGGAGGTCTAGGGTGTTAGGTGACATAGTCCAAGACGACTGTGCTAGGCACCATAGGCTTGGATTTTTTATCTAGAACTTCATCAGTGAGAAAATGAAGGTGCTAAGCTTCTATTTTTATCTTTGGAAAAGATACATACTGATATAAAACCAACATATATTTTAATGAAGCATATTGGTAGAGAAAAGTTAATTTGGCACATAACTTCTCTAAGCTTGCATATTTCTTGATGATAGGTGGAATTCGCATTGGTCTTTCAGTAAAGTAATTATTCATAGGATAGAAATTTGACTTCAACTCGGAGATTGTTAGAATATGAAGTCAATTCTAGTGTTATTCCACTAGCGATGAATAGTCACGAGTGGTAGGGCACTAGTGTTATTCTAGTAGTGACAAATAGTTATCATGGGGTGCCAATATTTTTAGCCATTTCAACATTTGTCTAACATGTAGTTGCAAGAGCACTACTTTCTATTTATGGAAAGTTGTCTTCAATTAGGACTCTACAACTCGGATGTAAAATACTATGATAAATCATGTTTTCTCGATACTTTTGAAGGTGTTATAAATGTGAAAATTCTTGAGAAATAATACGAAAGATCTTTTCCTATGGTTTTTTTCTTGGTATACTTCTACCAGGTTTTTCTACATAATTTTGTATGTTATATTTTATTATTTTCTTTATATAATTCTGCACTATATATTTTCACAAAAACAATAAGTTGTGGCTAAACACATTTATTAAATATTGACCCGTATTATTTAATTTATTCAACCTATAGCATTTAAAGTCAAACAAACAAACAAAATAAATAAATAACTTTATTTTGTTGATGTTGGATAGCTTGTCCACCATGGATGCTCCTACATCAATTTTGGGATTTTTCTCTACTACCAAAACTTGTATTTTAATGTCTCATATCACCTAATATGTTTTCCAACATTTAAAAGTCTATCCCCTATTATAAAACCCTTAAAAAATGTAAATAAGTACACTCACTACATTCCTTATAGATCAAAGATGAAATGATTATCTATGTGAAAGTATTAATTAATAAATCATTTATTTCTATCTTCTAAATGCACAACCACCACCTAACGAATTAGTCATTGACGGTGATGCAAATTTCACATTTTGCATTCACAATTTACACAATAATCACCTTATTGTATGTTGTAGTTTTCACATTATGTGCATATTGCTGAATTTACAAATTTAAATTTGATGTATTATTGGTTGCATCAATAAAGAAGTTTCATTCACGATCCTTAAGGATTACACCCCTAATTTTAAAAATATTTTCAATCCTATAGAAGCCTATTAGTTTAGGAGAGAGAAGATATTTTCCCTCATTCTCCATGATGTGCCATCATTCTTGTCTTGGTGTTTTCCTTTTGGTTTTAATTTTTGAAGACTTTATGCACATCAATATTCTCCGCCTCTCTTTATTTTTTATCTTCAGCTATTCATCTTGCTACTTTTCTTGAGCGTTGATAGAGAATATTAGTTTATCCTTGATCATATATTTATTCATGTTCTCACAACTCACTATTGATAATATTGTAATGGAGTAAAAGTGACCCTGCAAATGGAAGAACTATGTTCCTTGAGAGCCAATTTCACAACATACATTCAGATATCTCCAACTTGTGAAACTAGCGAAGATATCTAATTAGAGAAATGGTAAGAGTAGATGATATGGATTTTTTGATATGAATATGAGGATCTCAGTCAATGACACCAACGCGATGCGCAAACGTTTATGTGATGTGCTATAGTCTCATATGGACCACAAAAACAAAACTTAGACAATACAGTAAACCCAACTCTATGTTTTTGAAGAACCTAATTGAACCCAGAATCATAAATATACCAATAGACAATATACAATAGAAATATAAGGAAGTATAATAAAGATTTAAATAAAAGAAATGGATAACAAATAAATACAACAAACCTCTGTGTGGTTGATTTCTCTTCAAGGAACCTACACACATGCAAAAGAGGAAAACTGTTGGGGTTATATAGGGACTTGCCTCAGTCAAACCCCTGTTTTGGTGTTTCCACCTCCATGAACAACCAAATAGATTGATATATCAAAAAGATGAATAGATAGATGTTAGGAATAAGGTGTCTCAACCTTGGATAATTCCTATTCTTATTATTTGTTTTGTAAAATGTATTTCTTGCAAATAATGTAATTAAGTGTGAGTGTACATGTCTAGTTGGCATGTTGATGTGTCACTCCACTTGATGTGTCGGCATCTTGATTTGTGTGTAAGGAGATCATGGTTGAAATGGTTATGACGGATTCCTATGACACGTAAGAGCTATTTCTAGGAGATTTCAATGACGAGTGAAGACATGCAAGACATGTGGCAACTGATAAAGTTGAGTACTGTACACTCTTCCTCAATTGTGGGGTTCGGGGCATCGCCTTGAAATTTTTTTTTAGGGTTCCTATTTTCTTGGAGAATGGTAAAACCCTAATACGGCTATCTTTGGAAGTTGCCCTAAAAAGGAAAGCGCATAAGCATTTTTTAGGGTTACAGACTGTGATACGAAAAAAGTGTATTGTTGGTATGATATCGAGCTACTAGATTTGTCTTAAAGTGTCGATTGTCTCCTGAAAGAACTTGCATTGCAAGTGTGTTGTAATTGTTGTGTTGAAGATAATACATTGTGCAGGTTTTGGAGTGCTGGGGTTTGTTACCGAAAGGTTTTCCCCAGGGTAAATCATTGTGTCATTCTCTATTTTCTGTATGCATGGTATATGGCTGCAATATCTTTGTTAAAGTAGTTAACGAATATGAAATTGTAAGGATTTAAAAGAATTTGCACAATACTTTCCTCTAGAGATTAGTGTAGGAAGCTATTTCCGCACCTGAGTTTCCTTACAGGCTTGAGATATAAAAATACCTTTTCCAGTCTGTGAAATTTGCAAACCTAAGAAAAATTTCATCTCTCTTATAATAGACATTTCAAATTCTTTTTGCATATCACCAACAAACTTCATACTCAAGTAATCATTTTCTTGAAAGATAATATCATCAACAAAAACTTCAACAATCAAAATGTTATTATTGTCAAATTTGAAATATAGATTACTATCAACAGTACCTTTAGTAAATCCTAATTTCAATAGATACTTATCCAATCTAGCATACCAAGCTCTAGGGGCTTGTTTCAATCCAGAAAGAGATTTCTTCAGTTTGTATACCATGCCCCCATCATCTGATAGTGAAAATACATCAGGTTTCTCAATGTAGACTTCTTCCTTAAGATCACCATTCAAGAAGGCTGATTTGACATCCATCTAATATACCTTGAAGTCCTTATAAGTAGCATATGCAATCAATAGTCTAACAACTTCAAGTCTAGCTACCAGAGCAAAAGTCTCCTCATAATCAATCCCTTCCTTTTGTGAATATCCTTTGCACACCAATCTTGCTTAATTTCTTACAACTTCACTGGCTTTATTCAATTTGTTCCTAAATACCCATTTAGTAGCAATCACATTCTTGTCTTTAGGTCTAGGCACAAGTTCCCATGTGTTATTCTTTTCAATCCGATTCAATTCTTCTTCCATAGCCTTCATCCAATTTTCATCTTTGCAAGCCTCAACAACATCTTTACGTTCAATTTTAGAAATCATACATACCTCTTCAACAACTAGCCTTCTTCTAATCATCATGCCTTTGTTTTTATCACCAATGATCTGATTTTCAGAATGATTTAATCTTACATACCTTGGAGTCTTCTAATTATTCTTATTTTTAGGTTCCTGCACCTCTTCACCGACAACAACACTATCCAGGTAAACAGTTTCTACTAGATCATTCTATTTCAATTCTTCTATCTAAATTTGTGTAAAAACAACATGTTGATCATCATCATATCCACGTGCGCTGATTTATTAGCCACAGTTCTCATCAACCTTCACATTTGCACTTTCCACTATCTTTCTTAGTCTCTTATTGTAGCACCAGTAGGCTTTTCTCTTTGTAGAATATCCCAATAAAATTCTCTCATCACTTCTTGCATCAAACTTTCCTATATCCTCATCTCTTTTGATATAACATTTGCTTCCAAAAATTCTAAAATACCTCATAGTAGGAACATGACCAAACCATAGCTCATAAGGAGTCTTACTGATATCACCTTTTATATGCACTCAGTTGAATGTGTAAACATCAATGCTAACAACTTCTCTCCAATAGATCTTTGGAACATTCCCTTCAATCAACATAATCCTTGCATCATCCAAGATAGATTTGTTCTTCCTTTCAACAACACCATTATGTTGCTGGGTTCTAGGAGAGGATGATTGTATTGTAATTCCATGCTTCTCACAGAATGAGTCAAATTCACTAGAATAAAATTCTCCTCCTCTGTCAGATCTCAAATATTTCAGCTTCGATCCTGTCTCGGTCTCAACTTTTGCTTTGAATATCTTAAATTTGTACAATGCTTCTAATTTTCCCCTCAAAAAGGCAACCCACATCATCCTGGAATAATCATCAATCAACAACATGAAATATATGTCACCCTGCACACTTCTCATACTTGTAGGTCCACATAGGTTAGTATGCACAAGATCCAGCAATCCATCATATGTTTATTGCTTACTCTTGAAAGAAATTCCTGTTTTCTTTCCCATTTAACATTCCTTACATACCAGATTAACAAGCTTAACAATTTTAGGCAAATCTCTAACAACTTTAGTAGACCTGATCTTAATTATTGAGACAAAATTAACACGACACATTCTCCTATGCCACAACCAACTTTCATCAATCTGAACAATTAAGCAACTTTTCTCACTAGCATTCAAATGAAAGATATTAACTTCAGTCTTAGTTCCTGATGCAATCTCTATACCAGAGGCATGTAGGATTTCCCATTTTCCATTCTTGAATTGCAAATCATAACCTTTGTCAACCATCTGTCCAACACTTAGAAGATTATGCTACAAACCTTCTACATACAAGACATCATGAGTGTTATGCTTACCATCAAAGGAAATATAACCTCTACCATGGATCACACAGGCCTTGTCATCTCCAAATCTTACTATTCCACCATCATACCTCTCCATATTCACAAATTTTCTTTTGTCACTAGTCATATGATGTGAGCAACTGCTGTCAATCACCCATTCATTTTTCTCTTCAACTTTAGCAGCTAAAGATTTCTCCTCAATAGTGCAACATGTGGAATCAATAGGTATTGGTCCATCTTCTTTAATAGCAATAAACACAATTTCATCTCCTTCTGATTCTTCATCTATAACACCTTCATCAGTAGCAGAATAACAGTTCTTCTGATGTTTATACTTCTAGTTAGACTTGTAAGGCTTATCATACTTCTCATGCTTCTCATATCTATCATTCCTATCATGCTTATCAAATTTATCACGTCTATCATACTTGGACATTCTCTTTGGGCACCTAGAAGCAAAGTGTCCTATCTTCTTGCAAGATAAAAATTTCCGAGGCAATTTTCCGTCATACTTACCAGCTCCTTTAGGAAATCTCCGGGAAATCAATGCTTCAAGCTCATCCAATTCTCTTTCTTTCTCTTCCATAGATCTCTTCTCTCTCTATCATATCTGGATATTTTGCATTCATCTGGATCATATTTCTCTGGATCTCATCAATAGAAACTACCTTATGTTTGTAAGTAAGAGGCAATGATCTACATACCTTAGCAA
This sequence comes from Cryptomeria japonica, assembly GCF_030272615.1. NCBI lineage: Eukaryota > Viridiplantae > Streptophyta > Pinopsida > Cupressales > Cupressaceae > Cryptomeria > Cryptomeria japonica. Next base: position 51,552,112 of record NC_081406.1, on the reverse strand, counting down.
CAATTTCATCTTCTTAAATGGTTCCACTAGCACATCTGATACCTAGGACAAGGTCATTCACCTTAGCCATGAAGGTGTTTATGTTATCATCTTCTCCCATCTTTAGCATCTCATACTTCTCTTTCAAACTTTGCAACTTAGCCACTTTGACTTGTTTATCTCCTTCATACAAGGTCTCAAGATTCTCCCATATCTCATGTGCAGTCTAAAGTCCCATTACATTAGTCATCTCAGAATTAGTCAGGGAACTTAGCAATGCTTCTTTAGCTCTAATGTTATTTTCAACATCCTTGATCTCAACAATAGTAACCAGTCCATTCTAAGGAACAAAATAGGCATCCTTTATAATCTTCCAGTAATCCTCTCCAAGACATCTCAAGTGCACCTCCATTCGATTCTTCCATATAGTATAATTACTTCCATCAAACCTCGAACTTTCCTTCTTGAAAATAACACCTCCAATTTCCATCTTGGATCTCCTCAAGTGGTCAAGTTTCTTCCAAAGGATCTATCTCTGATACCAATTGTTGGCAACAAAAATGAAGGAAAACTAAGAGGGGGGGGGGAGGTGAATTAGTTTTCACCGGATTAACAAACTTAACCTTAGACGCAAATCTAAAATTAACTGCAGCAACAAAAAAAATAAGGAAACTGAATCACAACACACAACACCAAGATTTTGATGTGGAAAACCCGGTTAAGGGAAAAACCACAGTAGGAACCTACCCACAATAAGATGATACTCTGCAGTAGTATGTGAAAATTATTACAATGGGGAATACACATGCATTCAAGGTCACTGCCTAGAGTTCACTGCTCAAAATATAATAACCCGAAAGGCTACAACCCTCAGGGAAGGTTCGCTACCTTACAAGGAAGTCTCACTGATTTACAAAATATTTGGACAACAATCCAGAATCAAATGAATTGAAATAGTAGCATCTGCAAATGCTTGATGACAGTTCTGATCAAGCACACATGTCTGCCTTGCAACACTTCAATCTCTTCTCAATCATAATGTCGAAGGATGTATTCTCTTGTTCACACTTTTACCATTCTCTAATAATGTAGACACAACACCAATACCAATTTACATGACTGAAAGTCGGTCAAACCCTCAACTCATAATTACAAAATTACATCACATGATACAAAGATTGAACAAAAAACTAATATAATGGTATACATGACATAAAATGGACCTAAATCAAATGCTCAAACATGCAACACCTCTGAAAAATCATGTCAAGATCAATCGCAATACGATACATCACCAAGAATACCACATAACATGAAGAATATCACCAATTCAGAAAAATCACCAAGAATGCACATAGGATCAATGTGGACCATCAAAACAAATAGGACATAATTAGGAAACACCATCAAGCACATTAGAATCACTTGTAATAGCTGTACCAACACCACTTAACAAATCTTCATCGATGAACATCTGTAACTCAAGAACATTCAAACAATGGCAACTGTCATGAGGAAAGATAACTTGCAGAGCACTAAATCACGATCCATATAAAATTAAGATACACAAGAACATACCAAAAAATCTCCCAAAATCTCAACTCAAGATCTAATCATACCGGAATATACCAGAGGAAATACGAAACTCTGCAAAGCACAGATCAGAAGAACCAAACTGTAAACCGGATCACATGATATGATCAATTAAGCTTCTAGATCACTGAAACCAATATAGAAAGATATAATGATACTATAAATACTCCATACACCAAACCATGATCCCAAGAAACCAATCTACAAGAACCAGAGCAATAATTTACAAGAATATGTTATCAATGACAACAACATTTCCTAGCAGCAACAATGTCCAACACATTGTACTACTCAAAGTAGATATAGATGTGCCTTGGTTCATAAGATCTCTAGATCTTTGGGGTATGAGATTATGGTATGTCTAAGAAGTGAGTGTCATGGTGGGGGAGCCAACGCTACCAAATCTCTATCTATCTGCTTTATTTGAGTATATGGTGAAATTGAAGTGGGGATTTAACAAGTAAAATCCACTTTCTAGCCTAGGTTGTATGTTTTTTGCATGTCTTCTATTGTGCAAACCAATAAATTTTATCACATGGCTAATATAGACCCTCATTTTCATGCTTGTCTGAAGCATCACCTTGACCAATGTATATTCATTTCTTGATATCTCTTTTCCAAGTCAAATAAGTCCAAAATTTCCAAAATTGACTGAACATTTGACCAAAATCCATCAAATTTCACTTCGCTACTGGATACGAAAAGAGTGTATTGTTGGTATGATATCGAGCTACTGGATTTGTCTTAAAGTGTTGATTGTCTCCTGAAAGAACTTGCATTGCAAGTGTGTTGTACCCATTTTGTTGAAGATAATACATTGTGCAGGTTTTGGAGTGCTGGGGTTTTTTACCGAAAGGTTTTCCCCAGGGTAAATCATTGTGTCATTCTCTATTTTTTGTATGCATGGTATATGGCTGCAATATCTTTGTTAAATTAGTTAACGAATCTGAAATTGTAAGGATTTAAAAGAATTTGCACAATACTTTCCTCTAGAGATTAGTGTAGGAAGTTGTTTCCGCACCTGAGTTTCCTTACAAGTGGTATCAGAGCTTGATCAACTTTTGATCCTAGTTGTTGGGTAGGGTTTTTTGAGCTAATCTCAAGTTGAGTGGGAGTTTTTTTTGTGCAGAGCATTCTGGATCTTATTTGCAGATTGAGATGGCAAGTTCCTCATACAGTAGAGTGGAGGTGGAGAAATTTAATGGCACTAATTTCGAGTTGTGGAAACTCAAGATGGAAGACATGCTTGAAGACCACGATCTATGGGAGGCTGCTTCACTTGATGTGAGACCTGCAGCAATATCTCTAGCGGATTGGGAGATCAGGGATCGGAAGGCTAGGGGTCTCATTAGACTCTATCTAGCAGATGTCGTTCTTCTTAATGTTCTTGATGAGACTACTGCAAATTCTTTGTGGACACGGCTTGGGTCTGTGTATCAGGCCAAATCTTTGGTGAATAAGTTGTTCCTGAGAAATAAGTTGTATTCTTTAAGAATGGAGGAAGGTGGATCCGTAACTGATCATCTCAACACATTCAATTTATTGATTGCACAGTTGGCATCATCCGGTGCCAAGATCGAGGAGGAGGATCGATGTATGACCCTGCTTTGTTCCTTGCTGGATTCATGGGACCATCTTGTGATGACTCTCGGAAGTACTATAGTCACATTCTGTATGAATGATGTGGTGTCTTCACTGCTATCTGAGGAGATGTGAAGAAAGACTTTGGATTCGTCTAAGGAAGCCCTTGCTGTTCGCAGGAGATCCAACGACAAAGGAAAGCAGAATGACAATAAGTCAAAGAAGGGCAGATCCAAATCCCATGGGAGTTCTAAGACTCCTGGAAAGTCCAAGGCGAAATGTTGGAACTGTGATAAATCTGGGCACTTTCGGAGGGACTGCAAAGAACTGAAGAAGAAGAAGAAAGGCTCAGATTTAGCTTCCAAAAAATCTCAAGAAGATGGAGATGCTTTTATTGTAGCTTTGGTAGCCCATGCATTTGATGATGTGTGGTTGGTAGACTCAGGTTCTTCTTTTCAAATGACCTCTCATCGAAACAGGTTCTCAAAATATGAAGAGTTTGATGGTGGAAAGGTGTACTTGGGTGATGATTCTCACCTAAAGATAGTTGGATGCGAAAGGGTCACTATCAGATTTCCTGATGGACGAGTAAAGGTAATCAACGGAGTTATGCACATTCCGGGTTTGGCACGAAACCTATTATCTATAAGTATGCTGAATGATGTAGGTGTGCAAGTTGTCTTTTTGAAAGATGGATGCAAGATGATGAGAGGTTCTATGGTGCTCGCTAAAGGTACTAGGAGAGGTACTTTGTTTCAGCTTGATGCATGCATTGCTCAGTGCAATATTTCTTCAGTTTCAAAGAAAAGAGTGACTATCACTTCATCCCCACCATCTGAACGAGCAGTAAAGATGACTGTGGCAATGGGTTCTGATGGCAGTGCAGTAAGTGTACCTAAGGGTGTAAACACTTTGGAAGGCAAGATTCTTGCAGAAAAGACAATGTTGTGGCATATGAGATTTGGCCACATTGGTGAGAAGGGTCTTAAGACCTTGAAAACTAAAAATCTCATCGAGGGGCTAAATGATTGTAATCTCGAATTCAATTTCTGTGAATACTGTGTTTATGGTAAGCAAAATCATGTTCAGTTCTACTCCAGTTCTCACAAGTCTTCTAAACTTTTGGATCTTATTCATTCTGATGTATTTGGTCCTATAAAAGTTCCTTCTATCTCCAGTTCTGTATATTTTGTATCTTTTATAGATGATTACAGTAGAAGGACTTGGATATATTTCCTGAAAAGTAAGACACGGGTTTTCAATCGGTTCAAGGAATTTAAGGCTCTTGTGGAGAATCAGACTGGTAAAAGAATCAAGTGTGTGAGAACTGATAATGGTGGTGAGTTTTGTTCCATAGAGTTTGAACAGTTCTGTAAAGAACAAGGAATTGAGAGACATAAGACAACTCCTTACACCCCGCAGTAAAATGGAGTTACAGAGAGAATGAACAGGACACTGATGGAGAAGGCTAGGAGTATGCTTAGTGGAGCTGGTTTAGAACAAAAGTTTTGGGCCGAAGCTGTGGCCACTGCCTTCTATCTGGTTAACAGATCTCCTACATCAACTCTTGTTGGTAAGACACCCATGGAGGTGTGGTCTGGTAAGAAGCCTTCAATAAGACATCTTTGTGTTTTTGGTTGTGAAGCTTATGCACATATTCCAAAGGAGAAAAGATCTAAGTTGGAAAACAAAGCTGTCAAATGTATTTTTATCGAATATAGTGTTGGTGTGAAAGGATACAAGCTTTGGGATCTTGTGACTAGTAAGGTGTTGCATAGTAGAAATGTTATTTTCAGGGAGCTAACATCTTCTCCTATTGTGCTACAACCAGATGAAAAAGAAAAGGAAAAAGATGTTGTTTAGTTTCCTCCTACCCCTGAGAAGACTGAACAGAGAGACCATGTTGGGTCTAATGATGAGGAGAGCTCTAGCAGCTTTGATAGTTCGGAAGAAGAGGAAGAACAACCTCAACCTCAGCCCTTGAGGAGATCCATGAGAGAAAGAAAGCAACCAGAAAGGTTTGGTTATTCTATGTTAGATTCCAGTTGTGCTTTTGCTTTGATTACTAACACTGATGAGCCTAGATCTGTGAAAGAGGCTTTGGGCATGGAAGATGTAGGTTCCTGGATTGAGGCTATGGATGATGAGATGGCTTCATTAGAGAAAAACAAAACTTGGGACCTTGTACCTTTGCCTAAAGGGAGAAAATCTGTTGGCTGTAAATGGGTGTTCAAGAAGAAATTTTGTGCAGATGGCAGTGTTGAAAGGTACAAAGCTAGATTAGTTGCAAAGGGGTATTCACAGGTAGAGGGAATAGATTATGGTGAAATATTCTCTCCTGTTGCAAAGTTGACATCCATTAGATTTTTGTTATCTCTTGTTGCATCATATGATTTAGAGATAGAACAGATGGATGTGAAGACAACTTTCCTTCATGGTGATTTGGAGGAAGAGATTTATATGTCATAGCCTGAGCACTACATTGTTAAAGGCAAAGAATCCTTAGTTTGCAGATTAAAGAAATCTCTATATGGTTTGAAGCAATCTCCTAGGATGTGGTACCTTAAGTTTGATGCCTTTGTGTTGTCAATTGGATTTGTAAGATCGAAATCAGATCATTGTGTTTATTTCAGAGTTGAAAATGATCGCCTTCTTATTGTTGCATTATATGTTGATGATATGTTGCTGATTGGGAAGGGTAAGGGTATGATTTGTGATTTTAAATCTCACTTGTCAGCACAGTTTGAGATGAAAGATCTTGGGGCAGCAAGGTACATCTTGGGTATGGAAATCAGTAGAGATAGGTCTAACAGAAAACTTTGGTTGAGTCAGAGGAAGTATGTGAAGTCTGTGTTGGATAGGTTCAGCATGGCAGATTGTAGACCACTATGTGTTCCCATTTTAGTGGGAACAAAGTTATCTGTAGATGATTGTCCAAAATTTCCTAGTGAGGTGGAGGACATGAGTAGAGTACCTTATGCTAGTGCAGTTGGCAGTCTTATGTATGCTATGGTCTGTACTAGACCAGAGATTGCCCAAGCAGTGGGAGTCCTGAGTCAGTTTATGGCTAACCCTGGATGGGTACATTGGGATGCAGTTAAGCGAGTATTCAGATATTTGAGGGGTACATCAAATTACTCCATATGTTACCATGGTAACTCTTCTGGACCTCCGCATTCAGTTTGTATTCATGGGTTTGTGGATTCAGATTGGGCAGGTGATATTAATAGTAGGAGATCCACCAGTGCTTATGTGTTCACTATGTTTGGTGGTGCCATCAGTTGGATGAGTAAGCGACAACCTATGGTTGCTTTGTCCACTACAGAAGCTGAGTACATGGCTGCTACTCTTGCTTGTAAGGAAGCCATTTGGCTTAGGAGATTGTGTTCTGATGTTGGTGTTGATGCAGAACATATTACTATTTGGTGTGACAGTCAGAGCGCTATTTGCCTTGTGAAGAATCCAACTTTCCATGCTAGAACGAAGCACATTGATGTGCAGTTTCACTTTGTGAGAGATATGGTGGAAGATGGAAAGGTAAATTTGGAGAAGGTAGATACTGTGAGGAATGTTGCAAATGCATTAACGAAACCAGTGGGCACTGCGAAGTTCAGATGGTGTTTGGAGTCTATGGGCCTTTTGGCCTATAGCGGTTAGTTCCTGTTATGTTTCTATTGCTCTTACAAGGTGTTCGACAAGTGGGAGAATGTTAGGAATAAGGTGTCTCAACCTTGGATAATTCCTATTCTTATTATTTGTTTTGTAAAATGTATTTCTTGCAAATAATGTAATTAAGTGTGAGTGTACATGTCTAGTTGGCATGTTGATGTGTCACTCCACTTGATGTGTCGGCATCTTGAATTGTGTGTAAGGAGATCATGGCTGAAATGGTTATGATGGATTCCTATGACACGTAAGAGCTATTTCTAGGAGATTTCAATGATGGGTGAAGACATGCAAGACATGTGGCAATTGATAAAGTTGAGTACTGTACACTCTTTGGAAGTTGCCCTAAAAAGGAAAGTGCATAAGCATTTTTTAGGGTTACAAACTATGATACAAAAAGAGTGTATTGTTGGTATGATATCGAGCTACTGGATTTGTCTTAAAGTGTCGATTGTCTCCTGAAAGAACTTGCATTGCAAGTGTGTTGTAACCGTTGTGTTGAAGATAATACATTGTGCAGGTTTTGGAGTGCTGGGGTTTTTTACCAAAAGGTTTTCCCCAGGGTAAATCATTGTGTCATTCTCTATTTTCTATATGCATGGTATATGGCTGCAATATCTTTGTTAAATTAGTTAACGAATCTGAAATTGTAAGGATTTAAAAGAATTTGCACAATACTTTCCTCTAGAGACTAGTGTAGGAAGTTGTTTCCGCACCTGAGTTTCCTTACAATAGAAAGATAAAATGATCAAATAGATAGGGGATGTGACGAATCCCAAGATGTTCAGAGATGAGATAGATAGAATGATAGAAATATATTACCAAAGATGCTTGAGAAAGCCAAGAAAGTTGCAAAAGATTATTGTGAGAGCTTGAGAGTGTTGTAGCAAATGTGAGACTATTGTAGAAAGAGAGAGAGAGAAAGAGAAAGTTGTGAGAGCCAAGAGAATAAGATAGATTGTTTGAAGAACCCATAGAGAGAAAAATAGAGCTTGAATAGAGAGAAAAGATAGAATTAAAAGATAGAATCAGAGGAAAGAAGAGGCCAATGGACCATTTCCAATGACAAGTGTCAAAATGCACATAATCGACATTTGAACATTAATATGTCGTAGGACAAATGTGCGGCATGTGGATGTCTGTGTGGTACGCTAGTGTCCAGACAAATCACGCTAAAAAATGACAAGTGGCGAGAGAAACACATGGCTAACATGAGACCAAAACTAAAAGATAGATACTGGAAAAGGTGTTCTGAGAATCTTGAGAGGGAAAAGGCCGATGCAAGGGCTAAAATGAGCGTACTTAAATGCTAGGGGATTGGACACTAAAGTGGCTACAAAAGTGTAGGCGGAATTGCAAAGGGGTATGCAATTTTTTACTCTAAAATTATGCTAATGAGTGAAGGCAAGTTAAGCTTGAAATAATTTTCTTGAAGCTACTCCAAGTTGGTACATGCTCCACTTTTTATATATTTGATTTCCATTCCTTTTCATTAAAGTATCCTTTGTTCAAGAAAATCCATTAGTTTTTTCCCCACCTTGAATGTGTGATCTTGATGATGCTACTCATATATAGACCTAGGATTGTCTTAATACTTCTTTAGTCATTTCTTTATCTATACGTTGATTTTCTTAATCCTCTCAATAATATTTTTTCTCGTATTGATCCAAACTAAATATAAATTTTGCATCCCTCTATTGTTATCCTAATGAAATATTAAGTGGGTTGGTAGTAACTCCACAATTGTGAGATTGTTGAGTGTAAGATAATATTTTATTCTACATTGTTATATCCCTACTATTATAGTTAGTGACTAGATGAGTTAGATTTCTATGAAAAAATATTTTCTATCATTTTGAGGATATTGTAGTTGTTAGTAGTTTCACATCCATATTTCCTAAACTAATTGAATCTATATTTGACATAATAGACTTAAGATATAACCAAAATACACCTAAACAATTATTTGATGGACACAAGATCATTTGTTGTCTTCTTACAAGAAACTATAACATGAAGCTTGTGCAATCTATTTATAGCATACAATAGTGGTGTTTATGCTTAGATATTTAAAATTATCCCATAAAATCCATTCAGGTTCTCTCCCATGGTCTACTAGGTGTAGGCATATACAACATCTCTTTTCTAAATTTAGGCTTTCTTGCGATGTTCTTAATCCTCTAAATAATTTTGAAACTACTTACATTTTATACTACTTAAATAAGCTCTCTTTCTAATCAATCATTGTTTTAGTGGAGGTTAATTTCTACCCCAGGTTTGACTTAAGCAAACCCTATATAGACCAAAATTTATCCTCTCTTTTCTTTGTGCAAGTGATAGATATGACAACTGAGAGTTACAAATCCATAAAATGCAGATGGAGATACACAAATTTAGATTCAAAATAAGAGAAAAACCTTTGTCACTATCTATTAGTCAGAAGTGTGATACATTTTTACTAAAATTTTAGGAGGATGATCTATAGAGAATCGTAATCTAGATTTTGCACATCTGAGTTTATGAAGAAATCCCCAGGATAGTGGCACATATGCATAGTGACCGACACTTTTAAGCCCACATTTCAAAAATAGGTTGCTCTTTGTATCACATTCTAAGATTTGAACTTATTTCCTGATTTACAGTTTTGTACCTTCCTATTTATGATGTTTCTTGTCAAAATCCCTAGTTCTTTCATCATTTCTCTATCTAATCATATCCAATCATATCAAAATAAAAAATAAAATAATCAATCAAAGTGCCTAGCTCTCCTAAGGGTCTAAAGTTGGGCCTAATTGGTTATTATCCAATGAATATTGATGGGATTGGGTTTGATACCTAGTATGCATGTTTAGACTAGTGAACACCCATTTTCTAACATATTTCACCAAATACATAGAAACCATATTTTCAATGAATATACGATCATTTATTGTCTTCTTACAAGAAATTATAACACACAGATTGTGCTATCTACCTATAACATACAATAATGATGGCTATGCTTAGATATTTAAAAATCTCCCCTAAAAATAATTTAGATTCTCTCCCATGGTCTACTATGTATAGGCAAAGGCATATGCAACCTCTTGTTTCTAAACTTAGGCTTTCTTGCAATGTTCTTAATCCTCTAACTAATTTTTAATTTACTTACATTTTTTATCAATATGCATATCTATGAAAATGGAACATAGATATGTTCTTACCAATAGCAAGAAAAAATAAAAATGTTGAAAGTATGTGCTTTAATTATCATTTATTTATTTATTTGATGCTTATTACTTTTCTTGACAAGTGTATTGTAGTGCATCTTTAAGGTAGGAATCAATATTGCCTTAATTAAAGTATGTGCTTAAATTATCATTTATTTATCTACAACATTGATTTTTGTAGATGTGATTGTTGTGGATAAGATGATGTTGTTAGTTGTCATTGATGTCACCATATTGGTTGGCATTGATGTTTTTGTTGTTCCTGATCTAGAATGTGTGTTCTCAGAATCTTTGGTGCTCCAGAAGATGTGTTTTTGGTCCATATATTTCAGGTTATGGGATATGGTGTTGATCGTCGGTATTAGTGTGTATCTTGGTCCTATTCTTATTCTTGTTGCTTTGGGCAAGATGTATGTGTTTGAATTAAGTCCGAAATTCGAGGATGTACAGTGGCTTGTGATGTAGCATGTGTACCGTGATTTTTTAGATCCGAAATTTGTAATGAGTGTAGCATGTTGATTGATGCGGTGTGGTCTACTAATCATTCCTTTCCAACACTGAAATGTTTAGTATTGACCTATTTCAGATCTTTGTCTTGGCCAAATTGGAAGACCATGCTTCCCAGAAGATAGTATATATATGAGGATGATTTGATTGTGTTAGATATAAAAATGTGTGACATTGTTTTGAGGATACGCAAGATTGGAAAGGAAATATTTGACTATTGGTGATATGTGTGAGTGTGGTGGTATCGAGGGATCGGAAGCAGTCTAACTTGCAGATTGTGTTGTAGATTGTGTTTCAGTGGTAGATTCTTTCTTTCTTTCTCTCTTTCTTTAACAATGAGCCTTTTTTTGGGTAGTAAGCCCACCTACAGTGAGCATTCTGGTAGTGAGCTACCCTTTGTAAAAATCACCTTAACCAGTGTTTTATTGAGAACCAACATTCTCTATGGTTTTTACCTTCTTGGGTTTTCCACATAATATCTAGTGTTCATTGTGTGATCTACTATATGTTTCTATTTTTCATGCTATATCTGTGATAACTAATTATGTTAGTTAGGATTCAGAGGTGAAAATAATAAAAGTAATCATTCTAGGTAATCAATTGATTCACCCCCTCATCTCAGTTGCCCAAATATTCAACAATTGGTATCATAGATTTTCTTCCTTGGAGAAGAGCTTAATTGGTTGAGGTAGATCCTAATCTGATGGCACATAAATTGACTATTCCTATCTTTGAGGGATTAGACTATACTTTCTGGAAAGTGAAGATGAGAGGCTATCTAATATCCTTAGGATACAATAAATGGAAAGAAGTGGAAACCAAGTATGTTCACTGACAAATGGTCTTAACACTCCAAATGAGATTCAAGCTTATGAAGAGAATGAAAATGCAAGGTATGCTATCTTTAGTGCTTTATCTAGGACTAAATTGACAAAGGTTATTTCATTGAATACTACTTATGAGGTCTGGGAAAAGTTGAGAGACATCTATGAAGGAAATGACATAGTGAAAATATCAAAGAAGCTAACAGCTAAGTGCATTTATGAAAATTTGAAAATGGAAGAAGGAGAGGACATAACTAGCTATTTTCAGAAGGTTGATAGTGTGCTAAATGAGATCAGAGAGCTTGGTGACACTTTCTCAGATGAAGATACAATTGAGAAGATCTTAATGTCCCTATCTGAAAGCTATAGTGACAAGATATCGGCTATTGAAGAAACCTATGATGCAAAGAAGTTCACTAGAGAGAAGTTGTATGGAACTCTATCAACGTTTGAGATAAGGAAGTTTTGAAAAGATAAGCCTAAGACTGAATCTGCATTTAAAGCATATGAGGATGACCAAAAAGATATAAGTTCAGATAAGATGGAAGAGAACTTCGTAAGGAAACTAAAGAAAGGAACCAACAAGTATAAAGGTATGTTACCTATTAAATGTTTTAGATGTGGAAAGATTGGTCATATTACTACTAGGTGTCCGATAAAGAATTCAAGACAAAAGTCTAGAGAAAATAAAGGAAATTTTAATAAGAGAGCCTATTATGTCAAAGATGATGTTGATATTTTAGATGATGAATCAAATTATGAAGATGGTGATTACTTATTTTTAGTAGAAAGGGATGTTCCTAAAATTGATATCCCTAGGACTGTTGCTACTACTTTATGATAAGCTGAGATATTAGCTCTTTTATTCCTATAACTGATAATTTTTTGCCATGTTTTAATTTGTATAATGAGATAGTGTTTGAGTCATATGATCTATTAAAGTTTGACTATGTGCATTCTAGATGATAACTAAACCCATTAAATCCTATTTTATTTTGACCAATTATTCTTTTTGCCATGCAGATTATTCCTGTTGCCATGCAGATTATCTTAGGTGATATCATATGTGAATGTATAAGTGTTATGATTAATTAATTTATATATGTGTGTGTGTGTGTGTGCTTTTATGTTCTATCTTTTTAATTGCAGGAATAAATGAGATGTTGTAGAAGCAGTTATTATGTCATGTCATAACTGGCAGTTGGATATATTCAAGGAGCGGTTAAATATTCAAAACAACAAAGAGAATAGTGTGCGTAAGAAGCAACAAAGGAATAGCAAGACACACCAGATTCATTTATGTTTGGCTTAAGCAAACATCAATCTTGTAACACCGCCATGCTATAATCTTGGTTGCAGTTTAGCAGAGATCCATGTTTCCTGTGGATTAACTCCTTCTGTTTGCTGTCATAAATATTTTTCGCCTCATTTCATCAGTGTGACCTAGATATTAGGAAGTTGTTATAGTTTTCTTATAAATAAGAGCCTACACCTCTTCTCGGAGGTTAGAGATAGGGGATTAGAAACAGAGTTGCATAGTATTTTTAGAATTAGAAGTATTTTATTTCATTTCATGTGTTGTATCGACCTTTGAAAAACAATGATTAAAAATGATGCTATTCTGAGTATATAAAATTATCTTTGAAGTTTGGATACACTCATCCAAGGGGGCCCACTTGGTGAGTATTCCTATGCACTCATTAGATTCAGTTTTACTTTTTGCTGCAGTAAATGTTCTAGCGATTGACTGTTCCTACAACCACTGAAACCAGATCCTATGATTGTTCCTACAACCAAAGTAGACAGAGTAATTCCTGTTTGTTAGCTCTAAACTTAGTTAACAGTTCTTTAATTAGAATTTTTTGTCAATGCTAAGCTTTCCTATAGCCATTTAGTTGTTATGATTCTTGCTTGTTTATTTCAAATAGATTTAGTTGTTGTAGTAATGCAGAATAGCTATCGCAAGAACTTAGTGCATATATAGTGCAGACCCATTTCAAGTAATACGTCCCTGGGTTGACAAACAAATGAACTTCAATTATGGAGATAACAATTACACAAAGCGAATGACCAATCTTTGGGTTGAGACTTTAGCTCTAGTTATTGTTCCTATTGGTGAGGCAAACATTTTTGGCACTATTGTTGGGGATGGTGTCAAACTAAGAACCTGTTATGGTTATGAATTTTCAAGCTTTCAATATAGTTGTTTTTGATAACTTAGTTTGTTTTAAGTAATTCTCATGAATCTGCATGCATATATGAAGAATAGATGCTCAAGGTAGATTCCTTCCTAACCATCGTAATCATGTAATAATCAATCCATATGAACCCCTAGATGTAAATCCTTTTGCTGCACTTTACCAAGCCCCAGATAATTTGAATCCCCTTGAATTTGAACTTTCTGAGAACAACCTTCATTTCCTCTTTGGACCTCCTAAAGAGGAACTTCATTCAGTAACTCCTCCAAAAAGATCAATGCAAGGAAATCCACCCCCTGGTGGGAATAACCCACCTCCACCTGTGAACCCAACATTTGAGCTCCCTATTTCTGATTTGCATGATAATGCTAATCTCAAGAACATCCCAACTTCTTCCCTTCCTAAATTCTATGGATTAGTGACAGAGGATCTCGACACTTTCCTGTTTGAATTTTATGTCCTCTGTAGGAGTTATGATTATACTATAGATGCTCACAAACTCAAAACATTCCCTGCCACTTTAAAAGAATCAGCTTTGAGATGGTTTATGAGTCTAGGGAGTAGTACAATCACTACATGGGATGCGATAAAACGATTGTTTCTTGTGAAATATAAGGATTATATTAGAGGGATTAATTGCCATGGGGATGATATTTTTAGAATGACACAGAAGGAAGATGAGAGTCTAGAAGATTATCTAGAGATATTTCTATTCAGTGTCAAGAAGTCCAAGCATAGTACTCTAAATGAAGATTCTCTTGAGTTAACCAGTGATGAATGCACATATTCTTTGGATCTTATGGGAGGAGGTGACATAACACAATCAACATGGAGTGACATTGGACAAATTTGTCAGAAGTATTTTAGATCTTCTTCTAAGAAGAGTAGGTGTTTCAAGCCAAGAATTTCTTCATCAACATCCAATAATGGAGTTTCTTGAATGAAGCTTAGCCATCTTTTGAAGGATTTTAAGGAGGATATCATTAATAATATGGCTACTCAGTTAGACACACTTTTAGCTATGAAGAAGCATGAGGAAGCTAATGCAATTCTTGCAAAATTCTTCCCACATTGTAGACAAAAGAAAAGAGACTGCAGATGTAAGATGGTTGCAAATATTGAAGTTCTTGACTTCAAGACAATACAAGGAGATGATGAACAAGTTTTCTATGTTGCTCAATGGAGGCCAAATTTTCCAAGACAAGGTGTGCCTCTAGATCCTCTTTCTTTTTCTGGTTATAGTAGAAATTCCTATGCACAATATAATCAATGGCAATCTCCATATGCTCAAATTTTTGGAAATGATCAACATTGGTATAATCCTCAAGGCCAAGGGCAAAATTTTGCCAATCAAACTCCATAGTGGCAGAAGCCACAAGGAAATTGGTCTTAGCCTTAGGGACCATGGCAACAATTCCAAGGGAATTGGCAACCTACCCCTTAATGGAGAGGAGGTTAGCTATGGACAAACCAGTCATCTGGTTATCAACAACCTCAGCAACAACCACAACCACCTACTATAATGCCTCCTCCTGTTGCCAATACCGTTCCACCTAAACCTACATAGCTGCCCACTTAACCCATGCCAAATCCTAATAGAAAGCCTCAACAAAAACAACAAGTTTATTCAGCTGATTCTAATCAATACCCAACTTATTCACTTTCTATACGTGATATTCACCTTAGATCTAGAACAACTTTACCTATCCCATCCCCTTCAGTTATAACTGAGATACAAAAGGAAAAGGAAATATCTAGCCCAACAACCCAAATACCTCAAAATAAACAAACACCCCCATTTCCTCAGAGGTTGCAAGCTAAAGAGATTTTATAGGAAGATGAAGTAAATTTTGATATCATAGATCAACTGAAACACATGTGTTAAAATTCCATTGTTTCAAGCTATTAAGGATGTCCCTATTTATGGTAAAGCAATTAAGGAGGCATGTTTAAAGAAACCTAGCATGAAGAAAAAGAATCCACAAATAGTGCATGTAATGGATCAATTGGCTGATATTATGTTAAGAAAGGTTTCAATTCCTAAATATACTGATCCTGGTAGTCCTATTGTGAAAATAGTCATCAATGGCACTCAGATAAAGAATGCTTTAATAGATTTGGGAGCATCCATTAATGTAATGATAAGAGATATTATGTAGAAACTTGACATAACCAGTCTCAGGCCTACACCTACAGTCCGGCAGCTTGCTGACAGTTCCACGGTTCGGCTTGATGATATGGTTGAGGATGTAGTTGTTACTTTGGATTCTTGGGAATATCTTGCAGATTTTACGATCCTGTCTCCTAAAGCCACATTGGGAGGATACCGGTTATTTTGGGGAGACCTTGGCTTGCTACAACTAATGCATATATTGGATATCAGTCAGGGGATATGACTATTTCTGATGGAAATAGTACCAAAACTTCGGCTCTATATTCTCTTGCTAAGCCCGAACTTGATCAAGACCAAGCTGTTTGGCCTAACACAGGAGAAGAATTTGAAGGAGTCAACTTTGTCAATCATCTTATGATGATTAATAGAGAATCATTCATACAACTTTAGGATGATGATTCAATCCTCTATAAAATTTTGGTAAATCAATTAAAACAAGAGCAACAGTCGTAGGAGTTAACATTAAATATTATAGCATCATATTTTTCTGCAGCCACTGACATATTGCATACACTGTTGCCGCAAGAAGTCTACACTTCTCATCTTTCTGAGGCATCTCAAGTTGATCTAAATAAATATTTGAATATC
Source organism: Cryptomeria japonica (assembly GCF_030272615.1). Classification (NCBI taxonomy): domain Eukaryota; kingdom Viridiplantae; phylum Streptophyta; class Pinopsida; order Cupressales; family Cupressaceae; genus Cryptomeria; species Cryptomeria japonica. The sequence goes on along the minus strand of NC_081406.1, from coordinate 51,535,794 downwards.
AACAATCAACTCATAGAGATTCAAATAATATGACTAGTTGAGCTGCTTAAATGTCATCAACAGGCTTTTGCGTGGGATTACAAAGACATGCATGGAATTGATCCTACAGTTTGTACCCATTGTATTTATATAAAAGAGGAATATAGACCACTTAGATAGCCACAAAGAAGAATTAATCCTGCATTAAGAGATATATTTAAAGAGAAATTACAAAAAATATTAAATGTTGGATTTATCTATCCTATATCAGATAGTCAATGGGTGTCACCTCTAGTCGTAGTTCCAAAGAAAGGAGGTAAATGGTGGGTATGTATGGATTATAGATCTTTTAACTTAGCAACTAGGAAGGATCATTTTCCATTACCATTTATGGATCAGGTATTAGATTCCTTAGCAGGGAAGCGATACTTTTCATTTCTGGATGGATTCAGTGGCTACAACCAGATTCAAATTGCTCCTGAGGATCAAGAAAAGACTACATTTACTTGTCCTTGGGGAACATATGCATATTCTGGTCTTCCTTTTGGGTTATGTAATGCTCCTGCTACTTTTCAAAGAGTAGTAATAAGCATATTTTCAGATATTTCCCAGGACAACATGGAGATCTATATGGATGATTTTACCACTTATGGTTCAAAATTTGAAGAGGCATTGAACAATTTGAAGAAAGTTTTGCAGTAGTGTGAAGACTACAATTTATCATTGAACAGTGAAAAGTGCTTTATGATGATGCAGGAAGGCATAGTTCTTGGTCATCATATTTCTATAACTAAAAATACAAGTTGACCCAGCCAAAATAGAAGTCATTCAAAACCTCCCTGCACCTAAAAGCAAAAGGATGTCAGAAGTTTCCTTGGTCATGCTGGATATTATAGAAGGTTTATCAAGGATTTCAACAAAATTGCAGGACCTTTATATTGTCTTTTGACCAGGGATATGGAGTTTAATTGGACCTATGCATGCCATGAAGCTTTCTTGAAGCTCAAACATGCATTGACTCAAGCACCAGTATTCAAGGGTCCAAACTGGTCATTACCTTTTCATATTCATACAGGTGCATCAGATTATGCCATAGAGCAGTTTTGGGACAAAAGATTGACAATTCGGAGAATCCAATTTATTTCATCAACAAAAACATGCAAGGACCTAAGCTTAATTATACTGTCACTGAAAAGGAGATGTTAGTAGTTATATATGCACTCAACAAATTCAGGGATTATATCACAAGAACTAGATATATGTGCATATTGATCATACAACAATCAGATATCTCATGAACAAACCTTCAATTATAGGAAGATTGGCTCGATGGTTACTATTGATGAAGAAATTTGATATTATAGTTGTTGATAAGTCGGGTAAATCCAATATAGTTGCAAATTATCTTTCTAGGCTTCAATTATAGGATGATCCTATAGCCATATATGATGCTTTCCCAGATGAACATTTGTTCCTGATAAAAGCACACACTCCTTGGTATGTTGATATTGCAAATTATTTAGTTGCTAATAAGATGCCTACTCATTTTTCTCCTAAAGAAAGAAGATTGTTAGTTGAGAAAAGTTTTAATTTCTCATGGATTGTTGATTGTTTATTTTATACTGGACTAGACCAAGTCATGAGAAGATGTGTCAGAGAAGATGAAACATATGATATCCTTCATGCATGTCATGATGAGCCATGTGGAAGACATTTTGTTGCTAAAAGAACATCACTAAAATACTTGGCACTTGATATTATTGGCCATCATTGTATAAGGATGCAACACAATATACTAAAAAATGTGATAGATGCTAGCGAATGGGTAAGCCTACTAGATTTGATGAAATTCCATTATATCCCTAGATATTAGTTGCACCATTTGATAAATGTTGATTAGATTTTGTTGGGCCGATTGATCCTCTTTCAAATAGGAAATCTTATATTCTAGTATTCACTGATTATGTTACAAAATGGGTGGAAGCACAAGCTATGACATATGCAAAAGATAATAAAGTAGCCGAATTCCTCTATGAGGAAATATTTACTAGGTATGGAGTTCCAAGAGAGATTGTTTTAGATCAAGGACCACAATTTACTTCCATATTAATTGCAGCATTGGTTAATGAATATAATATCAGACATAAGAAGTCTACTCCATATCATCCACAAGAAAATGGTCAAGTAGAAGTTACAAATAGGGATTTAGAAGCCAATCTTACCAAGACAATAGCTCTTCATAAGAAAGATTGGTCAAATAGACTTCCTAAAGCCATATGGGCATACATAACAACATGGAAGACACCAATTGGTTTTACACCTTTTGAAATGGTGTAAGGAAAAACAACAATGATGCCCATTGAGTTTGAGCATAAAACTCTTAGAACAACTCTGCAATTGAATGTGACTCTCTCAGAAGCACAAAGAGACCACATCTTGCAATTGAATGCTTTGGATGAGTTGAGGAAGTTGGTTGTCCAACATACAGAGCTTATTCAATATCAGCAAACTAAATGGCATGATAAGTATATAAAGGAGAGAAACTGACAATTGGGCATTGCTATATGATTCTGGATATAAGGATACTATGGGGAAGCTACAGACAAGATGGTTGGGCCCATATGAAATAGATGAAGTTTTTACAAATGGAACAGTTCGCTTGACCATAATAGATCCAGTCAGATTCAAACTTCTAGGCAATGGTCATCGACTATGCCTCTATCATAAGCCTACAACCAAAGAATAGTTCCTACAACAATTTGCCAACCAAGACCAACCAATAGTTCCTATAGCAACTGGAGAAGTTAATTCAATATTTGACGAATAGTCTCCTATCATAGTTCCTGTAGCAACTAGAGAAGACATTAGAGACACGGTTTCTGCAGCTTATGCAGGGAGCGTTCTTAGTCATCAACCTTAAATTATTCATGCATGCTTTCATAATAATTATTTCCATTCCTTATGGAAAAATCATTCTTCGACAATAATTTTATCATACACATCATCCCATTTCATATCTTTGTCTATCATTTCATTCATTTCATGTCATCTCATTTCACGTTTTAATCGCTAATCGTTTCATGCAACATTAATGAGTACGACTGCAAGTATGTATATTATTTATTTTTTTCTTAATTATACATTTATTATTTCTCTATGATTATTGCCTATTTTTATTTGCATAATCTGTGTACCCCTTCTCCCTGTCCTTTTTCTCATGTGTGGACACGTGCCATCTTAAGTTGGGGGGGTGTTTTATGGTTTGATTTCCAAGTTGAGTAATTGTCTGTCCTTATTAGTAATTTGTTTTAATATGCCTAACATTATTTTTGAATAACATTCTGTGGCACGAGTGAGTAGTTCATCCTGCTGCCGAAATCAATGAAAGATACTGGAAGTAAGTAAAGTATTTCGGAACATGTATTTTCAATTCTGCAAGTTATTTCAATCCTTCATTATGCTGTGGAAATTGTTTTGAGAGCTGAGTTAGTCATGGGAGGAGCTCCTATATGCCATGAACTAGTAATTCATGACATGTTATTGTAGGATGTTTAGTGTGAGCATTACTTCTGTATGTATGGGTGGAATGATTATTTTCTAAAAATAATGTATTTCAATGAAGAAATTGCCCATTAATTCATGCGTACATATAACGAAAGAGATGCCTCTATCAAGGGGTTAAGAGTCATTGCCACAGAGCAACGAATAGCTGAAGTCACTGGGTTGCTGCAGGAGGGGGAACTATTTCCTAAGTCAAAGGATGAGAGAAGCACTAGGGCAGAGTTTACTCACCCAGCAGATGGACCCCTACGTGTGGACAAGTAGGGAACCAGACGGATATCTCTTCCAGGGGAATGACCCCAAGTTGCATTGTATGTGATGTGATGGAAGGTACTCAAATTGGCATTCAGTCCATTTTAAATTACTTATTCATTTACAGCATGGTCAAAGGGTGAATGTTCCCAATTTTTTGTATCATCTTATTTCCATAAGTGCAAAGGAAACACAAAAGGGTAGAAATCATTCTGTTAGTCATCATGGATTGATTAAATTGTCGGTAGAACATTTTCTCAGAGATGTCTCTCAGATGACATGGGGGGCATTCGAAGATATCTTGCAATTTAGGGAGGAAAATGATCCTACTGCAGAAGAAATAGTAGCCCAAGAGGAAGATATCAGAGAACCCTCATCTCCTAGGGTTTCTATAGCAAATGAACCTCCTGTTGCCAATGAAGCCTTGCCTGTTGGAGAGGAAATGGTAATTGAACCAAATATTGAGAAGCCCTCCACTCATTTTCAAAGTGGAGAAACATCTTCTAGAAGAAAAGGGAAATAAATAGAAACAATTGACACAGAGGAAGAAACCATAGAGCAGCCTCAAGCAGCGCAGGTTTCTCTTGCAGCTAAAAGGTGCAAGGTAAAAGAAAATTCTCTTGTAGCAACACCTCCTGCAAAAACTTCTCCTACAGCCACTCCAAAAATGAATTCGAGAAGGAGTCGGTGGGGTAAACAGAAAACTAAAGCAGCAGGGAATATGATTGAAGTCATTTCCTTGGAAACGTTTGAAGAAGGGCATAGAAATCAAACAAATATTCAACCACTGGAAGAACATGGAGCCGACAGACTGTCAAATTTGGCACATGTAGCAGAACAGTATGAAGAAACGATTGAAGAAATCTCATGCCCTCAGGTAACAACTCACATGTTCCCTTCATCTCTCACTAGTTTATCTATTACACTTACATTTTATAGACAGTGGGAGATAGAAAGGGCTAGGTTACAAGGAGTTATTGATAAACAACAAAAAGAGATTGAAAAGAGGGATAATCAGATTATGGAATTGCAAGCTAAAGTAGACATAATTGCCAATATGGTTCTTGAATTGATGCAATGCAAGGCTCTTCCGAGGGTTTATGCTTTATGTTTAAAAGAGAAGTTTATATGTTTCAAGCTAAACCGTATTGTTAGGGATCTTAGTCATTCTCTAGATACCCCACATGAATTTTATAATGTTTATCAAAACTCTCCTCCAACTGTTAGGAATTTGTTATGTGATTTTATTTGCATCATTATGTTGTGACTTCTGACAACGAATGGAATCCCTTACTATACATTGGTGACATTCAATTAAAAGCATTAATATCATGGATACAAAATGAAATCGGTATGGGGACTCAGGATAAAACATACAAAAAATTGGAATTTGATTGTCCATTACCACTCAGAGCTGAAGACAAAAATCCATGACTTATTTACTATGACTAGCATAAATTGTTAACAAGACCCGATGTCAGGAGCCAGGTTTTACCAATGAGGGAGGAAACATTCCAGGAATATGAAAATTTGGTTGAAAATGAAAATACAGTTGCAGTTGAGTGTTTGGTTCAGTGCTGGAATAATCTCCTAGAAGACCTAAAGGAGGGTGAACCCCATTCACTGCCTAATTTTCATGCAGCCACACAAAGAGCTCCCAAGTACATCCACTTGGGTAGGGCAAAGAGGAATAACTGGCTACCCTTGATATTTCAACCACCTATCCTTATGTGGCCATTAATGGGATGCAGGGTTATAGAAAAACCATATGAAGAGGCGACAAAAGAAGCCAAATGGGATAGACTAGAAAAGATGAAGGGGTTTTATTGGAACTTGGCTACAGGAGGAACAGAACAGGGAACCATTGGCGACTTAGGAGTCAATGCTCGGATAAGAAATTTTTCTCCTACTGGAGGATCAACAAGAAACTAAGTTGGGGGGCATGATGAGATGAGATATTAACTCTTTTATTCCTATAAATGATAAGTTTTGCCATGTTTTAATTTATATAATGAGAAAGTGTTTGAGTCATATGATGTATTAAAGTTTGACTATGTGCATTCTAGATGATAACTAAACCCATTAAATCTTGTTTTGTTTTGACCAATTATTCCTATTGCCATATAGATTATTCTTGTTGCCATGCAGATTATCATAGGTGATATCATGTGTGAATGTATAAGTGTTATGATTAATTAATATGTGTGTGTGTGTATGTGTGTTCTTGTATATTCTATCTTTTTAATATCAGGAATAAATGAGATGCTTCAAAAGCGGTAATTGTGTCACATCATAAAGGCAGTTGGATATAATCAAGGAGTGGTTAAATATTCAAAACAACAAAGAGAATAGTGTGTGTAAGAAGTGGCAAAGAAATAGAAAGGCACGCCAGATTCATTTATGTTTGTCTTCAACAAACATCAATCTTGTAACACCACCATGCTATATTCTTGGCTACGCTTTAGCAAAGATCCACGTTTCCTGTGGATTAACTCCTTCTGTTTGCTGTCATAAATGTTTTCCGCCTCATTTCATCGACATGACCTAGATAGTAGGAAGTTGTTATAGTTTTCTTATAAATAAGAGTTTGCGCCTCTTCTCAGAGGTTAGAGACATGGGATTAGAAACAAAGTTGCTTAGTATTTTTAGAATTAAAAGCATTTTATTTCATTTCATGTGTTGTATCGACCTTTGAAAAATAATGAATAAAAATGATGCTATTATGAGTATATAGAATCATCTTTGAAGTCTAGATACACTCATCCAAGGGGGCCCACTTGGTGAGTATTCATGTGCATTCGTTAGATTCAGTTTTCCTTTTTGTTGTAGTAGATGTTCTAGCGATTAACTATTCCTGCAGCCACTGGAACCAGATCCTGTGACTATTCCTACAGCCAAAGCAAATAGAGTAATTCCTGTTTGTCAGCTCTGAACTTAGTTAACAGTTCTTTAATTAGAATTTTCTGTCAATGCTAAGCTTTCCTATATGTTGGTATATGATTCACCAACATGTTGATAAGATGATAATGTATGTTGTCATTGATGTCAATAAGTGCAAGTGAATTGGTATGCAGATTGGAAGAAGTTGGTGAACCGGTATGAAGAGATGCAGTGAACCAGTGTCGGGGTTTCATTGAGTGTGACTACCGGTTGGTAGTCTCAGCTCTAGGGTTTCCAGTTTGGCAATCTCGCTTGTGCGATGCAACTGATGACATTATGTGATGAGTTAGCTAAGAGATGAAGATGAGATCATGATGCCATGTCATTTTTGTACACGTGAAGGATTTCCTTGAGGATCTTACATGTGAAGATCGACTGCATTAAATGTCTACCTCGGGAATGAACATTCTTCTTAGCATTATGAGAAGAAAGCATGATGAGTTACTGATTTCTATGTATGGTGAAGAATGGATGATGCAGATTGTCTTGTGATATGTTTGAAATTGTATTGCTCTATGCAAAGTGTTTGGATGTTCAGGATTAGACCACTTGTATTGTAAACCTAAAATGCTTAGGGTTTAGGGTTTATGCTACTGACCTACCTATTGTCTATAAGGTTGATGATGTTTGTTATTGTAAGTTGTTGGCAAATATTGTGTGTGTATCCGAGTGATGAGATACTTGCTAGACCAGTGAGAGAAAACTGCAGAGTGTGATTGCAGAGTAGAGGAACTGGAAAGGATCTACCTTAGCATATAGTGTTGTTATTGGATCAAAGCTTTACTTGTTATCTTCTAACCATTTCAATAGAAGGAAAATCCTTTTGCCGGGTAGTTTTAATAGGCTTACTGTAAATCCTCTAACTAGGTGACTCAAGTTCATCAAGTTCTTTAAATCCTCTAGCAAGGTAACCTTTAATAGGGTTTCAACCTTTAACAGGGTATATAGTCATCCCTTAACCGGGTGATCTTTAACAGGATTGGTTCCTAGCAAAACCTTATTGTAAAGTCTTTAATAGGACTAGGCTCCTAAAAGAGCGAGCTTCAAAAGAGTTCAAAAACAATCTTGTGGGTATTCATCCCCACCGTGGTTTTTCCCATTTGGGTTTCCACATGAAAAAACTGTGTCATGAGTTGTGCATTTTTCATATGATGATTAAGTATTCTTTGTTTAAGTGATTATGCATGCAAAGCTAATGGTTATGGTATTGGTGACACACCACATGCATATGTTTATGGGTGAAGTAGTTATCAAATATTAAATGTATTTAAAGTGTTCAGACTTACCAGTCTATGCTATCTAAAGTCTTACTATGTTTAACCGGTATTGCCATGGTTAAGTTCAGTGATGAAGCCAATTGTTTAGTGTTGTTTTAGCTTGATAAGTTGTTGGAAATTTTTTGTCTGTACTAATTTACCCCCCCTCTCAGTACCATTTAGGGTATTTGTTGTTCATCATTATTCATCAATTGGTCTCAGAGCTACTCTAGGTCCTTAGTGATATAAGCTTAACCACTTGAGGTAAAAGATCTTGCCTTAATGATGAAGAGGGAAGGTCCTAAGTTCAATAAAGATAACTTCTAAATATGGAAGGACAAAATGAAAATCTATATCAAGAGTTTGGGTGCTCAACACTGGAGCTATGTTGAGAATGTCTATGTAATTCCCACTGTCACTTTAACCGATGATCAGAAAAGAGAGATTCAAGAAAATGGGCAAGTCATGGAAGCCCTTATTAGAAGTTTGTCTAATATTGAATTCATTGATGTAAAAGATAAGGACACTCCTAAATATGTATGGGATACATTGTAAACTATTTATGGCAATGATGAGCATGCAAAACAAGCTAAGGAAGAGAGCCTTAGAGGAAAAATTGAAGACATGAGGATGGTTGAAGGTGAGACCATTCAGAAATATGGCATAAGAATCAAGACTATTGTTGGAGATATCAAGAGCACTAGTGGAACAATTTATCATCCCATTGTTGTCAGTAAAGTCTTGAGATTAGTGTTACCGTTCTATGCAATTAGAGTTTTTGCTATTTAGGAACTAAGGTCTATTGACAAAACCAAGGTATCCTTAGACTCTATCATTGCAAAGTTAACTGCATATGAGTTGATTAGCTATGATGGCAGTGTTCAGAAGACCGAGTCAGCTTTTAGAGCATCTATTGCACCAACCAGAAAAGGAAAATAATCAAGTACCAGTTATGAATCCATGCAAAGTAGAGGTATGGATGACGAAGAGATTCTAATGGAGTTTGAATCTCTTCTTGCCAAGAGACTTCCAAAAGGTACTAGAAAATATAGAGGTAAGCTTCCTTTAAAATGTTTTTCCTGCAATAAGATAGGACATATAGCTGTTAACTGTCCTAACAATGAGAATAAGGATAAACCAGAGATGTTTAGAAAGTATAAAGGAGGAAATAGAAGAAATTGTCTTGTTGCAGTGGATGAAGGTGTTATTGATGAAGAATATAAGGATGAAGAGAATGAGGACATAGTGATTGTAGCTATAAAGGAAGAAATGTCTGACAAGAAAGCACTTGCCTCTCACACTGACAACTCTAATGAGTGGATAATTGATAGTGGTTGTTCTCACCACATGACTGGTGATCAGCAAAAAATTTTGTCTCTAGAAGAATATGATGGAGGTGTTGTCAGATTTGGCAATGATGCACCATGCTTGGTAAAAGGAAAAGGAACCATCTCCCTGAATGGAAGGAGTAGTGTGGATGATGTCTACTGGGTAGAAGGTTTTAAGCATAACCTATTGAGTGTTTCTCAGCTAAATGATAAAGAACTCATTCTAGAGTTCAAAGGTGGAGTCTGCAGTATAATTGGAAAAAGTGGTGAACTTATTGCCACCGGTAAGTAGGCCAGAGGTAACTTGTTTCAGTTGAAAGCCAAGATAAGTCGGTGTCTGATGACAGTTGGATATGGCATAGGAGACTTTGTCATATGAACTTTGATAATATTGTAAAGGCTAGTAAGATCAAGGCAGTAAGAGGATTGCCTTTGATGAACAAACCGAAGAATTATTTGTGCAGAGAATGTCAACTTGGGAAGATGTCTTCCTCAACTTTCAAAGGTAAGTCTTTTTCAACAGAAAACTTACTTGATCTTGTGCATATTGATTTGTGTGGTCATATGAAACCTAGAAGTATTCAGGGAGATAGGTATTTCATGATTCTTTCTAATGACTGCTCAAGAATGATGTGGGTCACATTCTTGAAAGACAAGTCAGAGGCGTTTGCAAAGATCAAAGCCTTTAGAGCATTAGTAGAGAAGGAAAGTGGTCAAAAGATAAAATGCCTAAGAACTGATCAAGGAGGTGAATTCATTTATGATAAATTCAACAAGTACTATGAAGATAGCAGTATCAAGAGGCAGTTGTCTTCCCCCAAGGACACCACAATGAAATGGCATAGCAGAAAGGAATAACAGGACTGTAGTTGAAGTGGCTAGAACAATGTTGATCCAAGGAAAGGTTGCTCACACTTTTTGGAGAGAAACGGTGAGCACTACAGTCTATACTATGAACCAGGTACTCATCAAGAAAGGTAGAGTTAAAACCCCGTATGAGTATTGAACCGGGAAAACTCCCACTATGAGTTATTTTAAAGTGTTTGGCAGTAAATGTTACATCAAGAGAGGTGAGCATTTGAGAAAGTTTGATGCTAAATGTGATGAAGGAATATTTTTGGGATATTCCACTAAGAGTAAAGCTCTCAAGTGCTACAACAATAGAACATAAAAAATTGTTGAGAGTATCAATGTCAGGGTTGATGAATCCCCTGAGGAACCTGAGGAAACCTACAGCGAGGAAGTGGAAGATGAACCGGGTATAGCATTCTAGGAACTGGTTAAGAAAGAAACAAGTAAAGATCTCAGTGTTCCTATATCGGTAGAAGCTGTAGTAGGTGAAGAAGAAGAGGAAAAACTAGCAGAACCAGCTAGAGTCATTCCTAGGTATGTGAAACTACATCATGATCCAAAGCAAATAATGGGAGATAAAGATGCATAGATACTCGCAAGAAGAAAGGTGAAAGAAAACTCTTACATGATTTCTGAATTGGAGCCCAAGACTTCCAGAGAAGCACTTACAGATGAAGATTGGATTAAGGCAATGGAAGAGGAGCTAGACCAAATAGAAAATAATGCAACGTGGTCCTTGGTACCCAGACCTGAACACAAGAATGTCATAGGTACCAAATGGGTCTTTAGGAATAAGCTAAATGAAGAAGGCACAGTTGTGAGGAACAAGGCAAGACTTGTATGCAAAGGATATGCTCAGGACGAGGGAGAAGAATATGGAGAAACCTTTTCTCTTGTGGCTAGACTGGAAGGTGTCCAGATGCTACTTGCATTTGCAACATTCAAGGGATTTAAGGTTTATCAGATGGATGTGAAGTCTGCATTCTTGAATGGAATCCTAGAAGAGGAAGTCTATATTGAGCAACTGGATGGGGTTGCCTTATCAGAAGATAGTAACATGGTGTGTAGATTACACAAAGCCCTGTATGGATTGAAACAAGCACCTAGGGAATGGTATGAATGGTTACACTCTCATCTTGTGAACATAGGATTTCAGAGAACAAGTGAGGATAGCAACATCTACCTAAAATTTGAAGGTGATCAGATTCTGAACTATGAAGTATTTGTAGATGACATAATCTTTGGAGGAGATGATAAAATGAGTCATTCTTTTGTAGATGAAATGAAGAAAGAGTTTGAGATATCTCTGATTGGAGAGATAAAGTTCTTCATTGGTTTACAAATTTAGCAAATGAAAGAGGGTATCTTTATTACCCTGTCCAAGTATGTCAAAGAGGTATTGAATACCTTTGGCATGGAGGAGAGAAGACCGGTTGGTACACCAATGGTGACAGGCTGTAAACTAAGTAAGGAAGATGATTCAACGTTGGTGAATGAGAAGGAGTACCGGTCAATGATTGATAAGTTGCACTATGTGGTGCACAACATACCAAATATTGCTCATGCAGTGGGTTTAGTAGCTTGTTTTTCATAAAAGTCCAAGAGAATCCCACTTGGTAGCTGTCAAGCGGATTCTTAGATATCTGAAAGGAATAGTTGACTATGGATTGTGGTATCCATATAATGGTGACTTTAATCTCAAAGTATATACGGATGTCAATTGGGCAGGTAATGTAGATGACCGAAAGAGCACAATCGGTGGAGCATTATTTCTTGGTGGAAGACTAGTCTCCTGGACAAGCAAGAAGCAGAGTTGTACTTCTCAGTCTACAAATGAAGCGGAATATGTGGCAACATTTATGAACTGCACTCAAGCAATTTGGATGAAATATGTATTGGAAGGTTTAAAAGTACCTATATTTGAACTAGTGAGTATATTTTGTGACAATACTAGTGCAATCAATATTTCCAAGAATCCGGTATTGCATGCTAGAACTAAGCACATTGAGCTCAAGTATCATTTCTTGTGAGAGAAGGTTCAGAATAAGGAGGTTGTACTGGAGCATATTTCCAGTAAGGAGTAGCTAGTAGATATATTCACTAAGCCCTTACCAAAGAATAAAGTTTTGTGCTCCACATCAATCAGGTACTACAGTGTCAAATCTTTCAGGATTGATGTGTCGAAGGATGCTACTCCATAGGGGGAGAAACATAGTGGAGAATGGAAGCTTGTGCCTCCACTTTGGCATTGTTGTCAAAGGGGGAGAAGATATCTGATGTATGGGGAGAAGAAATCTGATGATGCAGAATATAATGGTCTATGATGTTTACAATTGCAATGCTACACTGAGTATTGCCATCAATGCCAAAGGGGGAGATTGTTGGCATATGATGAACCGACATGTTGATATGATGATAATATATGTTGTCATTGATGTCAATAAGTGCAAGTGAACTAGTATGCAAATTGGAAGAAGTTGGTGAACCGGTATGAAGAGATGCAGTGAACCGGTGTTTGGGTTTCACTGAGCGTGACTACTGGTTGGTATTCTTAGCTCTAGGGTTTCCGGTTTGGCAATATCGCTTGTGCGATGCAACCAATGGCATTCTACGATGAGTTAGCTAAGGGATGAAGATGAGATCATGATGCCATGTTAGCTTTGTGCACATGAAGATCAACTCCATTAAATCTCTACCTCGGGAATGATCATTCTTCTTAGCGGTATGAGAAGAAAGCGTGATGAGTTACTGATTTCTATGTGTGGTGAAGAATGGACGATGTAGATTATCTTGTGATCTGTTTGAAATTGTATTGCTCTATGCAAAGTGTTTGAATGGTCAGGATTAGACCGCTTGTATTGTAAACCTAAAATGCGTAGGGTTTAGGGTTTATGCTACCAACCTACCTGTTGTCTATAAGGTCGACAATGTTTGTTATTGTAAGTTGTTGGCAAATGTTGTGTGTGTATCCAAGTGATGAGATACTTGCTAGACTAGTGAGAGAAAACTGTAGAGTGTGATTATAGAGTAGAGGAACTGAAAAGGATCCGCCTTAGCATATAGTGTTCTTATCAGATCAGAGCTTTACCTGTTGTCTTCTAACCATTTGAACAGAAGGAAAATCCCTTTGTCGGGTATCTTTAACAGGCTTACTGTAAATCCTCTAACCAAGTGACTCAAGTTCATTGATTTCTTTAAATCCTCTAGCAAGGTAACCTTTAACAGGGTATATAGCCATCCCTTAACCGGGTGATCTTTAACAGGATTGGTTCCTAACATAACCTTATTGTAAAGTCTTTAACCAGACTAAGCTCCTAAGAGAGCGAGCTTCAAAAGAATTAAAAACAAGCTTGTGGGTATTCATCCCCACCGTGGTTTTTGTTACTACTTATCAAATTGCCATTAGTTTCATATCCAAAGTCATACTATATTCTAGTCGGTTAGTATTACCAAATCATGCAGTCAGTACACACAGAGAAGTCGGTATGAACAGTCTAGTCGGTTACTAAAGAAAGCAGTCATAGAACACAGTATTCATCGAGTTGTTTATCGAGTAAAGTTTCATGGCTACCGAGTGATAAAGTTAACTCACTGAGTTGATAATCACCAAGTGAAACGTTTTACCAGATACATTGAACCTGAACATGCACATGAAAATGTGTTACAAGATTGAGGCACATCTAACCGTTTTTGCATTGGAAATTGCAGTATGAGATTGTGTATGATTACAAGGCCAATCTAACCTATGCGATATTTTGTTTAGTTATTCATTCGAAGAATCTTTTTGTAAGATCGAAGCAATGAATCAGATCGCCATTGTAAGAGATCTATATATACGGTTTGATTCTAGGGTTAAAAAAAAAAGATACATGATGTGATATGAGATAAAATAAGAGATAGCAATGTGTATGCATGAAGGAAGATTGTTATAGAGACACATAGAGGTCACCGAGAAGGTTATCAGTGAATAGTCGAAGAACAGAGTAAACAGAAGGGTTTACCGAGTTTCATTATGGGTTAGCGAGGTATGCTACAAGCTAGGTAATCTTATTCAGAGCACATAGAATCAGCTTTAGCATTTCAGATGTAAAGTTGCAGATATTTGTAAAGATTATATTGAAATATTTTTAAGTTGTAAGAGAAACCTTTAACAGGGTAAAAGACTCTAACCAAGTCTATAAATTGTAAATCCTTTAACCAGGTGCTACACTTATATAGTGTTGTAAAAATCCTTTAGTAAGGTAGATCTAACTGATCTTAATACTCCTAACAGGGTAAGCTATTAGAAATAGTTAAATGTAGCTCTAACCGAGCATTCTTTATTATTGCAGTAGTGAAGTTGTGGGTGCCATCCCCACCACAATTTTTCTCTCTAACCAAGAGTTTCTGGGTGACCAAAATATATGTGTTGCGGAGTGAATCATGTATGATTGTTATCTGTTGATTATAGTTTTATTTTATGTTACTGCACTATTCTGTTTATGCATAACAGTAAGGTTATTATCAAGGAAAAGTTTTGGAGTACTGATTCACCCCTCCCCTCTTAGTACATTAGCTTTCTATATTGAGCCTAACAATTGGTATCAGAGCTTGAATCTTGGAAAAGGGTTTAACTACCTAAAGAGAAAGATCCTAGCAATGGAAGGCTACAAACAATCTCAGAGGATTGTACATCTTCAAGAAGAGTTGGATAATGCAAATCAAGTGATTGCAGACATGCAGAGGCAAATGCAAAAATCTCTAAAAGTAAGGAGAAGATTATCTGATGACTTGCAGGATTCTCAAGAGCTAGTGGAACAAATGGAGACATCATCTGAGAACAGTATATCTGAAAAAACTAAAGAAATGATTGGAATGTTGAAAGAAAAGAATAAAGCATTGGCTGATCAACTAAAAGCAATGAAAAGAGAACATAAACATTTCAGTACACAAATGATTAAAAATCTAGATGCATTAAAGATAGCTGAGGATAAAGCAAGAGATCTACAAAGAGAGAAACAACAACTTGAAGCTCTAGTATTTGATAAGGATGATGAAATCATAAGGTTAACTGGTATTCAACAAAATATGACAAATCAACTAGGTTATGCACATCATGAAGCAATTCTGAAGAATGATGAAAATCAATCATTGAAACTTGAAGTATCAAGGTTGACTGGTGAACTTTAAATAGAAAAGAAATCCAAAGAATCATTGGAGAAAAATTATGAAGCATCAAAGATGTTGGATCAGCAACTGAATACAAGAAGACTCTACAAAGATGGAGGACTCAGTTACAAAGGAAAAGACTCTACCTAGAAAGGAATTCATATTACCGAGAGAGGAGAATAATCAAAACAAGCTGGAAAAAGGAATAACATCAAAAGGAAGAAGCCTATTTGCTACTACTGTGGAAATCAAGGTCATACTACCAACATATGCCAAATCAGAAAAGGTAAGCAACCGAATATCTCTAAGTCCAATGGATATTGTTATAATTGCAATAAATATGGTCACATATCTAATCAATGTAGGGCAAAGTCTGTTAACAACCATCAGAAGGCAAAATTCAAAGGGTTTTGTAAAAACTGCAATAGATATGGACATAGTATCGAGAAGTGCTGGTTTAAGCAAAAGAACTACATGAAGTATCCACACCGAGCAAACACTGGAGGTTACCGAACTCACACAGATCCTTACCGATAATATGCAGCAGTACCATGGGATTACAATACAAGTATATGGTGTGAATGTTGTGGAAGATATGGACATATAAGTGCCAACTATTTTATAAGGTTTGGAATGAACAATCGGAGATCATGGAGAAATCCCGGTATGGCATGTTTTCATTGTCACAAAGCTAGACATTTAGCTGGAGATTGCAGAGATCAACCGAGAAGAGACACTGAGGAGATAAAAGAAAAATTCAAGATGATTTGGAAAAAGAAAGAAATTATGTCTGATGAAGAAAGCACCTTACCTACCGAGTTAGGTGCATCGATTTCAAATTAGTCAAGAAAAGGTATGAAGGGACTGCATTCTTTAAAAGTTAAATCATAACAGTTCCTATTTTATTATGAACAAGAATTCAAAATATGCATAGGTAAGATGCAATTAGTCAGTTTGCATACTATACAGGAAACCTGTCAAGTCGGTCTATACAGGAAACCTGTCAAGTTGGTTAATAAAGCAAAGTTGGGTACTCGGTGAAAACAGAAAATGGAGTAAATAGATAAAAGGTGAATTGAGTGCATTTAATATCTTGACCTAACTTGCATAGAGCTTGATAAGGTATTTTTGAGTACTTAAAAGTGTTTTCGCAGTCATTATCATTCACCCAAGTTTTCGAGAAGCAGAGCAGAGTGAATCAAGTGATCAAACTTCATTCAGAGCAAATATTCAAGGTATTTACATCAATCTATTCACATTGTTTAGCTGGTTTCTGATCTAGTCAAATTGCTAGTGTCTATCGAGTGTGAAGAGTAAGTCACTTGTAAACCCTAAGGATAACCTGTCGAATTTTACTCGAGATCTAGCATGGCGCCCAAGATCCAAGACCCTGTAGTTGTCCAAAATGTGGAGAAGCCATCTTTGAAGTATTCCCTAACTCCTAAAGTCGCCTCAGAACCAGATGATAAAACTGCATTTTCACTCATCCCGGATCGAGTCTTATTGGTAGAAGATGTCAGATTCTTTACCAAGTGTCGTGTTGAGGAACTTGGTCATGTAGAGATTAGTGACACATATGATGAACTGTGCACTGACGGCAAACTGGATAGTAAATTTGAACATATCAGAATCAAGGGATTAACTAAAGCCCTAGTCTATCCTCATGTGTTCAAACCCCAATGGGTTAAGTTTGTATTGAGTAGAGTACATGATGATTTCATGTGGCTACAAGAGCAACCGTTCAAGATCATGAAGGAAGTCATTCACCTGATCACCGGATATCCCATCTACGATCATGCTCGTGCACAAAAAATGATATCACAAAAGGAGCTAATCAGTCTAACCGAAGTAGAATCCAATTATAGAGGACTGAAATTGAATAATGTCACTGACGCTGAACTAAAATTTGCAATCAGAGTTATTGGTTACTATTTCTTGCAATCTGCAAGGGAAAACAGTGTACCATGTGCTGTAGTGGACCTGGCCTACAAAATAGTAAAGAAGGGAATGGAAGTAGACTTATGTGAAGTGCTACTAAAGAACTTATTTGAGAACCTGAACACAATAAGGAAGCTGAAGAAGAACAACTCGGCAAACACACTAAAGTTCGGTTCACTACTTGTCTATATGTTTTTCTATTTTGAGAAGTTCTTTCCCTCAGTCGGTAAAGTATTATGGGAACTACACTGACCTATCACCCATCAAATCAATGATTACATCAAGAAGTTAGGAGATAACTTTAATGATATCATGGATGATTACTTTAGTAAATTCCAAGAGAAAATGCACAACAGGTACAGGATCCCACCACAGCTGGTCGAAAAATACAAGGACAATATATGTTTTGAAGTCAACACTGATTATTACTATGTAAATGTTGTTGAACTGAGGATTCAATCGTTGCAACCAATGGGTTATGAAATTGATTATGATATCACACAACAACAAATTGATGCCTATCTATCATTGCCAAGGCATGCAACTGAACTAAGGTATGGAACCTATGAAGAGGTGAAGGAGAAAGTAAAAATGAGCATTGTAGTTCCTAAGGCTACAAGAAAAGCTACAAAGATGATAAAAACTTTATCTGAGAAATTTAGAGAAGAATCCTCATCTACACCTATCAAAGGCAATCTTGCCATTACCAAGGAAGAATCAGAAGCACAGGAGGCCGCAATAACATTGAGCACAAAGTTGCCAAAGGGAAAAGTTCTAAAACGAAAGAAACGGGACATCACAAAGGCCCTGCCGACTCCACCAATAAAGAGACCCAACACCAGAGCATCAGCTGCATCACCGAGCAAGAAACAAAAGACTGTTGCCATTCCTAAGGTAGCAAAGACTTACAAGAAATCTACTCGGAGACTCATTTTGGCAAAAGAGTCAAGTGATACAGAGTCTGATGATGCAAACAAATTCTAGATTGTAAAGAGCAAAAAGGTAAACATTCACAGTGTTGAAAACTTTAGTGCCAATCTTAAAGAATACGGAGGATTTACAAGATTTAGATATGCTAAGTATGAGTCTAGGAATAATGATGAGAAACGACAGATTGAAGAAGCTATCATATGTACACTTCTGAAATTTTGGTTAGCACCATTAGAACTAGCAAAGTCACTTTTGAGTGAACTCTACTCACATATTGATAACTGATGGAAATATGCAATGGATTCGGAGAGACAAATAAGAGAAAGAAGTCTTGTCCATTTATTTCCTGACATGTCTGTAGCTGAAATCAAGGAGCATTTGTCCACATACAATTCAAAATTTCTTGTGAAATAGAGAGCCTTAAAATTGATGAATGGTCTATATATTGATGTGGAGAATGAGACTAAGGCCAAGTGGCAGGAGATCTTCAAACAAAAGGATGTCGGTGAACAATCTCAAATTGAAATTGTTGATGTCACCGAGCAAGGTCCAGACCTAGTTGACACTATACAAATTGATGAAGATGTAATGGATGAAGCCGCACCGGAGCAAGAAATGATTGAAGGCACCACTTATGAAAAACTTGTGTCTAGTGAATCGGTCTTAGAACAAGTTCAGCCTTATCTGCCAGTGAAGCCCCCAGTCCCAACTGAAGCTCCCAAGGACACCGAACAAGTTACCAAAGGTAACAAATCTGAAGCTGCAGCAAACACAACCAAAGATCAAATGTCTCAAGCACAGAAAAGCACAACAAATATTACAGCTAAGACCCCTAGCACCGAGCCATCCAAAGACACTGCAATTGCTATAGGAACAGTCCAAAGTGTTGCATCTACCAAGCAACCTACCAAGGGACAACAAGCCTCACAAGCACTTGTCTTAGTGCCCCAGACCAAAGGAAAAGAGAAGAAGGTAAGAAAGCATGGTTTTAAATTTGAATTATCTAAATCGATTGTGTTGCCCAATGTTGACATTTCCAAATTAAAAGGACAAGCACTCACTGAATTCAATGAACTATGCAAAGCAAAGGCCAAACAAGAGAAGCAACTGGCCATACAGAAAAAGAACAAGGTACTTCAAAAGGTTAGGACACTGCTCACAGAAATGCTACCATCAGCAACAGTGTCAACCGATGCAGCCATCCATATTTAGTTGGATGAACTCCTTAATCAGATTGAAACATCTGGAGTTGATGCATCCGAGTACCTAAGCAAGCTCAAGGATAAAGAGCTCACAACAAAAATGATAGAGGAAGTCCAAAAATCAATTGCTGTTGGCAAGGTAAAACTTGTCAAATTCATTGTTGAGTTGTCCCCTCAACTCAAGCACATTCTTTATTTATTCCAGAAATTGTGTACATTTTCTTTATTTATTAAAGACATCAAAAATAAAACTGATGCAATTGAGAAAGAGATCACCGATCTTTCATCCAAGTTGACCACTAAGCCTAATTCAGTTCAAAAATTTTACAAAAAGCTACAACAGCTCATGGCTCAATAGTTAGAACTGAGGAATGAAGAGCATAAAATTAGGATGGATATAATGACCCTTCAAACATTATTCCTTCCTCATCTCTCATCAGTCCAAGAGCAGCTCAACCGAGCTACAAGCTTATCAACTACCCAAGAGGGAAGCACTCTTGATGGCTTGATATCACTCTTATCTGATATTCAAGCACATAACTCATTAATGGAAAGTCTCAAGGACTCACTCTCAGTCGCCCTCACTGACGCCCGTACCAAGTATAAGACTATTTTTGATCAGTTACCGCCTCCGGATGCAAATTAAGTTTTTAATGTTTGTCAAAAAGGGGGAGTAATATTATGTTACTACACAGAGGAAAGCCCAGCAAAGGGGGAGTAATTCTACACTTGGAGAGTAGTACAGTTTTGATAACACAATTTTGAGTATGGTATACAAGGGGAGTATACCAAGCAGAATATACAGAGCATTCAAAGCACACAAGTACAAAACATAACCAAACATGCAAAATTCAAAGTTATGTACAGGATAATGATAAGGGGAGTATATCTGCATATACTATTGACTATTGTACATATTGTCAAATATACTCATTTTGTCAAGTATATAGTTTTTTTTTGAGTTATGACTTTGTAAGTAGTTTTTGTCAAACATCTCAACTAATGTCAAAAGGGGAGATTGTTACTACTTATCAAATTGCCATTAGTTTCATATCCAAAGTCATACTATATTCTAGTCAGTTAGTATTACTGAATCACGCAGTCGGTATGAACAGTCTAGTCAGTTACTGAAGAAAGCAGTCACAGAACATAGTATTCACCGAGCTGTTTACCGAGTAAAGTTTCATGGCTACCGAGTGATAAAGTTAACTCACCGAGTTGATATTCACCAAGTGAAACGTTTTACTAGATACATTGAACCTGGACATGCACATGAAAATGTGTTACAAGATTGAGGCACATCTAACCATTTTTGCATTGGAAATTGCAATATGAGATTGTGTATGATTAGGCCAATCTAACCTATGAGATATTTTGTTTAGTTATTCATTCGAAGAATCTTTTTGTAAGATCGAAGCAATGAATTAGATCACCGCTGTAAGAGATCTCTATATACAGCTTGATTCTAGGGTTAAAAAAAAAAAGATACATGATGTGATATGAGATACAATAAGAGATAGCAGTGTGTATGCATGAAGGAAGACTGTTACAGAGACATAGAGAGGTCACCGAGAAGGTTATCAGTGAACAGTCGAAGAACAGAGTAAACAGAAGGGTTTACCGAGTTTCATTATGGGTTACCGAGGTATGCTACAAGCTTGGTAATCTTATTCAGAGCACATAGAATCTGCTTTAGCATTTCAGATGTAAAGTTGTAGATATTTGTAAAGATTATATTGAAATATTTTGAAGTTGTAAGAGAAACCTTTAACAGGGTAAAAGACTCTAACCAAGTCTATAAATTGTAAATCTTTTAATCAAGTGCTACACTTATATAGTGTTGTAAAAATCCTTTAGTAAGGTAGATCTAGCTGATCTTAATACTCCTAACAGGGTAAGCTATCAGAAATAGCTAAATGTAGCTCTAACCAAGCATTCTTTATTATTGCAGTAGTGAAGTTGTGGGTGCCATCCCCACCACAGTTTTTCTCTCTAACCAAGAGTTTCCGCATGACCAAAATATATGTGTTATGGAGTGAATCATGTATGATTGTTATCTGTTGATTATAGTTTTATTTTATGTTACTACACTATTCTGTTTATGCATAACAGTAAGGCTATTATCAGGGAAAAGTTTTGGAGTACTGATTCACCCCTCCCCTCTCAGTACATTATCTTTATATATTGGGCCTAACAGTTTTTCCCATTTGGGTTTCCACGTGAAAAATCTGTGTGTCATGAGCTGTGCATTTTTCATGTGATGATTAAGCATTCTTTGTTTAAGTGATTATGCATGCAGAGCTAATGGTTATGGTATTGG
Organism: Cryptomeria japonica; assembly: GCF_030272615.1. Lineage (NCBI taxonomy): Eukaryota > Viridiplantae > Streptophyta > Pinopsida > Cupressales > Cupressaceae > Cryptomeria > Cryptomeria japonica. The sequence goes on along the minus strand of NC_081406.1, from coordinate 51,514,088 downwards.
TGACACACCACATGCATATGTTTATGGGTGAAGTAGTTATCAGGTATTAAATGTATTTGAAGTGTTCAAACTTACCGATCTATGTTGTCTGAAGTCTTACTATTTTTAACTGGTATTGCCATGGTTAAGTTCAGTGATGAAGACAACTATTTAGTGTTGTTTTAGCTTGATAAGTTGTTGGAAATTTTTTGTCTGTACCGATTCACCCTCGCTCTCAGTACCATTTAGGGTATTTATTGTTCATCATTATTCATCACTACAACCATTCAATTGTTATGATTCTTGCTTGTTTATTTCAAATAGATTTAGTTGTTGCAGTAATGCAAAATAGCTATCGCAAGAACTTAGTGCATATATAGTGTAGACCCATTTCAAGTAATACGTCCCTGGGTTGACAAACAAATGAACTTCAATTATGGAGATAACAATTACACAAAGTGAATGACCAATCTTTGGGTTGAGACTTTAGCTCTAGTTATTGTTCCTATTGGTGAGGCAAACACTTTACATGCTAGAAGAGATAGAAATGAAAGGCTAGTTGATAGTGGATATTCAAATCATATGACTGGTGACAAGAGTAAGTTTATAAAACTTGTATGATGGTGGTACGGTTAGGTTCAAAGATGATCAAACAACACAAATTGTGGGAATTGGTTTTATTTATTTTGATGGAAAGCATAACACTGACAATATTTACTATGTGAAGGGATTGCATCATAATCTTCTAAGTGTTGGATAGATGTGTGAAAATGGTTACAATGTTGTCTTTCAGGATGATGGTTGTGAGATCCAAAAAGGATCCGGAATTGTTATTGCACTAGGAAAAAGGACTGGTGGGAACATGTATGATACAGGAGCATCCTCAGTCGATGAGAAATCTTTCATCAAACAAAAAAAATCCTTTCTTGGGCCTTTCAAAGATGAAGTTTTATGTGATATTGTGTCAATGAGTGTTTGTCATGTCTTGTTGGGAAAACCTTGGTAGTATGTTAGAGGAGCTATTTATGACTATAGAAGAAACCTAGTTACTATTGAAAAGGATAGGTATAAGTTCACATTGATTTATTTGAAGGAGAAAGAGAAGGAGGTGAAGAATCTGAGTCCTGAAAAAAGTTGCAGGAAACCAGTGGCAGAAGTTATACTAGAAGGTTTGAAAGAACCGGTGGTAGAGGTTATACCAGAAGGTTTGACAGAACCGGTTGCATCTGAGGTTTGAAGAAAGATTTGATATAACTAGTTGCAAAGATTATACCAAAAGGTGACATGAGTTGGTAGAAGGATCTAACAGATGATTCCGATGGATAGATGGAATCAAATGATAGAGAGCTCATAGTGAGAAATCAGATAAAGTCTTGTGGTAGAAGAAATCCCAAGTTGTGAAAGAAAGACATCAATACACAGGGGGAATGTGTAGATCTGAAGCAAAGAAAGAAAAACAAAGGGATTCAAAGGTTAGAGAAGCTAGTTAAAGCATTGAGAGAGATGGAGCAAAGATTGGCAGATAAAGAAGATGTTTGGATAAGAAATGAGCATGGGATCTTCATTCCAAATCCTTTTAGATGTTCATTAGTTGCCTCTCATGGAACATCTTCTTCTACCTGGGTTGTCTGATGCAGGAGCATCCCCGGTCGATGAGCAATCTTGTATCAACCAAAAACATTTTCCTTTCTTGTTTAGTTCTTTGTACAGTTTCAGTATTCTTACTGGTATGTACCGGTAGTTGCTTGTTCTTCATGGCAGATATTGTTTGCAGTTTCCTGGTAGTTTCATATGGTTGATTCCATATTTCTAGTTCATTTGGGTTCTTCTCCGGTCAGTTATTGCTTCCGATTGGCTGTTTCTGGGTTCCCGAGATAGTTCTTGTGCTTACCAGTTGGTTTTCCTTCATTACCGACACGATTCTTGGTGTGTAGATCCATCTTGGGTCTTGTCCAATGATCTTTGGCATGTGGCTGACCTTCCTACTGAACCACATCACTTGGTTGTTATTTTCTGGAAGGATTTCTTAAATATTAGGGCCGACCTAATTACATATTTCATTTTCTTGCATTGGTGAATATAATGTTTTGAGGCCGACCTAGATATGTTCCGATGGGTATAAATATGATGCTATGTAATCATTTGTAAGGGAAAAGGAAGTAGAAATGAGAATAATGATTAAGATTCACATGTTGTCATCCAGTTGATTCTTAGAGTCCCGGTTGGATTGTATCTGGCTTGAAGCTTGCATGTAACCGGTTAACCACCAAATGTTCTTTGATGATAATCTGATGATTACTGGATGATTACCAGAAGTTCTATGGATTGAATATGATCTTTTTATATGAATTTGATATGTTTTCTTGTTGTTTGCATTGTGTCTCTCTCACTGCATAAGCCGGTTGACTCTACTGAGGGTTTTTACCGCTTATGGTTGCATCAATGTATCTAGTAGAAGGAGCTACACAACATTGCTTGTTATCTCAGATCAGTGATAGCTATATCTGGAATCATAGAATGTGTCACATCAATTTTGACAACCTAGTGAAGATTAGTTCATCAAGTGCAGTAAGAGATTCACCCCCCCCCCCTCTCAGTTACCCGGATATTCAACATATACACTAAATACTTATTTTTCTATTTAACAAAAAGAACAAGAGTATTATTTTTATTCTATTTAAAAAATAGTATTCCCAACCACATTATGTATACGAGACATTGGTAGTGGTGGTAGAATACATTAGGGAATAAAGCTTAATATGACTGCAAAATATCTATTGAGAAGTATTTTTGTACTAGTAGGTCAAAATTCTTGTAACACCAAATTGATAAAGACATATGTTGTTGACTAATATAATTATTTTTTATATCTTGAAATTAAACATAACCGAATAACAAAAATAAATAATTTGATAAGTATAAGAATTTGTGATAACTACTAGCTCTTAGTTGCACGTGTCAGTATTAGTTTCACAATCCATAGATTGCAAGATAACGATAGGTCTACTTACATGAGTAGAGAGAAGATGCATGAGAAGGAAGCCCTATGAGTTTGAAAAATATTATAAAGTGCAAGCCAAAATTTTGTATTTAAGGAGTAATGTATGGATAAGGAAATAATATAGTAATCTTAGTGTATGGATTAAATTCATGGGCTAAAATATATATTAGAATCTTCATCGATAAGTTATCTTTGAAGAACAAAAATAAAATGAAATACCACAATAAAAACATCCAAACCTATTTGTGTACAGTCAAAATAATACCTATCCATGTTTCAAAAACATGCATAAAGGTGGAAGGGTGAAACCTTATCACTTTTTATCTAATGTTATGGTCTTTATTCCACATAGTCATTGCTTTAAAATAATAAGCTATGTTTGAAATGTATACCACTTCTTGATATAACAAGAAATTAAGGCGATCATTAACATTCTTAACTAGGAAGATGTATTACATGAGAAGTGAAGTGATCCTATGTGAGCTATGACACTAGATCACTTTCTTTGACCACTCAGACATCATTATTTTTAAATTTAACATGTATGCAATATATATTAGGAGGTAAATCTAGTCAGTATATACGAATGAACTTAAAAAAGTAACTCTTTGGACAAAGATAGAGCTGAGGGAGATCTGCCAGGGCCAGGTAGATGAGATCCAAGAGTTGGAGAGGGAGAGGGATCGGCTCAGGAGGAGGCTCTGAGATACTGAGCGGGAGCGAGATCAGGCTATTCAGTGTTATACAGAGGCTGAGACAGCACTGAGGGTGGGGAGACAGGTGGCGGAGGATACAGGGGTAGGATATGCTTATGTCCTGTGGGCAGGGGAGGAAAATCTGGAACCGTGATTACCTTGTTTGCCACTAACTTTTTGAAGACTGACTCAAGTGGTTCTCCCAATGGAGTGTACTTCCTTCGGGGGCTCAGATTCCGTCGAGGCCAGGCAACTCCAAGGGAGGGAGTTCATCATAGCCTTAGAGGGCTCCCTATGTATCAGTATTGTACCATTTTTGTATGATGATGTAGACACCTGCGGATGATTGTAGCCATATGATTTTGACATCATTGTATCATGACATTTTATTTTTTTGATTATATATATATGAGATGATTCATCTTTGCGGCAGCTATATGCATGTGTACCTATGTGATGAGATGTAAAACATGACCATCACTAGTTGGCTTTCAAACATAGAACTTTCAAATTAAGTACATGGGATTGTTAATTTAAAGACAACTAGTAAGGCACTTTAAGGGTGATCCATCACTAGTATATTTAAGCAACCATCAAGATCATTAAGAACAATAAAGAATAACATCAGATAAGAATCACCCTTGGACTTAGCATCGTCCATTTGACATTCGTTAATCTTCTTAGAAGTCATTCTGAACAACAATTACAAAGAGGGCTTAACTAATGCTTAAGGAAGTAAAGTACTTCAACCTAGCACAACAAGCTCTCAAAGGTGTTCATAAACATTACCTTAACCTAGTGTAAGTATAAAAGCAACCAAAACAAAATTTATAAATAGAAAATAAACATAAATAAAACCACATCGTTCAAACAAGATCACAATTTTCTCAAGATATAATTATGATAATAATTTTGTCCAACTAAATTATAAGACCGACAAGATCTAAAACACAAATCAAATTAAATCAAATTTAAATTTCAAAAACATGAAACGACAATAACCAATACATTAATCCTCTTTAAAGAACTAAATATTTCTTAACCCTTTTTTATTTCATATTATATATTATATATCTCATTCTTGTCTTTACACCCAATTTAGCTATTGACCAACATAAATCTAAAAGAGGATAAATTCCATTTCATCATCTTAATTTTCAAAAAAAATAAAAAATAAAATATGACATCCAAGTCAACGAGCATGCTAGAACATGGGACCATAAAATATGACTATCTATCATTAATGGAAGCTAGTTATGAGGTATTTTTTTTAATGGTATAATTATTTCATATGGGACCAAATCTTCACGCCATATAATGAGTATGTATGCCACTTAAATTAATCCCTTAATAGAGCCATGATGTTTTAGAGATTCTTCGCTATAATTAGATATGATGTGGAGAATAATATGATGAATGTTTACATCTTGTACCACATGCACTATCTTAATTGAATTAGATTAAATTAGCTGCTCCTCTAAAACTAAACCCATGTATTTGAGTTTTGTTGCTTGCTACATAATATTACTAAATAAAAAATTAACAATTAAATAATTTCTTATAAATACAATATTGAGACATTAAATTTGAAGGTTTAGTGGTTTACAAATAGTATTAAAATATAATTAAAAAAATCAGTTAGTATTCTATTTTTTAGTCTATGGGTGCGACGGTTTCTATTATTCATTAGGTAATGGTCATTTTGCCAATTATATGACCGGATCAATTTTTTATCAATTGATCTAACATGTTACGTATAGAATTTCAAATTCAGAATGAATTTGGCTAGTTACTATTATTCTGAACTACTTCTCACTTGCCATCCCACCTGAAGGTCAATTATATTTGAGTGAGGAGGATTTGTTCTTTATGTATAAGTTTTACAACTATAACTAATAATTATAATTTTTAAATTATTTTAATTATCATCATCTTTTTTATTGTTTAACTTAGAAGAGAATTCTATATGTTTCAACAAAATAATGTCAATACATTTATCGAAATTAAAATAATATTTAAAGTTGTGATTTTTATTAAAAAAAGATATTAGAAATATGGTTGGTTTGTGTGGTTTATATAATTTTAGACATTTTAGTTAATTTTATAATTCCCATGGTGTATATAATTTTTCTTATTTCATTTAATTTCTATATTTTGATAATGTAGATTATTTGATGCGACTCTCCACTAACTTTTACTTTATAATACTACATGCATTTATGAAATGATATTAGTTAAGTCTTTAATTTAAAATATAAATAATTTTTTTATTTAGACTTTTTAATTTATCCGTTTAAGATATTAAGAGGTAATATATAAAATTATTTAATGAAAAATAAGATAATCATTTAAATTGAGAATGCATATATATATATATATATATGATAAGTGCTATCAATAGGGGTTATCACCCTCTATTAAGCTTTTTTTTAAATATATACAAGCAGATATGTCACCCACGTAGTCACAAAATGCGGGTGTGTCAAAACATGAACATAGGCTGAATGCTTTAAAACCTTCCTATGGAAAGACAACACCAATAGCAGGTAGGAAAAAATAACAGTAGCAGAGGCCATACACATCTATTACGAGACATTGATAACCAAGAAACCTAAAAGCAAGTAAAACCATGTCCGTATTGGACTTTGACGCAAATGAAAGAGCATTAATCACCCCCTCGAATTGATTGGAAAATGAGGACCGCGTATTCACCCAGACTGATGACGGTCGTGGTGGAGTTGTTTGAGAACCACCATTCCTCAGAGTTTGTTAATCTCCTGAATGGGGCCATGTTTCCATTCAGAGTCGTGCACCAAAATACCTCCCAAGCGTTCTCCCCGAATATCTTCATTCACTCCTTTTCCTCTGCCTTCTCGATCCTCCATTCCTTGGCCCTGCGTCTTTCACCGTCCTCTGAGTTCGAGCTCCCTTTCTCACTCGAGTCGTCTGTTTCCTCATCAGAATCCGAGGGCAAATAGTATTCGGGTTGGAAATATGTTTTTAGAATACTTTCCTCACCTCTTCTTCAAGGCTGAGAATCATGTTGGCAATTGAGTTTCCATTAAACGACTTGACAAATTCATTTAACAACTCAACCGACCGCTCCCTTGAGTCGATAATGTCCACCAATGGTAGAATAACTGCCTCATAAATGAAGGCTTCACACCAATGCCTGTCAAAGTTCAGAGTAATGCCCACCAACCCTTGTATAGCATCATACACATAATCCTTGGTAACAAACAAGTCTCAGAGCTGGGCTCCTAGATTTTTATCGCAGTTGACACAACTAATATCTCCAAAATGCGCCATTACCTTCTGAGAATGCATATATATTAACAAGTTAATTTTATTAATTCACTAAATCAACCTTAAGAGTATTAAATTCAATTTTTATGATAACCTTTTATATTTAAATTTAATGTAACTTAATAATTTATCTAAATAAATTAATTGATACATATATTAATTTACTTTTGAAATTATTTCACAACTTATAGTTTTTATGATTGTTTATTGATGATATCTCTTTCAACTTGAGACTTATATGCCTTTCAGTTACTATTTTTTTTATTTTTTTTTAAATGTCAGTTTTGAAATTGTTGCCATTGTTTCTTTCCTCCCTTTTCTCAATGTTCTCTTATTCCTTCCAATTGTCCAGTTATAAACTATTCAAAAAAGTAAAAGTATAATTAAAACAATAGTAATTCAATATGCATGTACTTGAATTTAAAGAGAATATATATTCTTTATAGTATCATTCTTATATTTGAAAATTAAGATTCAATGAAACATTGCGCAAGTCATTTGGATTCTTGTAAGCTAAATTGTTTCTCTTGCATTATAAAAACTAACAAAATTCATATGAAAATGATGTTATCTTCAACTTTACTACTATCATGAATTCAATAAATTTACTCCTCAAGTAAGGTATTTTTGGTTTGTTTATCTTTATTCAAGGATTAATGTTTTCTTTCTTATCACCAAATTAATCTACTTCAAATAATATTTGTAGTTCTAATTCACTAGGTCAAATATTTCTTATTAAAACAATCTTTGTAAATCTCATTTTCTACAATAGAGTCAATCTTGAAAGGTTCCTAATGTCGAAATTTATCTTTAGATATGACCTGAACACCGATGCTATTTACCTTTTTCTCCTTCCACGTCCTCTTTGGAGAGTCATTTTTTCTATATCATTCTTAAGAGATCCTCCTTTAGAGGTAACTCAAATTTGTATGAATTTAATAAATCTAGTTTTCACCCTAACATTAGAACTTAAAAATTAATTACCTAAGTTATACATTACACTTGTTTTTCACATTCTTTAGATTCTTCCATAGATTTTAGCTTCACTTTCCTCCATGCATTCTTATGAAGGTTTCAAGTGTACTGCAAACATTTCACTAAAATAAATTTCAGACATCCTTCTTACATTAAGGATTTGCTAGTAAATAGCATCTTCACAACTCATAATTCCAAAATTGTTGAAGGATATTTTCTTATATAAAAGGACCCTAATACTATACTTCTAAGAATCTTGAAATCTATTAGAAGTCTTATACTTCCATTTTGTTTTAATTACATAATTATAAATAACATATACATTTTATCTCTCATTAATGGGGTTCAAAACGATATTATTCTTGTTAATCCTGAAGAGGGGATGGTTTGGATGGCCCTTAAGTTGGGGTAGGTAAAAATAATCTTTGATGGTGTTTCCAAACGCAACACGAGCTTGAGTGGTGCAGGATGTGTGGCTAGAGATCATACATGTAGGATGTTGAGTGAGAAAATTGAATTCTTGGGGGTTATGACTAATAACGATGCAAAATTATAGGAATTGCCCTTGAAGGATGATTCTCTAATTATGTAATTCGTCAAAAAGCCACCCCCAATTGAAAAATTTAAAAGTGCCTCAAACCAATTTGGGGCCTAATTTCTAAATTTGGTGATTTCAAAATTTCACATATTTTTCATGAGGGCAATGATCTAGCCAATGAATTGGCTAAGAAGGCAGTGAGGTAGTATGTTGGGGTCTAGTTAGTTGTGGAGTGTTGTTTGTTGGTCTAATCACATATTATGTTATAGTGGTCAGCCATGTCAGGGTGGTGATGACTGGACAAAGGGGGTTGGATCTGCTAATTCTGATGACATGATGAAGTCTTGTACATCCTTCTCCCTACCACCAATGCTTTTATCACAATGATCCCAGATCAATTAATTCCTTCTTGTCTTGATTGTGCAGGTTCTTATGTTCCTGACATGGGTAGTTGGCTAGTAATGTGGCACACAATGCATCTAAGCTGGTTGATCCTCTGGCCAACTCAACACTTGGATATTTGGCAAGCTCCATTAGTGATTGATAATTGATTGTCCTTAGGCCAAAGAACTTTCCATTTATGACTGAGGTTAGATGGGATGTAATGGGGGAGTCGAATATTAATTATGAATGAGGGAATTTTATGAGATAACTATGTGTAAGATTAATGCATATTGTTTCCTTGAGCTTTTAGTGACATATTGATGAGTTGCTAATCTTGAAGTCTATTAGAGTACAGAGAGAGACAACTATGGATACCCCTCTGCATTTGGTGTGTAAGAAGAGATAAATTTCATTCTTATAGGAAGTTTCTGGCAAAATATTAAGGAGGATTTTCAAACTATACCATGGCCTAATTAGACATTCTATTAGGGTGGTGCTTAGAGATGAGTTTCTGAGGGAAAATCATAGGCATAAGGTGAATATTGGTGTTTCGACCATGTTTCTAGCTACATTATTAGTTCCCGTCAGGGCAGGATACTAATGCATTCATTGAATTCTATTGTTTTATTAATCTCACCAATCAACACTTGAAGTTAAAAAATTTCAACCAAAAATCTATAGTTGGTATTTATTTATTATTTTACATAATTATAAAGCTATCATTTTTCTTAATTTTCATTGGTTAGGGTAAGTAACAAATATAATTTTCCTTTATCTAAAATAGAATATTTATCCCTATTAAATGCATATCAAGTTTTTACGGTACGTCATTGTTGAATTTAATTAAGGGTAGTAAATATTGATGTAACTATTTCACAAAGCCCTCTTATTCCACCTCACACCTTTTAGAGGACCCTCCTATAATACAATTTTCTTAAATATTGCTTTAGCCGTATTCTAATTCAATCATTAGTAATGAATATTTATATTTAAATGTTTAAACAATAATAATAAAAAAAAATTTATGTATGCTTGATACAAATTGCATTTGCCTTTCAAAAATAAATGATTCCTTATAAGGAAATCATATAAACCTAACTCTAGAAGGTAGGTATTTAAGTGAAAAAAATAGAATAGTGACACATCATACATTCTAAGAGTGTTCATTTCGTAATGAATATATTAATCTAATATCTTGGTTGATGTTGGGGTAATTTTTTATTTTAAATGTATAATGCTATTTAATAAATAATAATATAGACACACTTCATTAAAAATATATATCTAATATCTAATTTTTTATTTTAGTTTTTGGTTGAAAAGATCAATACTAAATCATTTATTTTGAAAATTTAAATGATGTTTCTTAATCAATATAAAAATATTTTAATTCATATATTTAATTGGTTAGTTTATTTAAATATTATATAGTATAAAAGATTAAATTAGAAACTTTAATCTACAAAGTCATTTCTACTTAGTACAATTCTAAGTGGTGAATTTTGATCTCGTTGGTATGATCTACATTACATATTTAATCATATAAAGTTATATTTAAAATAAAAAATAAAAAACATGTATTCAGAATTCTAAAATTCTTATAATTCTAATAATAATAACTAATACTTATAATCTATTGACACTTAATAAAACTAAAAAAATGAAAAATAGAAATAATTACATTATGTTGAATTGACTCAACAAATTTTTTATTTCCAATTTTTAAATTTTTACACTTTATTATTTAATGAGTTTAGATTTGTTTATTTGTCTAGATTCTTTTCTTGGTTATTTTTCCATTTTAATTTTAGTAGTCAAAATTATGAACTAATAATAGAACAATTTTACATTATTTCTTTTTATTTTTTATCATCTTAATTTTTTTAATGTAAATATCTATAATGCCAAATATAAATATTTATTTATTTTTTGCAAATTTTAAAAGAATTAAGAATTTAATTTTTAAAACTTTAATAAGTTTTATTTTATAAGTTTTAAATTTTCAACTTTTACATAGTCTTACCCAAAAATGTTGAGTTATATCAATATATAAAGTTATAAACTATTATTCAAGACAACAACTGAATGTGTATAATTTTGATATTCTTTACTTTTTCTTCATTACTTTCATTCATGTCCACTCATTACTCATTTTTTCATTTTTCCTATTCATAAGGTATTTTAACTATCTAAAATTTATTTTATTTGATGTTCACATATAGTTATGTGCCCTCTTTCTTATAGTTAATCTATTGAATGATGTAAATATAAACTATATTATGATATTTTATAATTTATTTTTTAGTACAATTAAATTTATTATATGTTAAGCTATTATATATATATATATATATTTGTATTAATATTTTTTTTATATTAATTAAATTAGAACAAATAATAAAATAGTAATTACAAAATATATTATAATAAATGTACATTAAATTTTTATTTAATAAAATCATACAATTTAATAAATATATTAATAATAGTACAACTTGAGTTGGTCTAGTGGTGGAGAACTTGTGCTCTTGAAAGAGAGGTCATAAGTTCAAATCCCAGAAGGGGGTAGGGTATGTACACATTATCGGCTTCGGCCCATTACCTATCAAAAAATTAAATATATATATATAATAAATCTAAAATTATTTATTCTTTTATTTCTTAACACATGTCTTGATAATATGTGTTATATGCTTATACATTCGATTCTAGGCTGTAGATAGTTTGAAATTTTATGCTATAGGGTGTATTATTTTACAATATCACCTTCATGTATTGGGGATCATGTGGAGGGGGTACATTGGAAACCATCAACTCTCTTGATTTTTTGGCCACGACTATCATGGCCCTGGTTCGTTCCATATTCCTATTGTAGTAGTAGGCAATTTTGATAGAAAACCTTATTCTGAGAACATTAAAGGGCTCTGGTTTCAGGTGGAGCTGATGTAGGCGACTAACTTCCTCTCTTAGTTTTACATGGTTAAATGGTATCCTAACTTTGAGTTTGTAGGATAGTATTGCTCTGTGTTTGCAGCATGCAGGATCCAGTTCGCTCAACCCCGCTCGGTCAACACTCGAAAAACTCCTTGATCTCTTTGTTTGCCCTCCCCATACGAAGGCTTCACCTATTACTCAGATCCATTATATAAAAGTCATGGTTAAAATATCTACAGCATGATGTATTTCTCAAATTATTATTGTAACCTCTTAAGTAGTTAGATTTCTGGCTAACAAGGACTTTTAAATTATTCCAGGATTTTTTCCTTGGGCAAGACCAAAGGTTTTCTTCATTCGGTTCTTTCCTACCGGTGCCCACACTGAACCGAATTTGTACATTTATGCAATTATTTTTCAATTAATAAATTTTTTGGCCTCAACCCATTATCGATAAAAAATAATAATAATAATAAAAAAATATGTGTTATATGCATTTTAATTATGATCATGATAATTAAAAGACTTTGATTGACAAACTTATTATGTAATAATTTATATTGTATCTAATCTCCATACATTTGTATCCTTCGATCTATCACACATATAAGTTACAAAAATCTATTCTATCTATTACTCTCTATCTTCATCTCTACTTTCATCTATCTCTAACTATTGGCAAGAACATGATGCATAGCGTCCCTTGTTGGATGCTGGTGAGATGAAGGTGACGATGAAGACTATGCATAAGAAGTTTATTTGGAGTAATTTTTGAGCTGAATTGGACGATGTTTTGGTGAATGTGAACCTAGAGCATGGGGTCTTTCTGCTAAAGGATTACCATGTCCTTTGATGGTGTGCGAGGGAGCTAGAAAAAAATCCACTTATTCTCTCCCCAAACCCTTTCATTATCCCAAAGAGGAAGCTTGTTGTTGATGGGAGCATGTTATTTCTAAAAATGATGTTGGGGCTAGTTCTAGAAGGGATTGTTGGCTGGCTAGAAAACCATCTCAAGGAAGAGGGTTTGATGGGCTTTGGTGAGGATGAAGATGAGTTTAGTGTGGACATCATAGAAATAGATGGTGGGTTTGGCACTACAAAGAATGGCTTGGATTCTACAACGGCTTTGGAGGAACATGTCAATTGTGGCCCAAAGTGCATGGTTAAGGTTTGATTGGGCGTTGTGAAATGAGGGCATCCTAGCAAGTGATGTTAGGGGGCCAGTCTGGTATGGTTAGGATATATATTTAGATAATATCTAAATATTATGTTTTACTGTATAGGAAATGGTGTTTGTTGGTCTGCTCCATTTCATTCTTTGGAGCTTGGGGGGTAAATGAACCATCTATTAAAGGGTGTTATTTTGGTATTGGTTATGTTATTGGGTAAATAGTATACTCTTTGGTCTAGCGAAAGACATATGTTACAATAAGCAAATGTAAAAAACTGTTATTTTTAATACAAATGAGTGTAGTCCCTTAGTTGTTATTAGCTTATTAAAAAAACAACGAAATTTTATTGAATTTTATTTTACCAATATAAATGGTTTGCATAGTTTATATTAAAAATTTATTCAATTAGTTTTATAATTTTGGTGGTATATATAATATCTTTCATTTCAATTTATTTTTATATTTAGATAATTTGATGTGATTGTCCACTAACTCTTACTTTATAATACTATGTATTTAAAACAATAATATTAGTGAATCCTTTAATATAAAATATAACTTACAACATTATTTCTTTTAAAAAAATTATTTATATCTTTTTTAGGTATTAAGAGGTAATATACATAATTATTTAATAAAAAATATCATTGGAATTGAGAATGCATGTAGATTGGTAAGTTAATTTTATAAATTCACTAAATCAAAAACCGATAATATTAAATTTATTATCATAGCTCGTTTAATTGCCAACCTTTCCATGTAGTTGATCGCAATCTTCCCACTACTGGACCCTCATCAAATGCTCCAAATATCAAATTAATGGCACATGATATCCTTATCTCTGTTGCATCGAACTTGATTGATGAAATTGCTCTCGAGGAATTCCTGAAAATTCAGGATGTCCCTTCTGTTGATGATATGCCTCTCGCTCTTAATACTTCACCACCCATTTTGGAGTTTAGTCATGCTGATCACCTTGTGGCTAAAGATAATTCATATCAGCCTTTTCAACCTCCCATGCAGCTTGACTTTGATTTTTCTCAACATCTCTCTCTTTCTCAATCAGTCTCTTCATCTCCTTTGTTAACTAAAACACCTAAAAAAAGAGGTTGGAAGCCCAAGATTCTTAAAATCCAAGAAGAGATCACAGTTGGTATCCAGTCTACAATTGTAGACAAGTTTTCACCCCACTCAAGACCGAGAAGAACATGTTGTTCTTCTTGGGTACAATGAGGATCATATCTTAGAATGTTAGAGGTTTGAATGCCTCTCACAAGAGGGGATGGATCAAGTAGCAACTGGATTCCTCCCAAGCAAACATCATTTTATTGCAAGAAACAAAGCTTTTTGATGAAGCCTCTCAAAAGATTTTTAAAAAATGGACTTTATGAGATTTCATACATGTTCCTGCAGTAGGGGCTTCTGGTGGTATTCTGACATTGTGGAATCCCAGGACAATCAAAGCAAAAACCTTGAACCAAGGGACAAATTGGTATCTTATTCTTATTGAAAATTTTGATTTATCCTTTCTTCTCTTTAATATTTATGGTCCAACAACTCCTCATGAGAAACATGCTCTTTGGAATACCTTATCTTATCAAATCCATCAACAGGGAGCTCAGAAAATCATCTTAGGAGGTGATTTTAATGCCATTTTATCTCAAGATGAGAAACAGGGAGGCAACCCTACTGCTTCTAAGGTGATTGATGACTTTAGATCTTTTGTGTATGATAATGCCCTTTCTGACATTTCACCTTCTAATGGTCAATTTACATGGACAAACCGGAGAACTTCCTTTCAAATAGCAAGCAGATTGGACAAGTTTTTCACTTCATATGAATGAATCCTTCAGAAATATACTTTCAACTCTAATATTCTATCGTTCTCTGGATCTGACCATTTTCCTATCTCATTATGCTTGGATAAACATGAAGCTTATCATCATAGACCTTATTTTAAATTTGAAAGAATGTGGTTTCGACACCCACACTTTCATGCTCTGCTTCGTCAATGGTGGGTAAGTGCCTCCTTCTGTAGGGGGAACAAAATGTTTCAACTTTATATGAAAATGCAGTTTGTAAAAGCAAATATCAAAGTCTGGAATAGGGAATTATTAAAAAACATCTTTGCAGAGAAATCAAAGGTAGAGAAGGAATTAAAGGACATCAATGAACTTATCTTTTCTAATGGGATTAATCATGAAACCTTCTCAAGGCATAAGCATTTACAAAGATACTGGGAAGAATTGTGCTCTAGAGAGGAGGAGTATTGGAGACAAAAATCAAGGGAGCTATGGCTAAAAGATGGGGATAAAAGTACTAAGTTCTTTCAGGCATGTGCAAAGATTAAGCAAGTTGCATCTACTATCTTTTTTATAAATGCCTCTTCTTCAGGGATAAAATTAACTAATGAACAAGAAATTAGGGAAGAGGGTGAACTCTTCTTTAAAAATCTTCTTGCTCCTTCTCCTCCTTTTGTTCCTAAGGAGTCCAATGTCAAGGTATTGCTAGATTCCATCCCTTGTCTAATTTCACAGCGTGATAATGATTATCTGATGCAACATTTCTCTCTTTTTGAACTTCAAGAGGTGGTAGTTTTGATGGCTCCTGACAAGACTCTAGGTCCTGACGGTTTCACCATGCTATTCTTTCAAAAGTGTTGGGGTGTTTTAAGTTTTGATCTTTTAATGGTTTTGGAGGAGTCAAGACAAAAAGCTTTTATACTCAAGAACTTCAATTTAACCCATCTTTCTCTTATCCCCAAATCCAACAACCCTCAATCTTTTGCAAACTTTAGGCCTATCTCCTTGTGTAATACAGTTTACAAGATCTTCACAAAAGCTATTTATCTCCGGTTAGAATCTTTGATACCTAAAGTAATATCTCCTCAAAAAGGAGGTTTTGTTCCTAGTAGGGAAACATCAGAAGGTGTGATTGTGGTCCATGAAGCTTTGCACTCAATTAACTCTTCACAGTCCCATGCTTTCATAGCTAAATTAGACATGTTGAAAGCATATGATAAAGTATGTTAGTCTTTTCTTTTGAGAGTGCTTAAAAAGTTTGGCTTTTCGGATAAGTGGTGCAAATGGATACAAAATTGTCTCTCTGGTGCACAATTCTCAGTTATTATTAATGGTAATCCTTCTGGGTTTTTTCGAGCCACTCAAGGAGTTTGATAAGGTGACCCACTATCACCTTTTCTCTTCATTATCATGGCAGAATCTTTTAGCAGATTGGTCAATAAACAGCTGACTCTGGGTCTTTGGAAGGGGGTATGCATCCCTAATACTTCAATTTCCATCACCCCACTAGTACATTCAGAGATGATTTCCGACGACCGATCGTTGGATTTGCGACAAATTTTCATCGGAGTGCCGAAAAAAGTAACCGTCGAAAACTTGTCATCGGATTGTCTGATGATGCCCTACCCGTCAGAAATGCGATAATCCCATGGACTTTGCCGATAGTGGGAATGAATTCTCTTCCGGTTAAAAAAGTCATCAGAATTAGTAGATTTCGTCGCAAAGCCGACAACGATTTGAACTTCACACCGACAGTGATGTTGTTTGTCCGACGCTTGTGTCATCAGTCCATTCGAAGACATTGACGACCGTCCAAATACGAAGTGTCATCGCACATATAGCATCCTTGTCGAATGTTTGTGTGGTTTGAGTCAGAAGTGTGACGACTCAAGAACATTTCACCGGCGAGAACGTTGTATGTCTACCAATTACATCGTCGATCGAAAGCTTGGTATTCATCGTAATTCAGACGATGATAATTTTTATCAAAAAAAATTATTATTATCCAGTCATTGATATGTACATCGAATGATATTCTATCCCCACCACCTACCAGTAGGGGCATAGGTTTGAGGCTAATATGAGGTGCATGGTTTCAAGTTAATATGATCAGGTGCACAATGGTTGAGATGGTCCAACTCCCTAGTCTCACTCTATGACTAAGCTCATGCCATATCTAAATCAAAGACATCTCAAATACATCGTCGGTAGAAAGCTACAAAATGCCATTTTCATACATAAGCAAGACATACACAATTGGGCAGAATCACCAAGAGAACGATAAAAAGTGTGTTTGAGATCATTGTCCTAATTGTGGTGTGGTCACGAAGTGATCACCATAAATTTGTCAACCTTTATTTATGGTGATCTCTTCATGACCACACCACAATTGGGACAATGATCTCAAACACACTTTTTACTGCTCTCTTGGTGATTGTGCCCAATTGTGTATGTCTTGCTTATGTATGAAAATGGCATTTTGCAGCTTTCCACCGACAATGTATTTGAGATGTCTTTGATTTAGATATGGCATGAGCTTAGTCGTAGAGTGAGACTAGGGAGTTGGACCATCTCAACCATGGTGTGCCTGCATATGTATATAGTTTTGTGTATTCATTAAAGATTTTCATTTAATTTTGATCATTTTGGTTAGCAAATTAGGGGTGCACTTTACATTCTTGTTTTTTTCCAATTCACTTACTTGAGCTCTATTTCTTTCTTCAGATTTGGGGTCTAGAGCTCCTCCCTAAGCAGAGATTGTTGGTTTAATTTGTCTCCCCTTCTTTGGTTGGAGAGTTTCTTTCTATCTCTGGTAGTTTGCCCTCAGAGTTCAACTTCTCTATTGGTCGGACTGCTATTTTCCCTATCTTCTTCTCCAAGTGCTCCTCCTCTTGTTTCCAAAATTTTTCCTTTGCCTTCTACTCAATGACCCTTGGTTGTGCCTTCATGCCCTCTTAATGTCTTCACTGGGTTCCTATTTCCACAAGGACATTTCCTCCCCCAAAACTATTTATTTTTGAAATGGGGGCACCTTTAGAATACAGGGACTTGGATGGGACGTCCCCCTGCCGCCCTAGTGCAATCCAATGCCATCATCTTTGAGACATCTCTAGGACATCCTTGAGACGTTTGAGGGATTTCCAAGAGCCTCCTAACCATCCCAACAACCCATAAGTGATTTTAAAAAAATCAGAACTTTTTTTCAAACTCCATGCCCAAGGTCAAACCGTCATAGCCTATGGGCCCCACCCAAACCTCACCAACTTTATAAAACTGCCTCCTATTTTTGTTTCAACTCACAAAAACAAAGAGAAAGAAGCTGACAACTGTGAATGTGAGAGTGAGAGTTACAGGTGCCAGGTGAAAAAGTGAGGGTGCAGAGCAAGAGGGTTGAGAAGTAAGAAGAGAAGTGATGCTAAGTTGCCAATTTGTAATGGTCTACCCCTGTTTTGAAACCAATTTCTTTTGCACCTTTTCAACTATGCTTCTTGACAAACAGTTTACTTGAATTCTCTACTGCTAATTTTCAGTTTGTCTTTCTTGATTTTGTGAATGCCAATGTTTGTTTGCTGATACTTTTGAGATGGCATTTTGGCAAACACAATGCATTCACTGAAAGGGTTTCAATTTGGAATTGATAGTGCATATATCACTTTATAATAATAAGGATTTGCATTCACTGAAATGATTTTAATCAACTAAAGAGAAATATTCATGACTTACAAGTAATAAAAAAACCTACAAGGATGAGGCATATTCATTACTTACAAGTAATAAAAAAACTTACAAGGATGAGGCATATTCATAACTTTTGCAGTCCCACCTTGGATATCAACACTAGAAGCAACTCATATTGTTCATGTATAGACAAGACAATATGGGAGTTCATTATACCCAACAACTTGTGTTGTTGTTATTCGTGTTGGCTCTGTTGGACCTTGCAATTAAGATTCAATATACATTATTCAATAAGATTAACTGTGCAACATAATGAAATATTAAAAAGTGTGTTATCTTGTTGAGCTTTGCTTGGTTTTGAGAATAGTTTAATATTCTCTACTTAGCAGGGCATACTACGTGAAGGTGGAAGCTCATTTGGCCTCCCCCCCTAACATCACTCTAAATTCCTCGTTAACATCTTATAACTTTCATTCATTCATTATTTCTACCATTAATAAAATATAGCATTCATTCATTAATATCACATAATGTTTATTAACACATAACATTGATTAACATTAATTAACACGCAACATTCATCAGTATTAATTAACACATATCATCCATAACCATTAATTAGCACATAATTACATTCACTAACACATAAAAATTAGTCATTATCAAATAAGTTAGATTACAATCATTTCTTTATTTGTTTTTTCTTTGAAGCTATGAAACGACTAAGTGGAACATCAGTTTCTTCATCATTTCCCCCCTCTGCAGATATTCTGCCAACTGCTCGTGATCTCGATGTATGCCTAGTCCTATACTGAGGACAAGGACACTGAAGCGAAGGGGGGTCCTCTGCAATAACAAAGAAATGGGTTAAATTCAAAAAAAAAAATATTATTGTTACAAGTATTTCATTAATTTAGAGAGCATAATTGTTGTGCTCTTTACCTAATGGGGCCACATCATTTTGTGTAGCCTCAACGTCGACATGTTGAACACCCTCTAGATCATTTGGAGTTGAAATACTAAAGGTTTCATTAATGCTTAACACCAATTGCAATTATATTTGTTTAAAAAAATAACAGTGGTCCTCTTTACCTGAGTGGGGAACATCACATTCTTGATGTTGTGTACCCAGATCATGCTCCACTTTCTCACCACCGACTACATGCTCTAAAATATTAACAAAAAAGGTTACATTAATTACTACTCTAATTACAAATTAAGATGTTTAATTGTATTAATAGCTAAATAAATAAATTTGAATAGCAAATGAATACCTCCACTACTGGGATGCACATCCGAACCTTCATGTGCAGGTGGTGTTTCACGATTAGTAGGCTGCATTCCAATAACATGCACATTGTTATCATTGCTTGCTTATTTAAAACAAATATAGTCACTTTATGTTGGAACTCAACATCAATTAGATTATTGGTAAAGTATTCAATTTGAAACAACTTCCATTTAGCATATTTACTTGTGTGACGGATGCACTCGAATGTTGTGTATGCCCACTCAATTCTCGTAGCCAATCAGCCACAGCTGAATAGCCTTGCTGGTAGGCAATTCTCTTGTCATCTTCTGTGGGTGCTCTATTGAATTCAGAGCCCTGCATTTTTGCTTGGTACCGTGAATTTTGCTTGCATTGTTTGATAAAAAAAAAACGTTTGCAATTTATTAATATTTTGATGCAATATTTCGTTTACATGAGATACTTACAATTTGTGCAGCAAGTTTCATGTAACCACCAGAGCCGAGTTTGTGTTGCTCGTTCTTTTCTTGCCTTGCCCTGGTTGCCTTTGACATGTCACTCGCTCTATAAAAAGTTTGAAATATGTTAGATTATATAAATATAAAGAGTAATTAATTAGTACATAATTACATTCTTAATAGTATCTCGTACCTTCTTCTGGCGTCTAGTGGTGTATTTCCTTTTTTCCTTTCAATTCTCTCCTTGGCATCCAAAATCAGGTCCTTCCACTCCCTCTCTGGAATCATGGGGGGATGCTCGTACTTTAGGTTCCTCTCCAAATGGGTCCTGTATTGGTCCCTCACATACTTTAGATATGTGCCAGCTTTTTCAAGGAGCTTGGTTTTGTCAAAGGTGTCATTTCCAAACCACTCAACCATTTGGTTTGTCAATTCATCTTTTAACCTTTTTTCTTGGTCATTCCACCTTTTAAAGAAAAAACAAACCTATTAGACTCAAAAATGAACTGAAGCTACATTTATTACAAATCAAGAAATGAATCAAAGGAAAACTATTCTAGCAATGATATGAAATCAAAATAGTGGATTAGGGTTGGTTCACATATGATGTACCACCTTTTACGTATGGTGGGCCCAAATATCTGCAATGCAATGTCACTAAGATGTTTATAGAAAATATCATTGTCTGCAAAAAATTCATGGGATCATTAGTCCAAAACGAGTGATCATAAAGTAAATTATAATTAGAGTATATATAATAATAATTTTAAAGTACCTGGAACCTTTTGTATCTGTAAGGGAATCATTTCTTCGTCGCTCACCACTAATGTGGCCTGCAACGTTCTCGTACTAGCAATACGAGAAGATCCAGGAAATGATGGTATGTTATCAGCAGTAGTCGCCTCTGGGCACATCCTCATGTGCATCTCCTCCTACAAAAAATGAATCCACTATGAAATGGCATTAGAATTCAAGAAAGAATGCTTGAAGGGAAATAAACACATGACAGAAGATAGAGCAAAAGAGGGATCTACCAATAGTGGGCGGGCCAATATGACGTGCACTAGAGGATGTCTGCATGCTACGTGTTGCCGACATTGCAGTCGACAATACAGGTGAGGGTAACCTCTGATGAGGCGGCGACGACATTTGCACAGTAACATTGACAACACCTAAAGAATAATACATTAAATATATCAAACATTATATATATGAAAAGTGTTAGAATTATAAACAACGATGAACCTTTATTTTGAAAATTGACAGTATCAATTATGATGTGTTTTGGGTACTCAGAGTGATAAGCCAAGCAAGTGATAATACAAGAAAATCCTCATCACATGAAGATCCTGCAACACCCTGATCATGGGAACGACTTTGATGAGGGCGGATAAATTGTTGTAAAAACAATACGTACATATTTTAGTTAATGACATAAAGAGAATAAAATATAAACCATTATTGAACTTTTGTTATAATTAAAGCTTTCATTGTTGCTTACTTGCAATTTTTTTGCTGTCCAAAGCAATAATACCACCCTCTCTCGTATCTCATCAGTAATAGGATGCACGGCTGCCAAAACAACAATCTCTTTTCTAATTTTTCTAAGAGGCATTTTAAAGAATTTCATAAGGTGTGTGGGATCTTCAGGGTCATCATCGCTTAACCCTAATGATTCCACATCCCTAGAAAGGTGCTCAGGTACTGCAACTCCCTTTCCCTTTCCCCGAACATCCATCTATGTCAAGAATATCATTAACAATTACAAAATTAGTATAAATCACTAAAACAAAGAACATAATAATGTAACAATTTTCTTCTATCTAATTTGTACAATTACAATGAGGTTTACCTACTCGGTAGAAGTGTCGCAAGTTACATCCCTGTTTGCGATATGTGATGGATCCATGTCGGCCTGTGACAAAGAAAAAATATAAAAAATGTTAGCGAAATTAAACCAATAGACTTAGCAAAAAAACTTCATAATAAAATGGTATATTGGATTCATTAATTGGAGGTTGGTTAATTTAAATGGTATATAGTACGTACCACCCCCATGATATTAACTTTGTTTGTATCTATACGATTCAAACTGTAATTGATTAGAAGCTCTTCGCCTACACTTATTGATTTTATCGTACATACAAATACACGATTTCCCTCACGCGCCTCAAATATATGCAATTGGGTTATTTATTAGTTGACCCAGGTCGCATACTAGTTATAAGACCTGCAATATTCCCTGTTGCTTTTGGCCGACCATCAATGTATACAGCCACTCATTTACTTTGATCATTATCTTTCTGTTGTATATAATTTGCTGACAGTGCATACCTACACATACTTTTTTTATATTTAACAATCTGCATCCAATTATTGTAATTGTAACAAGGTCCAACAAACTCCATTAATTCAACAACTCTACTGTAACAAACCTTTATGTGGTCTATGGAAAATAAGCCTAAACCATGTAATGACGAAGGTGCTATGCGATATATCCTATCGTTAACACAAAAATCGATGTTTATTGGAGGAAGTTCCTTGGGCACCCATTGTTTCTGTAGATGTTTGTACCTCAGTGGCACCTCAATGTCGCCTTTGGTCTCATCATCATAAGAACATGACCCCCCTTGAGCAAGGAAAAATTTTATGCGTTTATTGAATTTTCTTCTAATCTTTTGACCTCTTGCTGATCTCCCTATTATAGACCTACTACATGTGACTTTCATTTTCTATTCCTGCATTTTCCTCACTCGACGAAGATAGATCTGACAAATACCTATTTGGGGGTACCTGCACTCCATGAAATGAGAGAGTTAATTGGTAATGAGAGAGAAATTTTACAAATGAGGGTAATGTTGATGAAGAAGTCAACCCTAAAGCTGATTTTGGGATGAAAATTGGAATAAGTCCAACCGGGGCCTCAAGTGTTGATATCTGTATTAGATTTGCTGCTAATGTTGAGGTTTGAAAAATTGAGGAAGTTTGTTTTCCAAGTAATTTTAAAAAATAAACTGTTTCTATAGGGTGTATTGACTAGTTATACCTGTCCATCGATGAGACTGTGCAGGATCCTCGTCAAAGGGGTTCAGGGTCCTCTACAATGTAATTCAATTATCTTATGTTAGCTAAAAATTACATAGTACACAACATGAACAACATGAACTTTGTACACAAAAAGAGTATTAAATAATAAAAAGATGTTGTCATCAAAATCATTGTAAATTTTTTAATTCCTTACCTTTACTTTATGTAGACTATGCAGGATCCTCAACTAAATGGTTGACGATGTCTGTAGTCAACAACTTGTTCCCACCAAGGGTGACAACATCACACAAGGACTATACCTAAAATCAACACCATCAATTGAGCATCATAAGCATTACTACATTTGTAAGTTGATAAACAATAAATACATGCATATCATAAGCATCAGAAGCATCACATGATGCGTCATCATATATGTAATTGAGCATCACAATTAGCATCACATATCATGTGTCATCATAAACATGTAATCCATCACATATGTATCATAAATCACCATCCATAACATAGGTAATAAACAATCCACGTTCTATAAATAAACAAAGTTCAAAAAATGTCACACGCATCATCATAAACATGTGATCCATCACATAGCTAATAAACAATCCAATTTCCATAAATAAACACAGTTTAAAAAATGTCACATAAATAGTCACTCTATAGTCACTCTCCTTATCTCCATCTCCATATTAAAAGGTGCATCATGAATTAATTATGTAATGGCATTAGAATTCAAAAAATAATGAATTAATTATGTAAAAAAAATTCTATCAAGAAGTCAATATTAAATAGATAATATACTAATCGCATACCTCATACATTTCATTCTTCATCATCATGAACATCAAGGTCATCATCACCATCATCATCATCAACGTCTTCTTCTTCTTCTTCTTCTTCTTCTTCTTCTTCTTCTTCTTCTTCTTCTTCTTCTTCTTCTTCTTCTTCTGTCGATCGTGATCATCATCCACTTCATCTTCTACTTCTTCGGTATCTTCTTCTTCCATCACATTATACTTTATCGGCCTTCCTCTTGGATCATGTCAATGACCAACCCGGTTTATGTGGAACCTCTGAGTAAAATACTTGCTCACATTGGCTTGGAAGAACATAGGGCTCATCCCCAACTAGTTCAAATGACCTTGTATTTAGCATTATAAAACCATTATCATGTTCAATAATAGTTCTATCAGGATCATTTTTATTCAATTGTAGCCTGTACCATTTGACAACGAACAAAACTAATTTGAAGGAATTAAAGTCACACTCAAGTATATCATCTAAAATTCCATAGTATCGATTTTGAGACTATTGAGGATGCATGTCATTTCTCGATGAAATATTTGTCACCTCAAAGACTGTAGTGATGCTAGAATCACAAGTTTTCTTCATGTCATCCAACTTTTTTATGCAAAATTTATGACCATTGCAGCACATAGCGTTGTGGTGTTTGACCTGCGATATGGAAAACATGTAAAATTTATTCCATTGTGAGTTGATAAATATATGGGTGATTAATAAATTTATACGTACCTGTTTACCTCTTAAACCATGTGCTAAATCAATTTCCCTTTGCGTAACATTGGAATCTCCATTACGATGTGCTTCTTTAACCAATGAAGCCACACCTTCCCATGTTAATGTGCATCCAGAGTGTTGACAATGTTCAATCCATACAGTTGTCATCCAATCAAGATTGTTTGCAATATACAAATGTAGTGCATCCCACTCTCGACCAACTGTACAAAAAATAAATAGAAGTCTTACAATCAATTTATTTTGAAGATTAAGAATTAATTAAATATAATAACATCTTATAATTACCTCTCACTTTCCTCAATCTACCTTTCCCCGTCAAGTACTCCCCTTCGAATTTGTTAATGGTGTTGGGATCCCAAATGCGATCCACGTGGATCTTTGCTGCAAACTTAGGAAGATATTCAGAAATGTACACCATAGTCTGGTATACCATATATCCCTCCACCATAGAACCCTCAGGATGTGCTCTTTTTCGAACCATAGCCTTCAAAAATTTTAAGTGCCTCTCAACCATCCACATTGACCTAGTGTGTACAGGTCCACACAATTCAATCTCCTCAACTTGGTTTATGAGGTAGTGTTCTTGTGCATTGAAAAAAGCTGGAGTTAGACACTTTTGCATTTCACACATTAAATGAGGAATTTTTCTCTTCCAATATTTTATATTGTCTTTATGGATTTCTTTGCATGACAACCACCTACAAGGTATTCAAGACGCAAAAAAATATATTACATAACAAGTAAAACAAATCGCAAATATAATATCTATACAACAAACTAAACAAATATCACTACTTACCTCATGTATTTTCCAAGATCATATATGACTTGCTTGACATTATTGTCGAAGTCGTCTGGGAGAGATAGAGGTAGAACGTACTGCAACAATTATAAAATTATCTTTTCATTTTTTTGTAACATAATGAAAAGTACACATACGCGTAGTACTTTATAGTCCCTTAGGAAGGTGGTCATTTATGCCTTCACGACCTTCATGATCATCAATCACATCATCATTAAACAAAAAAAAATAGAAAAGATGTTTATGACAAACCAATAGTTGGCCTTATGTTAGAACTCGTAACGGAGAAGTTTAACTCCAAAAAGATTACATAAACACAATAGAGATACTGAGGGAGACTTAATTGGATGTAGCATGTCGCACCAGAGTTGTTAGAGTATTCTAAGCTAGTACATAATGTTTCCTAAAGCCACATTAGTATTTTACCCAGATCATTATCTACCAAAACTAACTATAGTAATCCTTTTGAGGATTCATTTCATGGTGCTAGATCTTCATTTAGTTCCACTTCTTGTTGGAGAAAAGAACAATTATTTCTTGAGGTAGATGAATATCCCATCAACAAAGGACAAGACCCTTTCTAGAATATAACAAATTCTACTCCAACAAAAGATCATGGGGGTTTCACTAGAGATATTGAATAAGAGATAGACTTCTACTGCTGCATTAAAAGCATTGGCATGTTCTTCACTTATTGATGTAAACTCTTTGTGATGCCACCACAACCAACAAAGGTGTAAGAAGTTGTTTGCAATGCATGGATTTTTAGGATTATCCTTTGAGAAAACATAATTAAAGTATGGAAGTAAGATTTGCCAGCTCTTGAGGGAATCTTGATGAAAAATAACTATAAAATATTTGGGCGAGCTTATATGAAAAAAATCATGCTTCTTGATGGGTTTATGTACATAAATAAGCACGAATTAAGTGGTAAAGGGGCTTCTGGAAACAAGAGGGACAGAGAGGCAGTGGAAGTGAAAACTTCTGGTGTTGTGTCTGCTCCATCTCAGAATGGGAATGGCGAAGGTACTGTAAGAGGAGCTGAGAAGGGTGTTGGAAGAAGTGGGGGTGTTTACATTCCCCCATTTAAGCTAGCTCAAATGATGAAAGATGTGGAAGATAAGAGCAGTGTGGAATACCAGTGCATGACATGGGATGCCCTTCGGAAGAGTATCAATGGGTTAGTAAACAAGGTAAATGCATCTAACATCAAGAACATTATTCCAGAGTTGTTTGTAGAGAATCTCATCCACGGGAGGGGTCTATTTTGTAGGTCTTGTATGAAATCCCAAACGGCATCCCCTGGATTTACAGATGTTTTTTCTGCGTTGGTTGCTCTGGTAAATACAAAATTTCCTGAAGTTAGCAATCTACTTTTGCAAAGAATTATTTTGCATCTTAAGAGGGCATACAAACACAATGACAAGCACATGTTGATAGCAGTAGCCAAATTCATAGCTCATTTAGTGAATCAACAAGTTGCACATGAGATCATTGCCTTGGAACTTCTCACCCTTTTACTAGAGAACCCCACAGATGACAGTGTAGAAGTTGTTGTTGGGTTCGTGAAAGAATGTGGTTCTTTGTTGCAAGACCTTTCACCCAAAGGTCTCTATGGGATTTTTGAAAGATTTAGAGGTATTCTCCATGAGGGGGAAGTTGACAAACGAGTACAATTTTTAATTTAAGGCCTTTTTGCAATTCGCAAAGCTAAGTTTGAGGGTCATCCAACTGTGCGTCCAGAATTGGACCTTGTAGAGCAAGAAGATTAGTTAACACATGAAGTTTTCCTAGAAGATGAACTTGATCAAGAAGCTGGTTTGGATGTTTTCAAGCCAGATCCTGATTTCTTAGAGCATGAGGCAACCTATGAAAAACTGAAGAAAGATATCCTTGGAGATGCTTCTTTAGATGAAGCAGAAGGGGAGAATGATTCAGGTGATGATTCAGATGATGATGATGATGATGATGAAGAGGAAGGTGAGGAAGCACTGAGAATATAGGATGAGACAGAGACAAACTTGGTCAATTTAAGACGTACAATTTATTTGACAATCATGTCAAGTGTTGATTTTGAGGAAGCTGGTCATAAGCTACTAAAGATGAAGCTTGAACCTGGTCAAGAGATGGAATTATGCATCATGCTGTTAGAATGTTGCAGTCAAGAGAGAACATACCTTCGTTATTATGGTTTTCTTGGGCAAAGATTCTGTATGATCAATAAAATTTATCAAGAATTTTTTGATAAGTGTTTTGTACAACAATATTCTATGATACGCAGACTGGAAACAAATAAACTACGTAATGTTGCAAAGTTTTTTGCCCACTTACTTGGAACAGATGCTCTTCCATGGCATTTTCTTGCTTATATACATCTGACAGAGGAAGATACTACTTCCTCTTCTCGTATTTTTATAAAGATTTTTTTCCAGGAGCTGGAAGAGCAGCTTGGTATATTGTTGCTTAATGAAAGGTTGAACGATCCAACAATGCAGGAGTCTTTTGATTCAATTTTTCCAAAGGTCAATCCCAAAAATTCATGGTTTTCTATCAATTTCTTTACTTCTATTGCTCTTGGTGGTATCACTAAGATTTTACATGAGTATTTGAAGAATATGCCAAGGCTTATAATGCAGCAACAAAAGTCTATTCCTGAGTCAGATGAATCTACCTCTAATGATGATTCTTCTAGTTCATTAGGTTTGTCAGATTCTGATACATCAGACTTAGATTCTGAGAGTGAAACTGACAGTGAGAGCAGTAAGGAGTCACCAAGAAAGAAAAATAATTCAAAGCTTGAAAATGAGTATGAAAAAACAAGAAGAAATAAAAGGGCGAGGGAATTTGACTCGGAGGATGGAAGTGACAGTAAAAAAATCAGAAGGAAAAAGAAAAGGAATTAAAAATCTTTCTAGTCAGTTATTCAAGGCTCCAGTAGACACCATTTTCCTGGACTGTGACAAACAAAAGAATCACTCCCAAGTGCTTTGGTTTTATAACAGATGATTATAAGATGCTACAATGTTGTCTTATGTATTTTAATAGCCACAGGTTTTAGAGTTCTGTACTTGACAGGTAATGGATAAACAGTGTTAGGAGGAGAAAATATTGAAGGTCAAGTGCAGATTGTGATAATACTAGATCAATGAATCCTGTTATTTATTGAGTATTTATTGTTTTCCATCTTATGTGATGTACCATAAGAAAACTAGAAATCTAAATTCAATAAGATTCTTTGTGCTTAGATATTACTTTGAAAATGTCTTCTGTATCTCCCCATGGATTTGGGTATATGCTACTGCTTGGGTTTTGTCTCTATATTGTCTCCTTGATATCAAATGCTATCCATGAGCATACATATGACGTACCCAATTTATGAAGACATTGAGTAATTAGACAAACCTTATATTTCTCATCAATCAAACTATAATGCCTATTCCTTCTATAGATAGTCAGGTTTGCATTGAGACCAGTATAATCAGTACCATTTCAGCATTGACATTGTACCTAGTATTGATTTGATACTCGTGCTGTGAATGAGTATAGAAAATAATTGATCCCTAACAAAAATGCCTTAAAACTTATAGCTTTATTACCTTTCCAGTTACAATTGTTGAAAGCTAGATATACTCACTTCTGGATTATGATAAATAGCAAAATTGTAATATTAATCTTGTAATGATATAAAATATTTTGGGATATAATCTTCTATTTACAGGAAACATACTATACCTGCCTCTGTACAAAAGAAACAATCAGACATAAACCCATCAGGAAGCATGAGTTTTTGCATATAAGCTCGCCCAAGTATTCTATAGTTATTTTTTATCAAGATTCCCCAGGAGCTGGCAGATCCTGCTTTCATACTTTAATTCTGTTTTCTCAAAGGATAATCCTAAAAATCCATGCATTGCAAACAACTTTTTACACCTTTGTTGGTTGTGGTGGCGTCACAGAGAGTTTACATCAATAAATGAAGAACATGCCAATGCTTTTAATGCAGAAGTAGAAGTCTATCTCTTATTCAATATCTCTAGTGAAACCCCCATGATCTTTTGTTGGAGTAGAATTTGTTATATTATAGAAAGGGTCTTGTCCTTTGTTGATGGGATATTCATCTACCTCAAGAAATAATTGTTCTTTTCTCCAACAAGAAGTGGAACTAAATGAATATCTAGCACCATGAAATGAATCCTCAAAAGGATTACTATAGTTAGTTTTGGTAGATAATGATCTGGGTAAAATACTAATGTGGCTTTAGGAAACATTATGTACTAGCTTATAATACTCTAACAACTTTGGTGAGACATGCTACATCCAATTAAGTCTCCATCAGTATCTATATTGTGTTTATGTAACCTTTTTGGAGTTAAACTTCTCTGTTACGAGTTCTAAAATAAGGCCAACTATCTAGGAATGTAAGGATTATTGGTATTCATCATGGAATACAGGATTTGTATTTGGACTATGACATATTTGAATTTTCCAAACATATTAAACCCATAAAGAGAACTAACCCCCCCCCCCCCCTCCCCCAAAACAATTTAAACAACCATACTTAACTTTTTCATGAGCTTTGTCTCTTGCATGAGCAGTAAGATTTTGGGCAAAGGTAAAACACATAGAGTTTTTGGTCAATCTAGATAGACTAGAAAATTGACAAGCATTATTATAGTCAACTTGATGATAGTCATAGAGTACAAGATATGATACAAGACTAAATTTTCAGGAATACATGACCCTTTTGTGGTTTGAATAGCACCAAAATGCACCAAATTAACATCCTTGTGTCTCCTAATATATTCAATCTCTTCAGGAGGGAATGTAGATAACATTTTGGTCTAGAAAGTTTGTTGGGGGTCATATTCTAAAGTTAACTCAATTGCTTTCATTCTAGGAACAACAATGTGCTTAATGTAGACCTGGTAATAAAATTATTTGATGGATTGGGATTCGATGTACTCTTTTTATACACATATTTTACTTTAAACTAAGGAGGTTTGTATGTACTTACTTTTCTTTCAATTGTATCCCTATTTCAAGAATTTCTTCTATCAACAAATCATTTGTTGTAAGTTGTACAAGTGGAAGCTTGAACATGCCTTCCATGCTAGCCTTGTTGATACGTTCAACACCATCTTGTGCAAAAAATCTTTATAACTCCACTATTTCATTGAAGAGTGAGTAGTAGGGACAATCTAGGACACTTACAGGGGTTTTGCAAGAGAGATAAATAGACCTAAATATTATGTCTTAATAATGATCAATAGGTAAACAGATAAGAAACTCTCAATATCAAAATGACTTTCTCAATTGTCTTTACTAGAAATGGATAGATCTGCTAATAATGGCTTTATGATTGTATGTCAACTTTAGACTCAATCCAAGAAGAGCTAGAACTAATATGCGATATCTAGATTTATGATCTCTATAATATAACAATCCCATAATTATGTTTCCACGCATCTATACCACAACACAAACATCATGCTAGTGTTCAGCCATAGCAATTGATATCCTAATTATAGAATGTGAAATATGCACATAACTATGAATAAAGATTAAGAAAAACAAAGAAAGATGCTTATTGCAAACATAAATGACTAATTGACAAGAATTGAATTCATTGTAGATAGTTTTGAATATCAAATTCACTTATTTGTGTGCATTTAGTAACTCATGTACTTGTGGCCAACCATTTATCTCTTTCATAAATTAAACACTTATTAATAACATTAAATGGTTGAGTAATTATGTTTTAGTTGAAATTGAAAATAAAATATTTTATTTCAGGACAACTCATACTATTCCCTATCATATTTTAGACTCTCAGTTTTGTTAGTAGTGGTTTGATATCTTTGGAGCTGATCATTGCATTTCTTTAGTTAGGTTTGCCAGTGTACTCCCATCCTGTGCCAAAATAGGAGCTTTGGAACAGGGTATGGACATCCATAAAAACATAAAAGATAGAGGAATTTTGTCAGATGTAGTTGCAATTGCTCTATTTGATGGATTGCCTCAAAGAAATGTGGTTTCCTGGACTGCAATGATTTCCGGATATGCATCTACAATGAATGTCAAATGAAATGGCTAATGGACAAGCATAGACAAGGCACGGGAACTGTTTGACGGATTGCCTTAAAGAAATGTGGTTTCCTGGACTGCAATGATTGCCGGATATGCACAAATGGATTTGTTGAGAAGGCTTTAGAAACTTTCAAGCAAATGCAATCAGCAAGTGTAAAGCCAAATTCCATGACCATTGCTACTATCCTCCCTGCCTATGCCAAAATGGGAGATTTGGAATAGGGTATGGACATTCATCGAATCATAAAGGATAGAGGAATTTTATCCGATGTTGTAGTTGCAACTGCCCTGGTAGACATGTATACAAAATGTGGAAGCATAGACAAGGCACGTGAACTGTTTGATAGAATGCCTGAAAGAAATGTTGTCTCGTGGACTGCAATGATTGCTAGATATGCACAAAATGGATTTGTCAAAAAGGCTTTAGACACTTTCAAGCAAATGAAATTGGCAAGCATAAAACCAAATTCCACAACCTTTGCCAGCATCCTCCTTGCCTGTGCAAAAATGTGAGCTTTGGAATAGGGTATGGACATCCATCAAAGCATAACGGATAGAGGAATTTTGTTAGGTGTTGTACTTGCAAATGCCCTGCTTGACATGTATGCAAAATGTGGAAACATGGACAAGGCTCGTGAATTGTTTAATACGATGCCACAAAGAGATGTGATCTCATGTGAACAATCAACATGCACATATACAGGAGGAAGGGATTTCTACGATAAAATTGAATGCTCACTCCTTAATCACATTTCTATGGTTTTACAATATTGACCAATTTGCATTAAAAACTAGGGCAATTAACCACCACATGTATATTTTTTGCAACATGAAATTAAAAACTAGGGCAATTTGAATCTACCTCCTATGCGGGATTGCAAGCAATGCCACAAATGCCTTTGACATGGGTTTGATGTTCTTGGGGGTTGAAGTCACCACGGATGCCTACGCGGGATTGCAATGCACAAATGAATTGCCCTCTTTTTTTTTTTAAGTAATGACCATTGTTGTCGGAATTACAATGAACTCGAGCACTTTTTTGAAAAAAAGAAAATTCTCATTGCTAATGCCTTCTTCGTTGAAACCAAATGGCAAATTGCCATAGGAATTATGACGAATTCGGGCATTTTTTCAAAAAAAAAACAAATTTGGCCACAATATACCTTCTCCATCGAAAACCTCAGTCGAAAATCTAGTCCAAATGTATTAGTTCCCACACTTTATTTGTAGATGATACACTTTTATTTGGTTGTTACAACATTCAAGAAACAAGGCATATTAAGAAAACTTTGGACATATATACTTCTGGATCTGGGCAAAAAATCAGTGATCAGAAATCTAAATTATTCATATTTAATACTTCTGAAATGGTGTGTAACAACATTATCTAGATATTGGGCTTTCCAGTAGATTCTCTTCCATCTTCGTACTTGGGCATCCCTTTCTTTATGGGACAAGGGAAACCCTCTTTTTGGAATTCTGTGATTGATAGATTAAAAAGAAGAATTTTTGTGTGGAAAGCTAGATGGTTATCTCTGTTAGGCAGAATCCTTCTTGTCAAAACTGTTTTGGCTACAATCCCAAACTACTACATTTCAATCCTTCAAGCACTGAAATCTATTGTTTCCCATATCAAGAAAATTATTCAGAATTTTATTTGGAAAGGTAATCTCTCAGAAGATAAAAGATCCCGCTTGTGTCTCTCAACAAAATGACTACAAGTAAATTTACGGGCGGGGTTGGTCTACACAATCTTTTAAAAAGGAACAAGGCCTTTGGGGGAAAGTTGGTTTGGAATATTTATGTAAAACTACATGCTTTGTGGTGTCAAATTATGAAAGCAAAGTATTTAGATACTCTTACCCCATCACATATTTTTACTATCCTTGATCCTCCATCAGGCTCTACAGTTTGGAACTCCATGAAGGCTTCTAGGAATGTTATTACTAGATATTTATCTTGGCAAGTACATAATGGCAAAGATGTCAACTTCTAGCATGATTCATGGAGTGGTCTCCCCCTCTTAATCTTGAGGAATCTCTAGTAGATACAATCCCCATATTTATTACTCAATGGGGATCTTACCTTTATGATTACATAGATGATCTTGAGAAGACTTTAAATCGTGTCATTTGGAAGAATCCAGCTTCACTCCCAATCTCCCTGGCTCAAAAGTTAAAATTTTCTTTGATTCTCAAGAACCGCATTATTTTTATCTCTAATGGTTCGGACAATTTGATATGGTGCCCTGCGAAGAATGGAAAGTGCTCTATCAAGGAAGGGTATAAGGCAATTCATCAGATGTCGGCTCAATCCTATTCACAAAGAGATTATAACTTATGTTGGAACAACAGTATTCTTCCCAAGGCAGGGATGTTTGCTTGGCTTTCTCTACACAAGAGAATACTTACCAGTGAGAGACTTGATAAATTGAATATTGCACCTCCATTTTCCTGTGTACTTTGTAGTGAGCATAATGAAACGTTAAATGATCTCCTCCTCCAATGTGATTTTTCTCATTATTGTTGGATGTTTGTGCTTGCTAAACTTTCCTTTAGCATCCCTCTTCCAAATAATGTATGGGATTTGTTCAAGTCCTAGCCAGTCTTATACTCATCCTCTCTTTTTGCATGCATTTGGAAAGTGATCCCATCCACAGTAGTATGATCACTTTGGTGGGAAAGAAATAAGCCTATTTTTAGAAAGCAGACATCTCCTCTTTCTGATGTTTTCAATTACATTGAAAAATCATTATTAGAATTGGTTAATGCTCATGTTTCAAATCAGTTCAATACAAGTAGGGAATTTACTTCTTAGGATGGTCAAGTTATTAATTGTTGGAAAGCCATCTTTATTCCCGTATCACCTTGCTTTCTGAGAGTGAGGATTAGTAAAATTGATAGAAATAAAGTGAAATGGTGTCCTCTGAATTCAACACATTTTAAATTGAATTTCAATGGCTCCTCTAAAGGGAACCCGGGTGATGCAGGAGTAGGAGTATGCATTAGGGACCACACAAGGTGTGTTTTTGCTTTGAAGTCTGTTTCCATTCCATCGGGTACTAACAACTACGCAGAGACATATGCTTTGCTTGAAGGCATTCTACTAATTCAAAAATTGAACATCTCTTATATTCACATCGAAGGCGACTCATCTATTATTATCAATGCTTGCATAAAGAGAAATATTGACAATTGGCAGATAAGATATTTTCTTGAACAAGCATGGGCACTGATTGATACATTTGTAAATTTTACTATTTCACATGTGTATAGAGAAGGAAACCGGGTTGCAGATCATTTGGCAAATATGGGAAGTTCCAAGGTGGAACTTAATATGATGGGTCCGAATTGTGATCTCGATTCTTTTCCAATCCTTAGAAAAATAATTTTGGAGGACATGGGTACAAGATAATATTGCACATGCTTATGCAGTTGTTTTCATAATGATAAAAAAAATTGGTATGTGAGGTATTATAATTGTAGGGTTCTATGGTTGTGCAGTATCTGAATGATGTGAATGGATGTTGATTTGGGTATCTATGAAGCGAGGCAGACTGTGGACTGCTATGTAAATGTGTACAACTTTCATGATGTTTTGGTTTGGACTTCATCTTGGTCAACATACTCCAGGAAGCATTCGATACTTGGGGATGATTTGTGGCATTTGGTATTCAGGACATTACAAGATATATTGTACTTTTGTGGCATATTAGGGATTTAAGTTTCACAACCTTTCTATGTAATATCAAGCAAGGATCAAAGTTTTTGTTTCTGGTTCTTTTCTCTGGGAGCTCTTTGAATCGACTTGTGTAAAGAAATATATAAATAAAATATATTAAGTGGCACTGCCACCTTTTTTCAAATATATATATATATATATAATATTTAAATTTAAACTAAATTAATAGTTTATCAAAGTTTTTGGTAATGAGCCACATTTGAACCAAAGATGGGGGCTAGTAATTTATTGATGTGAATGGATAATTATTATGATTTGCAATGTTGTGTGTACTAACGTGATATGCAACATTCTACTTAACCGAAAGTAGCTTTTCTTGTAGCTAAATATTGTGTGAATTCCTACAACCAAAGGTAGAATTGGTTTTAAATCAGTCAAAGGTGGTTCCAAGTGCTCCAAGATATTGAAGAATGATACCCATGCAAGGACTTCTTTCATAACATTCCTAACTACTTGTAGGTGTGCTATTTAGTAGGTAGTTCTAATATTTTGAGTGGACATTTATGTATTGAATTGGTTATGAGATTCAGTCTTAATCACACTCTTAGTCAATTCACATTTCCTTTATCTATTCAATGAATCTCTTCATAGATTTTGAAATCAAGTAGTAGTTAGTTAGAAGACCGAGTATTAGATTTAAATGTATAAATGAGTCCAAGTACAACCTAAAAAGGTTAACGATATTGTAACTATTGTAACATTTCTATTTTGAAAGTAAGGCATGTACATTGTAATGAATGAAAGAATGCATTTTCTAAATTAGTTGTGTAACTCTCTAATCTTCTAATGAGTACTTGCCTAAGGGGGCCCACTTGAGGTTAAGATACTCTTAGTTTTGTTAGTTTCATTTTATACATATATTTCAAGCAAATCTTTCTAGTTTAGTTTATTGTTGAATTCGTGTAACAACTATATAGTGTTTTAGTTTTTTGCAAATTTCTTGTAGAATTTATTTTTCCGATTTGATTGGATATTGATTGGATAGTGTAAGTGATAGTTCATAGATGTTCTTACTCTATGTTCTTAGAATAGGAATAATTTATTATCACGTTTTTCTTTCACTGCACTTGTTCTTTCCTTGACATTTTTTTTATCAGTTATTATAGTTTTCAGTAGTTGTTTTCTTGCACTTTCTTTTACTATATTTTTTGTGGTTAACATAGGATAACAACCTAGGATAAGTTCATAATGCACATACTATGTTGTCCCATTTCAAGTTGTACGACCCCTCCATGAAGGATTTCTCAACATGGATGACAATCCCTAAGTTGTGAGACCTATAATCAACATTGAATCTCAATTGGGATTTAGAAGGCTCAATAATTATTACCATGAAAATATATTACTTAAGTCAAATTTTAAAGGTTAAATGTCAATTATGGAATTTTCTTTAGATTTTTTTTCCATCGTGTTGAATGTCAAGATGTCATAGTGAGAAAATTGAAACATTTTATGCTTTTTATTAATAAGCAATAAATAAGGATCTTGAACCTATTACAAACAATGCCCCAAGGAAAAAATTACATAGGTCGTAAATAGACCACTTACAACAACACAAGCAATTAATAGACCACTTATAACACATAGACAGTAATACAAACAATTAGACATCAAGAGTGGGTTGAACTTTCACCCAAAACTTGAAGATCAGTTTTGAAAGAGGAGAAAGAAAGACCTTTTCTTTATCAACTAATAATAGTCCAACAAAAATTATTATCTAAAATACCATTACGGGGAAGCATGCAAGGAAACCCCCACAGAGGGGCTTGCCAACACTCGAAGAGGTAGTAGGATAATGAGGTGAAAGGTAGACATCCTTTATCAACAATGTGGATTGAACAAGAGCAACATGTAAAGTAGGTTGCAAGCATAGGGCAAGAGGTTCCCCAACAGGGTCCACATTGAGACATTCTATGTTATAAGCATTGATTATCATTAATTTACATTCATCGATGCATTGTTTGGGTTGATGTACATTCTCTTCCATAATATATGTGATCAATGGACATGTGTATTAAATATGTTGCATGAGCATATATGAATTCTATCTTATTAGTGATTCAAATAGTACATTATGTTTCATGCATGTTGGTCATATATTGCTAACTCCTTTATGATGGATCAGTCTTCTCTAGTGGAGTAACATGGGGAAGCTTAATGTTTTGTGGTAGGGAGGATATCAACTTGATGATGCTCTCCTCTTCTTTTCTTCTTTGCAAATTTTTAGTATGGTTTCTAGATGTGTGAACCTATATGTGTAACATAAAACAATTTGAGTTTTGTAGTCAGGTCAATAATCATAAAAGATTTTGCACAAATTGTGATTTACTTGGGGAATTATTTTATATATTTCAAAAAAAAATTGGTCAAACTTTTTACTCTTTTGACTCAAATTAAACCTTATGTTTATTTTATTTATTAATTTCCATAGTTTATTAGTGATTAGTGAGTATTTGTTACAACAATAAGGTAGCCTATAACCTAGAAGACAAATAATAGAGGTTTTATCATATATAAATAAATGTATCATGTCACATTAAGCACTAAGAAGATCAAAATAGTGAAGATAAGATTTTAGAGCTTTTCTTAAAATTGATTTCACATTAAAAATGTGAGAAAATGGTCAAACAAAAGAGCAATTATGAGATACCTAAAATAAAATTTGAAAATACATATGAGCTAAATACAGGTTTGAACTATTGGAGAATTTGGTTTTGGCTAGATAATGTGAACTCTTAGCTTGTAATGCATGGCACATTGCATAGTCATTGTTGTGTAAGTTGTAATTATGGTGTTTGTTATCCTCATTTTTAGTGTTAACAAAAAAAAGAGGGTACGCCACAAATTTTGACTCATTTTTTATTTTTACTGCCCTATGGTTCGCTTTATGAGATATTTTTGTTGTCATAAGCACGTTTTTCCCATGTTTTACACTCATTCACTTTTATGTGAAGTATAGATGTAAATCAGGTTTACGAACCCAATTTATACACTAAGTTAGGCATTTTATGTGTAAATCGGGTTCATAGACCCGATTTACATCTATTTTGGCTCTTTTCACCTTTGAGGTGTAATTCGGGTTCATAAACCCTATTTAAACCTCATAGGTGAAAATCGGGTTTATAAACCTTATTTACACCTCATAGGTGTAAATTGGGTTTATAAATTCCTGAATTGCAATTATTTATTGCACTTTGAGTTATTTATGGCTTATTTGAAGAATTGGTTTAGGAGTCTTTTACCTCACTTTTAAAGACTTATTTATCTCTTTTTACCCTCATTTTAATCTTTCCCAAGTTTATTTCATGGCTGGAGGGAGAATAATTCGATCATACATTTCGGGTATGTATCTATTTTTCCCTCTTGTTACGGTTTTAGAAACCCTTTTTGTTCTTCCTTATTTTTATTTTTCGTATGCATTTCACTAGTTTTTATTACCAGATTTTTCACTTTGATCATATGATCTTAAATGATTTCGATTATTTCTTTTGATCTTCCTTTTTTGGTGTCATGGCAGGGTCGTAGGCCTGACATGCACCACCGAGTGGTTCGTGGCCAATCTACGACCTCGCCATGACCTCATCTTTGTTTCATTTTATATTGAATGTTATTAATATATTATGGTGTGGGTGGGGCCGTCTGTAACGCCCCTCCCTTGATCTAACTCTATTAAACCTAGTTTGACCCTAGATGACTTTTGTTGTAGTTTATGTGGCTATTTATGATTTATACTTTATGGATCGTTAGATGATGATTTATATGACAATGATCATGATGTGTTTATATGGTGATTAGCTATGTTTAGTTAGTCAGTTCATTACTGAGATGGATTTTATATGTGCTTGTTATAATTTAATCACTATGCTTATCGATGTGCTTGGGTGAAAGGGAAAAGCATCCCACTACTCCTTGCAAGTAAGCTACATCACTTCCATTCCCTTTTCACGATAGGATATTATATGGAATTATATGTTCATGCTCAACAATGTGTTTATGCAGCTGCAGGTACTGAGCATCGACTCCACCTAAATCCTCAGGTCTGAGCGTGCTCTATGACCCAATGGATATGTTGAAAAATGGAGTTATTAGTCAAACCCTTGACGCATGACCATCATTCCTATGAGAACGAGATTCTAGTCAGGTATCCTTGTGTTTGTTGACACTCTTGTGGTTGTCTGGTCATGTCCTGTTAGTCTTCGTGTTATTTTAGTTTGCAGTTCGTTATTCTAGAGTATAGTTAATAATTATTTAATATTGAATTTGAGAGAGAGAATTAATATTAATACATTAATTGTATTTGTGTATCAATGATTAATTACTGAATTGAAAACTCGTTGCAACATTAAATTAAACTAATTTAATTAGCTAAATGATTTAATTTATCTAGCCATTTTGTAAATCATTAATTAAAAAAGAGAGTTAAATATTTATTTTGGTATTTTAAATGTGCTCAAAAAATCAATTAAGAATCTTTTAAAATAAATTTAAAAATTTGGATAGTGGAGAGGGAGTTACAAAAAGATGGCTTTTCTTAGCCACATGGTGGGGAGTTACTAAGGGAGATCTTTCCTTTATGCATGTGAGGAGGGAAAAAGAAAAGGGTCAAGATTTACTTGGAGGGGAATGCATGGAAATACGGGGGGAAGACTGATGCAGGAAGAAAATCTGTTTTGGGGTTTATTTTGATGAATAGGCCTTCTCTATTAATTAAAAATATTAAAGTACACAAAAAAGGTCGAGGGATACAAGATCACCCTGTGAGAGTCACTCGGCCAACGACTGGAAACGAAAAAACAAGCTATTCATCAAAAACTTCCTCAGGCAGCCAAAGCAATGACAGCTAAGGGAGGAGGATCATGGTCATGTTTTTTGCCCCATACATCAGTGGGGCTAGGAGTCGATTTTGGTATAGACCACCCATCTTTTGGATCTTTTTCAATTTCTCCTTCCTCCTGCTGAGGAGGCGAGATTGCGAGAGCCAGGCGAGGAAACTTGGAGGTGGTGGCAGAGGGCCACCCAGAATCAACAACAACAGGAGGAGAAAAGGCCATAGAAGCAACAAAGGGACACCCCAAGGCAAAGCCACACCGCGGCGGAGAATTCGAGCAGCGTCACCAAGAATCATCTCTCCCGCCTGAGGGGTGGCGAGGAGGCAGGGACTACGGGGTTTGAGAGTGGCAGGCAGAGGAGCTGCGACCGCGACGGTCGCCATGAGGCGGAGTATGGTCGGTAGAGATAGAGTTTGGCGGTACTCAGGCAATCACACAAGCAGAATTGCCCCAGTGTTGGAGGAGCTCCTGAAGGTGGGCCACCTCCAAGGCCACCTTGTCAACTTGTACCTGAATCTGCATTAATACATTGTTACAAATTCAAGGTTTAGCATAAAGCGAAACATTAATATCCAAACAGCTGTGAGAAAAAATAACAACATTTCTATGCTTCCAAAAAGTGTATAGGATCTCCATTCTGAAAGCATGCCATATTTGGGAGAACTTATAGGGGATTCTAGGTGAATCAATTGTAAAATATATTGAGGATAGGCATGCCATGGGGAAGATAGTTCTGTATGCACATTGTCGAAATGCTTTCCTATTGAGGATAGAGCATGAAGTGGAGAGTAAGGGAGACACTAACTCAGAGCAGTTAATAAAGGTGTGAATCCTTTCTTGCAACTCTTTAATCTTCATATCATCTAATTTGTAGGATCGACCCATGTATTTCTGCTTTGTGCATATTGCAATTTTTAGATTTTGCATCCTATGAACATAGCAAGACCCATATATTTGCTTTGTTGTATACTGTGTAGTTTTTTATTTAAGAGATCCTTATTTTAAATGCACCCTTAATATACTTCTTCTATATAGCTTGTATTTAAAAGTTGTTAATCTTGACAATAAGAGGCTACTATGCAGGAGTTGATATAATCCTTTTGTTTGGATGGAATTGTTTCATTTATCAATACTAGAGATAACAACATATAGATTTAGAGCTCCAAAACCCTTGTTGTTGCATGTGGTACACCTTCATTCCCTTCCGCATTGCGTACTCTTCACTATATTATGTGTCTACATTGTTGTGTCTTTATAGATGTACTGCATCGTTGCAGATGATTATGTACCCACTGATCATGAAATCGGTAAATAGTTATTTTATACAATGACCTTGACCAGCATTCGATTGACATGGGCCCTTTACGGGTCTAAGTATTACGTGACATCTATAACAACTATAGTATTTAATAATATATATGTTATATACCCATTTTTCATTTATAGATATATAATTATTTTCAACTTAATAACTCATTCAAATATATTATTTGTTTACTAATAGTGATAGTCGAGAAATGAATAGTTGGTTTATGATTTCTTCTATGCTTTGAAAGGCATTAATATCAAATATATTGTGCAAATTATATAGATCAAAGTGGTTATAGTTTTAAGTTCATTTTGGGTTATTAAATTAATATTAACCAAAATTAAATAAGAAGAAGTAAAAGGTTAAGGTTTAATTACAGTATATAAATTATGATTTTGTTCTCATTAGCATGGCATGTTGTGTCCTTTGTTTTGTCTGAGGCTTTTCTTTGAAGTGGGGTTTGAATCTCATTGCTTTGGATTCAAGGGAACGTTGTGATAAATGTACTTTTGACTCCAGAGGCTTACGAGATGTTTTGAATCCTTTTTGTGTTGGATATTCTTCGTTTCTTGATGTAATTGTATCAGTGTCTTGAATGTTTTTTAAATGCTAGATGGTCTATCCTAGCTTGTACTTATTACTTCCTTATGGTTATGTTGTTCTAGCGAGTTAAACCTTGCTATGGTCGGGATCTTGTCACCTCGAGTCTTTGAGCGTCTCAGGTCTTATGTTGTATTTTGGATTCCAAGGTGCAAGTCAAGGGGAGTGGCTGTCATTGGGGGTCGGGACCCAAAGTGGTCACCAGGGTAACTCTATGAGGGTTTTGTAATCATGTGGAAATTTAACTAATGAACTTGGGTGGGTATCTAGATCACATTAAATGTTGCCTCTCTTACTCTTGAATGCTTGTATAGGTTCAAGGTAAGTAGAGAAGGTCTGGAATGACATACACCAATCTTGTCCCTTCGAAAGTTTGGTGTGGTCCACTAGAGTTTGTATGGGGGTTGGGGGTCGGTAGAGGTCACCAGGGTAACCCAAGATGGGGGTCGGGACCTAGTGA
Source organism: Cryptomeria japonica (assembly GCF_030272615.1). NCBI lineage: Eukaryota > Viridiplantae > Streptophyta > Pinopsida > Cupressales > Cupressaceae > Cryptomeria > Cryptomeria japonica. The sequence continues at coordinate 51,471,502 of NC_081406.1, read as the reverse complement.
AGACTCGCTAGGGTAACTCATGACAACCTAGTGATGACACTCTTCCCTATTGCATACCTAGTGGTCACTCATGTTATTTATCTTTCCATGGTTTGCCTTGTGCCTCTGGAGATTGATTGGTTTTCTTTTGAGTCTCTTGTGATTATAGCCTTGCCAGTCTCTCTTGTGATAGTAGTCTTGTGAATCTCTTGTGAGTCATGTTGGTACCTATTATGCTTGTATCCGTCTTGTGGATCTGACTGATACCTCCTAGCACGGGGGGTGGACCTAATGCTACCACATGGTTGGGTGGAGTGTTATTCGCACCCATTGGGTTTTGTTCATCCTGCATCATGTTCGTGATGGCTCATGGGAAGATTGAAGACTTTCATTATGATCCAAATCTATGTACTTATTTCTTATTTGTAGTCTTGGAGTTTATATCCATATGGATACCATGTAATGTAACAAGCGATCATATGTATATTCTCATGGCAATGTAATATGTATCATGATCCTTTGTAATAGACGGTGTTAATATATTTTATGAGGATTCTTATGTTCTTGTATGTTTGATTAATGTTATTACTTGAGTAACAACATTGTGGGGCCTTGAGGACTATTGCTAGTTATTACTTGTACATCTTTTCTTTATCATGTTGTATCATGTAACTCCATAAATTTATATAGTTATCCTTTCAAAAAAAAAAATATCTGTATTTTCATTGGTTTATTTGGTTATGTCCTCTGGGCCTCATAGCGGGGCGTTTCATTGTCGGCCCATCACACACCACAGTGTGGTGTGTGGCGGGTTGGTGACCCCGACCACACATTGTTCCCTTTCATTTAATTGAGGTGTTTGTGGGTTTGCGACCCCAACCAACACATGTTTTACCCTTGTTTTTGCAGTGATCATTCATGGTGTTTGGTGGGTTCCTAGGCTCGTCATACACCATAAACAGTGTATGATGGATCTACGAACCCGCCCGACACCATTTTCTTGTATGTTATGGTATATGGCGGGGTTCTAAAACCCCCCTCCACCATTTCTTTTGATCTTCCTTTTTGGTGTTCGGCGGGTCTATGAACCCGACCGACACCTCTGCCATGTTATTTTTAGATGTGTAATTTAGGTTTATAAACCTGAATTACACCTATTTTTGGTTTTTCCAAATGTAATTAGAACTTTGAACCCTATATACATATTTTGACCCACTCTTTTGTAAATAATTTTTTTGAATTTATTTATTCAAAATTTATTTATTCAAAATTTATTTATTGCACACACATAAATGGCAATTTTTCATCCAATTTACCATGGAGATATTAATTTGTTGAAAAGGGTTTTTTTTGGAAAACCTAATTGTTTCAAATGCACTATTTTCAGAATTTGTCCAAGTCATATGAAAAAAAGTGAATTGATCCAATATATTATTATACTGTTGATAATTGTCTTTTTCTCTCAGTATTATTATTATATCAATGACTGAGGTTTCTCCAAACAAAAAAGGAATGAAATTCAAGAAGCAGGACCCACATCCAGTTTTTTCACCTTCTTTAGTTACTTCTAATATTGATCACATTAGAGACACAAATATAGGTCATGTTGATCTAGAAGAATTTCAAAAAAGAATCAAGAAACCACCTTCATATTGTGACATGGAAGCTAAATTTATCAATAGTGGCATCCACTTAGTAGCATCTTTTCCCATGTCAGCTCAGGATCTTGAATTTGTAATGGTAGTGGCAAATCATTTTGATCCAAATAGCAGAAGTGTGAAGGATGAATTCAAGAAGAAATTAATCAGGCTTGATGAATAATTCTTTGATTCAGTCTTCAAGTGTCCCAATATTGAGAAGTATATTGATATTACAATGCAATTAGCTATAGCCTACTTTGATAGAAATTCAAATAAGTGTAGGCATAATATGAATGAAAATTGACTTAAAACCCAAAGACCTACTATTGCAAGATGGTCAAAGACTCTTCCCAGAAGTGACTTCAATGAAGAGGTCAATGATTTGATAACTTTTTTGAGTAGAGTTAAAGGACTTCCTACTTCTTATAATTTATATAAATGGATGTATCAGTATATTCATGTGATCAGACAAAACAAGGAGAAGATATTTTGGGGAAAATAGATCAGTGATACCATCTGTGAACAACTCACCAAGGTTCCTACTACACTTAAGTTCTATATGAATTCTTACTTAGTGTACGATGCAGCTTCAATGAGACATTTTCCTGGATTGTCTACTATTGGCGATAGGAGGTAGATTGAGGTACACAAATATTATTCCCAGTTGGTTCTTCAAGAAAGTCGTAATCATTTTTGAAGAGTGAATGATTCTTTCTTTGGTTATTATATGGTTATGCTGAAAAAGAAATTGTATAATAAGAGAGTTTTTGATCACGCATGGGAAGTAGTGAATCAATATGGATGCATGTTCCTTCATTTTCCAACCTTCACATATATCAGAGTTAGATGTTTCAATGGTGTGCTCTTCATGCTTCCTAGATACCCTTCCGACAAGATTGTACTAATAGAGCTAGCTCGTCAGATGAATGTTGTGCATGAGGCCCAATCAGGTTCTCCTAAAATAGGTTTGAAATTTTCTCTTTCAATTGGAAGGTATTCTATCAATTCCATATTTAAGGCCAGGGCAATGGAGGAGGAGATGAGAAGAGTAACTATGAGGATCTTTAAGGCTATAAATGACTTTGATTGCATAGGAATGAGAAACAAATTGAAGGTGTATGTGATAAACTTATAAGGCACTTAGAGGGGGGTGGGGGTGAATCAATGCAAGCAAAAACTTAATAAATCTAATAACAATTTTCAACAACTTAAAAATCAATAAGCATGCAATAAATATAACCACATAAGCAAACATCCAACAAAGCATGCAGACCATAACACAATGATTTTTGATGTGGAAACCCAACTGGAAAAAACCACGGTGGGAATTAGCACCCACAATATGTTTTTGCACTCTTTTGGAATGCGCCCGGTTAAAGACCTAGCCCAGTTAAGAGCTAACAATATGCCTGGTTAAGAGAAAATCTTGTTATGAGTCACCCGGTCAAGGGATTTTGCCTTAGCTCTTTTAGGAGCTCTACATTGTTAAGAGTAACCTTGTCAGAGGATTTCAAACTCAAGTTAATGAGCCACCTGGTGAAGTGATTTACAATATCAGACCTATTAGGATCTACCCGGTTAAGGGATTTCAAATTGTTGTAACTATTAGGGAACAATAGGGCAAATGATCTAATTACAACACTTCCTTCCTTGCTAGTACAAATCCTTTTCAACACAACTCTGCTACACACATGTAAACACTTCAAACTGGTTTAGCAATACCTTCTTCTCAAACCACCAAAATAAAATCTCTTCTCTAACTATCCCTAAATACACTTTCCAGTTAGGGCGGCTACAAACCCTAATTACATCAACAAGATACAATGAATTTATATTTAGCATGAAAAAACACTCTGCCAAAATACATTACAGATAATTACAACAAATTTCTAGATGATTTCCGTCGTTGAATGATCACCGCACATCGATTTGATAAGCAATCAAACCCTTGTTACATTCTTCTAAGAACTTTGTTGTTTCCCAAGAAATCTAATCCTTGTACCCACTGAAATACCATCTTATCATTACACATGGATTATGACATGTCATCACTAAGTTATGATCATGATATGATCCACCACCAAACCTTAAATCATTACCGGTTAAAGATCTGATACCGGTATTCATTCTTCTTCACAGAGTTCATAACAATCAATTATAAATGTGCTTTCTGGTTCACCAAACTTGATGCGATTTCAATCATAGACTCATGCCAATGTTATGAACATATATTCTAAACCAAGACAATCAATTTTAACTGCAATGCATGATTTGGCTTCTCCTTCTCTCCTCTGCTAGTTTTGCATCCGGTCAAACTAGTTGACATCAATGACAACATATACATGATCATATCAACTTTACCAGTCATCTTCTCATCTCATCATCATCTCCATCAATTATGCCAACAATATGTATATGTGCATCGGATTGAATATGTTTGGGTTGATTGTAGGTCCGAGCATGATGTGAGAAAACTTGATTATTGTTGGCTGACAGTGAATATATTAAGGACATTGGTCTTGCCGATGTTCCTGAAAATTTGGAGGAAGATGGTGATATCTTGGATCCAATGTATGAGAAGAAAAAGGTTTCTTCTACTCCTTTGCCTCTCATCCAGTGGTCGCAAAAGGAGTGCACTTCCATCAGGGCATGTTTTTAGAGTATTCTTATGAATACTAATGTTTGGTTATCTTTGCATGGTGTTCCTTTAAAACCTTTCTCTTCTACTTCTGATGGTGACATTGTTGGCCCAATGGAAAAGAGATCGGAGATTAGAACCAAGAACAAACATGATCCTACTACTCCAAAAAAGGTTCCTAAGTTGAAATTTACGGTTGGGTCTAAGAAAGGTAAAACTCAAGGAGAACCTTTGAGTTCTAATGTTCAAGAAATATCAGAGTTAGAGGTATCAAATGAAAAAGAGCAGGACAATCATCCTAATGAAGAATTAATTCATGGACTGGAGGATGAGAAAGAACAAAATAAATTGGATGTAGAAGAGATGCCATGAGCAAAAGAATCCTTACTTCAAGTATCTTCTCCTTCATCTATGTTACAAGTTCTTGTTCCTACTTCTGAGCCTGAGCCTCCAGTGGTCATATGTATGTCCCCTTCAAGTGTTATTCATGTATCTTCCACTAGTGCAAGTGAGTTTGCTCTAGATACACCCCATGAAAATATTGAGAATGTATTTTCTGATTTTCCCTCATTGTCTGAAGTATCTACAACCATGATGGATGATTTTGATAAATTCGTGAATGAAGCAATCCCTAGATCTAATGAATCATCCCTTGAGAATCCTCCCCATGTTATTACCATGACCTCTCCTATAGTAACCACCACTGTTCAGGATTCTATCAATCCCTCTTTGGATATGGTAGTTGGTGAGGATGATGATACAACTTTACCTCCTTAGTTAATGTCAAATGCGCCTAAAAGAAAGAAACAAGTTGTTTCTCTTGAAGACTTTGATTTCAGCCAGTTTGTTCCTGTGAAGTCCAAGACGATCAAGAAAGCCAAAAGTTTGTCGAGGGTAAAGGTTGATAAGAATAAGAATAAGTATGTCTATATTTCTATTTCTCCTCAAGATGCTATTATCGGATAGGTCTAGGACTTAGATTATACCATTCAAAGGATTGATATGGGTAAACAAACTCATGATTATGTGGCACAGGATGTTCAGTCCGCCTTGGAGGCTTTAGTTTCCAGGTATGGTGAGGAAAAGGTCAAGAAAGATCATCTTAAGGCACGATTTGAGAAGGCTTTAGTTTCCAGGTATGGTGAGGATAAGGTCAAGAAAGATCATCTTAAGGCACGATTTGAGAAACTCATCTCAGTTATTACAAAGTGACCAAGTCTTTAGAAGTCGTTGAACTAGTGGCGACTTCTTTGGATGCCCAAGCTGTTAAGAGAGTTGAGAAGGTCGCATCAAGGAGAAGATTCATAGGAGAATGGATGGATCGGATGCTAAGCCAAGGTACATGACTCCTTATTTCAGCTTGCACCATTGTTAACAATCTTGATGTTGTAAGGACAGAGGTGGACAATACCATAGGAATTTTCTCCTAGGAACTTGAAACACAAGAAAAGGATTTTGAAGTCTGGTTGAAGTTTGAAGATGATGATCCTGATGACATCATCTAAAATGGTGTCATTCCTTCACAACACGTACATTGAGTAGCGAGAAGCTTTGGAGCACTAGATGAATGTTCTTGAGCGCCTAGTTAAGGATATGAGGATGGTGCAAAAATAATGTGTTGATAAGAAAATAGAGATTGCTACCAAAATATTTGAAATCCCATGTGCTTTCCTTGATAAAAATAAAAAGGTTCTCAATGAAAATGAAATCATCAAAGAGTTTGTCTTACTCTTGACTGATGAGGTTGATAGGGAAAACTTCTCTTTGTCCTCCATTGATAAATTACTTGATCTTCAATTAATTCTAGAATTTCTTGATTCACTTCTAAGAAACATAAGAAGTGTTGTACTGAGTTAGAATATTCTATCACAATGGTCAAATTCATCATCGGAAATACCTTGGGACCTGATAGAATTCAAATGAAGAATGCTTTGTAGAAGATCGAGAAATTCTAGAAGCGAGATTCAGCTCAAGGGAATGACACTTAGTCATTTCTGTATTTTTCCAATGGCATTTTATTATGTCTATTGACACCTTAGGTGTCATTTTGTAACTGCACATGCACACCTTTTGATTGCACAAGTCCTAAATCAAATCGAACTCGACTTAGTCATAGAATTAGTTGTAATTTTCTATTTTCATGTTGCACCCCTCTACTATATATATGAGGGTTATTATTGTAATAAGGATCTTTTTCCATCTTTGTTTATGCAACAAAACTCTGCTAAAGTCAAAAGCAAATTGAAACTTGGTGTTCATTTTGTAAATTTGCAATTTAATCAAGAAAGAGAGAATCTTGGCACTCAAAAATTTGTTTTGAGTTCAATCTTTTATATGATATGAATTTTCTTATGTCATTGGTGTCATATGTTCTTGAATTATTAAAATTGGATATAGTCTTGATGTTAAAAATTGAAAAGTATTTTGAGTTTTTACAAGTAATCTTTGAGTTACTTTGAAAAGTCGAGAATTGGAAATTGGTTAAGGGGAGAATTGCTTTAAGTCTTTGAGCTTTTACAAATTATATCTAAAAATTATATTTAGAAGATAGAAAGTGGATTCTTTATGCTATACGAACTTTCTGGTTAGAGTGGAACATCTTTCAATATATTCATGGGTCTTTGAGTTGACAATATATTTGGGTTATAGTGGTTGATAGGAATTTTGGTACATTGAAAGAATCTTTGTGTTCCTAAGTGTGCTAACTCCCATCCTTAAGTCATTTTCAGAAAAAGGGAAGTAATGTCCAAGACTTTGTTCTTTCATGGACACTTTACTTCCTAAGTAAATTAGTTAATATTGCTGCAAGTTTTAAGTCGTTTAGAGAAGGAATATACTTTGAAAACTAAATTAGATATAATTGTTTTTTAAAGAAGAGGACTAAGTTGTTATTTTACCTTGGATTAGTGTAAATTTAGCATGTAGGAAAAATAGAAAGCAATTTCAATAGAAAGGTCGAGCCTTCCCTTATATTTAGGAGGAGTTATATGTTGCCTTCTGAGAGATATCATCTTGTGTTCTATCATGAAACACACATTTTGTGAACCTTATCATCAGTTTACAAATTTTTCACTCAACAGTGTTACATATAGAAGTTTACAAGGCTCACTACATGGTAGAATTAAAAGAGTACTAAATATATAATTTTGGATTTTCGTTACAAAATTATAGGATTTTTTAATTTATTTTTCCAACCAAAATAGCTACATTGTTGTAGTGTCATAAATTGTATACCTATACAATTTCACACTTAGTTTGAACCCACTTTCATAATTGTGCCTAATTTATCCCTAATTGTGCTCAATTTCATCATCATTTTTGTAAACTTGGTGAAAGTGTGAGAGTTGAGAAATACAACACCATAGGAGCCCAAATGATCTCTGCAAGCTGAATAAACTTGTTACAAGGAGAAGCAAGGAAGCAACAGAGAAAATCATAAACACAGGAAAAATGCTCAAGAATATGAGAGCTCTGTATTCACAAAAATGTGTAATAGAATAATAATACAAAGAAAAGAATTCAACCTCTAATAGGTAAAAAAAAACCTAAAAGGGAAAACCCTAGGCTTGCACATAATAATTAATAAAAGAATTAATTATTATGCACCTAATGTTAGCTTAAGTGTAAAAGATATAAAGGGGAACTTAATTAATTAAACAAATATCATTTAATTAATCAAGTAAAGACCCGATTACTCTAACACCCCCCCTTAAGCTAGACTTTGGGAGAAGCTAAAACCTAAAACAATTACTGGAAGTAGGAAAGATGGGTCTTGGCAACAAGGCCTGATCAAGTACCCAAATACAAGGAAATCTCTATGAAACGGAGAAAAATGAGAAAACCTCGTGGGAAAAAACTCCTCTCCAAAAAGAGATAAAAGAACATGTTGAAAGAAATAAGAAGGAAGGAAGGAAGGCCTCAAAAGACCCCCCAAGGACAACTTCCTTCAACCCAAGCATAGAGCGCAACTGAAGATAGCGCGGCGATGCAAAAGGTTTCATGAAGATGTCTGCAACCTACTTGACAGTGGGAATGTACTCCAAAATGAGAGAACCATCCTGAATCAACTGGCGGATGAAATGCATGTGAATCTCAATGTGCTTCATCCGCTGATACTCCACTGGGTTGCGAGAAATGTGAATAGCACTCTGATTATCACACCAAAGAATAGTGGGACTATCAGGAGGAAAACTAAACTCAGTCATCAACTGTCGAAGCCATAAGATCTCCTGACTTGCGAGCACAGCAACTCGGTACTCAGCCTTTGTAGATGATAATGCATGAGTAGTCTGGTTCTTGCAAGACCATGTGATACGACGAGAGCCAACACAAAAAAAAAAACCAGAAGTAGACTTTCGATCATTGACATCACCAACCCAATCTGAGTTAGTGTAGCCAACAATGTGAGGTTCCCTTGATGTGTAGTGAATGCCATGAGAAATAGAGCCCCAAATGTACCACTAAATATTTTTGGCAGCTTGCCAATGACTCTCATGAGGATCATGGGAGAATTGAGACACAAGGCCAACCACAAAGGAAAGGTTAGGACGAGTGTGTGTTAGGTACAACAAATTTCCAACCAACTACATGTAAAGTGTAGAATCTACTAAAAGAGTGGGGCAAGTAGTAATCAAAACAACCCCTGACTGAAAAGGAGTGGGGGAAGGCTTGCAATCAAGCATACCAAAGCGCTGAAGCATGTCAAGAGAATACTTCTACTGGTAAATGAAGATCCCATCAGAAGACTAAATCACCTGAAGACCAAGAAAATAGTGCAGAAGACCAAGATCTGTCATCTCAAACTGGTCCATCAAATTTCATTGAGCATGCTGAATCATAGAGGATGAGATACCTGTGATGAGGAGATCATCAACATATAGTACAAGAATTGGGATCTCACCCTCAAGATATTGAATGTACACTGTGTGATTGGAATAATAGTATGTGAAACCAGTGGAGAGAAAGAAAGAGTCCATCTTCTCAAACCAAGCCCGAGGGGCCTATTTGAGACCATACAATGAACGGCGAAGTATGCAAACCAAAGAGCCATCCTACACAAATCCCTGAGGCTGCTCCATATAGATTTCCTCCTATAGGTCCCCATGCAAGAAATCACTCTTCACATCCATCTGAAAAATGGGCCATCCCCTAGAAGTTGCAAGGGATAGTATAAAGTGAATAGAGTTCATCTTGGCGATAGGGGAAAATGTCTCGGAGTAATAAATACCCTCAACCTGCGAGAAACCCTTCGCAACAAGACGTGCTTTGTACTTATCAATCGAACCATCAACAACATACTTGGTGCGATACAACCATCGGCACCAAACCATCTTTCTGCCCTTAGGAAGAGGACAAAGATCCCAGGTATTATTCCTCATCAAAGAAGAATACTCCTCCTCCATAGCACAATCCCACTCAGGGTGTCTTATTGCCTCTGGAAACTTCAGAGGATCATCTGAAATGGCATGACTCAAAATAATAGAACCCACAGTATGAGAACGGGTGTGATGAGTATCTGAAGGATCACCGGTCATAGATCCTGCCGCCTCAACAGTAAAGTGAACCCACTTGGGCATCTGAGGTGGAGCAGGTGGAGGTGGGGATGGTGGATCATGAGCAGCATCATCAGAATCATCCTCAAAATAATCCTAAAGATATGCAGTGGGAGGAGTAGGTAGAGGGGTAGACACTAGAGACAGGGTATCCATTGTGCGAAGGCGCTCATCAAACTGAACATCCCGTCGAAATAGGACCTCTCTAGAATCAGGATCAAACAACTTGTACACCTTAACATCCTCACAATAGCCAACAAAAATGAGGGGTCGACTCTTCCACTCCATTTCTCTCCTCTGAGCATCAAGAATAAATGCCCAAGCCTCACTGCCAAATACTCAGAAAAAAGAAACATCAGGCTTGTCATGAGACCAAGCCTCCTCAAGAGTCATATGTCAAATCGCCTTATGAGGCATCCAATTCTGAATGTAGTTGGTACAATTGACTGCCTAAGCCCAAAAAGATGAATCCATGGACCTAGACTGAATCATACAATTCACCATCTCTCGTAAAGTCTCGTTCTTTCTCTCAGCGACACCATTCTGCTAAGGGGTGTAATGAATAGTAAACTGATGTTGTAAACCATGCTCAGTGCAAAAATCTCTGAAAGCCTGATTCACATACTCCCCCCATTATCTGTACGTATCCACCGAATAGAACAACCAGACTGCTTCTCTACAAATGTCTTGAAGATTGGAAATGAATCAAAGACATCAGACTTATACTTAAGAAAGTACACCCATGTGCGTCTGGAGAAGTCATCAATAAATGTGAGTACATACTTGGCCCCAGAAAAAGAAAGAGTAGGGAATGACATGAGGTCACTGTGAATCAACTCCAAAGGTGCCAAAGCACGAGGGGCTCTTCCCTTCGGAAAGGGATCCCTGTGATGCTTCCCAAGCACACAACCATGACAAACACCATCAATGCAGGAAATCTGTGGGATCCCAAGAACAAGTGCATGTGTACTCATCTGCTGAAGATATTTGTAATTGACATGGCCCAAGCGCTCATGCCAAAGCTTACTCACTGAATCTGCATTTGCTATAAGAGATGAACCTATACCCACAAAGGGCTCAAATCCATAAAATCTATAAAGACGAGATGCAGTATCAACACTCCCAGTAGCCACAACCAAATCAGAGTCATGGAGGTCCCGAATAACCACATCATGTGGTGAGAACTCAACTGTCTTACTAGAGCCAGAATGGAAAATCTGATAAATGGACAAGATGTTCGTCGATATGTCAGGAACAACCAAAACATCCTGTAGAGTACCCCCATCCAAAGAGACAGAACCTGAACCCAAGACTGAAAGTTGAACAAAGTCACCCACTGCAATCTATGAAGTACCACAAGAGGCAAGAGAAGTAACCAAGTGTTGAGTGTGAGTCATATGGTGAGAAGCACCAGAATCTAAAATCCAAGTGGACCCATAGGTTGAAGCTCGAGCAGTGAGAGCATGACCTTTCCCTATGGAAGGAGAAGACGCCTGAGGTGAGGAGATGTGATGTTGTTGCATGGCTTCCTCTAAAGCCTCTAATTGTTTCCAACACTTGGAAACTGGATGTCCTTCCTTGCCATAAAAATTGCAAGTATCTCTTGATTTCTTCTTAGTCTTGGAGGAAGACTCACCAGACTGCAAAGATTTCCCTTGTTTTAGATTAAATGGTGGTTTAGAATCAAACTTAGGAGGTGGCTTGGAGGAATTCTCATTGCCTGCAGAATTTTTCTTGGGCTTCGGTTTCTTCTTTTGCTTCTCCTAAGATGACTGAGCAACCAATACTTTGTTCTTGGACCCTAAGAGCATATCCAACTAACAAAGGTGAGACTACTCATGAAACAAATACTCACAAAACACATCAAAGGTAGGCATGGTAAAATGAGCACCCAAGCCATCCATGGTGGAGTAGAAAGCAGAGGCAAAAAACTGAAAGGGACCCCGAAGCTTCGAAAGGATCAAGTGAATGCACTCTAGGTCTGTCTTGATCTTTCCCCACCCTTGGAGACTAGATCTAGCAGTTTTGAATTTGTTCAAAAAATCCTCAATGGTGGGAAACAAATAAGGTGACAAGGAAACCAACTCTTCCTCAATCTGTAATGCCTAGATCTCATTAACTCTCCTGAAGAGAGTCTCAAACTTCAACCACATAGCGCAAGGAGTGAGAAAAGCATCAAGGTGAAACAAACACTAATACATTTGGACTAGATTTTCGACTGAGGTTTCCGACAAAGAAGGTATATTGTGGCCAAATTTGATTTTTTTTGAAAAAATGCCTGCATTTATCGTAATTCCGACAGAAATTTCCCATTTGGTTTCGAAGAAGGCATTAGCAACAAGAATTTTCTTTTTTTCAAAAAAGTGCTCGGGTTCGTCGTAATTCCGATGATAGCGGCCATTACAAAATAAAAAAAGAGGTGGGGAAATCATTTGTGAATTGCAATCCCGTGTAGGCGCCCTAGTTTTTAATTTCATGTTGCAAAAAATATACATGTGGTGGTTAATTGTCCTAGTTTAATCTCGTAAAACCATAGAATTGTGATTGAGGAGTGAGCGTTCAATTTTGTAGCAGCAATCCCTTCCTCCCGTATACGCGCGTGTTGATTATTCACATGAGATCGCATCTCTTTGCGGCATCGTATTAAACAATTCATGAGCCTTGTCCATGTTTCCACATTTTGCATTCATGTCAAGCAAGGGATTTGCAAGTACAACACCTAACAAAATTCCTCTATCCGCTATGCTTTGATGGATGTCCATACCCTGTTCCAAAGCTCCCATTTTTGCACAGGCAGGGAGGATGCTAGAAAAGGTTGTGGAATTTGGCATTATGCCTTCCAATTTCATTTGCTTGAAAGTGTCTAAAGCCTTTTTGACAAATCCAATTTGTGCATTTCCAACAATTATTGCAGTCCACGAGACAACATTTCTTTCAGGCATTCTATCAAATAGTCCACGTGCCTTGTCTATGCTTCCACATTTTGCATACATTTCTACCAGGACAGTTACAACTACAACATCTGACAAAATTTCTCTATCTTTTATGCTTCAATGAATGTCCATACCCTGTTCCAAATCTCCCATTTTGGCACAAGCAGGGAGGATAGTAGCAATGGTCGTGGAATTTGGCTTTACACCTGCCGATTGCATTTGCTTGAAACTTTCTAAAGCCTTCTCAACAAATCCATTTTGTGCAGTTGCAACTACATCTGACAAAATTCCTCTATCTTTTATGCTTTGATGGATGTCCATACCCTGTTCCAAAGCTCCCATTTTGGCACAGGCTGGGAGTACGCTGGCAAATGTAACTAAAGAAATGCAATGATCAGCTCCAAAGACATCAAACCACTACTAACAAAACCGAGAGTCTAAAATATGATAGGGAATAGTGTGAGCTATCCTAAAATAAAATATTTTATTTTCAATTTCAACTAAAACATAATTACTCAGTCATTTAATGTTATTAATAAGTGTTTAATTTATGAAAGAGATAAATGGTTGGCGACAAGTACATGAGTTAGTAAATGCACACAAATAAGTGAATTTGATATTCAAAACTATCTACAATGAATTCAATTCTTGTCCATTAGTCATTTATGTTTGCAATAAGCATGTTTCTTTATTTTTCTTAATCTTTATTCATAGTTATGTGCATATTTTACATTCTATAATTAGGATATCAATTGCTATGGTTGAACACTAGCATGATGTTTGTGTTGTGGTATATATGCATGGAAACATAATTATGGGATTGTTATATTATAGAGATCATAAATCTAGATATCACATATTAGTTCTAGCTCTTCTTGGATTGAGTCTAAAGTTGACATACAGTCATAAAGTCATTATTAGCAGATCTATCCATTTCTAGTAAAGACAATTGAGAAAGTCATTTTGATATTGAGAGTTTCTTATCTGTTTACCTATTGATCATTATTAAGCCATGATATTTAGGTCTATTTCTCTCTCTTGCAAAACCTTTGTAAGTGTCCTAGATTGTCCCTACTACTCACTCTTCAATGAAATAGTGGAGTTCTAAAGATTTGTTGCACAAGATGGTGTTGAACGTATCAACAAGGCTAGCATGGAAGGCATGTTCAAGCTTCCACTTGTACAACTTACAACAAATGATTTGTTGATAGAAGAAATTCTTGAAATAGGAATACAATCGAAAGACAAGTAAGTACATACAAACCTCCTCAGTTGAAAGTAAAATCTGTGTATAAAAAGAGTACATTGTGTTAGAGTATTCGGGTATGTACTTGATTAATTAAACAATATTTGTTTAATTATTTAAGTTCCCTTTATCTCTTTTACACTTAAGCTAACTTTAGGTGCATATAATTAATTATTATGTGCAAACCTAGGTTTTCCCTTTTAGGGTTTCTTGACCTATTAAAGGTTGAGTTCTTTCTTTTCATTGTATGAAGAAGGATTATAATTGACAATACATTTTTGGAGAATATTGTGGTCTCTCTTTTTGAACATATTTTTCCTCTATTTTTGTTCCTTCTGTGATTTGCTTCCTTGCTTCTCCTTGTAACAAGTTTTTCAACTTACAGAGATTATTTGGGCTCCTGTGGTGTTGTATTTTTGGAAAGCGTGTGTTGTGTACTTTCCAGCCATCTGAGTTTTATTTCCAAATTCTACTCCATGCATATTTTATTCAGTTTTTTGGTTTTCAGCACTCTGGTGGATATCTTGGTTGTTTCAGGTCTTGGGATCTCTTCTCTGAGTAGGATGTCTCTATTTTGGTTCTTGTTTCTATTTCCAGTCTTATTATAATTGTAGCTTGTATTTACGCAAACGCACTGAGATAAAGTGTCATCATGCATTGTTTACTTGGAATCTTGCACATCTTGTGCCTTGTTGTACATGCACTATTGATAAAGTGTCATGAGGGGGTTGATGTTTGCCTTGTTTGCCGTCTACCGTTGTGCAGTTCTTCTTGGTTGTTCTTTTCAGTGTTCTTGTCCCTCTCCCTCTTCAGCATTATGGGGAGGTTTGTCCTGTTGGTTCTAATACTTCCGTGGTTCGATTATCAACTCTTCAGGCTTTGGTGTTTTCATGCCATTTGTATCTTCGATTTCAGTTGTTTGCCTTGTTTGCCTTCTGATTTGAGTAGTGTCATTTGAGGGCACTCATACAGATTACAATCTTCTCTACCTGGTCATGTTCTATTTCAATGGAGGTTCTCCAGATCAGCAGTTATTCTTTGACAGAGTTTGTAAGTTCTTCATGCTTCAATGGTGTTCTTTTCCATCTCTTTTTGGAGTAGAGTTTTGTTCCCACGTGGTTTTCTCTATTTCTCCAGTTCATAGATATTTCATTGTATTTGGGTACCTGATCAGGCCTTGTTGCCAGGACCCATCTTTATTGCTTTCAGTAGCTGTTCTAGGTTTTAGCTTCTCCCTAAGTCTAGCTTAAGGGGGGGTGTTAGAGTATTTGGGTATTTACTTGATTAATTAAACAATATTTGTTTAATTATTTAAGTTCCCTTTATCTCTTTTACACTTAAGCTAACTTTAGGTGCATATAATTAATTATTTTAATTAATTATTATGTGCAAACCTAGGTTTTCCCTTTTAGGGTTTCTTGACCTATTAAAGGTTGAGTTCTTTCTTTTCATTGTATGAAGAAGGATTATTATTGACAATACATTTTTGGAGAATATTGTGCTCTCTCTTTTTGAGCATATTTTTCCTGTGTTTTTGTTCCTTCTGTGATTTGCTTCCTTGCTTCTCCTTGTAACAGGTTTTTCAGCTTGCAGAGATTATTTGGGCTCCTATGGTGTTGTATTTTCTCAACTCCTATGCATTGAATCCCAATCCATAAACACAATAGAGATACCAATGGAGACTTAATTGGATGTAGCATGTCGCACCAAAGTTGTTAGAGTATGCTAAGCTAGTACATAATGTTTCCTAAAGCCACATTAGTATTTTACCGAGATCATTATCTACCAAAACTAACTATAGTAATCCTTTTGAGGATTCATTTCATGGTGCTAGATCTTCATTTAGTTCCACTTCTTGTTGGAGAGAAGAACAATTATTTCTTGAGGTAGATGAATATCACATCAACAAAGGACAAGACCCTTTCTAGAATATAACAAATTCTACTCCAACAAAAGATCATGGGGGTTTCACTAGAGATATTGAATAAGAGATAGACTTCTACTGCTGTATTAAAAGCATTGGCATGTTCTTCATTTATTGATGTAAACTCTCTGTGATGCCACCACAACCAACAAAGGTGTAAAAAGTTGTTTGCAATGCATGGATTTTTAGGATTGTCCTTTGAGAAAACATAATTAAAGTATGGAAGCAGGATCTGCCAGCTCCTGAGGGAATCTTGATGAAAAATAACTGTAAAATATTTGGGCGAGCTTATATGCAAAATAAGCAAACTAGAAATCTAAATTCAATAAGATGCTCTGTTCAATGATGATAATTTCTATTTTCTTGCCTGTGAAGAAAGACCATGCCAGGCAATATCAATAAACAACAAAATAAGGAGACAATTCCTAGATTGTGGTCTAACTTGAAAAGAAAAGGTGATGGAAAATGTTATTGTCTGTGCAAAATTTGTAAGGGGTTAAAGACTAGAAGACTTCTAATAAAAACAACGAAGAAATATTGTAGGCTGCATGGTCACATTGAAGGTGGACATGATTATCATCCATTGGTAATTTTTTCATTATATCGTGGCGACAATTTATATACATAATAAATCACGTGATGATGAGATCATGTTCATGGTTTATTTGTTCTTATCAATTTTATCTAGGTCGAGCACCCCGGAGCACATGGTATGGATCAACACAACTCTGAGAGTATGGTTTTCGAAGTGGACGAACATGGAGGTGTGAATATCGAAGCTAAAGATAATGATCCCATGGAAGATGACGATCATGAGCCAAAAAACACAATTGAAGATGATGGTACAAATACATTGATCCATGACTCATTTAGTACTCGTGCGACTGATCATGATGATGAAGATGAATTTGATGTTTTTCATGATGTCCCTCTACTTGAGAAGGCATCTGAGGCCCTTTACAAAGGCTTGCAGGCAACTCTTCTCTCCAATGTATTGTTGTTGGTGAACTTGAAGGTTATGAATGGTTTATCCAACATAACAATGTCACATATGTTAAAGTATGTCATATATGTCATAATAATCTATGAATCATGTTGTACCATTAATATTCTTTATTATAACAAATTATATTTTTTCGTTGTAGATTGATAGGTGAGTTTTTGTTACCACCATCAAATATTCTACCTCGCTCATACCGAGAATTATCTGTCATTGTGAAAGATATTGGAATGTAGTATCAAGCAATAGATGCTTGTCCCAATGATCATATTATATATCACAAATAACATGAATTTCGAACTGAATGCCCTGAATGTCATATCAGTAGATATTGAACAGATCAAATAACAAAAAGGGTTCCTCGCAAGGTTCTTCGCTATATTCCCATTATTCCACGTATGCAAAAATTATTCAAGTGCACTAGCTTGGCACAATTTATGGATTACCATGCACGCAATAGAAGTCAAGATGACATTATTCAAATGCCTATGGATGGTTCAGCATTTATGGACATAGAGGAAAAGTGGCCACACTTTAAAGAAGAACCTTGTAATCTCAGGCTTTCATTGGCAGCGGACGGTGTCAATCCATTGGAGAGATGAGATCTGTTTACTCAGTGTGGCCTGTTTTTGTTATCAATAATAACATTCCTCCATGGATGTCAATAAAGAGGGAGCACATAATGTTGGAAATGATTGCTCCAGGTATTTTATCATTTAAATATACTCGTCTAAATTTAATTATAAATATTGTAGTAAAATGGTCATAATAATTATGTAATGTTTTTGTTCATTCGATTAGGTAAGTACCAAGTTAAAGATATGAATGTATATATCGAGCCTCTTATCGACGAGTTGCTGGAGTTATGGAATGGTGTCACTATGTATGATGTCTCTAGACCAATAGGACAAAGACAATTTCAATTCTGTGCGATGCTTCTATGGACAATACACGATGCCCCGAGGATAACACATTTTTGTGGTATGTTATAGTGTTTAAGTTGTGCATGAACATTATAATTCAAAAAATTATCATATTTAATCCAATTATATATTATCTTGTAGGTCTTCAAACAAAGGGAAAATTTGCATGTCCTATTTGTGATCCAAAGATGAAATCTCGTCATTCAAAAAGTTTACGAAAGCAGGTGTTTGATGAGTATAGGCACTTTCTTCACAAAAATCATAAGTATTGAAATACTAAAAAACATATTTTCAATGGGAAAGAAGAGAATACATCAAAGCCACGAAGAATGACACCTCACCTGTGGAAGTTGGAATATAATAGAATTAATCGTCAAGGTAATGTCATTCCATCTATTGGTTTCTCATAAAACATCTTTTCTATTTTGTTTTGTTTACTGATGATGTGATTGATGATCATGAACGTCGTGAAGGCATAAATGGCCACCTTCCTAAGGGAATAAAAAGTTATCCCCGACAATTTAGTAGGTTGCCCTACTACGAGCAGTTACAAATTGTTCATTTGTTTGATAGTATGCATATTGGAAAGAATATAATAGAGACAGTATGGAAAATAGTAGATGGAAGGCATGACAAAGAAAAAATTGTCAAAATATGTAGTGACATTCAGGATTCCAATCATGCAATGATAAATGTCATTCAATCAAATAGCCATGGAGACCAAATTAATATAAGTGAGCTTCCTTGGTTATTAACAAACCAGCAAAGCAATTCTATAAAAGAAGTCATACGAAAAATTTGATTTCCCACAGGATTTGCTGCGAACATAAACAATCTCATATCAAAGAAAAGTGAATTTGGGCCAGGGTTGAAAATGCATGATTGGCATACCTTCATTAAGGTAATTCATGTTCTTGTGTTTTTAGTATGTATTTAAGTACTACGCGTACGTGTACTTTTCATTATGTTACAAAAAAATGAAAAGATAATTTTATAATTGTTGCAGTATGTTCTACCTCTATCTCTCCCAGACGACTTCGACAATAATGTCAAGCAAGTCATATATGATCTTGGAAAATACATGAGGTAAGTAGTGATATTTGTTTAGTTTGTTGTATAGATATTATATTTGCGATTTGTTTTACTTGTTATGTAATATATTTTTTTGCGTCTTGAATACCTTGTGGGTGGTTGTCATGCAAAGAAATCCATAAAGACAATATAAAATATTGGAAGAGAAAAATTCCTCATTTAATGTGTGAAATGCAAAAGTGTCTAACTCCAGCTTTTTTCAATGCACAAGAACACTACCTCATAAACCAAGTTGAGGAGATTGAATTGTGTGGACCTGTACACACTAGGTCAATGTGGATGGTTGAGAGGCACTTAAAATTTTTGAAGGCTATGGTTCAAAAAAGAGCACATCCTGAGGGTTCTATGGTGGAGGGATATATGGTATACCAGACTATGGTGTACATTTCTGAATATCTTCCTAAGTTTGCAGCAAAGATCCACGTGGATCACATTTGGGATCCCAACACCATTAACAAATTCGAAGGGGAGTACTTGACGAGGAAAGGTAGATTGAGGAAAGTGAGAGGTAATTATAAGATGTTATTATATTTAATTAATTCTTAATCTTCAAAATAAATTGATTGTAAGACGTCTATTTATTTTTTGTACAGTTGGTCGAGAGTGGGATGCACTACATTTGTATATTGCAAACAATCTTGATTGGATGACAGTATGGATTGAACTTTGTCAACATTCTGGACGCACATTAACATGGGAAGATGTGGCTTCATTGGTTAAAGAAGCACATCGTAATGGAGATTCCAATGTTACGCAAAGGGAAATTGATTTAGCACATGGTTTAAGAGGTAAACAGGTACGTATAAATTTATTAATCACCCATATGTTTATCAACTCACAATGCAATAAATTTTACATGTTTAACATATCGCAGGTCAAACACCACAACGCTATGTGCTGCAATGTTCATAAATTTCACATAAAAAAGTTGGATGACATGAAGAAAACTTGTGATTCTGGTATCACTGCAGTCTTTGAGGTGACAAATATTTCATCAAGAAACGATATTCATCCTCAACATTCTCAAAATCGATACTATGACATTTTGGATGATATACTTGAGTGTGACTTTAATTCCTTCAAATTAGTTTTGTTCGACGTCAAATGGTACAGGCTACGATTGAATACAAATGATCCTGATAGAACTATTATTGAACATGATAATGGTTTTATATTGCTAAATACAAGGTCATTTGAACTAGTTGGGGATGAGCCCTATGTTCTTCCAAGCCAATGTGAGCAAGTATTTTACTCAGAGGTTCCACATAAACCGGGTTGGTCATTTGTTGTTAGACATGATCCAAGAGGAAGGTCGATAAAGTATAATGTGATGGAAGAAGAAGATACCAAAGAAGTAGAAGATGAAGTGGATGATGATCACAATCGACAGTTTCTCAATGACGATGAAGAAGAAGAAGAAGAAGAAGAGGATGATGATGATGATGATGGTGATGGTGATGGTGATGGTGATGGTGATGGTGATGGCGAAGATGTTGATGATGATGATGATGATGACAACGACGATGACGATGATGATGATGATGATGATGATGATGATGATGATGATGATGATGATGATGATGATGATGATGATGATGATGATGATGATGATGATGATGTTGGCGATTGTTTATTACCTATGTGATGGATGTTGATTTATGATACATATGTGATGGATTACATGTTTATGATGACACATGATATGTGATGCTAATTGTGATGCTCAATTACGTATATGATGACACATCATGTGATGCTTCCGATGCTTATGATATGTATGTATTTATTATTTATCAACTTACAAATGTAGTAATGCTTATGATTTTCAATTGATGGTGTTGATTTCAGGTATAGTCCCTGTGTGACACTGTCACCCTTGGTGGGAACAGGTCGTTGACTACAGACATCGTCAACCATTTAGTTGAGGATCCTGCATAGTCTACATAAAGTAAAGGTAAGGAATTAAAAAATTTACAATGATTTTGATGACAACATCTTTTTATTATTTAATACTCTTTTTGTCTACAAATTTCATGTTGTTCATGTTGTGTACTATGTAATTTTGCTAGCGTTTTTTATACTTTTTCTTTGTCACAGGCTGACATGAATCCATCACATATCGCAGACAGAGATGTAGCTTGCGACACTTCTACCGAGCAGGTAAACCTCATTGTAATTGTACAAATTAGATAGAAGCAAACTATTACATTATTATGTTCTTTTTCTTAGTGATTTATACTAATTTTGTAATTGTTAATGATATTCTTGACACAGATGGATGTTCGGGGAAAGAGAAAGGGAGTTGCAGTACCTGAGCACCTTTCTATGGATGTGGAATCATTAGGGTTAAGCAATGATGACCCTGAAGATCCCACAAACCTTGTAAAATTCTTTAAAATGCCTCTTATAAAAATTAGAAAAGAGATTGTTGCTTTGGCAGCTGTGCATCCTACCACTGATGAGATATGACAGAGGGTGGAATTATTGTTTAAGACATCAGAAAAATTGCAAGTAAGCAGTAATGAAAGCTTTAATTATAATGAAAGTTCAATAATGGTTTATATTTTATTCTCTTTTATGTCATTAACTAAAATATGTACGTATTGTTTTTACAACAATTTATTTGGCCTCATGAAAGTCATTCCCACGATCAGGGTGTTGCAGGATCTTTACTTGATGACGATTTTCTTGTATTATCACTTGCTTGGCTTATCACTCTGAGTACCCAAAACACATCATACTTGATACTATCAATTTTCAAAATAAAAGTTCATCCTTGTTTACAATTCTTGCACTTTTCATACATTTAATGTTTGATATATTTAATGTATTATTCTTTAGGTGCTGGCAATGTTACTATGCAAATGCTGCCACCGTGTCATCAGAGGTCACCCTCACCTGTATTTCCGACTGCAATGTCGGCAACACGTAGCATGCAGACATCCTCTAGTGCACGTCATATTGGCCCGCCCACTGTTGGTAGATCCCTCTTTTGCTCTATCTTCTGTCATGTGTTTATTTCCCTTCAAGTGTTCTTCCTTGAATTCTAATGCCATTTCATAGTGGATTCATTTTTTGCAGGAGGAGATGCACATGAGGATGTGCCAGGGGTGACTACTGCTGATAACATACCATCATTTCCTGGATCTTCTCGTATTGCTAGTACGAGAATGTTGCAGGCCACATTGGTGGTGAGCGACGAAGAAATGATTCCCTTAAAGATACAAAAGGTTCCAGGTACTTTAAAATTATTATTATATATACTCTAATTATAATTTCCTTTATGATCACTCATTTTGGACTAATGATCCCATGAATTTTTTGCAGGCAATGATATTTTCTATAAACATCTTAGTGACATTGCATTGCAGATATTTGGGCCCACCATACGTAAAAGGTGGTACATCATATGTGAACCAACCCTAATCCACTATTTTCATTTCATATCATTGCAACAATAGTTTTTCTTTGATCCGTTTCTTGAAGTGTAATAAATGTACCTTCAGTTCATTTCTGAATCTAATAGGTTTGTTTTTGCTTTAAAAGGTGGAATGACCAAGAAAAAAGGTTAAAAGATGAATTGACAAACCAAATGGTTGAGTGGTTTGGAAATGACACCTTTGACAAAACCAAGCTCCTTGAAAAAGCTGGCACATATCTAAAGTATGTGAGGGACCAATACATGACCCATTTGGAGAGGAACCCAAAGTATTAGCATCCCCCCATGATTCCAAAGAGGAAGTGGAAGGACCTGATTTTGGATGCCAAGGAGAGAATTGAAAGGAAAAAAGGAAATACACCACTAGACGCCAGAAGAAGGTACGGGATACTATTAAGAATGTAATTATGTACTAATTAATTACTCTTTATATTTATATAATCTAACATATTTCAAACTTTTTATAGACTGAGTGACACGTCAAAGGCAACCAAGGCAAGGAAAGAAAAGCACAGGCAACACAAACTCAGCCCTGGTGGTTACATGAAACTTGCTACATGAATTGTAAGTATCTCATGTAAACGAAATATTGCATCAAAATATTAATAAATTGCAAACATTTTTTTTTTATCAAACAATGCAAGCAAAATTCACGGTATCAAGCAAAAATGCAGGGCTCTGAATTCAATAGAGCGCCCACAAAAGATGACAAGAGAATTGCCTACCAGCAAGGCTATTTAGCCATGGCTAATCAGCTACGAGAATTGAGTGGGCATACACAACATTCGAGTGCATCCGTCACATAGGTAAATACGGTAAATGGAAGTTGTTTCAAATTGAATACTTTACCAATAATCTAATTGATGTTGAGCTCCAACATAAAGTGACTATATTTGTTTTAAATAAGCAAGCAATGATAACAATGTGCATGTCATTGGAATGCAGCCTGCTAATTGTGAAACACCACCTGCACATGAAGGTCCGAATGTGCATCCCAATAGTGGAGGTATTCATTTGTTATTCAAATTTATTTATTTAGCTATTAATACAAGTATATATATCTTAATTTGTAATTAGAGTACTAGTTAATGTAACCTTTTTTGTTAATATTTTAGAGCATGTAGTCGATGGTGAGCAAGTGGAGCATGATCTGGGTACACAACCTCAAGAACGTGATGTTCCCCACTCAGGTAAAGAGGACCACTATTATTACTTTAAACAAATATAATTGCAATTGGTGTTCAGCATTAATGTAACCTTTAGTATTTCAACTCCAGATGATCTAGAGGGTGTTCAACATGTTGAGGTTGAGGCTACACAAAATGATGTGGCCCCATCAGGTAAAGAGCACAACAACTATGTTCTCTAAATTAATGAAATACTTGTAACAATAATAAATTTTTTTTGAATTTAACCCATTTCTTTGTTATTGTAGAGGACCCCCCTTCGCATCAGTGTCCTCGTCCTCGGTATAGGACTACGCATACATTGAGATCGCGGGCAGTTTGTGGAACATCTGCAGAGGGGGGAAATGATGAAGAAACCGATGTTCCACTTATTCTTTTCATAGCTTCAAAGAAAAAACAAAGAAAGAAATGATTGTAATCTAACTAATTTGATAATGACTGATTTTTATGTGTTAGTGAATGTAATTATGTGCTAATTAATGGTTATGGATGATATGTGTTAATTAATATTGATGAATGTTGTGTGTTAATTAATGTTAATCAATGTTATGTGTTAATGAATGTTATGTGATATTAATGAATGAATGCTATATTTTATTAATGGTAGAAATAATTAATGAATGAATGTTATAAGATGTTAACGGGGAATTTAGAGTGATGTTAAGGGGGGGGGGGGGCGCAGGGGCCAAATGAGCTTCCACCTTCACGTGGTTGGCCCTGTTAAGTAGAGAATATTAGACTATTCTTGAAACCAAGCGAAGCTCAACAAGGTAACACACTTTTCAATATTTCATTATGTTGCACAGTTAATATTATTGAATCTTAATTGCAAGGTGCAAGTGGAGCAAACACGAACAACAACACCACAAGTTGCTGGGTATAATGAACTCCCATATTGTCTTGTCTGTACACGAACAATATGAGTTGCTTCTAGTATTGATATCCAAGGTAGGACTGCAAAAGTTATGAATATGCCTCATCCTTGTAAGTTTTTTTATTACTTGTAAGTAATGAATATGCCTCATCCTTGTAATTTTTTTATTACTTGTAAGTCATGAATATTGCTCTTTAGTTGATTAAAATTAAATGAAAATCTTTAATGAATACACAAAACTATATACATATGAAGGCGCACCATGGTTGAGATGGTCCAACTCCCTAGTCTCTCTCTATGACTAAGCTCATGCCATATCTAAATCAAAGACATCTCAAATACATGGTCGGTGGAAAGCTGCAAAATGTCATTTTCATACATAAGCAAGACATACACAATTGGGCAAAATCACCAAGAGAACGGTAAAAAGTGTGTTTGAGATTGTATCATGGATGCTTTTAAGGATTGTATCATGGATGCAAAAAATCTCTTCATTAATCCTTGACTCATGATTGCTATAATACTTCTTTAGACTTCTCATGTCATTTGTTGCACTTCTTCACTATTTTGGATTGAGTTTCAACTATGAATTTGCCTTGACTTATGATTGTACCTAGCTTTGTCCTATCTTTGTAAGCTTCCTCTTTGAATTGTGGTTGTAGCTTTGATAATACCTTTTTAATGTTGCACTATTTGTAAGGATGACAACTCCTAATGAATTTTGCAAATTGTGTTCTAGTGACTGAGACTAACCTAATGCATCATAGAATGGCATAAATTGCTAGGATGGAGATATAGCAGATGAGTTCAAGATTGTTGTTGTAGAAATTATTCGATTTTTGTGCTTGAAATTTATGTATATACACTATTTATAGTCTACTCTATATTTCCTACTCAGCTACTCCTATTGCTTTAAAATAAAATTTGAACTAATGAATTGTATTCTATAGATGACCAGTGCCTTTCTTCGCTGTTCAATTGAAATAACCCTAAATTACCCAAATGAAACCAGTAAAATATTTGAAAGCATACCAAAAGACAACACAAATTTTAGGCTCAAAGTTAATGCTCTGTATATTTATATTCAATTTGGAAAATCTTACAAAACTTAGATAGTTTTTTGTGAAACACTAGAAAAAACGCAGATAAATTTCTGCAGAGTTTCTTTACAAATTCTTGTGATCATTTTTCCTCTGTCCTGGTATCCATTTATAACATTATGGATGCATACAAGCTTTGGACATCCCTAAGCAAAATTATTTACAACCATAGCTTCTTTCAAGAAGTAGTTACAAGTCTTTTTTTGTCTCAACGGCCTTTTCGGTTGGTAACCCTTCTGCAACATCTTCTAACTGTCCCAGAGTATCTTCCAACTCTTCTGGAGCATCTTCTTCTTGCACCGCATACCTTTTGGTCCACT
Source organism: Cryptomeria japonica (assembly GCF_030272615.1). Classification (NCBI taxonomy): domain Eukaryota; kingdom Viridiplantae; phylum Streptophyta; class Pinopsida; order Cupressales; family Cupressaceae; genus Cryptomeria; species Cryptomeria japonica. Next base: position 51,445,655 of record NC_081406.1, on the reverse strand, counting down.
CTTGGAACACATCATCAGTAGGCCATGAGTAGTCAACAATCTTTTTCTCTAACTTAAGTAACCTTTTCCAAGAGTTTCTTATTTTCCTCACCTCTGATTCCAAAAAACCATAATGTGATTTTATCTTTTCTATCTCCTCAATTGTTTTAACAAACGGAGAGGTGTCATCTTTGTTAACAATTTCATTTACCCTCAAAGACAAATTAGCTCCCAGCTCATCAAGCCATACCTGTTTGTCCTTCAACTGATTTTGGCTGACAAAACCCCTAGGAAATAATTCAAATTTATGATCAGTATATTCTTTCCTGTACAAGTTAGCTTTCCTCTCTACATTGGCTCTTCCTTCTGCTAACTTGGTCAAACCTTTTGCCAACTCACATGTGGATTTGATAGTAACATCAGATCTTGCTTCATCATAGGATGCACACATAAGTTCTAAATCCACTTCTCTTGGCATCCACTTATTCAAAATAGGCTCTAAAATAGCCTTATCCTCATTTAACTCACACAGAGTGTCTAAAATTCTTTTCATATTAGTGTGCACAGTGGGGTCCTCTACTGTATCAGCAAAACTCAAAATGGTGGCCTTTACCTTCTCTTCATACTTACTTGCAAACAAGGCTTGAGCCTGTTTCATTTTTTCCAACTCATGTTGAAAAGTCTCAGCTGTTGAAAACCAGAAGGCATAGGAGAAGGGGGGAATTCTATAATAGGACTGGTAGGTGGAGGTCTTGCTAGAGAAGAAGAGATCGCCAGGGTAGAGGACTCATTTCTTTGGTGTTGTCCTACCAACTGACTCTGAAGTCTAGCAATAATAGTATCCCTGTTGGCTACCTCCTTTTTGGCTTCATTATAATCCTTTAAAATTGTCTCCAACTTGACTTGGAGATCAGCTTTTTCCTTTGCTTCTTTCTCTGCTACTGCCACATTAAACTTTGCAGTTTCTAAGATTGTACTGGCAGCTTCTACCACCCCTATATCCTGGACTCTTTTTACTATCATACCTCCTAGAAGATTAGATCTCGAGGTATCTTTCCTTCTTCTACTTTCATCCCTCTTGAGGGACCACATGACCAGAGAAGCATTATCTTTGCTAAATGTCACTCCCTTCATTGGCTTGGTTTCTTTTCTAACTGCTTCAAGAACCAATGCATCTGCTATATCCCATTCAGGGAGGATTAGAACACCAGCCTTTGACACCATCTCTCTTCCAGCTTCAGGAGTGATATCTTTGAATTCAGCCATCATTTCTTGTTTAACCTCTTCTTCCACTGAATTTGTATCTTTGTGATGTTGCTCACTCATTCTCTTTTCACATCTAGCCTTGAATTGTTCAATGTTTTGTTTCCATACAAATTGCATGAAAGCCCCTATTGTGACAAAATTGTTGTCAGCTAGAAACTCTTCACTAGCTTGTTTGACAGTGAGGTCTAATTCTTTTCCCTTTATCTCACCATTAGTTATATTCATTTCAGCACTAGGTGGCTCTTCTGGCATTCCCTCTTGGGTCTCATCATAGGTGTATGCAATTTCACCGAGACTCCCTAATTGTACCAATTGTTCGGCCACTGCTTGCTCATCTCCTATGTGAATAGGGGATTGAGATGGAGAGTATTGAGGCTCATCAGTTTCAACTTCCTCCCCTACTCTTTGCCTTTTAGGGGAATCTTGAATATCAATGACATCTTCAATGGCCCTTTTTCCTCTTGAAGTGGAAGGCTCACTTGTCACTGGCATCATCACAGTATATTTAGATTTTTTATGCATCATATAATTACCAGGTGGGATAGCCTTAGCAAAGGCAGGCTTAGCTAAGACCAATTTAGCCCTATCAGGATCATTTTGCATTATAGCCTCCCTTTTTTCTTTCAGGGTTTGCATTAGGTCTTCAAAATAAAGAATTAAGAATTTAACCTTCTCTTAAAAAGGGGTAAAACTAGAAAGAGGGTCATAACTAGAATCAAATTGATGAATAAAATCAAGTCCTCTTTTGTATGCAACCCACTTCTCCTTTCTTAATTCCTGCTCATCTAAGCTGAATTCATTTCTAATTAAATCTTTAGGAAATTGAAATTGGTGAGGCCTACTTTTACATACTACCCTCTTTCTAAACATGCCATTGAAGAAATCCTCAGGGTTTGCACACCTTGAAACTACAATTGACAACATATATGGCTTAAATAATTCTTCAAAGTATTTCCAGCCACCTTTGGTAATTACAAAATGATGGGCCATGGTAATAGTTGGGAAAATGGTCCCTTTACCCCTATTGGTCAGCTCAGCCTCTTGTACTCCTCCAATCTGTCTCAACACTTCTGCAATCCCTATCTTCAATGGGACTTGATAGGGAAGTAGATAGGGGGTTCCTCTGAAGCCATATACTCTGAAAATAGTAGAAATATAGTACAAATACATGTCTCCCCATTTGTGAACAATCTTGATATCTTCTGCAAACTCTTTAGGCCTAAGGAATTCCAAAAGAGCCTTAGGAATCCTAGGGTTTTCTGCACATAAAAGAACTCTAATCTTAGATGCAAAGCATCTATCAAACTTCAGAAAACTAGCATCCTCTCTATCCCAAGATAGAACAGTGCTCCAAATTTGCACATGCATCTCCTCTTTATCTTTAACCTTGACCAAATCCATATCTTTTGCAAAATAATCAGCACCTTTGAACAAAAACATGTGCATTAACAGGGAGTACCATCCAAATGGCCTATCCACCTTACCATTTTTAATCCCTACAAGCCCTGCATGAATAGCATCAGTGAGGTATGTGGCAAAATCAAATGTTATTACCAGGGAAGGGTTTAGAATTTGGGCAATCATCAGCATATAATGGGTTGGCATATGTTTCTCAGCATCTTCTCCAAAGATCTGACACAGTGTCCAATACATACCCTTAGCTCTTAAAGTAAACAAATTTGGGGAAAATGGTTCCATTGTACTGGGGCCTACAACTGTTAACCCTCCTATTTTAACAAAGAATTCTCTCAATGGGCCACTCCTAAGATGATCTCTTTGTGCATTGTAGACTTGAGCTAATGCTTCAAAATCAATAGGCTCAAGATAATTTGAAGCTTCACTAAGCTTGAAAACATTTCTAAACTCATCATCTTTAATTTCAACTAGGTTTGATCCCTTTATATTTCTAATACATTTGGCAGCAGGGTCATAATTCTATGCGATCAAGGTCAACAAATCTACATCCATGAACACACCAGGGACGACAAGATTCCCCACATCCAGTTCCCTGATGCTATTCAAAGGGGCGGGGGCATGTCTTTGACCAAAACCAACTTTAAAAAGACTTAGACCTGATATCCCTATTTCGGGGTCCCTTAACCAATTTCCTTTGTCATACAGGCCATCCCCAATTTTCAAATGAGGGTTTTTTGGTACTAACTCTTTGGCCCTAGCCCCGACATTAGTTGACATGCTTAACTACTCTAGAAAGTCATCACAGATGTTTCTGTCCTGATAGTTCACCTTTCCTTTCAATTCCCATCTGGGTGCCATTTTGAAAGTATGCAACTATGCCAATTATCAATCAAAGCAGTTCTTTAACAAAACAAAACCACAATTCAACAATTTTCAAGCAATGGGTAAGCAAAGAACAAGAAAACCTGATTTCGACTTGAAGAATTCTGCTCTGCACCAACTTTCTCTGCAACAACTTCTTTGAAATGATACCTTCATTCAATTGATGCGAGAGTATATACGGCAATTGGGCTTCTTAACTACGACATTAACACCACAGGCTTTGGCCGTCCCTTAATGCTGCATGCTTCGGCCATCTCTTCAGAATTGAATTCATGAAAGAATTCAAAAATTCAGCTCCAACGGGTCAAAACCATCCTGAGTATTTTTTCTTTTCACTCTTTCGCTATTTTGCAGAGCATAAAACCCTTGCATGTTCATCTAGCGAAGTCACGCCAACCATCCGATCAGATAGAACTTGCATTGCTTTTACCTTTTGACTTTTCCTCATCTGGCAACGGGCTAAAATTCCTTTCGCTATTTTGCGAATGATAACCATCGTGCACTTTAACCCAACGAAACCGCGCTAGCTGTCTGATCAGATAGAACTTGATCGGTCTTTATCATGTCCCGACCTGATAGTTTACCTCACTAACCATGCACCAAGCGGTTAAGGCTAACAGTCTTCACTGTTTCGCGAACGGTAACTATCCTGCTCCTTCGGGCTGTGAAATAGCGCCCACTGTTGGATCCTCCTCGAGATACCCGCTCTTTAACAACTTTAATCTGGTAGATATGGGCCCTCTAGTTCGGCACTATCCACCTTGGCATTCGATCTCCTAAGAAATCAATGTGGCAACTTCTTACTTGCCGAAAAAAATTTTAGTCTCCTCGAAACTCATATTCTCATCGAAATCTTTTTGATGTCCGTCGGGTTTCATGTCGAAGAGACTTTGGACTTTGGTGACTTTTTTTGTCCTCCCATCGAAACTCATAGCCTTATCGATATCATTCATCGATGTAGTTTTCTTCTGTTTTATCGATATCACTTTTTCGATGAGAATGCTTCTTTCGGTGAATCTTCTTTATCTTGCATCAATGATATTGTTTCTTCGAAAGCCTTTTCTCATCGATGGGGGCCACCTCTGCTCTCTTCGATAGCTTTTGTTGGTGGGACCATCTCTTTCAGTGAGTCTTTTTGCACCGATAGTGTTATATCCTCGAAGACTTTTCCACTTTCGAAAAACTTTTGTGGGATACACTTCTAAACTGCCACCTGTGCCTGACAGGTCACCTCTTCATTGGCGGTATGATTCAATCTATCTGTTGGGCCCACCACCTGGTCGCCAAGTTTATTATTTGATTTACTTAACCTCAAGGCCACGTGTGACTTTCTGATTTGCCACCTAAACCACCTGGACCGCTAACTAGACTGCCATGTCATTTCGCTACTTCGTGAAGGCTAAATCTCAAGCACCTTTTGGCCGCGAATCAACGTGGGCCGTTGATCATTCTCTGAACCAGCCACTCTTTACTCTTTGGAAAACCTACCTGCTTCTGGGACCCGCCACTTTTTTCTATTTCGTGGAGGGTAAAACTCGATCATCTTCATCCCACGAAACCACACGATCCGTCCGATCAAAAGAGAAATGATCAGTCTTTAACTTTAGCTTTACTACCGCATGGACCCACTTTCCTTTTCACCATTTCGCGATAGGTAACTCGCGATCATCTTCATCCCACAAAATAACGTGGGTCGTTAGATCTCAGGGACTTGCACTGCATTTATTCCTTCTATTGACAACCTCGCCCGGGCCTACCATCTTTTCGCTGCTTCGCAATAGGTAAACCACGAGCATCTCCTGGCTACGAATCAACGCGGGCCGTTGGATCAACAAAGAGTTGCATGACACTTACAGGGCCCGATAAACATTAGAAAAAAGGCAAAGTAATAGGCGTATAAAATTTAAAATATTTAAGGGATCGCCTAGGTAAATAACAATGGGGGGACACTTCTCATGACAAACGGACCCATCACTTAAGTGGTAAAAAGTAACGCAGAATTAGAACCAGCTTTTTACTCAGACAGTTTAAAGGTTAAAACTTAAAACCCTTAAACCTTCCCATTGGCTTACAACAAACAAAGGTAACAAGGCCAATACCAGACTCAAAATTTTGACAAAATTAGCCAATTATGGACCGAGAACATCCATTTTTTAAAATAGTGATAACAGGACCATCTCTTTTGGTGAGTCTTTTTGCACCGATAGTGTTATATCCTCGAAGACCTTTTCTTGTTGATGAGAACCATCTCCACTTTCCTCGAAATCTTTTATCGATGGAGTTACTGTCTTCGATGAGTCCTTTCTGAAGTTGATCGACGTTTTCTTTCTTCGATGCCCCTTTTACATCGATGAGACATCGCTGGGTCTCATCGATACTGTTTGAATCTTAGATACTTCGATAGAATGCTTTTAGACTTGTTCGATAACTTATGGGTTATTACGGTATCAATGAAAATGATGATTTCTTCCAAAGAGAGATGGCTTCTATGATTTAATTTCTCAAATCAAGATATTTTACTTAATTCAGATTTGATGCTCAACAGAATGACTACACTATCACCAATCTATCTTGAAGATTTGACTACTCTTTAGATTATGATTATGACTGTCATGATATTTCATGAGACTGCTCTATTCCCATATGAAACCCTTTTTTCCCACAAATCAATGCTTTGAACTTGACTGCAACTTTATAGTGATCATTGTCTTTGTACAGTAAGCTTGCTACTTTCTCAACTTTTGATATATTGGAGGCTCCTAGGATGGTTTCTATCTTATAGTCACAATACCTTGCTATAATCTGTAGCTATTGTATGTTTATTTGTTTTCTATATTTATTTGTTTTCCACTCTTAACTCATAGTTCAACTAAATATGGTTCATCTTGGAATCAATGCACATTGGTTATAATCAGATTATAACTAGTCTCCATGGTTGCAAGACCTGAAGAAGGATTCTTATCATCAATTAGATGCATACTTTTGGGAATATAGAAAGACAAAAAAATATATTAGAACCGTATTTTTTGTTGAGTCATAATATGATGTGTTAATTTAGCTAAATAAGGGAACCAATGTTGTATTAGGTTTAATTCCATGATGACAGTTGAAGCTTGTTAGAGATAGGGGATTTGTAGTAGTTGGCTTGTTAGGTTATGTCACAATCCTATGAAGGTCCTTGTAAACCGTTAATGTTAGTAGACATGAGACTATTATGTAACGAATTGGATCAGTTAAACCTAGAAGTTTTGTAACCAATGAATCAATTGACTCAAGTGTATGTTAATTATCTTATGATGGTCATTTATGACCGTTATTCTTAGTAGACATTAAGCAGTTCGCTAGATAGTTGGTTAATAAACCAGTGAGTTAGTTGGCTCAAGTGTATGCCAGATGTGGAATATTACATGTGGTATCAGAGCAACCAAGTTCAACATTGAACCTCAGGCTTTCCACCTATAAACAAAACTATATACATATGCAGGCGCACCATGGTTGAGATAATATGCAAGCGCACTATATAGAAAACTATATTCGCAAGTAAATCTTTTATTCAAATCCACAATATGAAACACAATTTTACTGGAAGAACACAACTAACCTTATCTCCTTTAGATAATATCACAAGCAACTACCTACAGAAAGATTTAGTAATCCACAACATATACACAAAGGAAAGACAACTGATTATATTATGTATGTTCACAAAATGGTACAATAGTAAGCCTGAGGCTATATTTTACTTCTTCTCTAATGATCCTTATTGTTATAAAAGTTCCCTCATTTATATGAGGGTATACATTGTCACCAAGCATCATGGCTTTTCAGCACATAACTATTAATTAGCACTTTTGTTAACAAACTAGAAGATAAACAAGTTCAGCATTCCTATGTGTTCAATGTACTTATCACCTTTATACATTAGAATGTCATTGTTTAGTGTCCTCATGTCACTTTCTGTCTGAAAATGATTGGATAGAATATGGTTAACACAAAGTGACAATTCTTTGTCCCGATCCAACTCTGGTACTGCTCGATTATTCTCATCAATGAACTCTTGTTTCCACTATTCGAACGATACTAACTCACCATTACTGTAAAAAGAGGGCACCCTAGGGGTATTCCCATCATCCAGCCTCTGAAGCTCTTTCCTTAATTGATTTGCCAATTCATCATGGGACTTCAAGTAAGCCTCGGCTTCAATTTTCTCACCTGGATTAATCAGACTATTGTCATTCATCATGTCTCCCAACCGAGACCTGAGCCTTTCATGCTCTTTCAAAGCTTTGACTGTTCCAGTGTATGTTTTCCAATAGATTTCTGCAACTTGCATCATACTTCTAAACCTATGTTCAATGATCTCCAAAATCAACTTATCCATCTTTTGTTGTACCTTTTCTACTTGCCGAGATGTCTTTTCAGCCCTGTTCCTCCAATACATAGTGTCTGTCAAGGCATCCATGGCATCTCTGTCAACACCGTATGCCATCCCTATTTTACTGGTACCTGTATCAATGTGAAGCAATCTTGCTTGCAGCCTCTATTTTTCTTCATTGGTTTTCTCATATAGGCTTTTGTATGTAGAATTTTCTCGGACCAGAAACTCTATCTGATCTTGGTTCAGTTTAGCGACATCCAAATTTAGTTTGGCAATCATTCTAGGGTCAGTCTTTCCAACCTGCTGCACCATCAAATGTCCAAAAGCTTCTTCTATATCAACCAATATAGGTCTTTTATCTTTGGGATAGATAGCCCACTATAGAAGAGCCTTCTGATCTGGATCATATCCTGATCCTCTAAAGAGTTTATCAATCTCTTTTGGCATCATTTGCCTACTTGGGTCCTGTTTCTTGAGGAATTCATCAAACAACAAGGCAGAGTTCATGTCCCATCCAGAGTATAATAGCACACCAGCTTCCTTAAGAAATTTTCTTCCCTTCTCAGGTGTCATTTCTCTCATCACAAGATCCATCTCCTCTTGTAACTTTTGAAGCTGCTGCTCTTCTTCACTATTTCTCATGTTATTCCTAATTTGAGATCCTTTATGTTGATAGAGGAATGCGGTGAACTCCTTGGGAGCAATGAAGTCACTATCAGAAATGAAATCCTCATGCTCTAGGAATCTGATGTCGGCCACTTCTCGGACATTTAGTTGTCTTGTTGCCAAGTCTATCGGTGTATCCTCTTCATAACCAGGGGGGTATTCCTAATAGTATCAATGTAATCCCTAAAAACATGAGGCGGGACTCCCTCAAGTATTTCCAATTCATGCTCCACAAGTTTGTTGGCCAAATCCAAGGGGTCTTCAATCTTTTGTAGCATGTTCTCATCCATTTTCCTTCTAAAAAGCTTCCATTCATAAGCCTGCATTGCTTTCTCAAACTTTATTCGCTTCACTCTGGCCTCTTCTCTGCCAATGTTCTTAATGAGGTCATCTGGTAGGTAAGATTTATGCTCTCCAGCCTTCAGCTTTTGTGATGACCGGGCTATCCTTATGTATCCTTCAGGATCGAAATTGGGCCTTGGATCCCCCATAGCCATGCCATCATAATCCAATTTTGTCTGCAAGAAGCCATAACTCTTTGAACTTTTCACAATAAAATCTGAAAATACTAACAACCCAGGTACAATTGATTGTTTCCCATGGCTTATCAGATGTTCTGTACTCACTATTGACAGTTGCCTCATAATTTCTAGACAAGCCACTCTATTAGGGACTGTAAGTGGTATTAAGTATGGTCTCCCTCCGAACATGTATACCCTGACTTGTGTACAGTCTGAAAAACAATACCAATCTCCCCAATTGTGTTCAATTGAGGGATCTTCAACGAAATATTTTGGTCTTAGGAATCTTTGAACCTCCGGTGCAAGGGCATGATCGCATGGGCATCCCAACAGTCTATATAATGGCTTGATAAAGAACTCCCCAAAATGCCAATATTGATTATTCACATACCTCTAGTCCCATGAAGAAACCCATAGTTGCACTGGTTTTCTCCTCCCAGCATTGTCATATGTCCTGACACATAACTCTTCCGACCATAACCCTTCATCTTGGCCCACATACAATAGCATATGCATAAGTAAGGAATAATGTTTGAAATGAACATTGATGACATCCCCCTTTAACTTTTCTAACCCACGATCAAAACCTCAACCAAATAAGCAGAAAAATCAAAGAAGCGGGGGTCCTTAGACTGCAAATCGACACAAATGACCATGGCTGCAACATCCACCAAAGGATGGGATTTTATCCCTAGCACTTGGGAAACATAGTAATAGGTATACTTGAAATATGGATGGAAAGAGTTGACATCATAGAGAGCTTTGTCATCCTGACCTAGTGGCACTAAGGACCCTGCATTCCTAGGTCTATGTATAGGGAGTCTCCACGTTTTGTAATTGTGCTCTAGGTTAAAATATTCACTTGTTAACTTCTTGAGGTCAATCAATTCTTCAAATCCCCAATCCAACTCGAACACGGTGTCAATAACCTCCTTTTTGATTGCAAGAATTGGCTCACCCATGTAGCTATATATGATCCTGGTTTTAGGGTCATAATTATTTGCCAATGCCTTCATGAGCTCCACATTCATGAATACATTAGCCATAGCTAACCTTCCTAAGTTCAATCCCCATAAATTGTTGATATGTTGAGGGGCAACTCTTCTGTTGTACCCATATATGAATAATTCATACCCTCACAATTATGTCCATATGTCTCCAAGATCCTCAAACCGGTCCTCTAGGCCTTCCTCATCAGCTCTAATCTTCTTGGACCTCAAACTGGATGATGGCCACTGGTCAATCAGGTCCTAGGCCAAAGAACGCCCTTCCCTTTTCTGTCTTTTAGGTTTTTCTTCTGCAGTGATAGGTTCTTTTCCCTTTCTGGTCATATTAGTTTTAGATGATGATTCCATTTGAATTTTAAAAAAGAGGTCTATGTGCAAACAACTTACTTTGAATTACTGAGCTTTATCTGTGAATTCACCCAATTCCTGCTTTTAGTTCGTCGCCTGTGAATTCCTTAATGTTGTGTCCTTTGATGTTGATCCACTACTTATGGCGTATTTAATCAGTTAGTAATGGCAGTTTGGACAACGGTCACTCGGGCACACATTTGAATTTAATGGCGATGTGACCTTCCGTAGGATTTGTTTCTGATTTTGGCAGCAATCAATAATCATTTCGATGAGGATATGTCTTTCGATCATTTGTTTCTTTAGTCCATCAATCTCTTTGTTTCTATCGACAATACTTTTGTTTCAAATATTACTTCGATCAAGTATTTTTTCCCTTCATCGAAATATTGTATTCGATCAGTATGGTTGTCTCCTCATTGAAACATATCTGATATCCATTAGGTCTTATGTCGAAGAAACCTTGGGCTTCGGTGTGCTTCTTTATTTTCCCATCGAAATACTTCTTTCATCGATATTACTATGCCCCGTTGATGAATGAGTTGAGGAAATAATACTATCGGTGCAACATAAAAAGGACCCACCGAAAGGAGCATTTTCATCAAAAGAATAATATCGATCCCAATTCAAAAGGTATCGATGAGACCCAATGATGTCTCATCGATATAAAAGAGCCATCGAAGGAAGGAAATGCCAATGAATTCCAGAAAAGACTCACCGAAGATAATAACTTCATCGACAAAAGATATCAAAGAAAGCAGAGAGGGTCTTCATCGACGGGAAAAGTTCTCGAGGAAATAATACTATTGATGCAACATAAAAAGGACTCACCGAAAGGAGCGTTTTCATCAAAAGAATAATATCGATCCGACAAAAGGAAGCTATATTGATAAAAGATATCGATGAGGATATAGGTTTCGAGGAGGTTAAAAGGCATGTTCTCGATATGCATGGTTTTGCCGATGTAACTTTATCGGTGAGATAATAGACTCATTCATCGATGGGGCATAGTGATATCGATGAAAGAAGTATTTCGATGCAAAAATAAAGGAGCACACCGGATCGATGAGACCCAGCGATGTCTCATCGATATAAAAGAGCCATCAAAGGAAGGAAACGCTGACATCGATAATAATAATTATTTTTTGATAAAAATTATCATCGTTGGAATTACGACGACTATCAAGCTTTCGAACGACAATGTAATCGACGGACATATAGCGTTGGCAAAGTCCATTGGATTGTCGTATTTCTGACGGGTATGGCATCGTCGACCAATCCGACGCTGAGTTTTCGATGGTTGATTTTGTCGGCACTCCGACGAAAATTCATCGCAAATCCGACAAACGGTCGTCAGAAATTAGCTCCGAATGTACTAGTGAAAAGACTATTGGAGACATGCAATGAGAGCAAACTCATGGCCTCATCCATCTTGTTTATGTGTTGAAGAATCTCAAAAGGGTGCTGCAACAGAAGCTGAACCTCATCCAAACAAGACCACAACCACCGTGCCCTGAGAAGCCTCGTGATGCGAGGCTTCCAAGTGTGATAGTTGTGTGATGTCAACAACTCAACTGAAGAATCTACCATGAAACTCTGCACCTGTACCTGCTTGTGTTTTTTATTATTATGTGCTCTTTCAGAATAGACAGAAGATGCAGAAGGGTTTGTTTGTTTTAAGAGTTTTGGTGTTTTAGATTTCTGATATAAATGACAGAAAATGAGAAAAAAACACCCCCCCACAAGAGATAAACCCAAACCCTAGTACATACTGGTGAGAATGAAGCAGTGCATAAGCAAAAAAAACTTCAAATTCAAATATCATGTACCTAATGAAATATCTGAGAAACAAGATCACAAATCTGAATAGAGCATGCTAAGAGATTTCCAATGGCTATTCATTTTCGAAAAACAAAGTCCATTTGCACATTCTATGGCCCCAAAAGTGCAGAAAATTGACCCCACTTTAACTGGAAAAAAGTATAGTTAAACAGAAAAATTGGAAAAAAATTCCAATACCATGAGGTCCAGCTCAGAACCAACTTTCCGACGCTTATTAATTTTTGAAAAAATGACTCTGTATGCTCAAAACCAACCCCCCCTACAAAGGCAAGAGGGAGGTTGTCTGGTGGCAGGGTCAGGCGGAGGTGGCCTGGGGGTGGCACTCTAGTGGTGGAGTGGCAGAGTAGGGACGGCGGTCGGGCTACGGCGGTGGCTAGGGTGGAGGCCGGTGAGAAAGTGACTGGTGGGCGGGGGCTTGACCTATCAGGGCTGGTGGCAGTGCAGGTATGGGCTTGTTGCAAGGCAAGGGGCCCACGATACCCTACGTACCGTGGGTTGACCCAAAAAAATTGAATTTAAAAAAAACAAAAAAAAACGGCCTGCATGCCATAAAAAGGCAACAAAAAAATTCTCAAACTGCGTGCCAAGGTTGTACGACCTGGTATGGAACAAAAGAAAATACCCCGAGAGGTTCAAGTGTCGAAAATGACCAAGCTTTATATGACCATTGGGGTTTTTGGGCCTTCTGAGAACGATGGTGAGGTTCGTTTAGGCCCAAAGTGCTCAAAAGAAAGGCCTATCCCTAGGTGCACAAAAAAACTTCTGAAACCCCAGATCTGCTTCCAATGCAAAAAAAAACTCAAAACAAGAACAGGTAGCTTAGATCTGAAGCTCTGATACCATGCAAGAGTTGAGAAATACAACACCACAGGAGCCCAAATGATCTCTGCAAGCTGAATAAACTTGTTACAAGGAGAAGCAAGGAAGCAACAGAGAAAATCATAAACACAGGAAAAATACTTAAGAATATGAGAGCTCCGTATTCACAAAAATATGTAATATAATAATGATACAAAGAAATTAATTCAACCTCTAATAGGTAAAAAAAAACCTAAAAGGGAAAACCCTAGGATTGCACATAATAATTAATAAAAGAATTAATTATTATGCACCTAATGTTAGCTTAAGTGTAAAAGAGATAAATGGGAACTTAATTAATTAAACAAATTTCATTTAATTAATCAAGTAAAGACCCAATTACTCTAACAACATGCATTTCCCTATTCACTTCCTTTTTCACAACTCAAATTGTTAGGACTAGGGTGCTAGGTTCTCTATCTAAGCAAATTAGACCCAAATTTTGAAATATGAATGTTGCTTTGCAAATAGAAATAATTTTCCCTCATAACTTGGCCTTCCCCAAAAAAATTATTTGAAAATGTGTAATTTTCATAAATACAACTCCCTCTCTCATTTCAAAATTTAAGTCTTTCATCTACATCCTACTAGCACATTCAATCAAGCAATTCAATTACAAATCTACAATCAAGGAGAAAAAGAATTCAAGCATACAACTTTGTTACAACAATCATGATCAACTATATTTTGTTTCTCCATGATGATAGCATGAAATAACATGTTGTAAGACTTCATCTCAAGCCTGACTTAATCCAAGGGTTTCATACTTGAGGTAACATTTGTAAATTCCACCATTTTGTTACTACTTAGCCTTTGTCCTTCTGAGGAAACACACTCTTTTTCATCATCATAGTTGTTGTGGAGGTAGGAAAACCAACACGAGATTTGTCTTAGGAAATCCCCTATATAACACAACCCTTCTTTCCCATTTTTTGTGCGCACAAGTTTGTATTTGATAGTGAAAGTTGTACAAGAGTGCAAAGAAAATTGTTGCATGTGACTACAAATTTTGAGCAAACAAAAATGCCTAGAATATGGTGCCCAACACCCCTATCCTACTATTTTGAGCTAGATTTTTTAGAGAAAAATATTTAAAGCCTCTTGTCTGCATTCCTGATCCTCTCTGTCAAATTTGGACACATTCAGAATAGGGAACCCAATGTTTGTGTCTAGCACTAAATTGACTATAGTTTTTGGATCTGGGTCCCTTTTTGTATCTTCATTCTAGATCTAGCTTATTGTGTTTGTTTTCCTTTATGTAATTCACTATTTATGATGAAAACACTCATTTATTTTATCATTAGCCCTAGACCTCATTCACACACTTCACAATCTCAATTCTCTTGCAACAAAATAATATAATTTTAGTATTTACCTCTCCTATCAAGACTACAACTAAACCTATTCATGTCCAATGCTATACTATGATATTTGAGATCTTAGTTTGCATTCATGGGCCTAGGATCTCATTTCCATACATATCGTTTTGATAAATCTAACATGAATTGCACTTTCATGCATTTTGATATTAAAGCATAGATCTAATTGACTTGCATATATTTCTTATTTGGATGCATTCATTTGTTAAATTAAATTTTTTTTGTACTCACATTTAATTAATTTGTTAATTCATCATATAATTTTTATCTCATATCAATTAATTTATTGGTTAATTAATCACATCACAATATTGCATATCACTTAATTAATTGGTAAATTAATTACATCAGTGAAATTTCATATTACATTTACAATTAATTTTGTGAGATAAACCAAAAAATTAAAAAATGTATAGAAACTTCCCTTATACTTGTTTATGAGTTTTATAACCCATTGTTCTAAAACTGTGAATCTTGTGAGAAAAAGTTACTGACTCCTAGCTTTTGATTATGATTTGAGTAGTAATAGTGTTGAGCGTGAGTTGCATTTTGACTTGTTCCCACCAAGAAACTCAGGAGAACAATCATCTCTTGATCCAACACACATCTTTCCTAATCTCATGATTCTCATGATGAAGATTACCTTACAGTTGAAGTGTTTAATTAACAATTGAAGAAATTTGAAAATAAATTGGAAGGATTTAAATAATAAGTGCAAAACACTTGGTTGGAGAGGCAGACCCCTTGATTATTAATCTAAAAAAATAGTACAAGGTGATTCACACGGTGTGGATATTCTATGTAGCACAACTCATATAGTGGATGAAACACTATGACTGTAGCTAGTTGTGCATAAGGTCTTGGATAAATAGCTCCTCAAAACCAAACAAATATGCAAGTATTGATACCCATAATGATAACTTATATTCCTACATTCACTTCCTATATCATGTCTACCATTTCCATGCTAATTTTGGGCCTAACCCTATTAACCAATATACCTATGTTCCACCTTCATCCACTCTCCCTTTTGTTTCCAAAAACAACCACCAACCTTTACCTCTCACTTACCACAATTTTCCACCTACCTATCATAATGTCCCCTCACCTATATATTCAATTCCAATCCACTTTCACATTCCAACTTCTCACAACTCAATTCATCATTCGATTCTCTCATTAACCAATTGTTGCAAAATGTGTCGTCATTACAACAATAATTAGCCAACATAAGCCAAATCCAATCCCAACCAACTCTTCCATCATATTGCATGAGTATCCCACTTCATATACTATCGTAAAAACTCCTATCCCACAACACATAGAGGTACCACAATTTAAGAACTACAATGGGAAAGAAGACCCTAACACTCATGTTATAATGACCTCGAGTCGTTTCACACAAATTATGGGTATTTTTGGGGCCCTTCTTCTCTGTTTTCATCTATGGGGTCAACATTTTCTTATAGTTTTCCTATTATTGTTCTAGGTGTTTACTAAGATGGGTGGTGATAGGAGCAGAGTTGAACCACTCTCATGTGATGACTTTAGGTGTAAAGGGATTGTTTGGAAGATTCTTGAGGAAAGTGGAGTGACTCCCTACCTAGAAAAACTCCATGGGCATGACCCTGAGGTGATGAAAGCCTTCATGAAGGGCTGGATGGACCATACTCTTTTAGTGGATAGTCAGGTGATTTCCATTTTTGAAGACCTCATTGCAGAGATTAGTGGTCTCTCTACCCAAGGGGGGAAATTTTTAGGGATAGAAAAACTTTTGAGGATGCTATCAACTAGTTCTAGAAGGACAATGGGCAGAAGAGATTAGTTCAGATTTCATCTAGCAGCTATGATAGACTCTCAATCAAACCTATCTAGGCAAAAAATTCCAAGGTAATACTGTGCTTCTTCACCCTGGATGGATTCCATTATACTGAATGATTTCTACCATAAGTATCTCATTTATTTTCCTTTTTACCTCCTTTCTTTTTTAGAATTTGGTTTAAAGGAGCACAAAAAGAATGCTAAAATGCTTATTTTACATGAGGGTCTCATACTATTTATTATGGAGAATTTGAAAACCTTTCCCTCTCCTATTGAGATCAAGAAACATAAACCTATTTGTAAGAAGCATGCCAATGTTGTTTCCTCTAATACAGAGACATAGATAGTGGAGTTTGATGAAGAAGAGGATTGGAGGGTTGATGATGAGATTGAAATGTATTCCAATCTTCTTTTGGAGGAAGATAAAGATAAGAAGGTTAAATCTTTAAAGAAGACAAACAAGATCTAGATGTCTTGGACAAGTGGATCCTATATGGATCAAGCCTACACCAGTGAGAACTTGATTTCAACTACAGAGAAAGGTAAAAAGAGTAAGCCTAGTGATGGAAAGGAGAGAGCCCATTCCAAGGGAAATGTGAAGATGGATGAGATTGGTAAAATCCTCACTAGTAAAACAAAAAAAGCCCAATTTTACAACCTAATAATGCAAGAGGGGGTCAATGTTTTTCTCTTGAAGATCTCTCAGAGAATTTACCTCAACTTAACACAAATAGAGAGGAAATTTAGAATGTCCTTGGGCTAGCTATAGATGGTGTGGTTGGTCAACTCAAGGTTACTAAATGGTTCTTTTGGAACTAAATCAAATTAATTTGAAGTTATGCTCAATGTAAAATAGGACTGACTCTAATAGGGGTGTTGAAAGTTCTCTCAGGGACAACAAAGAGGATAGAGAGATCCAATACACACTAGATGCATTAACTACAAATGTTAACCTAATGATAAGTGAATTTGAGAGCCCCGTTAAGGGGCTAGAGGAGAAATTACAATAGGTAAATCAAAATTTGGAAAGAGTTATTAAGGTCAATCTATGCACTATCCATAATAGTGCAAAAGGAATCCAAATCTTGACTAAGAAGCTAAGGGAGCTCAAAGAAGAGCATATTGTTGGTATTAATATTGCTAGGGAGAAGACCAATGATAATAATAAGACTATGGGTAAACAAAGTAGCTCTTCCCAATAAGGGCCGAGAGCTAAAACTCATGGAAAGAAGAAGTCTTTTGAAGAGGAATAGAAAGATTTGTTGAATCTGGTCGATCTACATAAAAATTATCAACAAGAGTTGGAGTGACTAAATACTCTTAAAATTTTACAAAATCTTCTTTGTTGTTGTTATCTCTTTTTTGTTGTGTTCTTCTTGCTTGTCTATTATCGGTAGGTTGGTTGGATTTTATTATCTTTTAAGAAATATTCTATGAAAAGGGTTTTGGGTCCCTTCAAAACTTGTACTCTTAATAAAAAATACTCATGTGTTGATAATTATTGCCCTATGCGGTGATTTTATTCTTGAGGACGCTCTTCTTACAAAAATATTTCTTAGTTAATTGAAAGAAACAACTATGGAATGGTTTCTCTCTCTACATAGTAACTCAATAAACTCTTTCTTATAAATTGTTAATCAATTCTTACAACATTTTCAAAATAAATTAGACCTCAAGTAGCATTAACTAATTAGGTGAATTGTAAACAAGGTGTAAAATAAAAAGTGATTGATTTTATTGGTTGATATCAAACTTTGTATTCAAAAAGTTCTTATTCTCTTCTTGTGTTGATGTTTAAAGATTTTTTATTGGTAATTTACAACAAAAAATTAGAGATCAGATGTTGTTTATGGAATTACCTTCATTTACACAGTTGTGTATAGTCCTTCGTGATTATCAACTTTTGGTTTATGAGGGTGCTTCCTCTATGAATCAAATAGAAAATTTCAAGGAGGCTCCTCAAACTTACCAAGAATTTAAGAAAAAAATAAGAAGTTTTTTAAGATAAATTCTCATTCTTCTAATAACATTGAAACTCAAGTGGTAGTTGCAACACCTCTTAGTGCAACTCACCGTTCTTCTAGACCAAAGAATTGATACTTTACACAACTTTTTGAGTCCTTATGCTCTATGATGCTTCAATTTCTAAAGAACAACTTGATTAAACTTCCCCCCCATCCATCCTATAGATACTTCCAAACCTTTACCTCCTTCATCTAATGTGAAAGCCTTTTGTCAATTTCATTGTACGCTTACACATGATATTGAGCAATGTATGCATCTACAACATGAAGTTCAAGACCTTATTGACTCTAATATCATACAAGTGGCTGGTGTGAATGATAAATGCAATAAATCTGTAGATCAAAACTTGAAAATTTTCGCTAATCCTTTTCCTTGTCATTCCATAAATGTTGTTAAGCCTAATTCTAATTACGTATACAATGATTCCCAAACCAACCCAGTTGAGCATCTAGTTAATATTATATAACCTTATCCTAAACAAGAGAAATATAAACCTAAGCTTGAACCTAGTATCACCTTTACCTAAATTGATAATCAATGCATGCACCCGATGGACCACTATATGAATTATTATTGGAATTAATGGCAAACCCACATGTGGGGTGCACATTGATCCAATATGCATCATGAATGTCATTACAAAAGAATTTATTTATGCATATGAGCTGTATCAAGACACTTATGATAAATTTGAAGATTTGATTAAGGTGCATGACAATTTCACTTGTCCCACTATTGAGTCTATAACCTTTCAAATACTTGAAGTTGGACCTAAAATCTTAGATGTTCCCTTTACCATAATCCCTACCTTGACTAATTTCATGTGAATTTTGGTCATCCTTGGATCACCTCCATGAAAGTAGTCTGTTTCATAGTCCACAAGTGTTTAAAATTATCATTTGAAGGAAAAGTGCATACTATATTGTTGTAGGTTCCATCCCTTGTTTGAACATGGAAACTATACACTTGACCACTTTTGGCCTCAACAACCTCAATCCAGTCGACCCCGAGAAGACTTGTTTTTCCTTTCCTACCAAAAGTTTAAATCCAAAAGAATAGCTAATTTATCCTTAGGTAGTTCCTCTGGTCCTACTCGAACTAATACTCCTATGGATCCTATAATGTCTATGGCTATTGAAGAAACTCTTCCTACACCATAGGTAATGAGTGAACCATATCTTGGATTGGGAATCCTTCCCCTTCCTAGAGTTTCTACTGTCTATGTTGTGATTCCACCTCCATGGTCCTATAAAGTAAAATGAGGCGAATGCCCAACACCATTTGGACCTCCTCCTATCTCTCAATTTCTAGTTGTTCCTTATGTTCATCTTACTCCTATAGAAAAGGAAGAAAAGGAATTGATGTTGAGTGATATCCTACCTCCTTCTACATAAATTCTAAAACATAATTGATGAAATTATAGTGCAAGAGAGCATCACATAAAATGTTATGCTATGGCTCATGGGATTACTACAAGAAGTGATTCTTCCCCTAAGTAGTTGGATGTTGATTTCACCTTGCCTCCTCAACCTTCCTTACCTTCACCCTCTCCTAAAGATGATCCTTACTTCACCCAACTTAACTAAAAGATAGAGTCGTCAATTATAAGGAATTATTTTCCTCCTTCTATTGTACCACCTATGGTAATAAATTTGGATAATGATCTAGATGACATGGTTGAAATTGTAGAAAATGATTCCAAGTTGTCCTTGATTTTTTCTAAAGCATTTACTCTAGCTCCTAGTGACACACATAGTGATCCTTCCTTAGGGAATGGTCCATGTTTGGAACTAGACATAGTTCCTTGTATTGTACTATCCATAACTCCTTTAGCATCATTCTCAACATCTCTTTATCATTATTTTATCTGTCATATACATTTTATGAAATAGATGTGTTTTTTATTGTAAATATGCTTTTGCATTGTCTTTTAAGGACAATGCAAAGTGTTGATTCATTTTTGGTCTCTTCTATGTTGACCCAAAATCTTTGTGTTCCTTCTCACATGCTCTTCCTCCTATGTAATCATAGTTCCACTACATTTTGGGGATGATGTCAATTCAAAACAATCACATTGATATACATTATTTATCCTATGTGCATATTGACCTTAGATCTTTAGATCCTTTATGTTCTCTTACATGATCTAATTTGTATGTGATATCACCTATGTTTGGGAGCATTTTGTTATGCAACATGATTGTCTTTGAAATTATACTACCTTAAAGGAAATGTCTCTTGTTTGGCGTGTACAATTACTTTAAGATGGGGACATACATTCCTCTACGTGTTCAATTCGTGCATAGACCATAAGATTGGTTGTACACTTTGACCAAACACCATGAACTTGTTTGTGCTATCACAACATCCTTTTGGAACATTCTACCAAGATTGCCCAACAAACAAAGACTTTTTTGGTCTTGTAATCTCCATTTCCAGGAAGTTCACCTAGCATAACACAACTTGCTAACCCTTGTGAGGTCTTCACTTGTTCATGAGCCACCTAGCATAACACAACTTGCTAGCTTTGTGAATCCTTGTGGATATGACACCTAGTAAGTATCTAAGGATCTTACTAGTCCTAGATGTCATGCCTTGTGTTTTTTATACGGCTCATAGTGAGAGTTTGTGGATCTTACTTGTCCTAGATGTGATATTTTATGTTGTGTATGCTCCATTTATGTTACCAATGTTGATCATATTGATCACTTTGTTCTTCCCCTTTTATCTTGATATTGTAGATTGATAAGATCCCAAGTCTTGGGGACAACCACTTTGCCAAATTTAGAGTTGCCTTGTCTCTTCAATGTCTTGATGAAGGAATGTTTGGCTTCTCCATACTTTATTGAGGGTATGAGCGTAAGTTCATACTCCCACTAAAATGGGGGCTAAATGTAGTGTCGTAAAACATATACCTTTAAAATTTCACACTTAATTTGGACTCACATTGGTGATTATGGTTAATTTTTGGGATTGTTTTTGTAAACTTGGTGCAATCCCCTATTCATGACCTTTTTTATGACTCAAATTGCTAGTACTAGGGTGTTGGGCACCCCTGTATGAAAAATTTGGACCCAAATTTTGAAAGACAAATGTTAGCTTTGTAAATAGAAATAATTTTCCCTCTCATGTCAGTCTTCTCCAAATATTAAACTCTTATTTCAAACTCTAAGTCTTTCATCTACACATTCAATCAAGTAATTCAATTACAAATTTGCAATCAAGGAGAAAAAAAATTCAAGCATACAACTTTGTTATAACAATCGTGATCAAATATATTCTCGTTCTCTATGATGAAAGCATGCAATAACATGTTGTAGGACTTCATATCGAGCCTTGTGTGAGACTTCATGCCAAGGGTTTTGTACTTGAGGTAATATTATTCAATTTGGCATTTTCATTTAGTTTAGTCTTTGTCTTTCTAAGGACACATTCTTTTTCACCATCATAGTTGGTGTGGAGGTGGGAACAACAACATGGGGTTTGAATCAGGAAAGCCCTGTACAACACAAACTAACCGTCTCTAGAACAAACTAACAATGAATCTAGAGAGAACTCCAATAGAAAAATAAATATTTGGGTGGGTAGTTGTTGCATAAATGAAACTTCCAGCAAGTTGCCTATGTATTTGCATCAACCAATGTTGTAGGGTCATTTAATGTGAGATCTAAATTTCGTTGCCAAACTTATTGAGTTCACCAATATATTTTTGCTGGGTGATGCAAATATACTTGGATTTTTGAATCACTTCAATACCCAAATAGTAATGAAGGTTACTCAAATTAATCACTTCAAACCCTTGCTTCAATTGTTCTTTCACATTTTGATTATACTCCTCATTATAACTAGTGAGAAATAAATCATCCACATAAACTTCAAGATAGACAACAATGTCATCAACCTTTTTAACAAAAACGATTGCATCATCAAATTCAAAATACTTGATGTTCAACATAAAGAAATACTTGATGAGTTTTTCATACCAAGTTCGGGGTACTTGTTTTAAGCCATACGTGATTTTACAAGCTTGCATACCTCGTGTTCTTTACTATTGAATATGGAATATCCTTTTGGTTGAGTCATATATATTGTTCCTTTGAGAATGTAGTATTGGTATCTATTTGATGAACTTTCTAGCCATTTTGTGCTGAAAGAGTCAATGAAGCATGAATGATAGCCATTTTACTATAGGTGTGAAAGTTTTATCATAATCTATGCTCTCTTTTGAGCATAATCTTTTGCAACACATCGGGCTTTATGTACATCAAGTGAACCATTTGTTTTATCTTTGTTTCTAAAGATCCACTTGCAACCAATAAGTTTACAACCAAGTGGAGGATCAACCAACTCCCACGTACCATTTTTCAAAAGTGTCATACTCATTTTCCATAGGTTGCCTCCACACTGCAATATCATTAGCTTCTTTATAGAAAGTTGGTTATCATTCCTTTGTGATATTGAACTCGAAATTCCTTCAATATTAGATTGAGCTTGCTGACTTGCTTTATAGGAGCTTCTTGTGTCCGTTTTACCTAATTGTCAGGTCTTAAATATTTCAAAGTGTGTTACACTTGTTTTGCCACTTGTGGGAAGATTTGGGTTGGACTAAATGTGCTTCCATTTCTTGACTAGAAGCTCCATCAATGTTTAATTGATTTGAAATTTCAAGCTCATCTAAAGAGGGAAGGCCTTTATTTTCTTAAAGATCTTGAGGTTAAACATCTTGTGTTGGAGATTCTATAGATAGATCCAACAAGGGTGGTTCTAAATGACTCCCCCCTCCCCTTTGTGCAATGAATAGTGAGGGATTTCACGTGGATGTTCTCTCAAAGTAATAAACTTAGCAAATTTGTCAAGTTGTTTTAACTAGCAATCAACAATTGCATCATTTTTGGAAGATTCACAAAATGCAACATCTAGTGCAATAAAGAATGTCTTCTTAGCTTCATCATACAACCTATAAGATTTTGAAGACTCAAAATAGAAAAGAAAAATGCATTTATAACTTTGGTGATGAAACTTAATTATTTTTTCCTTGGGAACCAAAGCATAGCAAGTGGAACCAAAAATTCGAAGATACCGAATAGACGAAGGATAACCAAACCAAACTTCACACGGAGTTTCTTGGTGAAGAGCAGATAAAGGAGATCTATTGCGAAGATAAATTGTTGTTCTTGATGCTTCTTCCCAAAAATATAACTTGATGTCGTTGAAACATAACATCACTCAAACCATATTCATGATAGTTCTATTCATTCTTTCAACAACACCATTTTGCTGAGCAATACCTAGAATAGTGAGATGGTGTTGAATCCTATTTTTGATGTAGATAATCTTGCAAAACTATGGAAGTAAATTCTCCACCATTGTCTATTTGAAGAGTACCGATTTGAGATTGTGATTGATTTTCAATTATTATTGCAAAACTTTTTAAAGCTTCTTATTTTTGTTGCAAGAAATAAATCTGTGTCATGTGGCTATAATCATCAATGAACAACATAAAATACTTACATCCTCTAGCAGAAGTCACTAGTAAAGGCCCACATAAATCGAAATGCATGAATTGCGATTTTCTATGTGCTCACCAAGTGGAGCGAGGGAAAGTCTCTATGTTGTTTTGCAAGAGTACAATCTTCACATTTTTCAATTATCTTAGGTAAAACGGACAAAACTACAACATCATTCTTTTGCATAATATGAATGCTATCATGATTAATATGCCTGAATCTCATATGCCATAAAAGACTATTAGATAAATTACCTTCTTTGGTAGGATATGCAAAACTCCTAGAAAGGGCTGAAGTGCCATGGAGTTTTAATAATTTGCCATCTTCATCACCAGTAAATGCAACTTGATTATTTGACTTCTTCCCAACAACCACTTGTACATCTTCCAACGAAATGGAGTGGCCTTGTAGTCAAATCAATACTAGTGACAATAAATTGTGTTGCAATTGAGGAAGATAGCATACATTGTGAAGTACAAAATCTGGAAGGTTTGTCAAATTGATCTGAACGGTTCCTTTTCCAATAGGCTTGAGGCTTGATTTATCTACCAAATAGATTGTAAAACAAACACCTTCATGAAATTCTTCAAAATAATTACGCCGAAATGTCATATGTTGTGTGGATCTACTATGTAACACCCAAGCATCATGCCATGAAGTATTAAATGAATTATAATAGGCAAAATCTGAAACAGAAAGTACATATTGATCATTATCAATACCACATGCAAATTAGGATGTTCCTGAAATTTTATGACCACTATGCATTTTATCTTTTTGTTTAAAAGAGTTTTCTATTTTATCCCATGAAACCTTGCATTCATGTGCTTTATGACTACCTTTTTTATCACATCATTTACAATACAAGTGGTGCCTATCATTTTGGTTGTCATGTTGGGAGTAGCCTTTGTCATGTGCACATTCTCTTCCTCTATTCTTCCGTTGACCTCTATCATTTCCTCTATCACAACGACTGTCTCTAGAAGAGTTATTGTTAGGAGACTTGCCTTTTTGGTGAGCAAACAAACATTTTCACCAATGTTATCAATTTTTTTCCAAAATCTTTCTCACATTCTGCCAACTTGTCAACCAATTGACCAAAACTGATGATCTTCAATTGGTTGGAAGAAGTGCCTTTATGAAAGCAGTGAGATAAATATCAACTTTCACACCAGCAGCATCAACATCTTGTTTTATGACTTGAAATTTAGAAGGCAAACTCATGACATCTCCTTTCTTCAATTCAAGTTTAAATAATTTCAATTGTAACTAAATAAACTCCAATTCAGAATGAGAATCATATGGATCTCCCAATTTTTGAAGGGCATCCAAGCAAATTTACACCCTTGTATGTGTCTAAACAGATCTCCATTGATAGGAACTCTAATCAAAGCCAAAGCTTTGAGTTTTTATATTGCCATATTTCTATCTCTTTAACTGAGTCGTGTTGTAGGTTAGACATCTTCATCACAAATATTACACCATAAATCATTGAAAATGAGACTGTTTTCTATTTTTCTATACTATTTCTATCCAATTATCCTTTCTAGTTAATGTTTCCCCAATCATTGATACAACAGATTGCATTGTGAACTGTAAAAAAATGCACACAGCTTGCACAGTTTGCGGAATCAAATTTATCTATTAATTTTTCTTGCTTAAGCAAGATAAAAGAATCTCTGTGACAAAAGATAAATAACAGAAGATTAATTTGATTTCACCTGAATCAATTTTTTCCGTGTCATCTTAAGCAATTTCTGTAGCAGGGGCAGTCAGTTACCATGCGCCAGAATATCCTTTTGTGGGCAGTTAAGAGAGAAGATGAACATTTCTTTTAAACTTCGAAGAGCCTCTTTTGGAAATTATAAGCAGGCGCCAAATTTTGATATTAACAGGCATTGTCTCCTTTTGTTGTAATGGACACTTTATGAATTGGCAACTGTTAGGGGGAATGTAAATCCTGTGCTCTGATACTGTCAGACCAGGAGTTACGAACGGAACAGGAAAAGGCACAAAACATTATTATTTAATTTAAACTTGAGGATAAATTTAAAGGCAGTGAGAAGACACTTAAATTGCCTGAACAGAAAACTGCTAGAACAAACAAAAAATTGAAAAAGAAACTAAAACCCGATGATTAATACATTAACAATAAACGCCATGCAACTATCCAGTAACAGAAACAAATTGGTAGCAGTATATTAAGGGTATGTATAACTAATTTACAGAATGCAGGTATTGCGATGGCCATAAAAAATTTACAAACTGAGTAGAAGATGCAGATACAAGTCTATGGCTATAACACACCAAATTTCTGCATTATATATGTTAGGTACAGTGAAATTTTGCATTTAGACAGTACAATTTTCTTAAACTCTTAGTAAATCATTCTTTGGACTCTCTAAATCAATAATGGATCACATATTTTTAAAATATAATACAAAATTGGGCATCATGGAATAGTCCATAAGATTCTAGTAGTATACCACTCTAAACGAGAGCCTATCACAATCCCTATGAGAGAGGCGATTATATACAAAAACGATTAGAACTTCTAAACATGGAATTTGGGATTATTCATTGTTCACATTTACTTGCCTGGCTTAGCTCTGCTTTCAATTTCTATAGATGGTTTCTTATTGATTTATTTTCACAAGGCATTAAATATTGGCCATTGTGATGCATCTGTTGTATGTAAATAATCCAGAATATCAAGGAGAGGATCACACCAACTGATATAAGTGCCAGCCCAATGTATACCCACTTAGTATGTAGCTGAAGATGAGGACAATAGAAATGAACAATTACTGTGAACATCTCATGCACAAACTTGCAGTCAATTAGGTCTAAAAGAAATGGAGTGAAATGTTTCAGTCCATAACTAACATTGACTGCTGCCACTAGTTGTGCATATAGATCTGGTGTTAATCTACCAGGTGTAATACAAACACCATTGGAAATAGTGCAAATATAATTTTTCCAGACCTGCAAAGAGCATCTACATACATCAGAACCTAATTATCGTGTGGGAAACATGTGCTGAATAATGCGAAAACAAGGGAGTCTTAAGAAATATTTAAATATAAATACCTGAGATGCACTCGTGAAATTTGCTACACACTGCTGCTTATTGTGTATCAAATGAAATGGTCTACAGAGCTCAGGTAATTGTGGACCAGATTGGTTGTAATAAGCAGGATTGTTTGGTGGTACATCTGCATTTGCAACATTACCTATCACTTGGTTAACAATATTCAACAAGTCGTTGGTGACTTGTTTGCTTCTATACAATGTTTGATTTGTTATGGATTGATTTACGCAAGAAAGAATGTGATCAATATTAGTATATGCAGTGGGATTGACCGCCCATTCTTCCATGGCCACACAGGTATCAGCAATAGCACTGGAAAGAAAGAAAAATCAAGATAACTTAGTCTCATGTTTTGCAAAGCATAAACATTTTGCAATTAATTTGTCAAAAGAGAATCAAGTGAACAAATTAGGTTCTCTTGGCCACGCAAACTAGCATACATTAAAAACCCATGGTAATGCTTAGTTAAAGATAGAGAAGGATAATAAAGGCCTTAGTTTATTTGTATGGGAGATGAAAATAGAATTGTAAACTTTTTTTTTTGTAGAGTAGTTTTTGAATCAATGACAATAGTAATAAATAAATGTCATCTAAATTTCTAAGTATTAAAAATGACAACGTAAACTATTTAGCATCTAGCACATATCTAGAATTATCAAAACTTCTATCTGCAAGAGCAATAGCAAGATTGTTAGAGGTCACATCTGGGACATGAAACAAAGGGTTTTGTCTCAACATGCATATGTTATTTACTAAACAAGGAATATTTATACATGCGCATACACTTGGGGCATAGCACATATCTTCATTTATTCATGCAACCTCGTAGCAGAAAAGAAATTGGAATGAAAAGTCAATTAATGTCCTCTACTAACTAGAAATAGTTTGACGTACTGTAGATATATCATATAATGCACAGCTGGTAAGGTCAGGGGAGTGCTCCAAGCATCTCCAAGACAACAATTTTATAAGGAGAAGCGACAAATGAGTAAACAAGAGAAGAAAGCTAAGACATCACTAGTTGAGTGTCTTCTTACAAGTTAGTCCAAGCATAGGCTTCCTCTTTCTAACACTTGCTCTTTTATGTTTTTGTATCCAGCTCAGCCTGATGATGTTATTCCCAAACTACATTTCCTTTTTCTTCTATTTCATGCATATTCATATGGTAATCTCATTTCCATATGTTAAGCTTGAAAAATATTACTAATAAAATTGAGAGAAAATAGCCTTTGAGTAGGAACAGAGAGACAAGAACTGAAGCTGAAAGACTGTGAATGAAGGCTCTCGAATCTGAGGATGAGGGGAGGAGTCACTGGACTATGGAAGCACTCCTCTCCTAAAAGAGGAGAATATCACTTGTGTGACCCTAAGGTTGCTTGGCCTCTTTTCTGAGATGAAATGTATAGTATTTCCAACTTTTTTACCTGAGGGGCCTGTCTATTTTGCTTTTGGCTCTCTTGAATTGCAAAGATAGTTGCTTTGCAGAATCTTCAGCTTCTCTTTTTTTGTCAGAGCTTGTCTTTCTTGTAATTTAGATTTTTTTCAGAACTGTGTGGCTGATTTTGGCTTTTTTGTTATGGGTGAGGGTCCCCATAGATTCCCTCAGTTTACCTATAAAAATAGAGAGAAGAATTATTCGATAAGTCATTTCTCATTGTTATGTTTATCACTGCTATCTTCTCTTTTCTGGCAGAATAGTATGACATATGGTCTTACTAGAATTCTCTATTCAGTGTCACTAGCCCTATCTCTCCTAAGTCCTAACAAACAGGCTAGGATTTGAAATAAAAGTGACACAAGAAATGTAGGCATTAAAGCTGAACATTAATATGGAATGCACATAAATAGAGTAGCAATATGTATAGAGTCTATAGACAGAGACAATGATTTTTTTTTTCAAATTCTAATATAAACATCATCACAATTTACTGGATCACAAAAAATAAAGAAATATTAATGGAATATCCTCATCTTGTGTCTGTTTTGTGTATGGTTGCCAATTAGAACCAGGCCTTACATACATAATAATCTAGCAGTAGAATTTGGATGGAGATCCCAGCTCCATTATCCACACCCCACAGATATGGGATCACTGTGGGAGTAGGTGGTATAGTTGATCCCCATGGCCCCATTAACAACTACTTCAAACTAAAAAACCAAATTAACACTAACGTTCGTAATTTCAACACCATAACACAAAGGCAATGAGACTACTTTATTATGTTTTATTCATTCTTTTTTTTTCCTTTAGTAGGGGCATATGCCATTTACAATGATAATGACAAAGTACATGCTGTGATATAGATTTGCAAGATCTTTGATAGTTAACCACCAACTCTTTTTTGATCAAACTATCTGTTGACGTGGCTAAAATCGCGGAACTACGACTTCATCCGGCCAACGCAGAATAGAATGCTAAGTATCCTATCCGCTCTTGAGATAAGGAAATCCCTAATGCTATTTTAAATTGATCAATGGGGGATGACCTCAAGGTTTCGGCTGCCAGGTCTTGACTGCAGATAGCTCAGCAGTTGATGTGTTTTGCTGGAAACACAAAGGGGACTTACGGTTGGACGGAATTGGTTTTGTATAGGTTCCCTAAAATCTTACAGTCTTATTTCATCTAATTTGCTTTTAACTTGATGCTGCTTCAGCTTGACTTGCGGGTTTCTTTTTTAAAAAAGGGAAAAAAGGGGGGTAAGGATAGAGAGTAATAAGAACGGCTAGCTAATCTTAACTAAGACAACATATTTGAACACATAGACGGAAATCTTAAAATAACCAGAAATTACGAACTTTGAATTTTCAAGCTGCTGAATAAAAATGCTGGACTTCTACACCCATTCATTCAAATTTAACAACCGAACTTAGCATAAAATTGGGCTCAAACTAACCATGTAGAGGGAATAAAAATCAATTATTTCCCAATGGTATGAACCGAGATTTCCATCAAAGACATGCATAAACAAACTGTCTGAAAATTAAATACAGTTGCATAAATTTAAAAGAGGTGGAGAAGAGGACCATGCACTCACAGTAAAAAGGACACATCTTTAACATCCATTAAAATCTATATATATTTTGCCAGAGTTTTTGCAACAATCTTTTTTTTTCTGCCTAGAATAAAGGAGAAATTAACTCCTTTATATAGAGTTCTCAAAATGGATGGATGGCCAAGATTAAACTTAGACAAGTGCGCCAGATTCATCCTCTAAAGAAAGCTGCCCATACCCATAAATGGGATGCAAAATATCAGCAACAACCAAAAGGTAACCAATAACTACCAAACATAAAGCTGCTCCAAAAAGTGCACTTGCACGGAGCTCGAAATTTACAATAACTTTGGTAGTTGGGAAAGAAACTTTATGTCTGAAAAAGTGCACTTAAATTTTAAAAGAAAATATATTTTAGGAAAGCACTTTTTCCTTCCCCTTAATGGATTTTTTCTCCACAAATTCGTCCTCTTCATGCAGGTAACCTTCCCAAATGTCCCGGTGTGCTGCACGTTCCTCCCGAACGTACTCTTGGAATTTTATACAAATGGGAAACAATTCCTCATTAGGAGGAAAAGGAGGATTGCGCATTTTGAACTTTGTTCCTTCAAGATTAGATTCGACTATCCCTAGTCGCTTGCGCCAATCCGATTGCTGATCCTCGAAGCGCAATATGTCTGAATGCAACTTGCTGATGCACTCTCTGTCCTCCACAGAGTATGCAGTTTTACCGGGCCTCAACCTGGCATCCCATCTTGACAATACATCTACATCCTTAATGGCATCCATCCAACCAATGACCAGGGCCTTATGAACATCTTCACCGCCATTTTCAATATGGGATAGGTCCATCTCACATTCCTCCTGTATCCTCTTAACAGTAGCCGCCATGTCCATCTTCATGCAAACAATCCAATACCACTCAATGAAAGTATTGATATTATGGGGATTTAGGATAGACTGGATTGCTAGAACCCAAGCGTGAGTCCAAAAAAGGGCTCTCATGATTGGTTGAGCTAAGGCAACCACCTCCTGGATTTTGGCGTACTCCTCTTTTACCTCCAACATTTTGATCTGTGTTGCTTGTATTTCCATTGCTACTTCAAATACATCACCAATAATCTTCTTTCCTTTCCTTTTAGTGCTCTGGACCCACTCCCTGACGGCCATGGCAGTGTCACGCACTTCTTCAAATTCAATTGTAGTCTTTTGTGCCAGTGCCAATGGGGAAACATGGGATTCAGAGGCATGCTGCAGCGATTTCAACAGGTGATCAATGTACCCTTCGGCTTGCTTAGCACGAACTTGGTACATATCTCTCTCAGCGGTCATTTCGTCGAGCTGTCTGAGCATATTCTGCACAGCACCTCTGAATTCTTCCCTCTCCTGCTCTTTGGTGGCTCGCCCTATTGGGATGGTCGCAACATTGTAATCAGCCAATGCAATCTGATCTATTGGTTTATCTGCAGGTGGGGTGGAAATATGTATCGTGTCGTTCCTTTGCTCATCTTTAGTGATCCTAGAGTAAGTCTTTGGCTTTTTCTTGCCTTTGGATTTTATTTCTCCTATTTGAGAAGATATCCACCAAGTTAATTGGTGGATTGACAGCTGCCTTTCGCTGTGCACGAGCAATTAGCCAGTCCTGAGGGATGGTCTGTCCAGATGTAATTGCCAGATTCCCATTCTGTTCCTTGGAGGCCTTAGTTGACTCACTGTCTACCTGCAATTGATCGGTCATAGAAGGAACGGATGCAGTATCCAATCCCTTAGTCATGGCTGAGTTCTCTCCTACCTCACTGAACAACTGTCGAGTATCCTCCTGTAATGGTTGCTCTTCAGTTTTGTTGGGTTCTTGAGTCTCATCCCCTTTCTGTTCTCCCTCAACAGTGGTGTCATCCTTGTCGCCGCTATTCAGTTGCAACTCATGCCTACTTCCCTGTGTGAGCTCATGCTTGCTAGTCTCCTGATCAAGTGCAATCTCTCCCTCTTCAACCTGATTTCTAGGTTCATCAGGGCCAATTACCCTTACCTCTGCTTCTTGCTCACTTTGTGTTTGAGGATTATTTGCCTCAAATGCAGCAAGATCACACTGTGAAGGCGGAGTGGGTATGTGGTTAAGTTCAACCACACCATCCTCTGAACTGGGGTCCCTGGATGATGAAGTAACCTCCGGCCTTCTGATGGGGATCTTTTCTCTCCTTGTTCTTTTTGATGTTCGAGTCCCTCTATTGGCCCTTGCTTGCTTTCTTTCTCTTCTTTTCAGGTTTCTCAACCTCTTCCTTTGGCACGATTGAGGTTCCTTCATCGTCTGAAGACTGGGAATCGAGACTACCCATTAGATTGTATGTGAATTGGGTCCCTTCATGGGCCAGTCTCTCAATTTGTTGGGATAACCAGTAATTGATATACCTCCTTTGAGCTTCCATCACTGCCTCAAAATCTGTGATTGGGTCCTAAGTCCAATCAATGCCTGGCAAGAGGTTCTTGACTGCCTCAAATTCTCAGACTTGCAAGCAATTTCCATAGTCCATCACCTGATCTGGGACCTAGCGGTACTCATAAAGCCGCATTTGTTGAACACTCAGCCTAGAATATTCACGCTAACGGACCTCAAAGTCATCAGAACAGTTGCTCCAATAGTCCTCTATCGACGCCTTGGCCCTGTAGTGCCTACCATAGGCTCTTTTTGCCAAATTATCACGATCAAAGCATTTCCTAGGGAAATGTTCCTGTAAGCCATAAGACGCCAATTCAGCAAATGACTCTTCAGCTTGCACCGAATTTTTGAAATGTGCATCAAGAGTACCCAAAATCATGAGGAAGGTGAACCCGGATTTCTTCTTATCTCTGAGTAGACTGCCTGCTGGGTGTGTCTGTCTTGCTACCTCCATGAGGACTATTTTATCTAATGGATAGCGCGGAAGCCGGAATGGTGTTCCCTCAAAGCTTTCTATTCTGATGTAAGTGAACCTGGGAAACTGGATGAACCACACACCATATCTCTGGATTAGAGTAATAGCCTTCTCTAAGAGCTTTATATGCAATCCTCCTTGCATTAATCTGACCAGGCGCATTGTAAAGGCATCATTAACACGCTCATATTGACCAATTGCATATGCAATGTTATTCTTTTCTCTTTGGGCAACGTCATAATAATGCAGCTGAGGGTAGAATTTGTACACCTTTACCTGATTCGGCCCATTCCGGATCTCACCTTCCTTAATTAACCTCGTCAACGGCTGGTGTCGGGCAAACATGTAGACCAAGTAGGAAGTCATGGCAAAGTAATTTTTTACTTCAAGCTCAATCAACTGTGTATGGATATTGTCGCTGATGATCTAAGCCCAGTCGAACTTAGACTGATGAAAGTATTGTCATTGATGTCAAAAACAAGATGAATCCAGAATATTAATAATACATTTCCAGAATATCTTATCATCAGCACATCAGCAATACATCAGTCACAAAAGCAGATCGAATCCTCTCAGACTTATATACAGGCAGCATACAACATTTTGAAATATACAGGTTCTATTAAAGACTCGGATTTATATATATACACCTACAACACTATATATATCTTGCTGGCAGCTTAGTTGTATTGTACAGTTCCAGACTGTATTATTATACGGTATTATATAATATGATTACATTAGCAGAATATAAAAATATTGTTGCAGATCCGGATGCAGAGGATTGAAGACGTATATCCACAGTGTGATGGGTATGTCCAACATGATCAAATACAACGATTCCATAATACAGGGTGCTGGGCTATACGAGATGATATGGTACGTGGCTAAAGAATGAAAGGAAACTGATTAATATTTGCCATACAAACATAGTAGACAGTGGTTCAGTATATTCACAAAGCCAGTATGACTATATACGTACAATGTATTAATGATAACTATATTCCATATCCAGCATGGCATACAGAATAACTATATTCACACAGAATGACTGCAAATGTCACACAAAGCCAGTATGACTGTATATATTCAGCACGTCACACAAAATTCACACAGAAAATACTGACCAATATGATTACATACATCACACAAAGCCAAGACCAAAGGAGCTCGTAAAAGTTTTTGAAGACATATACAGTGCTGTAATAAGAGACAACTTTTTGTCAATTCCCAGCAGTAATAAGGTTATTGATTATTGTTTCCCAGCATGATGTAGTATCGAAACATTTATAAATTTTATAAGTATCGAAAATACTTATAGTAGACCAAACTTATGATCACTTCCAAACAAATCATATTCAGTCTAACCGATAATTATCAATAAATTGGTAATAGTTAGTGAGGGGTTGCAAATATCAACCATTGCTATGATTCGATGGGAAAATAAAAAACTTGTTAAGAAGAGACGTGTTTGTTAAGGAAATGTTTATATCAAAAGGTTACGCTCTTTTAAAAAGAGGTATAGGAAAAGATATAAATATAGATTGATTGAAGGATGTACCTTTTTTTAATATATGAAACTATACGTTGCTTAAAATCTGGAATTTATGATAAGGAGGCAGACCACAGAAGAAGTAAATTTCAGGTGTATAAAGAAGAGTGGATATGAATTAAGATAAGGAAGTATATGCAAAGTGTATGCGTAAGAAGATAATGAAATAATTCTGTAAAAAAAAATACTGAGAGGATAATACCAAAATCAAAAAGGGCTCTCAGACTACATGCTGATAAAATAATCAAAAGAAGATACTGCTGTGTTTAAAGTACAAATCAGGCTGAGAGTATATAGATCAGTCTCTTGTGAAAGAGTAAATGGAAATAAATAACAGACTTAACTGAAACTGTGGGAAGTCCATCTATAGGCATTTGAACAGTTTTGGAGAAAGTCACAATCAGATCTACACAGCAGAGTCATGACAGAAAGTAGAGAAGTCATTCATATCAGAATTAGGTATTGAGGTTGGTGCCTCAAATTTGTGAAGTTGGTGCTTCATATAATAGAAGTTAGTGCTTCATTTTGCAGAGGGTTGGTGCTCATAAATCAGTGGGAGTCGGTGCTTCCAGTGGGTTGGTGCTCACAAACAGAGTTAGGGGTTGGTGCCTCCAGTAGGTTGGTGTCTACATACATTGTAAAAGAAGAAATATATATATATAACATTCATTTTAGTGGTTTTCTCCCGCATTGGGTTTTCCACTCAAAATTATTGTGTTCACGTGCATAACTATTTTTCAGTGATTGATTCTATCATATAAAATATTGAATTGGCAAAAAGTTTCATTATACTGATTCACCCCCCCCCTCTTGGTATAACTGTGTGCTCTTCATAGACTTCCCAGCGAAGACCTGCTCAGTAAAGTAGAATATCCATTCCACAAAAAGATTAGATTGAGGAAGTCCCATGACCCGGCTGAGTAAGGTAACCATATCACCATACTCGTTGTGAAAATCACTTCTGGGGGTCTTTTTACTGATTCTAATGCTTGGGGGTCTTCTTTCTTTGTACCATTCTTCGTTTATCAATGTTTTTGCATTTATCAGGATTCATGGCATAAGCGACCTATGCCTCATCAATAGTTGTAGCAATGGGATTATCTAGAAATGGGATATCAAATGCCTCCCAAGGGCTTCAGGCGTGAAGTCAGCTAGTACCATCCCCTCTAGCACCACTAATCTGGTTTCTGGTTGATAAAGTTTAACAGCCTCAACCACTAATTCATAATTTTGCACGACCAGAGGGAAACTAGCTACCTAAGCAATACCACTCTCCATCATTCGTCTGGGCCTGCCATAGGTGTTTGGAGAGTACACCCTGTTCCTGAACTCTTGGATATCTATGTGGCCCAAGTCCGTGTCTCCTATGTTCTCCCATACACTCTGGACCTTCGACTCCCTAACTCCCCCCCATTGGTATTGGTACTTCATTTCCTACACAACTCGACATGGATTACGAGACGAGATAAGGCAACCAAAAGAGGTTAGCCAAAACAGAGGACGGCGCTAGTGCTTAAAATTAACAATCAACGAGGAAATCGGAATTTGAAAATATTGCTAAAAGCATGACATTTCAATAAATAGAGCCTGATCATCTGGAAACTAGATGCTATTTGAACCTGAAAATCAGGTTGCTTTTGTTTAACTATTGCTGCTTGGAGCGGATTTCAAAAATGCTACTTGATCGATAATGGCAGAAAGTTGCCAACATTCTGACTTGCAACTCAGTGTTTGAATATTTTGATGATTGCTGATCTTTCGAAAATGTACTTGGAAAAGAGTTATTCTAGTTCAGACTTGAATTTCCAAAATATCTTTTTAAGTCTGAAATTCCAGTCTAAAGGTTGATTTCCCTAGCTGGTTGTTGTTGCATGCTATGCTTGATGTTTCTTAAATCATAACCTGCAAAGTTTACTCTTTCACCTTACACTCTAACCCTTGTCTAACCATCATGGCCATTTTGCACAAATTTAATGACTTAAAGGAGAAATCCGAACTTACCCAGTGGAAGAGCTTTGCCCAATGTAAAATGATCTTCGGCCAAACGCTGATGTTTGCGATTTTGGAATCCCTGGACGCTCTGGTGAATGAGAGGATAACCCCGTGCTTTTGTAAAGACTTCGGTCTGGAAGAAGCGCTTGCAAATTTGACCCCCTCCGTTCTACAATTTGAACACCCCTCTCTTGCAAAACTCGGTCTTAAAGAGGTTTTCGGGAGAACTCGTGCGACTATGGAGATTTCGGCCAAGAATGACACTCAAATTTCGGAGCTAAAATGCCCTCTCTTGTGCGATTTCTTCAAATTGGGAGACTTGGGCGATTTTGCAAAGCTTTTTATCTCTTTTTGTAATTCGGCTAACTTAGTCGGAATAGTCTCCTTTGTGAGAATTTTAAACATTAAATTGCGAGACTTTCTGACATTTTCTCCTTTGCATTCACCCTTCGCCTTGCAATTTAAATTAAAAAACACCCTTTCTCTTCATACGGTTCATGATTCAACCTTCTCTTTACAAACGGGACCATGCTTGACATTTAACACGAACTTCTCAGGACTTAAGGAAGTGGGCAGGCTTACTCTCCTGTAGGATCATCTCCTCATACTTCCAACTGCTGCATCTCCTTAGCGAATAAAAATCAAAATTTCCCACACCGGGGGTGAGACGAAAACCAAAATAAAGGGGGACCCTGTCGGTGACGGGGAGTGTGTGCAGAGCACAACACTATCTTCTTTAGGTATAGTGGAGGTAGCAAAGGAATAAGCTTAGAAGATAATGCTGTGAATTTCTGGTCCAAACCTAGAATAGTAATGAATTTCAAGAAATCTTTGCTCATAACAAAGTATGATAGGTTGACATGACTCTAAGGCTCCCAATTTTTTAACGTTTGATTACCAAAGCAGTTACCTACCATTCATATGAACTAAGAAATGGCTGATCTAGGATAAGTCACTCAGATTGTAAGAAGAGGAACAACTCTTCAACTTAGATTCAACAATTTCAAGAATACACAAAGCAATGTGACAAATGATGAGAGATCAAAACCTAAGGGTACAGAAATTGAACAATATATAACATAATTATTTCTTCTTAAGTAATTACTTTTGTGTTAAGGTAGAATTGATAAAAAATATTGAATGCATATGCTTAGTAAGTTGTCCTTCTTGCTAAGTTAGTTTACCCCACATGTTTGGATAAAAATACTCGTGTTGGTAAGTAATAGTTATGTTGGATAGAATTAGTATAAATAGAGGGTTTTGCTAGTACAAAGGGTATCCATGAATTTTAATGTATTGAATAGTGCTCAAAGGAGGCTGCCCCCTTGAAGAGGCCAATGATATTTTGTGATATTGTCCATTGTGTTCTTGTTAATTTATTGCAAAAAGAAACATCACATCTAGTATCAAAGCTCTTTCAAGGGCCATGTTTTACTGCACTTTTTTTCCCATGTAGCACCTTACACAATTTCCTATTTTATGCTCTCACCTTTCCCTCTCAAGACATTAGTGATCCAAAAGTAGCTATAGAGTTATGGAATTGAACAATTGCCTGAAAATTGTCCTTTTTTTCCTTTGCTAGTAGTTACTTTTTGGTTTTTAACTTTTTAGGGTAGATACTCTATATCAAGAGTTCTAAAATATCATAGAAGAGTTTTCATTGTAGAAAAAGCCAGATTTGTAATAGAAGTTCTAGTGAAGGTCAAAGGGGTTAAACTACCAAACCATGTCATTATATAGCCTTTGTTTACCATCTTGTGCTTCCACATACCCTTAGGTATATTGGAAAACCCCTTAGGATTGTTCAAAACCTAGCATTAGGAGGCCATTGTTGTTTGCCCCTATGATGAACTAGTAAGCAATTAGCTCCAAGAAGTTACTCATGCCATACTAGATCCCTCTAGATCTATATGTTTGTATGCTCACAAACTTGACAAATCACCCTTTCACGTATT
Source organism: Cryptomeria japonica (assembly GCF_030272615.1). Classification (NCBI taxonomy): domain Eukaryota; kingdom Viridiplantae; phylum Streptophyta; class Pinopsida; order Cupressales; family Cupressaceae; genus Cryptomeria; species Cryptomeria japonica. Next base: position 51,407,265 of record NC_081406.1, on the reverse strand, counting down.
CTCTCTTCCCACCCCAAGCTTTTTGGAAGATGGAGAAAATCACCACTAGCACCTATTGTTTTTGGTATTGGTAGAGAACTATTTATAGAGACAATATTCTATAGGGGTGTTGTAGCAAGAGTAGATACCGATCAATAATTGTAAAATTGAGAGCTCTACTATAATTTTGACAACAAATTTCGCTTGAAGGAATTTGAAATTGAAAAAAAAATTATAATATTATTTTTTTCCATGTGTTTGATAGTCTCATTTCAATCCTTGTTTCAAGTTGATCATTTGGCATTTACTCTAGCACACATTTTTAGGCCACCTCAAGACCCCTTAAATGACGACTTGTTCTAAGGAAATGGATGGAACAATAGCAATAAAACTAGAGGAATTTGACTCTTGTATATGTTCCTTCAATGATGGACAAGCCCAAATATTGGAAATTGTAAATGGAAAAACTTGTCATGACTAATCCCATGAACACTCTAACACTCATAAATCTAGCTTCTACTCTAGCCACCTACCTTACAGTCCAAAGCTTGATTTTGCTAGTTTCCATGGCATAGACCTTACTAGTTGGATCTACTGAGCTAAACAATATTTCACTCTCCATAACACTCCTTGGGGCAATATGGTCCCTATTGGCATATTATTCCCCCTTGTGGTTCATCAACTATTAGGCTAATTACCCTCAAAGATACTTGTTGTGATGTTTTCACACATCACCCCATTGCAAATGGGGACCCCCTACTTTTTAGGTCCTTTTGGTCTTTTGGTTTTGGATTTTTAGGTCTTTTTGCAGAAGTCCCTTCAGTCTCCTTGGTTTGAAAGTGTTTTTGATGAAATTTGATCAAGTCTGCAAGTGCTTTTGATGAAATTTGATCAAGTCTGCAAGTGTTTTGAGCAAATTTGACTAAGTCTAAAACTTGTTTTGCTTAATTTTAGGGTTTTGCCCCTTCAGACTTAGGTTTGAGGTCATTTCCTTAGGGTTTTTGAACATATGAACATTGTAATGAAGCCAGGACCCTTCAAGGAAGTTACCAGTGAAATTTGACTGAATTCTAAGCACTTACTATTTTTAGTAAGTTTCACTGCATCCCAAATTGGCCTATCTTTGCCAAAAATCAAACTTACTCCTTTTAGTAGTTTTTATTTTTAGTAAGCTTCTATTTTTAGTAAGTGTCACACTGTCCTGGTTTGCCCTAATTTGAAGTTTGGAAGTACTTACTATTTTTAGTAAGTCTATTTTTGGCAGGTCCATCTTAGGCAATGGTCACGACATTGAAGGCAGAACAATCTTGAAAATCTTTGTCTAAATCCGGAAAGTTGAAAAAGTAGACAGATGGTCAGAAAAAGCAGCTACGTATAAAGTTCTTTCTTGAAGTGGAAAAGCATGAAAAATCATTCTAAGGCAAATAAATCTACTTCATTCCAGTAATAGCATCCAAATCTGGAAAATGAGCAAAAATATCTAAGGCAGGGAAGAATTTCTATATTTGTCATCTTTATCAAAAGGCATATCAACTCAGGATTGGGCGCCAAATTAGGGAGGTGAAGGAATTTTCTTCCAAAGGCAAATATCCAACACATAGTGGAAATTCCGCCCAAGGAAAAGCAAGAAATATTCAAAATCTTCCACATCATGAAATTAGCGCCCAAGTCTTGGTGAGAGCGCCAAATTGGGGTCATGGAGGAATTTTCCTCCAAATGTCAAATTCCCGCATGAGGTAGAAAATGTGCTCTTGGATGGAGATGGGCGCTAGAGCATGGTACAGTTGGAATTTCCTCCTCCAAACCAAAATCCTCCACTACATGAAAATACCGCCCAAGCAAGAGGAAGGGTGCCAGAACAGGGTCTAGGAGGAATTTTCCTCCAAAGTCCAATTTCCTCACATAGGTGAATTAGCGCCCAAGTTGGAAAGGGAGTGCTAGAGAGAGGTAAGGGAAGAATTTTCAAAATTCCAGAATCCTCAAGGTAAAAAATGCTCCCAAGGATAAGAGAAAGGAAAATGTGGAATTCAAGGGTTAGGAAAAAATTCTAGATTTCAAAAATTTCTTCCCAAGGAGAAAATTACACCCAAGATAATTCCAAGAAAGTGAAAAATTGACTAAGTGTTCAAAATTCCTTCCTTCAGGAAAAAATTCTTGGAAAATGTGAAATTTGACTAAGGCATGAAGAAATTCCTTCCTCAGTGGTAAAGTAGAATGAAGGTCAAGATTGGGCACCAAAATGAGGTTAAGGAGGAATTTTTCTTCCACATCAAAAATTCCTTCACCATGGAGAAAATGTTCTCTAGGCAAAAAATGGGCGCCAAAATGACATCAAGGAAGAAAAAGTCTAATTTTCTAGAATTCCTCCACTTCCTAGCAAATGCGCTCCAGGACAAGTAGAAAATGCAGAAACATGATGTAGGAGGAAAATTTCAAAATTTCAAAAAAATTCCTTCCTTGGGGAAGAAATGCGCCCAAGGTGAAGAATTTCAAGGCACGAAGAAAATTGGTTGTGTGGGAATTTTCTCTCTCTAAGACTTAGGACAAGACAAAATTCTTCGAGCATGAAAAAAGTAGTCAATTGATTGAAAATCTTTCTCCAGGATGAGGTATGCACGAGAACACAAGAAAATTCCTTTAGGACAAAAATCTCTCTAGAGAGGATTTCCTCTCTCCAAGAATTCTGGATGTTCAAGAATCCTTCAGAAGTGGAAAAGATTGTCAAAATTCTTCCAAGGCAGGAAAATCTTCCAAAATGTCTTTTGTGAGGCCAGAATGGAAAGATTCTTGTAAGGGATGAGTTGGCGACATGCAAAGATAATAATTCGTATTAATGAAGAACATCTCGAATAATTATAAAAGTTCCTATGACAGCGGGGTCCATTTGCATGTTGAGAATAAATCTCCTTGAAAGTTATAATTTTGTCTAAATATTCTTCGAAGTGTGCGTAAGTCGCCTTGGATTACCAACAACATCACCACACGAGCTTATATCCACATAAAGTTGCTAGTACGTAATCAGAACCTTGGAGTCATCGTATGATCTTCTTGCAATCTTAACATACATTTGACTTTGATCAAGAGAGGATAAGGTAGTCATAGGGAAACTTTATTCTGTGTTGGGCACGATCACAAAACGCATGTCAACAATACCCTATATGGGCCACTTTACATTGTTTTGCCTTTGCCCCTTGCGCAGATTCTCTTGTTCATGCCTTAGCCTAAAACCCAAGTTGAAAATTCCCAAGAATCAGCTTAGTGTCTAAATATTTTGAGTCTTCCATCTGATAGAAGATCCAAACGAGTACCAAAAATTGTAAGTTTGAAGAGGAATAGATCAAAATTGGCCAAGTTATGGCCAATCAGAGGTTTTAATGGTTCTAGGAACTGTTGTCGGCACCAATAGGTTCTCAGTCCCCTTCTGCCTATTGACTTTTCCCTAATGAGGTGGAAATTGCCGATTTGGAGGAAACTATGGCACGTGCAAGTTTCAAGCACCATCATGAAGAAAGGTTTAATGGGTGCTTCCAATTTCACTATAGCAATTTGAAGGCAAATTTTAGCCAAGTGTGAAAATGTCGAAGGTACCAAAGGTTCCAAGAACCATTGGAACCATCGATGATATTCTTAGTTCTATGTTGAGTTCCAACTGCCTACTCTAAGGAGCGCTGGCGCAAAGGAGAAGAACAAGGACAAAGGAAAAAAAGAACCAAGGTGCCAACATGAAAAGAGCTAAAGAAAAAGGCCAAGGCACAAAAAAGAGAAATTTGACTAAGTATTGGCGTGTCAGGAGTTTCCGGAGTTCTCGGAACTATTGGAACCACCGATGGCACTCCAAGTTCCTTTGAAACCCCCTATTGTGTTTTCACAACTCACGCTCCATTTTCTCACTTGAAAATGGGGACCCCCCTTCTTTTCTTTTGTGCCTTGCCTCTTCCTTGTTTTCGTTTCTTTCTTTCTTTTCTTTTCCTTTATTTTTCCTTGTTTCCTCCTACCCTTATTCAGTCTTTTGATGATCAGGGTTGGGTGTTTCTTGTTCCCTTTTGGGGGATAGGTAGCCTCGATCCCCGACCCTCACTATTTTCCTAGTGTTGGTCTTTAGGTGTTGGGGATAGTGTGTCCCCAACCCTCGATGCCCCTTTGGGGGATCAAGCATCGAGGGTGCCAGGTGTGCATATCTCTATGTACACCTGACATCCCCGACCCCCAAACTCCAAAGGGGCGCAACCCTACCTACCACTCGAGGTACATTCAATGCACTTAAGGTCTATAAAAAGGCCCAAGTCTAGGGCTCATTTTCTCATTGTGTTTTGTTGGTTTTGTGTTGTGCTTGAGCTTTGTTCGGAGGTTTTGTGTGATAGAGGTGTTGCATATCATGTGGGATAGATTAAGCCACCCCTAGGGCTCATCATGAGAATAGTCGAGCTTCAAGTTTATCAATTGTAGGACCGGATGTAGGGTTTTTGGTGTCTTTTTTTCTTCTTTTCATTTTTTTGTTCTAGTATTTTTTCTTTGTTTCTCTGTGTTGTCTAGGAGTTCTTTGCACCACCTCACTTCATCTTTTGTTTCGTTTCCTTGGTGCAGCCTCGTAGATGTTCCACTCCCCATCTTTCCATAGTATGAAGGATGTGTTTTAGGGTCCTCTTTCTTTTGGCCTAACATTTCTTTTCATAGTTGTGTGTGCCCTACATTTTGGAGTTTTGTTTTGACCTAGCTAGGGTTGGGTGAGAGAACATTGGAATGCCCTTGCCTTCTTTGAGTTCAATTTAAGATAAGTTTTAGGTGTACAAATCAAATGCAATACAACATTTGAAATTTAATGACTAAACTTCAAGTCCAAATGGTTAGACTCAACAATTCGACCCACATTCTAAGGCTAAAGAGATACCCATCGGCCCTTAGGGTTTAGAGATACGAAAGCCAAAGTAGGTTGGGAATGTGAGGTCCCCGAACCCCGATTGAACTGTCCCATAGCCTTCGGGGATCAGGGATGTTACATCGCTAATACCCTAAGAGGGCATTGGGGATGTGTTTCCCGCGACCCCTGAAAACCCTATATACAAAGGTTTGAGTGGGGGGATTGAGGATGTGATACCCCCAACCCCCAAAGTCTTGGTTCCATATTTCTATGTGGGGATCAGGGGTGTCATATCCCCAAGCCCCAAAAAGAGGACTTGGTTTTCTCAATGAGGTTTTTGAATAATTAGATAGGAGTGTGTTAGTTGTTAATCTTAGTTCTACTTTTAAGTTTGAATCTTCAATAAAGTGCAATAGGTAGCTAAAACTAAAAATTGTCTTTTTCCATAATGATATAATGCTAGCTTGGCTTGTTTCTTAGCAGAATCGGTGATGTCTTAGGAGAAAGTGGTACCCATGAAGTACAAATTCAATGGTCACCGCCCTCTGACCAAGTTGGTCTCAGTGGACAGAAATGTTAGTGATACTGATCTAGGACACATAGACCTACAAGATTTCTTAAGGAGGATTTCGAATCCTAATGGTTGGACGGTTTGGGCTACATCCTTGGTTCATTTAGGATTGGTACTAGCTAAAGGATTCCTTGTCTCCCTGCAATCTCTATACTTGGTGCTAGCTTGTGCAATGAACTACGAATCAAATGAGAGAAGAGTCTATGGCCCGTTAGAATAGATTATCTTGGATATCTCTCTTGACGCAATTGAAAATGTGTTTCACATCCCTCGGCCTGACCAATATGCCAAAGTTACAGTGACACAGGGAGAGCAATAGTATGCTGCTAAAAAGAATCCAATAGCATATATCAATGACCAATTATTTGAAAGTTCAAGAAAGGGCTTGCAACTAGAACAAATCTAGGTGATCCATAGAGCCTACTTACATATAGATGCAAGGGATTATGTTACTCTTTTGAGTAGAGTGGTCAGCTTACTGGATAAAAAAGAGCTCAAGCCTTGGATGCTCTTATTCATAAAGACAATTGCAACCAAAAAGGAGTTCACTGATTGGGGTAGGATGATAAGTGATAACTTGGATGAGCAACCGATTAGAGTGAAAAGTAAACCTAAATTCTACATGACATCCTACTTGGTTTACCTACTAGTTGCTTCAGCTACCTACCCCGGACATAAGAAGATAGGGTCACTCACTGACCCAAACATGAGTGTACAATCATTATCCTCAATTGACTTTGGAGAGGAGCATGAATAACCACTATACAGTCAATGAATTTTTTTGTGTTTTCTATAATAAGGACGCAAGGAGATTTTGCTAAAAGATTATCACCGGATGTCGCTGCTGAAATCCAAAGGTTTGAGAGCTACTTCATTCAGTTCAAGACACTCACATACATTAGAGTAGCAGGTTGCACTGTAGCTCCAAACAAAGTTGCCCCAGTATCCATGTGATAGACTAATTGTCTTAGATCTCTGCAGATAGGCGGTTGATACTCATACGCTGGTAGTCAAAAAAATTAAGACTTGCTTTTAGTTGTTGATAAGAGTTGGTGCTCATGCTTGCTTAGAAATGAAGGCAGCCAAGAACATAGAAGCTACACTATTAGATTTTTCTTTGAGACCCTTGCAAATAGAAAGAAGCAAATTTGATCCCACTGGAACATTTAGCAAGGTGATCAGATCTCATTTTAAACATGTGCCAGATATTGAAGATCATTGAGCCAACTGTGTAGACGAACATGAAGTAAGAATAAGGGATCATTGCAGGTTGGACCTAGACTTGGCAAGTCAAGTAGAAAATATGTGGATCCCAGATGAGCCTCAGGCAAAGGATAGTGAGAATAGGTTGCACCTAATTTACAATAAGAAGAGGATCTTTGACATTCCTATCCATAATGTGGACGATAATTTAATAGAGCCTGAAGATATGCAGTTATAGGCCCAAGATGGTATATATTGGACTAATGAATGGATTTGTCATCCTTATGACATGCTTCCCATCTTCCAGGTTGAAGGAAAGCCCCAATAGGAGCAAGCAAGCATCTCTAAAGGAAAAGGGGTGCCTTCTACCTCAAAGAGGCCACCTCCTCCAACTCATCCAATGGGCTATGCTAGAGAATTCACTGAGAAAAATCCACTCAAGGTGGCAAATGAAGGTCAGTAAGGGAACTCAAGAGGCACCTTCCACAAGTGTTGAACCGCCTAAGAAGAGGAAGGAGATTCTTTCTCTTGCTGCTGCCACTACTGCAACTTATGGTCCACCCTCAATTCACCAAAGGACTACATCTGCCAGGGCTAATGAAAAGACTAAAGAAGTCTTTGAGGATACTCGAGTTGTTTGTAAAAGGTTGAAGAAAGGACCACCTCCCATTAGAACAATAAAAGATTGGTCAGAAGAAGAAGCAGAAGAGGAAGGCCCACAGTTGCAAAGAAAGAAGAGAGAGAGGGTAGAAACACCAAGTGTAGAAGAACAAGATGCTCCCTCTACTCAAGCCAAAGAGGCAATCCCTCCTCTGCAGAAGACCGCAATAGATCAAGGAGAGGTTCCACCTCCATCCTTCTTAGTCAATGTGTAGGAGAAAGGCAGTTGAGCAATAACATCAAGATTCCATTGACATTGAGGATGATGAAGAAAAAGTAGGAGGAAATGGTATCCCGAAAGCTCATGAAGGGGAGAAAACAAAAGGATTAGAAGAACATGTAGTTGAAGAAATCCTTGTTGAGGAGAATACACAAGAACCCAACTTGCCACAAATGAATGTGGAAATTGAAGAAATGGAAAAGGATGCTGAAGCAGGAAGAGTTGTTGATACAACAACTGATATGGATGCTTTGAACCAAGAAAGTGAAGAATCTTTGTGCTCTATGCTAGGAGGAGGAGATACAAATGAAGAAGGCAATCAACTGAAGGATGAGCCTCCACACATCAGTAAAGAACATCAAGAAGAAGAGCTTCCGAAGAATAATCAACAAGAAGAAATCCACAAAGAACACCGAGAAGAACTCCCAAGAGATAGCCATGAAGATGAAACTTTAGAAGAACATCATGCAGATGAAAGCTCTGATACTATTTGTAATGTCCCCTATTAGGGGATAGCCTAATTTCCAATAATTAAACACATCTCATCATACTTATTATATTTTATTATGCATTTGTTAGCTCTAGGGAACAACTAGCATACATCATAGAAGGGATAATCAACATAGCCAGGTCTAATCCCTAATCAATCCTAATGATCAATCTTAGCGGATATAGGGAAGTATCTTTGTTAGGGCGCTAGAAAACCATCCTCCACAAGTAGTGCCTTTTTATGATTTAACATATGCCCATTCCACCGAAGGTCTTATCTACCTTGTGAGGTTTTGACACTGCATTTCCCTAACAACTCCACATCCAATCATCCATGTGGGGCAATAGGTAAAGATTAAGTAATTGGGCTATGAGTATGCTAACTTCTCATGTATTATGAATATATATGAAATTGAGTATGACTGTCATACATATTGCAGTCTATATTAATATTACTATTAAATTCTGCATAAAAACATTACCAGGCTTCAGATATTAAGCATTACTGCCTGTAACTTAATAACAGTTCTCATCTGATCTGATCAATGGTGATGTCCCTGGATGCTTTTGATAACTTTCCTTTATATCTCTCAATGTGAGGGAGAGGTCACACCTCTTCATCATGTGCGCCCTTTGGCAAGAGACACACCCTTTCCACCATTAGCAACCTTTGAAAGGGACACAACATTTCACAATCAGTTCTGCACTTCTTATGTAAATCAGATCTGCACTTCTGATTCCCAAATTATGCCCCCGAAATGAGGTTCTCTTCTCCCTTTTATATCTCATGTTTGAGGGAGTCACAACTTTTTATTTCATGTCTTCTGACCATTCATTAACTTAATTAAAATTAAATTATATTAAACTATATTCTTTTATATTTTAACTTAATTTTTAGTATTTTAATTTTATTATTATTATTTATTTTTAAATTCTATTTCAAAGTGGGGACATTACACCAAGAGCAGCAACATGATGAAGAGCATAAACAAGAGTTAGGCCAAAAAGTAGGAAGTGAATTCCCCTCATAACAAGATAAAGAACAAAATTTAGAACAACCTCATGATGAGAGGGAGGGTAATGAAAATGAGCAAAGGACAGGTAATAGAGACAATCTTGCTAAAGATCATCCTAAGACAAATGAAGAATAGAGATTAAAGGTTAGAAATCACTCTGAAATTGTGTCAGGAACAACCCCAATGTAGTTACCAAGAACCTTTGAACAAAGGCAAAGGAGGTATAAGGAAATTGACAAAGATGACTTCACAATGTTTGAACAAACATTTAAAACTTCGGAACCAAAGAAAAAGTTCGCAAACTATTAATTGTCACCACTGATGCCTCTGGCCATCAAAAGGTCCAGATTGTTGTACCATTAGTAGATAAGCCCACAAATGGAATGGAAGCACAAGATTACCAAACACAAGAAATAGATTTGGATGAGCAAAATAAGGAAGGGGAGAAGCATTCTTTGAGGCAGGCGATAGACACCATCTTCCACAGATTGGATAAATAAGAAGATAGTAAGGAATAATTAAAAGCACAAATTAGGTTATTCAAGAAATATATTAGCCAAATCACGGGGCCAATAGATTCAAGTGCTCCCTTTACCAGCATGTAGTCCACATTTGCACATGGCATCACATCTTCAAGTGGTGATTCTTTTGTTATAGCTGTGTAAGAACCCACACCTGGTGGACTCTAACCAACCACAATTTTCTGCCTTTGTTTGATTTTTCAATGTTTTCAGTGTTTGGGTTTTTCTTGAGTTTTCAATGATGTTTCACCAAGGAATAAAGAAAGTGCAAATAACATATGCTGCAAACTAGAGTATGGAAATGAGAGCTACAGCCATAAGCATTTTATCGAACATTTGCCATGCAATTCCTATTATGAAATGTTGGACTTTCAGCTAGGGACATTAAGACAAACAGTTATCTTGCAAACTGAAATAAATACTACAAATATATCATATGCAACTCCTTTTTATTGATGTCCCAATTACCACAGATATGAAAGGGCCAAGACTCTTGGCTGACAGCTGAATATGATATGAAACAAAATACCCAGGTCTGAGTACAATGGCAGCATACAACCAACTTCGAATGTCTATTAAATACTGAAATTAAATGCAAGAGAACCTGATCCAATGAAGCGCCTACGTTGTGGGTAATGTAGCAACTCAAATACCATGTAAATTGTGAAGCAACATGTGTGGCTGCTGCTGCTATAGTACGGCCTCCAACAATTATAAATTCTGCCCAAATTCCAATGTCATGACAGCAGCAACTAATCTGGAAATGAGCAGCAACTAAAACCCTTGAAGAACCCTTGAGTAGACTCAACTAAGATGCAATATACTATAGCGATTTTACTATTCACGTATCACTGTGGCGTTTCACTATTCACGAGTTACTGTTCATGCGCACTGTTCACGGCACTGTAGCGCACTGTTCACGGCACTGTAGCAGTGGATGAAATAACTTGCAATCTGCTCTTAAAACCTTGAATAACTTGTTGATAATCTCTCCCAACAAGAATGATATAACTCCATGTGCCAAAGAAGGATGATTCACAACCAACTATAAATGTTCTTCAACAATAAACTTCAAACCCTTGTAGAAAACTTCACCAATTTGCACAAATGAAAAAACTGAAGTATTCTTTCCCACAACTGCAATAATTCAGATGTTATTTCACACCTTCAAAATTGCTATCAATAGGAAGTTTTCGTTTCCTATGATCAAAGAAGAAAATTGCGAAAGCCCTAGGCTCCACAATAAAAATCAATCAAAATACTATTCATCAACTGGATGCCGAGAATGAACTCTTGCCTTTCCTTTTATTCTTTCCTTAAGAGAGCTCAAACACCTTCCTGGCCAATGTGGGATAAAAGATTTATTCCCACATTAAATTATTCACTTAACGCACTTTATTATATTAAAGTGACTTTATTATTATAAAGTTACTTTAGAACTTTATAATAATATTAAAATATTAAATAAATCACTTAAGTCACTTAAACTTTAATATCTCTTGATGTACTTGTCTGATTGCTAAGCCGTCTGAGCCAGGAGTCGACTCTCCCTGTTCTCCATGTGATTGGATGCCTGTCTAAAAATAGAAACCCTGAATAGTGACTTACTATAAATAGTAAGTATGTGGAACTCAGTCTAGAAATAGCTGCAAAGGCCCAATCAAGGTCGACATTGCCAATAAGCTCTGCTCAGGTGTCTTTCTATTAATAGGAACCCTGACTCTCCCAAAATAGTAACTTACTATAAATAGTAAGTGTGCCAATCTGAGTCAAAAAACCTGTGCAAAGGCCAAAACCTAAATCCAGCTGAAGAGTAATGTCTCTAATCACCAAGTAACTGCCACACGAGGCCCTCTATCAATAATTGTTAGCCTACGAGGGTCAAATGATAGGCTAATTCTTACAAACTCTGATGCTCGCAAAATGGGGACATTACAAGCTGCATTAACTTGGAGGCACAAGGTTGAAAGACAAGGAGAGAAAGTGATCCATAAGGTGATGGGCTCATATCATGCCATCCAAGACCAACTAATAGTGCTACATGGTATGTTGACAGGGGAAGATAAGGAGGCCATAAGCATAGAAGATACAATCTTCATGTGGGATGATTACCTTCTAGTCTATGTTACCCCAAGTTTCTAGGACGAGAAAACGGGTTTCTGGGATGGATGGACAACATAGTGGACAACTATATAAAAAATAGGGAAAATTTAAAATATCTAGGGAAATTTCTTTTTCTTGAATGTTGATATATCTACATACCAAAATGAGAACCTTCATCTTCAGGCATGGTATTTATTGATGCATATACACAGCAGGAGTTGTACTAGTTGCAAAGATTACATGTCTATAACAACTTGTGTTGATTCATAGATTCTTGGGAGGATGATGAAATGTATTATATTCAATATATAGAAATATATTTGATTAATAACACATATAACAGAACATCAAATATATCAAGTGTCAATGTATATTTTCAATACACTTGGTATCAGGAAATGACGATGAAGAAGAAATGGATAAATCTGAACGTTGGGTTGCAAAATAGAAAAATCTTACTAGATGTGTTTTTTTACTTCATTTACTCGATAAAAACAAGCTAGAAATAATTTGTTTTCATTTCAATCATGATTCTATGTATGATTTCTCATATAATAATAATGGGGCTAGTTTTTTATGTTTGGGTGTATTTCTTAAAAAAAAAATGCACGCTCGAGGATGGCCAGCCATCCCCGAGATGGTCGAGGGATGTCTTGGATGTCCATGGTCGTCCCCCCGGGCTATGTCTATCGCTTCCCCACCTTGAAAACGTTTCCTACATTTTTCCAATTTTTGGGGACGGCAAGGGGACATTTCGCATCGTCTCCCCATCCTTGAGCCATCCCCTTTTCCAAAACACCTCCAAGGAAATGCATCCCTAGGTAACCTTGCTTTCAGTCCTTCGAATCATTAAGAACGTAGATGATTAGGCATTAGTAGAGAAGGGAGTCCTTCCTAATTCAAATAAAGGAATAATAATAGAATGGATTAGAGCTATCAAGATGGTGATAAAGGAGTATAAGAAGTCAAAGGAAAAGGTGATTGAACAAATTAATGGTGCAAACGCATTGATGGCCAGAGCAGAAAAATTCATCAAAGGTCTCCCATGCACATTGTTAGATGACAAGATGCATATCAATGATGTTCAACATATATGAAATAATTCGAAGATAAGACGCATCAGGATTGCACTCTAGAAATTATAGAACTAATGATGCCAATGAAGCAACTGATCCAAATCACACAAGCTAAGCTCTTATAGTTTGAAGATAAGACGAGAAAGATGGAGGTCTTCATTAAAAATTTGGTTGTAAAATTGAAGTATACAAAAACACCTGATGTTCAGGAGTTGCATAATATGGTAAATATATTCAACCAAGAATTTCCAGAAGCAGTTGCTCACTTGTGAAGTGGAATTTTGAATAGATATGTATGTAGAGAATAAAGTTGTAGCCAACAAATTATTGGATAATGTTTTCAGACATAATCTTTGACAGTACCACTCAACTCCAACTTTCACATGGCTGAAATGATCCACCAAATGGACTTTTTGTTTAGCTTTTTCATGTCCAAGAGATTGCAGATAAGTTCTAGTTAAGTGGAGGAAGAATGGAGGAGATTTAACCCATGTTTTTGAAGGAGAACCCGTCAGAAATAAATCGGTAATTAACTAACAGTAAAAAATGTGATAAAAGAGCTTGTTTTCTCTAGTTTTAGCGGCCCAAATCGGCCCTATATCATTTGCACAAGTTTTAGATATAGCTTTCTTCAATTTTAGAGCAACTTTTGGGTAGTAATTTTTCCGATTTCAATAAATTGACCCCTAATTTTGCCCATAGACCCTAGTTTCGGGTTTGCAGATTGGTCTTGTAATTGCTATATAAACTCTACATTTTGTCTTTGAAAGGGTTGGATTTTTAATGCAAACATTATAGTGGAATGTTTATGCAATTTTGGTGTGTAAACTTCTACCAGACTTGTGAAATTTGAATGATTAAAGTTCAAGTTTCTACATTTGTAGTTTGTGTTAATGATTCGAACAACTTTGGTAGATGGTATTGTTGATCATTTGATGATTTAATTGCAAAGGGTTACTGTTGTGCGTTGCACACGCTCCCTATCGCCAACAGGGTCCCCCTTCCCTTTTTTGAGCCTTTTCGTCTTCGCCCTGTTGAGTTTCACGCAGAGCCTCTCGCGTCCTTTCAAGCGAGCCTGCGTTCAATCCGTGAGGCAGCATTGTTAGCAAAAGAAGCCAGTGATTCCATTAGGTCAGTCGAGCCCTCAGGCACGAATTCCAAGAGATTGTTCAAACTTGTGAAATCGCCTTGAATAGGCGTAAGATGATAGAGGTTAGCGAAGCCCACCAAGCAAAGGACAGCGCGTCTAAAGGTCGCATGAGGACCCAAGGTTGCCTTTTTTTCGCGTGAGAGCGATGAGATAGATTGCATGAGGTTTTGTTTTTACAGAGTTTGCGAGATTTGAATGAATGACAACTTTCGCCAGCTGGAAGAGAAAGAGGAGTGAATTTTTTTCTGCAAAGTGCCAAGGTTGGCAAACTCGCCCTAGTGCCAAAACTCACTTTTTTGGTTAAATTTTCAAAATTCGCAAAAATTGGCAAAATCGCCCAGGGGGCCGAATTTCGGACCCTGGGGTTAAAATTTCAAAAGGTTTAAGAATTGGCAAAATCGCCTAATGGGCCGAATTTCGGACCCTAGGGCCGAAATTTCAAAACTTTAAAAAGTCGCCAAAAATGCCTTATGGGCCGAATTTCGGACCCTAAGGGCAAAATGAGAGAATTAGTGAAAGGTTGACAAAAGCGTTCAAAGGTCTGAAATTCACTTAAGTTGGCGAAAGCGTTCAAAGTTCCGAAATTCACTTAAGTTGGCGAAAGCGTTCAAAGGTCCGAAATTCACTTAAGTTGGCGAAAACGTTCAAAGGTCCGAAATGCCTTAAGTTGACAAAAACGTTCAATGGTCTGAAATTCGCTGAAAATTGGCAAAAGTGCCAAATGGTCCGAAGTTTGTTTAAAATTGCCAAAATGTTCAAAAGTCCGAAAAAGATGAAGGCATCCGAAGTTCGCACTTAGGTTAAAAAACAAAGTCTAAGTTTTAGAGGGCCTCCATATCCCCAGAAGTCGCGAGCTAGGAGGAACATGAGAAAAACAAAGGTGAAAATTGGCGAAGGTCCGAAATTCGCCATCTAGGGCAAAATCGCAACGCATAGGGCAAATATAAGGAATTCGAAATTGGCAAAGTCTCCCATTTCTCCGAAAATCAAAGAGCAGAAAGTGCAATAGGCGATAAAACATGAAAGCACGCAAAGTTCGCGATTTAGGAGAGGGAGATGTGAAGTTTAAAAGTCTACAAACCCCCCATACCACCAAAGTTCGCATGAGAGAGGATCGTGTAGGGTTTTAAAAGGTGGAGCCAATTTTGCACGATTTGCATCCAAGGTAAAACACTGACATAAATCCTTCCAAGCATCCAAGTTCAAATTGCCATTTCGTCTAAGGTAAAAAAATCGCTTAGTCTAAAACTCAAAATGGCAAATTCCTTTCAAACCGCAGCCGCGAAAATTTGAATTAGAAAGATAACCGTTGGAATTCAAAATTGCAGACCCTCCCATTTAAAATTTGCAAAACTATCCATCCGTTCTTGCACGGTAAATCGGGCAATTGCTCGCCGTCCATTTTTACCAAGTACGTACGCTTTGTCTCTCTTGATCATCTGAAATATTTACAAATTGGATGCATGTCTGTGCAAAATTGATTAAAGTGCTTAAATCTTCAAAATTCGCATCTTTTTCTGCTTGTAAGGCGTCATGCAAAGCAGTTGAAATCAGAGCTTCCTCCTAAGAATCAACTAGAAAATGCATTTTCGAACTTAGGAAAGTTTCTCCAACTTTGTCCATTTTGAAAATTAATCCTGAAAATGCTTAAGTATAAATTCGCGATCAAAAGCTTCATAAATACTTTGGTTTAAATCAATCGAGCTTTTAGCTAGCAATATCATGCCGTTTCCAATCTAATTTTTGAATTAATCCTTGAATGCTGGCATGTTCTCTATCTAACCCGCCTTACTTCTTTTATATCGCCTCGTAATCCACATCCGGCTGTGCAGGATAAATGCCTAAATCGACAGTGGAATCATCAAAAACGCCCGCTACAGCTGAGGCATCACGAGCATCCAAATCAGATATCCCACCCAAAGTTGAAAGGATGAAATATCAATATCAAAGAGGGGGATTGAGGGAGTCAAAAATTCAGAGTGTCTGGGACAATGTTGGTGATACCGACATAGGCCATATTGATATCCATGATTTCAAGAATCAAGTCTTCTCCCCTAACGCCTATGGCAGTCCCAGATAGATGGTGGAAAGTGGCATCGCCCAAGCGGCGAGATTTCCTCCAGCAGTACAAAACTATGAGTTAGTGATAGAAGCTGCCCGACATTACCAGCCATTCCAGATTGGTGCTCCTCGAGAACATGACCCTGACTAACTTCACTCCTGAGGCCATTGGTGACGCATTTGACATTCCCTTTCCAAACAACCCTACAACAACAACTATGGACGAAGCACAGGGGTGTATGATATGAATCCCACCAGGTGCAGAACACTAATGAATGAAGAGTGGTACAAAGAGAGATGACCTCCAAGCATCAAAATTGGGAGAAAGACCCCTAGAAGCGACTTTCACAACGAGCATGGGGACATGGTCACACTACTCAGCAAGATTATGGGACTTCCCCAATCCAACTACTTTGAAGAGTGGATGTTTTACTTCACAGAGCAGGTCTTCGCTGGGAAATCCAAGTTTGACTGGGCCCAGATCATAAGCGACAACATCCACACTCAGCTGATAGAACTTGAAACAAAGAAATACTTCACTATGACCTCCTATTTGGTCTACATGTTCGCCAAGAACCAGCCACTGCCAGGTTTAATAATGAAAGGTCAAATCGGGAATGGGCCTGGTCAGGTAAAGGTGTATGATTGCTACCCACAGCTGCATTATCAAGATATAGCTCAAAGAGAAAAGAACAGCCCGGCCTATGCGGTTGGTCAATATGAGCGTGTCAATGACACCTTCACAATGCGCCTAGTTAGGCTAATGCAAGGAGGATTGCATATAAGGCTCTCAAAGCAAGCTACTGTTCTGGTACAGAGATACGGAGCCTGGTTCATCCAGTTCCCAAGGTTCTCCTACATCCGGATAGTTGGCTTTGATGGTGCCCCTCTCCGGCTTCCACGGTACCCAACCGACAAGATAGTTCTTATGGAGGTTGCAAGGCAGTTGCGTCCGGCGGGCAGCTTACTCAGAGACAAGAAACTAGCTGGATTTGCATTCCCTATGATTTTAGGCAATCAAGACGTCCATCTAAAAAACCCATCCCAGGTGGAGGAATCCTTCGCAGAACTAGCCTCATATGGCCTGCAAGAGCATCTTCCGAGGAAATGCTTTGATCACGATAATCTGGCAAAAAGAGCCCATGGCAGGCGGTACAGAGCAAAGGAATCAGTTGAAGATTATTGGAAAAACTGCTCTGATGACTATGAGGTCCGAAGGCATGAATATTCTAGGCAGAGTGTGCAGCAGATGTGACTCTATGAATATTGCCGGGTCCTAGATCAACTCACAGATTCGGGGAGTTGCCTGCAGGTCCGGGAATTTGAGGCAGTAAGGCATCTTTTGCCAGGCATTGATTGGTCGCAAGACCCGATCACTGATTTTGAGGCAGTAATGGCAGCCCCAGTGAGATATACAGACCAATGGTTGCATCAGTAGATTGAGCGACTAATTCATGAAGGAGTCCAGTTCACCTACCACTTAATGGGCAGCCTCGATTCTCAGTCCTCCGAAGATGAGGGAACGTCCAGTGCACCCAAGGAAGAAATTGAAAAACTTGAGAAGAGAAAGAAGGCTAAGGCTTGCAGAGGGACTCAGACGTCCAAGAGAACAAGAAGGGAAAAGATTCCCATTAGGAGGCCAGAGGTCACTTCATCGTCAAGGGACCCTAGTTCGTCCGACGATGTAGTAGAACTAGACTATATACCCGCTCCCCCTTCCCAGAGTGACATTGATGCATTTGGAGTTGATGATCCTCCCGCACCCAACATGCTAGATGCCGAGCTAAGAGCTATTAAATCAGCTGAGTCGAGCAACCAAATTGAGGAAGGAGAAATTCCATCCATTCAAGGGATTGAAGTGCGTGAACATACCCAATAGAGCCGCCATGAATTGCTGCTCCATAATACAACCAAAGATGACTCTACCGTTGAAGGAGAGCAAAGGACAAAGGAGACCCGCGAGCTCGAAAGGATTGAAAAGCAACCATCACGCGAAGGCACTAGGCAATTGTTCAGTGAAGTGGGAGAAAATTCAGCTGCAAGCAAGGAACTTAACACCTCCTCCACCCCTCTGGTAACGGAACAGCTGCGAATTTGTGATGAGTCGGCTGAAAACATCAAAGAACAAAGTGCAAATTTGGCCATATCATCAGCCCAGGCTGTACCTCAAGAATGGTTAATTGCCAGAGCCCACCGCAAGGCCGCCACCAAACCACCTATTGATTTGGAGGACATCTTCTCACGCATGGACCAAGCTAAAGCTAAGGGGAAGAAAAAGCCCAAGGCATATTCTAGAATGACTAAAGATGATCAAAGGAACCGCACTCTTCACATTGCCACCCCGCCTGTAGACAAGCCAACAAATCAGATTACACTGGAGGATTATAGCATTACGACTATCCCCATTGGACGAGCCACTAAGGAGCAAGAAAAAGAGGAATTCAAGGACTTAGTGCAGAACATACTCAGGCAACTTGAAGAAGTAACAGCTGAAAAGGATATGTATCGAACTCGTGTTGAGCAGGCCGAGGGATACATTAATCAACTCCTGAGACCATTACACAATGCTTCTGAATCCCATATTCCCCTGACGACATTGGCATAGAGGACCACAACATAATTTGAAGGAGTACGAGACACCACAAGATCCGTCAGGGAATGGATACAAGGCATCAAAGGAAGGGGAGAGCAAATCCTTGAGGAAGTAAAAGAGATGGCCCACCATCGAGAGCTCACTTTGGTCAAGCTATTAGAGGTAAAAAGGGAATCCCTCAGAATGCACGAAGTGGCTGCCACAACTCTCCCCCTCATGAGGGCTCTTTTCTGGACCCACGCGCAGATTCCTACATTGTCCGCCATCCTGGATCCATATAACATCAACACTCTTAAGGAATGGTACTGGACTATCACCATGAAGAATGACACGAGGGAAATCATTGATAAAGAAAATGACGCATGCGAGGTGATTCTGAGAGGCATGCAAGAACTCGGTAAGACAATCCTCCGATCAATGGTTTCAGGATGGAAAAATGACTTGTCCGATGATGTAATACGGCCAGACTGGGAGGAAAGATTGGGAACGAATAGGATTACCTATTCCGCTAAGAACTTAAGTGTTGTTGGTCAGTTCCATTCGGACATGTTGTGCTTCGAACATAACTGTTCCAGCTGGAAGGATGGTTTGAAGCACGTGGACCAGTACCTCGAAGGCATGCAATATAAAATTCGTCATCCTCCTATGCCTCCATTCAGTCTGCTATTCCAAATATGCATCAGGTTCCAGGAATATGTCCATGGGGAACGTGCGACAAGTCGTGATCTTTGGCAGGAATATTTGCATGGTGAAGATGAATTTCTAGAAAAGGAGTGTGAAGCTGAAAAAGAGAAAGTACTTTCCTAGAAAGTGCTTTTACTTGAAAATATACTTTTGGACCAAAAGGTCATGTTTGACTTCCAAGTCAACTAAAATGTAAAATTTTATGTATGCACCTTTTTGGATTATTTCTGGATATGTTCTAATTACCTTTTGGGTGGTTGTTGATATTTGCCGCAGCCATGTTTTATTGATGAATCTAGGCCACTTGTTTAGATTATATCTTGGCCATTCATCCATTTTTGAGGCCTATTTAAGGGACTGGTTTTCCCTCATTTTGTAAGAAGTTCTTGGATTGTTGCAAAAGCTCTAGCGAAATTTACAGGATTTAATGCAAAGTTAAGACTGTTTTCAAATTTCCTTGTGAGTGCATGGTCTCCTTCATTAATTTAGGAATTTTTCAGTTATGTTTCTTTCCTTTATATAGCATTTTCAAATAAATATCCGATAGAATCCTCGCTGTTCACACCATTAGGGAATGGCTAATTGTCTTTCCTTCTGCATGGTTAATCTGAACCTTTCATATGCTTAGTTCGGTTATTGAATGCTCACTAAATGAATGTAAAAGTTCCGATGTTGTATTTGATAGCATGAAAATCCTATTTTCCTTTGAAGATCGCACTAGATTGATGCAAGTATTGTGCTTAAATGGCTGGTAATGCTTAGCCTAGTTATTTGGAGGTGTCCGTCTGTTTACTGAATCTGCTATCCTAGTTAAAATTTATATTTTCTGTATCTCTCTCCCTATCCTTCCCTTTTTTCCCCCTTTTTTACCAAGAAAATCTGAAGTCCTGCTGAAAAACAGTATCGAACCGACTGAAACCATTTGATAAGAAAGACCATTAAAATTCCAGGGAACTCATCCAGCAATTACCTATCCTACCGTAAGTCTCCTTGTGTTTCCAGCAAAAACACATCAAACCATTGAGCAATCCCGTAGTCAAGACCTGACAAACGAAACCTTGAGGTTGTCCCCTTTGATCAAACGTAAGAAATAGCACTAGGGATTTCCTTATCTCAAGAGAGGATAGGATACTCAGCCAGTTTATTCTATTCTGCGTTGGCCGTATGGAGTTTGCAGCAATGCGATTTCAGACACGTCAACAATTACCTGATTAGATCGCGTTTTAGAGAGCTCATAAGGATCCTATATTTGTGCATAGGTATGCCCATATAGTTAGACGAATTTTGAAAATCTGTTGATCAATTTGTTTCGTTGGCGATTGCATCATATTTACATGAATTGAGTTAATCTGATTTATATTTATGTGATTTCTTTCAATCTAGTCTAATCATCATATGCAGTAAATTGTCAGATGGTAAACATTGTCTAGTAGTAAATTGCAAGTTTATTTGTTCATCTCACAAATCCCTTCAATTTTGCGAATTATTTATAATCTTGGACAGAATAGATTGTTAGAATTATATTAGTTGCTATCACATTCATTTATGCTTCTTTTGTATCATCAAATACAAAAAAGATTGTCAAAGTGGTGAGAAGATCGTCAAGCTTTTTTGCACAATTCTCAGTTTGAAGTATTAAAAATACCAGCAGCCGCCTTGAATACACTCACATTTGTTCCCACTGATCTTCCCTACTCGGCTAATACCTAGCCTTCCGTAACCTTGGAGTGAGAAATCTCACTTTTCAAGAGAGGATGTCTGTCCATGGATCTCCTGCCATTGTCCATGCTAATACCGCAGTCAACACCCCGATCTCCATTAGGTGGGATCCTAGGAAAAAACTTAAGGAAGAAGAAAGAAGAAGGGGTAAGGGCCAGGCCCGAGGCCCAACCCCAATGATGAGGGCAACAAAAAGGGCTTAAGGAAAGCAAGGCAAGGAGGGTATAAGGTAGAGGTTGGGCCCAACTCACAACCCTCGAAGATGGAAAAGACTTAAGGAAAACTTTAAAGCATAGATGTCAAATGCCAGTGATTCTTAGAATTGTCAAAACCCTTGATGGGGTTCTCGGTTCCAGTTGAACCCCAACCCCATACTGAATGGGTAAAGTTTCAAAGAGGCCTTGTGGAAAAGGAAAAGAACGAAGGCTTGATGGATGAAGTAGGGCAATGCCTAAGCATGATAAAGGTAAGATGAAGTTAGCAAGGAAGAAGAGGTGTCATTGCCAGTTCCAAAGGTTCCTGGAACTACTAAAACTGCCAAATGAGTTCCTAAGTGGCCCAAAATTGCTAATGGTGGCAATTTAATACTTGAAAAGTGCAAAAAGAAAAATTTAGGCATCAAAAAGGATAAAAATATTAAATCAACTATTTTAGACATCAAAAGGGTAGAAAACAGAGCCGATATCTATTATGAGGCATCTAAGGCACATTTCTTCCCACCAACCTTTCTTGTGCACGATTAATGTTTCTTCGATAGCTCCCAGCTACCCAATCCAATGTCGTGAAGCTACAAGAAGCCAAAATTCAATGCCTTGCAGTGGATTTCTACAAATTTTAGTGGAGTCGTGTTGCATTTATTTTTTCATAAATGGCTTTTCCTATCAAATGGCCATGCCTAGTCATATTTTTCAGTGATTTTGGGGGGATTTTTCTCGTAGATTGTTTTCTTTTCATTAACACAGATATGGAAATGGTAATTTTGAAATAATTTCCATGCCTTCCAATTCAAGGTTTTAGGACATACCTATCAATTTCGCTAGAGTATTGCATCTAGGACTTCCTTCTGGCTTCTCTCTCTCTCTTTCCCAGCTAACGAATAAAATGAAATTTTGTGCTCATTGTCAGGATTCTTCTTCCTTGAGTTTTCTTTGGAAGACTTATTCATTTTGCACCTCCACAACTATAAAATTGGTTTTCATGCCTCTATTTTAATAAAATCACTATTTTTACCTCTTCCTTGTGCTTGCATCTTGTGTAACTTTTGATGCCCCTATACATGCATAAATACTTATTTTCTTTTTGGGTTGCATGACTATGTTGAATTGTTGTGGGCATTAATTGTGGTTATTTCTATACTTTTTGATATCACTTGGACCCCGACCTTCATATTTACTTATAAGAGTTGGTAAAGTAGAGAATTGTGTAAGATTTCGTAGTGATTTTGTTGGTATTTGATCTCTCAGACCCCAACCTCATATTTACTTGTAAGATTTGGTAAAATAGAGAATTGTGTAAGATTTCTTAGTGATTTTGTTTATTCTTTGCGCATCACCACCCTTTTTTTTTCTTACACATCTCTCTCCTTTTCCCTTTGTAGATAAATAGAATAAGGATAGTGCTAGGATTTTAGTGCTGGTGAGTTCAACACTTGCATCTAGGTTAGAAAGGAAGCCAACCTTCTCCAAAGGTTTGATCTTACTTGTAAGGTCCCACACTTCAAGATCAATCCCATCGTGTCCTTTGAATGTTGAACCCAAGTTTAGCAGGGTGCAATTTCATGTGACAACAGTTTTTGGCACGTACAATGGGACTATTTGATGAACTTTATCTCATCCTACTGAGGAGGTGGTTCAACTCTCAACATATAGACTTTAAGAGGCATTTAAAAAATACCTAGCGACATTTATAACAATTCAACATCTTGATTCCATACCAAACTGTAAGATTCATGCCCAAGGTAATAACCAGAGGTTGTGTAACACCATAAGCTTCATACCCGCCTTCTAAAGCTAGCTTTTAGTACATTGAACTGTAAGATTATTCATACCGCCTTCTAAAGCTAGCTTTTATACATTGAACTATCATTTTCCACTTCTAAAAGAAGTAGACATTCTTATCACTAGTAATAACCAGAGGTTGTGTAACACCATCCCCTAGGGCTCATTCTATACCTACATTCAATAGACTATCAAAGCCTAGGATGCCTACCATTCAATAAACAAATCATTATTTCAAATGGATACCCCTAGAAATCAAGTATTTGTCATCTTTAATGGTGGTAGTCATCTAGTATTAACCCAAAAAAATGAAATACCAATGGCTACTTTGAAAAGTATATCTTACTTCACTATGGAAACAACCACTACTCCAATAGATTATATGTAGGATATAGACAAAATATTTTCTATTCATAATGTCATGGAAGATGATGTAGCTATTAGACTTTTACCCTCGTCCTTGAAAGGTAAAGCATTACAATGGTACAAAGGTTTGCAGCCTAATTCTATTCATAATTGGGATGAGTTAGGTGAAAATTTGTGAACAATCAGAAGACAAGAGTGATAATATATCACTCGTTGAACAAATTGATAAGAGTGAGACTTTAATTTTAGATTTCAAAAGATTTGGGATAGAATCTTTGCCTTGGGGAAACCATCTCCTAATTATGCCTTTCTATACTATTTGAGGGCTCTTAACAATGATGTTATGATAGTCTATGGGTGGAGTGACTCTCCCAATTGCATACAACATTTCCATAAAGGCAAAAAATTGTCTATACATGCTAGGAAAATAGCCACAAGGCCTCCAATGCCTCATTTCTAGAATTTCCACCTCTAAAGCCTCCTTTGGAACCTCTCCCAATTGCATCTACCAATTAGCCATCTACTTTTTTCGCACCCTCAAATGATTTACATGAGCTTAAAGACTTATTGCATAATTTTGGTAATGAGTTAGTAACAATTAAGAGGCAATATGCTCAAAATAATAGACGTTATCAACATCAAAATCACAATTACTAGCAAAACATGCAACTATATCAAGGGAAGAATCAATGGAATTATGCTAGACCCTTGAACAATATCAATCCAACCACTACCAAAACTTCAAAGGCACTTGTTCCAGTAGAGAACAATTTATCTCAAGAGCATGACTGGTGTCACCCATGCAATGAGCCACACAACCAGAATACTTGTCAAAATGGAGAGTTTATTCAAACTATAATGGTTCAAAATGAACCCTCACCTTAAAGATAGCAATTTGATATAAATAAAGTAGTTAATGGTAGGAAAGATCACATGCCAAGATATTCCACTTTGTTCAATTGGTGTGAAGTATAATCTTGTGGCAGAAACCAATCGAGCTATGATGTAGTGGCCCAGAACACAAGATCAAAGAAAAGAGCAATGGAAGGTGGAACATCTTCTATAGTTGGTTAACATCAACTTCAAAATGACTTAAAGGAATCACACATGCAGATACAACACATAAAACAATTGTGCCACAGCCAAATCAGATTGCCGGTAAAGGTAACAAAGTACATCATCAACCTCAGATCAACCAACCAGCAAAAGTAGAGTCCACTGTCCCAAAAGTTTCTTCAAAGATTAGTAATGTCTCTTTCAATATAGTTGATCATCTGAAGAAGGATAACATGAAAGTGACCATGTGGGAAACTCTCTCCATGCAATTCCAAAGGGATTTACTTCAGGAAGCATTGGAGGCTATGAATCAGTCAGCTAAAGTAGTGGTCAAAGAGAGAACAACTCCAAACAGTCTAATTCAACCCAAGGAAGAAGTGAATTAGAGTAAAATCGGTAACCGCCCCCCTTTTATATGTCCTTAAGTATTGGAGATCACATAGTCCATTATTGCATGATTGATTTTGGGGCTAGGAGCTCTGTTATGCCCAAAAATATAGTTGATCTCCTTGGCATTAATAGGAACCTATGACCAAGTGAGTTGTTCAATTGGATGGCACTATTGTTAAGATAGTGAGGGTCATTAAAGATTTAAAATTGACATTGCATGCATGCCCTGGTTGGACTATGTTGCGAGATGTATGAGTCATAGACCTCCTTGCCTTCTTTTCTATCTACTTATCCAAGGAGTTCACTATCAAAATTGGTGGGTACCTATCTTCTGATTAGTCTCACATGCTATACAAAACAAGGTATGGTACAAAATAAACTATTAAACAAAGCATTATTAATAACCCTACACTTCTAACCCCTTAAACATGAATTGCACTTTCCATAAAGAAGGGGATGAGTGTATTGTTTGTAAACCTACTACCCTCTTGGAAGAGGACCCTAATTATTTGCTAAATGAAGGGGGAAATGCCTTGCATTTTGTTTAAATGAATGAGGCAGAAGAGACTAGGCTGGGACATATTGCATACATGAGGAAGATATTCCTATCCCCAACCTCATAAAGGCTTAAGAAGATCCAGAGGGGCTAGGGGCTATGCCAATTATGAAGTCCTTATCCAATTAAGAATGGTGCCAATGCTAGTGTAATGTTGGTATCTCCTAACAAAGAGAAATATCTGTTGGTATGTTTTTCGTTGCGCCAAAAGCTCGAGCTGTCAACGAACGTCACAAACACCAGACTTACCCAGATCCACGAGAGGCGGTTAAGCCATGTCGCGAACCTCGAAGGAGGTGCTGAACACCAAGTCAACAATCTCCCCCTCAGCACCGACTTAGGGTTCCGCACCAACGGAATGAAGGAGACCTCCCGGGATTCGTACCCATGACCCAAGGCTCTGATACCAACTGTTAGTATGTTTGCCGTTGCGCCAAAAGCTCGAGCTGTCAACGAACATCACAAACACCAGACTTACCCAGATCCACGGGAGGCAGTTAAGCCATGTTGCAAACCCCGAAGGAGGTGCTGACCACCAAGTCAACAATGAAAATCTGTTGCTGTATGTTTTAATCAGATCGCACTCGATGAAAAAGTCTTTGTCCAGTACATAGTTGTTGTCTATATTGCTTGACTTTAGCGATAGAACAGTAGATGATCTTCGGCATAAATCTCTTCAGAAAATACGCTGCCATGATTAAGAAAATAAATCGACCAACATCTTAGTATGTGTTTTACCACCTTTTACTAATCGGTCCATTACTTCACATTGCATTGTAATGAATCGCACTATGATAAACTTCTTACTACAAACCACTCAACAAGTATGAAGTCGTCTATAATGTTTTTCTTAGTCGCTGCACAAATATGCCCATACTATAATTGATAAATGATTTTCATTCCACTTGCTATGTATTGTTTGTTCAAGTCTGTTTGATCACGTCTCCATATGGAATTTGGGCCATTAATTTAGTCGCTGTTGTTGACACGATCATGATCACTATCTCTTTTCCTTAATCGCTGGCTATATGCTTTTCCAATCTTCATCAATGTCTTACTAAATCCTTCACCGCTGTCTCAAGAACTTCTTCACACGTATTACTAGATGCTGGATATTTGAATTGCATCGTGTCTTTTTCTAATTTTATTTCTCCTTTATACTTCTCAATGTTTGACTTGGCTATTATCGAAGATACCAAACACAATAATTATCATATACTAATTTTGCTTACTGGGCCCCACATTTTCAAAACTATTTGCTGACTGGGTCCCACTCATTATTGATAGAGTAGATTTGTTTATTGCTTACTGGGTCCCACTCATTATTGATAGAGTAGATTTGTTTATTGCTTACTGGGTCCCACATTGTGCCCAAACTAATTGCCGACTGGGTCATGTTTGCCGAGTTGTTTTGACTTTCTAAATAATATCTCTGCCTTTTGGTAAAGCAGTCACTCTACTATATCCTACGTATGAGACTATACTCTTTTCTGAGACTATACTATTGTCTATATATATATATATATATTCTGTCTCTATATATATGCTGCTGCCTTAAGAGTATGTATATCTGAGTCTGTCTTTACTATGACACACCTGTATATATATACTGCAGTCTGGTTCATTAATGTAGCCTGTATATGCCGATTTTATGTATACAGATGGGGCACACATGCCTATTGGAAGATGTGTGCCCTGTTTGGTGGTGAACGCTGTTTTTTGTTCATTAATGTAACCTGTATATGCTTTCAATGGTTCCAAGAAATACCATTGGCACCAACAACAATTCCCAAAATAGTCGAAATAGTAGTGCCTTCATGAAGAAAGGCTTAATGGGTGCTTCCAATTTCAGTTTGTTGGCTAGAAGAAAAAATTCAACTAAGTCTGAAAATGTCAGAGGTTTCAAAGGTTCTAGGAACCACAGGAACCACCAACAATGTTTCTAGTTCCACGTTGGAGTCCAACCACCAACTCTAAGGCATGATGATGCAAAGGAGAAGAATAAAGACAATGGGAGAAAAGAACAAGGGCATTGGGGTGAAAAGAGCTAAAGGAAAAGGCTAGGCTATAGAAAGATATATTTGACTAAGTATTGGAGCATCAAGAATTCTAGCAGTTCCCAAAACCGCCATAACCCTCAATGAGATTCCAGGTTCCTTCAAAACCCCCTATATTGAACAAAAAGAGTCCTAGGAAAAAGCAAAGAACAAAAGGTAAGGGTTGGGCTCAACCCCCGAAGATGAGAATGAAAGAAAGGATTTAAGGAAAGAAAAGTGAGGAGGGTATAAGGTAGAGGTTGGGCCTCATGCTTGACCCCCAAAGATGGAAGACTTAAGGAAATGTCTAAGGCATAGATGTTAGTGGAGCCTAGAATCAATCAAACCCCTCAACCGAATGAGCAAAGTTTTAAAGGGGCTTCATGGAAAAGGAAAAGAACAAAGGCTGATGGATGAAGCTAGCCAAGGCTCGAGCACAATAAAGGTCAGATGAATTCAGCAAGGAAGCAGAGATGTTTTTGGTGGTTCCAAAGGTTCCTGGAACTATCAAAGCTATTGATTGAGTTCCTAGATGGACCGAAATCATTGATGATGGCAATTTAATACTTGTAAATCACAAAGAGAAAGATTTAGGCACCAAAAAGAATAAAAGGTAAAATCAACTATTTTAGACACCAAAAAGGTAGAAAAGGGAGCTGATATCTGTCCTCTAGGTTACATTTCTTCTCACCAACCTCTTCTGCTCATCATTAATGTTGGTTCAACGAATCCTAGCTACCTAGTCCAATGTCGTGAAGCTACAAGGGGCCAAAATTTAATACCTCGCAATGTATTTCCAAGGATTTTAGCAATGCCATGCTACATTTATTATTTCACAGATTGCTTTTCCTATCAGATAGCCATGCCTGACCATGTTTTTCAACGATTTTGGGGAGATTTTTTTGAGATCACCTCCTTTTCATTAATGCAATTATTGCAAGGGTATTTTAAAATGATTTCCATTCCTTCAAGGTCATGGTTTTGGGAGAAACCTACTGGATTTTTCTAGAGGCTAGCATCTAGGGTCTCTCTCTCTCTCTCTCTTGGATAATGAATTAAATTCAATTTTGTTCTCATTGTAAGGGTCCCTCTTCCTTGAGTTTTCTATGGCAAACTTATGTATTTTGCACCTCTACAACAGTAAAAATGGCTTGAAAGCCTCTATTTTAATAAAATCACTATTTTTACCTCTTCTCTACTCTTGTATCGTATGTAACTCTTGATGCCTCTGTAAATGAATGAACTTTATCATCTTTATAGTTTGCATGGTTGTGTTGAATTGTTGTAGGTATGTGGGTTATCTCTATCCCTTTTGATATCTTTCAAACCCCAACCTTCATTTTTACTTAGAAGAGTTGGTAAAATAAAGAACTGTATAAGCCTTCTTAGTGATTTTGTTGATTCTTTGTGCAAAACATAAGCAGGAAGAAACACTTCTATTCTAGTGCATCACCACCCCTTTGTTTTCTTGCATCTCTCTCCCCTTTTCCCTCTGCAGATCAATAGAATAGGGTTAGTGGTAGGATTTTCATTGTTGGATTAGTTCAACACTTGCATCTAGGTTAGAATGGAAGCTGGCCTTCTCTAAAGGTTTGATCTCACCTAAAAGATCCCACACATCAAGATCAATGCCATTGTGTCATTCGAATGTTGAACCTAGTTTCAGTAGAGAAAATTTCATGTAACAATAGTCCCTATCGTCTAATTCAACTAAAAAAAGAACCAATCTAGTGGTGCATATGGTATGAAGGCCAATATTGAACATAGCTGAACTCAACTTGCAAAGCTTATCTTGGTCTATTTAGTCCTAGTGCATATGAATACTTTATTGGAGCTTAAACCAAATTGAGGCAACTTGGTTCTATTCATGATTACCAAACTAAAGGATTGATAGATGACTTCTTAACTAGCTATTTTATAAGTAGCCTCAATGAGGAAATTTGGGACAAGGTCACAATGTTCAAACCACTTAGTGTCGGTTTTCCAAGTTCACCCTATTCAAGAACACTATGTTGACATGTCTTGTCCCCACCCCTAACAATTACTCCATGCCTATCAAAATTATCATTGTAGTAGTCATGCAAGCTTATTGATAAAAGAGGTTATAATTGTGATTAAAAATTGACACCAAGACTAGTTGTGTTGAACAAAACTTTTTTATTTTATTGATGTAAAATCTCCACTGGAAGTTGAGGAATGGGAAGATGGCAATTAATCCTAAGATAAGGTGCAACCACCAATTGAGGTGATGCAGCCGAGGAGGAGTATGACTCAAACTAATCACAATCACCACTTTGCAAAGGTACCACTTTCTTATCAAGGGAGATCTTTCTCCCAACTCATTTATTCAAACTTGGGTATAGGGTTAGACAGTGATGTGTACTATTGATACAGACTTCTCTCACACCTTAAACAACCACGACATCCCCAACCTTGACTAAGGTCTGATCCTTTATAGAAAGATGTAACAACAGTGTATGTACAACTAGCCCTCCCAAGGGCACCATTTAACAAATGGACTTCGGATTGCTCCACAACCTTGCCAAAGGTCTATCTCATGTGAATATGATGTATTCAACCCAATTTTGCCACCCAAGTAGTTTGATGACACCTTCTAAGGCCTATTCACTACCTTGCTCCTAGAGGCCTAGTAGCCCTTCCAGTGAAGACTGTCAGAAAGAACCTTTTACACAGACTTTTCCTTCACAAACAGAGACCAGATTCAGTCACCCATTAAGGAGTTTAAAATTATATCTCCAAATGGCTATGTGGTCTTTTGAAACATGTCAACCAAAAATGAGATTTCTCACTGTAGCAGGACTTAATTAGGCCACTTTTACAAAGCAAACACTAACAAATCAGTCTTCCAACTTCTCTCGCGAGTTTTTAGGGTCTTGGCACATCACATATGCTCATAATCCACCACTAATTTCACTCAATCTCCTCTCTACTTTGCTTTCCCCACAATTTACCTTCCTAACTAGTCTAACACAGAGAGATGTTAGGCTAGGGTTTGGTAAAACCCCCCCAACTCCATTCACTACAATTTATGTCAAAAACATTAAAACAAAACCAAAATCTTCCATTCCACCGAGTTTGACCAATTTGTACAGTGGAATGGAGTCTTATTCACATTTTGTGTACAAACCCTTGTCACCTAGGGTTTACAGGCAGTCTGCAAAGAAACAGTTAGAAATTGCTTATTTCTATATGAAATCCAACCAAATTTGATGCAAAATGAAGTGGAATCAGAGCCCTTTCATTTACACTGGGTCTCACAATCCTATCTGCTTGTATGGACTGTACAACACAGAAAATACAGAAAAACAGTTGAATTTGCAGAAAAACAGTGTTTCTTATTGTTTTATCCTCCAAAAACGTTCAACAACCATGCCTCGACCATTTTGAGGCTATTTAAATAGGTTTGGCCTGAATTCCAACTGCCACAACTGATTTTTGAACAATATGACCGTTCACATTCCAAAGTTGTCAAGTTGCTAAGCAACTTTGACAACTTGAGCACTTTTGCACTAAATGACCCTACATGAACTAAAACATGCAGAATGGTCTTAATATGACCTTATTACATCAAATGAACAATAAACATGACCCTAGACCCCTATATGCATTCTTTGACCAACGTTGACTTAGGTGCTCCTGCACCATGAGGATTCAAATCTTGATATTTCTCCTCAAATTTCAATGCATGCATTGGCTAAGATCTCGACTCCATAGACAATGAGGTCAATGGTTTTTTTTAAGAAAAAAGCTCTCAATATTCTCATCGATTCTGGTAGCACTCATAATTTAGTAACCCAAAATTGGCTAAATGAGTAAACAATTTGTCCACCCCTATTCTAGCTTTGAAGGCATGATTGTCAATGGAGGAACCTTAACTTGTTAGGGTAAGAACCAAAATGTTTTTATTTTCACAAGGGACTACACTCAATTTTAATATGTTTGTCTTTCCCCTAGAAGGTTGTGACATTGTTGGAACTTGGAAGCACAATTACTCTACACTGTTGGTCCTACCCTGTGAGACTTTTTTGAACTCTAGATTCAATTCATAGCTGATTGTCAACAACAAACTTAACAAGGCCTAACCCCTGATCCATTAATCTCATTAACACACATTGCATGGAAAAATTACTCAAAAGGGGGTTTCATGGAATTATTGCACAACTTTCTATTGTTCAAGTTGCTAAATCTTTTGCCTCAAGCCACCCTAAGGATCTCCAAGAGCTTTTACTCTACCATTCAATGATCTTTCTAGAACACACCATCTCACTTGCAAACTACACTAAAGATCATGCCATCCAACTACTTATTGGGGGTGCACCTCCAAATAAATTCCCTTATAGGTACCCATTTTTACAAAAAAAATGTTGGTGTCTGTTTTATCATCTACCAAACATTAGGATAGGATACTCGAAGGTATTCTATCCTCTCCTGAAAAATCACTACTGATTCCAAGGTCTATATGTGCGAACGAGCAACTTTAGTGCAATAGCTTCTTGGGTAGTGTATGCTGAAATTTCAAGGGGGACTTACGTTTGACAAGTATCTTGAACTGCTGGACTTAGATGGATTTAGCAATTCTAGGCTCCTTTTTTTTGGGGGAATTTTCTGGGATTTTGGACTTTCAAAAAAAAGGGAAAAAGAGATAAGGTTCAGGAGGGCTAATCTAATCCTATGAATTCTGGAGACGGTATCAACTGGGTGTTCTCGAG
The DNA here is from genome assembly GCF_030272615.1 of Cryptomeria japonica. Classification (NCBI taxonomy): domain Eukaryota; kingdom Viridiplantae; phylum Streptophyta; class Pinopsida; order Cupressales; family Cupressaceae; genus Cryptomeria; species Cryptomeria japonica. Next base: position 51,375,231 of record NC_081406.1, on the reverse strand, counting down.
AAACCAAACCTTGCTTCGCCACACTAGGGACAACTACACAAGGCCGGTGCAATCTTCAATGGGTTGTGCTTATTAAATGATAATAGATTGCTTTTTGAATTTAGGCGTTTTTACGGGAATTGTCCTTTTGTCCAATTGTCGAATGTAAAATATTTTAAAAGAGATTTATGAATCTTTTAAAAATTATTAATTTAACTTATGTTTTTCTAAATATATATAATTTAGTTATTTTAATTTTTTTTTAAACTATTTAAATTTTTACGATCGAGATATTGGGATGCACAGGGGATGGGCTCAGACTAACTTTACACGGTAGAATGGAAATCATCCATTTACCAAAAGTATGAGCGGAGATACACCATCAATTGACACTTATCAAATCCTTCATTCAAATTAACAACAATGAAAGAAAATCTAGATTAATTCTAACTAAGTGTTGAGGCAATTGAAACCATGCAAATCATTCAAATAATAGAGATTACAAAGCAGCGCACATGCAATATATTATCTGGAAATGACCTTAAGCAACAATACATCAAAAACCTCACACCTCCAAATGAGAGGAGGCAGCCTTATATAGTTCTCAAAAATAAATGAATGGCCGAGATCAAACAGCGATCAAGGGCCAAGATTGAAAGTCCTAAACCCTAATTAGGGTTTCCCGAAATACTATCAGTTCAAACAAATGAAGGAGTGACAAGTAGCGCAACTGCTAATTTCACTGAGGTGAGTGGCCACTTTCTTCTTTCAGAGATTCAACGTATCTGGACACAATGAGCTTGACCTCCTCCATGGTGACACTTGGCAAACAGCCAATTTGGAAGTCGATGAGGTCCACGTCATCGGTACATGTGGCAAGGATGCCTTCCCACTCAACTGCTTGGGTGAGGGAATAATCATCGATGGAGAGGAAGTTTGCAATCTTTGAAAGATCGCCTTTGTCAATCATCCTTGAATCCCTGAAGAAGCTCGCCTGAATCTTGGCTCTCAGGTTCTCTGCTTGTAAATGCTTCTCCCTTAGGCTTTCCTTTTTCCAGATTTCTGACACCACACGCAATACCTTGCCCAGGATCTCTCTAACACTTGCCTCTGTTTCAAAACACGGTCTCGGATTTCTTCAGAACCTCAATCCGAGTGACCAGAGTATAGTACCACGTGCCGAAGTCGTACTTGTCTCCTGTCTGTATGATGCCTGCATCCACTAAGCTTCTCTTTGACATGCCTCGGATAACCTTCAGATGAGGGAGTATTTCATTCTGAATTTCATCCACCTCTTCCCAACTGGAGGCTAGATCCTGGATACGATCAATCAACAAAGAAGTTGCCTCATGTGTCGACACTAAGTTTTCCACCAGGGCGTCAGCACGCACCGAAGTGTCTGAAATCCATTCCTTTTCTTGAGTGTATGAGCCCTTCATATCATCATAGTCCTTCATTGACCCCTGCTGAAGAGGCTGTGGCGGAGTGGCCGAGACTTCACGGTTGAGTGGGCTGGTAAGATGGAGAACATACTTCTTCCACTGTTGGTTCTCTTCTTCAACCTTCTTCCTCTTCTCCTTTTCATGAGCTAGCCTAGCCTTTAGAACGTTGTAGGAGCCATCAAAATATTGGACCTCTTGGTCCTGGGTGGGCTTACCCAGCTCTATGGTGGTAACCTTGTAATCATCCGCGGTGACATTGTCTCTAGTCTTCCCTTCTTTGGGATCCGCTATTTGGACTGTCCTGAATCCGGCACTGTCTCTCTGAATTAGGGAAAACTTCCTGGCGGGTTTGGGTGGTTTAGCTATAGCGGGCTCATTCACCTTCTCCAGGAATGCTGCGGTGACTTCCTCGGTTGAGTGGGCCTCCTTGGGAACTTTGGCCTTTATCCTTGCTCTCAGCCAATCCGGAATGGTTGATTGCTCTATGGTGTTCCGATCAAACTCATCATCCGCCTCTCCTGGGTTTGTTGGTATGCCATCCAAGAAGATTGTAGGTGCTTCAATTTTCTCTTTGTCTGGACCTTGGAAGACCTCTTCCACTACTTCCTCAACTGGCTGGGAAAGCACTCTTACTTCATCATCAATCACACAGATGTTCATCTCTTGCTCCCCAGTTGCACTTTGATCGGGCGCAATGGAAGCAACACTTAGGATGGAGTGACTCTCGTTGGATTCTCTTCTCTCACCTACAACCCTTTTCCCTGTGACCTTTGGGGAGCTTCCAACCAACTCCTTCCTCTTTCGAGACCCAACACTTTCTGGATTTCGTACATCGCCGGTGGAGGTACAAAGATTGACGGACAGAGTATCATCTACTCCCATTAATTCATAAGTCAAGGTCACACCTTTGGCCTTCAACTGTTTTGTCTTTTCAGCCGCCCACCACCTTGAATACTCAACCACCGACCTCATGAGGCCTACTAGATCTGATTTCTCTCCCTCTGTCCAATCTATTAAGACTAAGGGTTCATTTTTCATCTTTTCAAAGCCCGGCTGCTGAAGTTCTAGGCTTTCTTCTACCTGATCAACAACTCTGAATACTTCCATTGCTCTCACCATGCTCAAAGGGATTCTTGACCAGAATCTCTTCCTGATCTCAAAGCTATCGGCTGCATTAGCCCAGTAGTCTTCTAGATCCAGTCTGTGCTCAAACGTTGTCCCTTTGATCTTCTTTATCCTATGGAATGGATCGAAATCTTTTCTTGACTTGTATTGGTAGAAGGGATACCAGGCCAACTCCTTCTCCGTGGTTGCAGCAGCTTGTGATGATGGACATGTTTCCAACCCATTACCAATTGTGAGCGAGGACGTTCCTGCCTTCTTCTGCTTATCCCTTTGAATCACTATATACTCCTCCAATTGTCTCACAACCTCAAGCAACACCACTCAGTTGGTAGCGTAAGTCGGAAGCTTGTATGGAGGCCCGGAGAATCCTTGAATTCGGAGGTAAGTGAATTTTGGATATTGTATGTACCAACACCCGAACCGACCGATGAAGTCCATAGACTCCTAAGAGAGCCTCTAGTGCAAGCCACCTTGAAGTGTCTGGGTGATGTGCATCAGGAAGGTATCATTCACTCTTTTAAAATGGAATTTCTCTTCCATGTGGAGCCGGGGATAGCAATCGTACACTGGAAACTGGTTCTCCTTGTTCCCAACTTCTCCTCTACAAGTGAGACCTCTGTATCTGTAGGTCCTGGCCAATGAATAAAACAAGTAAGAACTTATGAAGAAAGTCATATTCGTCTCCAGGTTCCTTAGCTGGCTATCTAAGTTGTCGCTGATCATCCGGGCCCAGTCTATCATCCTTACTCCATTGATTATTTCACTGATGAAATAATACATCCAGGGTTCGAATGGAGCTCCCTAAGGATTTCCTATTATTCTATTGAGCAAGACAATCATGTCCCCAATGTCCTCCTTGAAGTATGCTCGCACTAGGCTCTATCTCTGGAGTTTGGAGGCACCCTTCCTTGGCTTGTCTAGCTAGGAATGGTTAACTATGGCATCATATTCCTCTAGGTGGTCCTGGTACAGATTGTCAGCTTCGTCCTTTGTCATATACACTATGTTGTGGTACTCTGGGATCCTAAAGGCCTCTCTGATGGCCTCATCGCTGACATTCGCCAACACTCTTCCATCAGGTGCAACAATGTCCTTACTGATGGGGTTGTAATGTTTGGCACATTCAACTACTAGTTCATTGCACTGCATGGTGGGGAGGAAGCCAGCAGCATGCACGATACCACTCTTCATCATTTTTTGCGCAATGGTGGTAGGCACAAGGTTGTCCAGACCAAACATTCGCTTCTTAAACTCCCTCAGATTGATGTGTCCGAGGTTGGTGTCGCTGATGTTCTTCCACTTTGAAGTCATCCTCGACTCTGGAGGAGCATCTTTATCTACTTGGAATTTCATAATGTCTAGGGCCTGCAGGCAAACAATGAAATTTTAAAGTTCGAAAATGATTTGCAAAGTTTTGAAAATAACGGGGCTGCGAAATGGCTAAGTGTTGGGAAATTTTCCATTTTTTTTTTATTCTCATACTTAGCCATAAAAATCGAATTTTCCACCTTAAAACCCTCAGTCTTAAGGCTGGTTGTGATTACCACCAAGTGTCAAAACTTTCAAAAAAAATTCATACTTAGCCAAAAAAAATGATTTTATTAAATTCTAGAAAATATTCAGAAAATTCATAATTTTAATTTCACCTCTGACTTGGATAGAAGTAAGGCTAGAATTTTCTCCAAAAGACTCAGAAAATTCAGAAAAGTTTGGATGATTCTTCCTTGTACTAGTTGCCTTTCTCCAGAAATCTGTAAACTTTTTGCCAAAAAATATTATCCAACTTCCGGCAATATCTAGAATTTTCTCCAGATGATCTTCAGACTGACATACTTTACTAAGCTCTCCTTAGTAACTTTGAACTTCTTGGTGTAATAATGAAGTTGATAATGAAGTATTTGTAGACAAGGTTAAATCTTCAAGTAAAAACCCCTAAAATCATCCAACTCATACTTCTAATTTTAACTTCATGTTTCCCAGTTTTAAAACAATATCTCAAAAAAACTTTCCATTTTGATTTAAGTTTGAAGATATTTATCAATTCTCCAATATTCCCTTTCAAAAAAAACTTTCCATTTTGATTTATTTTGAGGATTTTTAATAATCCTTAGATATTTTCTTCATTTTGGATTTAATTTTGAAATCTCAGTGGATTTTGTGACATCACTGGCATCTTGTTGATTTTGTTTGACTTTTCAATGCATAGGTGGACTTTTGAAATTTATTTCCATCTTCTCCATGGTATGGTGGACTTTGCGTACCTCTCTAAGGTATGGCGGAGTTTAGAGGGTCTTCTTCATAAGGCGGACTTTGGAGAGTGCTCCCACATGTGGCGGACTTTAGGCAAGGTGTTGGTGGCATCACACACATGGCAGAGTTTAGACTTAACTATCTCCCATGGCTTAGGGTGGAGTTTGGAACACATCCCCCTAGGGCGGACTTTAGGGGGCCCTCTAGCTTGGCGGAGTTTAAACTTGGCTCCTTCATAACCCTCCTAGCCTATGGCGGACTTTGGGCATCCCTCCTCTGGGCCTAGGCGGACTTTAGAGACCTCTCCTCTTGGGCGGACTTTGAAAACCTCTCCACCTTGGGCGGACTTTGGAAGGTCCTCTAGCTTGGGAGGATTTTGAAGGTTGCTCCCAACACTTAAGACCCCCCTAACCTTGGCAGACTTCAGACTTGGCTCTTCTCATGACCCTCCTAACCTTGGCAGACTTCAGACTTGGCTCTTCTATCACTTGGCAAGCATGGGGCGGACTTTGAAGGTAGCTCCCACATGACCTCTCTAGCCTTGGTGGACTTTGGTGAGTGCTCCTTCATGGCCTCCATCAAGGTGAAAATTTGGCTAAGGCATGGGGCGGACTTTGAAGGTCCCTCCTCATGACTCTCCTAAGGCATGGCGGACTTTGGTGAGTGCTCCCACATGACCTCTCTAGCCTTGGCGGACTTTGGTGAGTGCTCCTTCATGGCCTCCATCAAGGTGAAAATTTGGCTAAGGCATGGGGCGGACTTTGAAGGTCCCTCCTCATGACTCTCCTAAGGCATGGCGGACTTTAGAGTGTTCCCACATGACCTCTCTAGCCTTGGCGGACTTTGGAGGGCTCTCCACCTTGGCTCTCTAACCTTGGGCGGACTTTAGAAGGCTCTCCACCTTGGGCGGACTTTAAGCATAGCTCCTCCATCACTTGGGCGGACTTTAGGCATCCCTCCTCTTGGGCGGACTTCAAGCATGGCTCCTTCATAACCCTCCTAGCCTATGGCGGACTTTAGAGTGTTGGCCATCATGGCCACTTTAGGCTGGGCAGACTTTGGTGAGTGCTCCTTCATGACCTCCCAACCTATGGTAGACTTTGGATGATCATCAACACATGGTCTCCCGCATCATTGGTGGAGTTTGAACCTGCAATACTCCAAAACCCTTGTTAGCTAGACTTAGAAGAATTTTCAGAGCAATTTCAAAATTTCACAGCTTAATCAAATTTAATCGGATTAACTTGAAATTTTGAAATCCATGCCTAGGTGGATCATCTGAAGCAGCAAAAAGCCTAAAATCTAGGGATTTAGCTTTTTAGGTCGAAACTTGGAGTTTTTGAGTTCCGGTCGAAGCTGGTCAGTGGTGCAAGTGTAAACCCTAGGTTTGCATCCCGAAAAAGCAAAAAGCCTAAAATCTAGGGATTTAGCTTTTTAGGTCAAAACTTGGAATTTTCGAGTTCCGGTCGAAGCTAGTCAGTGGTGCAAGTGTAAACCCTAGGTTTGCATCCCGAAAAAGCAAAAAGCCTAAAATCTAGGGATTTAGCTTTTTTAGGTCAAAACTTGGAATTTTCGAGTTCCGGTCGAAGCTGGTCAGTGGTGCAAGTGTAAACCCTAGGTTTGCATCCCGAAAAAGCAAAAAGCCTAAAATCTAGGGATTTAGCTATTTTAGGTCAAAACTTGGAATTTTCGAGTTCCGGTCAAAGTTGGTCAGTGGTGCAAGTGTAAACCCTAGGTTTGCATCCCAAAAAAGCAAAAAGCAGACATCCCTAAAAAATGGGAAAAACTTTCTAAAAATAGCCATACCGGGGATCGGGCTGAAAATGCCAAAAACAAAACTTCCTAAAAATAGGAAAAAACAAAAAAGCAAACTTTCTAAAAATAGAAAGTTGTCCAAATTCGTCCAAATCAATTGCGATCTCCGTCCTTTGGCCTTTCTAAGCACTCTGGTGGTGTTCACACTTCGAAATCACATAACATGGAAAAACTAACTTTCAATCGTCAGGGCCTGAAATGCTCTGAACTGGACAAGGCTTGGTGAAACTGCAACAAAAGGTCACAGGACACTAACAAAACCCTAGAAAGCAGGAAAAGAGAGGGTCCCCATTGGCAATGGGTCGATGTGTGAAAAAGGTCACAACAAGACTGAGATAGAGAAATTTAACTAGGAACTACTATGCTAAGGGATCATTAGGCCAAGCTCTAATACTTAGTTTTCCCCAATCCTATTACTGTGCAAAAAGGATGGGTCTTCACACCTTTTCATTGATTTTTCCACGCTAAAAACAATGACCATCAAGGATAAATTTCTTGTTTTGGTAGTCAATGAGATATTAAATGAGCTCCATGGTACCTACTTCTTCTCCAAGTTGGATTTGTGATCAAGCTATCATCAAATCCACATCAAAGAAGACATTCCGAAAAAATCTTTCCATACTCGTAATGGTCATTATTAATTTCTTGTCATGCCATTAGGACTCACCAATGCAAAACCTATCTTTTAGAATTTTATGCATAATATTTTCCATCCATTCTTTTTAACGTTCATCTTAGTCTTCTTTGATGAAATTTAATTATAGTCAAACATGGACAAAGAACCTATTAAAATTGGACTATTCTCTTCAAATCCTTTATACTAACCACTTATATCCTCAATGCACCAAATGCCCTTTTGGCCAAATCAAGATTCAATACCTGGGGCACATTATTTCTAAGGATGGTGTTTAGGTGGATTTAGCAAAAATTGTCATCATGTAGAGCTAACCTAAACCAAAAACGCTAAAGATCCTATTGTGACCTAATCACACATCACCCCATTCCAAATGGGGACCCCCTACTTTTTAGGTCCTCTTGGTCTTTTGGCTTTGGTTTGTTGGGCCTTTTCACGGCAATCTCTTTGGTCTCCTCCTTTTGTAAGTGTTTTGGGGTCAATTTGATCAAGTCTGCAAGTCATTTGAATAAATTTCGCTAAGTCTGGAGCCTATTTTGTCCATTTTAGGGTTTTGCCCTTCAGACTTGGATTTGAGGCCTTTCCTTTAGGGTTTTGGAAAAACTGAACATTGCATTGGAATCAGAACCTACCAATGAAATTTGAATGAATTTTGAGCAACTTTCTATGTTTAGAAAGTTCCTATTTTTTAGGGATTTCACTGTCTCCAGGATTGTCTTTATTTTGCCAAAAATCAAACTTACGATTTTTAGCAGTTCCTATTTTTAGTAAGTTTCTATTTTTAGTAAGTGCCATCCTATCCTATTTTGCCCTAATTTTGACATTTTGAAGTACTTACTATTTATAGTATGTCCATTTTTGGCAGGGTTTTTACAAGAAGGGGCCGTGACACTGACGACTGAACATTCCTGAAGATTTGTCTAAATCCGGAAAATCAAAAAGTAGGCAGTTGATCGAAAAATGGCTATGTGGAACTCATTCCAAAAGCGAAAAGCACTGAAAAATCTTCTCGGTTTGACAGAGTGAAAAACCACTTCATTCCCAAGATGGCATCCTGATCTAGAAATGAGCAAAAAATTGACTAAGTCTGGAAGATAACCAAGAAAAACCCTTGACCCCATTGAAACACATATCGAAAGTGGATGGGCGCTATCCTGTTCTAGAAATGAGCAAAAAATTGACTAAGTCTAGAAGATAACCAAGAAAAATCCTTCACCCCATTGAAATGCATATCAAAAGTGGATGGGCGCTGGATCATGGTCATGGAGGAAAAGTTTCCTCCACAATACTGTTTTAGCGCCCAAGAGTCAGGTAGAGCGCTCAAGCGTGTGAAGGAATTTTCCTTCACACCATTTTTTTCCCCATCATGCCAAAATAGCGCCCAAGTTGAATGTAGAGTGCTAGGTGGGGGGTGTCAACGAAAAGAAAGTTGTAATGTTCCTCCTCGACTTACCTTTTGATTTATGCGTGGATAGACTTATCTAGACTCTTATATGATGTTTTGATTCATGATTATGACCCTATTTATATTTCAAATGGTATTGATGATGCTAGACATTTTATGTGGACATATGTTGTTTGATGACTTATGTGGACGATGACATTTTATGCTTGATTATTATGATGATGGATTCATATTTGATGATCTCTATATGTGCTTATTGTTTAGATGGATTATACTACTCATGGGATTTTGGTGTTATGGCGGTTATACTAACCCTATTTTATGATCATGGTGATTGAGTTGATGCTAAGTGACTGTGATTGTCTTCTAGTGTCTTCGTGATAGCGACGATGTCATATCACTCATTGCGAGTAGGATATGGCTTTGCGATTCTCTATCACTTGCTTGTTTAATTATGATATATTATTGTGTACGTCATATTGTGGTTATTGGTGGTTGCAGGATTGCAGGTACTAGACATCGACTCCACCTGGTTTTACTAGTCTGAGCATGTCTTAATCTCAATGGCAAGTTGTTTGAGATGGCATGAGTTCCCTCTTACACTCTAGGCTTAAGTTGTCATCTTTGTCAGTCAATTGTGTTGGCGTGGGTCATCATGCTAGTGTGTTGAGTTGTGGCTGTCTTGTGGCATTGTGAGTATTTGACTATTTATTAAATTAATGTTTGATTAATATAGTTTATTAATGTTAAATTAAATTATAATAATTTGGTTAATTAAATATTATTGGGTGATTTATTATTATTTGATTATGGCTATGTGGATTTAATAGTTGTATTTATTTATTTATTTGGTTTAATTGATTTATTGTTTAATTAATTAATTGTTATTTATTTATTGTTTAATTAATGGTTTATATTTAATCGCGACTTCACATTTATTTATGTCAGCCTTTTATTTTATTGTGGCTTTATATTTTATTTGTGGCTTTTATTTACTAATAACCCCTTGGTTTATTTTATTGGGCATAGTTAGTTATTATTTATGCATTTGTTTTTAATATTATTATATCATATCTCTTGTTACATGGGTAAATAGATATATTATATTACTTACCTACCCAAAGCCTTGGGAAAATAAAAATGTAATATTTGGCATGGTAGGTTGATTATATAGTATTTTGGATTATTCTTATTGGTTGGATTTTGGCTATGGTTTTTGAATGAATTTTATTTATTTGGCCGCCTGTGCTTTTTGCCAGGTTAGCATTCTTGGAGTTTTCTTTTGTAAATTTTATTCTTGGCTAGAGATTTGGATCTTGGTGTTGCTTGGACTTTGGTTTGGATTGTGGATTGCAGTTCATCGGATTCATTTACCATTACTTCAAGTTCCAGGTCAGAGATTCTCTTCTCCCAGTGTATTTTATTTTACAGGAAAAGATTGTCTGCACAGTGTATTTTGAAAAGATTGTTTTGGGGAAAGTTTTGGGTTAAATTCTATAGAGAGGATTAAGTATAGTTTTATTATATAGTTTGGGGAAATATTGGTATTTTAATTTGTGTATTGTCGTGAATGGTTGGCACTGCTCTGTATTGTTTGTGCATTTTTATGGTTTCCCCATATTGAGATGTATTTAATTGGTGTGAGTGATTTTTTCTCTGTATGCTTTTGGTTTGGGTTTTATAATTGCTATGTTGAGTCGGCAAGGTTTGTAATGTGCCAGTAAGTGTATTTATTTTGTTGAACTGTCGGGAGTTTTCTTCTGAGAACTTCAATTTGTCTCCTATATTGATCTCTTATTTCAGTTTAAGTTGTTGCCTTAGATTCTCTTTGATTGGGTGTCTCCTTTGATTGTATTTTCGGCACCTTGCATCGTCTCAAGAATTTTATTTTACTTGTCGAAATTCTACTTTCTGTCTGTTCGTATGCACTAAATCGTCAAATGCGCTAAAGTATTTATCGTATGCGCCATTCTGTCTCTTGTGTGCGCTGATCTAGATTTCGTATGCGCCATTCTGTCTTTTGTATGCGCTGATCTAGATTTCGTATGCACCATACTGATCTTCATTTGCGCTACTTTGTCTGTCTGATGCGTTATTTTAGTATGCACTATGGTATTATGAGTATGCTTTGTTTCATGAGTCATATGTGCTATACTGAGAAGTATATGCATTGATCTGTTTATCGTATGCGCTATTTTGGCTCTCAGATGCGCTAAACTATTCTGTAACTGTGTTTCAAAGATTTTGCCAATTTGAGTTTTTTTCTCCGATTCTGTTCTTTTACCAGAGGCTTGTTTTGATGATTTCAGAGCTTTCCAGCATGACCTTATGTCCTGTTTTGATTATTTTATATGCTTCTGTGCTCCAGCAAGTGATTTGGCCTTGTCATAGAGGTTGTTTATGTTGCTCCAGCATGTTGATGTGGTTGTTGTTAAGGTTATGATCTTGTGAAGCTCCAGCGAGTTGATGAGCCTCGCTGTAGAGGGTTTATTTACATGTATGGCAGATTTATATGGATTATTGCATGATTTTGGCCATTTGTTTCATGTTGAGGCTCTAGTTCATATGTTGGCATTGATGGCTTTTGGCTATTGGATTGCATTGTTGATTGCTTATGTTATATGGATTCTTATTGATGTTACATATGAGCCTTGTGGTTATTGTTGTTATTTTTCCTTATAGTCATGGAACATGGTTAGGGGGAGTGGGCTTTCATGTGATGACCGGGGTCGTGAGAGATAGGCTACTAGGAGGTTTCTAGTAAGGATGCTTAGAGTCTAGACCACCAGGGCACATTGAAATTTTTCCTTGTTTTAAATAAGTGATAACATTAATAATTAATTATATGGGTTGGGTAATTAGGATTCATCTAATCAAGATAATAATGGTTGTGAGCCCCAAGACTTAGTCCTAGGGAGGATGTTTTAGGATAAGCTTAGGAAGGGAAATGTGATGGCAAGTCAATCTCCCTTGTTCTCTCATAGGTTGAGATGGCTCCACATGTCTATCGAGATGATGCCTTCTATTTGAGAATAGCATGCAGAGCATAGATTAGAAAATCGCCCGAAACTCGCCAAACTCGGTGAGTCCAAGCCTGAGACATGTTTGCCGAGTCTCTGGAGCTCGAACTCAGGCTCGACCGAGTCTGGTGAGCAAACTCGCCAGAATCGCCAAGTTGGCGAGTTTGGCAAAAACTCACCAAACTCGGCGAGTCCTGTGCCTGGGACTCGGCCGACGTCTAGCTTCAAAAAAGACCCAAAAAAACATTTTTAAAAGATTTTTTGTTGAGACATGGACCAGCTAGGACTTGAACCTAGGACATTCCATACACTGCTGGAGTGCTCTACCACTGAGCTACTGGCCCCTCTTGGACCAGTCCATCGTCGGTCTGGGTGTGGCTTATTTCCAACACCAACACCCCCCCTTATGCCACACCTCTCGTGTGCTTGGGGCTCCTAGCCTAGACCTGGCTCTGATACCATGTTGAGACATGGACCAGCTAGGACTCGAACCTAGGACCTTTCATACGCTGCTGGAGTGCTCTACCACTGAGCTACTAGCCCCTCTTGGACCAGTCCATCGTTGGTCTGGGTGTGGCTTATTTCCAACACCAACATTTTTCAAGTCCGTTTTTTTTGGTTAATTATCTCCTACCCCTAAAAGTGAACTTCATTTCATTCACTTGCAAAAATAGGAGGAGTAAAGTGAATTGGGAAGAAAAACAAGGGTGCATAGAAGAAAAACCAACAAGGAGGAAGCTCAAGTTTTCTTCAATTTATCACATTGGGGCTGCATTGTGTTTGGATTTGGTGCATCAAGAGTTGGATAGGAAGAGTGAGTTGGATAGGAAGAGTTTGCAGCTCATTTCAAGCTTGTTGAAAGAGGTAAGATTGTTTTTTGAAGATTTTTTTGTTTCTTGTATGCAAAAATTCCATTTTCTATTAATTTATTTTGAAAGTTTTACATTTTCTTCCAAAATCTTGTGTATGTTTGTATGTAGTATGTAGTTGTACTATGTAGGGTTTGTAAAAAAAAAATTGAAAAAAGTAGGGTTTGACAAACCCTACAATTTTTTTTTATTAAAACAAATTTACAAACCCTACCTTAGTTTTCTTGAATGTATGTATTAATTTCATTTTGTATTTGTAATGTTTTATTGCAGCAAACTTCACTTTCTTATTTGCCTCAACTTCAAGTTTCACAAAACTATCTTACAATGTCTACTTCAGCTTCTAGACCCCCCATTAGAAAGGACCCTGCTTGGAAATATCACGAGGATTTTCCAGGGCAAGGAAAGGGGCAAACAAAATGTACATTTTGCAAAACAATATTGCATGGAGGTATATATAGACTGAAATACCATATTTTTGGTGTGCGTGGACATGATGTCGAACCATGCCTAAAAGCAATCCCTGAGGCTGTACGTGATTGTTATGTAATGGTTGAGGAAATTGAAAGGAAAAAGAAACAAAAGAAGGATCGAGCGGCCATTGGGAGAGAGGCAACTTTAGGAAGAGGGACATAGTTAGGTTGTGTTGGAGGCCCTTCTTCCTTACCTCCATATCGTCCCACTCAGTTTGCTACTGCTAGTGTTGGTGCTTCCGCTTCTACTTCTGTAAGTGGCAATGCCACTGCCACTTCTCATGTTCCTAGCACTGGTAGTTGTAGTCGGAGTGTTAGCATTGGACCTAGGAATCATAAATCTAGGTTGAATACCTTCTTTGTGCCTCACACTACTCCTATGTCCCAACAGTCACTTGAGAGCATGGGTTGGAACAAGGAGGTCCATGATGCCGCTAAAATAGCAGTTGGTAGGTTTTGGGTCTACGGTAGTGTTCCAATCTTTACAGCCAAGTGAATGTTTTATGTTTGATTGTTTTAATTTTTATACTTTGATTCTTCATTTTATTTTTTCTCGTACATTGTACATACTTAACTTATCTCATTTAATTTATTTGTGACAGGTCTCATTATTGGCAAGAAATGGTTGATGCCCTTACCATATGCGAGGCGGGGTTCAAAGCCCCTTCTGAGTCTGATTTGAGGGGACCCATTTTGACTCAATTGGTGAATGATGTGAAGAAGGAATTAGGTGAATAACGCCAGATATGGAGCACTAAAGGTTGCACCATCATGGCTGATGGTTGGACGGATAAGAGAAATATAACTCTCCTTAATTTTCTTGTTTTTTCTGCAGGTGATTGATTAATTTTAGTTTCATTTAGTCATTAATTTTTTATTTTTTATTTAATGATTTATTGAATGATAATTGATCTTGGTTTTTTTGGTTTTTTTTTCAAGGGGCACCATTTTCATCAAGTCCTTTGATGCCTCCACCCATTGCAAGAATGCCACCTACCTATGTGAGCAGATAGAGGAGGTGATTGATGAGGTGGGTGAGGAGAACGTGGTATAGGTGGTGACCGACAATGCAGCAAATTATGTTGCTGCAAGTAAACTTTTGATTGCAAACTAATTTTGTTTGCAAATTAATTACTATTTTGTAACTTCATTAATTACAATGCAACAAATTATGTTGCTGCAGGTAGACTATTGATGGGGAGGCACCCATCTATAGTTTGGACTCCATGTGTCGTCCATTGCATTGACCTCATGTTGGAGGATATTGGAAAACTCCCATGGGTCAAGAGATGTGTAGAAAAGGCGAGAAATGTGTGCAAATTTGTATATAATCATTCATGGGTGTGGACTCTTATGAGACAATACACAAAGCAAAAGGAGTTAGCTCGTCCAAGAATCACAAGATTTGCCACAAACTTCATCACATTGCAGTCCATGCTTCGTTGTAAGTCAGCCTTGAGATGTATGATTGTTGGTGAGGAGTGGTCTTCCTCATCCTATGCTGCCACCCCTGCAGGGAAAGATATGGCAGACTGCATTTTTTATGAAAGAGACTTTTGGATCCCTTGTGATGAGATAGTGAAGGTAATTTTTTTATAAATTCTACAATTTAACTTTTTGTTTTATAACTTCTTCATCATATTCTCTTATTTGCTCATTTTTCTAAATTACACAATATTTTCAATTTTGCAGTTTGTTAAGCCCTTGGTGGTTTTGTTGCGAGTTGCAGATGGAGAAAAGCCCGCAATGGGATACATATATGAGGGCATGGATAGGGCGAAGGAGGGCATCAAATTCGTCTATGAAGGAGATGAGAGCAAGTATGGTCCCATTTGGGAGATCATTGATAAGAGATGGCATCATTAGTTTCATAGGCCCATCCATGCAGCAGCCTATTATCTAAATCCGGCATTCCATATATATCCCTACTTTCAAGGCTGATGTGGAGGTCCTTAATGGGCTATCCTTGATCATGGAGAAGATGGCACCTGCTGGTACTACTCAGACAGAGCTTATTCGAGAGCTACAATTGTTCTCAAATGCATAAGGGGAGACCTTCTCTCATCCTATCGCCAAAGAAAGTAGGACAACTATGATGCCAAGTAAAAATAAATTGTAAGGCTTAATTTTAGTTTTATTGTATATTGTTAAATGTGTTTAAATGAGTTTATGAGTGAGACTAATTTTATTTATTTTTCTCATTTCAAACTTAGATAATTGGTGGAGATTTTTTGGCCCAATGACACCAAATATTCAGAAGTTGGCTACTCGAATCTTGAGCCAACCATGCAGTGCATCTGGTCGTGAGCGCAATTGGAGTATGTTTGAGCACATACACTCCAAGAGGAGCAATAGATTATCTGTAGAGAAGATGAATGATCTCGTCTTTGTTCACTACAACCTTCGCCTGAGAATGAGAAAGAATGAATTAGCTAACATCTCTCCTATCATTCTAGATGAGGTTGATCCTGATGTAGAGTGGGCCATTGAGACAGATCGTGCGGCTATCTTTAGTGATGATGACACTAATTGGATCGACTAGGTAGATATAGAGGTTGCGGTTGTAGCCATGGCAGAGGAGGAGCGGAGAGCACGAGCAGAGACAGGAGATTCAGAGGCAGATACTGATAGTGACACAAATGTTCTTGATGTTGGTGAGCATGGCATGGTGTCACGAGGAGCGGCTAGGGCTGCCGAATCAGCCAGGACCTACCTTAGACGCCTTCGCAGGGGATCGGGGCTAGAGGGTGCATGCTCCTCTGAGCCATAGGCTTGTAGTTGTATTTACCTTTGGTATTTGTATGGAACATTTGATGATGATCATATGATGACATGGATTTTTTATTCCATGAGTTTTGTAATATTGTATACATTTGACAATATTTATATATCTATGTTTGTTATTTCCTTCAACTACAATTTGCGTTTATGCTTATGTGATTGATGTATACTTGTGTATGTAATCAAATGATCCGAGTTTGATGATGTTATTGTGTCTTTAAGGTGTATTCAATAAAGGGTGCATGAAACAAGTTTTAAATCTTTAAAAATCTCTAAATTTCTTGAGTTTTTTACTTTCCCAAGTCCAGCCGAGTCTGACTCCGAGTCCCGAGTCCGAGATGAGTCCGAGTCCGAGTCCGAGTCCGAGTCAAACATCCACTCAAGGAGGAAGATCCATTCTTGTTCTTCCCACCTCTCTTTCTAAGGAATCCGTTGATATTGCTAAAGAAGTCAGGAAGAGGGCTCAATGTTCTGAGGAGTGGGTGGAGGATTTTTTCATTGTAGCCAAAAAATTTATCGAGGACTTGGCTCGCCTTCATTCTCGACTCCTTACCCTCTTAAATAGGCTAGAAGTGGCAGATAGTTCATGGAAGGATGTACACATTTATCAGGACCTGACTATTCTGCGGGCCAGAGCATTGATGAGAGTTCCTAAGAAGACACTGATAGATGGGAGGGTGATCCAAGAGAATGAAATTTATGACTTCCCGCAATGATTTTGTGTCGTCTACACTGGAAGGGAAGCCTTTGAAAGATTCAGCATGGAGTCTTTGACTTTGAAAGACTCAATTAGAAGGGTACAGGAGGAAATCCTCAACACAGTTGAGGCATTATTCGCAAGAGGGTTGGATGAAGATGGAGTGATAGTGAATTACTTGAGGGACCAGTTACATGAATTCTTCTTTGTGGAATCATTTTCCAAGGCACATCTAGAAAATGTTTCCTTATTTTCCAACACAATGCGGAGGACACGGGAAATGGTAGCAAAATGGGAGAAGTTTTTCTCCAAGAGTGAGGAGGAAATTTCCTTGATAGAGTTCAAGATGGAGAGTGTGCCAAGTGTCTCCGTAGGAGAATTGGAGGCCGTTGTCACCAAGTTCATTGCTTATGCCATTAATGAGCGAGATAAAGGTCGTCCATTTTTGGACGAGGATCTTCTGACCGAATGACATAGTGGCATATTTATTTCAAGAATATTTGACTGGGTGGTGACTGGGTCAACGCACGTTGAGATAGTGGAGCATCTTCTTGCATGTAGCCGTCGCATTTATGGCATCATGGTTGATTCTTGCATGTAGCCATCGCATTTATAAAATGATGGGCATTTATGGCAGCATGGGCGATTTTGCATGGAGGAAAATTTATTGCATATTGGGCAAATTTGATGAAAGTGGTGCATTTAATGCACAAGTGGATGCCATTTTGGGCATGTAGGAATTAATTTTATATGAGCATAGTGGGCATTTAATGAATATTCCCACCTTGTTGCATCATGTGGGGGAATCTTTTAGGGCAAACCCTAATTAGGGTTTTGCATGTAGCCAAGGTTTGAAGCCTATATAAAGGGGTGATCCCCCCTCATTTGTAAGGAGGAGAGATTTCTTTTGAGATTGTTGCAATACGTTGTTGAAGCTGTAAACTTAATACATTGTTCAATTTGATCGTGTATACTTGTTCTGTTTTGCAACTTGCATGATCTCGCTTTCTTCACATTAGAGTAGATTTGCTTTCAGTACTTAGATGAACGGGATTGATGAGATTGTTTGTAGTGAAATCCTTGCTCATACCTTTTGTTAGTAGTTGACTGTTATTAACTTTGTAAGGTTAGTCTAAACCTTTTCACATTGAAACTTAACTTCGATCATCGAGTGGTTATTGTTCATTGATGGTGTTCTGAAAAATATTTTGCACAACCTTTGAAGATTGCACCGCCTTTGTCTAGTTGTACGAAGTTGGCGAATCAAAGTTTGGTTGATTTCACTCAAGCAATCATTGTCTCTTTGTTCTTAGTTTTAGTAAAGCTTTTCTAATCCCTTCCCTTTTTATTTTCTGCATATTTCAACCCAAAAATCCTAAAAAGAGCTTTTCATTGACAAATCATTCGTGAATCGAATTCCTTGAAGGTTACAAAATGGTTTAAATCTTCTTCAAGTGTGTGTAAATCCCCTTGGATTACCAGCATATCACATTGAGCCTACTGAGTCACGTCCATTGCATATAGGAGCCTTGGAGTCGATTGTCTGAACTTACTGCAATCTTAGCATACAATCGTACTTTGATCAAGAGAGAGTAAAGTGATCGTTGGGCAACTTTATTTTGTGTTAGACGCCGTCATTAAAAACATGTCAATAAATCCTTTGTGGATTCTTAGGCCTCACTAGATGTTACTATTAGAATATTTAATTATATTTTAGTCACCTATATTTAGTTCCTTGTTTAATGGTCATTTAGCTTTTTAGTTAATTAGCTTTTAAGCTTTATTTAGCATTTAGCTTTTTCTTTTTAATTAATTAGCTTTTAAGCTTTATTTAGCATTTAGCTTTTTCTTTTTAGTTAATTAGCTTTTAAGCTTAATTTAGTTTTTAGCTCTTTAATCTTTTACTTTAACGTTATGTTCTAATTATAGAACATCGTCTTGTAACCTCTATATATACGTGTGTATATCGTTCAATGTAATTATCTGATTATTGAATCATTCATTCAATTTATTTTTCATGGTATCAGAGCATGGAAATTAAAAATTTCGAAAATTTTTATTATTAAAATTTTTTCGAAGTTTTTTTTTGAAGAGATTTTTTTAAAACTTTTTTTTTTTTTAAAAGATTTTTTTCTCTTCCTGGGCAGTTTTTTTTTGCAGGTTGAAAATTTTCCTAGGGTTTCTGCAATTTTCAACTAGGGTTTTGACCTTTCTGTTCAAGTCGAAATTTTATTTTGGTTGCAAATTCTTGGTGGGTTTTTTGAGAGCTCAATTGGGTCGTCATCAATTTTTTCTACTTGCATCGTTTTTCGTGCCTCGATTTTTGAGCTGTCAGATCTACATTTTGTTTTCAAATTCTTGGTGGGTTTTTTGAGAGCTTTTTTGGGTAGGTCTCGGATTTTTCTGGGTGCCTCATTTTCCATGCCTCGTTCACAATTTCTGCTATTTCTGTGGACGTTGGGATTTTTGCTGTTTTTTTGGCACCATTTATATTGTTTTAAGTGTGCAGAAAATTTTAATTTTTGGATTTCTTCCAAACCTCGAAATTTGTGCCAGAATTCTCCTATAGGGTTTCAATTTTTTCAGTTGTTTCTATTCTGATTTTTTTTAAATCAGATTCTTCTGTCTCTTGCTTTCACTTAGTTGACCTCGATCAACCTCGATTTTCATGATGGCATCATTAACCAACATCATGTTGGAACACAATCAAAAGTTCAACGGCCGCAACTACAACACCTGGAAACAGCATATGCTTACCATCTTTGAGTATCGTTGCCTTGATCAGCTTGTTTTGGGCAAGGAATCTCGTCCTACAACAGCAGGTGATGATCAAGACAAACATGATGTGAAGAATTGGGAGGCTGTCATGCTTATCAAACTCTCCGTCACAGATGATCAACTCCCACAGGTGCCTTCAAGTAAAACAGCAAAAGAGATCTGGGATCTTTTGAAGGATCTTCATGAAACGTCCGACAAGAGCCGAGCTTTCTTTCTAAAGAATATGTTGTCTCCTATCATGATGGATGAGAAGTCATCTATCCAGGCACATCTTACAAAGATCAAGGACATCCGTGATCAATTAGAAGCTATAGGCCGAACCATGGTGGAAGAGGATATGGTAGTGATCACGCTGAAAAGCCTTCCCAGATCCTACGAGCATTTCATTGATACGCTCAATATCTCCTCTACTAGTGTTGATTTGAAGTTTCCTGATCTTTGCAACAAGCTGCTCCAACAGGATCGATGGAAGCAGTTGTTTGGAAGTAGCGCTAGTTCATCCACTGAACAGGCTTTCACAGCCTCAGCTTCGCATAAGTACAAGGGTAAAGCTTCGTCCTTCCAACAGAAAGGACAAGGTCAAGGTCAACCTCAGCAGTCTTCCAAAAAGAAGAGCTTACAGTGTTCCTACTGTCATATATATGGCCATTTGGTGAAAGATTGCCGAAAATTGATAGCATCCCAACAATCCAAACAGGGAGTGTCCAAGCAGAAAGCCAATTCTACCACGCATCCTGATCAGAAGGAATCTGCCTTCTATGCGTTCATGGCCCAAACCTCCTCTGATGATGTTCAATCATCAACCTAGTACATTGACTCTGGAGCCTCTCGACATTTCACACATCGTCAAGATTGGTTTACAGAGTACATGCCTTTCACTGATTTCGTGATCTTTGGTGGAGGTGAATAGTATACTGTTGTCGGCAAGGGCAACGTTCAGATTTCATCTGGTGGGAGGGATTTAATATTCCTCAATGTATACTTTGTACCTGGTATGAAGCTCAATCTACTGTCAGTCAGTCAGATTATGCAGCATTCACCACAACTGGATGTCGTCTTCGGGTTGCACAAGTGCAGCATTGTTGACAACGAGACTCGCACTACAATTGCAGTTGGTATTGAGGATCATGGTCTTTATAGACTTGTTGATTCTACTAGTTCTCAGGAGCTCGCCATGGCAGCTAGGAGTACTTCCATCAGCACTCTTTGGCATCAGCGATATGGGCATCTCAATGTCCACTATCTCTCTCAGTTGGTTCGAGAGGATCTAGTCGTAGGATTACCTGAGATTCAAACTCAGAATCATGGAGTTTGTGGAGCGTGTCAAGCTGGAAAGCAGCATAGGACTCCATTTTCAGATGGAGACGCTTGGAGAGCATCCAAGGTCTTGCAACTCGTTCATGCAGACATTTGTGGTCCCATGAACACTCCATCAGTCACTGGATGCAGGTATTTTCTATTATTTGTTGATGATTTCAGCAGACGCATGTGGGTTTATTTTCTTAAGCAGAAATTAGAGATGTTCACCATGTTTCAAACGTTTAAGGCCTTAGTGGAAAAAGAGTCTAGCTGTTAGATAGTCACTCTTCGGTCCGACAATGGAGGGGAATTTTGTTCTACAGAGTTCACCAACTTTTGTGCATCACATGGCATTAAGCATTAGCTTACCACACCTTACACCCCACAGCAGAACGGTGTTGTTGAGCGCAGGAACCGTACAGTCATTGAGATGGCTCGGTCTATGTTGGAGCATAGAAATGTTCCAAAACACTTTTGGGCGGAAGTGGTCTTCACTTCAGTCTACCTTCTGAACCGGTCTCCCACAAAGGTCGTTAAGAAGATGACTCCAGAGGAAGCTTGGTCTGGCAAGAAGCCCAAAATCAGTCATTTGAAAGTTTTTGGCTCTACAGCTTATGTTTGGATTCCAGATGCCACGCGGACCAAACTGGATCCAAAGAGTCAAAAATTGATGTTCATCGGCTACAGTGACAACCACAAGGCATATCGGCTAGTTGATATAGACACTAATCACCTCATATGCAGTTGAGATGTAGTATTTGATGAAGAAAGAGGGCCTTTTCAGCCTTCCTCTCCTGATTTGAGCACTGAGGATCACCCTCCAAAGGCTGTAAGTATGGGTGTTCATCTTCCCTTAGCTCCACTTGATGGGAGGGATTTAGTTGACTCTGAAGTTGTGGGGTCCCCCAAGCATGACATTGCACCCCCTGACTTTCCTCAAGATCTTCTCGATCCACATCCAGAGGAGCTTGCTCCAGATATTCCAAGCACTCTTCATCCTGCAACAGATGTTGGTACTTCTACTCTCTGGCCTAAGTGGTGGGCCAAGACCATTGGTGATCTTCATGATGATGAGCTCATTGAGGGTAGATCTGTTCGAGGTAAGAGCCAACAACACACAGTTAATTTTGCTCTTATGGCCAACATTCACAGTATTTATGAGCCTCAAACATATACAGAGGCTAAAGGTGTACCTGAATGGGAAAAGGCTATGGCAGCGGAGCAACATAGTCTTCTGAAAAACAACACTTGGGTATTGTCTGATCTTCCTCCAGGAAAGAAGCCCATTGGCTGCAAATGGGTGTTTAAAGTCAAGTATAAAGCTGATGGAAGTCTTGATAAGTACAAGGCTCGATTGGTGGCAAAAGGGTTTTCACAAAAGGAGGGCATCGACTATGAAGAGACATTTGCTCCCACAGCCAAGATGAGTACCATTAGGCTTGTCCTCGCTCTCTCAGCTCAATTTGGATGGAAAGTCCATCAAATGGACGTCAAGAGTGCCTTTCTCAATGGTGATTTGCAGGAAGAAGTCTACATGATGCAGCCTCCAGGTTTCAAGGTTGCCGGTAAGGAACACTAGATATGTAGACTAGTCAAATCACTCTATGGCCTCAAACAGGCTCCTCATGCATGGTACATCAAAATTGATAAGTACTTGATTGATCAAGGCTTTCAAAGGAGTCCTTCAGATCCCAATTTGTATGTCAAACATACTAGTGATGATATTCTATTTCTAGTAGTCTATGTTGATGATCTCATCATTACTGGCAATGCAGCACATCTGATCATGCAAGTCAAACAGAATTTGTGTCAGCATTTTGATATGACAGATTTGGGACTTCTCCATTATTGTCTCAATGTAGAGGTTTGGCAGACTGATAGCCACATATTCATTTCTTAGTCAAAGTATGCCAAGAGCCTATTAGATAAGTTTTGAATGCAAGATTGTAAACTTGCATCTACACCTATGGAGATAGGGCTCAAATTATCAGCCAAATCAGATTCACCTGTAGTGGATGAGTCTTCATTCAGGCAACTAGTGGGCAGCCTCATCTATCTCACTGCAACTAGACCTGACATCAGTTATGTTGTGAGCTATATTTCTCGCTTCATGTCAGCCCCAAAAGTTGAACATTGGGTTGCAGCGAAGCATGTGCTTAGATATGTGAAGGGCACTCCTGATTTTGGCATTCTGTACAGCAGAAGCAAAGATCCTAGGCTGGTTGGTTTTACAGACTCAGATTAGGCAGGTTGTGTTGATGACAGAAAGTCAACTTCTGGGTATGTTTTCAGCTTGGGTACAGGTGCAGTCACATGGACCAGCAAGAAGCAACAGGCAATAGCTCTTTCCTCGACCGAAGCAGAGTATCGGGGAACTGTTAAGGCAGCATGTGAGGCAATTTGGCTACGTAGGATGCTTGCAAACATGCAAATGTCTCAACTAGGACCTACTCCCTTGTTTTGTGATAATCAAGGGGTTCTAAAATTAGCCAAAAATCCAGTCTTCCATGAGCAAACAAAGCATGTGGAGCTTCATTGTCATTTCATCTGCCAGCATGTTGAAGATGGATCAGTGATACTGCAGTACATTCCTTTAGAAGATCAAACTGCAGATATCCTCACCAAGTCCTTGAGCCCGGCAAAGTTTCTCAAATTTAGAGGGCAGCTTGGTGTGATGGATAGCATGACCATTAAGGGAGGGTATTAGAATATTTAATTATATTTTAGTCACCTATATTTAGTTCCTTGTTTAATGGTCATTTAGCTTTTTAGTTAATTAGCTTTTAAGCTTTATTTAGCATTTAGCTTTTTCTTTTTAATTAATTAGCTTTTAAGCTTTATTTAGCATTTAGCTTTTTCTTTTTAGTTAATTAGCTTTTAAGCTTAATTTAGCTTTTAGCTCTTTAATCTTTTACTTTAACGTTATGTTCTAATTATAGAACATCGTCTTGTAACCTCTATATATACGTGTGTATATCGTTCAATGTAATTATCTGATTATTGAATCATTCATTCAATTTATTTTTCAGTTACTACTAATTTGTAAAATATTATGGCAAGATTGTTGTCCTTCTCATAGCCATATAGAAAAAAGATTTCTTCTAGTGGTCTTCAACTATAAAAGTAACATTTGATCTACTTAAAGGGGCTATGTGCACCACACCACTTTTTTCTATGTTGGATTTCTCCAAAACATGTCATTGAAAGTGATACTTTGGTTTCTAGATTGGGTTTTGTTCTCATGCAAGAAGGGCAATCCCTTGCCTTCACTAGTAAGGTACTAACTAGCAAAAATCTCGCCCATTCTATGTATGAGAAGGAGATGTTAGCTATTCTTTAAACAGTCAACAAATGTCACCAGTACATTGTTGGATGACACTTCTACATTAAAATTGATGGGAACAGTCTCAAATCTCAAGTATTATTCAGACCAACAAGTTTCCTCTCTAGAGAAACAAAAGTGGGGTTGGGGTATGACTATGAGATAACCTACAAGAAAGGAGATGATAATGTGGTAAAAAATGCAATATCATGTCAATTTGAGGACCATCGTACTCAAACTGCTTTATCAATGTCCATGTCTACTTGGCTAAATGATTATGTCTGCTTTATCAGTCTAGGCTAGGAGCCCCAAGCACACGAGAGGTGTGGCTTAAGGGGGGGTGTTGGTGTTGGAAATAAGCCTTTACAAATGAGGAGCCAGGGCTTATATAGTGCCCACAATACAATTCAATGGCTCAGATCAATTTGAGATGAATGGCCGAGATTTTACAATAAAAACCCTAATTAGGGTTTGTTACAACAAACTCAATTCTGACCAATGAAATAATTGCATTATTCGGACACATGTCTTCTTTGGAATATTCGACCAATGGATAACCAAGGTAGGTACATCGAAGTTAGTGCCATCTTTGATGAGTCAGGTACATTGAATCTGGACAAGCTGAGGTGGACCAATCCGACTGGAGGAGTGATGACTGGGATGCCACCTTGTCTGACACTTGCAACTTGGTAGATATTCAATTTGAAGATGCTGAGAAGCTAACTTTAATTAACTCTTCTGAAACTGTCTGCTTCTTCAACGAACCCTTGCTTTAACCTCCTTTGTCTTCGATGTGCAGGATGGATGGTGTACCTTTCCTTGGAATGCTGGACTGGAAGATGTCGTCCCTGATGATGCTAGATTGGAGAAGGTCGTCCTTGTTGATGCTGGACTGGAGAAGGTCGTCCTTGTCTTGGCCTGGTCTTCTTTTAACTGCAAGACAAACCAAAAGATGATTAAGGACACATAATAAATCCATTTCAACATAGCATTTTCTACCTTAAATCATCAACAAGAAGATGTTAAAATGAAGCTTGCTCAATATTCTCTCCAGGGACAGGCCCTATAAGAATTTCGCCCTGGACCCTCTGGAAGGGTCAGGAGCGAAATTTGCATTCCTGGCTCAAATTGTTCTCACTTTGCAACTGTACTTTCTTAGATACATGCCCAAGGACGCCCTCATTCTCAACCAACACCAATCTTGATGCAAATTTCGGGCAAAAGAGGTTTTTAAGAATTTCGCTTTGGACCCTTTGGAAGGGTCAGGAGCGAAATTCACCTTTTAGGACAAAATCTATCATGTTTCCACTCCAAAATACCTTCCAAGGTAAGCACACACTAGTTTTCCTTCCTCCAGAGCCCAGGGATCCATGCCTTGACCTCTATCATGAGCAATTTGAGTGAAATTGGGAATTTCGCTCTGGACCCTCTGGAAGGGTCAGGAGCGAAATTCCTGTTTTAGGCTTATTCCTCCATCTTCTTCACTTTCAATTTATCTTGCAAGTCTTAAATAACCTCCCTCCAGTCTTTTCATGCCTTAGGAATCAAAATCCTATCTTGACACAAAGGGGAAATAGCGATTTTGATGAATTTCGCTTTGGACCCTTTGGAAGGGTCAGGAGCGAAATTCACTTTTTGCTTGCCCATTCACACCCAATTTGACTTGCTTCACTTCATCTCCTCTGGATTCCCTCACATTGAATTCATTTCCTAGCTTGGCAACATTGGTTTGATCTTCACAAGGCCTAAAAGGTCAAATTCGCTCAAAAACCTAGCCAGGGATAGGACCTATCCAGAATTTCGCTCTAGATCCTTTGGAAGGGTCAGGAGTGAAATTCTCATTTTAGCTCAAAATTCACACTTTTGATGGTCAAACATCTTTCCATGGCATTCCAAATAGCTTCTCTCACCCTAGTCTAAGCTTGACTTAGCACAAAATTTGGAGAAAAGGATAGTTTTAGTGTTTTTCACTCTGGACCCTTTGGAAGGGTTAGGAGCGATTTTCAAGTTTTGAGCATGTTCCTCCATCCTTTCAACTTCAATTCACCTCCAAGACTAAGGACACATTGCCTCACTCCTATCTAGGCCATAAAAATCAAAATTTTTACTTGTCTTGCAAAGAAAGTAGGTGATCCTAGGATTTTCGCTCTGGACCCTTTGGAAGGGTCAGGAGCGAAATCCTTGGTTTGCGCTAATTTCCATCATTTTTCAACATCAATTAACTTTAAAAGGCAAGAACATGTCTCCTTGCACCCATCCAAGCCATGAAAACCTAACGTTTGACTAGACTTGCAAGGAAAATAGGTGATTTTAAGATTTTCGCTATGGACCCTTTGGAAGGGTCAAGAGCAAAATTCACTTTTCGGCTCAATTCCTTCGAATTTGATAATCATTGATAAGTCAAATTCATTCCTAAGGACCTCTCCCATCAAAACTCACCTTAGTTAGCACTAGGCTTGGCACAAAATTGGGAAAAAAGGTGGTTTTGAGAAAATTCGCTCTGGACCCTTTGGAAGGGTCAGGAGCGAAAATCTCATTCTTGACTTGATCCTTCATCTTTTCAACTCCAATCTTCTCTAGAAGGTAACTAAACATCATTCTCATGCAAGGAACAAAGTCTTAAGCCTAAGCAAGGTCAAAAAGGTAGGCTTGTAAGGAATTTCGCTATGGACCCTTTGGAAGGGTCAAGAGCGAAATTCACCTTCTTGGCTAGAATCCTTCATTTTTTCAAAGCTTACAAACATTTCCAAAGTCCAAACATGTCCACTCTTCCCCTCAAGATGCCTTGCAAATCAAAATTTGGTCAAACTAGGGAGGAAATGAGCCTTAGGAGGATTTTCGCTCTGGACCCTTTGGAAGGGTCAGGAGCGAAAATCACAATTTGGGCTTGATTGTTCATTTTTCAAACTTCAATTTTCTCCTGGAGGCAAATATAGATTGCTTTCCATCTAAGGAGCAAGGTTTCAAGCTAAAACAAGGGAGCAAATGAAGTATATAATGAATTTCACTCTGGACCCTTTGGAAGGGTCAGGAGCAAAATTCTCTCCTCGGCAAAAACTTGATTTTCTAAAGCATCCCACTCCCTCTCAGGGCAAGAACATACTAAATCCTCCTTCATCATGCCAACGCCTAGCCAAAACGAGGAAGAAAACAAGAGATATAAGGATTTTCGCTCTGGACCCTTTGGAAGGGTCAAGAGCAAAAATCATGTTTTGACCTTGATTCTTGATTTTTCAAACTCTAATCTTCCTTGGGAGACAAACATAGACTACTTTCCTTTCATTTCCACCTTGGTCCTGACTTTGGCTAAAAGAAAAATGAGTGTTTTCAAGAATTTCGCTCTGGACCCTTTGGAAGGGTCAAGAGCGAAATTCCTAATCTTGGCCAAAATCCTTCACATTTTCACATCCCATCACCTCAAAACTAGAACGTTGGTCTAAACAAGGGAGAAAATGAGGTTTTCAAGAATTTCGCTCTAGACCCTTTGGAAGGGTCAGGAGCGAAATTCCTACTTTAGGCTAATTTCCATCATTTTGTCACCTCAAATCTCCTCTCAAAGACATATGTGCATCAAAACCTTCCCATCACGCCCCAGAAGTCAACAAACTTGGTCATGTCAAAGAGAAAAGTGGAGAAAAATGAATTTCACTCAGGACCCTTTGGAAGGGTCAGGAGCGAAAATCATCCTTGGGCTCAAATCCTAACTTCATTTTCACATTTCCTCATTCAAACAAGCGTTTTTACCTTCATTCAAGCCTAGGAATGCGTTAGTTCTAGGTTTTGGTCAAAGTAGAATGTCTTATGGAGAATTTCGCTCTGGACCCTTTGGAAGGGTCAGGAGCGAAATTTGACATTTTGGTCTCTCTGTCAGGGTCATTTTATGGAATATAACATTTAAGTATAAGTCACTTATACTTTAAGTTATATTCCATATATACTGTCAGGATGTTTGAGAGTGGTTTCGGACCTCCAAGAGTTATATTGCAAAATCTAGTTTTTGGAGGATTCTTCAGTTTTCCAGACTTAGTCAAATTTCAGGATCAGGACATTCCAAACTTAGCCAAATTTCAGGATCAGGACATTCCAGACTTAGCCAAATTTCAGGGCATTTGAAGATCAGGATGACATTCCAGACTTAGCCAAATTTCAGGGCATTTGAAGATCGGGATGACATTCCAGACTTCATCACTCACCAACTTGACCTAGCTCGGACCTTCAAGAATGATACTCACTCACCAAGCAAGACACAATTAGCAACAAGAGCAAAACCAGGCCCTAAGGAAGACTTTCAAAGAAACCCTAATTCTGGGGCCCCAAAGACTCACCTCGGCTCAAACAGAGCCTGCCATCCTAGTGATCCCCCTGGCAGCACTCAAAATGCAAAGGCTAACAAACAAAACCCTAAAAGACCTAGAAAACAAATCCCAGAAAGCAAAAAAAGTAGGGGTCCCCATTTGCAATGGGGTGATGTGTGACTACGTCACAACACTACTGTAATTCTCAATTAAGTTATATGATCATTATTATAGTCTCATATAGGTAGTTAAGTGGGCTTGAGTAATATCCAAGGCATAAGTAGGGTATGTATAGGAGCTAGTAATTAGTTTGTGATCATCATATTGCAAATTGTGTCCTCATTAGAGATATTGGAGGTTTCCCCCCTTGAAGTAGCTTAATATTTTGAACTATTATCAATTATTCGTAGCACATTTCTTAAAATATTCTTCTTTTGTGAAAGTTATTTCATTACAAAATTTTGCAACAAATTGGTTCAATTGCGTACAAGTTAGATCTTCCTCCCTTCTCCAAGCTCCACCTAGTTTTCCATGTTTCTTGTTTGAAGAAAGACCTTGGTCAACATATCCATACTCAATTTGCATTACCTAAGTTGGATATAGAGGGTTCTATGCTCTTGACACTAGAGTCTATCCTTGAGTGACATTCACAGCATCTGCAACCACACCATCACTAAAGTCCTCATCCAATGGCATGGCATGTAACCAGAAGATGCAATTTGGGAACCTCTTTTACAATTGCAACAATAATTTCCTCATCTCAGCTTTGAGGACAACACTTTTTAAGGGGCATAACATGTTAGGACCTACAATCCTAACTATTTCTTCTTAAGTAATTACTTTTGTGTTAATGTATAATTAATAAAATGCATTGGATTCATATTCTTTGTAAGTCATCCCTTTGCTAAACTAGTTATCCCACATGCTAAGTAGGTAATAACTCTCTTGGGTAGAATTAGAATAAATAGAGTGCTATGCTAGTATTATGGGTATCCATGAATTATATTGTATTGAGCATTTCTCCAAAGAGGTTGCCCCCTTGAAGCTTCAAGCCCTACGATATTAAATACTTTGATTTTATCAAATCAATACAATATTGTTCATTGTGTTTTAATTCAGCTTTCATTTTCTATATTTTGTAAATTTAGTTAATTTGTTGCATGTAGCACCATTATCCAATGTTCTCATAGAGAACCAAGAGGGCTAAGCGTTTGTGAAAATTATTCCAAGAGATTATGACCAAATATGGAGAGTAATAATTATGATTAATACTTTTGATCTATGGGTACACTTCAAGTAATGAGCAAGCCACCCTCCATGAGGTCAAGGAAAGCAATATGTGGCTACAAATAAATAAAGGAGCTAAGAATCCATGAGAAATTTTCTAGAGGGCAATTAGATATGGAGAGTCAACATTAGAATTAAATGTCTTCAATTTATGGGTATTGTTCAAGACTTCAAGTACTAAGAACACCACACCCTATGAGATCAAGGATGGCAATTTGGGCACTAATAAGGTTTTTTGGAAATTTATTCTAAATTTTTTCATCCAACTTAGTCAAGGAGGTGATGAATTACATATATATGAACAATGAGGTGGAAGGGACCTAGTTGAGCAATGACTTAGACAATCTATGGGTATGATTCAAGTACAACAAACAACACACCTTGTGAGATTAGGGATGGCAATATGGGCACTAATGAGTAAAGCATATTTGAAATTTAATCTAAATTTTTTATCCAACTTAGTTGAGGGAGTGATGACTTGAACATATGAACAATGAGGTGGAGGGGACCTAACCTATTTCCCTAACAAGAACATGGATCCAATTTTTTAACAGTAATACTGCAAGAGCACGATATGTTAAGGGTCTAAGATTTCTTTAACTGTAAAGGATCTAATTAGATAGACTATGAGAATCTCCAAGGGTGGGCTGAGGTTTTGATGCAAGAGTATGTGTGTATAAAGATTATCCATAAACTAGGGTGGTCATTCCACATGCTCAGTCATCACCGAACAAACCTAATGAGAAGAACTCAATCAACTACCTCAAGATGAACTCAAACTAACATAAGTATATTCAACTCAATGCAACATTTAAAGTACCACTCATAAATGCAGAAATAAACAATTATGTAACACAAAAAAAATTACAAAAACAAGGTAACACAAGAGAAACCCTCTAATAAGAATAAAACACCAGGAAGAGTGAGGGCCTACTCCTCGTACCTCTAATCCATAGTATAGCAAAAGTGTTTATATTGTCTCTTGGGCTTTACAAAGGTCTGCCTTCATACTGTGAGTTCCAACATCTCCACACTTTGTCTTGAAGATGACATAACCTGCAGCAATTCTTCATCGATAAAAAGATGTTATCAACTAGCAACACAATGCTCAAAACCAGCTAATTCAAACATCCACTCTCTCTCAAATGAGTTTGGATTGGTTGCACTAACCCCACTTGTTCAATAATGAGTTACCCCTCTGCCCAAACACAATAGTAATGGCCACTCAACGGATTCCACAATCGGAAAGGTAAGCTACAGATGTTTAACAACCATCATGGCTGCTACAAGCTCCCACACACAAGTTCTTGGATCTTCATTCAAGATGCTAATCATTGTCATGTTTCAGCGCTATGCAATAGTCTGAATAATGGCCTCCTGATCACCAAAAACAAGAGTACCCTCTCCTTTTTACTTGTCTTAAATTATTTTACATTACGTATGGCATAATAAAGCCTTACATTCCCATGGGAATATGAAACATTAGGAAATAGAGTGCCAAATGACACTTTTTTTGGCTATTTTTAACAGATTGTGACATTTCAAATCATTTAATTCTACTGCATATCAATTTGTTATGACACAAGGAAAAATGATTGTGTCAAACCAAGAACCCTACAAATGGACCCAATCATTTCCTATAGATCAAACACAGCCCATAGAAGTCAAAGTACACCCTTATCAGACTTGCAGCAAGTCTGAAAAGTCTGAAATTTTTTTGTAACGGCAAAAAATGAGGCCTGTATCCGGCCTATCACTAGCATAAAATTCCTCTTCTAGATGCCATAACTTTTGCATATGGACTTGAAATGAAGTTCTGTTTGTTTTGAAATCACGCAACTTTTCAAGAGGAATTTAAATATGCAAACACTTTCAGGTCTTGGCACCATATGAGGTTTGCCTTTAGTTTTGAACAGACTTGCAATTTATGAGTCTCACAGTGATCCCCAATGGTCCATCTTCTTGGACTGTGATGCTTTCTTCTTGCTTAAAGCATTTCCCTTTTCCTCATTTGTGCCCAGATTGAAAGAGGAATAGTCCCCAAGGTCATTAGAACAAAAACAGGAAACCTGCAGCACTATTGTAGGTAAACTTGCAGCATTATGAAACACTTGCAGTACTGTTTCAGGCAGTGTTCCACAGAAACGCGTTTCCCCCTCCCAGGCCCAAGTCCCCCATTCCCCGAAGCCCATACCCGCATCCCCCCTTCTCCCCGTCCCCAACAGCCGTGGAACAATGGTTTCAGGTGAACTTGCAGCTTGCTACAGGTGAGCTTCCATGGTTCACCAGTGACCTGTATTCAGAACCTACCAAATCCGATCAAGTATACCATGTTTCTGATCAAAAGAAGGCAAATAGCTTTAAATGGCAATTGCGCAAGCTATAATTCCAGTTGTACGAGATGAGTCCAATTCAAAGATAACTGAAGTGGAAAAAGAAGTCCATTTAAGAGTTTAATGAGATATAATGTGAGGTACTGGGAGTACGTCAATATTTTGCTATTGGAAGCGTGTCCAATAGGAATAGGGTTTGGCTAAATAAAACACATTTACAAGGTACTGTTCCATAGAGGTTTCTCTTCGATTTTTAATATAAATACCTTATTAAAAAGTTGTTGTCTTCTGAATATAAAGTATGTCTCTGGCCTCACTTCCTGGAAACTCCATTAGGATCATCTAAGCATATATACTACAAATGTAGAAAAGGAGGCAAGGGTTTTCGATTCTCTTTAGTCAAGAGTAGGAAAGTATTGTGCATTCTATATTTTGGAA
Organism: Cryptomeria japonica; assembly: GCF_030272615.1. Taxonomy (NCBI): domain Eukaryota; kingdom Viridiplantae; phylum Streptophyta; class Pinopsida; order Cupressales; family Cupressaceae; genus Cryptomeria; species Cryptomeria japonica. Next base: position 51,342,989 of record NC_081406.1, on the reverse strand, counting down.
CTGTAAATAGGCACAGTGGATCTGGAGAAAGATCACAAATGTTTTAAAGTTTGGATAATTTGTAGCTGGTAATTCAGGATGAGAGGAGAACAAATGGGAACAACTAGGGCATGAGAAAGGACTGATTCAAAATTGCTGTTGAAGTAAAATATTTATTCTTACTGACAATTAGGGACCTCAGTTACTTGGTATGAAGTGTACAAAGCAATGCATATTTCCAAAACTGTGTAACATGTTGAATAAAGGATTAGAAAGCAGTTAAGTATGGGAATAGTAGGAGAGTCTGGGCTAAATTGAGGTCTAGATGCCTATAGTGATTCTTACCCATCTAAGCATTCTTCAGGCTTGTAGGTTCCTTGAACTAGGGATGGTGGTATCTACCATAGGTGAGCCAAAATGGGGCAATTGTTGTATAATATACTTGGCCATTATATAGAAATAAAGACTTCCACATTAGTTAAGACCTTGTTTACACAGAGGAATCTGGAATGAGTAAAGAATGTAATTGTGAAGATAATTTGGTCACCTATATTGATAAATTCAACTCACGTTAATCGCAATCCCATAAACAAGCAATACTTGGGAGATACAAGACGTTTTGATGGTTGTTGGAAGAATTGGTGTGCAGTCAGGGTCTACTCACATCCTGCCAGACGCTGACTTTTCTATCCAATCATGGCCAAGCAACCTTATAGTTGTTGATATACATCTTCTTAGCAAGTTACTTGTCAAATGTTTTTGCAGCATCTATATGTTGTTTTTATACTCTAATCTGGATGGTGAACTGTTCAAGGCAGCATTCTGGATCTAATACCAGATTTGTATGGTTGGACGGTATTTGTCTGATAAACTGTTGATTTTGTTTCAATAGAAATGGTCTTCAGTGAAATTAAATTGAAATACACTCTTGTATTTCTTTTCTAGTTTCTTAGAGCTTAAAGTACTATGTATTTGTACAGAGTTAACATTTACCTCAGTTGTTATGATGTGAATCCTCCTCTACCATCAAATCAAAGCAGCTCCCACACTTGAAAAACACACTTCAGATTTCAACAGTATAATTTTAACAAACGTAAGCATCTATATATGAGCTTGCATTCAACAAAATGGCTACCTACTTGTTAAGTACAATGAATGCCCCACAAAGAATGAATGTGACTGCTGCAAGTAACCATCCAATAAAAATCAATCTGCCAGAACAGGAAATTTCGTTTAAACTTATAGAATTATGAAAGTTAAGAACACAGGAAAATGTCATATTTTACAATAACCAAAATTAAATTTTCAAAGGAACAATGGTAAAACTTGAAAATGAATAGTACTTACGTGCAAATAATGTTCCTGAAACCAAGAGCAGCCAAAGCTGTTGGTCATAATCATCACAAAATCAGTTCAAACATCAAAACTTTTGAACATCATACGTGGGAAAACAGGAAGAAAAAACAGAGGAATCATTTCAGCTTCAGTTGTATACATGTGTTTGATAGCTAAAAGAAGGGCACATACGTAGACCAATAATGACTAGGAGTAGCATCGCACCAGTTACCACAACTAAGGCATCTTGGCTGCCAAAATAAAGATCCAAGTTGCCTCAGCTTCTAGAAATATCACATTAGTATAAACTTCTTATCAGATGGCTTTTAATAATGTGAGTGAAATGTCAAATAAAGATTTATATCTTACAGAGCATTAAGGGATCGCTTTAATTTGTCAGCATCGTGTGTTATTTTTTCCTCAAACTCAGCTGTTACCATTAACAATTTTTCATTCAACTCAGATATCTGCTGTTGCTCATCTTCTGGGATAAAAATCTGAGATACATTCATAATCTTTGCATCTGCTAGGTACCCTTTGACATTCCTAAGCTTCTCAACTGTGAAATCTGACTGTTTAACTACAAAATCAATGGAATGAGACATCTCATGATGAAACTTATCCTGCCCCAAGGAAAGCAATATGCATCCCACTCTGCAAAGAGACAATTAAATCCAAATTACATACAGTTATAACTTTAAAGCACACTTGAGAATGCAAATTGAAACAATATAATATCAAATAAATCAGAACAAGGATTGCAGTTTAGTAGGTAAGTACAAAGTTTACAAGCTTGAGAGCAAACTGTGAGCAAACAACCAAGTTTGCATCATGCCATAGTTTGTAAACCTTGAAATATTTTTACATATAATATGTGATCTGTAGTCATCCACGGCACTAAATAAGACATATCTCGGCACAAAAAGCAGATTTTTTTTACTAGAAATGATTCTAAATTTAAAGTTTGGGATATTTACAGGTTGAAGTCTTAAAAATGTACGGATATATCAGTTACCGTATCATGTAAAGTAGACTTCGTAATATAAGCATACATTTTGTAAATTTAAAGAGTAAAGCCAATGGAGGATATGACAGACGGATAGAACATTACACTGAAGCACATGTGAAAAGAATTATCAGTAGAAGTGAAATTCCATTTAAGATCTGTAAGTATTGTTGTTCGCCTTTAATTATTTGACTGCAGCAATAATGCACAAAAAAGGCCAAGCCAAATGCAGTAAACCACAGAACAGCAAGAATAAGCCCAGGAACACCAGTAAAACCAACAGACTGCAAAAGCAGACAATAAAATCAGTTCCCCATGTAAATATTGAAAATGATTAAAAGATGATAACTATCAGTTCCCCATGTAAATATTCAAAAATGACTAAAAGATGATAACTATCAGTCATATAAACTGTCTTGGGCTAGAATCAAGTAATTCAATGCTTGGGTTGCATTTCCTTTCCCTGAGGCAATCTAAAGACTATCAAAACTATGAAGAAATGAAGAAATCAATCATATAAAACATTATTGCACAAATATAAGTCTATGTAATTTCAAAACCAAGTAGGTTAGGTTTGGTATATTGTCAGCAGCAGCACTCACAGTATTCCAATTCCATGGTTATCCAATTGCCAAGAGGAAGCCCAAAGAGAAAATTTAAGACTAAACCTTGAATATTGGTTTGGGCAGTGGAGTGTTGCATTTTGAGAGCATGGTGATTTTAAATCCCCTTCCATTTAACGTGTTTTTCACATTGGGGATCTCAAGGTCATCTGTATTCCATGTCTCTTTTTCCTTTTTCTTTTGAATGGTTAGAAAAAAAGTCACTCATTCAGTGCACTGACACTATTTTGAGGTAATTATCAGATTGGGATGAGGTTGTGCAAAGGACTTACAGCCCAGTAGTGTTTGTTGGTAATGTTCCATCCACCTTTATACTGCCTGAATTTGTACAAAATATCAGGCCTCCTAGTTCGATGCTCAGCCAAAATCATAGAAATACTGGAATCCATGCTACTGCCGTCATCAGATGCAGGCACAGTGGGCAGCGCAGGCAGGATTTGTTTGAGTTCAAATGCATTTGAAGTCAAAATGGTCACATTTTGTTTTCCTACAAAATAGATTTACAATTAGATGCTCGAACTTAAAACCTTCCAAGTGTATTTCAGGGTGTTACCATAAAGCTATAATGCTGTGTGAATTGACCCTCCAACAAGGAGAAAAATAATTAAAAGCACAATTAGAGCATATCTTTTCTCCAACTTGTGCAATTTACAGAAATTCAATCTTCTCAGAAAGCCTTAAAAACCAAAAATTGAAGCAATCGTAAGTAAATCGGCAGGATGCAGAATTACCACTTATAAAGCTCTCCTTTGAGCGAGAGGCAACCCTGTCCGGTAAACAAAATAATAGCATATACAAAGGTAACACAATCGTCGACGAAAACTTAAGATCTCTGGTCAACATTTGCCACCTTTCACAAAAACCGAAAGGAATAATTTTTTGACAAATTTCCATCTTAAATGCCACTTCAATTCTCTAACAATCTCCTGAGAAATTTTACATACACTTCCAAAATCTGCATAGAGCTAAACTGAAATGATAATAAAAACAGTAAAGGTGGTGTTTTAGGAGAGAGCGTGCAAAAACCCGCATTTTGAAGGACAAAGAAAATATTGATGTTTGATTTGTTGTAGAATGAAAATGGGAGATGAAAGCAACATCTTGATGCTGTTTGGGTTGTCATCACTGCCATTTTATGCACGCTGATAATGCAGTTGAGTGCAAAACGATCTATGGAGACAACTGATCCCAGTTTTTAACTTTTTATTACAGTCTGATAATGCATGTCGCCCATCACGATGCAGAGCATCTCGTTGCCTTTTTTATTTGTGAAGAGTGAGGTTGGATATTGTTGTTTCTATCCACTATTTTATTTTTTATTTTTTAATGTATTCAGTGTACCTATCTTATGTAGGAAAAAGGACCCAGTAGTTGTGCACCCTAACTTCGCCTTTTTCAAAATTCTATGTGAAAATTTCAAATCACTCTGATTTTTTTACAGCAGCTTACTTGGCAAGTTCCCTGCTTATAACTAAGGTTTCGGTGCCACATCATCAAATATGATGCCACATCAGCATGTTTTTTGCCAAGGTGTCCAAAACAGCCCAAAAAAAAAGTGAGACCAATAGGTGTGCAAAAGGGCCCCAATACTTGTGCAACTGATGTGGCATCACATGATTGGTTACTTTTCACAACAAATGGTATATTTCATTCAATTATTGGTACTTATCATACAACTATTGGTGCAATGTTATAAAAAGGTTGGAGATTAAATCAGCAAGTATGGGGGTATTAAATCAACAACTTCTATCACAAGAATTGGAACACGCTCAACTATTGGGTCCTTTCCCCTAATGGTGAAATAAGGAAGAAATGTCTTCTATTGATATTCAAAAGGACTCAGCAATTTAGGGTTTTGTCTATCGGGTTGATAGAATGTATTGATCTTATAGTGTGTTTATAAGCGCATTTATAAATATAATATGGGGTCAGTGCATTCTGTTTATAAATACACTATGAGGTCAATGCATTCTATCGGTCTTATAGACAGCGTTGCAATTTAGTCCAGTGATTCATAGCTTAGCTCTTAGACAAGGGGAGCTTTCTTATATCCTCCAAGATTATAGATTAGATTTAAAGAGGCCTAACAATTAGGGCAAATCGGAACAGAGTGGTTTTGAGGATGTCACGTTGTGATAAAATATGTAATTTTGTTCAAAATTGGATCGGATTGGATTTATTTATCAAGTTTTTACTTATTTTATTTTTGCATGTACATATATTAATACATCCATTTTATATTGATTTGTTCACCTACCTCTATATATAACTATTATACACCCAAAGCCAAGTGTTTCTCACCTAAGGTCATTTCTATGGTCACTAACTTGACCCTCATTTAAAAAAACAATTAAATTCAAAATTTAGTCAAGTATTCATATTTATTTTCCCACCCTAAAACTAAACTGATTGTTGGTGTAAATTATGTCTCATAATTACACTTTACTTAAGTTGACTTAGGGCAATGCATTTCATAGTAGTTTGGATATGAGACATTTAGGGAAGTGTGCATATAGGGAAGTTGCTTGTAGGAAAAATTCCACCTTTTGTGGTTTTATTTTGTTGTTACATTCCAACTTCGGTGGATGATCCACCTCTTGTGAAATATTTTATTATTTATCCTACCTAGCCCTACCTACCCTTGTTTCTCATTGAGCCACATGTCATGATTGTGTGCTCTTGACCTTGTCTTTATAAGAAGACTCATCTTACATTGTATGTAACAATCAACAATTTCAATCAATCAACTGAGTCAATTGCGTATTTTGCGTCATTGATAGGAATACAGTTTATTCTTGTCATATATTTTTTTCTCTCTTGTTTGTGTTATCAATTGGACTATAGATCTTGGCAAATTTCCACATCCACCTTTTATGGTCTTATCTTGTTGTTACATTCCACCTTCGGTGGGTGATCCATCTCATGTGGAATATTTTATTATTTCTCCTACCTACTCCTACCTACCCTTGTTTTTCATTGAGCCACATGTTATGATTGTGTGCTCACATATCCATAGGGCATTGTTTATAAGCAAACTCATCTACATTGTATGTAATTTTTGATGATCTAGTTTATCAGTATTTTGCATCTTGAATAGAATACAATTTATTATTATCAAATCTATTGGTCTCTCTTTTGTACTATTTAATGTGCTCTTAATTTTGGCTATTTTCAACAAATTCTTACATGGTATCAGAGCCATTAGGGTTTCATTGAGTAGTCTATTTGGAGACATTTTGGAGCATTCTATTTTTGGATCTAGGGAACTGCACATTTTGAGAGCATCCTATAGTGATTTCGACCTCACTATTGTGTCTGGGAGGCCGTTTCCAAGAATTTTGAGTATAAATTTGCCTATATTTGGTGAAAAGTGAATTTCAAGCCTTGGAAGAAAAATTTGCCCAATTTGGGCGCATAGTACGAATTTTTTTAAAAAAATATTATATTTTCTGCAAATTGTTTTTTAATTTCATATATTATTATATTTGCAGTTTTTTAATATTTGTAAAAGATTAAAAAAAAATCAAAAAATTAAAAAATTATATAGTTTTTACGTGGGGTTTCTTGCCCCCCCCCTCCCGACACACCGTACTCTGCGTATTAAAATTTTGGCAGGGCCCACTGCCACCTCAGTCCCTCTGCACACACCGTACCTACTATCGATCGTACCAGCGTTGCCTCCTCTGAGCGTCGTACCTGCCCAACTGTTCACACTTTTTGGCGCCTCGGTTTTCTCCGTCTGCACCACTGTGCGTTGAAGTCGCCACGCAATGACAATTAATTCGCCCACCTTGCCATGCAACATAGCATTATTTGAAACACAAAGACATGTGGTTTATTTTGATTCGTCCATGCAGTGACCCTTTTGCCACCTCAGAGACACGTGTCCTCACTTGATTCATCCATGAGGAGCAGAGTTAGCAAGTTGTACAGAACAATTAGCAGGTCATGTCACCTGCCACATCATCAGACAGTATAGGCCACGTCACCTGCCACGCCAGATCTATCGTACTACCCTATCAGATTTTCGTATGACACATGGCATTTTTTGGTTGGCCCACGTCAAATTTACGTACGATACAAACACCTATGCAGAGGGTGCGACGGTCTGGTGACGACCAGATGGCCGTCAAATTTAACAAAATGAAATGTTGACATTAACCCATTTTTGAAAATTTTATGACCCCCTCTCCAATGAACTTTTTTATTTTGCAAGCAAACTTTGGAGGGCCATAACTTGGTCAATTCTGCTCCTTTTTTGGTGCAATTTTTTTTTTTATTTAGGATAATTTTTCGTAATCTTCATAGTGGTGGTGTAATTTTCTGATTTTGATGGATAGATTTTTCACAATTTTCAGTTTTTCATGATTGTACCTATCTAATCCTCCATTTTGAAACTTTAGAGGCTTCATTTAGGCTCATACGACCTCCTTTTCAGGTGTCATATTTTTTTAAGTGCATAATTTTTCGTCTACTTTCACGTGGTGCTATCGGATTTTCACCATTTTGAGTAGAAATTGTACTTTCAATATTTGGTCATTTTTGGCCTATTTGGTACTTGTATTTTGTTTGGATCTCAGTTTAGATCTCTTATATTATTTGTTGGAGTCTCTTATAACCTATTTAAAGTAGTTGTAAATTTGAAATTAGAATTCCACCTTGCTTTGTTTTACAAAAGGCCATTGTACATGCACTAAGTATAAAGTGGCAAATCATCATTTTTACTTATTTTTTATTTTTATTTTTATTTATTTTTTTTATTTATTTTTTTTTTTTTGGGGGGGGTTCTTTGATTGAGTGAATTTGGGGGGGTGTCTTGTGTGATTGTGCCTCTCTTCTCTTAGTGCTCTTTCATTTTGTTGCTATAGGTTCTCCTAAATTTTCCCTTTTAACTCCACATAACTATGCTTCATGGAAAATTGATGTACGGAGTAAGCTTATGGAAAGGAGATTAACTCATTATATTGATGGAACTATAACTGCACCAACTGATCCTAATGCACACATAGAATGGCTCACTATAAACATTATGGCTATTGGAACATTGAGGAAATACATATCAAAGGATCTCATCTTTCACATTGAGAAGTGTAAAACGATTAAGGATCCATGGGATGTCCTGGAAAAATTGTATGGTCAAATTGATGAGATTAGAGGCTATCAACTTGATAATGATCTCACCATGTTGGATCCCAAGAACTTTGATACAATCCAAGATTATGTTACCAAGGCAAATGAGCGAAGAGTGTAGCTGAAGGATTGTGGCATTGATAAGAAGGATGCACAATTGGTCTACAACCTTTTGGGAAAGCTTCCATCAGAGTATGTAGCATTTGTTTCTAGCTTCCAAACCCATCGTTTGATAGTGGGTAGTTCATTTACTATGCCCACATTTGATGCATTCACAAATATGTTGATGTTGGAGCAATCAAAGTTGTTGAGCATGGGGATTCTCAAGCCTTCCAAGTCTATGGCTTTGGTGGCTAATCAAGAGAATCAAGGAAAGGATTCCAACAAGAATCATAAGCAGTCTAAGCCTAAGACACAACAAGGTAGAGCACAATCTTCTTTTCCACAAAAAAAGGATTCTACATCCTCACCTAAGAGGAAATCATATAAGGACAATCTTTATTGTTCATATTGCAAAAAAAGTGGTCATGATGAGCAACATTGCCACACCAAGCAAATTGATGAATTAATCAACATCCTCAAGAAGAATGACATTGATTTGCCATCCACTTACAAGAAGAAGGATTCATCTCCTTCCCCTTCCTCGCAGTCAAAAGATAAGGGACAAGCTCTTTGTGCTACTACAAGTCATGATTCAGGGAGATGGCTTATAGATTCAGGAGTTTCTCATCATATGGCATCTTCACAGTCTATGTTCTCTTCATTTGAGCCTTGCACCATGCCACAAATTTTGATGGGTAATCATACACACATGGATGTGATTGGGAAAGGATCTATTGACATTGGAGATAACTCCTTCAATGATGTGTTGTGTGTACCCCATTTGACAAACAATCTTCTTTCCATCTATCAGATCACTCATGGGGAAACAAGGAAAATTGTGGAGTTCGCACCTGATTTAGTTATCATTAGAGACAACAAGAGAGACAATATATTTGATAAGAATACTGTTTTCTAATAAAGATGCAAAATATTGATCATCTGGCTCATCAAAAATTACATACAATGTAGATGAGCCTGCTTATAAAGGCAAGACCATATGGATATGTGAGCACACAATCATGACATGTGGCTCAATGAGAAACAAGGGTAGGTAGGAGTAGGTAGGAGAAATAATAAAATATTCTATAAGATGTGGATCACCCACTGAAGGTGGAATGTAACGACAATATAAGACCACAAAAGGTGGAATTTATCCTACATACATCATCCCTATGTGCACACTCCCCTAAGTGTCTCATATCCAAACTACTATGAAATTCACTACCCTAAGTCAACTTAAGTAAAGTGTAATTATGAGGCATAATTTACACCACCCCCCCCCACCCCCCCTTAAGTGCAACTTAGGGGAATGTAGACTTAAGCTAACAATGCAAGATGGGTCCTTTATATCTTTTGGCGACATTTTAATCGGAGGCATCTTTTTTTGCAGTTTTCTACAGGGCATTTTCTTGGTGGCATCATCTTCTTTAGTTTCCAGCTTTGCACATTTGTGATTATGTTGTATGCTCTTACATGAGGAATGTTGTACTCGCACTATTACAAAGTACCACACCTCCTTGTACTTTGTCATTTTTTATCTATTTGATGTGATCCTTTTATACTTAGATTAGGAATATTCATGTGAGACTTTTATTCTCTTGTTGAGAAGGTATTTGGATTGAGTACATCTATCATTGGTTCTCATCTGTTTGTCTCCACGCCTGATCCTTATTTTGTTGTAGTGATTGATTCATCATCATTGACATTGGTACTCGGTTTTGTCACAATTTTGTTGGACACAAGATGCCACTGAGAGGGGGGGTGAATTAGTGGTTTCCAAAACTCTTAACCATTTATTCCAAAGAGTGAGTAACAGTTAGCAATGCAAACACTAATTAAACCTATCAGTGAGATAAATCAAGACATCACAATGCAACCACACAAAGGCACATCTCATGACACCAGTATATACGAGAAAAACCCAAGATGGGAAAAACCTCGGTAAGAAAAGTTATTGAAATCTATTACTCCAATCCAACCTCACAATGAAAACACTGGTTACAACATTTAGGGCACCAACCCAAGGAGTACCACCCCTACTGATTTAGTGCACCAACCCAAGGAGTACCAGCTCTACTGATTTAGCGCACCAACCCAAGGAGCACCAACCCCTACTAATTTTATGGGCACCAACCCAAAGGAGCACCGAGCTCCAACTCAGTGAGATACAATAGAATAAATCAATACAATAATTATAATCCAGTTACAAATGAATTATGTAACCTCATAGATATGTCTCTTCACCGGTCCACCTCTGCTCACCTTGGCTCATTAAAGCTCCCTTACCGATTCAAGCTCTATCGGTTGTCTGCCTTTCCACCTAGTTACTAGTTACTTCCACAGTACCAGCTAAACCCTACTCAATCCTTTCTTGTTGCTACTTCTTTCCTACCGATTCTAACACTACCGATCGTCTTGATTGATGCACTTCTTCCAGCTTACCAAAATCTCAGACCTTTATCGGTTAGTCCCCTGCTAAGCCTTCTTACCAGTTGCACCTCCAAATGCTCAGTTGCTTAACTCTCACAGTTAGATCAACTCTTTTCTTTCAACTGGCATAACACCTTCTGGCAGCATCATCCTATCCGTTCTTTTGCCTACATACTTATAGCTAAGCTTTCCTACCAAAACGCAACTTCAAACTATTGGCGCGCTAGGGTTTCTTCCACCGATCATGAGGAGTGTCGGATCCAATCAAATCTCATTCTGCACGAAGAACGACAACCTACAAGGAATCGGGCATTTCCACCATATCTCCTTTCTTCCAAAGAACGTTTGATATACTTGACAAACATGGACAGTCTATCGGCTTGGCACTTGGTCAATCACCATAAATGGTTCGGCGGTTCGCATCACCAACTTTGATCTACACCTAGACACTATGCATCGATTGATGCATCCCATCGATCACCTCTTCTCGACCTTCCTCAAGCCGCACACCTATGCAACACATCCCTTGATTTACGGGGTCTGCATTTAATGTTGATCGACTTTGTAACAACCACGTCAGTGCACACTCCATCTACCACTTCATGCATGTTCGCCACCTGGATTCCATGTGTCCACACTGTCAGCATCCACCTTAGCTCACTATGTTAGTCTGACTTGGTCACTGACCAATTAAACACAACCGGTGTATGTTCCATACTACCGGTCCCTCTTTGCCTACTGACACTCTAATGCTGCCAGTATATCTTGCCTTACCGGTTAACCTTCTTTCCTTCACCTTCCTTGTGCCAGTGGAACATGTTAGCCCAGTCATCACACATGTCGGTTCTCATCTCTATGCTACCGGTATATCATATTGACTGGTAATTGTCCTTACAAATCAACATGTTCATCTTCATCTGATGAGAGCCTTTCACTTGTGCACTTTCTTGCATATGGTAGCCCTATTTACCGATGGACACTACATCTTCCTTCATGTCTGTAACATGCATAACGACATCATGCAAGCAGTCTTCAACTATCATTGCATCAATTTGCATATGCATTCCAATTGCACTCTCTGTTTGTAGCTGAATCTTTCCTTCTCCTTCATCTGACAAGTTCTCCTCTTAGCCAATTTGTCAAAGTGACAAACACATCACTCCTTGTTTGTTCTGGTGGCTCATCTTCTTACTCGGATGATCAGATGAACATCTTTGATCTCACATGCTGGAGGCTCACACTTATCATCCTATCGATGGAGGTAGATATACTGCGGTTTACAATCTGCCAATCACCAGTGAGAGGGGATCTATGTCACCTGTGAGCTAATGATGTGACTCCCCTGTTATCAGAAAGATGCAACTTCCCTACAATCCTCAAGCAGTATTCTTTCGTCAGTCTTCTCTTCATCCAAGGACATCTTCATTTACCGGTGGGAGTCCAGCTAGATGGCATCACACTAGCATACGAGTGGCATGTTCACTTTGCAGTCTTACCGACCATCATCTTACTGGTTAGCACCAACATGTATACTAACATGTTCATCCACTTGTTCACCGGATACCGGTTTCTTCATTCCCAACATCAACTTGTATATAGGTGACTCTAGCTTGCATATCAGTTGGCCTCAATTGCACATGCTTTCGATTGACATCCATGATAGTAAAATCAGTTGACATCAATGACAACATTGCACATACATCTCCCATAGAGGTTGTCATCCTATACTGGTTGACATCAATGACAACACAATTCCATCAATCTCCCCCTTTGGCATTGATGTCAACACATGTAGTATCTTACATACTATATTGACTCTCTCCCCCTTTGACAACAATGGCAATGGGCACTGATATCTGGTATACTACAGGCATTATTTCTCCCTCTTCCTACTGGTTGCTTCTCCATTTTTGACAACTATGCATGCATCATCTCAAACAACAACACTTGAGATGGAAGGTTTAGACACCAACTGACTCCAATCTTATATGCTAGTCTGAAATGAATTGTAGAAATACCCAATTATTCAAAGGTGTGTCAATGAATACTAATTTACCTATCGGTCAGACTACATATTCTTCATCTAATACCAATTGTTGATCCAGGCACTAATACCAATTGGTGCTAATCTGATACCAATGGTAGATTATTAATCAATGGAAGTTACACTGCCACCAAACTGTTGGTAGCAATCAGGTACCAATCTAATATATTCTCCCCCTGTGCATATAAATCTCCCTTTTTGTGCTCACAACCGGTTAAGTGAGCCCTTTTTTCCTCCTTTGCAGGTTGTTCTTCCTATAAACTAGACTGCACTTCTTGTCACCCGGTGGCTTAATGAAAAATGAGAACATCCTTTTCCTATTTTATTATACTCCTGGGTAACTTGATTGTGACTTTGATAGATAGACAAATTGAATATGCACCTTTCCAAAGTCACTAACATACCAGTATGGTCAAACAACTACCTAATCTACCACTTTGTTTGGTATGTCTGATATCAATCAGAGGATATGGTCGTGAACTCCCCCTGAACCATAGATCTCGGGTCTTCTCTTCATAGTAGGTCTTAACCCAATGCTTCAAACTACACCTTGTCTCGGTAGAAGTGAGCATCTATGATCTACAGATGATCTACCACTTCCATGATGTCCATCACACTCCTGTGACATCCTCTTTCATGACCACAATGCCAACCTACAACAACATCATGTCACATATCAAACCGATTGACTTATCAGGATGTTTGCATATGAGATCAGTTACTGGTTCAACACATTTCCAGACAATGCTTCTCCAATATTGCCTAAGGAAAACTTTCCTCTTTCCAAGCCATCGAAGTCACTACAATGTTACTGGAATTCATTGCATCACATATTCTGCAATACTGATTACTATCCTTACCAACAACACACTGCACATGTCGGTTTTTTGTACCGGTATAATATCTCTGCCGATATACTTTGACCACTGGCCCTTCTTCCCGTGTCACATCCCATTGCTACCATTTTGCAAATTGAACCATCCACTTCACACTTGCAGCAGTGAACCATCTCACCTGTGAGAATCTGTAGCCAAAATATTAATTTCACACACTCTGTCATCTCAAGTTTTCCCTCATACGAGTAACTTCCCGTCCTTTCCTTTGTCCTTATCATCATTGGGGATGAATGATTTGATCAACATGTAGCTCCCCCTAAGGATTTGCATCTCCTTTAAACTTTAAGAGATATCACCTGTGCATTGAATGCACACTGTCGGCCCATTGTCCTACTCTCTTTCTTCTTCCTCCAAACCTGCATGGTCTCAATACTCTTCCCATTTGCAATCATGGGAGAAGGTGTTACCTTCTTCTACTAATAAGTATTTTCTTTACTAGGTTTTGCAGTATGTCAAGATACATTTCTATGGAAGCATATTGCATTCATCCCAACTGGATGATTGGAAGACCTTCTATCGAACTGGTTTGATCTTCTTCTAATAATCATACCATTGTAGCCAGCTACCGATTTCAACTGACTTCTTGATCTTGCATGAGCGTTTCTCCTTTCGGCAGAGCTGTTATGTCGGCTCCCATGTGCATGACACATTTTCTTCCTGCACTCATGACTTTTATAGCCAAGCCCATTATAATGATGACACATAACATTTTATTTTCTTGGAGAAATAAATAGACTTTTGTTAGCATAACCGAGAGAGAGCATATGCAGGCTTCTACATTTTGATGTTCTATGCCCAAATGCATTACATCTTTTACAAACTGAATTTCTATTCCTAGACATCATTTTGCATTTCTCTGCCCTATGGCCATATCCTTTACAAGCAAAATAGTAACCGGAGAATGGAGACATATTACTTACAAATTTATTTTGCCAAACATGAGGTGATCTTAATGGTTTGGCTTCTACTTCTCTGGGGTATTGTATCTCTTTGTCTTCCGCCGATGGGGAATCTCTTAGGCTGCCTTCTTGTATTCTTGTTTCTATTGTACCTTTCTTCTCTCAGCTTTCATTTTCCTTTAGGATCTGCTTTATTTCTTCTTGTTGTACCGGTGTTCATCTTTCGCCTCATGTTCTCACCGGTTGTGGTTAGGTCTACCTTCTTTCTTGGTGCACTTTTTCTTGTGAAGGTCTGACCCTTGTTATCTCTATTAGAGGAGACAAGCTAAATGTCCTTGTGAAAGACATCCTTGCTTGTGGAGCATTCACTGACAACATATCCTAATCCTCTGCTATCCTTGGAGTGTTTTTGTTTACTCAACATTTTATCCAGGGCCTCAGTGCTGCCATCAGACCAGATCCTTACCTTGAGCTCATCTTGACACTTCTCAAGGTCTTTCCTGATGCTCTCCATTTCTCCTTTTAGGTCCTGACATTCTTTGTCCTTTGTCTCCACTTCTAGCTGCAACTCCTCACATCTTCTCTCCATGGCATCCAAGACTGATTTCAAATCATCAGCCATACCTTTGGCATCGTCAAGTTGAGTTGTCAACACACTGATGTTATTGTTTGATTGCTCAAGAAATATTCTCAACTAATTGCATTCATCGTGAACTAATTTTTTATAGTTCTTAAATTCATTTCTAACATTTTGCAGTTCTTCTAGTGCACTTACCAATTCACATTCAAGATCAACTTCAACCTCATCTTCTTCATCATTACCAAATAAATCTTGCCAGTGAGAATCATTTACATTATCACCTTCTGATGTGTGCTCCTCACCTTGAGTCTCTTGTGCCATGAAGAGATGAGTTTCTTCTTCACCATTTCTATTGTTGCTGGTTGATTTGTCTTCATCATTTGCAAATATGCTTGGTCTATTATTTTTCTTGCTTCCCCAAACTGGTTCTGTAGTGGTAGGATCATTTCTATAGAGTTTCTTCAATCTGTCCCACAAACTCTTTGTCAATTTGCATCTGTTCACCTATGAGGAAACATCATCTGAGAGCCCATAAAGTATAGTCTTCATTGCTTCATCATTACATTGGTACCTTCTTTCTGCTTCTGAACAGGTGGGAGGACTGACATGACTAGGAACGCCATTAACAACTGACATCCAAACGTCATAACCTAAAGAGGATAGATACCATTCTGCAACACCAAATGGAATAGTTAGACCCATTAAACACTAGAGTAGAGATTGAATCAAAACAACCCATTGTGTCCTTATAAAAAAATCTACCCAAGCTGGACAAATCTTATCAATCGGGAACCTAGGCTCTGATACCAATTGCTGGACACAAGATGCCACTGAGAGGGGGGTTGAATAAGTGGTTTCCAAAACTCCTAACCATTTATTCCAAAGAGAGAGTATCGGTTATCAATGCAAACACTAAGTAAACCTACCAGTGAGATAAAGCAAGACATCATAATGCAACCACACAAATGCACATCTCATGACACCGGTATATATGAGGAAAACCCAAGATGGGAAAAACCTCGATGAGAAAAGATGTTGAAGTTTACTGCTCCAATCCAGCCTCATAATGAAAACACCAGTTACAATATTTAGGGCACCAACCCAAGGAGCACCACCCCTACCGATTTAGAGCACCAACCCAAGGAGCACCAATCCCTAATGATTTTATGGGCACAAACCCAAAGGAGCACCAACCCCTGCATTGAGCTCCAACTCAGTGAGATACAATAGATAAAATCAATACAATAATTATAATCTGGTTACAAATGATTTTTGTAACCTCACAGATATGTCTCTTCACCGATCCACCTCTGCTCTACTCTTTGTCAGTTCTCTTCTCACCTTCTCTGACTCTTCCTCTACCCAACCTCTGCCTTGTCTACTCTCTTCTCACTCTCTTCCTCTGCTCACCTCGGCTCACTAAAGCTCCCTTACCGGTTCAAGCTCTAATAGTTGTTTGCCTTTCCACCTAGTTACTGGTTACTTCCACTATACTGGTTAAACCCTACTCAATCCTTGCATGCTACTGCTTCTTTCTCGCTACTACTTATTTCTTGCCAGTTCTAACACTATCGGTTGTCTTGAATGATGCACTTCTCCCAGCTTACCAGAATATCAGACCTTTACCCGTTATTCCCTTGCTAAGGCTTCTTACCGGTTGCACCTCCAAATTCTTAGTTGCTTAACTCTCACAGTTAGATCAACTCTTTTCTTTCAACTGACATAACACTTCCTAGCAGCATCATCCTATCCGGTCTTCTGCCTGCATAAGTATAGCTGAGCTTTCCCGCCAAAATGCAACTTCAAACTATTGGCGCGCTAGGGTTTCTTTCACTGATCACAAGGAGTATCATATCCAATCAGACCTCATTCTGCATGAAGATCGACAACCTATAAGCAATCAGGGATTCCCATCATATCTCCTTTCTTCCAAAGAACGTTTGCTATACTTAGCAAACACGGATAGTTCGTTGGCTTGGCACTTGGTCAATCACCATAAATGGTTCGGTAGTTTGCATCACCAACATTGATCTTCGCCTAGACACTATGCATCAATTAGTGCATCTCATCGATCACCTATGTTCGACCTTCCTCGAGCCACACACCTCTACAACACATTCCTTGATTTATGGGGTTGTTGACCAACTCTGTAACAACCTTGTCAGTGTACATTCCATCTACTGCTTCATGCATGTTCACCACCTAGAGTCCATGTGTCCACACTATCGACATCCACCTTAGCTCACTATGTTGGTCCGACTTGGTCACCAACCAATTACACACAACTGATCCCTCTTTGCCTATCGACACTCTAATGCTGCTGGTATATCTTGCCTTCACCTTTCTTGTGTCAGTGTAACATGTCATCCCGATCATCACACATGTCGATTCCCATCTCTGTGTTGTCGATGTATCATATTGACCTGTCATTGTCCTTACAAATCAGCATGTTCATCTTCATCTGATGAGAGCCTTTCACTTGTGCACTTTCTTGCATACGATAGCCTTGTTTACCGATGGACACTACATCTGTCTTCATGTCAGTAACATGCATAACAACATCATGCAAGCATTCTTCATCTATCATTCCATCAATCTGCTTTAGCATTCTAGTTGCACTCTCTATCCGTAGCTAAATCTTTCCTTCTCCTTCATCTGATAGGTTCTCCTCTTAGCCGGTTTGTCAAAGTGACAAAATCGTCACTCCTTGTTTGTTCCGGTGGCTCATCTGCTTACTCAGCTGATCAAGTGGATATCTCTAATCTCACATGCTAGAGGCTCACACTTATCAACTAGTCGTTGGAGACATACACCGTGGTTTACAATCTACCAATCACTAGTGGGAGAGGATCTATGTCACCTATGGGCTAATGATGTGACTCCCCTCTTATCAGGCAGGTGCAACTTCCCTACAATCCTAAAGCAATATTCTTTCTTCAGTCTTCTTTTCATCTAGGGGCAACATAATTTACCTATGAGAGTCTTGCTAGATGGCATCACAATAGAATACCAGTGGCCTATTTACTTTGCAGTCTTACCAGTCATCATCTTACTGGTTAGTACCAACATGTATACTAACATGTTCAACCACTTGTTCAATGGATACTGGTTTCTTCATTCCCAACATCAACTTGTATACCGGTGATTCTATCTTGCATACTAGTTGGCCTCAACTACACATACTATCTATTGACATCCATGACATTAAAACTAGTTGACATCAATGACAACACTGCACATACATCTCCCATACCAGTTGATATCAATGATAAAACAATGCCAACAATGTCCCCCTTTGGCATTGATGTCAACACATGTAGTATCTGACATACTACAATGACTCTCTCCCCCTTTGACAACAACGACAAAGGGTATTAATATCTGGTATACTACAGGCATTATTTCTCCCTCTTCCTACTAGTTGCTTCTCCATTTTTTACAACTATGCATGCATCATATCAAACAACAACACTTGAGATGGAGGGTTCAAACACCAACTTACTCCAATCTTATATGCCAATCTGAAACCAATTGTAGAAGCACCCAATTGTTGAAAGGTGTTATAATGGGGTGAAAAGTGAATGATGGGGAGATCAAGAGGAAAGGTTTTCTTCCCTCCGAGGAGAGATGAAAGTTTCACAACGAATTTCCCTTCATACACTTTATCCATATTACATTTAAAAGAGGGTAGATAATTCACTAGATCCAATCTAGGAGAGAGATTGAATACTAAATGAATTGATAATGGTAAGAAGATGACAAGCTAACCCCTCTTTTAGAATGAGTAATGGTTGAACTATATGTTTTGAGACTGTGTAAAAGTAGCAAAGAACTGATTATAACTTGAAATAGAAGAGTGGGATGAATCTGTGCACCTGGATCTGGCTATAATATGTCGAGACAAAGTTGCCCTATGAATTTGAGGAAAATTTGTCGAGACCGTATTGAAAGTGCACACGGTCCTCTGAAAAATCCGCGAAATGAAAAAAAAAATTTCCGCCTCTGTGAATGGAGTCCAAATCTGTAAATACAGTTGCACCCCTGCAACCTACACATGGAAAAGAGAGGAAAAGGGGTTGGGATTTGGGGTTTGCCTTCATGTCAAACCCTAGTTTTGGAATTACCCAAATGATGAAAGAAAGTACTTGCAAGTAAATGTAAATGAAAGACTGAAATGTAAATCACCTCAAGGGAGGTTTTAGATAGAATTGCTTGTGTGGAATCGAATGTTGAAAGGGATTTCCTCTTCAATAGTTGAATCTTTGACTTGAATGCAACACCTAGCCTTGAAGGGAGACTTGAGAATGATCAATGCTTAAAAGGGATGCTTGAATGCTTGAATGCTTGATTGTTTTAACTTATGCCCACTCTTCTCTTATTGAACTTATGCAAATGAGAGGACAAATGTGACTTATATATTCATCAATTAGGGTTAATTGACTGATTTTCATCATAGGCCGACACAGGAAAAGTTTTCCCACTGAAAATGCAAAGACCAATGTAAAGATAGGTCAAAGGGGACCCCAAAATAGGGTAGGGACAGTCCTGCCCTTATCCAGGATAGAAAGTAGGTTATAGGCAGTGCATAAAAAGTGCAGTTTTCGAGGATTGAGCAATTATCAAATCTCCGATCAGGTTTGGGGATTCAATTCATTAACGTGAAGACCCTAATGTGGTCGGAAATTGCAAGGGTCACAATTTTATGACATTACATTTAGCCCCCACTTCAGCGGGAGTATAAGCGTACACCAATACTGTCAGTAAAGTACAAGGAAACAAGATTGAAAGACTTCTACCACATCAAGGAGGCAAGATATACCAAGCCCCCAGTGGACTAAGGATCTTACGACATCGATTGACAAAGTAAAAGGGAAGATCAAGAGAGAGAACCATGACTGCAAGTAACAAGGTTCCCCTCACTATGAGTCATGACAAGCAGGGATACAAAAAAATTACAAAGCAAAGCCCAATTCACTAAGAAACTTTAAGTATCAAGAAGGAAAATATGAGCAGAGTGTATGCCCCCACGTTAAAGCGATCGCACATGCCTTATCGGGAGTGATTTATTTAAGGTATGATACACCTATGTGTGTGTGTGTGTGTGTGTGTGTGTGTGTGTGTGTGTGAGAGAGAGAGAGAGAGAGAGAGAGAGAGAGAGAGAGAGAGAGAGAGAGAGAGAGAGAGCATGTTATCGCAACGATTTAGCCTCCAATAGAGGAATAAAACCAAGGATAATGAACAAAAAACATGAGGTAGTTTCGCTTTCCTCAGGGTTAGTATGATGTATGATAGCTCATGTATATCATATATGTATGTGCATATAATAATCGTCATTCCCTAAAGAAAGGACACTACCTTGGAAGAAAGGGAATAGAGGATGTCTTTTGAGTCAACATGAAAGAGACCAAAAGGGATCTAAATGCTTTGCATCGTCCTCAAGTAGACATTAAGGGGAAAAATAGAAGAACAAGGATGCATAGAAGAATAGTCACAAAAGATCAAGAGAGGAGAGAAGGAGAAGATCTATGGTGCTAATGTTGCTAATCTAGCAGGTCATCCACCTCCTGATCTTGCTAATCACCATTTTGGGAAGGTGGGAAACACACCAGAGGAGTGACATTATGCACAACAGATTGAGCTATCACAAGATCCAAACAAGGACTATACTCATGTGGTAAGTCACTTTGTTCAATTTTAGGAGCTAGGATTAGGGTTTTTTTAAATTCTACTAATAAATTCTTGTCCACATCAACATATTCATAGTCACTATCAGAAGCATTAGGATTTGTATTTCCATCATGAATAACATTTTCACTCATTTCTTCATCTAGATTTATAGAGAGAGGAGTACGAACACGAATAGGAGTAAAACCATCATATGTTTTTTGAAATTTATGATTTGGAGATGTAGGCTCAACATCTTTCTTAGGAGAAAAGGGAATCATATCAACTGTTGGAGTCTTAGAATATTGAATGTTTTGAGGAACAACTTCACGAGCTCGAGCACGACGCCTTTGTCGGCGGTCTCTTGAATAATGATTTTGTCGAGTCTTAGCAGAAGGTTGGGAAGAAGGAGGAAAATTTGTTGAAGGAGGAATAGTCTCCTATTTGATAATTAAAGGTTTAGGTTGAGGTCTTTTAGGTTGAACAAGAGGAGAGGTAGGCCTCTTCTCTCTATAAGAGGAAGGAGGTGGAACTACACCATATAAAGGAGGAATATTTGGTGTAGGAAGGACAACAGGTCCATCATGAGGAGGTGGTACAAGTAAAACCTTAAGAGGAATGTTGTTGGTCTTGTTAGGAGAAGGCATAGATACATCCATAGGAATAGGTTGAGGATCTTCCATAGGAGGAAGATTAGTTCTATCTGTTAGGGGAATAAATTCATCTTCAAGAATGATAGGAATGCCAATTGTTGGGGATCTAGGTTTACTCAAGGATAAAATCATATCTTTCTTCTATTTTTGATAAGATTGGAAAAGAGCATCGCTCCTGGGTGGAAGAGATTGAAATTTTTTAGGCCAAAAGAAATCAATAGGAACACTAGGGCTTCTTTCAGATGGGTGAAATAAGCTATGGTTAACAGTTATGATTTATCCATTGTGAGGAAATTTCAAACACTTATGAATAGGAGAAGCAATAGCCTTCATGGAAGATAGCCAAGGGTAGCCCAACTTCACATGAAATTTCTCAAAAGAAGGAATGATAACAAAGTTGACATCCATAGATTTAGTGTGAAATTCAACAGGAAGGGTGATAAAACCAATGGTAGGACAAGAGAATCCATTAAATAACTTCACAACCACATTAGAGTCATCATAAATTAGTTTATGCAATCGTAAAGTGAAAATATACTCCTCAGTGATGACATTAACCATGCAAGAGGGATCAACAAGAGCACCACGATAAGGTATATCCTTATCCTTTGCAACTATGTATAAAGGGCCATCGGGTGCTTTAATTATCTCACTAGGGTCAAATATAATACAAGGATCCTTAGGCGTCTCTTGTTTCTCTACCATATTCACTAAATTCAGAGTTGTGGTAATAAGATCAAAAGGAGAGAAAGAGGTATGTTTAGGCTCAATCACGTTAGAGGTATGAGAAGGCAAAAGATCAGTGAAATTCTTAAGATTTTGATTAGGAGCTACTAATTTGTTTCCCTTATCATTCACACCTGTCACAGATATAGTATTATTATCAATCAAATATTGAATCTTACTTTTCAATGTAAAACATTTCTTAGTATCATGACCAGGTTGACGATGAAATTGACAAAAGGAATTGTTATCAAAATAAGGGTATGCAAGCTTAGAAGGATCAATTTGTTTTATAGGAGGGAGTTTGATAAAATTTATTTGTAATAATTGAGACATAATATTATGTAAAGATTCATTCAAAGGAGTAAATTGTCTTTCTCTTTTGAAAAATTTAGAAATAGGAGGCACACCTGTTGTAGAATTCACATTGTTGTTGTTTATTGTATCATTGAACTTGATGAATCATTTTGTAGGGTTTGAACTTCGCAAATGGTTGTTGAACACTCTCCTCCTTGAACACTCTCCTCCTTATCACTTGGAGCCATAGGAGTAGATTGCTCCATTTCACTCACAGTCAGTTGATAATTGTGGAGTGTTGCGCACAACTGGGGAAAGGAAGTAAACTCAGACAAAAGAAGCTTTTACCTAATATCTTTGTGCAAATTAGAAATGAAAATTCTTTGAATATCATTATCAGGTTTAGGAAAAGAAATTTGAGCACACAAATGCTTATATCTACCAATAAAATCAGCCACTTTTTCTTAACACCTTATTTACAATGCATTAAATCAGTCAAAGTGATTTTAGGACCAATGTTATTTTGAAATTGTTGAATGAAAGCATTTGCTAATTGTTGAAAAGAAGTGATAGAATAAGAAGGCAAATAAAAATACCATTGTAAATCCTTATCTCTTAGTGTTCTTGTAAACAATTTTGCAAGCAATCTTTGATCATAAGCAAAGTCAGTACACAAGGTTTGAAACATTTGACATGCATTAGAGGATCACCTTTTCCATTATAGAGTTCCAATTGAGGGACCTCAACATGCTTAGGTGTGATGAATTTAACAATATCAAGGGAAAGTGAGCTCGCAACATCAAATGTGGCCACACTAAACTTGGATTGACTCATAGCAGCGATTTGTTGTTGTAATGATGACACAATTTGAGCAAGATTGTTAATGGTTGCTTCAGTAGAAGGATTGATGTTAGACATGGTTGATTGAGAAGGTGGTGTGATGTTGTTGAAAGAAGGCATTGATTGAGAATAAGGTGGAGGAACACTATGGTAAGTAGGCATATGAGATGATTGAGTAGGAAATGTGACACTTAAAGGAGGAATAAAATTGTTGAATGAATTGCCCCCTTGTGTCACATTGATTGGGTGAGGGGCAAGGGGAATACTTATTGAAGACATAGGTAAAGATGGAGGATTAAATGAAGAAGAGGGATTGCCCCCATGACTAATGGTTGTAGGTATGACATGTAAAGTTGATGTAGCCATGATATTTGAAGTGAAAGTAGGAATATTAGCCATAGGATTAGTCAAAGGAATAGAACAATTGACTTGTGTTGAAGGTTGTGAATAACCTAGGTGTAGCGTCCTAAAATTGCGACACTTGCAATTTCGACTGCATTTGGGTCTTCACGATGGCGACGCAACACTGAACCTGAATGGAGACCCCGAAACTTGCTCATGACACCAAAAACTGCATTTTCTTGCACCCTGGCCTGAACCTCCTTTGCACCCTGCTGTCCCGGGAGGTGGGACCAGAGCGCCCAGCGCCCTGGTCCTTCAGGACCAGGGCGCCCAGTGCCCTGGTCCCCTAGATCATGGCGCCCAGTGCCCTGGTCCTTGGCCCTATTTTGGGCCCGGTCTCCTATGGGGTCTCGGGTCTTTTTGTTTGCAATTTGGAAATTAACTTTCCTGGTCGGCCTAAGGTCGGGAAAATCAGTCTATTAACCCTAATTGGCAAGTATATAAATGGCATTTTCCTCTTTCATTCGATATGATGGAAAAAAAAACGTGGAAACTATACTCAAGCATTCAAGCATTCAAGCATTCTTTCAAGCAATTGATCATTCTAAGTCTCCATTCAAGGCTAAGTGTTGCATTCAAGACAAGGATTCAACCATTGAAGAGGAGATCACATACTACATGCTACATACAACATACAACATACAACAAACAACAACATCTATACCTTCGCACATAAGGATACAAACATCCTTACAACAAGGTATTAGTACTTGTTTTACATTACATACATTTACATTTACAGCAATTTCTCATTTCTTGGTTAATTCCAAAACCGGGGTTTGACCTAAAGGCAAACCCCTAATCCCTAACCCCCCAATCGTCTTCGCTTTTCTATGTGTAGGTTGCAGGTACGCGACTGAAATTGAAGATCTGGAATCCTTGTGCAGAGACGAACAGATCCCCCTTCGTTTCGCGGATTTTTCGGAGGACCGTGGCGCCGGGCGCCATCGTCCCGACAACTTTTGCTCAAATTTGCAAGACAGCGCCGTATCGACATTTTACTGCTAATTCCAGGTCCGCAGCTTCATCCTATATCCCTATCTTAGTTTATAAGCGAATCTTTGTCACTTTCTATGCATTCCTAGCTTAATTCTTCTATCAACATTCTTTACAAAAGAGGGTAGCCTTGCTTTCTTAACCCTTGAAACACATTTAGTATCCAATCTTGCATTGTGTGGGATTGGATCTTGTGGGTTTCAACCCCTCTTTTGAATGTAAAGTCTCTCCCCTAAGTGAAAACCATCAACCCTAGTGAATCTCCCTTCTCTCTCCTTGGAGTTGGAAGAGGGGAGAGCAACTAGGGTTCGATCGCGATTTTCCGCTTTACACTAGGGTTTCGGCACAACTCTTTATAGGCATGACATTGGAATCAACAATATGAGAAATACCATGCAATATATCAATTTCATTCTTATCACTTTGAATCATGCATTTAAGGCCTTCAATTAATGGAAGAGCTTCACTATTAGGGTACTCTTGGGACATCCATTATTGAAAGTTATCAAATTGATTATCTAATTTTGAAAGTTGATCTATGGAAACTCTAGTCAAAGTTTCTTCTTGTTTGTCATGGGATTCAACAATTGGATAGATAGGGACATGATTAGGATGGGAAGAATTACCATTATCCTCATTAAAGAAGTCACCCAAATTATGCTCCATCTCCTCGGTAATTGAACCTTAGGAAGCCTTAATTCTAATGCTTCATCTAACGAGGATAGTGTATGTAGGTCTTATAGTGGTAAAAATCATGCACTAGAGGAAAATTTGAAATTTTGGATTTGAATTTTGAATTAAAGGAACAAATTGCACAAAAAATGAATAATGCAAAATTTAGGAAAATAATGATTAAACAATTTGAACTTTGTTGAAAGAAGAAAATGACACAATTGCCAACAATAATTTTATGATAAATGAAATGAAATTGGAATTTAAAATTAGGGCCAATGGGATACCACTTAATTTTAAAATTGACAAAATCATAATTTTTAAAATCAGGGCAAATTATAATTAACCCCTGAATTTTTTAATTTTTTTTTAGAATTTTAAATGTTGAATTTTGAAGGTATTTTCATTTTTAGAGGAATAAAAAATTGACAAAATCAGCCAATCTTCTAGATTTAAGCTATTAAATACAGTCATAACAGTCTCCTGAAATTTTAGGAAAAAAGTTGGGGACCGTGTTGAAAGTGCACACAGTCCGACCAACTTTTCTCGAAATTTTCAAGGATGAAAGTTACGATGATTTTAAAGCTAACCCCCCAAAATTGGTGGATTTTACGATCTCTAGATAGACGGAATTAAAGTTTGAATGTGAAAATAGGACCCTATTAGGGTTTTGAGAAAAATAAGGAATTGAATTGTAAATTTGAAAAGGGTCAAACCTAATGGATAGGGACACCTTGAAAAATGTTTAGAAAAATGAAATGGACTAAAATTGATTGAAATTTATACAAAATCCAATTAAATTTAAAAATTAAGGTTTTAGGACCTAACCACTTAACTTTTGAAATTTTGAATTTTGAAAAAGGAGGCAAATTGAAAATTTGATTTTTAAGATAGAAGATAAATCTAAAAACAGTCACAAATTTGAAAATTAAATGGAAATTCAATTTTTGCAAAAGTTCAATATTATTTTTGAAAATTAGGGTTTTGACAATTAACCTCTTAATTTTGTGAAGTTGATTTGCAAATGGAACAAGACAATGAAGAAATTGAATTTGACAAACAAAGCAATTTTTCAAATTTAAGACAATAGCAAGCAATTTGTACAAAGCACAAGTTCAATTTCAATTTTAAAAACTAGGGTTTTGAATGAATTAACCACTAATTTTGCAGAAAAATTAAACTTATAAATGAAAAATATACAATGATTTGAAATGTCAAGCATGTAAGACGTCGAGTTCACCAAAATGTAATGGGGTGAAAAGTGAATGATGGGGAGATCAAGAGGAAAGCTTTTCTTCCCTCCGAGGAGAGATTAAAGTTTCACTACGAAATTCCCTTCAAACACTTTATCCACATTACACTTAAAAGAGGGGGGATAACTCACTAGATCCAATCTAGGAGAGATATTGAATACTAGATGAATTGATAATGGTGTGAAGATGACAAGCTAACCCATCTTTTAGAATGAGTAATGGTTGAATTATGTGTTTTGAGACTAAGTGTAAAAGTAGCAAAGAATTGATTATAACTTGAAATAGAACGTGGAATGAAGTTGTGCACCTGGATCTAGCTATAATATGTCGAGACGAAGCTGCCCTGTGACTTTGAGGAAAAAATGTGGGGACTATGTTGAAAGTGCACATAGTCCTCCGCAAAATCCACAAAACAAAAAGGGTTTTTCTGCCTCTATGAATGGAGTCCAAATCTGCAAATACAGTTGCGCACCTACAACCTACACATAGAAAAGAGAGGAAAAGGGGTTGGGATTGGAGGTTTTCCTTCAAGTCAAACCCCAGTTTTGGAGTTAACCAAATGATAAAAGAAAGTACTTGCAAGTAAATGTAAATGAAATACTCAAATGTTAATAATCTCAAGGGAGGTTGTAGATAGATTTGCTTGTGTGAAATTGAACATTGAAAGGGATCTCCTCTTCAATGGTTGAATCCTTGACTTGAATGCAACACCTAGCCTTGAAGGGAGACTTAATAATGCTCAATGCTTGAAGGGGTGCTTGAATGCTCTTGAATTCTTGATTGCTTGAACTTATGCCTACTCTTCTCTTATTGAACTTATGCAAATGAGAGGACAAATGTTACTTATATATTTATTAATTAGGGTTAACTAACTGATTTTTTGTCATAGCCCAACATAGGGAAATTTTTCCCGCTGAAAAATGCAAAGATAGGACAGAGGGGGTCCCAAAATAGGGCAGGGACAAGGGTGCCATGCCACTGTCCTGCCCTTATCCAGGACATAAAGCAGGTTCTGGGTAGTGCAGAGTGCAAAAAAAGTGTAGTTTTTGGGGATTGAACAAGTCTCGGGTCTCCGATCAGGCTTGGGGATTCAATTCATCAAAGGGAAGTCCATAATGTGGTCTCAAATTATAAGGGTCACAATTTTATGATACTATAGGTGTGTTAGTGAATACTAATTTACCTCCTAGACAGACTACATCTTCTCCATCTGATACCAATTGTTGATGCGGGCATTGATACCAATTAGTGCTAATTTGATACCAATGGTACATTCTTAATATGTGGGAGTTGCACTGCCACCAAACTGTTGGTAGCAATCAAGTACCAATCTGATATATCCCCCCCCTGTGCAGAAAACTCTCCTTTTTGTGCTTACAACCGATTAAGTGAGCCCTTTTTTCCTCCTTTGCAAGTTGTTCTTCCCATAAACCAGACTGCACTTCCTGTCACTCTGTGGCTTAATGAAAAATGATCACATCCTTTTCCTATTTTATAATACTCCCTAGTAACTTGATTGTGACTTTGATAGATAGAAAAATTTAATAGGCACATTTCCAAACTCACTAACATACCAGTATGGTCAAACAATTGCTTGATCTACCACTGTGTTCAATATGTCTGATATCAATCAGAAGATATGGTTGTGAACTCCCCCTGAACAATAGATCTCAGGTCCTCTCTGCCTATTAATTCTTAACCCGGTGCTTCAAACTGCACCTAGTACCGGTAGAAGTGAGCATCTATGATTTGTAGATGATCTGCCACTTCCATGATGTCCATCACACTCCTGTGACATCCTCTTTCATGACCACAATGCCATCCTACATCAGCATCATGTCACATATCAAACTGGTTGATTTATAAGGATGTGTGCACATGAGATCAGTTACCATTTCAACACATTGCTAAACAATGCTTCTCCAATATTGCCTAAGGCAAAATTTCCTCTTTCCAAGCCACCAGAGTCACTGCAATGTTGCCTCACATATTCTGCAATACCAGTTACTATCCCTACCGACAACACATTGCACATGTTAGTTTACTATACCGGTCCAATATCTTTGCTGGTATACTTTGACCACTGGCCCTTCTTCCTGTGTCACATCCCACTACTACCATTTTGCAATTTGAACCATCCACTTGACATTTGCAGTAGTGACCCATCTCACCTATGAGAATGTGTAGCCAAGATATTAATTTTAGACACTCTGTCATCTCAAGTTCTCCC
Organism: Cryptomeria japonica; assembly: GCF_030272615.1. Lineage (NCBI taxonomy): Eukaryota > Viridiplantae > Streptophyta > Pinopsida > Cupressales > Cupressaceae > Cryptomeria > Cryptomeria japonica. The sequence continues at coordinate 51,314,235 of NC_081406.1, read as the reverse complement.
TCATACCAGTAACTGCCCATCCTTTCCTTTGTCCTTCTCAACATTGGGGGTGAATGATCTAATCCACTTGTAGCTCCCCCTAAGGATCTGTATCTCCTTTAAACTTTAGGAGATATCACCTATGCATTGAATGCATAGTGCTAGTCCATGGTCCCACTCTCTTCCTTCTTTCTGCAAACCTGTGTGGTCTTAATACTCTTACCATTTGCAGTCATGGGAGTAGGTCTTACCTTCTTCTGTCGATTGGTCTTTTCTTTACCAAGTTCTGCACTATGACAAGATACATTTCTATGGAAGCATACTGCATTCATCACAACTGGATGATTGGAATACCTTCTATCAGACCGGTTTTATCTTCTTCTCAGGGCCATGCCATTGTAGCCAGCTACCAATTTCAACTGACTTCTTGATCTTGTAGGAGCATTTCTCCTTTGGGCATAGCTGTTATTCCGACTCCCACGTGAATGAAATTTTTTCTTCCTACAGTCATGACTTTTATGGCCAAGTCCATTACAATGATGACACATAACATTTTCTTTTCTTGGAGCAATAAATGGACTTTTGTTAGCATAATCGGGAGAGAGCATATGCAGGCTTCTACATTTTGATGGTCTATGCCCAAATGCATTACATCTTTTACAAACTGAATTTCTATTCTTAGGAAGAACACCTTTTCCATTCCTAGACATCATTTTGCATTCCTCTACCCTATGGCCATATCCTTTACAAGCAAAATAGTAACCGGAGAATGGAGACATATTACTTACAAATTTATTTTGCCAAACTTGAGGTGATTTTTACCGATTTAGCTTCTCTACTTCTACTTCTTTGGGGTACTACATCCACTGGTGGGGAATCTTTTAGGTTTCCTTCTTGTATTCTTGTTTCTGGTGTACCTATCTTCTCTCAACTTTATTTTTCCTTTAGGATCTGCATTATTTCTTCTTGTTGTACCGGTCTTCATTTTTTGGCTCATGTCTTGGTTAGGTCAATCTTCTTTCTTGGTGCACTTCTGACTATGAAGGTCTGACCCTTGTTATCTCCATTAGAGGAGACAAACTGAATGTCCTTGTGAGAGACATTCTTGCTTGTGGAGCATTCATCGATAACATATCCTAATCCTTTGGTATCCTTGGAGTGTTTTTGTTTTCTCAATATTTTATCCAAGGCCTTAGTGCTGCCATCATACCGAATCCTTACCTTGAGCTCATCTTGACACTCCTCAAGGTATTTCTTGATGCTCTCCATTTCTCCTTTTAGGTCTTGACATTCTTTGTCCTTTATCTCCACTTCTGGCATAACTCCTCACATCTTCTCTCCTTGGCATCCAAGACTAATTTCAAATCGTCAACCATACCTTTGGCCTCTTCAAGTTGAGTTGTCAACACACTGATGTTCTTGTTTTATTCCTCAAGACATATTCCCAACATTTTAGAGCTCTTCTAGTGCACTTACTGGTTCACATTCAAGATCAACTTCGGTCTCATCTTCTTCATCACTGCCAAATAAATCTTGTCGGTGAGAATCATTTACATTATCACCTTCTGATGTGTGCTCCTCACCTTGAGTCTCTTGTTCCATGAAGAGGTCAGTTTCTTCTTCACCATTTATGTTGTTGTTGGTTGATCTATCTTAATCATCTGCACATGTGCTTGCTCTATTGTTCTTCTTGCTTTCCCAAACCGGTTCTGCAATGGTAGGCTCATTTCCATAGAACTTCTTCAACCCGTCCCAAAAACTCTTTGCCGTTTTGCATCTATTCAACTATGAGGAAACATCATCTAAGATCCCACAAAGTATAGGCTTCATTGCTTGATCATTACACTGGTATATTCTTTCTGCTTCTGAACCAGTAGGAGGACTGACATGACTAGGGAGGCCATTAACAACTGACATCCAAACGTCATAACCTAAAGAGGACAAATAGACTTCCATTATGCAACACCAAATAGAATAGTTAGACCCATTAAAAACTGGAGAAAAGATTGACTCAAAACAACCCATTGTGTCCTTATACTAGAATCTACCCAAGCTGGAGAAAGCTTATCAACTGGGAACCTAGGCTCTAATACCAATTGTTGGACACAAGATGCCACTTAGAGGGAGGTGAATCAGTGGTTTCCAAAACTCTTAACCATTTATTCCAAAGAGTGAGTACCAGTTAGCAATGCAAACACTAAATAAACCTACTGGTGAGATAGAGCAAGACTTCACAATGCAACCACACAAAGGCACATCTCATGACACCGGTATATACAAGGAAAACCCAAGATGGTAAAAACCTTGGTGAGTAAAGTTATTTTAGTCTACTGCTCTGATCCAACCTCACAGTGAAAACACTGTCGGTATCACATGAAGATTTCATTGATGAAGTATAGTGTTGTCATTCATGTCAATAGTGATCGGTAATGAAGATGTATTGCAACTGGTAATGATGTAGTAAAGCAACCGGTAGTAAAGAAGTGAAGGCAAGCGGTAGTATTATTGAAGTAGAGAGATCAAACGGTAACCCTGACCAGTTTATAAGTAGAACCCTAATCGATGGAGCTTGGAGAATCGATTGTGATGATCTATGACCGAATGATGATCAGAGATGAAGATGCCATGTATGCATGTTGCACATGATGAGTTTTGAAGCAGATTTGGTGCGTAGAGATAACCGTTTATCTTGGGAATGATCAATTGCTTAGCATGAAGTGAAAAACATGTGATGAGCTACAAGATCTAATGTGCAGTGATCCAGGAGTGGTTGAAGTTGTCTATAACAATGTGTAGTTTATTGCTATGTAACATAACGATCAAGATTGAACCGATATGTTTGTAATCTCTATCAAATTTGTAGGGTTTGTGTTATGTTATCGAACTAATGTATTTTCTTATAAGGTCCATGATTTGTTTCAATGAAGTGTTGGCAATTTGGTTAAGTGTGTGAGTGATTATTTTCGAACCAGAAGGTGTGTCTGCAAAATGTTGTGAAGACAGATATGAGTAGAAAAGGATATGATTAAGCAAGTAAGTGCTATTACCAGATCAACAAAGAATCTGTTGTTCTCTAACCATTACAACAGTCAAATCCCTTAACTGGGTAAGCTTTAACAAGCTTGTTGTTGAAATACTCTGACCAGGTGATCCATTAGCTTGGATTTAAAATCCCCCACTGAAGTTACCTCTAACATAGTATTACCTTTAATGGGGTATTGTAGTCAATCCTTTAACCGAGTGGTCCTTAACTGGATCTGTTCTTAACAGGACATTATTTTATAAGCTTCTAACAAGGCTTGGCTCCTAATAGGGTGAACTTCAGAAGAGTTCATAATACTTGTGGGTATTCATCCCCACCGTGCTTTTTCTCATTTGGGTTTCCACGTGAAAAATCATTATGTCAAGTGCTGAATGAATTTGTGGATGTGTTTTTGATATGGTTGATATGAATGACTAGTAAATCCCCTTAGATATATTTGAATGACCAAAAATGATCTGAAATGAGCTATTACTGATATAAGTGAAGTGGTTTAATGTTTTGGTTAAATGGTATTTGAGTTTCAGATCTGTTGCATTGTATCATTGATGTTTTGGTCATCCGGTAAAGTTTAATAGTGCAATTGTTGTTTTTGATTCAGTGACTAGATCAGTTAGTTTAGTGATTGGATTATGAGTTGAAAGTTATTTTGGTGAAAGTTTAATTTATTTTCTATCTACTGATTCACCCCCTCCCTCTCAGTAGTTGACCTGATCCTTATAGTTTCATCATATTATCAATTGGTATCAGAGCAATCCAGGTCCTCTTAAGTTTAAGCCTAATAGCTCAAGGAAAAGATCTAGGAGAACATGATGAAGAAAGAAGGTCCCAAGTTCAATAGAGAAAACTACAGAATATGGAGTGATATGATGAAGATCTATACCAAGAGCTTAGGAAGTCAATATTGGGAACATGTTATTACTAAATATAACTTTCCTAGTGGGATTCAGACAAATGATGAAAAGAAGGAGCAATGGGAGAAAAATCAAGCATTGGAGGCCATCATCATTTCCTTGTCTGATTCAAAATATGTTGATGTTCATGAATTGGAGACTACATATGAAGTTTGGAAGAAACTGGAAGAAATCTATAGCGGTGATGAGCATGTTAAGATTTCCAAGAAAGAGAGTTTGAGAGGAAAATTTGATGATATGCGGATGATTGAAGGCGAAAACATTCAACAATATGGTTAGAGGATAAAGTAGATAGTCGGAGAAATCAAAAGTGTTGGAGGTACAATGGAGGATACCACTATGGTTAGCAAGGTGTTGAGAACCCTTCTACTGGTCTACGCTATCCGATTTGCAACCATTCAGGAACTCTAATCTATTGATAAGACAAAGGTAACTCTTGACTCTATCATTGGTAAATTAATTGCATTTGAATTAAATGGTTTTGATGGAAGTGTTCAGAGATCAAAATCTGCATTTAAAGCCTCAGTCTCAACCCCACCAGTAAAGAAAAGCAGAGAAGTGAGTTATAGTCACGAGTCTAGATCCAGCAGAGAGGTAGATGATGAAGATTGTCTAATTGAGCTTGAAGCATTGTTGGCCAAGTGGTTACCTAGAGGTACCGGTAAGTACAAAGGTAAATTACCACTGAAGTGTTTTGCATGTAACCGGATTGGACATATTGTTGCTAACTGTCCAAATGGAGATAATGAGGAAAAATGTGAGAAGTATAGGAAGTATAAAGGCAAAGGCAAAATAAATTGTCTCATTGCAGTGGATGGAGGAATTACAAATGAAGAATCTGAGGAAGATGCAAATGAGGACATTTTATTTGTTGCTATTAAAGAAGAGATATCATATCAGAAGGCATTGGTCTCTCACTTGGATAGTTCAGATGACTGGATTATAGACAGTGGTTGTTCACACCACATGGAGAAAGTTTCTTACATTGAAAGAATTTTATGGAGGTGTTGTCAAATTTGGGAAGGACTCACGCTACATGGTGAAAGGGAAAGGATCCATCTCCTTGAATGGTAAGAGTAGTGCAAAAGATGTCTGCTGGGTTGAAGGTCTGAAACACAATCTTTTGAGTGTTGCTCAACTCAATGGCAAAGTTTACCCACTAGAATTAAAGAATGGAGTGTGCAGGATTTATGGAAGCAAAGGTGAACTGATTGCAACAGAAAAATAGACCAAAGGTAACTTGTTTCATTTAAACTCTAAATTCAATCGTTGTTTAATTGCAAAAATAGAAGATAGTTGGCTTTGGTATCAGAGATTATGTCATGTAAATTTTGATAACATTGTAAGAGTCAGTAAGTCGAAATCAGTAAGATGTTTGCCACAGTTGGACAAACCGGTGAATGCTTTGTGCAAGGAATGTCAGTTAGGGAAAATGACATCCTCAACCTTCAAGAGAAAATCTTTCTCAACTAAACATTTGCTAGATTTGGTTCATACCGACCTATGTGGACCAATGAGGACTAGGAGTATTCTAGGTGATCAATACTTCATGATATTTAATGATGATTGCTCAAGGATGATGTGGGTCACATTCTTGAAAGACAAGACAAAAGCATTTAGCAAGGTTAAGGGATTCAGAGCCTTGGTTGAAAATGAAAGTGGAAGAAAGCTTAAGTGCTTAAGTACCGATCAAGGTGGTGAATTTACTTAAGAGGAATTCACTAGATACTATGAAAACAATGGAATTAAGAGGCAACTTTCTGCACCTAGAACACCATAGCAGAACGGTATTGTAGAAAGGAATAGCCGGTTAGTAGTTGAAGCTTTTAGGACTATGCTCATTCAAGGAGGTGTAGCTAAGACATTATGGAGAGAAGTTGTCAACACAATTGTTTATACAATGAACTAGATACTGATTAAAAGAGGTAAGGACAAAAGACCTTATGAGTACTGGTATGGTAGATCACCAAATGTCAATTACTTCAAAAATTTTGGTAGCAGATGTTTTATCAAAAGAGGTGATTATATTGGTAAGTTTGATGTCAAGAGTGATGAAGGCATATTTCTACAAGTGTTACAACAACCAGACTAAGAAGACCATTGAAAGTGTCAATATCCGAGAAGATGAATTTCCTGAGAAATCAGAAGAAACTAGCAAGGAGAAGGAAGAAGAAGAACCTAACACACTATTTTTGGAACCAAAACTAGTAAAGCCAGAAGTTGGTGAACAGAACAAAGAAGCCCCAGTTCAACCAGAACAGGAAGGTCCAATAGAAGATGAAGAAAGTGAAGAAGAAGAAGAACTTGAAACCCAAGATTATGTTATTCCAAGATATGCTAGACTCAATCATAGCCCAGATCAGATTATTGGAGACATGAATGCACTTGTGTTAACTAGAAGAGGGATAAGAGAGAACTCTTGTATGATCTCCACCATTGAGACTATAACTACAAAAGAAGCCTTTGGAGATGAACACTAGATCAAGGCAATGGAAGAAGAACTTGACCAGATAGAGAAGAACAATACATGGTCACTGGTACCTAGAACGAAGAACAAGAATGTAATAAGTACAAAATGGGTATTCAAAAATAAACTGAATGAAGATGAAGTAGTGGTCAGAAATAAAGCCAGACTGGTATGCAAATGATATGCACAAGAAGAAGGTGAATATTATGGTGAGACATTTGCACCAGTTGCAAGATTGGAAGGAGTAAGGACTCTACTTGCATTTACAACATATAGAAGATTCAAAGTATATCAGATGGATGTGAAATAAAAATTTCTAAATGGAATATTGGAAGAGGAAGTCCACATTGAACAACCAGATGGTTATACTTTAACTGTAGAAATGGATATGGTGTGCAAATTACATAAAGCATTATATGGATTGAAGAAAGCACCAAGAGAATGATATGAAAGATTGCACTCTCACTTAGTGAAGATAGGTTTTCAAAGAACTAGTGAAGACAATATCATATATCTCAAGACAGAAGGAGATAAGATATTGGTAAGTGAGGTATTTGTTGATGATATCATTTTTGAAGGAAATGATGATATGTATCACAATTTTGCTAATGAAATGAAGAGTGAATTTGAGATGTCATTGGTAGGTGAGATAAAAAAATTCATAGGTTTGCAAATCCAACAGATGAAGGAAGGTATTTTTATCGCACAGTCCAAGTATGTGAAAGAAGTGTTGAAAACTTTTGTAATGTGAGACTATAAACTAGTTGGAACACCAATGATTAGAGGTTGCAAGTTATCTAAGTAAGATGATTCTGTAGTAGTTGATGAAAAGTAGTACAATTCCATGATAGGTAAACTACATTAGTTTGTCTACGACAGACTAGACATTGCTCATGCAGTGGGATTGGTTGCCAGATTTCAGAAAAGTCCGAAGAATACACACATGGTTGCAACCAAAAGAATTTTCAGATACCTGAAAGGCACAATTGATTATGGATTATGGTATCCATATGCAAGAAACTTTGATTTAAAAGTCTATACAGATGCAGATTGGGCAGACAATGTTGATGATAGGAAGAGTACAACCGGAGGAGCATTTTTTCTTGGAGGCAGATTAGTGTCTTGGAGCAGCAAGAAACAAAGTTGTATCTCTCAATCAACAACATAAGCTGAATATGTTGCATAATACACGAATTGTACCCAGGCAATTTGGATGAAACACATTTTGGAAGGTTTCAAGTTGAAGATATCAAAACCGGTAAATTTTTTTGTGATAACACAAGTGCTATAAATATTTCTAAGAACCCGATGTTGCATGCTAGGACAAAGCATATTGAGGTGAAGTATCATTTCCTAATAGAGAAAGCACAAAGTAAAGATATATCACTGGAGCATGTATCTACTAAAGAACAACTAGCAGATATCTTTAATAAACCTCTACCTAAGGCTACATTTGAGTATCTTAGAGGTAAGTTAGGGGTTGTACCCCTACTTGAAGTCAATTAAGTAGATGTGGAAGACATCTATCCCGGAGCCTATTGAAAATCTTGAAGAAGGATTGGTGTAGAATGGTGTTACTCGATAGGGGGAGAAACTAGTTACATATCGGTGAAGCATGAAACTGTATGGTTTACCTTCACTTTGGTATTGTTGTCAAAGAGGGAGAAGAAGTGTATATGATTGATATCCAATTACCAATAGAAGATATGAAGATACAGTTGAAGGAGAGTATATTGAAAAATGTAACGTAAACCAAGATTCCTATACCCATGTATATGCTTTACTCTCAATCATCACAATCAATGGGTATTGATATTTGTATTACCATCAATGCCAAAGGGAGAGAATGTTGGCATTACATGAAGATTGCATTGATGAAGTATAGTGTTGTCATTGATGTCAATATTAACTGGTAATGAAGATGTATTGCAACCGGTAATGATGCAGTAAAGAAACCAGTACTAAGCAATGAAGGCAACAGGTAGTATTATTGAAGCAGAGAGATCAACTGGTAACCCTAACCAATTGATAAGAAGAACCCTAACCAATGGAGCTTGGAGAATCAGTTGTGATGATCTATGACCGAATGATGATCGAAGATAAAGATACAATGTATGCATGTTGTACGTGATGAGTTTTGAAGCAGATTTGGCATGTAGAGATAATCATTTATCTTGGGAATGATCAATTGAATAGCATGAAGTGGCAAACTCGTGATGAGCTACAAGATCCAATGTGCGGTGATCTAGGAGAGTTTGAAGTTGTCTAGAACAATATATAGTTGATTGCTATGTAATCTAAAGGTCAATATTGAACTGATATGTTTGTAATCTCTATGAGGTTTCTAGGATTTGTGTTGTGTTATTGACCTAATGTATTTGCTTATAAGGTTGATGATTTGTTTTAATGAAGTGTTGGCAATTTGGTTAAGTATGTGAGTGATTATTGCTGAACCAAAAGGTGTGTCTACAAAATGTTGTGAAGGCAGATAGTAGCAGAAAAGGATCTGATTAAGCAAGGAAGTACTATTACCAGATCAACAAAGAACCTCTTGTTCTCTAACCATTACAACTGTTAAATCCCTTAACCGGGTAAGCTTTAATAGGCTTGTTGTTGAAATCCTCTAACTAGGTGATCCATTATTTTGGATTTGAAATCCTCCACCGAGGTTACCTCTAACAGAGTATTACCTTTAACAGGGTATTGTATTCAATCGCTTAACCAGGTGTTCCTTGTAAAAGTATTGTAATTTCCAGTTTAATGGACAAGTTATATGCAGGATGGTGTCTTTTTATTTTATATTATGACTATGACACTAATATTGTTATCTGTCTTTTACTGCAGGTAAGGAGGATGAACATGTATCAATTTCAATGTCATCTCCTTTAATTTGAATGAAGTATAAATAGTAAGATGGCCACGATCAAGTGGCGCCTTGATCGGACATGTCTTTTAGACATGTCTGACCAAGATGTCACTTGGTCACGACTCTTACAACCATCAACCGATCCATAACTAATTGATGTTATAAACATACCCGATAATGAATCGGTATCATTGTTAATGGTAACAGTGCTTATAAACATACCTGATAATGAATCGATATCATTGTTAATTGTAACAGATCTAAAACATACCTGATAATGAATCGGTATCAAAGCATATGATAATGGATCAATATAAAGTAAACAATAACAATAGCTGTTAGCATTATATGCTATCGGGTTAATACTTTGATAGCATATTAATGCCGATATGAATCAACATTAATATGCTATCGGGTTAATAGCCCAATAGCATTTAGATTGACGCTTAACATAGTTAAGCAGGTCGTCAATCTAATCCATCATTATCCAATATCAATATCATAATTATGATCAATGTTATAGTCTGATAAACATAAAGCATGAATGAGTAAACTAATAACATAATAGAGGAGATTAATGAGTTAGGAGAGTCTTATCTTGCAGAAGCTACTAATGCATTAACACTCCCTCTTAGCTTTTGGAAGATAAAGTAACCTGCATCACATTTCGTTTCCAAAAATGTCAGTCTCCAAGAATATATATCATCTATACATATGATATGAAGTATCATCAGAACATAGGATACAAATATAAAACATTACTATAAGTATGTGACATAGAGTATCACCCAAACATGTGATATAAAAGATTCATCATTTTATTATGACAAGATATCACCTAAACACGTGATATCAGTATTGCCTAAACATGCAATACTGAGGATAAACATATGAGGATGGTTAAATTCTCGTCTTATCCAGGTTGTGATATGTGCACAAACATTTTATTCAAATGTTTTATCACAACACCATCAATGGCACATCCATGACATACCAAAGATCCAACATGACAACTGGTTTTAGAATCATAAGATCGTCACCTTATGATGTCTACATACAAGAGTTCATAATCTGAGAGATCGTCACCTCTTAGATATGAACACAGGTGGTAAAAACCCAGAATGTCTCAACATGACAAAAGAAGTTTACATTTTCAACATCTTATTTACAAAGCAGATTACCTTTCTATCATACCTAAACCCTTTCTGAAGTGATCAACCTTCACTCTGGAAAGTGGTTTGGTCAGAATATCTGCAGTCTGATCTCTCGTACTAACATATTCTAATTTGATCACATTTTTGTCTACCATGTCTCATACATAATGGTATGGGATCTCAATATGTTTGGATCTATCATGGAACACTGGATTCACTGAAATCTTTATGCAACTTTGATTGTCACAATGGATGATAGTAGGTTTCATCGGATTACCAAACAATCCCACAAGCAACTTTCTAAGCCACACTGCTTCTTAGGCAGCCATGGAGGCTGGAATGTATTCGGCCTCGGTGGAACTTTGCACTACAAAAGAATGCTTTCTGCTGATCCAGGATATCATGGCTGATCCTAAACTGAAGCAGCACCCAGAGGTGATTTTTCGGTCAGTCACACTTCCAGCCCAATCTGAATTTGTGAATCCGTGTAGATTAAGATCAATTTTCTCATACTTGAGACCAAGATTTAAGGTGCCTTGTAAATATCTCATAATGTGTTTTACTGCTACCAGGTGTATCTCCTTTGGATCACACATAAATTGACTCAAGGCATTTACTGCATAGCAGATATCTGGTCTTGTATTTACCAGATACATAAGAGACCCAATCATTTGCTTGTATAGAGTGGGGTTAGTAGAAGGTGATTCGGTTGCCGCTTCTTTAAGTTTATGAAGATTGGTTTCCATTGGAGTGGTCATAGGTCTGCAATTTAGCATTCCAAATCTCTTCAGGATGTTTAATGTATACTTGCCTTGGTTTAGAACAATGTTATCAGAATTCTGCCATACTTCCAACCCTAGGAAATAATGAAGGAATCCCAAGTCCTTCATATCAAATTCTTTGGATAGCTCTTTCTTGCATTGATCTATAAGGTGATCTTCTCCTGTGATTAATAAGTCATCAACATATAAAATCATTATTAGCATATCACCTTTATTCTGTTTGTAGTAGAGATTAGGATCTGCATCATTTTTAGAGAAGCCTAGTTTTGATAGATATGTGTCAATTCTTTCATACCAGGCCCTAGGAGCCTGTTTGAGCCCATATAGAGCTTTCTTAAGTTTGCACACATGAGATTCTGCATGATGGATCTCAAACCCTTCAAGTTGCTCTAGGTATACTTCTTCAGATATCTCTCCATTAAGAAAAGCTGTCTTTACATCCATTTGATGTACCTTCCATCCCTTTGCTGCTGCAATGGCTAGTACATTCCTTACTGAGGTATATCTGGCTACAGGAGAAAATGTTTCTTCATAGTTTATTCCTTCCTTTTGAGAAAATCCTCTGGCCACAAATCTTGCCTTATATTTTTCACTGTTGTCATCTACTGCATGTTTGATCTTGAAAAGCCATTTAGAAGAAACAACAGATTTCTTAGTTGGCCTAGGAATGATTTCCCATACTTCATTTTTCATTATGGATTGATACTCTTCTAACATAGCATCCTTCCATACTTGATGTTTAAGGGCATCTGTTACATTGTCAGGTTCATTTTTAGATAGATCATTCATAAGAGCAACATAGCTAGTAAATTTATTAGGTCTTTTGCTTTCTCTGAAGGTTCCAGAAGGAGCAGCAAACCTCTGAGCTTCTTCTACTGTTTTGGTGGCCCATAGTGGTTTTTTCTTGAGATTTCTAGGTGAGTGTTCATTTTCATTTTCAGTTTCATCTAGATTCTCCCTCTGAAACTCAGGGGAAGGATTTTCATCTAAGTTAAAGGTAGGTGCATAGATTTCAGGTTCTATGAAGTTCTGAGCTCTTTTGAAACCCAGGTCCTCTTCAAAGATTACATCCCTACTTAGTTCAATATTTCTTTGACCAGGTATATAGATTCTATAGGCTTTGGAGGTTTCACTATATCCTACAAGCAATCCTCTTTTTCTAAAAGGCTCTAGTTTTAGTCTCTTTTCTTTAGGTATATGGATATAGACAGGACATCCAAATATCCTAAGGTGGCTAATATCAGGCTTAGTCTTAGTGAATACTTCCTCAGGAGTTTTGTCCTCAAGATGGGAGTGAGGGCATCTGTTCTGTATATATACAACAGTGTTGGATGCTTCAGCCCAGAGATTTGTGTTAAGGTGTTGATCTAGGATCATGGCCTTGGCAGCTTCAACTATAGTCCTATTTTTCCTTTCTGCTACCCCATTTTGTTGGGGGTTATAAGGTATAGTGAGCTCCCCCTTAATCCAATTATCTCTACAAAATTCTTTAAATGAATCTAATGTGTATTCTCCCCCATTATCGGTTCTTTGTTTCCTGAGTGGTTTTCAGTTAGTGATTTAAATTCTTTAAACCTAGAGAGGATCTCTTCTGATTCTTTACTTTTCAAAAAGTAGATCCAAGTCTTCCTAGAGTAGTCATCAATAAATATTATATAATACAAGAATCCCCCTAGAGAGGATACAAACATAGGTCCGCATACATCAGAATGAACTAATTCTAGAATTTTACTATTTTTTGTAGTACTATTTTGGAATGCACCTTTGGTATTTTTACCTAGGGCACATCCTTTGCATGCTCCTGAATGATCTTGCTTTAACTTGGGTAGACCTATGACAAGGTTTCCCATTATAGATAAAGACCTAAAATTCAGATGGCCTAATCTTCTATGCCAAACTTCATTTGCATTAGTGGCTTCTTGGATTAGGGCTAGATTGGGTTCCGTGCATAGCTCATACAAATAGCCTTGTCTCTATCCAATGGTCTTTTCCTTCTTGATGGAGGAGTTCCTTGGCCAAGCCAATACTCTGTTGTCCATGAATGTTACTATGTATCCATTATCTTCCAGTGCCGATATAGAGACTAGATTTCTTTTGATGCCGGGGACATATAGTACTCCTTCAAGCCGCAAGGTTATGCCTGTCTTCAATTTGATGGTGCAGGTTCCTACTCCTCTGACTAGATGTGTGGAGTCATCTTCGATGGTTACATCCTCATCACTCTCCTCTATCATGGAATCCAATACTTCTCAAAACCCAGTGATGTGCCTGGATGAACCACTGTCAATCACCCATGAGTTGATTTTGTTAGAAGCTTGACTTGTGAGTGCTGAGTAGAATACGTATTTCCTGGAGTCATCTTCCCCTTTAGTCTTTCCTGCTTTGACAAATGTGGCATGTTTCTTGGTTCTTTCTGGGAATTTTGCAACAAAGTGTCCGAACTGATCACACCTGTAACATTGAATGTGAGATAAGTCCTTCTTTGAAGTATTCTTGCCTTGATGACCTTTTCTCTTTCTAAACTGTCTTTTCTTGTTTTGCTTGGTGGAATTGGTGTTTAGAACTTGTAGGTCTTCATCTATATTCTTGTGTTTCATTCCCATCTTGTTCAATCTTGATTCTTCTTGGAGATAATCATCCCTTAATCTTTCAAACTTGGGATATTTGGACCTTGCACTGATGCCTTGGATGAATGTGCTCCATCCACTAGGCAACCCATCTAAAGCAATGAGTGTTAACTCTTTGCTTTGGATCTTGTAGTCCAGAGTTGTAAGTTCATCTTTTAGAACTGATATCCACATAAAGTAGGCATTGATTGTCTCCCCTTTGTTCATGGTGATATGATTTATTTCTCGTTTTAATGCTAGAGTTCGACTTGCATTTGATATCTCAAATGTGCTTTCAAGAGCTTCAAACATTTTATAGGATGTTTGATGTTTTCTTATGATGGGCATTATGTTGTTTCTCACCCCATCAACTATTATTTTTATTGCCTTTTCATTTCCCTCAATCCATGCTGTTTTGTCAGGTTCATTTTTGGGTTGATCATTTTTAGTTTGAACAAACGAATCCACTTTGTTCTCCTTTAGGATCATTTGAATTCTGAATTTCTAGGCTGAAAAATCATCGCCACCTCCGAGTCTGTCTTTGAATCTGATAGCACTAGCCATTTGAAGAAATGTGATGTAGTATAAACTTGTTCTTAAATTTGTTTCATGAAATTAAATAGCCTCAAGTTCGATCAACATGGATCTGATACCATGTAAAAGTATTGTAATTTCTAGTTTAATGGACAAGTTATATGCAGGATGGTGTCTTTTTATTTTATATTATGACTATGACACTAATATTGTTAGCTATCTTTAACTGCAAGTAAGGAGGATGAACATGTATCAATTTCAATGTCATCTCCTTTAATTTGAATGAAGTATAAATAATAAGATGGCCACGATCAAGTGGCACCTTGATCGGATATGTCTTTTAGACATGTCCGACCAAGATGTCACTTGGTCGTGACTCTTACAACCATCAACCGATCCATAACTAATTGATGTTATAAACATACTTGATAATGAATCGATACCATTGTTAATGGTAACAGTGCTTATAAGCATACCCGATAATGAATCGATATCATTGTTAATTGTAATAGATCTAAAACATACCCGATAATGAATCGGTATCAAAGCATATGATAATGGATCAATATAAAGTAAACAATAACAATAGCTGTTAGCATTATATGCTATCGAGTTAATACCCCGATAGCATATTAATGCCGATATGAATCGACATTAATATGCTATCAGGTTAATAGCCGATAGCATTTAGATTGATGCTTAACATAGTTAAGCAGGTTGTCAATCTAATCCATCATTATCCAATATTAATATCATAATTATGATCAGTGTTATAGTCTGATAAACATAAAGCATGAATGAGTAAACTAATAACATAATAGAGGAGATTAATGAGTTAGAAGAGTCTTATCTTGTAGAAGCTACTAATGCATTAACATTCCTTAACCGAATCTATTCTTAACATGACATTATTGTATAAGATTCTAATAAGGATTGGCTCCTAACAGGGCAAACTTCAGAATAGTTCAGCATACTTGTGGGTATTCATCCCCACTATGGTTTTTCCCATTTGGGTTTCCATGTGAAAAATCATTGTGTCAAGCGGTGAATGGTTTTGTGGATGTGTTTTTGATATGGTTGATATGAATGCCTAGTAAATCCACTTAGATATATTTAAATGACTGGAAATGATCTGAAATGAGCTATTACTGATATTAGTGAAGTGGTTTAATGTTTTGGTTAAATGGTATTTGAGTTTCAGATCTGTTGCATTGTATCATTGATGTTTTTGTCAACCAATAAAGTTTAACAATGCAGTTGCAGTTTTTGAAATAATGACTAAACCAGTTAGTTTAGTGATTGGATTCTGAGTTGAAAGTTTGTTTGGTGAAAGTTTAGTTTATTTTATATCTACTAATTTACCCCCCCTCTCAGAAGTTGACCAGATCCTTATAGTTTCATCATATTATCAAACACTGGTTACAACATTTAGGGCACCAACCCAAGGAGCACCACCCCTACTGATTTAGGGCACCAACCCAAGGAGCACCAACTCCTACTAATTTTATGGGCACCAACCCGAGGGAGCATGAAACCTTGCACCAAGCTCCAACTTAGTGAGATACAATAGATAAAATCAATACAATACTTATAATCCAGTTACAAATGAATTATGTAACCTCACACATATGTCTCTTCACTAGTCCACCTTTACCCTACGCTTTGTCAGTTCTCTTCTCACCTTCTCTAACTCTTGCTCTACTCGACCTCTACCTTGTCTGATCTCTTCTCACTCTCTTCCTCTGCTCACCTCAACTCACTATAGCTCCCTTACTAGTTCAAGCTCTACCGGTTGTCTACCTTTCCACCTGGTTACCGGTTACTTCCACATTACCAGTTAAATCGTGCTCAATCATTGCTTGTTGCTTCTTCTTTCTTGCCGGTTCTAACACTACCGATCATCTTGACTGATGCACTTCTTGTAGCTTACCAGAATCTCAGACCTTTACTAGTTATTCCCCTGCTAAGCCTTCTTACCGGTTGCACCTCCAAATGATTAGTTGCTTAACTCTCATAGTTAGATCAATTCTTTTATTTCAAATGGCATCACACCTTCTGGTAGCGTCATCCTATCTAGTCTTCTGCCTACATACTTATAGCTGAGCTTTCTCGCCAAAACACAACTTCAAACTTTTGATGCTCTAGGGTTTCTTCTACTAATCATGAGGAGTATCGAATCCAATCAGATCTTGTTCTACATGAATATTGACAACTTGCAAGAAATCAGGCATTTCTACCATATCTCCTTTCTTCCAAAGCATGTTTGCTATACTTAGCAAACATGAATAATTCGTCATCTTGGCACTTGGTCAATCACCATAAATGGTCAGTGGTTTGCATCACCAACTTCGATCTGCACCTGGATACTCTACATTGAACAGTGCATCCCATCGATCACCTATGTTCGACCTTCCTTGAGCTACACACCTTTGCAACACATCCCTTGATTTAAGGGGTCTGCATTTAATATCGACCGACTCTGTAACAAACTCATCGGTGCACACTCCATCTACTGCTTCATGCATGTTTACCACCTGGAGTCCATGTGTCCACATTGTCGGCATCCACCTTATCTCACTATGTCGGTCTGACTTGGTCACCGATCAATTACTCACAATTGGTGTATGCTCCATACTACTAGTCCCTCTTTGCCTACAGACACTCTAACCCTGTCGGTATATCTTGCCTTCACCTTCCTTGTGCTAATGGAGCATGTCAACTCGGTCATCACACATTGTCTGGTCATTGTCCTTACAAATCAACATTTTCATCTTCATTTGATGAGAGCCTTTCACTTGTGCACTTTCTTGCATACGGTAGCCCTGTTTACCATTGGACACTACATATGCCTTCATATTGGTAACATGCATAACAACATCATGCAAGCAATCTTCAACTATCATTGCATCAATCTACATTTGCATTCCAGTTGCACTCTTTGTTTGTAGCTGAATCTTTCCTTCTCCTTCATCTGATAGGTTCTCCTCTTAGCCAGTTTTTCAAAGTGACAAACTCATCACTCCTTGTTTGTTCTAATGACTCATCTTATTACTCAGCTGATCGGGTAGACATCTTTGATCTCACATGTGGCTCACACTTATTATCCGGTCGGGGAAGGTAGATACACCATGGTTTAGAATCTGCCAATCACTAGTGGGAGAGGATCTATGTCACCTGCAGGCTAATGATGTGACTTCGTCATTATCAGGCAGATGCAACTTTCCTACAATCCTTGGGCAATATTCTTTCTTCAGTAATCTCTTCATCCAAGGACAACCTCATTTACTAGTGGGAGTCCTGCTAGATGGCGTCACACTAGCATACTGTTGGCCCATTCACTCTGCAGTCTTACCGGTTAGTACCAACATGTATACTAACATGTTCATCCACTTGTTCACCGGATACCAGTTTCTTCATTCCCAACATCAACTTGTATACCAGTGACTCTAGCTTGCATATCGGTTGGCCTCAACTACACATACTACCGGTTGACATCCATGATAGTAAAACCAATTGACATCAATGACAACACTGCACATACATCTCCCATACTGGTTGTCATCCTATATCCATTGACGTCAATGATAACACAATGCCAACAACTTTGACATTCTTGGTCCAACAGTGGCTCTATTTCTTCATTATGGGGAGGTATTTTGGTCAACATCATTGGATGCAGGAGAATCTACATTGTGGGGGGGCTTCATTGTCTCTCTTGTTCTCTCTTATAGGGGGGACTTTTTCCTCACACGAGGTTTTGTTCTTCTCATACATCATTGAGAGCATTGTGTGCTTTCATTATCTATTTTTTGGGGGGGATTTTTTTCTCATTGGGTTTTTCTCTCTTTCTTCGTTTGTGAGAGATTGCATTGGTTTAATTCATTTCATTTGTACATGGGTACCTAACATGGCCTAGTAGTTGGGACCCATCTTGCATTGTTAGCTTGAGACTACGTTTCCCTAAGTTGCACTTAAGGGGGGGTGTTGGTGTATATTATGTCTCATAATTACACTTTACTTAAGTTGACTTAGGGTAATGTATCTCATAGTAGTTTGGATATGAGACATCTTATTTTATTGTTACATTCCACCTTTGGTGGGTGATCCACCTCTTGTGGAATATTTTATTATTTCTCCTACATACCCCTCCCTACCTACACTTGTTTCTCATTGAGCCACATGTTACTATTGTGTTCTCTTGGCCTTGCCTTTATAAGCAAGCCCATCTTACATTGTATGTAATAATCAACAATTTCAATCAATCAACTCAGTCAGTTGGGTATTTTGCATCATTGATCATAATACAATTTATTCTTGTCATATATTTTGTTCTCTCTTGTTTGTGCTATCAATTGGACTCTAGATCTTGGCAAATTCCCACACTAATAAAAGTACATGTTTTGTGAAATATAATGCTATATGCTAGTTTTAAAATGCATTCCTTAACATACATGTTATGCATATAGAATTTAGAAACCATCTCATTCTAGAAAATTAAAAGAGCAATTAATAACAAAACATATGGATTTGGTACATTAAAATGGGTAAGCATCCTATTGTTCTCAATCCTCTTACACATATTAATGGGAGTTGACCTAAGACAATATATTTCTATGCAACACAATGACAAATCTTTCAAGTTATTCCTAAATACCATTAGTAATCAGATATCAAAGAAGAATAGAGTAAATAGAGGCCAATCAAATGAGTAGAAGAGTAGGGACATACAAATTTTAGGATCAAGTTTGAACTTAGAGGACAAGTCCACAATAGTAGATCTAGCACAAATCATTAGACTTAACCCCAAAAATCTTACAAAAACATTATATAATCTAAGATATTCCACTTATAGAGTGATCACACTTTCAAACTAGAGACATAACATATATTCTAGAATATTCACAAAAAGTATAAATTCCTTAGTTATAAAGATAAGTATTGTAATGCCACAAGCTTATGCGAAAGATATTAGTGGTATAAGAATGAACAAATATTTTTTAATGTTACAATTGTAATTATTTCCAATGAGTGGTAATATTATCCCATCTCCTATTTCAAGTGGGCCAAGGTACAAAAAATAGGAAATAATAAATTTGATATTTAATTATTGAAGATGCCAAGCCCTTAAAATTTTAAGACTAGAAGTTGTCTTCAATTTCCTAAGTTAACGAAGGAAAAAAAAAAGTTTACGTGACAAAAGGTTATGATTTTCAACATGTTTGCTAGTTCATACAACTTGTAGATCTATTGGCTTGTCAAATTAATGACAAATTTTACAATTTTATCAATCTTTTAAAAGTGTAAAAGTATGATGAGATTCACAATCTTCCTAGTTTATAAAAGTGCAAAAGTGTGACAAGGTTTGTAGGTCTCCAATCTACTAAAAGGCTAACAAAGTTCACAAGAAACTGAGTTTTTTGACCAAAAAGGAGGTGTTGGTGAATTTGTAAGTTTATGAACTCATCAAAAGTGCAACACGATATAAAAAGAAAGAAAAAATTGCTTATGTAGTATAGGCAAATCTAAATTTTAAGTGGATAAAGAGGAACTGAAGTGTTTGAATATTTCCAAACTAATTTCAATTATATCTACCCAAGTACATGTCACTTTCTCCTTTGGATGCCAATTAATATAGTTGGTGAATCAACAACCACCTTTGATCTTGCATGATCTAAGCCACTCTTTTGGGAGAGATTCATGGCTAGCCATAGATCTTAGTAATTTAAAAGTGAATGCATTTATTGTAGCATCAAACTTTCATTCTACACATAAACTCTTGTCAAAAATTATTTTGAGCACTTGTGTTCAACCAATCAAATATGGGAATGACAATCCTTGGGTTGCTAAAGGTCAAAGGATAAAAACCCAGCTTTTTTGGTCTTAAGAGTTAAAACCCCCTTCAAACATGCCTCAATAAATATTATAAACACACTTATGAATTTGATATATATGACAGAAAAATAGATGAAAAAGAGCAGCAAATAGATTTGATAAATGTAAGAAATTCTTTTTGAAACTTCAAGAAAAATTTCAATAAAAAATGATGAGCCTATTGGCTTCACTTTACAACATCTCAATCTAATTTGGCCTTATCATAGACCTATAACCATGGTGTTTTATCAACAACAAATGGATTCTCAAAAGTCTTCCATCAAGCTCTCCTCAAACTACACCTACAATAATATGGGTTATTACAACCCTCAAAACAAATCACTTCCAGATCTTCTTCTTTACCAAAATTTGGATATTCTTCTTTCATTTCACAAATCCCTTCTTTAAAGACCCACACACCCAAAACTGTTGTCCTACATAAATGCTATGCACAACCACATCCTTAAAAAAGAAAAACCCACCAAAAACTTTAACTAAAAAAGAGAAACCAACCCATTACCCTCATCTGGTATTCTCAAACCAATCCATATTTGTTAATTTTAGAGCCTTACATGGACTCCACTACTCCCAGTATGTGAGACTATTTTGAAAATCCCTACTTACCAATTAAAAACCCTTAAAGAGTTGGTCAAAAAATCTAATGCCTACTCATGGACAATTTTAAATTTTAAATTTGGGTTCCCTCCAGCACATGGATGCCTTGCATCAGACACCCATGGTAGAAAGAAAGGTGACCCCATCAATTCTCAAGAGGAAAACCAAGGCCTTTAACTTCAATTTCTGATAACCAAGATGAGTCTTCAATGGGTCTTCCAAGCCATTTTACCAAATATTTAAATTATTGTGAGTTCCTTGTGCTGCTACTCACCCTATTGTCCGAAATTGCTTGTATCTGGACTCCTTTTGTGAAGTAGATGTTGGAATGTTCACCTGTGCTCCAATTACATCTCCTTAAAACTCACATTCATGATATTCTATTAGATCTAAAATATTAAAAATGGGAGAAATATTAAGCTCATTGGGTAACTCCACTTCATAGGCATTACTTGAATTGTGCTTACAATATTGGAAAGCTCAAATTTATTCATCTTTAGCTTGTTGTAAGTACCAACTGGAAACCTTTATTTCCTCAAGTAGACTATAACATCATCACTGTTGGTGTAAATAAATATTCATTTTGGATATTATTACACTTACTTAAGTTAACTTAGGATAATGCATCTCTTCGTAGTTTGGATTTGAGACACTTAGGGAAGTGTGCACTTAGGGATAGAGCTTGTAGGAGAAATTCCACCTTTTGTGGTCTTATTTTGCTATTACACTCCACATTCGGTGGGTCATCCACCTCTTGTATTATTTCTCCTACCTACCCTTAGTATTTCTTACCTACCCTTGTTTCTCATTGAGCCACATGTCATATTTGTGTGCTCATACATCCATATGGCCTTGCCTATATAAGCAGGCCTCTATTCATTGTATTGGTTAATCTAGTTGATCATTTGTATATTGATGAGAATACAGTTTGTTCTTGTCATTCTATTGTCTCTTTTATGCTTTTCATTGTGCCCTTGATCTTGGCAAAATCCTACAATCACCAACCTAAAACTCCTTATGTATCCTCTTTAAATCAAGTTTATACTTGCACTATAAATTCATTTTATCAATATGCTTTCTTACCTCATCATGTAGGCTCTTCATGTTCTTAGTAAAGTCCTCTACTTTTGCACTTTTCTTGTCACCTTTCTCCAACTTTTTCAAATCTGAAACATCTTTTGGGATGATTTCATAAACAATATGAAATGGTGATTTACCATTAGTTCTATTGATGGATTTTTTATATGCAAATTCAACTTGAGGTAGAATCAAATCCCACCCCTTTGATTTGTCTCCAACCAAACTTCTCAACAAATTTCCCAAGCTCACATTTACAATTCTATTTAACCATTTGTTTGTGGATGGTAGATTGAACAAAACTTCAAATCAGTCCTTATCTTCTTCCATACTGTCCTCCAAAAGTATCCTACAAACTTTGTATCTCTTTTCGAAACTATGCTCTTTGGGAGACCATGAAGCCTTACTACTTCCCTGAAAAACAAATATGCAATATGCATAGCATCATTAGTATTTTTAAATGGGATAAAAAATGAGCCATCTTGGAAAATCTGTCTACCACCACAAATATAGAATCACAACCCTTTTGTGCCTTGGCAAACCAAGAACAAAATCCATACTAATCTCTTCCCATGGCCTCTCAAGTACAAGTAGTGGTTGACATAAACCAGAGTTTTGACTAACACCTTTTTGTACTTAACATATCCTGCAACTTTGAACATATTTCTTTACATATTTTTGAAATTAAGGCCAATAATAACTTTCTCCAACAAATGATATAGTAAATTATCAAAACCAAAATGTCCTGCAAGACCTCCACTATGTTTTTCCTTGATCAAATTCAATCTCATAGAACTTCTACTAATTCATAATTGATTACCTCTTAATAACATACCATCCTAAATGAGATATTCTAACCACCTTGTCCTATCTATATAAATAGGATCTTTGCAACACTTCCATGCCTCTCCAAAATCAAGATCTTCTTCATACAAATCCTTGAGCTCATTAAAACCAACAACTTCAACTTGCATTTAAATCAAAAAATTATGTCTTCTACTCAAAGAAAGTCGATCCTTTGGATTTCAAAAAATCAACTTGAAATATCATGCTGAATTTGGGAGTGCTAACATGGGTTGTTTTGTCACTGCTTACCAAAGCTGGCAATGGGTTTACCTGTCTTGACATAAAACAACCCCAATAACAGTACACTTGCATCACAATCAACTTGAAATACTATGCTAAAATTTGGGAGCACTAACATAGGTTGTTCTATCACTTTGGCCTTAGAAAATTAAATCTTAATTGCCCCTATATTCCACTTGAACTCCTTATCTCCTCTCACGGTCGCAGTTAGTGGTGCACATATAGTACTGAAACCTTTAATGAACTTTCTATAAAAACCTTTCTAATCTATGAAATGATCTCACCTCTATTACAACTCTAGCTGTTGGCCATTATAAGAGATCTTTAACCTTCTCTTAGTCTATCTTGATGCTTTTTTCTGATACAACAAATCCCAAGTATACCAATTCCCTCTTCACAAAGTTGCACTTCTTGAAATTAATCAACAACTTTTCATCTCTAAGCTTCTCAAAAAAAAGTCTAGCCCATATCAAATGTTATTCTATTGTCTTACTAATGATCAATATATCATCAAGATAAATACTAACAAATCTACCCAAAACATCTTTCAATACCTCATTCATCAATCTCATAAACATACTAGGTGCATTAGTTAGTCCAAAATGCATGACTAACCATTCAAACAAATCTTCCTTAGTCTTAAAAGTTGTATTTCATTCATCTCCTTCTTTGATTTATATCTGATGATAACCACTCTTCAAATCAATTTTCGTGAAATATGGGTGAGTGCAAGATCATGGGGGGCCAAAAAGTGGCAATGGGCAAAAACATACATTTTTTTCTTTGCTAAACACGTCAAATTTTACTTTGACTTTTTGTATGGGTTGGGCAAAATTTAAATTTGGTTTGTAAATACCAAACCAAAATGGATATCCATTTCCTAATGTCATTATTGTGATGTCATGTTTTAAAAAATGGATATCCACTTTGGAAATGAAAATGGATATTTGTTTCCAAAATGAATATTTGTTTTGTTTAGCCTAAAAACCATACTTTAGTAAAATAGGCATAAATTTTGTGTTTCTTATCAAAATTTTGATTTTTTATAGGCATTGGAAAGGTAATTCAGATACCTACAAAATGGATAAGGTAATTTTATTAGATTATACACCAAAATTTAATTATAATAATTTAAAGTCAATACTTTAGTTTTAAAACTTTAAATACTCACAAATTTTGTATAGAAAGTCTTTTTCTTTTATTTTTTTTCTCCCAAAAGAATTGAAATATTTAAAAAATAATAAATAATAATAAAATAGTATTTTATGTTTTATTAAAACTATTTTTTTTTCATATTTATCATCATTGAAGGTTACCTTGTTGTCTTTGAGAGTGAGATAAAGGGCGACATGATGAAGAGGTATAAATATAAGTGTAGATCTTGAGAGAGATAGATGAGGGATTCAAAGAGAGTTAGAGAGATAGGTATAGAGAGATATGTATAAAGAGGGACACAAAGAGATAGAGGAGCAAGGCAGAGGTGGAGGGACAAGTTTAGATCTTAGGGGAGAGAGAGATGTAGAGAAAGGAATAGAGAGATATATGATGATTTGTCCAAATTTATTAGCCTCCTTAATAAAATACCTAATTTTTAAATTATTAATTACTAATTACTCATTTAATTTTTCAAGTATTTTGAGATGATTTTGATAAAAAAATCATGAAAGAGGGAATTCAAATGCAAAAGTTGTGAGCATTTGATGTTTTAAAAATGAAGGATGAATATAAATTAACTATAATTAAATTATTTTATTTATAATATAGAAACACTAACTATTCCATTGTGTAGAGCTCTGATCACCTTTCTAATGCCTATAAAAAATCAAAGTTTTAATAAGAAACATAAAAGTTATGTCCATTTTACTAAACTATATTTTTCTAAGCTTTTTAAAACAAATATCTATTTTTGAAATGGATATCCATGTTTGACATTTAGAAAATGGATATTTGTTACTAATAGATATCCATTTTTTTGATATTTTTCCCTCCATTTTAGAAGTTTTCCTTGGTTTCTTCAGACTTCGATCATGTGGCTGACAAAGTTTTTTTATCTGAATTTGATGAAACAAAAAGGGTTTATTAGGAAAATTGTTATATTTTCACCAATATAAATTATCCAGGTTGTTTTGAATTTAATAAATAATTATTATTGATTTTGCACATGCATTATGACTATAGTCTTGATTGATAGGCTGATTGAAAAACATCCATAACTTTCAAATGGTTTCACATTTTTTGAACCCTAAAGTTGGTCCACATTCTGTGCTTCACATACTATAGAATTGAAAAAAAAAATCATAAAGTTTTGACCACGTTACGGTTGTCAGACATACATATTTTTACATTTTTAAAAAGTTCTAGTAAAAAAATCATAACTAATTATTTGCTTGAAAAAAATTACAAAAAAATATGCAACACATCCAAACATTTGTCCCTACTTATATTCAAAGTTTCATAAATAAATATTATGTTTTTCTTGTACTTAGGTTGGTCAAACATACACCTGCTTTTTATCTTTTTTCCTAAAAAATAGTACTATTGCATTGAAATTTCAAATTTTCACCAAAAATCTTTTTTTTTCAAAAACAACTAGTAACTTGGAAACTACATTGAATTTTCTATAAATTATGTTGTTACATATTTTTGAAATTATGTTGATAGCCTATTCAAATTTTCACGTCAAGTAGCCTAACTCCATTTTTCTAAATTTTTATCACCACTTAAAGGCCTAGTTTGGCCCTTCACGGTCCTGCACATACCCGTACTCAACTACATTTAATAAATCCATGATATCATGCATCTTAGGCAATGAAAATTTGTACTTTACGATAACCTTGTTGATAGCTATTAAATCCATGCACATTCTCTATTCTCCATTCTTCTTTGGTGATAACATTGTAGGTACTGCACAAGGACTCGAACACTCTTATTAAATCTTTCTTCAACAAATCTATAACTTGTCTATTCAACTCTTCATTCTTTGTAAGAGATATAAGGGCTGCTTTGTTTGACAAACTTGCTCCTAGGGTCAAATCAATTTGGTGCCTTATCCTTCTCACTAGTGGGAGTACTTCTAGCACATTATCTGAAACAATATCGTTGAACTGTTGCAACAAGTCTGCAATCTTGATAAGAACATCTTCCATATTTTCACAATTACTCTTAGGAATCAACACAAAAAAAACCTTCCCATGCTTCATACCTTTTAAGAACTTCCTCACATGAAGTAAACAAGCTCTTGCATTACCACAAACTTGAACCAAATTTTCTTTTAAAAGTTTTTTTTTTTGCCTTACTCCATCCTTAGTTAAGGTGTGTGTATTAGCATAACCATCATGCATTGATTTTCTATCATATTTCTAAGGCCTTCCTAATAAAATATGGCATGCATCCATAGGAATATATCATGTGAAATTTCATCAAAATAACCTCCAATCTTAAATTTTACCAAGCATTGTTCGTTGACCAATTTTTTTTATCATCTTGTACCCATGCTATCCTATATTAATTTGGGCATTTCCTCTTCTCTAGCTTCATCACTCTCACCATTTCTTTTGATACAAGGTTGTCCATGCTTCCACTATCTATGATGATATTACAAACCTTCCATTTACACTTGAATCTTGTCTTGAACAATCTATTCATTCGAGTTGGTACATTGTTTGCATTCAACAGTGCCCTTCTTGTCATAAAGACTTCACCTCTTTTGCCTCTTCTGATTGTGATGAGTGTGCATCTTTTGCATATATGTTTTCTACTCTATTCTGATTTTCTGAACTCTTTTTTGGTATTTCTTCCTCATGATGGAAATCATATTCTTTATGACCCTCTTATCCATACTTAAAACAAGTTCCTCTTCCAAAACCTCTACCCAATCTCCATCTACCTCTTGAATTTTGATCTCTAGGACCATATGAATCATCATATCTCTAATTTTTTTTTTGCATTGGTCTTTATTTTTCTAATTTTTATGATTTCTATATTCATTCTTGTAAGATCTTTTTCATGTTCTTCCACTACAACCTCTTCCTCCTTGTTTACTCTCATACCTTTTGTTCATCATTTCCTCAATTTGTAAGGAAAAATAATATGCATATTTCATTGTGTAAAATCCCACCAAATCCATCTCTTATTATATTCTTGGCATAAAAAGACTAATATATCTTGCAACCTTCTCCCTAGTCACTTCAACATGTCTTGTTTTAATCAGGATCCTATGAAATTACTCTGTATGCCCCTTCACTGTTTTGGGTCCTTGTTTTAAACCTTGCATTTTATTGAGAAAATATAATTCATAATCCACTAGGATGAATTGTATTTTCATCTTCTCCACCATTATATCCCACTTAGTAATTTTTTCCTTGTCTCTCCTTTCTCTTTCTAGCTGCACCTCTTTCCACCGATTAGAGGCATGTTCCTTCAACTTGGTCTTTGCAAATCTCACTCTATCAAGGTCCTCAACTTCTTTAAATTCATTATAAGCTTCCATGTTGTTTATCCAATTAATTAATTCTTCAAGATTCAGATTTCTATTGAATGTAGGTACATGCCAATCTTTGGTCTTTTTCCTATTCTTGACAATACCCTCACCAAAAGATCATTCACAATTATTGTTGTTGCTTGATCTTCTTCACCACTTTTATCATTGTCATTTTCTATAGCTTCATCCTCTACACTCTCAGGTTCTCTCCTTCAAGCAAAACCTCTAGTAATTTCCTCTTGTAAAGCTTCAACTTGCCTTCTCAAGGCTCTGGAATCATCACTACAAACAACATCTAGAGTATTTCTACCTCCACTTCTAACTCCACCTCTACCCCAATCATGCGGGACTCCTCTTGCATATATTTTTACCAATACCCACAAGTTCAATCATGGTGCAAACTCCCTCCTTTTGATGAATCTACCTGCACACTCAAAATCTTCTAGCTCTGATACCATTGATGTAAGGAGTTAAAAACCCCTTCAAACCTACCTCAATCAATATTTTAAACACATATATGAATCTAGTATATATGGAAAAAAAATAGATGAAAAAGATCAACAAATAGATGCAACAAACTTAAAAAATTCTTATTGAAACTTCAAGAAAATTTACAATACAAAATAGTGAGCCTATTGCTTCACTTTACAACATCTAAATCTAATTTAGCTTGATCATAGACCCACAACCATGATGTTTTTCCAGAAGAAAATGGTTTCTCAAAATCCTTCCATCAAGATTTCCTCAAACTAAACTTGCAACAATATGGGTTATCCCAATCCTCAGAACAAAACCACTTCTAGATCCTCCTCTTTGCCAAAATATGAAGGTTCTTCTTTCATTTCATAAACCCCTCCTTCAAAGACTCAGACACCCGAAACAATTGTATTGTAAAAATGCTACGTGTTGCCACACCCACCAAAAACTTGAACTTAAAAATAAAAAACAACCCACTACACTCATCTGATATTCTCAAATTAATATATGATATTTGCTAATTTTAGAGCCTTATGGGGACTCCACTACTTCCAAGATGTAAGACTATTTTAAAACTACCCACTACTTATAAATTAAAAAACCTTAAAGAGCCGCCAAAGCATCTAACACCTACTAATGGACAATTTCAAATTGAAATTTGGGTTCCTTCCAACATGTGGATGCCCTACATCATTGGCACTATAGGACAATCTCACTTAGAGATTGTGATTAAGTTCTGAAGACTTTGAAAATTCATATTCTTCAAGTTTTATGTAATTTATATTTTTTTGTTGTTGTGGAAATAAATATAGTAGTTTTCATTTATTATTTTTCCTAGTGTTGTAGCATATTTTTGTGTATTTCAAATTTTATTAAAATAATAATTTTTTTTTAGAAATTTATCTTTCTTTGGCTAACTTCATTTGTTAAGACTAGGTCATTAACATTGTTGTTTAATTTGAGAATAAATTTGGCTTTTTGCAAAGTCTTGTTAAAATATTCAAATTTAAAATTTATTTGCCAAAGTTATTTGTGGAGTCATTATAATGGTACAAAACATAGATCTTATCATCTTATAGAGTATAGTAATAATTGACTATTCATAGAGATAGAGAAACTAGATATCACATATAAGAATAAAGGAAATTATAGATTCAATGATCAAGTGCAAAGGGTTTGGATGCAAAACAAGAAGTTATTGTTGGACGAAAAGTGAAAGAGAAAATGATGGATGTGGAAACAAAGGATTTCTTTCAAATAAACTTATTGAATCTCAATCTAAGCCAAAGCAAATTAAATGAATTAATATTGAAACTAATGGAACGGTTAAGCACTAGAAATCTTCAAGTAATCAAAATCCCACCAATAAGAAGTCAAGAAACAAGTAACTCCATAATAAAATTTTCAAAAACAATATTTTTACTATAAGAAGAAGAGATGAAATTTTCAATTGATACTTCGATTAAAGAGCCACATGTAGAAGAAAATCCTAAATGGTATGAAGAATGCAAAAATCAAACTAAAAGCTTTGAGATAACTCTATCATTATAAAATTTTGTAAAAATGAAAAGGAAGGATTGACACAAGAAAGTGCAAGGAAAAAACCAAAATAATAACAATTATTTGAAGAATAAACTAGACAAACTTTCAATGCCCATATTTGATGGTAGTGATAAGATAATATCTTGAGCTTGGTTATAGAAATTGTATATTTACCTTTCAATCTTACGAAGGTGAAAGAAGCAATCCAACTTGTTGGACACAATATATCACTGAGAGGGGGGTGAATCAATGATTTACACACTTTTTCTTCAATAGGGGTATATAGGTAATATATAAAATAAACTGAATGCTGACCGATAGGTCAAATAGTGCAAACTAAGTGTGTGAAAGGATTTTCTATAACATCAACATAACACATACATAAGAATGCATCACACAACACTAGATATATGAGGAAAACCCAATGTTGGAAAAAAAAATCGATGAGAATAGCTATTGGAGATCTTCTACTCCAATCTAGCCTCACAATGTAAAGAATCTGATTACAATTTTAGGGCACCAACCCAAGGAGCACCAACCCCTGATTTATGAGCACCAACTCAAATGAGCACCAACCCCTACACTGTTTATAGGCTACAACCTAAAGGAGATACGACCCCTGCACTAAGCATCAACTTAGTAAAAATAATATTAAACTTAGTTATTCAAATGAGATCCTTGCTGACAAAATAAGTTTTGCAACCCTTCAAAGTTTTGCACTACTAGTTTCTAACTTACTGGTTTGTACCAGCTCAATGCACACTACAACTCAACCTTTCCACTGATTCTAACTCTGCTTAATATTCTCTCCCTTTTGCTCTACTAAAAATCCAATCACACTTGATTACTCTCTATCAGATGTTGCTTCCTTCATATTTTCACCTCTGCATCCTATACTCACTTTGTCGGTTTGTTCCTTACACTGGTTTACCCTGCTTCTCCTTACCAGTACATTCCTCTCTCATAAACACTTCAAATGTTTTTCTCTCCGGCTCTCAGACAACAATTTCACACTTACCTTCACTCTTCAGCAACACCGATCATAGTCTCAAGTCATCATATTTTAATCTTGAGTTTTCCTGCCAAAAATCAATTCAAACTAAGGACGGTTAGGGTTTCCTTCTCTCGACCAAATCTGCATCTGATCTGATCTAATCCATCTTGGATCAATCACTTGCATTGGAGGAATGCATCTATACGCGTTTTCCATCATCCAGTTCATAGTTGCTAAAGATAGTAATCCCGACCTTGATTTTCAACCTTGAAATCTGTCGACTCATTTATAGCCCTACTGTTTCCTTCTTGAGGTCCTCTTGCAATCTGATTTCTTTACTTCGATCCAAGTGCCAACAACTCCCTGATCTTTCTCTGTCATTCATTCTTCCTTGAGACACATCAATCTGTTATCATCCCATGATTTATGGTTGTTTCATTAATGTCAACTAACTGTTCCAACAATTATGTTGATGGAGACTTCACCAACCTCTGCATGCTTACCACCTTAGCTCCACATGGCATCACATCAGTCATACACTTAGCTCACCAACACAAGGTCGATTTACACTTGAACATTCAACAAACTCATACCAACACAAGCCCTTACTGGTGAGACCTTCTCCTTCTGCTAATTGGTAGTGCACACTACACCAGTAGCACATCTTCACCTTCGGTGGTTTGTGATCATTTTAACATTCTGCCTCTTCATCATAAATAGGCAGCCAACCTTCAAATCGGTTTATGCTCTACTGGTTATCACTCAACATGCTAACACACACACGCATCTCACCTCATACCGATGAAGTCACTGATAGTCTCAATACCTACTTGTCTTCCACCATACTGGTTGACAAGCCTTCATGTTAATATTCCTTATGTCAGTTCAATCTTCTTCATACCGGGTTGACAAACCCTATCGGTAGTAGTCTGTAATACCGGTTGACATCAATGACAACTCAATGCCAACACAACTTTCCACCTTAAATTTGGAAGGTATTGCTTATGATTAGTGGTGACATGATCTAGTGACTCAAGGACATGATTGAGAGCATACTTTTGAAGAGTATATGAAAGAAAAGAAAATTGTTGTGTGTAATGCCCTTTCTAGGAAACCTACTCTATGTTATCTTTTCACTATTTCTCCTAATTAGAAAGTATCTATCATGTCTAGGTTTGATAAAGATATATTTAATTTTAATCTTATTGACAAGGCATTGAAAGATTATATATCTACAGTGGTGGAGAAACTCATCCTTTACAATTAAAAAGTAAATTTTTTCTAGATTTGACTACGTAGATTTTTGGTGCCAACATTTCGGATCACTCTCGGATCCATCATTAGGGAAAGGAAGCATGTGAAGAGAACAAAATGATATTTTTAGAAAATGAATATGTCTAAATAGATGAGGAATTTGGAACCCCAAGGCCAATTGACACAAAAAACAAATTGAATTGCTAATTAAAAAAAAGTTAATAAGAAAAATTCAAAGAAAATGAAACCAATGAAAAGAAAAATGTGGTTTGAAATGACATAAAGATAAAGTACTAATAAAATACTAAAAATAAGAACTAATAATAAAATAAAAAGGATATTGGAGAAAAGAAGAAAATTACTCCTCGTAATGGAAAATAAAGAACAAAGTGAATAAAATAAAAAATTGAGATGAAACTAAAGTAAAACAAAAGAATTAAAAAGAAATAATATAAAGAAAAAAAGAACAAGCACACAAACTAAATGAGGGAAACAATAATATGAGGAAAGAATAAAAAGATAAGATAAAAAATAATAAAATTATAAAGAAGCAAAGGAGAGAGAAGAAACAATAATGAATGTAAATAAATAGGTAAAGCAAGAAAATTAATTAAAAAGAATAAATTTAAATAAAAAGAAAAAAATAATTAAAATTAAAATTAAAAAATCTTGTTAATGCATAAATAAAAATTTAAGTAAAAGATTGTCAAGACTTTTCATGACACATCTTTAACAATTCATCAAAGATATTATAAGATATTTTTATGGAAAGGGATTAAAGAGGATATTCATAAACATCTTAGATATTGCATGACTTGTCAAATAGACAAATGGGAGCAAGTTTATCCAACAAGTTTACTCTAGCCACTACCAGTTTATAATTAGAAATGAGAGAGAATTTCATAAAAAAATTTATAAAAAATTGTATTTTTATTCATGTTGATAGATTTGTTATACATATGCACACTTTCTTTGTTGTGACTTTAGAAATTAAGATACCACAAGTGAGATTTTTTTAGAGAAATATTTAAATTACATGGCATTCCAAGAGCATCATAGTAGGCTCTTCAGCGCTCTTTGCAAGGAAAATTTTCTATTGATAGATAAAAAGTTATTCTAAATACTAGTTATCATCTATAAATATATAAGAAAAAAAGATAGTGAATAAGTGGTTTGAGGGATACTTTATAAATTATGTTTCAGATCAACAAATCTTATTTATTAATTGGTTGCATCTACTTAAGAGTACTGCTAGAACACTTCTTTCGATATGTCCATTGGTATGTAACCATTTAGAGATTTATATAGATATGATGCTCTTTATTTTGTTTAATTGTTATTTTAAAATTATAGAGTATCTATAGTAGTTGATTTAGTAAATTAAAGTCAATACATACTTAGATCACTTAATGATCACCTATAATAAGCACAAAACCAACCAAAGGTATATGCAAATAGGAGACATATATAAGTTTTTTTGTGGTAGGTGATATGGTTTTCTTGATATTGCAACCATATAGGTTATCTTCCTATATTTTACGTTTCTTGTCTAAAAAGAGCTCTTGATTAGCATCTTATACCATCATTGGAATTTTTTTGGTAGGTTTTTCTACATGTATATTTTTCATTCTTATAGTTTTATTAGCGTTTATTTTTCTATTATCTAAAATATATTTTATGGATTGTCACATGTAGTAAATGAATTTAAAAATCTTTTAATTAATATTTTTATCATGTTTTCTACTATATTTTTTAATTCTTCCAATAAACTTAGAGGTAGGTGAAATCTCAAAGTCATAGCCAATTCTTCCAATAAACTTAGAGGTAGGTGAAATCTCAAAGTCATAGCCAATGTTATCTAAGGCCTAGTTGGAGTGAAAGAACTCTACTTTAATGGATCTTTTATGGGAAATATTAGCCAAAAAAGACAATTAAGGATATTTTAGAACCCCTAGCATAATGTTTCTAACCTTAGACTATAATATACTACCAAAAACAAGGTTAATAACCCACTAATTTATATCACTAAGACCATGTAAGAGTAAACTAAGAGCATACAAAAGAAAGTTGTATTAAGCCACTAACTATTGCACTCAACATAATGCTCAAAAATATCTAATACCACTTGTAAAGATCTTATAAATAAAATAAGAACAATAAACAAATATGAATAGAAAGTAAGAGCAATAAAATATTTTCATTTTATGTTCATGGTGTCATTATGAGAAGCAATCCTCTTAATAGAGCATAAACTTCAAATACAATGTTCAATACATTTCACATCTGGTAATATTATTAATATATTATTGCAAAAGACAACTACAACCATCCCATCCATATGATATAATCTTATTCAAATTTAGCATACATGTGATTTACAAAACACATGTACCTAATTTAATACAACTAATTCTTAATACATGTATCAAAATGGAGTTCCTGATAATCCACTTCACAAACCAACACTCCCTTCTATATTTTAGATAAATAAATATTTGATCAATTCTAACCATACATGGGTAGTGGTGAAAACTCTCCAATGAATTCATATTTTCCAAATAAATCACAATGAAATACAAAAAAGAAAAATCAACACATGTCAAAGGAACTTTGCACTGGGATAATTTTTGAGTACATATTATTGACTGCATAATACAAATAATGCCCAAATAATCAATGATCTGAAATCCACCATAAATTATCTCTTTGATATGTTGCTTATAATGTTTCTAATTTTAACCATGTCAATATTTTTAATATCAACATTTTTTTATCACACTTCATGGTCTATTAAGAAAAGGAAACACTTAGGATAGATCACAAATAATGATCCTTAAAAAGAGAGGAAGGACAAAACAAAATAGAAAACAAGCAAAAGGAATAGATAAAAAGGAAAAATAATAACATAAAAGACAACAACATCAAACTTATAAAAGTATTATAACATACAAATTAAAAATAAAAAAAATTAAAGAGAAACTGTAAAAACTAAACCAAAGGGAAAGTAAAACCAAAATAAAAAATTGATTAAAAAAGAAAGGACCAAAAGGCAAGAAGATAAATCTAGTTGTCAACCTAAGGAGACAAATATGATGAGGGTAAGAATTAAGGTGGAAATAAGTAGAAGGATAACACAATAAAGATAAAAAGAGGGTGGGAAGGAGTAAAGACAAAAGGAAGGAAAGGGGGAGAGAAGAACATAAATCAAGAAGTGGATGATATTTTTAGGGTGGTAAGCATGGGATGCCAAAACAAATTTATGCCCTTGTCCCTACTCTAGTAGATTTAAGTTGGTGGGATGATTTCTGATTTTAATTTTTTTTATATATTTTTCTCTTGAAATAGTTATCCTCTTTGGCCAAGATTCGAGTGTCTTATATGCAAATTTTATGTTTATATTTAGAGAAGTGATCTTCAATGGTATATTTAATAATTTGTCATGTTAGAATACTAGCATAGTGTTCCTCGATCCTCATGTTGATAAACCTTTCATTCTCCCCAATATAAGGGGTTCTATATGAACATAAAACCTTGTAGACTCCTAAGTTTTGACAAAAGCCTTTAGGACTTTTGGTTGAAACATTGAGGATGCATATGGAGGAATGAGGTATGAAGGCACATTTTATACCTATGGAGCTTCTTGTGTTAAGATTTTCCACTACCTTTGGTGCTTCAAGACTTGACAATGGAAAAAAATCAAACATGGAAGTTAGTAAGTCTTCCATAGAGAAAAGAACTGATAGGAGTGAAGTGGGTTTACAAAACTAGATTGAATGCAAATAGTGATGTACAAAAACATAAGGCAAGGCTTGTAGCCAAAGGTTATTCACAACAACCTAGGCTAAACTACAATGAGACATTTGCATCGGTATCTTGTTTAGACACTATGAGGATAATATTAGACATAGTAGCTCAAAATAAATGGGTAGCATATCAAATGGATGTACGAAATCGATATTCCTAAATAGTTCCTTAAAAGAAGAGGTCTATGTGGAACAATCACCTAGATATGAAATTTTGTGCAATGAAAACAATGTTTACAAACTCAAGAAAGCACTTTATGGACTCAAGTGATCCCCAAGAGTCTGGAATAGTAGAATCAATAATTATCTTTTAAAAAATGGTTTAAATAGGTGTGGAAGTAACCCTTCATTATATTTACCAAAATGAATAGACAAGATGAGATTATATAATTGTTTACTTGTATGTTGATGAGTTGATATTCAAAGGGGTTTATCAATTTAAATGTTCAAATAAGCTAAGAAAAAGAATTTGAGATAATTGATTTGTATTTTATGATGTACTTTCTTGGTATTAAAGTAAATTAAAATGAAAAAAGTATATTCATTTCATAATATAAGTATGCAAATGACATTTTGAAGAGGTTTAACATGATGAATTGCAAAGAATCCCCAACATCAATTGTGATAGGTTTGAGATTAAGGATGACAAAAGATCTGATGTAAATCCAACTTTACACAAAAATCTTGTAGATAGTCTTATGCATTTAACAACCACAAGGTGGGACATAATGTTTGCAGTTAGTCTTATTTCAAGGTTCATGGAGTCTCCAAAATTTTCTCATTGGGAAGAGGGAAAAGAATATTGAGATACATTAGTGGAATAAGGAATTATGAAATTCTCTACTCAAGGTCAACTAATTTCAAGCTAATAGGATAAACTGATAGTGATTGTGCAGGTAGTATAGACAATAAGAAAAGCACTTCTAGTTATGTTTTTCATTTTGGATTAGGTGTGCTAACATGAAATCCAAGGATAAAATTGTTGAAGTAATAAGGTTCTTTACTTAATAAATTAAATCATATTGATTTATTAATTAAGTCACCTTTTACTTTATTTTCACTTAAGCTAAATTTAGGAATCTAAATTTAGGCCCATTAATAATTAATTCATTATTAATTATTAATTGCTTTTAGGGTTTATGTTTTTAGGTTTTCATCTCCTTTTATAAGGATTGATCCCTTTGTAATCTTTACACTGATTATTATTATTGCATATTTTTTGCTCTAGGGTTTCAAAGCAACTTTTGTGTTTTATGTGAATCTTTTGTGACATGTTATTTGCATACAGGTGTTCACTGGGTTCTATGAGGTTGTATTTCACAACTTTAACATTGTATCAAAGCTTCAGACCTAAGGCTTTCTTGTTTGTTTGATTGGGAGATTCTACCTATAGAAGGTTTTCTATGCAATTTGAGTTGATTTGGACCTCACCATTGAATCCGACACGTGCTAACTAGTCATGATTGACCTCTTGTTTGTCATTTTTTGATTCATGGGGCCAGATCTGTGAGGGTTTGAAGATCCACCTTTTTTTTTTAATCCAGGGGGCACCTGATTTTTTGGAGAAATTTGGGAAAAAAGGACCTCATGATTGGATTTAGGAGGCCAATTCCATGAATTTTGATATATAATTCAACTAATTTGGGCATTAGAGACCTCCGAGGCAAATATTTTTGGGTTCAAAAGTCGTACGATGTTGTACAGGTCCTACCGTACGACTTTGTCAACGTAGGCAGAGAGAAATTTAAAAAAAAATCTATTTAAAAATTTTGTGCCAGCTCGATGCAGTCTGTTCAAACCATTGTGGTCACTGGCACAACCACAAGTAACATCCTAAGCCACCGACAACCCCTATCGCCAATGGTTTCAAAGCCGCTGGCAATGGTCTGTTGTGGAAACTGCCAATGATTTAGTTAAACCACAGATGACCACTGCCACCACCTAGCCATCAGTGACACTCCACTAGCGCACCATCACATTTCTCTTCTCTGCCAGTAGAGCGCCACTCGTGCACCAGCAGTGGGCCGCCAAGCCCCATTTTTTGTCTTTTTAACACCTATTGGCCATTTTTTCGCGATATCTTGAGAAAACAGAGGCATTTTTTTTTGACAAAACATATACCGTTGGAAAGCTCTTTCCGAGCTGGATCCATTTTTTTTTCTTTTCTGATTTTGCTGTTTTGTTGCATTTATTGCTAGTCAAAATCAAAACTTCCTTTGTGCTCTTCCAAGGGCATATATTTTGCATACAGACTCCATTTTTTGCAAACGAATAGGCATTGGAAAGTTGTTGGAACTCTCTTTCCAGATGTGCAGGTTATTTCATCAAAAAATTCATCAGGTACACAAAAAATAGTTAGAAGTTATTTTTTTCTTTTTCACGCTTTCTAGCTTTCAAAATTATGTTGGGGTTTGGTTTTTTGTGTTGTGGGTTTTTTTTCTTTTTTCTTTCTGTATTTTCATATCAAAAATCAAAATCCTCTCTCTTTACAAATATTTCAGAACTATACACATCATGGCAGATACTTCTTCATGTGACCATCTTACTCCACACAATTGTCATACCTGGAAGACACATATGACTAGACTTATCATGTCTAAGGGGTTATGGTCCTGTTTGGATGAGGTTCAGCCTCTATTGACATGTCCCTTTGAGGTTCTACAACACATGAACACAATGAATGAGGCCATGGGTTTGATGTCTTTACATGTTACAAATAGTCTTCTTTTTCAGTGGAAGGGTTGCACAACTCCTTGAGCTATATGGACTAAGTTTCATGATCTTTTTGGTACCATTAATCAGTTCGAGGCACTTCAGATTGAGGTAGAATTGACCACTTTAGTACCTAATTATTTTCCATCTATTGAGGATTTCTTGATGAAATTCAAATCATTGCGATCATTGTTACAAGGTTGTGGTAAGACCAAAATAGACACCGAGTGTATATACCTGATTCTATCTAATCTTCGAGGTTCCTTTTAAATATTCTCTTCTACCTTCTATTGCACCATGGATGCTTTGGGTCCACAATTTACCATGCCTACTTTTGAGGTATTCTGTGATCTGTTGATATGAGAGCAGTCCCACCCTATATAGTGGGATTCTCTCCCAGGATCTAAGAATCAAGCATTGGTAGCTCAACCATATCAGGGGAAGCAGAAGCAAAAGAAGAAATAGAAGCCAAAGACAAATTCAAAAGACAATGAGAGTTCCTCTAGGCCACCATCGAATTCTACTTCTAAACCACAATCCAACCCTAAGTAGGGTAAATCTTCTAAGTTTGGTGAGTCTTTCTCCAAGACTAAGAAGAAATCAGGTGAACCTTGCAGTTTTTGTGGCAAGGAAGGTCATCTAGTTTCCAGGTGTTGGAAGCGATTAGAGGCTTTAGAGGAGGCCAAGCAAAAGCATCACATCACCTCACCTCAGTCACCTTCCCCACCCACAGGGAAAGGTCATGCTCTTTCTGCACACATATTGGCTTCAGGATCCACTTGGATCCTAGATTCTGGTGCTTCTCACCATATGACACACATTCAGGAGTTTGTCACCACACTTGCCCATTGTGGAACTTCACAGATTGTAGATGGTGACTCTACACAACTTTCTGTTATGGGTTTAGGTATTGTTTATTTGGATGGTGGTTGTCTTAAGGAAGTCCTTGTTGTTCCTAATATTTTGACAAACCTCCTTTCCATCTATCAGAGTTTCCACTCAGGCACTGGTAAGACAGTTGAGTTCTCACCACATGATGTGGTTATTTGAGACCTTCATGATCCTGATTTGGATGTGGCTACTAGGAGTGTTGATCTCACATCTTGCTTATACAGATTTGATGGCTTTTACACAACAGATGGTGATGAATACTAAGGAGGGGTGGGGTGAATTAGTATGCCAAAAATCAATGCACTAAAACACTTACATAGTCTAAAGATAAACTGGCAAAGCAGTCTAACAGTCAAACCGGTTACCACACATGCAAACCAAAATGCGAATAAAGCATTCACCCACAAAAGCAATACTACCATAACACAAGATATTTGACATGGAAACCCAACTGGGAAAAACCACGGTGAGATGGAACTCACAAGTCACTATCTGTAGAATAGAAACCAGACCGGTTAAGGTCAGACTGGTTAAGGTCTTACAATGTTCTTCACCAGAACAGATCCTGTTAGGAATCTCAATCTCTATTAGGAGATAAGTCCGATTAAAGACTACCTTGTTAGAGGATTTTAGATTCACATGTGTGAACCACCTTGTTAGAGGATTTTACAAAGGCTTTGAGGCCTACCCGGTTAAGGGTTACAGACTTGTCAAAGATGTGAGTAATCAACAAGTGTTTGATCTATCTAATAGCACAAACTGCTTGGTTAGATCTAGTATTGCTCACAGATAATGCATTCTAGCATTACTTCAGTCTTCTCTCTCTCTTTCACAGTCACAACTTGATCTTCTCAGATAAGATCGTTCTCAACTTCCACCTTAAACCCTAGCACGACATTAACCCTTTCAGCAATAACTTAAAACCCTAGACATGATGTCCTTTTAAAGGAATCTGATTTCATGTCGGTCCAATAGGATTACATTGCAATTTCCTAGGTTCAATACATCTAGACATACTCAGTAACACGACACAAAAAGCATCATCAATGTGTTGGCACCGTCAAACAATCGGTGGATTGGTAACTCATCACAAAATGCTGGTTGGTAACTCATCTCAGAGTATTACCGGTTCATACAAAATACCGGTTGCCGGTTTGACAAAAATGAAGACTGGTAAGAATGTGTTGTTCCACTTTTCTCCCTCGTGCCGCTTGGGATCTACGAACCGCTTGGGGTCAACATGCCACTTTAGACCGGGAAACACATTTTGCAAAATCACCACTAGTCTAAATACTAGTATACAACATACCGGTTGGAACAAATATCGGTTGAGCACAAGCTCATACACATAAAGGGGATCTCAATACAAGTGTGTGTCCATCAATGACAATCACAACATAAACAACAAAAATGCCAACAATCTCCCCCATTGGCATTGATGGCAACACTTAGGAAAATAAAATTTTTGACATCTAAGTGTTTTACAACAAAAACTTGCCATTAACAAAATTGCTCCCCCTAAGCATATACACTATCCCTTAATTAACACAGTGTATAGAAATTTTGCATACAGAGCATAATTATTGAGACATCAAAGCATATAGCTGTAGCGTCCTAAAATTGCGACACTTGCAATTTCGACTGCATTTCGGTCTTCACGATGGCGACGCAACACGCAACCTGAATGGAGACCCCGAAACCTGATTATGACACTGAAAACTGCATTTTTCAAGCACCCTGGCCTGAACCTCCTTGCACCCTGCTGTCCCGGGAGGTGGGACCAGAGCGCCCAGCACCCTGGTCCCCCAGGACCAGGGCGCCCAGCGCCCTGGTCCCTGGGCCTATTTTGGGCCCGGTCTCCTAAGGGGTCTCAGGTCTTTTTGTTTGCAATTTGGAAATTAACTTTCCTGGTCGGCCTAAGGTCGGGAAAATCAGTCTATTAGCCCTAATTGACAAGTATATAAACTACATTTTCTCTCTCATTTTGGGTAGAAGATGAAAGTAAGAAGGACATATGTGTACAAACATTCAAGCATTCAAGCATTCAAGCAATTAATCATTCCAAGTCTCCATTCAAGGCTAAGTGTTGCATTCAAGACAAGGATTCAACCATTGAAGAGGAGATCACTTACTACATACTACTACAACATACAACATCTATACCTTCGCACATAAGGATACAAACATCCTTAGAACAAGGTATTAGTACTTGTTTTACAGTTATTTACATTTACAGCACTTGCTCATTTCTTGGTTAATTCCAAAACCGGGGTTTGACCTAAAGGCAAACCCCTAATCCCTAACCCCCCAATCATCTTCGCTTTTCTGTGTGTAGGTTGTAGGTACGCGGCTGAAATTGAAGATCTGGAATCCTTGTGCAGAGACGAACAGATCCCCCTTCGTTTCGCGGATTTTTCGGAGGACCGTGGCGTCGGGCGCCATCGTCCCAACAAATTTTGCTCAAATTTGTAGGACAGCGTCGTATCGACATTTTACTGCTAATTCCAGGTCCGCAGCTTCATCCTATATCCCTATCTCAGTTTATAAGCGAATCTTTGTCACTTTCTATGCATTCCTAGCTTAATTCTTCTATCAACATTCTTTACAAAAGAGGGTAGCCTTGCTTTCTTAACCCTTGAAACTCATTTAGCATCCAATCTTGCATTGCGTGGGATTGGATCTTGTGGGTTTCAACCCCTCTTTTGAATGTAAAGTCTCTCCCTTAAGTGAAAACCATCAACCCTAGCGAACCTCCCTTCTCTCTCCTCGGAGTTGGAAGAGGGGAGGGCAACTAGGGTTCGATCGCGATTTTCTGCTTTACAATAGCATATACCAAAGCATATATCAAAATGTCAAAACCAGATATTTCTCCCCCTGTGTCAGAAGATCAAAATTTTATAACCAAAAACCAGATATACTTCTCCCCCTTTGCCAACAATGACAAAGTACCGCTGAATAACCCTGTTTCCATATATATATATATATAAGTTTATGACAATAATGAATAATACTTGTCAAAAACCGATTTATAGTCCTGCAAAAATTGTTTCATGGATAGAGACCAGGACTCAAGTAGGGAGGTTGCCACTTCCTTCTCTGTCTGCATCTGGGATACCTATTCTTCCATGGCATCTATTGTGCTCAGTTCCTGTGTGACTGTCAGGGCATCCAGGTTCAGATAACACTTCTGAAGAATTTGCAGTCATGGAAGTAATACCAGTTGAAGCTCCTACAAATCCCTAGACCATGTACTGATCTCTTACTCCATCTTGGCTGACTGGATCTGGAACCCGTGAACGGTCTGCCCATATGCTGCAAAGGAATCATAAGGTGTCTTAAATGTGCCCAAGTAGGACTGTAAGTCCATTTGAAGCTTTTGCTTCTTGGCTAGCACATCGTCATAGAATAGATGAGGTTGATAGATTTTGTTGAGTAGCAAGTTTCCCTCATCTAAGGCATTCCTTATGTCCTTTTGATCTTTTAGCAGTTCAGTCCTAAGCTCATTCATCTTTTTCACTAGAGCAACATTAAGAGCCTTTTGGTGCTCTTTCTTTACATTGGCTTCTGTTGCTTCTTCCAGACTCTGCACCTGATCATCCACTATAGTACATAGAAGTTTTAGCTGTACTAGTGATGATTCAGTGTCAGGAAGATTAGTATCGGGGATTAAACCGGTAAGGGTGTCTACAGCCGCCTGAATAATATCCTGTTCCCTTTTCTTGCGAATGACTTCAAGGCGCTCTTGGGCAACCTTGATGCTTTGCATAAGCTCAGACTCACTTGCAGATTGGAGATCAATAGGACTCGAGATAGCAGCCGATTTGGCTTGGCTCCCGGTTGCCTTAGGAGTCTTGATCTATGCGCTCTTCATTGCTTCAGCTGTCATGTCTGCTTCTTCCTTCTTTTTCTTCTCCTTCTCTTTTTTCTCTTTCTCTTCTCTCTTTTTCTTCTCTTCCTCTTCCATCTTCTTCTTGTCTTCCTCTTCTTTCTGCTTCTGCTCTGCTTCTGCCTTCTTCTTTGCTTCCTCTTCCTTCTTCTTCTATGCTTCCTCTTCCTTCTTCTTTTGTTCTTCCTCTTCCTTCTTCTTTTGTTCTTCCTCTTCCTTCTTCTTCTTTTCTTCTTCTTCCTTCTTCTTCTTCTCTTCTTCTTCCTTCTTTCTCTTTTCTTCCTTATCCTCTTCTTCTTTCTTTTTCCTATCATCTTCTTGCTTCTTCTCTTCTTCATCTTTTCATTTCTCCTCTTCCTCTTTTCTCTTCTCTTCCTCTTTCTTCTTTTTCTCATCTTCATCCCTCTTCTTCTTCTCTTCATGTTCCTTTGCCGCTTGCTATGTGTCCTCAGCTTGTTCACCACCCTATTCAACTTGTTGCCCCTGTTTAGTTCCCTCAGAAGGTATGTCCTGAGTGACATCTTCTACATCCAGGGCATCGACATCAATAGTGTCGATTGGTTCTTCCACCAGGTTTCCTTCCTCATCAAAAACCTCATCCGGTTTGGAAATAACCGGTTCTTTTTTCGCTTGGAGGTTGGCCATTCGTGCTTTGTGAGAGTTGATAGCATGAGCCATATGCTGATGAGTATCTTTTTTGACATCATCAATTCTCCCCTCCAACAACCAGAGTCTTCTTCTCCTTGTGAAGAAGAGACCTTTATTTTGATCCAGGGCATCAAATAATTCTGAATTTGAGAGTTCAGGAAAGTACTGTAAAAAGACTTTCTCCCTAATCTCCTGTTCTTTTTCAATGGCAATGCGCCATTTATTATCTAATGCTTTAAATAATGACTCCAGTGTTTGAGATTTAATCTCTGATGGTGACCGGTCATTTTTACACAAATAAAGAATGATTTCCTGTAGTACTTCATCTTTCTCCTCACTATTAAATTCATCATAATAGTC
The DNA here is from genome assembly GCF_030272615.1 of Cryptomeria japonica. Taxonomy (NCBI): domain Eukaryota; kingdom Viridiplantae; phylum Streptophyta; class Pinopsida; order Cupressales; family Cupressaceae; genus Cryptomeria; species Cryptomeria japonica. Next base: position 51,270,197 of record NC_081406.1, on the reverse strand, counting down.
TACTAAATCATGAAGTAATTTTCTCCTAATATTTTTTTTTGTTCTTTGACAATGTGTCAAAGGTTTGTATGAGGAGATATCAATATTTACCAGTGCAGATGTTGCCGGTTTATTCTTCTTCACCTTCTTCGGCTTTTCATCAGACTCGGTTTCTTTGGAGTCCAGTTCATTTGTCTTAGTCTTCCTCTTTCTTTCAAAGAATTTTGCTAGTGTTACCTCTGGTTTCTTCTTTGCCAGTGACCGCTTGGTCACTCTTGGAGTTGTAGTGGTAGCCAGTGCCGATGTTGCAGGCACTGCCTTGGCTTTCTTAGCTGCCGATTCTTTTCCTTTCTTCACCGATGGTTCTTCAACCAGTGCAATCCTCTCCAAGTAGGTTCTAGTCCTCTTAGCCTTTGGATCAAGAGGCGAGGCAATAAGGGTTGAGGCATACCCTTCCAACATGTCATACATAACCTCATAGCCCATTGGCTCCACTTCCTCCATTCTAGGCTCAACAACCTCCATTAAACATTTGTCCACCTGAATAGTGAAATAGAAACCATCTTCGTATTTCTTCACTATATCACCTGAGATTCTTACCCTCTGACTCATCTTTCTTCTGAACTCATCAAAATATTTGTTCAATACTTTAGGGTAGCCGATTCCAATGGCTTGAACGCTTTCCTTTATCTGTTTGGTTACCGGTTGGTCAGGGGACCACTCGACATCTCCTACACCAGGAAAGTAGCCTTGGAAATAGAAGAACAACCCTACCAGTAGTTGTCCAAACTTAAACCTCAGTGAATTATCCTGTTTGATTGCCTTAAGATTCAATAGGAGTTGCCTCTGCATACCGGTGCATAAGTCAAAAGATGCATCCTCTTTTATCATCCAGTAAGCGACATTTACCGCTGCAGCAGATATAGAATTAATCCTACTGGCTGAAAATGTTTTGTAGCCTATCACCATGCAGGCGTATTTCACCAGATCATCCTTGATAGGATTGACTGTCATACCCCGTGAATCACTAGTTGAACTGGTGAGCTTGGCTATTTCGGTTTTGCTCACTTTTCTTAGGGCTGGCACTTCCCCTGTGTTATAAAAACTGGTGACTGCATGAATTGCCTGGGGTGTAATATCATGCGTCCTCTCCAGGTACATCTTGTCACCATGGACTCTGCTCAAAATAATTCTGATGTGATCCTCCATGAAATCTTCTAGAAAATATACTACATTGTGGAATTTCTTCTTCTCTGAGACACTAAACTCTGGTTTTATCTTTTTGTCCTTGCCGCAAAATAGACCTAACTGAGTGTGAATGGCTAAAGACCCTAGGTGTTCTATTTTGCAATCAATATAATCAGAAATTCCCTCTTCAACTATGACTCCAGCTGGAACTTGTGATAAAGCATTATATTTGCACTTCCTCTGAATAAAACTTTCTGACTCTATGGATGTACTCGAACTGGTATGAGATGCAGAAGCCATTGTAGAGTATTTCAAGAACACAAAAAATACCTTTCAAATGCAAATTTAGGGCTTCCTGATTCTTCTTTACTCCACTCTCCGTCAGTTGCCAAATCACCGCTCTGTGTTCTCCACTACCGCTTGCAAACTGGATTTGAATCTCTTTCAAGGTTTGTCAATTTCTTGAAATCTAAGCTCAAATCGCCTTTTCTTCGCTCTGCACTTGAAAACTTCTCTTCGCTCAAAATCAGATAGTGAGAAATGATTTGAAAAATGCTTTTATACATGTCTCTCACCTACCGCCATTAATGCTCCTCTATTAGGGCGTAAACCCTAATTTTCCTTTTTACCATTTCCAGTCTTCTGCCCAGCGACAGGTATCGCATACCGGTTAAGGTCTTTTACCGGTGTAAATCGGGGGTTTGAAAGCATTTCGCTGTTTGCTCCCCCTAAGCCTTTGAGGCTTAGTTTTCCGATTCTGATATTTCCACACTAGGTGCAGAAACCGGTTCCTCTTCCAACATTGTTGGTTTCTTCCTCCATGTTTTCTTCATGTCACCTTGAACTTTTTTGACATCGATTTCTCCTTCCTGAGTGACCAGTATATCATCAGATATACTTTTTCTGCTTCTACAGAATCTTGCAATGTGACCCAGTTTGTTGCAATGATAGCAAACAAGTCCAGGTGCTCTCTAAGGTCCATTGTACATGTTTCCATTCTTCCTTCTGCATGTTGCAGCAGTGTGACCATGACCATGACAGATCATACAACTTTCTCTCCATCCGGTTGCCGCTTGATGGCCACCGCTTCTTGACTGATGATTGAAGACATTAAACTGGTTGTGGTTCCGGTTCACAAAAGGTTCACGACCAGTTCCTTGGGTCCTCTGAGGATATCTTCCAGTGTTATCCATCACAGACCTGCATTCAAATGCTCTATGCCCAAACTTGTTGCATGCATAACAATGACCATTGAACTTATTGGATCTAGGTACATTGTTGATAAAATATGGAAAATTATTGTAGGCTTTTCTCCTACATACATTGGCAATGTGTCCTTCTTTAAGACAGTTAAAGCAAATAGGTTTGAATTTTTGCTTACCTTTTCCTTTGAGTGTCGGTTACTTCTTTGATGCTTCAGCATTTGTTCCTGAGGATTCTCCTTCCTCATGTCCAGAGAAACCAAGACCATTGGTATTCTTTGTTGGTCTAGATGAATCAAGCTTTTGCTCTAGCTTGACAATACTTTTGCCAAACTTAGCCAGTATTTCCTTTGATTCAAAGAGTTATTTGGAAATAGCAGTGTTTGTCTCCATTAGACTTGCATTTTCAGAGATGGCAATGTTCAGTTCTCCTTGCATGTCTTCCTTTTCCATTCTGCTCTCATGAAGGCGAGCAGTCAGTGCACTAATCTCTTGTTTCAACTTGGAGATCTCATGATCTCTGTCCTTTATCCAATCTTCAGCTTTTCTCCAGTTCTCAAGCTCTTGACTAAACCGAATAGTCAGTCCTTCCAACTCCTTTCTTAGATTGGATTTTGAATCATTCAGCTTATTTACTTCAGCAATCATGGCTTCCATGTTAGCTTCATCTTCAGAACTACTTTTAGATAGTTCCATCAGCTTTTCTACATGTTCTTTCCTTTTTGCTTGAGATGCCTTGACCATAAGATCATCATAGGCTTGCTCACACTTAGTGAGACGTTGAGTAAGTTCCCTCATGGTGTATTCCCCCATATCTCTTTCCAAGTGGTTAAACTTATAGAAAGGTAGGCTCTGATACCAATTGATGAATACTAAGAGGGGGGGGGTGAATTAGTATGCCAAAAATCAATGCACTAAAACACTTACACAATCCAAAGATAAACCGACAAAGTAGTCTAATAGTCAAACCGGTTACCACACATGCAAACCAAAATGTGAATAAAGCATTCACCCACAAAAGCAATGCTACCATAACACAAGATATTTGACGTGGAAACCCAACTGGGAAAAACCACGGTGAGATGGAACTCACAAGTCACTATCTATAGAATAGAAACCAGACTGGTTAAGGTCAGACCGGTTAAGGTCTTACAATGTTCTTCACCATAATAGATCCTGTTAGGAATCTCAATCTCTGTTAGGAGATAAGTCCAATTAAAGACTACCTTGTTAGAGGATTTTAGATTCACATGTGTGAACCACCTTGTTAGAGGATTTTACAAAGGATTTGAGGCCTACCTGGTTAAGGGTTACAGACTTGTCAAAGATGTGAGTAATCAACAAGTGTTTGATCTATCTAATAGCACAAACTGCTTGGTTAGATCCAGCATTGCTCATAGATAATGCATTCCAGCATTACTTCAGTCTTCTCTCTCTCTCTCTCTCATAGTTACAACTTGATCTTCTCAAATAAGATCGTTCTCAACTTCCACCTTAAACCCTAGCATGACATTAACCCTTTCAGCAACAACTTAAAACCCTAGACATGATGTCCTTTTAAAGGAATCTAATTTCATGTCGGTCCAATAGGATTACATTACCATTTCTTAGGTTCAATGCATCTAGACGTACTCAGTAACACGACACAAAAAGCACCGTTAATGTGTCAGCACCGTCAAACAATCGGTGGATTGGTAACTCATCACAAAATGCTGGTTGGTAACTCATCTCAGAGTATTACCGATTCATACAAAATACCGGTTGCCGGTTTGACAAAAATGAAGACTGGTAAGAATGTGTTGTGCCGCTTTTCTCCCTCGTGCCGCTTGGGATCTATGAACCGCTTGGGGTCGACATGCCGCTTTAGATGGGGAAACACATTCTGCAAAATCACCACTAGTCTAAAGACTAGTATACAACATACCGGTTGGAACAAATACCGGTTGAGCACAAGCTCATACACATAAAGGGGATCTCAATACAAGTGTGTGTCCATCAATGACAATCACAACATAAACAACAAAAATGCCAACAGATGGTATAGGTTCATCTCTTATAGCACATGCATAGGAACAATGAGAAAACTTTGGCATGAGCATTTTGGCCATGTTAATTACAGATATCTATAACAGATGAGTACACAGGAACTAGTGATTGGGATCCCATAAATTTTTTGTATTGATGGTATTTTTCAAGGTTGTGTACTTAACAAACATCACCAGGATTATTTTCCTATGAGTAGAGCTCTACCTATTATGGCTCCCTCAAAGTTGGTACATAGTGACCTCATATCGTTTTCGACTCCTTCTTCATGGGCTAGATATGTGCTCACATTTATTGATGACTTCTCTAGACATACATGAGTGTACTTTCTTAAGTACAAGTCTGATGTCTTTGATTCATTTCGGATCTTTAAGCCATTTGTGGAGAAGCAGTCTGGAATTCATATCAGGCAGATACACACAAATAATGGGGGGGAATATGTGAATCAGACCTTCAGGGATTTTCGCACTGAGCATGGTTTGCAACATTAGTTTGCAGTACCCTACACCCCTGAGTAGAATGGTGTTGCTGGGAGAAAGAACATGACTTTGTGGGAGATGGCCAATTGTATGATTCAGTCATAGTTTATGGACTCTTCTTTTTGGGCTGAGGCAGTCAATTGTGCCACTTATATTCAGAATTGGATGCCTCATAATGCATTATGAAATAGGACTCTTGAGGAGGCTTGGACCCATGTTAGGCCCAATGTTTCTACATTCTGAGTATTTGGCTATGAAGCTTGGGCATTTATTCCAAATTCTCAATGAAAATCCATGGAGAGGAAGAGCTGGCCACACATATTTTTTTGGCTATTGTGAGGATGTTAAGGTGTACAGGTTGTTTGATCTTGACTCTAGAGAGGTCTTGTTTTGATGCGATGTCTAGTTTGATGAGTGCTTTCCTTAGGTGGATTCTCCACCTCTGGCTTCTCCCTCACTACCCACTCCTCCATCTTCTTCTGTTAAGGATTTTTTTTATCTCTTGAGGATTTTTAATCTCTTGAGGATGATACGGATGTTGATCCACTGTATTTTCCCAAGTGGGCCCACTTTATTGTAGATGTAGTTGGATCTATGGCAGGTGACCCTTCAGATCCCCTTTGTACATGAGCACACACTTCAAGAGCTAGTGCCTTGAGTCATGCCATTTCATATGATCCTCAAAGGTTTTCAGAGGTGACAAGCCAACCTGAGTGAGATAGGGCTATGGAGGAGGAGTATTCTTCTTTGATGAAGAATAATACTTAGGATCTTTGTACTCTTCCTAAGGGAAGAAAGTTGGTTCAGTGCAAGTGGATGTACCATACCAAGTATGTTACAGATGGTTCGATAGATAAGTATAAAACATGTCTAATTGCAAAGGGGTTTTCTCAGGTTGAGGGTATTGATTACTCCGAGACCTTTGCTCCTGTTGCCAAGATAAATTCCATTCACTTTGTACTATCCCTAATAGCTTCATAACGATAGCCAATTTTTCAGATGGATGTGAAGAGTACTTTCTTGCATGGAGACATACATGAGGAGATCTATATAGAGTAGCCTTAGGGATTTGTGCAAGACATTTCTTTGGTTTGAAGAATTTGACGGTCATTATATGGTCTCAAACAAGCCCCTCAAGATTTGTATGAGAAGATGGAATCTTTTTTTTCTCTCCTCTCACTTTACACACTGTCATTATGATCCCACGATATATATTCAGCATCTAGAGGGTAATCTTTTGATTCTTGTGCTATATGTTGATGATTTCATTATTACAGGTAGCTCATCCTCTATGATTTAGAGTGTTCAGAGAGATTTGATGGAGCAGTTTGAGATGACAAATCTCAGTTTTCTGCACTATTTTCATGGTCTACAGGTTGTTCAATCTTTGGATGGGATTTTCATATATTAGCAGAAGTATGTTCTTGACATGCTCTAGAGATTTGGCATGCTTTATTGCAAGCTTTCCCCACACCATTTCAGTCGGGTGTTGTTATATCTTCCACTTGCTCTACTCCTTCAGTAGATTCTACATTATATAGGCAGTTGGTTGACAACTTGTTGTACCTAATGCATTCGTGTCCTAATCTTTCCTTTGAAGTTGGCCTTGTCTCTAGGTTCTCACATGATCCACATGAGATCCATTGGAAAGCTTCCAAACGTATCTTGAGGTACATTCAAAACACTACACAGTATGACATTCACTACACTTCAGGGGCTCCTCACATTGTTGGCTTCACTGACTTAGATTGGGTAGGTGATGTCGATGATCAAAAGTCTACTTTTGGATTTGTTTTCTACCTTGGTTCTGGTCCTATGACATGGCCTTGCAAGAACCAATTTGCTATTGCATTATCATCTATAGAGGTTGAGTACCAAGCAAATATTTTTGCTAGCCAGGAGATTTTATCGCTTCAACAGTTTATGACAGAGTTTGGGTGTCCTCCTGATAGTGTCACACTTCTTTGGTGTGACAATCAGAGTGCTATACATATCTCTCACAATCCAATGGAGCATCAATGGATGAAACACATTGATATCCACATGCACTTCATTAGGAAGTTGATTTAGGATGGTACACTCATCTTGGAGTACATTCCTATAGAGGAGCGGGTTGCTAACATCTTCACAAAACCTTTAGCATCACCGCACTATCTTCAGTTGCGTTCTATGATCAGGGTGAAGGAAGTTGTCCTTGGGGGGTCTTTGTGAGGCCTTCCTCCCTTCATTTTTTTTAGCATGCTTTCATCTCTTTTAGGAGAGGAGCTTTTTTCCCATTGGGTTTTCTCTTTTTCTCCACTTTACAGTGATTTCATTGTACTTGGGTACCTCATTAGGCTTTGTTGCCGGGACCCATTTTTTTTTCATGCATCTAGTCCTTAGGTTTTTAGCTTCTCCCTAAGTTCATCTTAAGGGGGGTTGTTGGAGTAATAAGGTTCTTTACTTAATCAATTAAATCATATTGATTTATTAATTAAGTCACCTTTTACTTTATTTTCACTTAAGCTAAATTTAGGAAGCTAGACTTAGGCCCATTAATAATTAATTCATTATTAATTATTAATTTCTTTTAGGGTTTATGTTTTTAGGTTTTGATCTCCTTTTATAAGGATTGATCCCTTTTTAATCTTTACATTGATTATACTATTTCATATATTTTGCTCTAGGGTTTCAAAGCAACTTTTGTGTTTTGTGTGAATCTTCCATTGTTGTGACAGATTATTTGCATACAGGTGTTCATTGGGATTTGTGAGGTTGTATTTCAAACTTTAACAAAAACCAATTGTCACTCTTTCATCTACTGAAGCAAAGTATGTAGCAACTACAAGGGCAACATGTTAGGTAATATGCTTGAGAAGGATATTGAAAGAATTGAGGCATGAACAAGAAGAGGCAACTAAAATCTATTATGACAACAACATAGCTATATAGAATTGTCAAAGAATTTATTTTTTCACAAAAAGAGAGAAAAAAAAGAGAGAAAATAAGATGCCTTGTTGTAGCAACATGTTGACCATACCTCAGAATAGGTGATGTAGAGCCCCAAGGAAGACAGGCTTCTCACACAATCTCAACCCACTAGACCCTCAATCAATGTCTCACCATTCACATGGGTTCTTGGAAAATCCTGATCGAAACATGAAAGGACTCCTCTACTCTCTGTTTTCTAAATGAGACCCCACTATATCCATGAATAACTCATGGAGATACAACTTCTCACTTCAAGACTATTCTTGACACCAACTCTCCCGTAGGCACCTATGGCTAACTTGGTTTATAACACTCCCACCATTGCAGAATAGATATGGAACCTATATAACCTTTTTTTTAACCCTAGGAACATTTATTACAACCAAAACAACACCCTTTTGTTTGTACAAATTCAATCAAGATGACTGCTCTCTACAAGGCGCCTACTCCTAGTAGCCTTGTTTTAAAATTTTAAGGCAGAACTTGGAAATCCTCCTAGTGATACCACAAAATCTTGACACTTTTGATGCCTCCAATGATGAAAAAAACTCTTCCAAAAATTAGTACCCCAACTCTTGCGTTAACTAGGTCAAATGATGTTGCTACAGGAGGGCTAAAAGGACTTTTAGTCCACTTTTACAAAGCACCCACATATCAATGGCCTGATCCAATGACACCAATGGATGGAAAGTTTCTACACACATCCTCAAACATAAAATCCACCATTATATAGGGTCCAAAACACTTATTTTTACTTCTGCACAATTTTTAGCAGTCAAAATAGGCTAGTCACATGAGGATGCCTAGCCTAGAGCTTGATCCCAAACTCCACCAGTTCAACGGACCACTCAAAAACCTCAAGAATATTAAATTAAATTGTCTCCCCTCCCATTCCTAATATTTTGAGGCAATTTGGCCTGAGGAATATGGGGTTAAGAAGACATTTCCTTAGAAACCTTGGTTTTGGAGGGTTTTTAGACCGTCTGTTACAAAAATGCAGATATATTTCTTATTATTCGGTATTTTTCTACCAAATCAAAACCAAATGATCATAAATTCAGATTTTTTTTCACATAAATGGTTTATATTTCACATGGGGTCCGTAATATGGTCGTAAAAAGCACTGCTACAATAAATTTATAGAAATTTCTGAGTGTTTATTGAAATCTGATCATTGTCTTACATCCAAACTTCATCATCATAATCTTCTCGACCTCCAAGGATTTAAATAATGTTTATCCAACCTCCTTAATTGAATCCAACTGAAATTTGAATTAGGTAGTCATTGGAGGGAGATTAGTTACAATTTGACAACAAATTGACAACAAAAGTTGTCATCCAATTTGACAACTTTGAACAAACTTCACAACCTATGAATTTTGCCTATGTAACCTATTAGGACACATAATAAACCTTACACATAGGCCACATAGAATCCAAAATACATTTCTTACCTCATTTAGGCATTTTGGATGTCATTTGACCATGGTTGACCAAATAGGTCCTATGGAGTCCACACTACAAAAATGACATCACATCCTTACATGGCTAATAAAAACAACACAAATGGTTTGGAAAGACCTTATTAAAAATTAAAAAAATTCAAAGGGAACCTAAAAAATCTTCTAAGAGCCTTCATTTCTCAAATGGTCTTCAAATCCTGCAAAGTGCTCCTGCACAATACTCTCGGGGGGCATAGAAAGCTCAAGTCTCTTAAGGAATGAGGTCTGCAACAGAATGTCCATGCTTTTTAATGTCATATTTTGTCATCCATGTGGCATCTTCATCAAGTAAGCCACTCCCCTTGACAAGATACTCCTTATAAATATTCTTTCTAGTCTTCTTGACCACCTTGGTGTCCAAGATGCTCTCCAACTTCAAGGTTTGGCTAGGTGGTATATCCTTGACCCAACCTTCATCCCCATCTAATTCCAAACTTGCAACATCACCTTTGTAAGGAAACAAATCTGAAACATTAAAAATAGGTGATATTACTAAGCCTTGAGGAAGTTCAATCTCATAGGCATTAGGACCAAACTTATGCACAATCCTACAAGGATCAATCTTCTTCAGGAGTAACTTAGTTGGCTGCCCCTTTGGAAGTTTCTCTTTCTTCAATTGTGCCATCACCAAATCTCCCACCTTATACTACACATCTCTCTTCTTATCATTTTCTTTTTATTTGTACTTTTTAGTGTTCTTGTGAAGAGTCTCTCTCACATTCTCATGGATGTCTTTCATGGCCAATGAAAAATCCTCACCTTGAGCACTTCTTCTTTCCAATCCTTGTAAACATCTTAGTTCTATAATGCCTCTTGGATGAATCCCATAGACCACATCAATAGGAATTTTTCCTGTGTTTCTATTGACAAAATCATTATAAGCAAATTCAGCTTGAGGGATGATCATATCCCAAGCTTCTCGATGCTTCTTTGTGAGACATCTAAGAAAATTTCCCAATGATCTATTCACTACCTCAGTTTGGACATTAGTCTGAGGGTGATAGGATTATGTGAAGGACAAATGAGTCCCCACCATCTTCCATAATGTAATCCAAAAGTGTCCCACAAACTTAGAGTCCCTATTAGTCACAATGTTTAGAGGAAAATCATGTATCCTAACAATTTATTTGAAGAATAAGCCAACAATGTGGGAAGCATCATTGATAAATTTACATGGCAAAAAGTGAGCCATCTTACTAAATCTATCTACTACAACAAAAATGTTGTCAAAACCCCTTTGAGTCCTAGGAAGACCCAAAACAAAATCCATGCTAATAATCTCCCATGACCTATTAGGAATAGGGAGTGGTTGATATAAACCTGCATTTGATGATGTTCCCTTAGCCCTTTGGTATATGCTGCAACTTTCAACAAACTTCTTGACATCAAATTGCAACTTTGGCCAAAAATAATACCTATTCACTTGTTCCAAGGTATTATCAAGCCCAAAGTGACCTCCCAAACCACCACAACGTTTCTCCTTGATAATGTTCTCCCTCATAGAGAATCTAGGGATACTCAACTAACTCCCTTTGAACAACAATCCCCGCTGCAACAAAAAATAAAAAAAAATCAGAATGGTAAGAATCTGAATTTTGAGTGCAAACCTCATATATTTCACTGAAATCTTCATCATCCTTGTACATTTTCTTGAGGGAATCAATTCCCACACTTTCCAACTAGACTTCTTGCACCATGCACACCCTTCTATTCAATGCATCCGCCACTTTATTGGCCTGCCCCTTCTTGTGTTTGATGGTGAATATGTAGGCTTGAAGATGTTCAACCCACTTCATATGCTTGTGACTAAGTTTCTCTTGTCCATTCAGAAAACTAAGAGCATGATTGTCAGTATAAAGAATGAATTCTTTGGGTAAAAGATAATGCCACCATTTCTTCAAGGCTTGTACCATTAGATACAACTCCAAATCATATGTAAAATACTTTCTTTTAGCATCATTGAGTTTCTCTCTAAAGAAAGCCACCAGTTTGCCTTCTTGACTCAAGGCATCCCTTATAGAGAGATTACTAGCATCACACTCCACTATGAACAACTTGTTAAAATGAGGCAAAATAAGAATAGGTTGTTGTGCTACTCTCTTTTTCTGATACTCAAAAGATTCATTTGCTTAATTTGTCCAAGAAAACTTACATTTTTGACCTCCCTTGATTGTGTCTAGGATAGGTGCACATATATGAATGAAATTTTTGATGAACTTTCTGTAAAATGTTGCCAATCCATGGAAACCCCTCACATCACCTATTGTCTTGGGTGTTGGCCATGACAAGATAGCCTCCACCTTTTTTGGATCCATCTTCAAATTCCCCTTGGAGATTCTAAAACCAAGGTAGACAAGCTCCTCCTTCATGAAGACACTCTTCTCCATGTTGATCGTCAACTTTTCATCATGCAACCTCTTCAAAACCAAGTTCAAGTGCTCCAAATGCTCCTCCTTTGTCCTGCTAAACAAAAGAATATCATCAAGATAGACAACAACAAATTTATCAATTAAGTCCTTCAATACCTCATTCATGTGTCACATAATGGTGTTTGGGGCATTGGATAGCCCAAAAGGCATCACCATCCACTCATAAAGACCTTCATTTGTTTTGAAGGTTGTCTTCCATTCATCTCCCTGCCTTATTCTAATTTGATGGTACCCATTCTTGAGATCAATTTTGGAGTAGTAGCAAGCCCCTCCCAAACATTCCATTAAGTCTTCAATTCTAGGCATATGAAACCTATATCTTATGGTAATCCTATTGATGGCCCTAGAATTAGTATGTAGTCTCCATTTACCATCCTTTTTAGGTGTTAGGACTGTTGGGACATCACATGGACTGAGAATCTTACTCACCAACCCCTTATCCAACAATTTTGGCACTTGCTTGGAAATATCCTCATTCGGAGATGGAGTCTGATGAATAATGATGAACAACAGATACCCCAACCGATACTAAGAGGGGGGTGAATCGGTACAACAAAAAACTTTCTTAACAACTTATCTAGTTAAAGAAATACCAATTGGTTATCACCTTTACTGAACTTAACCATGGCAATATCGGTTAAACACAGTAAGACACCAGACACCATAAACTGATAAGTCTGAACACTTCAAATACGATCAATACTTGACATCAATTCACTCATAAACATATGCATGTGGTATACTGGTAATACCATAACCTATTACCTCTACATGCATAATCATTCAACCAAGTATTACGTAAACATCACATAAAAAATGCATAACACATAATACACAAATTTTTCATGTGGAAACCCAAATGGGAAAAACCACGGTGGGGATGAATACCCACAAGCTTGTTTTTGAACTCTTTTGAAGCTTTCCCTGTTAGAAGCCTAGTCTGGTTAAAGACTTTACAATAAGGTTCTGTTAGGAATCGATCCTGTTAGAGATCACCCAATTAAGGGATGGCTATATACTTGTTAAAGGTTGAAACTCTGTTAAAGGTTACCTCGCTAGAGGATTTGAAGAACTCAATGATCTTGAGTCACCTGGTTACAAGTTTTACAATAAGCCTATTAAAGCTACCCGGTAAAGGGATTTTCCAACTTTTGAAATGGTTAAAAGACAACAGGTAAAACTTCTGATCTGATAACAAAACTACATGCCAAGGCAAATCCTTTTCATATCCTCTACTCTGCAATCACACTCTGCAGTTTCCCACTCATTGGTCTAGCAAGTATCTCATCACTCAGATACACACAACATTTGCCAACAACTTTACAATAACAAACATCATTGACCTTATAGACAACAGATAGGTCAGTAGCATAAACCCTAAACCCTAAGCATATTAGGTTTACAACACAGGCGGTTCAATCCTGACCGTCCAAACACTTTGCATAGAGCATTACAATTTTAAATAGATCACAAGACAATCTACATCATTCATTCTTCACCGCACATGGGAATTAGTAACCCATCATGCTCTCTTCTCATTCCACTAAGAAGAATAATCATTCCTGAGTTAGACTTCAAACGTGGTCAATCTCCTCATACCTCAATCCTTCACGTGCACAAGGCTGATGTGGCACCTCAATCTCATTCACATCTCTTAGCTAACTCATCACAGAGTATTGTCGGTTGTATCACACAACCTGGATCGCCAAACCGATAACCCTAGAGCTGAGACTATCAACCAGTAGTCACACTTAGTGAAACCCCAACACCATTTCACTACATCTCTTCATGCCTTTTCATACTGGTTCACTTGAACTTATTGACATCAATGACAACATACATTATCATCATATCAACATACCAGTTCATTAAATTCTATCATATCTAACAATCTCCCCATATGCCAACAATATCCAACAATCTCCCCCTTTGGCATTGATGGTAATATTCAGTGTAGCATTGCGATTGAAAACATTATAAACCAGTGTATCTTCATCATCAAATATCTTCTCCCCATACATCAGATATCCTCTCCCCCTTTGACAACAATGCCAAAGTGGAGGCACAAGCTTCCAAAATCTACTATGCTGCTCCCCCTAAGGAGTAGCATCCTTCAACACATCAATCCTAAAAGCTTTGTCACTATAGTACTTGATTGATGCAGAGCACACAACTTTAATTGATTTCATGAAGGGGCAGAACCCCTAATTCACCTCTCAAATAGGTAAATGTCATCTTCGGTAAGGGCTTAGTGAATATGTCTGCTAGTTGCTCCTTACTGGAAACATGTTGTAGTACAACCTCCTTATCCTGAACTTTTTCTCTCAAAAAGTGATATTTAAGCTCAATGTGCTTAATTCTAGCATGAAATACCGGATTCTTGGAAATATTTATTGCACTTGTATTATCACAAAATATATTCATTGGTTCAGATACAAGTACCTTGAAACCTTCCAATACATGCTTCATCCAAATTGCTTGAGTGCAATTCATAAATGCTGCCACATATTCTGCTTCATCTTTAGATTGAGAAGTACAACTTTTCTTCTTACTTTTCCATGATACTAATCTTCCACCGAGAAAGAATGCTCCACCGGTTGTGCTTTTCCAGTCATCCACATTACCTCCCCAGTTGGCATTAGTATATACCTTGAGATTATAGTCACTATTATATGGATACCACAATCCATAATCAACTATTCCTTTCAGATATCTAAGAATCCTTTTGACAATTACCAAGTGGGATTCTCTTGGACATTTCTGAAAACAAGCTACTATGCCCATTGCATGAGTAATATCAGGTCTGCTTTGCACCGCATAGTGCAGCTTACCATTCATTGATTGATACTCCTTTTCATTCACCAGTACCGAATCATCTTCCTAGGTCAGTTTACAGCCAGTCACCATTGGTGTACCAACCGGTTTGCTTTCCTCCATGCCAAAAGTCTTCAATACCTCTTTGACATACTTGGACTGGGTAATAAAGATACCCTCTTTCATTTGCTGAATCTGTAAACCAATGAAGAACTTTATTTATCCTATCAAAGACATCTCAAACTCTTTCTTCATTTCATTTGCAAACGCATGACTCATTTTATCATCTCCTCCAAAGATTATGTCATCCACAAACACTTCACAGATTAGAATTTGATCACCTTCTGATTTCAAGTAGATGTTACTATCTTCACTTGTTCTTTGAAATCCAATCTTCACAAGATGAGAGTGTAGTCTTTCATACCACGTCCTAGGTGCCTGTTTCAATCCATACAGGGCTTTGTGTAATCTACACACCATGTCACTGTCTTCTGATAAGGCAAACCCTTCTGGTTGTTCTATATACACTTCCTCTTCTAGGATCCCATTTAGAAAAGTAGATTTTGCATCCATCTAATAAACCTTAAATCCCTTAAATGCTGCAAATGCAAGTAGCATTCGAACACCTTCTAGTCTAGCCATAGGAGAAAAATTTTCTCCATAGTCTTCTCCTTCCTCCTGAGTATATCTCTTACATACAAGCCTAGCCTTGTTCCTTACAACCGTGCCTTCTTCATTCAACTTATTCCTGAAGACCCATTTGGTACCTATGACATTTTTATGTTCCGGTCTGGGCACCAAAGACCATGTCGCATTCTTTTCTATCTGGTCTAGCTCCTCTTCCATTGCTTTAATCCAGTCTTCATCTATAAGAGCTTCTCTTGAAGTCTTGGGTTCAAATTCAGAAATCATGCAAGAGTTTTCTTTCACTTTTCTTCTTGTGAGTATCCCTACATCTTTATCTCCTATGATTTGCTTTGGATCATGATGCAACTTCACATATCTAGGAATAATTCTAGCTTCATCTGCTAGCTTTTCTTCTTCTTCTTCACTAACTTCTTCTTCTTCTGTCACTGCAGCTTCTACCGGTATAGGAACACTGAGATCTTTACAAGTTTCTTTCTTAACCGGTTCCCAGAAGGCTATACCTGGTTCATCTTCCACTTCTTCGCTGCATGTTTCCTCAAGTCCCTCAGGGGATTCATCAACTCTGACATTGATGCTTTCAACAATCTTCTATGTTCTATTGTTGTAGCACTTGAGAGCTTTTCTCTTAGTGGAATATCCTAGAAATATTCCTTCATCACATTTTGCATCAAATTTTCTCAAATATTCACCTCTCTTGATATAACACTTACTACCAAACACTTTAAAGTAACTCACAGTGGGAGTTTTCTTGGTCCAATAATCATAAGGGGTTTTATCTTTACCTTTCTTGATGAATACCTGGTTCATAGTGTAGACTGCAGTGCTGACCGCTTCTCTCCAAAAAGTGTGAGCAACCTTTCCTTGGATCAACATTGTTCTAGCCACTTAAACTACAGTCCTGTTATTTCTTTTTGCTATGCCATTATGTTGAGGTGTCCTTGGGGTAGACAACTTCCTCTTGATACCATTATCTTCACAGTACTTATTGAATTCATCAAAAGTGAATTCTCCTCCTTGATCAATTCTTAGACATTTTATCTTTTTACCACTTTCTTTCTCTACTAATACTCTGAAAGCTTTGAATTTTCCAAATGCTTCAGACTTGTCTTTCAAGAATGTGAGCCACATCATTCATGAGCAATCATCAGTAAGAATCATAAAATACCCATCTCCCTGAATACTTCTAATTTTCATAAGACCACATAAATCAGTATGCACAAGATCAAGTAAATTTTTTGCTGAGAAAGAGTTACCTTTAAAAGTTGAGGAAGACATCTTCCCAAATTGACATTCTCTGTACAAACAATTCTCAGGTTTGTTCAGCAAAGGTAATCCTCTTACTGCCTTGATCTTTCCAGCTTTAACAATGTTGTCAAAGTTCATATGATAGAGTCTCCTATGCCATATCCAACTATCATCAAACTTAGCCATTAGACACCGACTTATCTTGGCATTCAACTGAAATGGGTTACCTCTGGTTTGCTTACTAGTCGCAATAACTTCACCACTCTTCCCAATTATACTGCAAATTCCACCTTTGAATTCCAGAATTAATCCTTTGTCATTCAATTGAGCAACACTCAACAGGTTATGCTTAAGACCTTCTACCTAATAGAGATCATCTGCACTGCTCTTTCCATTTAGTGAGATGGATCCTTTACCTTTCACCAAGCATGGTGCATCATTGCCAAATCTGACAACACCTCCATCATATTCCTCCAAAGACAGAAACTTTCTCCAGTCACCAGTCATGTGGTGAGAACAACCACTATCAATTATCCACTCATCGGAGTTGTCAATGCGGGAGACAAGAGCTTTCTTGTTTGACACTTCTTCCTTTACTACTACAAACACTATGTCTTCATTTTCTTCATCCTCTGATTCTTCATCAGTGATACCTTCATCCACAGTAACTAGACAATTTCTTCTGTTTCTTCCTTTATATTTTCTAAACCTCTATGGTTTATCCTTATTATCATTGTTAGGACAATTAACAACTATATGTCCTATCTTCTTGTAGGAAAAAAATTTCAAAGGAAGTTTACCTCTATATTTTCCAGTTCCCTTCGGAAGTCTTTTAGAAAGAAGAGCTTCAAACTCCATTAGAATCTCTTCATCATCCATATCTCTGCATTGTTTGGACTCATAACTAGTACTAGTTTCTTTTCCTTTTCTGGATGGTACAGTAGATGCTTTAAAGGCTGACTTAGTCTTCTGAACACTGCCATCATAGCTATTCAACTCATATGCAGTTAACTTTGCAATAATAGAATCTAAGGATACCTTGGTTTTGTCAATAGACCTTAGTTCCTCGATTGCAGCAACTCTGATTGCATAGATTGGTAACAATGATCTAAGGACTTTAATAACAATAGTGGTATCATCTATAATTCCACCAAGACTTTTGATATCTCCAACCACAGTCTTAATCCTAATACCATACTGCTGAATGGTCTCACCTTCAACCATCCTCATATCCTCAAATTTACCTCTAAGGCTTTCTTCCTTATCTTTCTTTACATGCTCATCACCATCATAGATGTTTTCCAGTGCATCCCATACATCCTTAGGTGTGTCCTTGTCTTGTACATCAATAAACTTAATATCTAACAGGCTGCTAATAAGGGCTTCCATGACTTGCCCATTTTCCTGGATCTCTCTCTTTTGATCATCAGTCAGAGTGCTAGTGGGAGTAACATAAGAATTCTCAACATAGCTACAGTGTTGAGTGGCCATACTCTTGATGTAAATCTTCATTTTGTCCTTCCATATCTTAAAGTTATCTCTATTGAACTTAGGACCTTCCCTCTTCATCATTACAGTAGGATCTTTTTCCTCAAGCGGTTAAACTTATATCACTGAGGACTTGGAGTTGGTCTGATACCAATTAATGAATAATGATGAACAACAAATACCCCAACTGGTACTGAGAGGGGGGGGGGGCGTGAATCAGTACAGGAAATTTTTTTTTCAACAACTTATCTAGTTAAAGAAATACCAACTGGTTATTACCATTACTGAACTTAACCATTCAATATCGGTTAAACATAATGAGACACTAGACACCATAGATTGATAAGTCTGAACACTTCAAATATGATCAATACTTGACATCAATTTCACCCATAAACATATACATGTGGTATACTAGTAATACCACAACCTCTTACCTCTGCATGCATAATCATTCAACCAAGTAATACGTATACATCACATGAAAAATGCATAACACATTACATATAGATTTTTCACGTGGAAACCCAAATGGGAAAAACCATGGTGGGGATGAAACCCACAAACTTGTTTTTGAACTCTTTTGAAGCTCGCCCTATTAGGAGTCTAGTCCGGTTAAAGACTTTACAATAAGGTTCTGTTAGGAATCGATCCTGTTAGAGATCACCCAGTTAAGGGGTGGCTATATACCCTGTTAAAGGTTACCTCGCTAAAGGATTTGAAGAATTCAATGATCTTGAGTCACCTGGTTACAGGTTTTACAGTAAGCCTGTTAAAGCTACTCGGTAAAGGGATTTTCCAACTGTTGAAATGGTTAAAAGAGAACAGGTAAAACTTTTGATCTGATAACAACACTACATGCTAAGGCAGATCCTTTTCATATCCTCTACTTTGCAATCACACTCTGCAGTTTCCCACTCATTGGTCTAGCAAGTATCTCATTACTCAGATACACACAACATTTTCCAACAACTTTACAATAACAAACATCATCGACCTTATAGACAACAGATAGGTTGGTAACATAAACCCTAAACCCTAAGCATCTTAGGTTTACAACACAGGTAGTCCAATCCTGACCATACAAACACTTTGCATAGAGCATTACAATTTCAAACAGATCACAAGACAATCTGCATCATTCATTCTTCACCACACATGGGAATCAATAACCCATCACACTCTCTTCTCATTCCACTAATAAGAATGATCATTCCCGAGGTAGACTTCAAACTTGGTCGATCTCCTCATACCTAAATCCTTCATGCACACAAGGCTGACGTGGCACCTTGATCTCGTTCACATCTCTTAGCTATCTCATCATAGAGTATCGTTGGTTGCATCACACAAGCTGGATCGCCAAACTGATAACCCTAGAGCTGAGACTATCAACCAGTAGTCGCACTTAGTGAAACCCCAACACCGGTTTACTACATCTCTTCATGCCTTTTCATACCAGTTCACTACATCTCTTCATTCCTTTTCATACCGGTTCACTTGAACTTATTGACATCAATGACAACATACATTATCATCATATCAACATACTGGTTCATCAAATGCTATCATATCCAACAATCTCCCCATATGCCAACAATATCCAACAGAGTCATCTTATAGGTTAATTTGTTTGGCAAAGTAGAACCTGTTATGAAGTGAATCTAATGGCTTATTTTCTTAATGGGTGGTAAAGTTTTAGGCATTTCCTCCACCATTATGCTCTTATACCTGTCCAACGATTGCTGCAAGTCCTTGGGAATTTCTTCCTTACCATTTCTAGACACATTAGGACTGCTTTTGGGCTTCAAAATCAGAGCATACCCAGGGGTTCCTTCTTCCTTTAGGATGTCTAGAAACTCTTTTCCACTCACTAACATGACACTTGACCCAATGTTCTTATCTACACCCTCATCCGGTAAAGGATCCATCTTCAATTTTCTCCCATTTTTGGTTATGATAAAGGAGTTTGTTTTCCCATCATGTTGAGATTGTACATCATATAGCCATGGATGTCCTAACAACATATGGAAACCATCCATGGGGATCACATCACAAAATATTTTGTCCTTATACTCTCCTATCTCAAAGTATACCCAAGATTGTTCATCTACTAAGACCTGCTACCCTTTAGTCAACCATGACACCTTATAAGGGTTACCATGAGGTAATCTTTTCAACTTCAATTTGTCTACCATTTCTATGGAAACCATTTTTTTTAGTAGAACCTGAATCATAAATTACCTTACATAGCTTACCATAGGCAATTCAAATGGTTTTGAATAACATCTTCCTCTGAGGGGTTCTTTTACTTGAGGTACTTTCAATATGGTTCTCCTCATCATCAAGATTTCTCCATCATGGGTTGGGGCTACACTTCCAATTGGGGAATTGACACTTTGGCAGTCATCTTCTTGAATTCATTGGTTCCTTCTCTCTCCTCCATGAGAGTTTGAGGCTTTCTCAGGAAACTTGCTTGCAGTGTGCCCTACTTGGTTACAATTGAATCATCTTCCTATGAAGACACTAGGACCTATCCCTGGTCCACCAAATCTACCCCTTCCATTGGGTCTTCTTCCTCTAAAGCATCCTCTTGAACGTGAGTATCCACTTTGTTCTTGCTGGCTAGACTCACCTATTGGCTTGATGATAATCGTAATGTATTCATCACTTGTTGTCATTCATGAAACATTCTCACACACATATATGATTACATTGACTACCAGTGTAACTTCAATTGGTTTGCACTACCAACCAATATGTTTAAGGTCTATCTCTAACCTATACTTTGTGTCAACTGGCATGCGCATAAGAGATAACCCATGGCTACACTAAGTTGGCATCAAAATGAAGATAAAGTTGAAGATGAAGATCAAGTGGAAGATTCCAGGACAACGGTTCACTAGTTTTAGTCCAACCGATATTGATTATTCTAATTGGTATCTGTTTTTGTGATGAGTTACCATCACCATTTTCTTAGCGGTCATTTTTGTGATGAGTTATGTTTAAATGTCTAGATACACTGCACCTAGGAAAGTGTGTTCCTATGGCCGACATAAGGTCTGAATGTCTATTTAAAGACATCTTAGTGAATCATTTTAGAAGAGATGAAGAAGAGAGAACATATATAGAAGAGGTGATCTATGCGAATACTTTTGTTGAAGAGCGATAAGTGTTTAGATGGAGAGAAATGTTGAATGTACTTATAATGATCCGATCAAGCAAATTTTGTGCTACTCAGAACAAATCAAATCTTTCTTGTTGTTTTCTAATCATTACAACAAAATAAATCCCCTAACCGGGTAAGCTCTAACAAGCTTCATTGTACAAATCCTCTAACAAGGTGATCCATTAGTTTGGATTCTAAAATCCTCTAGCAAGGTTACTCTTAACAGGGTATAAGATTCTAATCAAGATTGGGATCTCTAACGAGATTCGCTCCTAACAGAACTCTTTGTAAGACCTTAACTGACCAATTATATATTACTACAGATAGTTAACTTGTGAGTTCCATCTCACCATGGTTTTTACCTATTTGGGTTTTCCATGTATAAACACTTGTGTTATGGTGGGTGTTCTACTTTATGTGGATGTTGTTATTTCATTTTAGATAGCATGTATTTTGTTCAAATTCTTAGTTAAGTTCATCTACTGGTTAGTGTTTAAAGTGGTGCTTGTTTTGGTGTCACTGATTCACCCCCCCCCTCTCAGTGCTTTTCAAGACCATCATCACCTTGGGGTTTTTGAGATTGTCCTCTTCCCCCAAAATTTCGTTTTCATCTATAATTCTTGCCTCCTCTTTCCCTGCCGTGCTGTTCAATTTTTCTTCTCAACTTATCTTCCACCCTCAAAGCCATTTGAAAGCATTTATCTACTATTTTAGGAGTCATCAGACTCATCTCATCTTGAATGTTGAACTTGAGCCCATTCAAGTACCTAGCAACCTTCTCCTTTTCATCTTCATGGTGCCCTAGTCTCAAACTCAATTTGTGGAATTCCTCTGTGTAGGAAGCCACATCCAAGTCCTTCTGTTCCAGGTTTTACATTCTCCTATATAGTTGCACTTCATAATCAACAGGAATGAATTGGGCCTTGAGTTTGGACACCATCCCATCCCAAGAATGAATCATACTCTTTCCCATCTTCACCCTTTCACCTTGAGTTTAGTTCCACTAGGTTAAAGCAACACCCTTTAGCTTGGTCTTAGAAAAAATTACTTTCTTCTCCTTAGCCACTTCCTTGTACTCAAAATAATTTTTCAAGGCATCTGTCCAATCTACAAGTTCTTCAACATTCATCTTCCCACTATAGGTAGGAATCTCCATCTTGGCCTCAGAAGAGTCTATGCCTATTGTTTTGAGGTCTTCAAGGAACAATATCTTATCAACATGTATCTCAGGCTCCTGCCTTTGGGGTTCTTATTCTTCATCCTCTTGTTCCCCTTCTTCATCAGTCTCCTCACTTGGCCCTTTTCCTTTCTTCATTGCCTTTAGTTCAACCTTGAGTGCCTCATTGACTCCGATCTTGATCATCTCTTCCATCTCTTGGAATTTCTTAGCCATTTCTACAAACATTCCCTTTGGAGGAATTGTGATAGGCTCTTCTTGGCTCTCTTCTGCTGACATAAACCAAAATCTATCCTCCCAATGATCAGACTTGCTTTGATACCAATATGATGTAGAGCCCCAAGGAACAAAGGCTTCTCACATAAACTCAACCCACTAGACCCTCAATCAAGGTCTCAACATTCACATGGATTGTTGGACAATCCTAATAGAAACATGAAAGGACTCCTCTACACTTCCCTTTTCTCAATAGGACCCCACTATATCTATGAACAACTGATGGAGATACAACTTCTCACATCAAGACTATTCTTAATACTAACTCTCCTATAACCACCTATGGCTAACTTGGTTTATAACACTCCCACCATTGTAGAACAAGTATGGAACCTATAGAACCTTTTTTCTAGCCCTAGGAACATTTAATACAACCAAAACAACACCCTTTTGTTTGTACAAATGCAATCAAGATGACCGCCCTCTACAAGGTGCCTACTCCTAGTAGCCCTATTTTGAACTTTTAAGGCAGAACTCGAAAATCCTCCTAATGATACCACATACTCTTGATATTTTTTTATGCCTCCAATGATGACACAAAATGCTTCCAAAACTTATTACCCCAACTCTTGCGTTAACTGGGTCAAACGTTGCTGCTACAGGAGGGCTAAAAGGGCTTTTAGGCCACTTTTACAAAGAACCCACATATCAATGGCCCAATCCAATGACACCAATGGATGGAATGGGTTTGCAGACATCCCCAAACATAAAACCCACTATTATATAGGGTCCAACACACTTATTTTTACTCCTGCACAATTTTAGCAGTCAAAACATGCTAGACACATGAGGATGCTTAGCCTAGGGCTTGATCCCAAACTTCACTAGTTCAACGGATAACTCAAAAACCTCGAGAATATTAAAGTAAATTTTCTCCCATCCCATTCATCATATTTTGAGCCAATTTGGCTTGAGGAATGTGGGGTTAAGAAGACATTTCCTTAGAAACCTTGGTTTTGGAGGGTTTTTAGACCGTCTGTTACAAAAATGCATATATCTTGCTTATTATTCAGTTTTTTCTGCCAAATAAAAAAAAAGATCATAAATTCAGAGTTCTGTTCACATAAATGGTTTAGATTTCATACGAGGTTCGTAATATGGTCGTACAAAGCACTTTTACAATAAATTTATAGAAATTTCTGAGTGTTTATTGAAATCTGATCACTATCTTACATCCAAAGTTCATCATCATCATTCTTCTTGACCTCCAAGGATTTAAACAAGGTTTATCCAACCTCCTCAACTGAATCCAACTAAAATTTGAATTAGGTAGCCGTTGGAGGGAGATTAGTTACAATATGACAACAAAAGTTGTCATCCAATTTGACAACTTTGCACAAACTTCACAACCTATGACTTTTGCCTATGTAACCTATTAGGACATATCATAAACCTTAAAAATAGTCCACATAGAAGCCAAAATACATTTCTTGCCTCATTTAGGCATTTTGGATGTCATTTGACCATGTTTGACCAAATAGGTCCTATGTAGTTCACACTACAAAAATGGCATCAAAGCCTTACATGGCTAATCAAAACAACTCAAATGGTTTGGAAAGACCTTATTAGAACTAAAAAATATTCAAAAGGGAACCTGAAAAAACTTTTAAGAACCTTCATTTCTCAAATGGTCTTCAAATCCTGGAAAGTGCTCCTGCACCAATAGGGTAGCTCTATTTTTATTTTTATTATTAATATAGAAGGAATACCAACAACTTTGTGAATGTAACAAATTGTGCATGTTTTAAAATTTATTAAATTTAAATAATTTTATTGTCTATCATTGTTTTTTTATCTCTGTGTTTTCTATGTTGTCTAATTTGTTTCTAGTCTCCTCCGCCTCTTCCCTTCACTTGGTATTAGAGCCATGATTAACAAGAAAAGTTTTTCAAATAATATTTTTATATTAGGCTATAAGAAGTTGATCAGGCACTAGTTATTAAGGAGATAAGGTACTTATAGTCAACAATGGTAGTTCCAAGCATAATATTAACAAACCCACAAATTTCTTAGTTTATTGGAAAAAATATGATTAATATGAAATCACAATGAAAACATTATTTTTTTAAATACATATGGGATCTTATTGAGAGTGGTTTTCCAAAACTAGTTAATATAGTAGCATACAATGCCCTAACTCAAGAGAAACAAGATTTGCTTAATAATAGCATGAAAAATGATTCAAAACCTCTTTTTTATATCTTTCAAGGATGTGTTGGCAATTTGGAGGAATTGATTGTGTTGAATTGATGTTTTGTCATTGATGTCAACACTAGCTGTTTTGGCTGTTTACCAGTATTCGATTGGTGCCAGTAGGATGTTTGGTTTTTGGTTAGTTAGATCATGTTGATCCGATGTACTCTGGTATGCTTTAGCTTATGGAATCGGCTTAGATCTTCTATTCATGCTACTCAGATATATGTTCAGTCAGTTGGTATTGATTTGGTTATTAGATGCTATCTTATATGCTGGTAAGCCTGGTTTATTGATCTGGTGAGGGTTTCATCGGTAGAGATTTGTTGAAGATATTTTGATATTATGCATAAGTGGTGTTGGCGTGGCTTCTAGTAGAGATTCAGGATGCTGATGGTGATCGTGTTCAAGACTTGACTGATTGGGATCATTGCGTTGGCATGTGTGGACCTAAATTGGGTCCAGTACTATCTAGGTTATGGACCGACTTAATGTAATGTGTTGTTGGTACTCCTCAATGTGTTTCCGAGATGACTTATGGGCTGGATAATATTTGTTTGGTCTCAGGCCAACAAGTTTTATAATTATGTAATAGGTTTTATTGTCTGGTGGCTGACCTAATTGTTTAAGGTCGAGGGTTTGTATATATATGATGTAATATCTCTTTGTAGATCATGAGAATATGGTATGCAAGCGAATAATGTAATAATCATTCATGTAGAGGATTTGGTTGATCATAGGTGATCGAGTTGGGTTTATGCAAGATGTTTAAGACCTCTGGTATTGAGCTTAACTAGAACTGTATTCAGGCATAGGAGATGCTATTATTGCAGTTCATTCTTCCTTCCAGATTGTAGTCTGGATTTCTATGTAGTCATTGAGACTCCTTTTGTAATGAGTAATGTGATCTAGGATGTTGGCCTTCCTGCAAGTGCAAACCCCTCAATTTGTAATCACATACTTACTGCAAATGTATTATCGTACTATAGGTAGGCTTCCCACCATGGTTTTTACCTTTACCGGGTTTTCCATGTACAAATCTTAGTGTCATATGGTTGGTATCTATTCTCTAATTGTTGGTTGTGCTTAATTGGTATATCTGCTATTTTAGTAATTG
This sequence comes from Cryptomeria japonica, assembly GCF_030272615.1. Classification (NCBI taxonomy): domain Eukaryota; kingdom Viridiplantae; phylum Streptophyta; class Pinopsida; order Cupressales; family Cupressaceae; genus Cryptomeria; species Cryptomeria japonica. The sequence continues at coordinate 51,244,281 of NC_081406.1, read as the reverse complement.
GTTTATGTATTATGGTATTGATCTTATGTGTTCCAGTAATAAATTTTTAATTGCTTAATGTTTCGGTAATCTGGTGACAAATGATTCAGCCCCCCTCTCAGTTGTCCTCTAGTTATTTGAACTATCTAACAGGATGATGCAAGATGCACCATTGCTTCCAATCTTGAAATTTTTAAAAGAATACCAAAACAAAACAAAACAATTTAACAAAGAATTTAACATACACATAAAATCACTATATAGAAGAAAACAACCTTTATTCCTTTCAATTGTGTTGACAACCATGTTTCCATTTGCATGAAGATTGCATTAATGAAGTTTAAGTGTTGTCATTGATGTCAATTGTAACTGGTACTAGAGTTGTAATGCAACCGGTAGTTGAGCTAGTGAAGGAAACCAGTATTACTATAGAAGCAGTGAGATCAACCGGTAACCCTACTTGTTGATATACCAAACCCCAACCAATGGAGCTTGGTGAATCGGTTGTGTTGATCTATGATCAAATGGTGATTGAAGATGATTATTCCACATATGCATGATGCATGTGATGAGTTTCAAAGTGGTTTTGGCATGTAGAGACAACTATTTTATCTTGGGAATGAGAGAGTGCATTGCATGAAGTGGAAACTGTGTGATGAGTTACAGGATTAGATGAGAGGTGATCAAGGAGAAGTTGAGGTTGTCTTGTACAATGTACAGATGATTTCTATGAAATCCAACGGTCATGTTTGAACTGATTTGTTTGTAATCTCAATGAGATCTTAGGTTTGTGATGTGTTACCGACCTATTGTTTTGCTTATAAGGTCGATGCGTTGTTTTGTTGTAATGTTGGAAATTTTGGTTAAGTGTCAGTGTGATTGATTGTCGAACCAAAAGGAGTATCTGCAGTATGTTTGAAGGTAGATAGGAGAATGAAAAGGATCTGATCAAGGAGAGTAGTGCTATTTACCAGACCAGCAAAACCCTGTTGTTCTCTAACAATTACAACAGTTAAATCCGTTAACCGGGTAAGCTTTAACAAACTTAGTGCTTTCTAAATCCTCTTATCAGGTGATCCATTAGCTTGGATTTGAAATCCTCTATCGAGGTTACTCCTAATAGGGTATTGCTTTTAACAAGGCATTGTAGTCAACCCCTTAACTGGGTTGTCCCTAATAGGATCTGTTCCTAACATGACATTTTTGTAAAGCTTCTAACAAGGTTTGGCTCCTAACAGGGTATACTTCAGAAGAGTTCAAAATACTTGTGGGTATTCATCCCCACCATGGTTTTTACCATTTGGGTTTCCACGTCAAAAATCATTGTGTCAAGTGGTGAATGGTTTTGTGGTTATGTTTTGATTTGGTTAATTTGTTTAACTGGTAAAGCCACTTAGACGTGTTAAGATGACTGATAGTAATCTAAAATGTAATTTTACTAATGTTAGTTCAGAGATTGATTTATGAGTTAGGTTTTTGAGTTTGGTGAAAGTTTAGTTTGTTTTCTATCTACTGATTCACCCCCCTCTCAGTAGTTGTTCGGATCCTTATTGATTCATCATATCTTCAATTGGTATTAGACCATTTCACGTCCTCTAGTGTCTAAGCCTAACAACTTGGGATAAAGATCTAGAAGAACATGATGAAGAAAGAAGGTCCAAAGTTCAATAGGGAAAACTACAAAATATGGAGTGATAGGATGAAGATCTATATCAAAATCTTAGGAAGTCAATATTGGGAACATGTCGTTACCAAATATACCTTGCCTAGTGGGATTCTGTCTGATGATCAAAAGAAGGAGCAACAAGAGAATAATCAAGCATTGGAGACCATTATTAGTTCCTTGTTCGATTCAGAGTATGTTGATGTCCATGGTTTGGAGATTGCTTATGATGTGTGGAAAAAACTTTAGGATATCTATAGTGGTGATGAGCATGTGAAGATTGCCAAAGAGGAGAGTCTGAGAGGTAAATTTGATGACATGTGGATGGCTGAAGGTGAGAATATTCAACAGTATGGTCAGAGGATCAAGGAGATAGTCGGTGAGATCAAAAGTGTTGGTGGTAAAGTGGAGGATACCACAGTGGTAAGTAAGGTGTTGAGAAGCCTTCTACCGGTCTACACTATCTGAGTTGCAGCCATTCAGGAACTTAAGTCTATTGATAAAACTAAGGTAACTCTTGAATCCATCATTGGTAAACTAACTGCATTTGAATTAAATAGTTTTGATGGAAGTGTTCAAAAATCAGAATCTGCATTTAGAGCTTCAATTTCTAATCCACCTATAAGAAAAAAAAGAGATGTTAGTCACAATTATGAGTCAAGATCCAGTAGAGAAGTTGATGATGAAGACAATCAAATTAAGCTTGAAGCATTGTTGGCCAAGCGGTTACCCAGAGGTACTGGTAAGTACAGAGGTAAATTACCTTTGAAGTGTTTTGCATGTATTCGGATTGGACATATTGCAACTAACTGTCCAAATGGAGACAATGAGCATAAACGTGAGAAGTATAAGAAGTACAAAGGAAAAGGTAAAGAGATTGCTTCATTGTAGTTGATGGAAGAATCATAGACGAGGAATCTGAGGGAGATGCAAATGAAGACATTGTCTTTGTTTCCATTAAAGAAGAGACATCAGATCGGAAGACATTAGTCTCTCACATGGATAGTTCTGATGATTGGATTATAGATAGTGGTTGTTCACACCACATGACCAGTGACTGGAGTAAGTTTCTTACTTTGAAGGAATTTGATGGAGGTGTTGTGAGATTTGGAAATGACTCACCTTGCATGGTAAAAGGAAAGGGAACCATTTCTCTTAATGGAAATAGCAGTGTAGATGATGTCTACTGGGTTGAAGGATTGAAACACAATCTTTTGAGTGTCGCTGAACTCAATGACAAATATTATCCACTAGAATTCAAGAATGGTATGTGCAAAATCTATGGGAGAAAAGGTGAACTGATTGCAACTGGCAAGTAGACAAAATGTATCTTGTTTCACCTAAATCCTAAAGTCAACAATTGTTTAATTTCTAAAGTAGAAGATAGTTGGCTTTGGCATCGAAGATTTTGTCATGTACACTTTGATAACATTATCAAAGTTAGTAAGTCCGAGTCGGTAAGAGGTTTGCCTCATTTGGACAAACTGGTGAATGCTCTGTGTAAGGAATGTTAGTTAGGGAAGATGGCATCCTCAACTTTTAAGAGAAAATCTTTCTCAGCAGAACATTTGCTAGATTTGGGCCATACAGACCTCTGTGGACCAATAAGGACTAGAAGTATTCAAGGTGATTGTATTTTATGATATTTACTAATGATTGCTCAAGAATGATGTGGGTAACATTCTTGAAGGACATAATAGAAGACTTTAGCAAGTTTAAGGCATTCAGGGCCTTAGCTAAAAAGGAAAGTGGGAAGAAGATAAAGTGCTCAAGAACTAATCAAGGTGGTGAATTTACTTCAGAGAAATTCACTAGATATTGCGAAGACAATGGAATTAAGAGGCAACTTTCTGCACCTAGGACACCACAACATAATGATATTGTAGAGAGGAACAACTCGTCAGTTGTTGAAGCTGCTAGAACTATGCTAATACAAGGAGGTGTAGCTAAAACTTTCTGAAGAGAAGTTGTCAACACAACTATCTACACTATGAACCAGATATTGGTTAAAAGAGGTAAGGATAAAACTCCTTATGAATACTAGTATGGTAGATTACCTAATGTCAGTTACTTTAAGGTTTTTGGTAGTAAATGTTTTTTCAAGAGAGGTGACTATGTTGGTAAGTTTGATGCTAAGAGTGATGAAGGCATATTTCTTGGTTACTCCACCAAGAGAAAAGCCTACAAATGTTACAACAACTGGACAAAGAATATCATTGAAAGTGCTGATGTCTACATGGATGAGTGTCCTGAACTTTCAAGAGAAACCAGTGAGGAGAAGAAGGAAGATGAAACTTACATTCTAATTTTGGAACCAGAACCGGTGAAGACAGAAGTTGGTGAAATGAATATTGTTGCACCAGTTCAACTGGAATAGGTAGATTCTGCAGAAGATGAAGATAGTGAGGAAGAAGAACCTGAAGATAATGATAATGTTATTCCAAGGTATGTAAGACTCAATCATGCTCTTGATCAAATTATTGGAGATAAAGATGCTGGTGTGTTAACCAAAAGAATAATTAGAGAGAATTCTTGTATGATCTCCACTATTGAGCCTAGAACTATGAAGGAATTCTTTGGAGATGATCACTAGATCAAGGCTATGGAAGAGGAGATTGACCAAATTGAGAAGAACAATACATGGACCCTAGTACCCAAACCAGAGAAGAAAAATGTAATAGGTACTAAATGGATATTCAAGAATAAACTGAATGAAGATGAAGTAGTAGTAAAAAACAAAGCCAGATTGGTATGCAAAGGTTTTGCACGGGAAGAAGGAGAAGACTATGGCAAGACATTTGCACCAGTTGCTATATTGGAAGGTGTTAGGACTCTACTTGCATTTGTAACAGATAGGGGATTCAAAGTATATCAGATGGATGTGAAGTCAACATTTCTAAATGGAATACTGGAAGAGGAAGTCTACATTGAACAACCAGATGGTTATGCTTTGACTAATGCAAAGGATTTAGTGTGCAAACTACACAAGGGACTATATGGTTTGAAGCAAGCACCAAGAGAATGGTATGAAAGACTACATTCACACTTGGTGAAGATAGGTTTTCAAAGAACCAATGAAGACAACAATGTATATCTCAAGATTGAAGGAGTTAAGATACTAGTTAGTAAAGTATTTGTGGATGATATCATTTTTGGAGGCTATGATGACACGAGTGATGACTTTGAAAATGAGATGAAAAGTGAATTTGAGATGTCTCTGGTTGGAGAGATAAAATTATTTATAGGTTTGGAAATTCAATATATGAAGAGTGTTATTTTTATCACACAGTCCAAATATGTGAAAGAGGTATTGAAGACATTTGGAATGGGAGCCTATAAACTAGTTGGGACACCAATGGTTACATGCTATAAACTGTCTAAGGAGGATGCTGCCACATTTGTTGATGAAAAGGAGTACAGGTCTATGATAGGCAAACTGCATTATGTTGTTCACAGCACACCGGATATTGCTCATGCAGTTGGACTAGTTGCTATATTTCACAAGAACTCGAAGGAGACACACACATATTTGAAAGGTACTATTGATTATGGATTATGGTATTCATATGTAGGTAACTTTGATTTGAAAGTCTATACAGATGCAGACTGGGAACGAAATGTTGATGACAGGAAGAGCACAACCAAAGGTACATTCTTTCTTGGAGGAAGGCTTGTATCTTGGAGCAGTAAGAAGAAAAGTTGTATATCACAGTCGACTGCTGAAGCTGAATATGTTGCAGCGTATATGAATTGTACCCAGGTAATCTAGATGAAACACATTCTAGAAGGATTCAAGTTAAAGATCATAGAACCGGTAAGGATTTTATGTGATAACACCAGTACAATAAATATTTCAAAGAACACGATGTTGCATGCTAGAACCAAGTATACTGAGCTTAAATATCATTTCATGAGAGAGAAAGTGTAGAGTAAAGATATGTTATTGGAGCATGTATCTACTAAGGAATAGCTAGCAGATATATTTACTAAACCTTTACCTAAGGCTACTTTTGAGTATCTTAGAGGTTAGCTAGGGGTTGTGCCCCTACATGAGGTTAGTTGAACTAATGTGGAAGACATCAGTCCTAGAGCTTATTGAAGATCTTGAAGTAGGATTGGTGTAGAGTGGAGCTACTCCACAAGGGGAGTAGATTGATGCAGAATAGTGAAGTATGACACTGAATATTTTATTTCACTTTGGCATTGCTGTTAATGGGGGAGAAGAACTATAGCCAGTTACTATCTAAAGACATGGAGACTCAGTTGAAGGAGAGTACATGGAAAAATGTAAACCAGGATTCCTATACCTATGTATGTGCTTTACTCTCAATCATGACAATCAAAGGGTATTGATATTTTTATTGCCATCAATGCCAAAGGGGGAGATTGTTGGCATTTGCATGAAGATTTCATTAATGAAGTTTAAATGTTGTCATTGATCTCAATTGTAACCGATAATGGAGTTGTAATGCAACCGGTAGTTGAGCCAGTGAAGGAAACGAGTATTACTATAGAAGCAGTGATATCAGCCAGTAACCCTACTTGTTGATATGCCAAACCCTAACCGATGGAGCTTGGTGAATCAGTTGTGTTGATCTATGATCAAATGGTATTCAGAGATGATTATGCCATGTATGCATGATGCATGTGATGAGCTTCAAAGTGGTTTTGGTGCATAGAGATAATGGTTTTATCTTGGGAATGAGCGAGTGCATTGCATGAAGTGGAAACCATGTGATGAGTTACGGGATTCAATGAGTGGTGATCAAGGAGCGGTCGAGGTTGTCTTGTACAATGTGCAGATGATTGCTATGAAATCTAATAGTCTTGTTTGAACTAATTTGTTTGTAATATCTATGAAATCTTAGGTTTGTGATGTGTTACCGACCTATTGTTTTGCTTATAAGGTCGATGAGTTGTTTTGTTGTAATGTTGACAATTTTGGTTAAGTGTCAGTGTGATTGATTGCCGAACCAGAAGGAGTATTTGTAGTATGTTTGAAGGCAAATAGGAGCGTGAAAAGGATCTGATCAAGTAGAGTAGTGCTATTTACCAGATTAGCAAAACCCTATTCTCTAACAATTACAATAGTTAAATCCCTTAACCGGGTAAGATTTAACATGCTTAGTGCTTTCTAAATCCTTTAACTAGGTGATCCATTAGCTTGGATTTCAAATCCTCTATCGAGGTTACTCCTAACAGGGTATTTCTTGTAGCAAGGCATTGTAGTCAATCCCTTAAATAGGTGGTCCCTAACAGGATTTGTTCCTAACAAGACATTTTTGTAAAGCTTCTAACAAGGTTTGGCTCCTAATAGGGCGAACTTCAGAAGAGTTCAAAATACTTGTGGGTACTCATCCCCACCATGGTTTTTCCCATTTGGGTTTCCACGTAAAAAATCATTGTGTCAAGTGGTGAATGGTTTTTGTGGTTATGTTTTGATATGGTTAATTTTTTTAACTGGTAAAGCCACTTAGATGTGTTAAGATGATCGACAGTAATCTGAAATGTGCTTTTACTAATGTTAGTTCAGAGATTGATTTATGAGTTGGGTTTTTGAGTTTGGTGAAAGTTTAGTTTGTTTTCTATCTACTGATTCACCCCCCTTCTCTCAGTAGTTGTCTGGATCCTTATTGAGTTATCATATCATCAAACCATACATCAAAATTGAAACATTTTATTTCATTTATAGCTTGTCAATGGCCTCTTTGCCTCTATAAAATTTTCCCTCTATACAAATGCTCTTCTCTACACTTTTTCATTGCCTATACTCTTTGAGACAACCTCTTTGTCACATGATTTTATGTGCATATGATGCTAGATTAATTTTCCCTACGTAGTTTCCTTCTCTCGCTTCCTCATGGATTCTGCATCTTTGTCTACAGTGCCTCCAAGTAATGCGATCTCTACTTCTAGTAAAGTTTTTCATTTTGGATCAAGTGTAGTGGCTTGAAATTCAGGGATAAAATCAATTGTCACTCTTTCATCTATTGAATCAGAGTATGTAACAAGTATAGGGGCAACATATTAGCTAATATGGTTTAGAAGGATGTTCAACAATTTGAGGCATCAACAATGCTAAACGAATTGAGGCATGAACAAGAAGAGGCAACTAAAATTTATTGTTGCAACAACATAGTTATAACATTGTCGAAGAATCCATTTTTTCACAAAAAGAGTAAACAAATTGACACAAGATACCATTTCATTAGAGATCTAATCACATGGAGAAATATTAGTGAATTTTTTAGGTCTAAAGATCAATGTGTAGACATTTTTACTAAGGAATTGGTAAAAGAAAATATTTTATATCAAAGAGATTGCTTGGGTATCATAGATGGTAGTAGTTTTGATTAAGGGGGAGTGTTAAAATTTAATCTCAACTACCTTCAATATAGTCCTTCTTCATAGACCTTACATTATTTTGTATGTTGCAAGGTGTGGGTATGTGCACAAAGATGATGGTCAGAAAAGTGGACACCACCCAAAAAAAACATGAAAAAACAAGCAACACGTACGCGGTTCTAAAATTTGAAATCACCCTGTACGCGCTTAGGTCCATTGTTCTCGAGCCTAAAAAAGATAGTGCGTACGTGCTTCTTTTAGGAAAGTTAGTGCATACACACTCATAAGCTCTAAAGAACCGTGTATGTGGTGGTACCTATAAAAAAAGTTTTAAAAAAAAAAGGGCCTTATTTTCCTGTGACAACGGCATTTTTTCCTCCATTTCCTCCATGAAATTGTTAACAGGCTGCCTCATTTCTCCTCCAAACTCTATGGATCAAGGAATTTTTTCTTAATTTTTGTCTTTCTTTCCTGTTTATTCAATTTGATTTACATTTTGAATTTAATTTCATTTATTTTGATTAGGTTTTTTTTTTTTGTTTCAAAAACCAAAATCTGATAATCCACAAGAACAACAAAATGCACCTCTTGAAAACCCCGAACAAAACCCATAAGATATACCTTTAGTTCCTCCTTTTGACCGTAAACCTGAAACATAGGAGCAATTGATTAATTAGTTAGGGAAAAACACGTCTAAAATAAATAGATTGGTTAATAAATTGAAAACATTTGAGCCTGACCATTATAAATCCCTTGCCACTAGCCTAGAAACATTAGCTAGTGGTGCCACAACTGTTTTCACACAATTACAAAATGGGGAAACTTTAGGGATAGGTGTCGTCAATACTATGCTGATGGGTTATCATATGAGGGAGTGAAAAACAAAACTATTAGTAAACAACAAATACGTGCCCTTTTTGTTGATCGTAAAACTGGTGAGTCGTTACCTCTTAATGCAAAGAGGTTTCCCATACATTGGTGTACCAATGTGCAGATGAAGAAATTTTTTTGGCAGAGGTGGTGGATGGTCTTTGATGATCCACCTTGTAATAATTATGAGGTGCCATTGTATTTTTTGAGAAAAGTATACTGTGAGTTTTTCCTCAATGTGCGGCCAAGCTATTTTGACATGAGAGAGTTCCATGGTAGAGGTGGTGGCTCTGCCCAAGATGGACTTGGAGCCCGTAGGCGAGTAGCCCCAAAGAGTCATCGCCCCCTAGCACCCAAACCCAAGGTGAATCAAGCTATCCTAGTAGAGCTGAAAGAGTCAATGGAGCTATAGACTCTTCAGGTGGCCACATGATACAGAGGTCTTGTGCCTAGCTCTCCAATTCACCCTTACTCACCCCGACTCCTCTACTCACCCTTCTACTCAAGCTCCTCTAAGGTAACTTGTTAGGGTACACTCCTTAGACCTCGAAGGCCTAAAATATACTGGCTTGCCTCCTAGGTATAGCCTCTTGAGGTTTCTTGTTGGTTTTGACCCAAATCTCTGATTTTGAGATGGTCTCCTACTAGGTTCCCAAAACTCCAACTAGGCTCCAAAGACCTCCACCAAGGATCTTCACTCTAAAAACATGTTTAAAGGTTGTGGTTATGTTGTGCAGGTATGTTCAATGTCATTTTATGCATTGAAAAGTTCTGCACCTTCCTCCCAAACCCTAGGCTTTCAACTTGCTTCTACCGACTACTATTAGGCCTAATTGACTAGCCCTTCTTGGACTGTTTTTTGGTATTTTTCCCCAAAATTTTCTAAAAACCCCAAGATATTTTTACATATTCAGATACCCATTTTAAATTTAAACAATATCACAAAGTTTCCCTTCTAGGTTTGTCATACAACTAGGGTAACTGAAAAAGAGCTATTTTTAAGGCGTATAGGGCTTCCAGGCAGTTTTAGAAGATGTGCTCCAAACTCTTCACCATTCAAAATCAACAAACCAAAAAATATTGGATTATTTTAGTACACCCATATAAATTTCCAAAACACTATGGGTTTTTGGGGTATCACTTCTCCATGGCTCTAAAAATGAGCAATGTTTGTTGCCCTCACACACTAGCTACAAGCTTGTGTGTTATTCATCTTACCCATTCTCCTCCTTGTGGCCTGAAAGAACACAAAAAGCCTAATATAAAACTATTTAAATAGCCTACCCAATCCATCCACTAGATTGCAACTTGTTCCATTCGTGGATGCTCAGGTAAAATGCATTTTTACAAACAAAACCTCAAGTTTCAAGGGTTTGTGAGCAACTTTAAAAAAAATAGTGATAAATTTTGATCCAAAGCACTTCAGACCTTCATATTATACTTGTTGGAAAGATAAAACAATTTCCTAACTTCCTCTACTATTATGATCACTGCACCAAACCATACAAGCCGTATAAAAGTAGAAATTCAAAGTAAAAATAATCCAAATGTGAGAAAAAGCATAGGAAACCCTTGGCAAATGAATTGAATGCAAACCAAAAGTTGATTAACCTATTATTGGAGATTATTAGAATTTTTTGTACACAATTTCAATTTGGTTCCAACCAACGTCCAATGCCATTTCCTTCATGGACAACTTTTGCCTAAAAATGCAAAAGTTGTCATGACCAATTTTTGACAACTTTTACCTATGAGTGCAAAAACACACTCCAAGGCTCTCAAGGCCTGAAAAATCACTCAAATGACATCCCAAAATAGATTTAAACCATTTCCAAACATTCTAGCAAGTTTCCAGGCATCCACTTGGTACAAACCCAAAATTGACATTGTGACAAAATTTCAAGATAATGACAATTTTTGGATCCTGAGCACAACACAAGTGTGGACAACCAAACTATGGCTTCAAAAAGAATCATAGGATTTCTTCCAACTTATTACAACATAAAATAACTTTAAATTACCCAGAAAATCTAAAATGCAAGAAAAGACAACTTTGAGCTAGGTGCTCTGCACCATACTCCCCTAGGGCAAGGAACTCAAGTCCCTTGAGTTATCAGGTCTGCTAGTTGCACTCCATGATGAATTATGTTAGCTTTTGACATCCATATAGCCTCTGAATCAGGTAGACCTACCCATTTCACAAGATAATGTTTGTAGATGCCCTTTCTTGTCTTCTTGATCACCTTGGTATCCAAGATGCTTTCCAATTGAACCGGCTGACTAACTCATAAATCCTTCACCCAATCCTCTTCAGATTGCAATGTGGTATCCATCTGAGAGGTCTGAGATTCTCTTTTATAGGGATACAAGTCACAAATATTGAAAATAGGAGATATGGCCAAAGAAGGAGGTAGTTCAACCTCATAGGAATTTTGGCCAAACTTATGCACAATCTTGAGTGGCCCAATCTTCTTCATCATCAACTTGTTTGGCTATCCTTTTGGAAGTATTTCCTTTATGAGATAAGACAAAACTAAGTCTCCAACCTTAAATTGCAAGTTCCTCCTTGATTGATCAACTTGTTCCTTATAGTTTTCTAATTTTTGTTGCAAGGACTGTCGTAGTTTGTCATGAATTTCCTTAATACCTTCAGCAAAACTTTCTCCTTGAGCACTTTTGTGGGTCATTGTGCTGATATAACTAAGTTCTAAGACACCTCTAGGATGCATTCCATAAAAAATTTCAAAAGGACTTTTGCCTATCCTCCGATTGACTGAATCATTGTATGCATACTCTACTTGGTTGATCACCAAGTCCCAAGTCTGACCATGCTGCTTAGTGAGACACCTTAGGAGATTATCCAAGGACCTATTAACCACCTCAGTTTGACCATCTGATTATGGACGGTAGGCTGATGAAAATGAGAGTCTAGTACCCAACTTCTTCCACAAGGTTCTCCAGAAGTGACTCAAAAACTTAACATCCCTATCACTCACAATGCTAACTGGAAGTCCATGGATTCTTACTATTTCTTTGAAGAAAAGACCTACAATATAGGTGGCATCATTGGTACTCTTACAAGGGATGAAGTGAGCCATTTTTCTGAACCTATCCACCACCACATAAACACTATCAAATCCTCTTGGTGTTCTTGGTAAACCCAACAAAAAGTCCATGCTCAAACATTCCCAAGGCCTTTGGGGTATGACTAAGAGCTGATATAAAACTGCATTACTTGCTGATCCTTTTTCTCTCTGACATATGGCACATTTTTCAACAAATCTCCTTACTTTTGATTGCAACTTGGGCCAATAGTAGAATCGACTAACCCGCTCCATTGTTTTATCATTGCCAAAATGACCTCCTAGACCCCCTTGATGTTTCTCTTGAATGATGTTTTGTCTCATAGAGCATTGGGGTATACAAAGGAGATGTCCTTTAAACAAAAAACCTTCCTGTATCATATACTTTGAGTAGGAAACATGAGAAGTGTTAGAAAAATCAGAACATGTAGCATATATATCAGAAAAATATGTCTTCTTTGTAGAGGTCTCTCAACTCCTCCAACCCCACACTGTGCAATTTAACCTCTTGTATGGTCATGAATCTCCTACTGAGTGCATCAAAAACTTTATTTGAGGTTCCCTTCTTATTCTTGATAGTGAAGGTATAAGATTATAGCTATTCTACCCACTTGAGGTGTTTTTGATTCAACTTCTCTTGTCCATTGAGAAAACTAAGGGCATGGTTGTTAGTATAGACCATAAACTCTTTGGGCAGAAAGTAATGACGCCACTTCTTCTTGACTTGCACCATGGCATACAACTCCAAGTCATAGACAAAGTACTTTTGTTTTGATTCATTCAACTTTTTAGAGAAAAAGGCTATGGGAAGACCCTCTTGACTCAAAACAACCCCTATTGCTCTTTGACTAGCATCACACTCAATTATGAATAAATGATTGAAATTAGGTAACCTAAGGGTAGGTAACTCAACTATCTTCTTTTTCAACAACTCAAATCCCTTTTGGGCCTCCTCTGTCCACCTAAACTAACATTTGACTCCCCCTTTGATAGTATTGAGCACAAGAGCACACACATGACTAAAGTTTCTTACAAACTTCCTATAAAAGGATGCTAACGCATGAAAGATCCTAACATTACTGATATTCTTAGGTGTAGGCCAACTAAGGATTGCCTCAACCTTACTAGGATCCATTTTTAGACAACCTTGTGAAATGACAAAACCAAGATATACAAGTTCAGTCTTGAGAAACTCACACTTTTCAAGGTTGGTTTTGAGTTGTGCCTTTTTCAGCTTCTTCAAGACCATCTCCACATCCTTGAGATGTTCTTCTTTGGACCTGCTAAAGATTAGAATGTCATCAAGATATACAATCACAAATTTACGTATGAACTCAACCAAGACTTCATTCATGAGCCTTTGAAAGGTGCTAGGTGCATTGGTAAGGCCAAATGACATGACCAACCACTCATAGAGGCTAGAATTGGTCCTAAAGGCCATCTTCCATTCATCCCCTAGTCTGATTCTTATCTGATGATAACCTGATTTTAAATCCACCTTTGTGAAGTAGCTTGCACCCCCAAGATTGTCCAACAGGTTTTCTATCCTTGGCATAGAGAACCGGTACCTTATAGTGATCTTATTGATTGCTCTGGAATCTGTACACATTCTCCATTTTCCCCCATTCTTGGGTGCTAAGATAGTAGGTACAACACACACAATCAAACTCTTTTTGATGAATCCTTTGTCCAAGAGCTCCTGCACTTGTTTGGCAATTTCTTCATTTTGACTAGGTGTCATTTTGTAGGCAGCCTTGTTAGGAAAACTTGCCCCTAGAATGAGGTCTATTTGGTGATTTACATCCCTCATTAGTGGAAAAGAATAAGGTAGATCTTCTCCTATTACTTCTGCATATTTTTTTAGTAGACCATTCACCTCTTGTGGCACCTCTTTCATTGGATCTGCCTTACCTTCTTCACTAGGTTTGAGCACAATAGCATACCCTTGATCTCCTTCTTGTTTCATCACCTTAAGAAACTCTTTCCCACTCATCATCATCACATTTGATCCCACTTGTTTTTCCTCCTTTGGATCAGGTAATGGATCCATTTGATACCTCTTACCATTCTTGATAATGACATAGCTATTCTTCTCTCCATCATGCTGAGCCTTTACATCAAATTATCGTGGACGTCCCAAAAGCAAATGGCAAGCATCCATAGACAATATATCACATAAAATATTGTCCTTATACTCACCAATCTCATAGTCTACCCATTCTTTCTCATCAACTAAGACATGTTGGCCTCGGTTGAGCCATGACACCTTGTAGGGAGTGAGATGTGGTGACCTCTTTAACTTGAGTTTATCCACCATTACAGTTGAAACTATATTCTCAGTTGAACCTGAGTCTACAATCACTTTGCAAATCTTGCCTTGAGACTTACAAGTTGTTCTAAACAAACTCTTCCTTTGTGGTGGCTCTTGAGCTTGAGGAATCTTCAAGAAAGACCTTCTTAGCATTAGACTTTCACCATCTGTCATTGGGCCTGCCTTGCTGAGAGGGGAAGACACACTTTGATTGTCTTCTTCCTACACTAATTGTGTTCTTCTCTCACCCATGTATGAGTGTGAAGAGCTGGTTGCTTTCTCTGGACACCTTCCCATTGTGTGGCCAACTTGATCACAATTGTAACATCTACCAGTGAAAACTGATTTTTCTCTTCCCGAGCTTCCAAATCTGCCCCTAGATTTGTTTCTTCCTCTGAAGGATCCTCTAAATGGCCCCCTTGAAGATTCTCCACCACCTTCTTGCCTTGAGTTTTCTTCATTCCTTGATGTTTTCCATCCTCTACTAAAAGTGCCCCTTCCTCTAAAGGATCTGCCACCTCTAAACTTTTGATTTTGTTCACTCCTCCTCTTGATTTTGTCTTCCACCCTTAATGCTAACTAAAAATACTTATGAACGGTATCAGGAGTAAAGATACTGATTTCATCTTGTATATTTTATCTCAATCCATTCATGTATCTAGCCAATTTTTCCACCTCATTCTCATGCTTCTTAGCTCTGAGGCTTAGTTTATGGAATTCCTCCATCTAAGCATTGACATCTAGCTCCCTTTGTTTCAAATTTTGCAGTCTCTTATGAATTTTAACTTCATAATCTCTTGGAAGGAATTGTGCCTTAATTCTGATCTTCATACGCTCCCATGAAGTTATCTTCTTTTTGCCTTCTTTTATCCTTTCTTCTTGCATCATATTCTACCAAACCAATGCTGATCCTCTTATTCTTGATTTGGCCATATTAACTCTTTTCTCTTCTTCTACCTCTTTGTAATCATAATGTTTATTGAGAGATTCTATCCAATATAGAAACTCTTCTCCATTGAGGTTTCCTCCATATGTGGGTAGTCCATCCAGATTGTCCATAGAAATGGATTTGACTGCATCTAGGAATAACTTTTGGTCTTGAGGCATAGCTACTACTGTTGATTCCTCTCCATCTTCCACTTCTTCATCAGTCTCATCACCCCATTCTGTCTTAACCTTTCCCTTCTCCTTCTTTGTCTCTCTGGTTCCTCTGGTTCCTTTTGTATCCTTCAATCCTTCTATCATCTATGCTACCATCTACTGGATGGCTTTTGGAGTCATTTCCTTTGGAGGCATTGAACTTGCTTCTGATTCTTTACAATCTGATATACACCAAATCTTTCAAAGAATGGCTTTAATACCACTCTGATGCAGAGGTCTTATGCCTAGCTCTCCAATTCACCCTTACTCATCCCAACTCCTCTACTCACCCTTCTACTCAAGCTCCTCCAAGGTAACTTGTTAGGGTACACTCCTTAGACCTCCAAGGCCTAAAATCTACTAGATTTCCTCCTTGGTATAGCCTCTTGAGGTTTCTTGTTGGTTTTGACCCAAATCTCTGATTTTGAGATGGTCTCCTACTAGGTTCCCAAAGCTCCAACTAGGCTCCAAAGACCTCCACCAAGGATCTTCACTCTAACAACATGTTTAAAGGTTGTGGTTATTTTGTGCAGGTATTTTCAAGGTCATTTTATGCATTGACAAGGTTTTCACCTTCCTCCCAAACCCTAGGCTTTCTACTTGCTTATACCGGTTGCTATTAGGCCTAATTGACTAGCCCTTCTTAGACTATTTTTTGGTCTTCTTACCCAAAATTTCCTAGCAACCCCTAGATATTTTTACATATTCAGATACCCATTTGGAAGTTAAACAATATAACAAAGTTTCCCATCTGGGTTTGTTGTACAATTAGGGTAACTGAAAAAGAGCTATTTTTAAGGGGTTTAGGGCTTCCAGGCAGTTTTGGAAGATGTGCTCCAAAATATTCACTAGTAAAAATCAACAACCCAAAATATCTTGGATTATTTTATTGCACTCATATAAATTTCCAAAACACTATGGGTTGCTGGGGTATCACTTCTCCATGGCTCTGAAAATGAGCAATCTCTGCTTCCCTCACACACTAGCTACAAGCTTGTGTGTTATTCATCTCACCCATTCTCCTCCTTGTGGCCTGAAAAAACACAAAAAGCCTACTCTAAAACTATTTAAAGAGCCTACCCAAGCCATCCACTATATTTTAACTTGTTCCATTCATGGATTCTCAGGTAAAATACATTTTTACAACCAAAACCCCAAGTTTGGAGGGTTTGTGAGCAACTTTTACAAAAACAGTGATAACTTTTGATCCAAAGCACTTCAGACCTTCATATTATACTTGTTGGAAAGATAAAACAAATTAATAACTTCCTATGCTATTATGAGCATAGTACCAGACCATACAAGTTGTACAAAAGCAGAAATTCAAAGCAAAAACAATCCAAATGTGAGAAAAAGCATAGTAAACCCTTGGCAAATGAATTGAATGCAAACCAAAAGTTGATTAACCTATTATTGGAGATGCTTAGAAGGATTTATAGAAAATTTTAAGTTCGTTCCAACCAACTTCCAATGCCATTTCCTTCATGGACAACTTTTGCCTAAAAATGCAAAAGTTGTCATGACCAATTTTTGACAACTTTTACCTATGAGTGCAAAAACACACTCCAAGGCTCTCAAGGCCTAAAACATCACTCAAATGGAATCCCACAATGGATTTAAACCATTTCCAAACATTCTAGCAAGTTTCCAGGTATCCACCTAGTACAAACTCAAAATTGACATTTTGACAACATTTCAGGATAATGACAATTTTGGATCCTGAGCACAAAAAAAGTGTGGACAACCAAACTATGGCTTCAAAAAGAATCATAGGATTTATTCCAAATTATTACAACATAAAATAACTTGAAATTACACAAAAACTCTAAAATGCAAGAAAATACAACTTTGAGCTAGGTGCTTTGCACCACCACAACATTGACTGGTGCCATCATCCAACATGGGACGTCGTTAGAACACCCTCTTGTACTGGATGATGAGCCATTAGTTGCTCCAAGTGGTGATAGAGAGCCCATTTAATATCTGTGTGTCAATTGCGTAGGGATATTCTTAGGGACGGATGACGAGTCCATTGCAGATGGATCCACATCTCATTCATGCACGATTTGTGGGAGTAGATGTCAGGCCCACACGATTGAGGATTTGGCGCTAATAGAGGAGTTGATGAACATGGTGTTTCCCCATCAATGACAGACATAGGTGTGTTGATTTGAATTCATAGCATTTTATTTATCAGTCACTTTAAATTTGTAATTATGTAAATGAATTTTCATTTATACATCGATTTAAATTGAGACAAATAATATGCATTTTAGGATGCAGTTGTTAGGTCCTGGAGACAACTGAGAGGGGGGGATGAATCAGTTGTCTAAAAATATTAAATCAAAACAAATTTATCAAATTACTGCTTAATACCTGTGAAACTGTCTACTATACCAGTGGACAGATTTAACAGATAAATACAATACCGGTAAAGATTAATGCATGAAAATAAAAGACAAAATCATCCACAACACATAACACCAATGCTTGTACGTGGAAACCCTATAAGGGGAAAAACCATGGTGGGAAACCTTACCCACAATCAGATGATACTACTGCAGATAGTAAGTGTACATAAATGGGGTCTGCACATGCAGAAAGGCCAAGCGCCTAGAGCTCACTGCTCAAACACAAATGGGAGTCACACTGACTACAGTTGGATGGTTAAATCCAATAAAATTGTACTGCTCAAAATAACATCTTCATATGCTGGATTCAGTACCGGTGTAGTTTTGATATGCTTTCACAAAAACCTAGCTTCACCTTCAAATTATGTCTGCATGTATAGCTCTGCTTAATCTCTCATATACCTTCGCACAAATCCTTTTTCACATTCCTCCATCGATCTTACAATTAAGACCGTACATTTATACCATAACCTAAGACCAATTTTAGTAGGTCGGCTCTACAAGATATTACAATAAAATCATTTTACAAATAATACAATATCCGATGCAATAACCGATTGAACATGTCAGCTTAATGTATTTACAATAATAATTTATCATCTTCATAGCGTGCCATGCTGATCTGGAAAAGATAAACCTGTCGGTGTAACCCTGGACCTATTTGCCGGTAACAGGCAAATATGCAAATATGAATATACCAATAACCAATTCTCTAGGACAAGATGTCCACATGATTTCTTAGACATTACCAAGTGTTTTCTATGGCATTCCAAGTGTCGGTGATCATTATATCCTGCCGGTGTATCATATACCGGTGACTGTGCAAAAGTCACTTGCTTACCGGTGAATGTTGCTGGATCTCCAAAGTGCTAGAGTTTTAGTAGGTGTTGACATCAATGACAAAACCATACCAAAATACCAACAATCTCCCCCTTTGGCATTGATGGCAACACAAGATGGAAAAACCATCAAAGTGCCAAAACAGAAATGCCAAGTATAAAATCCAACAATCTCCCCAAAGTAACAATCTCTCCCCCTGAGAGTAACATGTGTTTCATTATGTTTTCTATGCCAATCTCTTGCGAAAGATAATGTGTTTTTCATAGATATCTCTCCCCCTTTGACATCAAATGCCAAAGTTACAACAAAATACCAATTTTATATACAAAATACCAACCAATTACAGTATACCAACTACTCCCCCTGAGAAGTAGCTTCCTCATCAAAGCCAGAGTAAGAATATATCTCTGTTAATTCTACTGGTTGATGACATACATCGACTCTCTAAGTATCTACCGGTGGGGGTATGACCCCAAGCTATTCTCTAAGATATTCAAAGGTCTCCTTAGGCAAAGGTTTAGTGAAAATATCTGCAAGTTATTCTTTAGTATTCACATAAACCAGTTTTATTTCTATTGCTTCAACTTTTTCCCTTAAAAAATTCAGTTTGATTGAAACATGTTTTGTTTTAGAATGTAGTACCGGATTCTTAGATATATCAATTACTGCTGTGTTATCACAATAGATAGTTATAGGCTCCTTACATTTTACCCTTAAATCTTTCAACATTTGTTTAAGCCAGAGTACCTGTGTACAGTTAGTTGCTGCTGCAACATATTCTGATTCTGTTGTTGATAAGGATGTACAACTTTGTTTCTTACTCAACCAAGAGACTAATCCATTTCCTAGAAAAAATGCTCCACCGGTGGTGCTTTTTCTATCATCAATATCTCCTGCCCAATTTGCATCTGTGTATGCACATAGGTCAAAGTTTTCATCTCTAGGATACCATAATCCAAGATTTGTAGTGCCTTGTAAGTACCGGAAAATCCTTTTTACTGCTGATTCATGATTTTCTCTAGGATTACTCTGAAATCTTGAAACAATACATACTGCATTCATGATATTAGGTCTGGTTTGTGTCAAATACAGTAAACCTCCTATCATAGATTTGTACCTTGTTGGATTAACAGGTGTAGATTCATCTCTTAAAGATAATTTGTCATTTGTAGTCATGGGTGTACTTACCGGTTTAGAGTTCTCCATCCCAAATTTCTTAAGTAACTCTTTTAAGTATTTTGATTGACTCAAGAATATACCTTTGTCAGTCTGTGAAATCTGCAATCCTAAAAAGAATCTTATTTCACCAATCATAGACATTTCAAATTCTTACTGCATTTTAATAGAAAAGTCTTTACACAATCAATCTTCTCCTCCAAATACTATATTATCAACAAAAACTTCTATAGCCAAGATGTCATCATTAGTCACTTTATATTATAGATTACTATCAGCATTACCTTTAAAAAAACCAATATTTAAAAGATACTTATCTAGTCTTGCATACCAAGCTCTTGGAGCTTGCTTTAATCCATACAAAGCTTTTCTTAACCTACAAACCATATCTTTGTCATTTGTCAAAGAAAATCCATCAGGTTGTTCAATGTAAACTTCCTCCTCAAGATCTCCATTTAGAAATGCACATTTAATATCCATTTGATATACTTTGTAGTTCTTATGTACTACAACGGCCAAAAATAATCTAACTACCTCAATTCTGGCTACCAGTGCAAAGGTTTCATTATAGTCAACTCCTTCTTTTTGAGAGTATCCCTTACACACTAGTCTTGCTTTATTTCTGATAACCTTACCATATTCATTAAGTTTGTTTCTGAATACCCATTTTGTTCCAATTACATTTTTATCTTTAAGCTGAGGAACTAATGTCCAAGTGTTATTTTTCTCAATTTGCTCTAATTCTTCTTCCATAGCTTTAGTCCAATATTTATCTTCACATGCCTCATTAATTGATGATGATTCAATTTCAGAAATAAGACATACCTCTTCATTTGCCAATCTTCCTCTTGTCATAACTCCTTTGTATTTGTTTCCAATTATCTGATCTTCAGAATAATTCAATCTTACATACCGGGGTGTCTTTGTTTGTTGTAGTTCTTCAGTCACAGTGGAATTTTCAGATGATATCGGTGTAACTAGATCTTCACTCTATACCGATGGATTTGGTGTAGTTTCATTTGTTAGAATTTCTGTTGCCAGTTCAGAATCTATATACCTTGAAGTTCCTTTGAATTGTTCATCAATCTTTACATTTGTACTCTCAACAATTTTCTGCAATCTCTTGTTAAAACATCTATATGCTTTACTCTTAGATGAATAACCAAGAAATATTCCTTCATCACTTCTAGGATCAAATTTATCAATATACTCATCTCTTCTAATGTAGCATGTACTTCCAAATATTCTGAAATATATAAGAGTAGGAGTAATACCAAACCATAGTTCATGAGGGGTCTTACTAGTTTCACCTTTGATGTGAACTTTGTTGAATGTATAGACCGCTGTACTTACTTCTTCTCTCCAATATACATGGGACAAGTTTGTTTTTGATAACATACTTCTAGCTGCATCCAGGATAGTTCTGTTTTTCCTTTCAACAACTCCATTCTGCTGTGGTGTCCGAGGTGCTGATAGCTGTCTTCTAATTCCATTCACTTCACATAATGCATTAAACTCCTTAGATGTAAATTCTCCTCCTTGATCTGATCTTAAGCATTTGATTTTCTTATCGGTTTCATTTTCAACAATTGCTTTGAACAATTTAAACTTTCCAAGTGCTTTTGATTTTTCTCCAAGAAAAGTAACCCAACACATTCTAGAATAATCATCAATGATTAGCATGAAATATCTATCACCTTGTAAGCTTTTAGTTCTAGTTGGACCACATAAATCAATATGAATTAAATCAAGAGCATTATTAGATTTCTTTGGAATACTTTTGAAACTAGCTCTAACCTGTTTTCCAAATTGACATTCCTTACATACTGTGTTGTGAGGTTTGACAATTTTAGGTAAATCTCTAACTGCCTTAGTAGTACTGATTTTTACCATGCAATCAAAGTTTACATGACAAAGTCTCTTATGCCATAGCCAACTTTCATCAATGTGTGCAATCAAGCATGTCTTTTCACTGTTATTCAAATGAAAGATATTACCTCTAGTCTGATTACCGGTTGCAATTTCTAAACCAGTTCTATTCATGATTTTACATTTTCCATTTTTGAATTGTAATTGAAATCCTTTCTCAACTAATTGACCAACACTCAAAAGATTATGCTTTAAACCTTCAACATAGTAGACATTGTCAGTGTTACGCTTACCATCAAAAGATATTGAACCCTTACCTTTGATCTTACAAGATTTGTCATCTCCAAATCTTACTAGGCCTCCATTATATTCTTGAAAGTTCAAGAATTTACTTTTATCTCCTGTCATATGATGTGAGCATCCAGAATCAATGATCCATTCATCCTTTACTTCAACTTTAGCTACCAAGGCCTGTTCTACCGGTTGCACTGTAGGTGCCAGTTGATCTTCTATTATAGCAACAAAAACCCATCCATTGTCTGCTAGATCATCATCAGAATCATCAGTCACTCCTTCATCAACTACATAACAAGATTTATCCTTATTCTTCTTAAATCTGTATCTCTGATATTCAAGATTAGGCTTGTATGTCCTTCTAGCTTCTTCTCTTAGTCTAGCATGTCTATTAGAGCATCTTGAAGCCATATGACCAATCTTATTATAGTTAAAACATTTAAAGGGTGCTTTACCTTCATACTTACTTCCAATTGGACCTTTAGGCATTTTTCTTGCAAATAGTGCTTCAAGCTCTTCAAGTTCTTCATTTTCTTTCCTGCTTTCCTCAAGTTCTCTTGCATAAAAGGCTTTCCAATCAGATTTGTCAAATGATGATGTTGATGATGTTGATGCTTTAAAGGCTCAATCTGTCTTTATAGTAGCAACATGACCAAATTCCTCAATTTCAAAGGCTGAAAGTTTTCCAATCAATGTATCCCTAGTCACTGATGTATTAGGCATTGTTCTTAACTCATTTATAGCAGTAACCTTCATTTTACATGCCAGTGGCAATCCTCTTAAAATTTTTGAAACAATTTCATCTTCACTTAAAGTTCCTCCACAACATTTTATACCCAAAACAATTTCATTAACTCTTTCCATAAAAGCATAAATTCTTTCATCTTCTTCCATTTTCAGATTTTCATACTTGACCCAGAAACATTCAAGTTTTGCAATTTTGACTGTGGAATCTCCTTCATTCAGTGTTTCCAAATGATCCCAAATAGATTTAGCAGTTGATCTATCAGATAATCCCATGATTTGCCGATCTATTAATGCGCTCAAAAGTACTTCTCTTGCTTTGCAATAATTTTCCTCATCTTTAGTCAAGTTAGGTGGATTAGCTGAGTGGTAGCAGCAACAATATAACCATTCTTTGTAACTTCCTAGATGTCCTTACCAATGCAATTCAGATGTGTTTCCATTCTGATCTTCCATATGCCATAGTTGGTTCCATCAAGTTTAGGAATGTCCTTCCTGAAATAGTTAGTAGACATTGGATCTCCTCAAGTTGTTAAACTTCTGCAAAAGAGGACTTAGCTTTGATACCAATTGTTAGGTCCCGAAGACAACTGAGAGGGGGGGGGGGGGGTGAATCAGTTGTCTAAAAATATTAAACCAAAACAACTTTATCAAATTACTGCTTAATACCGGTGAAACTGTCTGCTATACTGGTGGACAGATTTAACAGATAAATACAATACTGGTAAAGATTAATGCATGAAACTAAAAGACAAAATCATCCACAACACATAACACTAATGTTTGTATGTGGAAACCTTGTAAGGGGAAAAACCATGGTGGGAAACCTTACCCACAATCAGATGATACTACTACAGATAGTAAGTGTACATAAATGGGGTCTGCACATGCAGAAAGGCCAAGCGCCTAGAGCTCACTGCTCAAACACAAATGGGAGTCACATTGACTACAGTTGGATGGTTAAATCCAATAAAAATTTACTGCTCAAAATAGCATCTTCATATGCTGGATTCAGTACCGGTGTAGTTCTGTTATGCTTTCACAAAAACCTAGCTTCACCTTCAAATGATGTCTGTGTGTATAGCTCTGCTTAATCTCACATATACCTTCGCACAAATCCTTTTTCACATTCCTCCATCGATCTTACAATTAAGACCTTACATTTATACCATAACCTAAGACCAATTTTAGTAGGTCGGCTCTACAAGATATTACAATAAAATCATTTTACAAATAATATAATATCCGATGCAATAACCGATTGAACATGTCAGCTTAATGCATTTACAATAATAATTTATCATCTCCATAGCGTGCCATGCTGATCTAGAAAAGATAAACCTGCCGGTGTAACCCTGGACCTATTTGCCAGTAACAGGAAAATATGCAAATATGAATATACCAATAACCAATTCTCTAGGACAAGATGTCCACATGATGTCTTAGACATTACTAAGTGTTTTCTATGCCATTCCAAGTGTCGGTGATCATTATATCCTGCCGGTGTATCATATACCGGTGACTGTGCAAAAGTCACTTGCTTACCGGTGAATGTTGCTGGATCTCCAAAGTGCTAGAGTTTTAGTAGGTGTTGACATCAATGACAAAACCATACCAAAATACTAGTAGCAGTAGTAGTATCCCATACTCCTCCCGTAGTTACTACAGCTGCAACTTTGATGCTTGAGGTATAAATTTTGTAACATGTTAAAATAGAATAGTACACTTTGAATTCAAAAAAATTACAAGATATACTAACTATCTTTAATGCTTGGTCCAATTTTTGGTTTGTAGGTGTTGGCAAGGGACCAAATGTCCCAAATTCACGAAATCACGCTCTCAGCGATTGATTTTGGCCTACAAGGCTATACGGTATCATATTTTGTACAACCTTTTTTATGTATTGTTTTGATGGAATATGCAAGTCATTTCATTTTAGATTTTTAAAATTATGTTTAATATATTATCTGTACTAATATCTCATGTTAATTTTGTTTTTAGGGTACCCCCTCTGCGTCTAGGCCTCGTCCTAAGCAAAAGAATTCCTCGAAGATGCCAAAAAGTGGGAAGAAGGTAATTGAACACATTTTTAGTTGTACACTTATTTGAAAATGTTGAAATAAGTCTTAGTTGTGGTTTGTAGATTGATTAGTGATTTTTTGTCTATTTTACATGTACAACGATCATTGAGCTATGTGGATTTGTTGAATGCAGCTGATTTGCCCATGGATCCAGAGAGGACAGAGGTATGTATCTCTACTTTATTTTCTTGATTTCATGATTATATGCACGTGTACATGTGAACTTGTGATATAAATTATAATCTTATAATTTTTTCATACAGGAAATATCCATAGCCGCTTCATCAATGGCGAGCCCTTCTCCGTGCACTAGAGAAGCATCTCAGGATCTGGTACAGTTTTGTTTGATATATTACATTAATTGTTTTTAACTTACAATACTTATCATTATATTAATTATATTTAATCTTTGATCATTTTTTGTATAGGTAATAGTGATAGTTTCTCCATCGATGGTGAGCCATCCTCAGTCCATTGGAGAAGCATCTCAGGCGCCAGTATGCCATTGTTCTCTATATTATAGCTTTTAAGTGTTTTTGATGTATTTATGTTAGTACATTGTATTAATTGTACATTTAATCTATAATAGCCCCCTTCGTGGTTCAGCCATAACGTGGATCCTTTTAAGTTTGTCTTCAAGAAAACTCCTAAGAGTGACAAGGAGAGGAGAGCGAAGACATTAGCTCTGAGATCAGCCGATGAGATAATCTACATTTCAATTGAAAAGGAATTATAGTTAAATGCATAGTTATGCTGTTAATTGTGAACTATTTTCTACAAAAAAATTCTAACTTGGCTTTTGAATTGTGGTTTTGTAGCCATCTACAAAGCCGTGTACTGCATCGAAGAGGCTCGATTTTGATGATCCACCACAAGTTTAGGATCATATAGTGCTAGTTATGCTCATAGAATGACCAATACATATCGATATATTCTACATTTTCATTGTATATCGATTTGGACATGGCATATGCCATATTTTTGTAATACTTGTATTGACTTGGCAGACATGCCTTTTCTTGATATATATATAAATGTTGATATTCGATCCAATAAATGTGTACTGAGTTTATTGTTGTGTATTCGTTGTATTTTGTGGTTGTCTTTTTATAAAGTTAATTGATCATTTGCCTATGTAATCAACAATATGAATATAAACAACAAAAATCTATGATATAAAACATTGCAATCGTGGAATATGATTTGATAAAATTTATAAAATGTCGAATTAACCCTACAAAAATCCTTGTACTCAGTTCATTATTGTGTATTCACTGTATTTGGTGGCTTCCCTTTTATAAATTTAAATGAATATTTGCCTATGTAATCAACAATATGAATATAAACAACAAAAATCAACAATATGAATATAAACAACAATATGGTCAAATTTTGGTTCTTGTGTGAACAAACTAATGTCACAAGAACATCTGATTGGGTAGGTTTATGCTAAGAATTCTCCTCTCATGCATCCCAAAGCTTCGGAACATTGAGAGTCATACCCTACCGATGTGATCTCTCAAGTGCCCTGAGTCCAAAAAATTGTCAAACTTTGACAGACTGTCTCTTACAATCTAGGACACATATGACCAATCTGTTTGAACCTATGGGGTCAAGTGAGGCTCCTCTATAATGGCCTATCTTAGTTTTTAACAACTCGAAGCCATTTTCAATTGGTAGCATTCTTTTGCCTACTGCAAAAATCATTAGTTGCATGCAATGCAAAGTTGCAAGATAGGCTAGAATTGATTCGGTTTGTCGTGTGCACAACCTGACATTACGAGCGCATCTAGGTGGGAAGGTTTATGCTAGGAATTCTTCTCTCGTGCATTCCAAAGTGCCATAACTTTGAGAGTCATACCCTACCGATGCAATCTCTCAAGTGCCCTAAGTCCAAAAAATTGTCAAACTTTGATGAGTTGTTTCTTCCAATCCAGGACACATATAACCAATCCGTTTGAGCTTATGGGATCACGTGAGGTTCCTCTATGATGTCATATCTTGGTTTTTGATGACTCAGAGCCATTTTCAATTGATAGTATTTTTTTTCGTGTTGCAAAAACCGTCAGTTGCATGCAATACAAAGTTGTAAGATAGGCTAGAATTGATTCAGTTCATCGTGTGCACAAACCGACGTTACGAGCACATCCAGTTGGGAAGGTTTACACTAGGCATAATCCTCTCATGCATCCCAAAGCACCAGAACGTCAAGAGTCATACCCTACCGACGCAATCTCTCAAGTGACCTGAGTCCAAAAAATTATCAAATTTTGACAAACTATTTCTTCCAATCTAGGATACATATGATCGATCCATTTGAACCTATGGGGTCACGTGAGGATCCTCTACAATCGCCTATCTCAGTTTTTGATGACTCAAAGCCATTTTTAATTGGTAGCATTTTTTCGCTTGCTGCAAAAACCGTCAATTGCATGCAATGCAAAGTTGCAAGATAGACTAGAATTGATTCGGTTCATCGTGTACACAAACCGACGCCACGAGCATGTTCGGGTGGGCAGGTTTACGCTAGGCATACTCTTCTCGTGCATCCCAAAGCACCAAAATGTTGAGAGTCATACCCTACCGACGCGATGTACAAATTGCTTGACAACTTTTTTGACAATAATGACAATTTTTGCTCAAATTGTATCTAGACTCAATCTATGACTCCTATGACCCGATAATGATTCAAATAATTATCCAGGATTATACAAGAATCAAGAATGCTCATAATTGACCTTATCAATAATGGTCATGATTGACCTTATCACATCACATAAACTCAAAACATAGTCACAAAACATAGACACAAAAAATAGTCACATATTATTCAAAAATTTGCCTTTAAATATGGTCAAATCAGCTCTTGGCTATTTGAATATACAAATTTTTTTTCTTACAAGTCATCTTATGGGATTTTATACAAAATTTGGTATTACAATATGTGTGATTCAGCTCATCGCCATTTTAATATACAAAATTTGGCATCTAAATATGTACAAATCAGCTCATTGCCATTTAAATATACAAAATTAGGCCCCTAAACATGTAAAAATCAGCTCATGGGCATTTATATATACAAAAAATGAATATAGAGCAATTCATCGATGATATATACAAAATTCTCAAAATCATTCTATTCTGAACCATAGAATCAATCAAGTAAGCCTTCTGGATCGGCTCTAACCCGTATTGTGTCAAGTATTGCCTCGTGGTCAGATTCATGAACTTTCCATAAAATCTTGTTATGAGGTCTACCACGATACTTCATCAAATGAATATTTGTTGCAACAACAAGGTTAGAGAAATGAAGAATATGTTCGTGTGTTTCAAAGTCCCCGAACAACCAAACATTAAAATTATTGATAGGGTATCTCCTAAGCCATGTTCCTGTCATGACAATAGACCCTATTGGGTACTACTAGGTCAGATACATGGTCAAAATCTACTGATGTCTCCATCTGGCTCAATTGTAGTGCTTTGGAAATTTGATATGTATCAATGGGAACCAACGGTCTATAAGACCATTTGTCAACCCACTCTTGTGATTCACATTATTCCCGCAAATAATATATGCATGAAGAGAAAAACATACCATCTGTCTCATATAACTTACTAGTGAACTTGCATTTGAACTCATAAATGAGTGCATGTCACTCGATCCTGCAATTGTACAACAATATAGATAGTTTTCAATGTTAGATTTAGTGATCAACCAAAAATATCTACGAACCATTGACGTTTCTAGATTACTTGGACCCATCATATACTTACACCATCGCACAATTGTTTCTGCATCTATCTGTTGGCATATGGACACTCCAATGAGACATTGTGTGTGATTGAAGGTTTTGTCATTGATGGCAACCTTGCAATCCTATGGCACCGACAAAGCATTACTCAGGCAACCTTGCAATCCTATGGCACCGGCAAGACATTATACCGGCAAAGCATTACTCAAACAAAACAGTGCTCCGGCATCAACAAAATCAATCTACACCAGCACCGACACAGAAGATGTACACCGGCACAGAAGGAAATATGTATACCGGCATAGAGGCCGACAAGATTTTTGATATGTAATATTTTGTCTATCATTGTAAGCCGACTTGGCAAATTGTAAAATGACTCTTGTATATAAAAGAGATCATTGTAGGCATTTGTAGTATATGGATAAAAAAGCAATAAATAAATTATAAGGCAGACCTAATGTGCGAATTGTAGGTCAAGGGTATATGTAAAGAACAGAGCAAGAACTAGTACTAAATCTGGCATTGAAGATGCTATTGTAAAGTAGTACAAAATATTGGATTTGTGTAAATCCTCATTGTAAGTCAGTGTGACTTCTTATTGAGTAGTGAGCTCTAGGCAGTTGGCCTTCCTGCATGTGCAGGCCCCTATTGTAAGTAATATTCTCTTATTGGCCAGTAAGTGAATATTGTGGGTCACAAATCCCACCGAGGTTTTTCCCACACCGGGTTTCCTCGTTAAACATCTTGTTTTATGGTGTTCTTTTCATGTGGATGCTTTTGATTCTATTATTTGCATTAATTCTTGCATACCGGTATATTGTTACTTTATATTCTGCATATTCAGTTTTAAGAAAATTTCATTACCGGTCAGATACTGATTCACCCCCCCCTCTCAGTATCTATGGGAACCCTAACAATTGGTATCAGAGCTTGGTCCTCTATTTTCAGAAGCCTAACAGCTTGAGGAAGATCTTGACACCGGTAAAGATGGAAAATTTGATGAAGCAACTTGAAGGAGCTCTTACTGACTATGATGCAGAGAAGTTGAAAAATATCAAATTAGAAGATGATTTAAAAGTAGCTCAGGACATTATTCAGGCACTTCAAGAAAATCTTACTATTACAAGAAACAAGAGAAGAGAACTTTGTGAAAAATTGCAAAATGAAAATGATGAAAAGGAATCACTAAATGATATGATAAGCAAACTGAAACAAGAGATCATGACAACAAAAAATGAAATGCAGGATATGACTATGAGATTCTGCAAAGAGATTGAGGACAGAAAGAAGAATGAAGAAGAATTGACCAGAAGACTAAGTGATGCAGCAAATGAGAACACAAGACTTAGCTATGAAAATGACATGTTGAAGATAGATCTGATGCATACTCAAAATGACTCGAATGAACTAATGAGACAAAAAGAGATCTTGGAAAGGGAATTGGAAACTGCAAATCAACACAAAGAAAAATTCAAGAAAAGCTCAGAAGAACTTGGTACCTTATTGAAGAATCAAAAACCCAAAGGTGACACTTCTGGAGTTGGATTTGAAGTTGGAGAAAGCTCCGGTACTGCAAATACCCAGGATCAAAGCAAACCGGTAAGACCCTCTAATACTTACAAATTCAATGGAAAATGCTTTAACTGTAATAAATATGGTCATAGGGCAAATGAATGTAGATCTAGGAATTATCAGAACATCAATCCTCCCACCAGTCAATGCACCAAATGCAACAAAATTGGTCATAACTCTGAAAATTGCAGAATGAATGTAAGATGTTATGTTTGTGGAAGATTTGGTCATTTATCAAATAAATGCAGAACACAAACTGACATAGGTTATGGGAAAGCTATTCAGAAAAATAATGTAACTTGTTATGCATGTAACAAGATTGGTCATATTGCTAAATTTTGTAGAAGTAAAGGTACACCGGTAGATAACAAAAGTACTCGCTTGAAAGGTAAAGAAAAGGTTGAAGAGGTTAAGCAAGAATTTTCAAAGCAATGGATTAGAAAAGGTGATCTAAATATTGGGGTTACTCCTCCACCGGTAGAACCAACAAATGCTTCACCGGCAGGACAATATGATGCTCCATCGGCAGGACAAAGCAATGCTCCACCGACAGAATGTTCTTCATCAAATTGAAGAAAATTATCTTGAGGGTTTGGCAATTTAATGACACATGTGCTATTATTCCCTCAGTTAGAGAAAAGAAGTTGAAAATCCTTCATTACCGACAAATAAAGTTGAGTTAATACATTGCCGACAAACAATTAATGTGGTAGGTAGTAGAAAAGACTTTATAAAATAAGGTTTTTGGCTCCATTTCATTTCACCATGAATTCAAACTTTCAGAGAGCGCGAAGATTTCCAAGCTAAGGCATTTCGAGCACAGAGGCAAAGCACTTCAACAATCAATCCATCCAAAGGCAGAAAAAGGTATTTATCATCATGGCATCCTCCTCTGCACCTGAATTCATAGCAAACCCTACAGTAGTCGAGGTTATAAAATGACCTAGGCCCATGTTTCAGCTAGTTCCCGAGGTAGCTAAGAAAGATGACAACACAGGTGTTTTTTCCCAAATTCCAAAGGGTGTTGTTTATGCAGAAGACCCTAGAATGTATATTCATTGCAACATAGAGGAATTAGGTGATGAAGAAATCAAAAACATGTATAAATCTGTTATATGTGACAATGCCGGAAATGTGAAACCTAAACATAAAATTGTTGAAACCCTAGGATTCACTGAAATCCTCTGCATTCCTGAATTTCCCAAGGAAGTGGTTAGGATAGTTCTTAGCAGGGTACATGGCTCATTCTTTTGGCTTGACTCAGTGCATAAAATTATAAAGGTAGCTGTGAAAGTAGTAACAGGGTTACCTTCCACCGGTACCAGACCCGACAAAACCAAGAAGGTCTCCAATGACCTAGTAATGAAATTAACTGGTGTAACATCCGACAAAAGATCATTGAGGGTTAATGATGTGACCGATACAAATGTGAGATTCATTAGCATGATTCTAGGTTACAAAGCAACTCATGCAAATAGGCTTAACTCTGTTTCCAGTTTATGCATAAAAAGTGCTTATGACATGGTTAAGGAAAATGTAAAAATTGATATCTGTGAATAGTTAAAAGATGAGTTAATTGACAATTTGGCAAAAATCAAGAAGGATAAGAAAGGAACCTTTAGATTTGGAGATTTGCTTGTATGCTTAATGTTACATATAACCAAACAGGCTCTCGGTATAGGCTATAAGGATTTTGGATTTGACATACCAGTAGGAAGACAATTGTCTGACTTATTCAACAACATGGGTGAAAACAGAGAAAAGAATATCAATGAGTATTTTCAAGCACTAAAGGTCAGAATGAATAAAAGAATCAAACTATCATAGGAAATTGTCAACAAATACAAGGATGATATATGCTTTGTAATAAAAAAGGATGAGATCTGGATGGAAGCAGTCATCCCAAGAACAATCTGGGTTACAGAGATGGGGTATGAAACAGATGACCACATAGTGGAAACTTATGCCAAAGCACTTCTAGAAGCCCCCAATGAACCAAAGGAAGAAGTATTTGGTAGTGCTGAGACCATCGAAAGTCAAATTCAATCTAAAAAGAGAGTAAAGAAAGTCGAGGCATTTGTGAGGAAAGGAACCAGGCAAGCAAAAGCCATAAAAGATGATGTATTAAAGAAAACTGGCATAACAGAAGAAGAGTTGGCAGCCCAACAACCTGAAACTCATCTGTCACCAGTAGATACCTCCTCAGAAGGATATATGCCAGCAACTTTCAAAAGAGTTGTTAGGAAAAGAGACCCCTCACCGATATCCACTCCTTCACCTAGAAGGACAAGATAGAAGCAACAAGCTGTGAGGTCTCCAGTCAAGAAAGTCACACCTAAGAAAAAGCTGACCCCCAAAAAGAAGAAAAAGACAAACACTGACTTGGCCCCTTTTGACATATTACTGAATGAGATCACAGAGGAAGGTAAATTGAAAAACATAGGGAAAATCTATGATACCCTATCAGATGATGAGAAAGGACAAGTCGAGGAAAGTGTTATATTACACATGGACATGTATAAATTTTTTTTGATGCAAGTCCTAAATGAAATTCCTGATGAATTCTATAAAAGACTTGAGGCCAAAAGGCAAGGAATAGTTGAGTTGGATAAGAAAATTAAAATAGAAAAATTACTTGCAGTATACCCGGTCAACTCACCTAAGGAAATTGATGATTTGATAGCTCAGGCCAACCGGACAGTTTTTTCCACTGCACACCGGCAAATATCACTAATGGCAGGTAGAGTTACTGAAGTTTCAAATGAAACAGAAGATGGTTGGGATACATTCTTGGTTGAAAAAGAAAAACAAGAAGAATATAGGAATCCCAAGCCCATTCTGGTATATCAAAAGGACAAAGGGAAAGGTAAAGTTGGTGGACCACCAAGTATCAAGATTAGAGACAACTTACCCCCACCTCCTTTAAATACTCCATCGGTAAAAACAACAACTGCAGAAGATCAACCAGCAACTGAGAGCATGGACACAGAGGATAATAATCCTAATCCTGAAGTCCTATATACTGTGAATGTTGATACTCAAAAAATCAACATAGTGGTAGATAAGGATACCGCAGATAAATCTGATAACAAAGAGCAACTGACAACAGGAAACAAAGAGCAACCGACAACAGGAAACAAAGAGCAACCGACAGCAGATTCAGAGAAAAAGATGGAATCTGGAACACAAACAAAGCAACCAACAGAGCTAAAGGCTCCAGAACAGATGCCACTGGTAAGAAATGATGCAGGAAAAACTGTGCTTAAAGAGATGGAGACACAAACAGACCTACCAGAGGTCAATACTAGCATGGTCACTTCCACCGACACTCAGTTTATTGGGTCACCATCAAATGTAACAGAGGTATTGCTTGAATCTATCCAGAAAATAACTAATTATAGCTCACAAGCCTATAAAGCGATAGATGATTCAATTCCAGTTTTGAAATCAATAGCTCCCAATTGTAATATAGCCAACAAAGATTCTTTAGGCCAGTTGGATACACTTTGTAAATATATTTCTGGAAATTTTGAGCAAACAAAGGTAGAAACTGTAAAGGAAAGTGTAGAAAAAGAGAAACATAAATTCTTTGAGGAAGGAATAAAGAAGTGTAACAGGGAATTCGACACACTTCTACCGGAACTGTGCAATTTATTGAAAGAGTACAAAACTCTGTACAAAGACACTTGTAAGATAAACTTTTTGACCACGGATGTAGACAAAAAGATGAGCAAGGTACAGGAAGAGATCAATAAACTTGGTGATAATTTTTTTAACTCACCCGATACATTATCAGTTTTTGAGGAAAAGATAACAAATTTTGAGGAAGAACTGCTCAAATTAGAAAGAGAAAAAGAGAAAATAATAAACAAGGCAAAATTTTTGAGATCTAAACTAAGTGCAAGATTGGACTATTTAGCATCTCTCCGTAAGGAAATCTCAGAGGCACTAACACAGGGTAGCAAAACACCAGCTGAGCACTTGCAGCATCTCATTGGTACAGTATACAGAACTGAGATAGCAATAAAGGAGAGCAAGAAGTTTATGGATGGCATAAACTTAATTTTGGGAGATATTCTTCAGATAATAACTACCCAACTACAAGGTTGAGGTTATGAATTGGTACAACTACAAAATCTACTAACCTTTGTCATTGATGCCAAAGGGGGAGTAGTAGATGAGAAAATTCAAAACACAGGGATCACATGCTCAGGGGGAGCTCTCACATTTTTGGTAACATTTTTTGGTCTACACATTTTTGGATATCTTTTTGAAATTTCTCATGAGTGTTGCCATCAATGCCAAAGGGGGAGATTGTTGGCATATGGACACTCCAATGAGACATTGTGTGTGATTGAAGGTTTTGTCATTGATGGCAACCTTGCAATCCTATGGCACCGACAAAGCATTACTCAGGCAACCTTGCAATCCTATGGCACTAGCAAGACATTATACCGGCAAAGCATTACTCAAACAAAATAGTGCTCCGGCATCAACAAAATCAATCTACACCGGCACCGACACAGAAGATGTACACCAGCATAGAAGGAAATATGTATACTAGCACAGAGGCCGACAGGATTTTTGATATGTAATA
Organism: Cryptomeria japonica; assembly: GCF_030272615.1. Taxonomy (NCBI): domain Eukaryota; kingdom Viridiplantae; phylum Streptophyta; class Pinopsida; order Cupressales; family Cupressaceae; genus Cryptomeria; species Cryptomeria japonica. The sequence goes on along the minus strand of NC_081406.1, from coordinate 51,209,554 downwards.
TTTTGTTTATCATTGTAAGCCGACTTGGCAAATTGTAAAATGACTCTTGTATATAAAAGAGATCATTGTAGGCATTTGTAGGATATGGATAAAAAAACAATAAATAAATTATAAGGTAGACCTAATGTGCGAATTGTAGGTCAAGGGTATATGTAAAGAATAGAGCAAGAACCGGTACTGAATCTGGCATTGAAGATGCTATTGTAAAGTAGTACAGAATATTGGATTTGTGTAAATCCTCATTGTAAGTCAGTGTGACTTCTTATTGAGTAGTGAGCTCTAGGCAGTTGGCCTTCCTGCATGTGCAGGCCCCTATTGTAAGTAATATTCTCTTATTGGCCAGTAAGTGAATATTGTGGGTCACAAATCCCACCGAGGTTTTTCCCACATCGGTTTTCCTCGTTAAACATCTTGTGTTATGGTGTTCTTTTCATGTGGATGCTTTTGATTCTGTTATTTGCATTAATTCTTGCATACTGGTATACTGTTACTTTATATTCTGCATATTCAGTTTTAAGAAAATTTCATTACCGGTCAGATACTGATTCACCCCCCCCTCTCAGTATCTATGGCAACCCTAACACTATCAACTCAGCACCACCTTCGTACTTCAATTCTTCTCTAGCTAGGGCTCTTTTACACATTCAACCGCACCATCGTTCTCTCGCTTACCATGTCTAGCCTCAGTGAAATTCCAAAAATATTGTACACTGCTTGTGATATAAATCCTTGTCAACCAATAAAACATCCTTGCATTCTTGAATTATGTGGTGCAATTATCTGACCATATTAAGTGTCAATTGTATTGTATGTTTCTTTCCTTTAAATTATCATAGAAAAATTTAAAGCATCCTTGTACAAACTCCGATGAATGAGTACGATCATCACTTATGTAGAAGTGATACTCTCTTACAACCTTTCTATCCTCCTCTATGCTATCATCTGCATGCATGAATGTTATGTGTACAAAAATAGAAACTTGTGTAGAATGATAATACATAGATTGCACTTCATTTTGAGGTTGTAGTGTATAATTTTCAGCAAAATATACAATAGAGAAAATGTTGCCAAGAGGAAATGTACCTTTACATAACTTGAATTTCTCATCCAACCATCGAGCTCTATGTGTATGCATTATGTACTCATAAACTAGTTTATCTTGAAACATTTTCATAAATTCAGCTACACATATATCATTTTTGACTAGCTCAAATCTCTTCAAATATTTTCCATCTTTAACTCCATATGTGACTATCTTGTATTTTCCAAAAGATACTAGTTTCCTACCAATTTCATGTGTGCTCTCCAAATGTACACATCTTGGTAAATGTTTCAAACCACCACATATAGCACAAGAACCTTCCAAACATGGTATCTTATAGTAAATGCAACCATCATGTCTATTACATAATACACTTGAAATAATTCTCTTACCGACTTAGGAGGTGCTTGTATATTGCATTCCTACAAAACATCGTTATCGTACAAAGTAGAACAAATATGACAAAAAATATCATAGTGCATGGAAAATTCAATATGCATCCTACAACAACATGTGGTACGTACGTGATTAATCTTAATTTAAAAAGGTTTTGCCATTTCAAAAAATCTTTGAGAAATTTTTATTTGAGGAAACTTTTCAAGGAATCTTTCATAACATTTTGTTTGAGTCACATCCAAATAGTTTTTGGCATGTGGCTCACAATTTGTAGACCCGATTCGCCTTCTAACAACATCTCTTTGATTGGGCGAAACTCTTGTGTTGTCATGCCAAAAAATTTCAATTAATGTTCTTAGTACATCAACAATAACCTTGTCTTTGTGTGGTAGTCTACCCGAGAAATCCCAAAGAGAATTATTGTTTGGTTCCTCTATTTTTTCTCACCTCTGTAATGCTTTACTTAATGTTGTTCTACTAACGTTTAATGACTTGTTTTTCTTATCAAACGATCTTTTTTTATTTTCTTACTCATTATGGTTGATCTAATGACACCTTGAGTAGCATTAGAATCTTTAGTATATGATTTTGAACCAATAGCTTGATATGCATCAAATAGATTTCTCACAATAGTTCTTTCACTGTTACTTTTAGATGATCTTAGGCCTAGAATTTTCATTGTCTCTCTAAAATTCAAATTTTTAATCATTTGAACAATTAATTGACATCTTGCAGTTTGATTTAAGTTTTCAAAATAGTTTTGCCATATTCTTTTAACCATTCTCCTACAAGTTAGTTCATTCATTTTATCAGGCATTGGCTTCAATATATTCTAATCAATGTCAATTAGATACTTTGGTCTCCTACGAATGATATTAGGAGGTGTTAACATCGGTGCATTGTGTACATTCAATTCATCAAATAGAGCAGGTGTATGTTCATCATTCAATTGATTATTCAATGTTGTATCTTCTTCAATTGCATTAGGTTCATACGGTAAATCAAATATCTATTCTTCAATTGCATTAGGAGCATTATGTTCGTTTGGTAAACCGAATTGAGATGTTGAGGATGACATACCTTCTTCTCCCATTGTTCTTATGTCACATACTTTCTTCATATGCTGCCTTTGTCTTTCCTTTTCAGCCTCTTGTTGTTCCATCATTCCTCACTTGTTCTTTCCCATGGTTGATATCGGTTGTCCTAAATAGAATAATATTACATATATATGTAAACGAAAGTTCATAAACAAACAAATAACCATAAATATACATCTTATCATTATTTTTTGAATCAAAACTATTAAACAATCACAATAATATTGACAAACTAATAAGAAAAACAATTCAATCATTTGAAATCATGCAAAATAAAAAAATCATTTACTTCTATGTATAAAACAGTGATAGAAGTGCAAACACAGTTGCAGTGGGGCCTTCAATGACCTCAAAAACTTCATTTGAGGCCGTTGAGGCTCTTGGGAAAATAAAACTATGTCTAAGTACCCTATACGCGGTATATTAATAACTGCGTGCATGCTTTTAGTCCCTAAAATGTTGGCAAGCCCAATGATATTTTTTTTTTCACCTTGTAAGCGCTTAGAACTCATAATTAGAGCGTACGCGCTCCTACACCTTAAGAATGTTATGGCAGGGCAACGAACTAATAGGCTCAGTACCTCGTATGCATTATTTGTAGTAAAGAAAATGTGAAGGAAAAGGGAGAGAGAGAGAGAGAGAGAGAGAGAGAGAGAGAGAGAGAGAGAGAGAGAGAGGCACCTTGTACGCGCTTGAGAGGGGGAGAGAGGGAGACAATACACATACACACATATGTGTGTATATATATAATTAATATATTATATATTATTATATACATATATATATATATAAATATTAAATATTAAATATTTATATATTATATATATACACATATTATATATACAATATCATATTATACACATTTCCAATTTTTAAACAAAAGTAGCGCATACGCGCTATTTATAGTAAAGATAGAGCGTACACGCTTCTTACACCATAAGTACCCCATACATGCTTTTTATACCATAGGTACCCCGTAGATGCTTTTGATTGTTTAGGCTTGGAAATAGGCCTGGATGACAAAGCTACGGTTTGGAAGTTTGATTTCCCTCCATTTCCCTCATTTTTGACGTGTTTTATTTTATCAACTTGGTTTCTTGACTTTGTCATCATCAGGTTTACACTTCATCAAGTGGGTATTTCTAAAATTGCCACCATATTTTCACCCATCTTCTGATCTTTCTAACCATATATATATTTTTTAAATTTGAACAACAATAATATATTATTATTGAATTTCTTTTACCAGTGTCTCCATAGTTCTCACAGACATACGTGTACCATTTTTTGAATAAATTTTGATCTACTTATCCAATTTTTTTTTAAAATATATATTATTGTAGTGCATATGATTCTTTACAATTTAAAAAACAACAAATTGTATTTTTGATTTTTTTAGTGCAACTTATGCTTTGTGCACAAACATGTACCTAATTTTTAGGATGTGCTCGATTGGAAAAATCATCAAAAAAAAAATACCCAACAAAAAATTACAAAAAATTAGACATCTTCTAGTACTCACTCTTAACTATCTTTTTGCCAAAGGATTTGTCAAAGTACTAAATCTAACTATGGATTTTTTGATGCACATGTCAGACACTATGTTATGTTTTTCAGAAAAATCAGGGTCTATTTTTCGTACGCGAAGGATTTAACCCCCTTAATATTATCCAATTTTGAAAAAGTTTAGTATTTTGGAAACTAGATTCAGAGTACTACAATATTTTTTCTTTGATTATCTTCATATCTTGAGTGGATGACTTTCAAATTTTACCTCCAATTTGAGGTTCACCTAATTTCAGAAAAAAAAGTGTCCACGTATACCCCCTTTTTTACCACCATCTTTGTGCACTTACCCGTGTGCGCCCTTGGTCTCCTTGTGTTGTGCAGTGCAATGCTCGGGTTTGTGACATGGCTTAACTGCCTCCTTGTGGATTCTATAAGTCTAGTGGTTGTATCGGGCATTAACATGTCGATCTTTTGGTGCAACAACGACAACCACACTTGTAATAAGTGGTATAAGAGCCTAGGTCACAGGTTCAAACCTTTTCGCTTGTGCTGGGGGGGATTGTTGCAAGGTGTACACCCTTGGTCTCCTTGTTCTATGCAACACAACTCTCGGGTTTGTGACATGGCTTAACCGCCTCCTGTAAATTCGTTAAGTCTAGTGGTTGTATTGGGCATTAATAGGTCGATCTTTTGGTGCAATGAAAATCGTACTTGTAACATTGTACACTACCAACATGTTGTTTCCATTGCTTCAAGTCAAATAAATTTTAGTTGTCTACTCATTCTATACTACAAGACAAAATTTAAGATGTAAATCCATTGCACAATATTCTTCACTAGTTTTTTCAGACGCTTATAGTTTAAACACATTTTTTTTTTTTATACATTTTTTATAAAAGATTGAGAAGAGCAAAAAAAAGAGAGAAAATAAGATGCTTGTTGTAGCAGTTCATGTTGAGCATATCTCAGAACAAGGAATCTCTGTTTTTATTTATATTTTTTTGAATGTAAACAATTGTGCATATTTTAAAGTTTATGAAATATAAATCATTTTGTTGTTTATCATTGTGTTTTATCTGTATGTTTTCTATGTTGTCTATTTTGTTTCTAGTCTCCTCTGCCTCTTTCCTTCACTTGTTATCAAAGCTATGATTAACGAGAAAAGTTTTCCAAATTATGTTTTCATAGTAGGTTATAGGAACTTCATTAAGCTAAGGTATTTATAATAAAAAATATTAGTTTCAAGAATAATATTGATAAACCTGCAAATTCCTCAAGTTTAATAGAAAAAATATGATTATCGAGAAATCACAATGAAAGCAATTTTTTTTTCCAAGATATATGAGATCTTGTTGAGAATAGTTACCTAAAACTAGTTAATGCAGTAGCATACAATGCCCTAACTCAAAAGGAGAAAGGTTTGCCTAAGGATTGTTGTCATTGTTTTCATTTTTGGTGAAAACAGGATAACCCTTACAAATTTCTCAAAAATTCATCCTCTTTTATTTAAAGTCAAGTAATGAGATATTTTTATCGTCTCATTTGTTATCGAATATTAAGTATTCGATCTTGAATTTCCATCCTTTGGGTTAAAATTTTAAATTTTAACTTAAAAATTTAAGTCCCTTGTTTTGGTGTCAAGTCGGGGTTTAAACTCGATTTTGTGTCATCTTTGATTATTTGGTGTCAAGTCGGGTTTTAAATCTGACTCTACATTGTGTTAATAAATTTTGATGTAAATTGAACCTATAAGTCTGATTCACACCATTTTTAGTCATTATAGTGCAAATCAGACCTATAGGTCTGATTTACATCATAATGAGACACAATTTTTCATTTATTGATTTTAAGAGTTTGATTTTCATTGAGTTTCTTTACTCATTCATTTACCAATCTATGCTCTATTTTTCTTCATTATTGTTTTCATGGAGATTTGGAAGGAGCTCGATTTCTTTCAAGCTGGATTTGCTAAGTTCGTGGTATGTATTTTTCTCACCTTTTTCTTTGCTTCCATCTTGGACTTTCTTTCCATCAAAATTTTATTATTCATCATATGTATTGAATTTTTTCTTCAATGAATATGGTTAATGATAAAATTTTGTCATCGTTTTTATCAATTTTGAAACCCTAGTTATCAGTGTGAATTGGATTTTGAACCTGACACACATTAAAGCCTTGGCTCCGATGTGCGTTGGATTCAAATCTGACTCATATCATATTTTGATTATGCCCTTATCAGTGTATGACAGGACTGTGTGCCTGTCACACACCATTGCTTTTCCTTTGTGGTGTGTGGCAGGCACACAACCCTTCCACCCACCAAGTCCTTCCTGCCTTGTTTTGATAGTGGTGTGGGGTGAGGTTGCTAACTCGACTCTCACAACAATCTTTGGTTGTGGTGGTGATCGAGGTTGTAACCCTAACCCACCATCATTTTTATGTTTGTTTACTAAGCACCATTTCTTGGTGTGTGGCAGGGTTGTAACCTCGACACACACCAAGGTTTTACTTAGTGGTGTGTAGTGGGGTTACAAACCCGCCACCCACCATTTTCAATTTTCCTCTTTCTTTTGGTACCAATCGGGTCTGTAACTCTACCCGACGCCTCCTTAGTTATTTTACATGTTACTCACCAAGATGTAAATTGGGGTTATATTCTTGGTTCACACCAAGATGACTTTCCAAAGTGTAAATCAGAGGTATAAACCCAATATAGACCTAGTTTTGATTTTTGTATTATCCAAGTGTAAATTAGACTCATGAGTCTGATATGCACTTGATGTTGATTTTACACTTTTATTAAGTGTAAATTGGACTTATAAGTCTAATTTGCACCTAATTCACACAATTGCAAATTGGTGGTTTTTGGCTAGTTTGTGGTTGATCAATGGCTTTATCCTATCAAATGAAGATTCCTATGGGAGATAATCATTTCAAATGACGATCTTTTCATGTTGTATTTCTTCTATTGCAAATGACAGAGCCCTCACCAAGTAAAAGATCAATGAAGTTCAAGAAACAAGAGATTCATCATGTTTTTCCTCCTTCATCTGTAACATCCAATATTGATAATATTAGAGATACATAGATTGACCATGTGTGTTAGGCCCAATATGGAAAGCTAATGTACTGAGAGGGGAGGGGTGAATCAGTACTTCAAAACTTTTCTTCAACAATAACTTTACTGTTAAGAATAAACTAAATAGTAAAATAACATAATATAATGCTAAAACAAATAAATAACAATCATACATGATTCACTCCATAACACATATATTTTGGTTACGCAGAAAATCTTGGTTAGAGAGAAAAACTGCGGTGGGGATGACACCCACAACTTCACTACTGCAATAATAAAGGTTGCTCGGTTAGAGCTACGTGTTTAGCTATTTCTGATAGCTTACCCTGTTAGGAGTATCAAGATCTGTTAGATCTACCTTGCTAAAGGATTTTACAACACTTATTCTAAATGTTGCACCTAGTTAGAGGCTTTACAATTTATAGACTTAGTTAGAGTCTTTTACCTTGTTAGAGGTTTTTCTTACAACTCAAAATATTACAATCAAATCTTTACAAATTATCTGCAACTTTACATCTGAAATGTTATAGCAGATTCTATATGCTCAAAATGATATTACCTTGCTTATAGCATACCTCAGTAATTCATATATTAACTCAGTAAACCCTTCTATTTACTCTGTTCCTTGACTGTTCTCTGAAATCCTTCTCGGTGACCTCTGTGTTTCTCTGTCAAATGTAACAGTCATAACACTTTGTGATATCTCATGATTTTCCTTTTTTTTTTATATGTCTTGCTTCACACACACATGCACATATATACTTGCACATATATCTAATCCTGAATTCATGCTATATAAATAGATCTCTTATGTCGGTGATCTGGTCCATGCTTCGATCTTACAAACATGATTTCTTGAATGAATAACCATGCAAAATATTTCATTAGTTAGATGACCTCAAAATAATACACAATCTTTAAGTGCAATTTCCAATGTGATAACGGTTATTTGTTCCTCGATCTTTGTAACAAGTTTCCCATATATGTCCAGGTTCAGTGAATCTGGTAACACATTTCACTCGGTGTGTGTACACTCGGTATATCATTCTTGTTGCTCGGTAGACATAGAGTGTTACTCGGTAGAGTGTTCGGTGTATACTACGCTCTAAGACTATTTTCTTCTATAACCGACTGCACTGTGCTTACTGACTGTTCTGTGCTTACCGACTGAAAGATTCGGTAGAAGTAACCGACTAGAATATATAGAATAACTTTGAACATAAGACTAATGGTAATCTTAGTAAGTAGTAACAATCTCCCCTTTTGACATTAGTTGAGATGTTTGACAAAAACTACTTTCAAAGTTATAACTCAAAAATCTATATACTTGTAGAATTTGACTAAACTGACAATATATACATTTGTCAATGAAATAGTATATTCAGATATACTCCCCTTATCAATATACTATACATAACTCTGATTTTGCATGCTCGATGATCAACGTTCTGTGTGCTGCTCTTTTTCTTTGCTTACTGCTCTGTTCACTGCTCGGTATACTCCCCTTGTATACTACACTCCCCCTGTATATTTTGATACTATACTCCCCCTTTTTGACAAACATCAAAATTTAGTTACCATTTGGTGGAGGCAATTGGTCAAAAATGGATTTATACTTTGTCCTTGCTTCATTAAGGGCGACAGAGAGTGCATCCTTGACATTGTCCATTAAAGAATTTTGTGCTTGAATGTCAGCCAATAGAGAAATTAAGCCATCTAATGTGCTTCCCTCTTGTGTAGTAGATAGGTAAGTGGCTCGGTTGATCTGTTCTTGAATGGAGGACAAGTGTGGAATGAATAAGGTTTGAAGAGTCATAATGTCCATCCTTATTTTGTGCTCTTCATTCCTGAGTTCCAATTGTTGAGCCATGAGCTATTGTGACTTTGTATAAAAATTCTGAACAGAATTGGGCTCAGTGGTCAACTTATTTGAGAGATCGGTGATCTCTTTCTCAATTGCTTCTGTTTTATTTTTGATATCTTTAATGAATAAAGAGAATGTACAGAGTTTCTGAAATAAATAAAGAATGTGCTTGAGTTGAGGGGACAACTCAACAATAAATTTGACAACTTTAACTTTGCCAATAGCAATAGCTTTCTGTACCTCTTCAATCATTTTTGCAGTGATCTCTTTGTCCTTTAACTTGCTCAAATATTTAGATGCATCTACTCCAGATGTCTCTATTTGATTGAGGAGTTCATCCAGTTGAATATGGATGGCTGCATCTGTTGACACTGTAGCTATGGGTAGCATATCTGATAATAGTGTCTTTACCTTCTGAAGTACTTTATTTTTCTTTTGTATGGCCATTTGTTTTTCTTGTTCGGCCTTTGCTTTGCATAGTTCACCAAATTCAATGAGTGCTTGCCCTTTTAATTTTGATATATCTACATTGGGCAACACTATTGGTTTCGATATATCTACCTTGAAACTATGCTTCTTCATCTTCTTTTCTTTAGATTTGGCCAGTTGAACCAATACAATAGATTGGGAGGCTTGTGGATCCTCGATAGGTTGCTCGGTGGAGGCAACACTTTTGTCGGTTTCTTTAGCCTTTGTTGAGTCCTTCAGTGGTTCGGTGCTCGGGGTCTCAGTTGCAACATTTTCAGTGTTAGGAGGATCCTGAGAGGTTTGTTCCCCGGTGGCCTGAGGGGTAGCTTCTCCTTCTATAGACTTGTGAACCTCTGCACCTTGTTCAGTAGCTTGAGGGGCCTCGGTTGCAATAGAATGAGTGACCGGAGGATAAGGCTGATTTTGTTCCAAAACAGACTCACTGGATACCAGTTTTGCATAGGCATTGCCTTCTATCATTTCTTGTTCAGGTGCCTCGGTGTCCATGATGTCTTCATCCATTTGTATGGTGTCAGTAGGGTCTTGCTCAGTGACATCAGGATCTTGCTTGGTGACATCAACTATTTCTACTTCACCTTGCTCACCAGCAGTCTTGAGTCAAAATATTTCCTGCCACTTTTCTTTTGTCTCATTTTCCACTTCAATATACATACCATTCATCAGTTTTAAGGCTCTTTGTTTGATGAAGAACTTTGTGTGGTAGGTTGTCAGATGTTCTTTTATTTCAACTACCGACATGTCTGGAAAGAGATGTACCAAACTTCTTTCTCTAATCTGTTTCTCCGAGTCCATTGCATATTTCCACCTGTTATCAATATGCAAATATAATTCTTTTGGAAGAGAGTTAGATACTTCCAATGGGACCAATCAGAATTTTAGAAGTGTGTAGACGACAACTTCTTCTATTTGTCTCTTCTCATGATCAGATCTGGTTTCATACTTAACATATCTAAATCCTCCAAATCCACCATATTCTTTCAAGTGAGTACAAAAATTAGCAACACTATGTACATTTTCCTTTGTACTCTTAACAATCTGAAATTTGTTAGCATCTTCAGACTCTATGTCACTGGACTCTTTAGTCAAAATGAGTCTCCCAGTAGATTTCTTATAGGTCTTTGTTACCTTAGGAACAACAACAGTCTTTGGTTTCTTACTCGGTGACACTGCAGATGATCTTGTGTTTGGGCGCTTTACTAAGGGAGTCGGTGATGCCTTTGATGTGTCCTGTTTCTTCCTCTTCAGAAATTTCCCTTTAGGCAACTCAGAGCTTAGTGTAATAGCAGCCTCTTGGGCTTCTAATTCCTCCTCGATGATTACTAGTGTGCCCTTGACAGGTGTGGAGGAAGAACCTTCTCCAAATTTCTCTGATAGTGCCTTGATCATCTTTGTTGCTTTTCTTGTAGCTTTTGGTACTACAATGCTCATCTTTACTTTCTCTTTCACTTCTTCATATGTTCCATACCTTAGCTTGGTAGCATGCCTTGGTAGTGTAATAAAGGCATCTATCTACTGTTGTGTGATGTCAAAGTCAATCTCATAACCCATAGGTGGCAAAGATTGAGTTCTTGGTTCCACAACATTCACATAGTAGTAGTCGGTGTCTACTTCAAAACATATGTCATCTTTGTATTTTTCCACTAGCTGGGGTGGAATTCTATACCTGTTATGCATCTTTTCTTGAAACTTGCTGAAATAATCATCCATAATATCATTGAAGTTGTCACCTAGACATTTGATAAAGTCATTGATTTGATGGGTGACTAGTCAGTGTAGCTCCCAAACTACTTTGCTGACTATTGGAAAGAATTTTTCAAAATAGAAAAACATGCATACTAATAGTGATCCAAACTTTAGTGTATTGGCCGAGTTCTTCTTCTTCGGCTTCCTAATGGTGTTTAGATTCTCAAACAGGTTTTTCAGCAATACTTCACAAAGATCAATTTTCATTCCCTTTTTCACAATTTTGTATGCTAAGTCGACTGCTGCACAGGGTACACTGTTTTTCCTTGCCGATTGGAAGAAACAATAACCTATCACTCTAATAGTAAACTTTAGCTCTGCATCAGTTACATTATTCAGTCTCAATCCTCTACAATCGGATTCCACTCTGGTTAAGGTGATCAATTCCTTTTGTGATATCATCTTCTGAGCTCGGGCATGATCATAAATAGGGTAATCGGTGATCAGATGAATGATTTCCTTGGTGATTTTGAATGGTTGCTCCTCTAACCACATGAAATCATCGTGAACTTTGCTCAGAACAAACGTGACCCACTGGGGTTTGAAGACACGGGGATAGGTTAGGGCTTCAGTCAATCCCTTTATCTTAATGTGCTCATACTTGTTATCCAATTTCCCATCGGTGCACAATTCATCATAGGTGTCTTTGATTTCAACATGACCTAGTTCTTCAACTTGACATTTGGTGAAGAATTTGACATCCTCAACTAATAAAACTCTATCCAGGATGAGTGAAAATGCAGTTTTGTCATCCAGTTCTGATGCTACTTTGGGAGTTAGAGAGTATTTTAGTGAGGGCTTTTCAACATTCTTAACAACAATGGGTTCATGGATCTTCGGTGCCATTGTAGATTTCAAATAGAAATTATCAAAAGATCCTTAGGGTTTGAAAACTTTCAAATGACAGATGCTTTTCCTCTTAACAAATATGAAACAGAAATCTTCAATAGATATGATCGGTAAACCAGCTTAACAATGTGTTGAGATTGATGTAAATACCTTGAATTTCGCTTTGGAGGAGGTTTGATTGCCTTGGAATCGCTTTGCTCTGCTCTCTTGAAAACTTGGTAAGTGAAAAATGACCGCGTAAATGCTTTAAGTACACAATATACCTTATCGGGCTCTGTGCAGGTTAGGTTAAAACATTAAATGCACTCGATTCCACTAAACCGATTTACTCTCCTTTTTTTGCTTTAACCGAGTAGCTAGATTTTCTTCATTTACCGACTAGACAGGCTTCTTGTAGTTACCAACTTGACAGGTTTCCTTTATAGTGCTTTCAAAAGACTTTGATAGAATTTCAAACTTACTAATACATCTTAGCTATGCAGATTTTGAATTAAGTACATAATAAAGTAGGAACTGTTAAGATTTGACCTTTGAGACCTTTACCGATTAATTTGGAATAGGTGCACCTAACTCAGTAGGTAAGGTTCTTTCTTCATTTGACACAATTTCCTTCTTTTTCCAAATCATCTGTAATTTTTCTTTTATTTCCTTAGTGTCTCCTCTAGGTTGATCTCTGCAATCTCCAACCAAGTGTCCAACTTTGCGACAATGAAAACATGCCATACCAGGATTTCTCCATGATCTTCGGTTGTTCATTCCAAACCTTATAAAGCAGTTGGCACTTATATGTCCATATCTTCCACAACATTCACACCATATCCTTGTATTGTAATCCCATGGTACTCTAGCATATGGTTGGTTAAGTTCTCTGTGAGTTCGGTAGCTTCCAATATTTGCTCGGTGTGCAGACCACATATAGTTCTTTTGCTTAAACCAACACTTCTCGGTACTGTGTCCATATCTATTGCAGTTTTTACAAAAACCCTTTGAATTTTGCCTTCTTATAATTGCTAGCAGACTTTGTCCTACATTGGTTAAATGTGTGACCATATTTATTGCAATTGTAACAATAATCATTGGACTTAGTGACATTCGGTTGCTTACCTTTTCTAGATTTGGCACATGTTGGCAGTATGACCTTGATTTCCACAGTAGTTGCAAATAGGCTTCTTTCTTTTGATGTTCTTCTTGATTCCATCTTGCTTTGATTATTCTCCTCTCTCGGTAGTATGAATTCCCTTCTTGATAGAGTCTTTTCCTTTGTAACCGAGTCCTGCATCTTTGTTGGGTCTTCTTGTATTCAGTTGCTTATCCAGCATCTTTGATGCTTCATAAATCTTCTTCAGTGTTTCTTTGGATTTCTTCTCTATTTCAAGTTCATCAATTAACCATGATACTTCAAGTTTCAATGCTTGATTCTCATCATCTTTCAGATTTGCTTCATGATGTGCATAACCTAGTTGATCTGGCAGATTTTGTTGAATCCTAGTCAATCTTATGATTTCATCATTCTTTTTAGATACTAATGCTTCAAGTTGTTGTTTCTCTCTTTCTAGATCTCTTACTTTATCCTCAGCTGTCCTCAATGCATCAAGATTTTTAGTCATCTGTGTGCTAAAATGCTCATGTTCTCTTTTCATTGCTTTTAGCTAATCAGTCAGTGCTTTGTTCTTTTCTTTCAACACTTCAATCATTTCTTCAGTCTCTTCAGACATACTGTTCTCAGATGATGTCTCAATTTGTTCCACCAGCTCTTGAGAGTCCTGCAAATCATCAGATAACCTTCTTCTAACTTTCAGAGACTTTTGCATTTGTCTTTGCATGTCTGCAATCACTTGATTAGCATGATCCAACTCTTCTTGCATATATACAATTCTTCGAGATTGTTTATAGCCTTCCATTGATAATATATTTCTCTTTAGGTAGTTAAACCCTTTTCCAAGATTGAAGCTCTGATACCAATTGTTAGGCCCAATATGGAAAGATAATGTACTGAGAGGGGAGGGGTGAATCAGTACTTCAACAATAACTTTACTGTTAAGCATAAACTGAATAGTGCAATAACATAATATAATGCTAAAACAAATAAATAACAATCATATATGATTCACTCCATAACACATATATTTTGGTTACGTAGAAACTCTTGGTTAGAGAGAAAAACCACGGTGGGGATGACACCCACAACTTCACTACTGCAATAATAAAGGTTGCTCGGTTAGAGCTACATGTTTAGCTATTTCTGATAGCTTACCCTGTTAGGAGTATCAAGATCTATTAGATCTACCTTGCTAAAGGATTTTACAACACTTATTCTAAATGCTGCACCTAGTTAGAGGCTTTACAATTTATAGACTTAGTTAGAGTCTTTTACCTTGTTAGAGGTTTTTCTTACAACTCAAAATATTACAATCAAATCTTTACAAATTATTTGCAACTTTACATCTGAAATGTTATAGCAGATTCTATATGCTCAAAATGATATTACCTTGCTTATAGCATACCTTGGTAATTCATATATTAACTCGGTAAACCCTTCTGTTTACTCTGTTCCTTGACTGTTCTCTTAAATCCTTCTTGGTGACCTTTGTGTTTCTCTGTCAACTGTAACAGTCATAACACTCTGTGATATCTCATGATTTTCCTTTTTTTATATGTCTTGCTTCACACACACATGCACATATATACTTGCACATATATCTAATCTTGAATTCATGCTATATAAATAGATCTCTTATGTCGATGATCTGGTCCATGCTTCGATCTTACAAACATGATTTCTCGAATGAATAACCATGCAAAATATTTCATTGGTTAGATGAGCTCAAAATCATACACAATCTTTATGTGCAATTTCCAATGTGATAATGGTTACTTGTTCCTCGATCTTTGTAACATGTTTCCCATATATGTCCAGGTTCAGTGAATCTGGTAACACATTTCACTCGGTGTGTGTTCACTCGGTATATCATTCTTGCTGCTTGTTAGACATAGAGTGTTACTCGATAGAGTGTTCGATGTATACTACACTCTGAGACTACTTTCTTCTATAACCAACTACACTGTGCTTACCAACTATTCTATGCTTACTGACTGAAAGATTCAGTAGAAGTAACCAACTAGAATATATAGAATAATTTTGAACATAAGACTAATGGCAATCTTAGTAAGTAGTAACAATGTGGACCTCAATGAGTTATTGAAAAGAGTAAAAGCACCACCAGTGTCCTACAAAATGGATCCCACTATCAATAGTGGAATTCATCTAGTGGCAGCCTTTCCTATGTCGGCACAAAATCCAGAATTTGTGTTGGCCTTAGACAACATGTATGACCCTAACACCAAATCAGTAAAGCATGATGATGGAAAGAAGATGCTCATCAAGATTGATGAGGACTTCTTTGATTCAAATTTCAAATGTTCTCCTATAAGTCAATATGTAGATATTGACATGCAATCAAATGTTACTTACTTTGATAATAATTCAGATAAGTGCAGAAGGAATATAAATAATTGGCTAAAAATACCTAGGCCTACAATTTCAAGATGACCTCAGACTCTTCCTTGCCATGACTTCATTCAAGAATTCAATGATATCATTACTCTTCTCAGCAGAGTAATAGGTCTCCCAACTTCTAATACATATCACAAATGGATGTATCGGTACATTCCCATTATCAGGAAAACCAATAAGTAGATTTATTGGAGCAAGCAAATTGCAGATGCTTTGTGTGAGCAGTTGATCAAGGTGCCCACCACCTTGAAATTTTATATGACTTCTTATCTTGTCTATGCAGCCGCCTCGATGAGGCATTTTCCAGGCTTATCTACGAGAGGTGACAAGAGCCAAGTTCTTGTTTACAAGTACTTCACCTAGTTAGCTCTCAAGGAGAGTTTACACCATTTCAGGAGAGTAAATGATGCCTTATTTTCTCATTATATGTTCTTATTTGATAAAGAAATTCAGAATAAGAGAGTCTCAGATGAGGCTTGGAAGGTAGTGAGTGGATATGGTTGCATTTTCCTACAATTTCCTATATTTACATATATTAGGATTAGATGGTTTGATGAGAACCCTTCATGCTTCCAAGGTACCCATCAAATAAGATCATTCTTACGGAAATGGCTCACCAAATGATATCAATTCATTAGCATCAATCTAGAGCTCATATGATAGGTCTTAAGTTCTCCATTACCATAGGGAGATAATCCATCAACTCTATCTACAAGGCCCGTGCCATGGAGGAAGAGATGAGGAGAGTGACCATGCGATTATTCAAGGCCATAAAGTGTTTCAATTATAGGGGCATGAAGAATAAGATCAAGAAGAACTACACTCATATCCATCGGATTGAGGACATATGGATAGATTGTAAAACTAAAGAGGATGTCTGAAGATTGGACTACTATTGTTTGACAGTAGAGAAAATTGAGAATCTTGATCTTGTTGATGTTCCTAAAGATCTTGAAGAGGATGGAGATGTCCTATATCTTGCATATGAGAAAACAAAAGTTGTTGGATTACCTCTGCCTCTCATTCAATGGTCTCAAAAGGAGAATACTTCTATAAGGGACAGGTTCCAAAGGATTCTTGATAATACCAATGCTTGGTTAAATCTACATTGGTGTTCAATTTAAGCCTTTCCAAACTAAATCATTTGAAGAGAATGCTACAAGGCCTAAAGGAAAGAGTTTTGAGTTAAGGACCAAAAATAGACAGGATCCTATGACTCCTAAAGGTCCAAAGTTCAAGTTCACTGTTGGAAAGGGTAAAAGATAAGGTGAGTCTTCAACTCAAGAGAATCAAGATCAAGAAGAGGTTGATGAAAAAGAAGAAGATGATCTTGGAAAGGAAAAAGAAAAAGAAGAAGGAGAATTTGATGAGGAATGATCGCCTGAAATCCCAAGTACCTCTCAGTCTCAAGAGACAAATGAAGGTATCCCTCCTACATCATGTAATATCATAGGTACTACTTCAGTCTCTATTACTGATACCATTCCTTTAGGATCTATTTTGTCATTTTATTCACAAGCTCCTCAAATCCATATTATTCCTTCCACTTCCACTAGTGAATCAACCCTTGACACACCTCATGACAATCTTGATACTATTTTCCTTTCCAATTTTTCTGAGGTTACTTCTTCTATGTTGGAAGATTTTAAAAATTTCATGTCAGAAACCTAAGTTCCTCCACAAGTTTCTACTTTTTAAAATCCACCTGCCATTGTTACCTTAAATTCACCAATTGTTACTACTAGTGTTCAGTCATAGGAGTTGGCTACACAAGTTTTGAGTATTGGAGTAGATGAAGATTCATTATTGCCACCTTGGTTAGTGTCTAACAATCCCAAGAGGAAAATAAAGCTCGTATCTCTCGATAATTTTGATTTTAATCAATTGGTTCTTGTTAAGCCCAAGGGTAAGAAGAAGGCTAAAAATCTATCTAGGGTGAAGGTAGATGAATCAAAGAACAAATATGTAGAGATGGCTATTTAGCCCTCCGAACAAAAATCTTGATATAGTACAACCTACTGATTATGTTATTAGAAGAATTGATTTCGGAAAACAAACACATGAAGGTGCATTTGAGGATTCTCAAACTTATTTCCAGCATCTTGTGGCAATGTTTAATGAAGAGAAGGTGAAGAAAGATAAGTTAAAGAAATAGGTTGATCAGCTCACAGAGGTTTTGATCAAGATTACCAAGTCATCAAAGGTAATTGATCCGGTCACTTCTTCCGTGGATGAGAAAGTTGTTAAACAAGTTGAACAAGTAAATTCTCATAGGAGAACAGTAGGCAAATGGATGGATAGATTGTTGAGCCAGGGAACTCATCTCCTATGTTCAACAATCATTCTTGTAAATAACTTGGAGGAGGTAAGAATTGAAATTGATTAAATTTTCATTTTTTTTTCAAATGAATTGGAAACACATGAGAAGGACTTCGACTCTTGGTTGAAGTTAGAGGATTTACAGTTAGGTGTTCTAGTTGATAATGAAGTGATTTCTTCAAGGGAGATGTACATTAAGCAATGAGAAATACTAGAACATTAGATGAACACACTTGAGGTACCTATCAAATATTTGAGGAAAACACATAAAGAATGTAATGATAAAGGGAAAGACATCATAAAAAATATTTCATCTCTTCCTTGCACTTTCCTCGATAAGAACTAGAAGCCCCTTCATGAGGATGCTATTGTCAAAGAATTTAGTTTGCTGATTGGTGAAGAGGTCGACAAACAAGCTTTCTCATTATCCTCAATTAATAAGTTGATCAATATCCAGGTAAATCTAGATGATCTAGCCTCTCTTCTGAAGAAGTATAAGCAATGCTACATGAGCCTCAAAGATTGTATTACTCAAGTCAAGGTCATCACAAGTCACACTAAAGGACCTAATTAAGAACAGATGAAAGCAAATCTGCAAAAGTTCGAGGAATTCATGAAGCAGGACCAAAATGGAGTGTCTTGTGACACTTAGTAGTTCTCATAGTAGATCCACTTTTGAATAAAACTTTGATACTTGAAGTGTCATTTTGTATTTAATTTTTGCACTTCGGCAATGCAAGAGTCCGAAGTCAATTAGGACCCTTCTTTGAATTAGTCATAGTTTTTCCTATATTTTATCAGTACACGTCTCATATATATATATATATATAAAGTTTCTTATTGTAATTCATATCTATTATCTTTAATATATGTCAAAAACTTGCTGAATTGAAGAGCTAAAAATTGAAACTTTGTGTTACTTTTGTGATTTTGCAAACTTGTTGAAATAAGAAGAAAGCTTTGGCACCCAAACTTTATGTTGGATTAATTGGTGTTTTATGATGAGAGTGTTCTTATGTCATTTTCATTGATAAATTCTTGTATTGATCAAGTAAAGGCGTGTTGAGAGAATATTGTTAAAGTATAGAGGCAATTGTTAATTTGTGAACTTTGTGTATATTTTGACTATTGTTAATAGAATTAGGAATTGGTGAATGTCATATCATCTTGAAGACTTTGTGCTTCATATTAATATTTTAAGGATAAAATTAGTTGAGATGTATCAAGGAAACACTTTGAAGACTTTGTGCTTTATTGTGTTATCTTGGAAAAGGAAAACTGTGATTTGGAGATGTTGAGCTCATTTCATTATTTTTAGAAAAATATCATCAAGAGTTATAGTAAGGAATCAAGATAAAGACTTTGTGCTTTATTATGGTTTTCTTAATTAACACTTTGGGTTACAGAAGAAGTTATTTGAAGAAAGGTTGATAAGAGGGTAGTGATTTGAAGAATTTGAGATTAAGCGCTCTTTCCCATCCCATAGAAGAAATGGAGTACTTTGGGCTTTTATAGAAACTTTGCCTCTTTCCTTATCCATATTTTACTCATTCTTGCATTTTGAGTTAATTTGTAATGTCAAAATTTCAAGAATCATCACCGCTCTATATTGTAAATTCTTTCCTAAAGTAAGAAGAAAAGAATAACATCTATCATAAAAATTAAGATAGGATGATGCACCACCCAGGATTATAATAGAAATTAAAGGTTGTATCTTATTTTAGTAGAGTAAAACATAAAAGTAAAGGGGGAGCCTCCCCTTAGAAGAATAGGAGAGATTAAATCTCATGTCCTATGTTTGAAACTATAATTTTGTAAATTCACCTAGTTTACAAAATTTTTAACCAACAAGGATAATAGGAATTAAATTTCAAAACATCTCTTTTATATCCTTCAGGATGATGCAATATCCACCCTTGCTTCCATTCTTAAAACTCAAATTGAATACAAAAACAAAATAAAATAAGAGAGACTTTTCTCTTCATTTAACATACACATAAAATCATCATATAGAAGAAAACAATCTTGATCCCTTTCAATTGTGTTGACAACTATATATCAAAACTACAACGTTTATTTCATTTATAGCCTGTCAATGCCCTCTTTCCCTCTGCAAAATTTCCCCTCTATACAAATGCTCTGCTTTACACTTTTTCACTACCTATACTTTGAGAATTTCCCACAAAATCACAACCCAACCAAATTTTCCAACGCAGCCAGAGTCTCCATATCTTATCCCTCCTTGTGCAACTCTTTTTGCATTCCCTTCTTTTTTGCTTCTCATCAACACCTCTTCCCTTTCCTCCTCCATTCAATTTACAATATTTTCTTTATGCAATTGAATGTAAATGTAATTGAACCATGAGGTGTGTTTTTTCTCTGACTCATCCATTTGGTTCATAATTATGCATACCCCTAAATGGCCTAGTGCTAGTACAATTATGGGTGGTTGTTTATTCCCTCACATGCATTTCTCCTTCAACTACAAGTGTACTTGTGCTACCAATCAAAGTATTTGCAAAGATCTGCATACCTCCCATCAGATAAAGAGCAATTTTTTTAATGATGCCATTACCAATTGAACTGCAATCTTTTGATTTCTTTCCAGCTAATACAATATTAGTTGATATAGGAAGATGTCTTTTTTTTTTTGAATCTTGGCTTTACCATTGTCAATTCTCTTTCCAAGAAATGTTTTCACAGATGTCTACATGGAGGAAGAAGATAGAACAAGAAAAAAATGAATGATTCATATCTAGAAATTCTTAGTGGAATGAAATTTCTTTCTGTGATTTTCTTAGACTTATCCTCTTTCTAAGGTAGGATGATTCTCAATAAGTAGATAGTCGAGAAGAAAACCAAACAAACCAAAATTCAAAGAAAATAGAGTGCAATTTTTTTGTTTTGGTGGTGCTGATTGCACATTCATTTGTGTGCTCCTCCATTAAAGAAGTGCATGAGAGTATTTTTTAAAGGATTGTAGTAACAACACAATTTAAATAGATGTGGGATATTTTTTAAATTGTATATTAAGGAATGGTTAAGGTGAAGAGAATCAAATTGTAAATGCTAAGAAGATATTTTGAGACCTTACACATAAAAGAATCATATACAACAAATTCATTTTTCATTCAAATTTGTGAGACATGGACCAGTTCTGATACCATGTGATATTTTTCCAAGATCAAGAGGCAATGGAAATAATAAATAAGAGAGACAAAATATATGATAGAAATAAACTGGATTCTATCAAGATGAAAATACTGATCAACTGGATCATCAATCATTACATACAATGAATATGAGCCTGCTTATATAGGCAAGGCTATATGGATATGTGAGCACACAAACATGACATGTGGCTCAATAAGAAACAAGGGTAGGTAGGAAATAGGTGTGGGTAGGTAGGAGAAACAATATAATATTCCACATGAGGTGGATCACCCACTGAATGTGGAGTGTAACAACAAGATCACACCATAAAAGGTGGAAATTCTCCTACACACACTATCCCAATGTGGCACAAACACCCAAGTGTCTCATACCCAAACTACTATGAAATTCATTTCCTAAGTAAACTTAAGTAAGGTGTAATAATATCCATGATGAATAATTATTTACACCAACACCCCCCCTTAAGTGCAACTTATGGGAATGCACTAAAGTCTACAATGCAACTAAGAAATGCAAGATGAGTCCCAACTACGAGGCCATGTTAGGTACCCATGTACAAATGCAAATGCATGAAAACCAATGCAAGGAAATCTCTCACAAAGTGGGGAAAGAGAAAAAAACCCAATGGGAAAAAACCCTCCCCAAAAAGAGAGATGAAAACTAGATACAAAGAACTCTCATAGAAGTATGTGAAGGACAAAACCCCATGTGAGGAAAAAGTCCCCCCCATATGAGAGAAGAAGAATAGAGACTAGGAAGCCCCCCCTCAATCTGGAATCTGCACCAATGATAGAAGCTCAAAGATGAGTGAAGCAACTGCTCCATGAACATCGAACAATATTCCTCCCCTTAGGAAGAAACAAAACCAAAGGTGGATCCAAAAAGTCTCCCCAACCATGAAAGGAAGATGGAGAAACAATACTCATGATGAAAGGAATCTCTGAAAACTGCTCAAGTGTCCCCATGTCGATGCTGAAGGTACCCCCTCCAAAGGTGGTAAACTGTGCCACACTGCTGAAAAAGGCACTCTAAGATCTAGTGGAGATGAATGTAGAACAATGTCCAAAGACTCATATGTCTCCTCAAAAGATAAAGAGACCTCCTCCAAGTGTTGTACAAAAGTATCTACAATCATGTCAACCTCTAAAGATTGATCATGTAGAGAATGCACAAGAGGGTCAGAGTGATCCCTTGCAACAATCAAAGAAGGATCATATTCATCAAAGAGAAGATGAATGTCATCAATGGTGTCTCCCAAATCTGCAATGTAGGAGTCCACAAACAAACCTGCAATGTCTGTCAAGTAGGCATCCCAATCAACTGAAGCTGGAAGATGAGAAATATCTTGCTGCACTGAATCATAAGAAGGCAAAACTGTCGCACTAGCTACATCATCAGGTGCAATAGGTGATGTGCTATCAATAGAAGGAGATGAAATGCAAGGCTCAAGAATGGTGTCACATGTGAGAATTCCCAAGTTCAAATGCCCAAAGTTCTCCTCAAAATCTGAATCATCAACATAGGAAGAATCAACCTCATCAATAGGACCAAAATCTGAAAAAGAGTACAACTGAGATGAATGATCAACCACCCCAGTCGCAATGATTGCTCCACTCTCCAATTCTCTAATGATAACTGAATTAGGTGTGAACTCCACAGTTTTCCTAGTTGCCCCATGCATGATCTGATAGATGGAAAGAAGATTATTTGTCAAGTGGGGTACACACAACAAATCATTGAAGGAGTTATCCCTAATGGAAATAGATCATTTCCCAATCACATCCATGTATGTATGATTGCCCATCAAAATCTGCGGCATGTAGCGAGGCTCAAATGTAGAAAACATAGATTGTGAAGATGCCATATGATGAGAAGCCCCTGAATCTAGAAGCCATCTCCCTGAATCATGACTTGTAGTAGCACAAGGAGCTTGTACCTTTCCTTTATCTATCCCAAAAGAGTGATCCTTTCCTTTATCCTTGGAAGAAGAAGCTGATGTAGACATTCTAGAAGGTAGGTTGATTCTATTATTCTCAAGAAGATTCTTCAACTCATCAATATCCTTCTTATAACAATGATGATCATCATGTCCTGACTTCTTACAATATCCACAAAAAATATTGTCCTTATATGATTTCCTCTTAGGTGAGAATGGTGAATTACCTTGTTGTGGAGAGGAAGATTGTGCTCCATCTTGTTGTGGTTTTGACTTAGGTTGCTTTTGATTCTTGTCTTTTCCTTGATTACTTTGATTCCCTTTGTTAGCCACCAAAACTTGTGACTTTGAAGATTTGAGAATCCCCATTGTGGTCAACTTAGATTGCTCAAGTATCAACATCTCCGTGAATGAATCAAATGAGGGAGAAGTGTATGAGGAACCTTGAGCTAACCTATGGGTGCAAAAGCTAGATACAAAGGTTGCATACTCTGAAGGAAGCTTGTCCAACAATTTATAAACCAATTGAGAATCCTTTTTGTCAATTCCACAATCCTTTAGCTTTTCTCTTAGCTCAGTTGCTTTTGTGACACAATCTTGGATTGTATCAAAATCCTTGGGATCCAAAGTTGTGAGTTCACTATCAAGCTTGTAGCCCTTAATCTCATCAACTTGACCATACAATTTCTTAAAAATATCCCAAGCCTCTTTAATTGTTGTACACTTATCAATGTGAAAAATGAGGTCATCTGATACATACTTTCTAAGAGTTCCAAGTGCCATAGAATTCTTAGTAAGCCATTCAATTTGAGCATTAGGATTAGCCTTAGGATTAGGTGGTGCTGTAATAGTTTCATTTACATAATGAATGAGTCTTTTTTCCATTAGTTTACTCCATGCCTTAATTTTCCATGATGCATAATTATGAGGAGTTAAAAGTGGAAATTTAGGAGAACCCATAGCACCAAAATGAAAAAACACAAGATAGAGAGAGGCACAATCACACAAGACACCCCCCCCAAAATACTCAATCAAGAAATCCCCCAAAATGGTGATTTTGGCACTTTATACTTAGTGCATATACAATGGGCTACTTGCAAAACAAGGCAAAGTGGACTTCTGATTTCAATTTACAACTTCTCAAAATGAGATCTAAGAGACTTCAACAAATACTGCTAGTGATCTAAACTGAGATCCAAGCAAAATGCAAGTACCAAATATGCCAAAAATGACCAAATACTGAAAGTACAATTTCTACTTAAAATTACTACAAACAGATGGTAGATTATGAAATTAGATGAAAAAATATGCACTTTCAAAAAAAATGGCACCTGAAAAGGAGTCCATATGAGCCCAAATGAAGCCTCCAAAGTTGTAAAAATCGGGATTTCACGATTTCTGAAAAACCTGTATCCGAAAATCAAAAAACTTCTGCACCATTGTACAAATCATGATATTCTCCCCCAAAACAAGAAAAAATTGCTCGAAAAAACAAGTCCGGATGAGTGAGATATCGCTATTTGAAAATTGCCTGCAAAATTATAATTTCTGGAAAATTTCCGCCGCAGCATCAAACTTCAAATGCCTCTAGATTTGGCCTCCGAAGTCCGATTTTGAAGAAACAAAAGGCAAAACTGACTTTCTTGGACCTCCTAAATCCAATGGTAACATCAGATTTGATCCATCAAGCTTCAATAATAACCTGCAATAGAAAACTCCAAAATACACAACCCCAAATAAAATCAAATTTCTCTCAATTAGCAAACCAATGACACTCTAATGGCTCTGATACCATGTGACACATGGACCAGTTCTAATACCATGTGATATTTTGCCAAGATCAAGAGGCAATAGAAACCACAAATAAGAGAGACAAAATATATGATAGAAATAAACTGTATTCTATCAAGATGAAAATACTAATCAATTGGATCATCAATCGTTACATACAATGAATATGAGTCTTCTTATATAGGCAAGGCTATATGGATGAGCATACAAACATGACATGTGGCTCAATAAGAAACAAGTGTAGGTAGGAGAAATAATATAATAGTCCACATGAGGTAGATCACCCAATGAATGTGGAGTGTAACAACAAGATCACACCATAAAAGGTGGAAATTCTCCTACACATACTATCCCAATGTGGCACAAACACCCAAGTGTCTCATACCCAAACTACTATGAAATGCGTTTCCTAAGTAAACTTAAGTAAGGTGTAATAATATCCATGATGAATAATTATTTACACCAACAAAATTATTGGACTGGCAAATCAAATCAGATCACATGGTGAAACACTTGAAGATATGAGAGTGCTTAAAAATATTTTAATAATTTTTCCTACAAGGTTTGAATCAATTGGGGTTTCCATAAAAGATACAAAGTGTCTCTCACAATTTTTAGTTAATGAGCTACATGCATCCCTCATTTCTCATGAGCATAGGAAAAGTAGGTCAACAAATTTAACTTTGGAGCATGCTTTAAAGAAACAAGTCTCAATTAGCCATGGTAGAGACAAAGGAAGATCAAATTTAAGAGGCAAAGAAAGAAAATCATATAGCTTGGTGGAAGAACCAACCAATCAAACTTGAGTGAAGGGGGGAATAATAAAATCTCAACTCAAAATCATTCTAAAGGCCAAAGTTATGATAATTCTATAGTTCAATGTCACTATTGCAAGAAATATGGTCATTACTTAAAGGAATATATAAAGAAACAATATGATTCTAGGTAACAAATTGCAAACTTCACCAAAGAAAACCACAACTAGGGTAGCATTTCTTAGCTTGCAACATTACACAAGAAAACCAAACAGATGCATGGTTTTTAGACTTTGGTTGCAATAATCACATGAAATGGAACTTAGAAATGTTTTCTAGTTTGGATGAGAGTGCAAAACCATATGTCACACTGGAGAATGGCAACAATGTTTTAGTTATGTGAGGAAGAAACATCAACATTCTAACAAAAAAGGGGGATAAATTTTTTATTTGTGATGTTTATTTTTGTTCCTATATTAAGAAAAACTTCATGAGTATTAGAAAACTTGTTCAAAAGGGGTTTAGACTATTTTTGAAAATAGAGAATGCACAATTTTAGATAAATCTTTAGTTAACCCACTTATAGAAAATTTCTAAATGAGTAGCATTAGAATATTTCTCTTGAGACTAAAACTAGATTTGAATGTAGCATAAATTTTCAATCATAGACTTCAATGAACTCACAAGAGGATGAAGAGAAAACTATAACAAAGACTCAAGTGATCTTTGATTCATACTTGTTTTAAATATTAAAATTGGTTATAAAATCTAAGATTCTGACACCTAAACTTTGGATGTCTAAACGTATTACATAGGAAAAGAATGGTTAAAGGGTTTACAATAATAGAAAAACTAGATAAATATGTGAAAGTTGCATTCTAGGTAAACAACATAGGGAGTAATTTCCAACAGGAAAGTCAATCAGGGCAAAGACAACATTAGAGATTGCTTAGTTAGATTTTGTGTCGATTGATGCAAACACTCAATTGGTGGAAAGTACTACTTATTGAAATTTATAGATGATTTCAAAAGAAAAACATGGGTCTACTTTCTAAGACATAAGAATGAATCATTTTAGTTCTTTTGTCAATTAAATCTCTTGTTGAGAAGCAAAGTGAGCATTACATTAAATCATTGAGAATGTATATGGCGGTGAATACATTTCAAATAACTATATAGTTTTGCAAAGACCACAAAATCCACAAACAATTTACTACAAGGTATACCCCTCAACAAAATGGGTGGCTAAAAGGAAAAGTATAACAGTAATGAAAATGACAAGAAGAATGTTGTAAAAAAACATTTACCAAATTAATATTGAGCTCAAGTTGTAGCATGTGCAACATAATGGGTGTTATTTTTTTCTAAATTACACTTTCACCATAGTGTGACCATAGTATAGTTTTAAATTGTACTTCCACCATCATTTTTTTAATATACTCTTTAATTTTTTTCTCAAATAATTCCTTTCTTCTACGTTATAAATATATCTCTTCCATATAATCAAATTTTAAAGTATAATATATTTTCTATTTGTAGAAAATATAACTTCTATTGTGCATATAAATTATAGGATCTTTTAAGGTTCCATTGGTTTATATTTGTTACATCATTGTGATATCATTGAAGTATGATCTAAATGACTAATATAGATGCATGTTTCTTGAGAGATAGTATTTAAGATGCATGACCAATCTAGGATTCGCATGCACCTTGAAGTAGGGATAAAATATAACAATGAAATTTGCATACTAAAATGAAACCAATATTTTTTAACATCTTACATATAAATGTATTTAACATATCTATATCACTTATATTTTGATTCACAAATTTTTAACAAGAAATACAATAATATTAACTATATCTATATTTAATATTATAATGTTTAATATAGATCCTTGGAAATAATCTCTCTCTCTCTCTCTCTCTCTCTCTCTCTCTCTCTCTCTCTCTCTCTCTCTCTCTCTCTCTCTTTATATATATATATATATTTAATAATTTGGTCTAACAAATTATTTAAAATAAAATATAATATGTTAATTAATTATTATTTAATATTTTTTTTATATTGCATATAAAGGAAAAACGTTGATACAAAGATGTTAGAAAATGGATACGCAGATTGTTTGAGTAGACCCCTGGTCCAACATTACCAAAACATGCAAATTAGTTACCACGTTTATACATGGGGGAGTATCTATTTTGATCTATAGACTATACTATTAATTACAATTGTGAACTAAAAAAATGGAGTCTTCAGGGCTGCCAGTCAATTATCCTTGAAGGATTTGTTCCTGCGGAGCGTCTATCCATGTGGTCCAACCCCTGGGGCCCTCCATCCAAATGGCTTGTTTTCCGTCAAGAAGTTCTGTGAGCATCTGGATCTGATCTTGAGCAGGGTCTTGTGCTTTGGCCACCTCTACTCCCAGGGTCTCCAGAGCCAGGTCAACATCTTTCTTTCCTTTGATTGTCCTCTTCCATTTGTATCCATTTTCCAGCTTGTGAAGGAACATCCTTGCGTTTCCATCTTTTATGAACTTGAGGAATTTGTTCTTTTCTACATTCATCATTACTAATACCTACAAGAGAATTCGATGAAGGGTGAGTCCACGAAAAGACTCAGTAAGGGCCCTACCTGAGCCCTGAAATTTATATTCATTTCTTAATTTCCAAATGTGCCATAAAATCTCAGAAGTAAGAACATACCAGAAAAGGTTAGTGTCCTTTTTTAGATCTTTAATATATCCGATTATAACATGAAGAATAGTAAATTGAACAGGAATATCAATACCAAACAATAACCATATTTCTTTAGCAATGCTACAATAAAAAAAAATATGCCTAACTGATTCAGGAACCCTGCAAATATTACAAATATCACTGCTGTTATGATCTTTTCTGATTGGTAGCCTATTTAAAATCAAAAGCCATTTAAAACATTTCTCTTTGGGAGCAACATGGCTACTCCAGAGCCTATTAAAAACCTTTTGCCATTGTTTAACTGAAAAGTCTGCAAACCACAGATTGTTAGCATGGGAAATTATTGCTTCATCATATGTTAGGGTCTTATAGATAACACTAGCTTTAATATTATGAACAGAGATGGTATTATTCCATAAAAGATCCTTACAATATTCTATATCATTCTTGCATTTCTTGGGAAAATAAAGTTTCTCACAAGCTTTCTGTAACATATTATAGGTACGTTTATGGGAACTTAGAAGGTTAAATCTAACTCTAAGGGTATCCCAATCCAGCAGCCTATCATCCTTAATAATATCTTTAAAGCAACAGATGCCTTTTGCCACCCATGCTTTGGCAGAGCACCCCTAAGTAAGAGCCAAGGGTTTGGAGGAGTGCAAGAGGTTCCACCAAATGGATCTACCTAACCAGTACCTTCCACGGTTCATTCTCATCAAGAGCCTGGAAAATCCATTTTGCTGCAAGAGCAATTCCTTGGATTCTCAAGTCCTTAAGTCCTAGCCCTCCCAGACTCTTGTCCTTATGACACCACTCCCATTTAACAGAATGCATTTTCTTTTTACCTTTTTCATCAAACCATAGGAAGTTCCTGATGGTTTTCTGTATTTCTAGGATCTGGTAATTAGAGAACATCCATACTGATGAGTAATAAATGTTGTAAGAAGATAGAAATTTTTGGCATACCTGCATTCTCTCGGCGAGTGAGAGATATCTATTATTCCATCTGTTAAGTTTTTTTTCTATCTTGGTTCTAACCCATTGCCACATCTCTTTGAGAGATGGGGAAATGGAAAACGGAATTCCTAGGTACCTGACTATCTTGTTAGGTCCTCCCCATTGGATCCCAAACTGCTGCAACTAGTCTAGAGGCTGCTTCTCCCACCCAAGCATGGTAGATTTGCTTTGTGAAACTTTAGCCCCTGAAATCTCTCCTAGGAATTTGATTTTACCTTCTAGGGCCTCCATATTCTGTTTAGTGATATCTAGAAAGAGTGTTGTGTCATCAACAAATTGTGCATTGATCAATTCCTCCCCATTTGGAAGTTGGATCCCCTAAATTTTAGGGGAGATAGTAGAGTCTCTAAGTATGTAGAACAGGGCATCGGCTGCAATAATGAAGAGAGCAGGGGCTAAGGGGCAACCCTGTCTAATAGACCTACCTAGAGAAATGTTTTGAGACAGGGATCCGTTAACTTCTACCTGAGTTGAAGCGTCTTCATGTAAAACCATAATCTATTTACAGAATTCTGCTGGAAAACCAAAAGATTCTAAAATAGTCAGAATAAAGCCCCATTCTACCCTGTCTTATGCTTTTTTGAAATCTAGGAGAAACATGACTGCGTTGTGTCCTAAAGTCCTCACCCATTCCATGGCCTCTCAGCTGGTAATTAGATTTTCCAATATATATCTTCCTTTGATAAAGCCTGTTTGTGTGGAACAAATGAATTTAGGAAGAATATTCTCCAGTCTGATCACTAGAGTTTTGGCCAATATTTTGTAAGAAATGTTAAGGAGTGTTATCGGTCTCCAGTTTTTGATAAGGGACTTGTCCCCATCCTTAGGAAGTAATTTGTTAATCCCACTGTTAATTTGTTCCCCTAAAGAGCCAGTGTTAAAGGCCTCAGTGTAAAGCTCATGTAGGTCATGACTCACCCAATCCTCATTGGCTTTGTAGAATTCTATCGTCAACCCATCCGGGCCTGGAGATTTGTCATTATTCGGGTTCTTTATGGCAACGTTTACTTCTTGTAGAGTGACAGGCCCTTTTAATTCCTGTGCATCTGCCTCTGAGATCTTAGGAGGAATAATCCTTCTACACCTTTCTCTTGCGTCCCAGGAGTTAGCAAAGTCTTCAGATGAGAAGAGACCTTTATAGAATTGGAAGAATGCCTCCTTGATATCTTCCAAGTCCTTTACTTCTCTTTTTTCTACCCAAATCCTATCAATTTGTTCTCTACACTGTTTTTACTTCAACATATTAAAGAAAAATTTGGATCCTTTATCCCTAAATTGCATCCAATGTGTTCGAGCCTTGATTATGGCCCCTGTGGTCTTAGTCTGTTGATGCTTTCTGAGTCTATCCCTAGCCAAGGCTACCTCATGAATAAGCTCAATACTGCATGGATTGTCTTAAATCTTAGCTTCACACAAGTGGAAGTTTTCAGCTAGACTTTTCTCTTTCCACCTAAAATCCCTTGCTTTCTTTTGCCCTATGGTTTGAAGCAGCACTTGCCAACTATCCACATTCTAGTTCCATCTTTCCACACAAGAGTTCAAAAATCTATTTCTTTTGTTAAACATCTCGACAATCTTAACCACACTCAACACATCTGAATCTAGGAGAAGGCTGGAATTCATAAAGAATATATCCTTTGGAGTTTCTTGGAATTCAGGGTAGTCTCTGAGCCTAACCTGAGAGATGATAGGATGGTGGTGTGAAAGAGTGGTTGGAAAAACTGTCAAAGGATTGCCATTATTGCCTAGGTCAAAAGAGAAATGGTTTTTATTAGCATAGAACCTATCCAGCCTACAAAAGATCCTTTGCTTCCCATTCTGAAAGTTGCACCATGTGTACCAAATTTCAGAGTTATCTTTCTTTTTGCAGAACAGAGGGTCAAATAGTGTTTTTTTGGTTTTTCAATCTTTCCCAGTGAATTTTCTCCATCCCTTTCCACTCCATAGGGATACCTCCATAATTGTCTTCCCGAGTTTCAACCATGTTAAAGTCACCTCCTACAATCCAGGGGATATCTGGCAGTGTGGCGATCCAATCCCATAATGCAATTCTCTCCCTGTAGTCGTTGGGGGCATAAATGAAACAAATTCCAAATCTGATTCCATTATTCTCTAGGGACACCCAGACCGCTCTGTTACATGTTGAGCATCCTTGGTTTACTATACGCTCTTTCCATCTGGGGTTGATAAGTATTCCAACACCTCCTCTACCTGTATCATGATTTAAGGAGACCTTGATAGAATCTTTCCATATAAATTCTAGGTTGACTTCCAGGGAAAAATTTTATAGCCTTGAGTTCTTGAAGCATATTGAAGTCTGCATTCTTATGCTGGTTGACAAACCTTCTAACCATTTGTTTCCTATCTTGAGATTCCAGACCCCTAATATTCTAAGAGATGCACTTCATCTAGACTCATAGTATTGTTTTATTCTCTGGATGCTTTAAACTTGTTAAAGCATCTCGGGAGGTCTTTCTTCTCCTCATTATTCCTTCTGTTAATAGCACCCCTATTTTTGGATCCCAGAGGTCTACCCCTTCTTCTTCTAGGGATTGCCTTGGGATTTTTATTATCCGTTGTCCACTCTCCTTCTTCTCCTAGGAACTCTTCTCCCTAGTCTTCCTGTTCTATTTTAGAATCCTTCTTATTGTTCCCCTGATTGGGGGTCTCTGGGGTCTCAGCACAAGACTCCAAAGCCTTAAAACTATCTGGAAGGTCTAGATTAACACCATCACTAGATAGTGGATTAACTTCACTAGCCTTAGGGTCATCAACAATGACCTCAATCACACAAGAATATTAAAGCTCTATAAACTTCTTAGGGGGGATGACAGAGATCGTATCAGGAGTGGGTTCAGATTGAGAGGGAAGCTCTGCCTCGGTGATGTAAGGAGGATCCTTTGATGGATCCATTTAAAATGAGACATCCATGTTTGCCGAACTTCTGTGAGAAGTTATATTCATCAACCCAGACTGCCCCCCTCCCAAACTTAGCTCACTACTCACACCGTCTCTATCCTTAGGGTTATGAGCTCCAGGGTTATCACCATTAGAGGCTAGGCTAGAGAATTTCATCTCTGGGGGGACCTCAAGGCCATCATCCTCCATAGGAGATGTTAAATTTCTATCCAAATTTATCTTATTAGTCAAATTACTAGGACCATTTCCCTAATTTTTTCCAATGCTAAGTGTTGTGCATTTTTCCTCCTTCTTTTCTTAGGATTTTTCCCCACAATCTGAAACTCATCCTGCGAATTCTTATTTATTTGTTTTAGAGCATTTGAGATCGCAAAATGAGGGGTGAGGGCAACTCTAGAGCTACTAGAGTTGAAGATTTTTCCACCTTCCAGGGATTTAGAATTTTCCTCTTTTAGCAAATTATTGATTTTTTTACTAATGCCATTGAGATTTTCCATGCTCGAGATGCGCATTTCATGAGTAGGTGGCGGGTTGTCGGATTGATTGTGAGGTCTATCCGGGCCCTTAGTTTTATTAATAATCGGGCAATTCCTACGAATATGCCCTTCTTTCCTACAGAGGAAGCACGCGTTCACCCCACCAAGGATTTCAATAGGGCAAACCATGACTTCGGTTTCAAGATTAATATTAACTATTTTGGGGAAATCACACCCAGGATTAAGTGATATCAAAACCCTAGCATCTAAATGTGGAATAAGCGAGGATGAATTATCCACCCGAATAGTTTTCCGCATCCGTTCTAGAATTTGGGGTATGAATTTCCATAATAGCGGAGGCACTTCTTGAATTAGAACCCATCTAGGGCACAAGAGTGCAAGAATATCTTCATTGACTGCTTCCGGTGTCCTTTCTAGGGCACGAAATGTGCATTTTCTGATAGACCAATACTGTTTACTAAGCACTTCTTTCTGCATTTTATGATCTTTAAAGAAGATAACAAACAATCCTTTTTGAATGAGTCTACAGAACGAAACCAAATAACCTAATTTAGTGTTCCATACATTCCTAATCCAATAATCAATGAATTTACGAGCAGGGCATTTATCCAAATCAACAGTAGCAAAGAAAATTGTAGTATCTCTAAGTCTATCCTTTTCCATATTAATTTCTTTACACATTAGGTCATTAGGAGGGATGGAGATAGATTCCCAGGCCGAGTGAGGGTCCTTACCTTCTCCACAGGGGCTGCCATTAGGATTCGTAACAAACCTCACACCTTCGACGACAAAGGGAGAATAAAAGGTAACCGCATCCTTGAAAGCCTTAGGTTTAAATTGGGCATCATTGTTGAGTTTTCCAGCGCCTCCAGAAGAGCCCTCCATTAACTGGAATTAAACGCTCGCACAAGGGAAGGCAAGGTGAAGCGATGACAAAGAGGACGTTGGGAGAGCCGCCTGCACACAAACCAATCAAAGAGCTTACCTACGTGGAAGGCCCACATACATCCCCACGCTAGAGCCTACGACCCTGTAGCCAAAGTCCAAACCCTAGGTCTAGACAAAGTTGCAGAGTGACAAGTCCTCCTCTATTATTTAATATTCATTTTGGTCACGTAATTAATTGCATCACTTGTTTCACATGCTAAACTATTAAATTATTTATTTCCTTTTATTATAAAATAATTCAAGTCCAATATCACATTTAAAGATCATTTTAATTTTTTTTATTTTTCATTCTTGTTTAAAATAAAACTAAAAATAAGAATAAAATAATAGAATGAACTCTTTGGAACTATAAATTATGAATTTTTTTCTAAAATTAAATTAACTAAATAGATAATATTGTTCTTATCTATCCTACATAACTATTGGATTGTTTATTTGTCATGAGGCATAAGTTAGTGGAAAATAATAGAAATAATATTTTGGAAACACAAATTTTCCCATTCTCCTCTAAAATAAAATTAAAAAATTACTATTCTCTCACCTACTCTTCTTAACCATTGGATCACTTGTTTGAGAGGAGCCATAAATTTAATGAAAAAAGATTAACTATCCTATGTAACAATTGGATCACAAGATAGAAAACTCTTTGAAAATTGAAACTATTGATTCACCTTAAAAATAAAACTATATTTCTCTTACCTACCCTTGTTAACTTGGATCACTAGAAGTTTAGTGGAAAATTATAGAAACATTTTTTTGGAAATTTAACTACTTTATGTAACCATTGGTTCACAATATAGGGGACTTTTCAAAAATAAAAATACTATTAATACCTCTCAAAAATAATTTAATAGTTCTCTTATCTACCCTTATTAGACATTGGATCACTTATTTGGCAGGGCCATAAGTTTAGTGGAGAACTATAGAAACAAACTCCTTGGAAATCTCAACTACCTTATTTAACCATTGGATCACGAAATAAGTACTTTAAAAAAAAATGAAACTATTGATTCCCCTAAAAAATAAGGCAATATTTGAAAATTGAAACTATTGATTCCCTTTAAAAATAAGACAATATTTTTCTTACCTACTCTTCTTCAGTTTTAGATCCGTATTTCAAATTATTTTTTTAACCTACCCTTCTTAACAATTGGAGGGTTATTTCAAATCATTTATTTTTTTCACCTGCCTGCTATATACTTTGAGTAATTTCCATTGAACCATACAACTATTTATTTTGCTCCATCTATCAAAATTTTTTTCAAAAACAGAAAAGCGTGTTCAAAATTTTTATGTTGCAGAGCTGAAAAGTTTTCAATAGATGAAGGAAAATATACAGGTAAGTGAATAAACCTTTCAATTTTAGATTTTTTTTTTCCCTTTTCACATCACAATTTTTTACTTTTTATTTTTTTCCCACTACATTTCTTTCGCCTTCAACATTATAATGACATGAGCTTGTATTATAA
This sequence comes from Cryptomeria japonica, assembly GCF_030272615.1. NCBI lineage: Eukaryota > Viridiplantae > Streptophyta > Pinopsida > Cupressales > Cupressaceae > Cryptomeria > Cryptomeria japonica. The sequence goes on along the minus strand of NC_081406.1, from coordinate 51,174,444 downwards.
AATCTACTTGTATTAACTCATAACTTTGTCGGAACAAGGAGAAGATGAAGATGCAGAGAGAACCTCGCTTGGACTACTTGGAACCTACAAGTTTTAGTGTATTATGAAAAGAATCTACAAGTTTTAGTGTATTATGAAAAGTGAATTCTTTTCAAGATTATAAAGGTCATGCTAATAATTATATATGTTCTATTATGTCTGAACATTAGCTTTTGAGTTTGAATACACATCAGGTAATTAAAAAATCATTTTATCTGAATGCAATACTAATTTTACGTTCATGTGCATTCAGATAAAGTGATTTTTCATCTACCTTGTGTGTATTAGATTCAGAAGCTGATGTTCAAGATAGGATAGAGAGCATATATAGTTGTCAAGTGACTTTTGTAATCTTGAAGAGACTTCACTTTTCCTATCAGTAAAATGCATGCTAACATACAGTCAATCCAATCTTCCATGAAAACCTTTTATAGAAAAATATTTACTCAAAGAGATTCATCTTAAATAGTTGTAAGACAGCTCCAACCTGTTTTCTATATGTGTCCAACAAATAAACATTACTCATCGTTCCAGATTTTTAAGAGAGGAAAAGGATAATATTATTTGTAATTACAAGATTAGCCTTTCTAAATATGTAAGAACGGCTGTTCTGGAATGATAAATTTGTATTTTATTGTGAGATTGAAAAGAATCTCATATATTTCAAATAATGGATTATAATTACCACTCGTGATAGAAGAAGTTTATTATAGAAAAAAGAAAGACATGGAAGAGGAAAAAACCTTGGAATTATCGGAGAACAATAATATTACTTGTTGCATAACAGTTGCTAGTGTGTTGTGATCAAAAGATTATTTTATTATGTTAGTTGTAATGAATAATATAAAAAATGTCCCTAATTTGAACATTTCGGTGAATAATTGTGTTTACGTGCAGGTCTGAGTGAAGCGAATATCACTTTTTCTGATTAAAACTAAAAATCCTTTCGAAGCATTTCTGAAAACTTCCATAACCTGCCATGGAGAAACAGATGACATAATGTAACATGAAATTAGTATAAAAAAGGAAACCTAAATTTTAAGGTTTTGTAATACTGAAGCATAAATTATTTATTAGTCAAACAATGTTTTTGAGTAGCTCTTTCAACAATTTCTAGAAGGTTTTGATGCCAAAACTTGTGCTGGTGTTTTGGAGGATGTACTTGGAAGAAGAATGTGATAAGTTTTAATGAATTCTAATGGAAAAATATATATATTTAAATGGACTGGAAAACTCAATTTCACGAGGTGTCCCTTAGTTTTTGATTGCTAAGATATGTCCCCTTTAGTGTTTGATTACTAAGATCAATCTTAGCATAGATTTAAATGTGGATCTCAAGTTCGGGATACTTGCAGAGGTTCATATTATCTAGAACTTTTAGATAAACAACATCCATGTTAGTACAAAGTCAAAATCTCTACTAAATTTTATCACACCAATTAAAATGTGCAACATACAAGTCTATCTGTTAGATCTAGCCTTGGATTAAATCTGATTTAAATTATATGGCCTAAACTTGTCTATCTATTAGATCTAGCACTATTCCATCAACATTTGGCAGGGACTCCAGCAGTAGAACCTATTGAATTACCAGCATCGCAGCTAGCTTCAGATTTCTCATACACAAAATGCATGTAATATTTTATGGCCTTTAATCCAACTAGCTTTAGATGTCTTCAAATGTAGTGCCGGAAATACTCAACCTATCAGCCCTAGCCGCTGAGCATTTGCTTGTAGGGGATTTTGTAGAATGGCGGTTAACCCATGCCAGAACCCTAGACTAAGAACTCTGGCTGCCCAAAAAAATGAAATTATACCATGGAAGGGGATTTGGTTACCACCACAGGTCTAACTGGCATCTTAATAATAAGGTTTAAGATAGTCAATCCTGTAACAAGAACACAAACACATGTTGTAAATGTTACAATGTGTTCGAGAATTCTTCGTTGTTTCAAAGATTTTGAGAGTTTCGTTGCACATTTTGCAATCATTTCATTTCATTCCTTGAGATGACATCTTTTTTTTGGCATTCTATCAAACAATTCAGGTGCGTTGTATTTGATTTCCGATTCATCTGATTGTAAAGTACGAAGTTTTGTAAGATCATTTTTTCTACGATATATATCGGAGAACATCACCTTTTTTGAGAATACTAGCATACATATCTTAAATTTAATAAATCAATATATAATTATATAGTATCTTTTTATTAAAATAAATTATATTATAATATTATCATGGTTAGCATTAGGGTTAAGGTTAGTGTTATGGTTTCGGATTAGGGTTATGATAATGGTTAGGGTTCACATCATGGCTAGTGTTAGCATCAACGTTAGGGTTAGGTTTTGGTTTAAGATTATGGTTAGGGTTGGGGCTATGGTTGCAGTTTAATATTAGGGTTAAAAATTATGTTTAGGGTTTAGATCAAAGGTAGGGTTAGGGTAAGCATAATTAGGGTAAGCATAATTATAGCTAGGGTTAGGGATAGAATTATAACTTGGGGTATTTTTAGGATTAGGATTTGGTTTATGGTTATCATTTGGATCGGAGTTAAGGTTAGTATTATGGTTAGGATTAAGGTTTACATCATTGTTAGGGTTATGGTTAGGGTTAGGGGTTAAGTTTATGGTTATGATAATGGTTAGGGTGTATATCATGGTCAGGATTAGCATTAAGGTTAGGGTTTGGTTTTGGTTTAATATTATGGTTAGGGTTAGGGTTTACGCTTATGGTTAGGATTAAGGTTAGGGTTTAGTGTTAAGGTTAGTTTATGGTTAGGGTATAGTGTTAGGGTTACAATTATGTTTAGGGTTTACATCAAAGCTAGGGTTAGAATTAGGGTTATGGTTCATTTACATTAAGGTTAGGGTTAAATTATTATTAAAGTTCAATTGGGATTAGGGTTTGGGCTAGATTAAGGTTAGGAATAGATTAGGATTAAAGTTCAATTTAGGTTAGGGTTAAGTTTGAGGTAGGATTATTGTTAGGGTTAGAGTTTATGAATATGGTTAAGTTAGCACTATGATTATGGTTAGGGTAAGGATTATGATTAGGGTTATGGTTAGGTTTATTGTTTACATCATGGTTGGGGTTAAGGTTAGGTTTAGGATTATGGTTAGGGTCATAGTTAGGATTATGGATAAGGGTAAGCTTTACATCATAGCTAGGGTTAGGGTCAAGGTTAGTGTTAGGGTTACAATTAGGGTTATTTATAGGATTAGGGTTAAGGTCTAGATCATGCTTAGGGTTAGGGTGGGGACTATGTTTGGGGTTAGGGCTTAAGATTAAGGTTAGGGTTAGAGTTATGGTTTACATTAGAGTTTAAGGTTAGGATTAAGATTATGGATAGGATTTAGTCTTAGGATTAGGGATAGGTTTTGAGTTATGGTTAGGGTTAGGATTATGGTTAGGGTTAGGATTATGGTTAGGATTAGGTTTTAGGGTCAGGGCTAAGGATTATTGTTAGGGTTAATGTTTATGGTTATGGTTATGGTTATGGTTATGGTTAGGTTAGGGTTAAGATCTAGAGTTATGGTTAGGGTTTAGGGTTTAGGGTTTAGGGTTTATGGTTAGGCTTAGGGTTATTGTTATGGTTGGGATTATGGATAGGGTTAGGGTTTAAATCATGGTTAGGGTTAGCGTTAAGGGTTGGTTTAAGAATTAATGTTAGTATTTATATCACGGTTATGGTTAGGGTTTACTTCATGGTTAGGATTAGGATTTAGACCATGGTTAAGATTAGGGTTTACTTCATGGTTAGAATTATGAATCGGGTTAGGGTGTACATCATGGTTAGAATTAGGTTTAGGGTTAATTTTAGGGAAACAACAATCCAACCCTTAGGGATATTAATACCCTTCATCTGTTATTAATACATTTTAATACATGGTTGGTGCATCCTAAGGGTTCTAGAGCCATTCCTTATTATTAGGGTTAGGATTTAGGGTTATGATTAGGTTAGGTTAGGGTTATGTTTCGGGTTATGATTATGGTAATGGTTTAGAGTTGTGGTTAGGACTATGGTAAAGGTTATGGTTTACATCATGGTTTGGGTTAGGGTTAGGGTTAACGTGAATACTATAGCTAGGGCTATGGTTTACATCATGGTTAGGGTTAGGGCTAAGGGTTAGTGTTAGGATTAATGTTAATGTTTACATCATGGTTATGGTTAGGTTTAGGGTTAGCATTAAAATAGGTTTAGGGTTTAAAGATAAAATTTGGTTAGGATTATATAATAAAGCTTGATTTTAAGGTTGAAGTTAAGGTTTAATTAGGGTTATGGTTAGGATAAGGCATGGTGAGGGTAAGGGTTAGTATTAAATTAGGATTAGGATTCAATAAGGGTTAGGGTTAGATTAAGGTTGAAGTTGTAGGTTGGGTCTAATTGTATGGTTAGAGTTAACTTTAGGGTTAGGTTAGGGTTAGAATTCAATTAGAGGGATTTGAGATAAGGGTTAAGGTTATAGTTAATTAGAATTAGGGTCCAATTATGATTAGGGTTTGATTATGGTAAGGGTTAGATTAAGATTAGAGTTTAATTACCATTAGAGTTTAATTATGATTAGGATTAAGGTTATGATAGGATTAAGTTATGGTTAGATTAGGGTTCAATTTGTAGTTAGGGCTTAAATTTAGGGTTAAATTTGAACTTAGGGTTAGGTTATGGTTAGGTTTCAATTATGGTTAGATTAAGGTTGACGTTTAGGATTAGGTTATGGTTTAGGGTTCAATTAGGTCTAGATTAGGAAAATTGTCAAGGTTAGGGTTTGATTATGGTAAGGTTTTAATTATAGTTAGGGTTAGTATAAGATTTAAATTGGGGTTAGAATTAGCTTTACAATTCAATTATATTAGGGATAGAACTAAGTTAGGATTAAAGTTTAATTCGGGTTAGGGTTTGGGATAGAATTCTACTAGGATTAGGGTTTAATAAGTGTTAGGGTTTGGATTAGGCCAGGGTTCAGTTAGGATTCTATTAAGGTTGAAATTGCATTTAGGGTTAGGTAATGATTGGAATTCAATTAGGGTTATATTTAAGTTTAGGGTTCGGTTATGGTTTATGGTTCAATAAAGTCTAAATTAAGGATATTGTCAAGGTTAGGGATTGATTATGGTAAAATTTTAAATATAGTCAGGGTTCATATTAGAGCTCAATTAGGGTTATAATAAGGCTTACGAATCAATAACATTAGGTTTAGGATTCATATTCGATTTCAATTAGGGTAATAATTAGGCTTATGATCGAATCTATTAAATATAAATATATAGATTGAATCTATATAATATAATCATGCTTATGATTTCAATATATAGATTTAGATTGAATTTATATATATTTAGATTGAAATGTTTCTATTTATGCATATTTCATTTTAAATAGGGTAATAATTACGCTTAAAATCTTAATTGATTGTGTCCAAGGGGTTGAGCTTAACTGATTAAAACACTGGGTTCTCACCGTGGAGACCCAAGTTCAATTCCCAATAAGGACATCTAAAGTGGAATTCTAACTTGGGTCAAATCTAATCAAACATAATAATAGGAATTTAAAATATTGTGTTGTTTAACCTGGGGTTGAGCTTAATTGGTTAAAACATTGGGTTCTCACTGTGGAGACCCAAGTTCAATTCCCAATAGGGACATCTAAAGTGGAATTCTAAGTTGTGACTCTTGGCCTCCTATTACCTATCAAAAAAAAAAAAGCTAGAAAATTACTATATTCAAAACATTTTTCTTTTTTTTTTTATCGATAAAAGGCCGAGGCCAAAGAATTTTATTAATTTAAAAAATAGATAGATTTACATTTACACCTCCATTCGGTGTGGGCACCGATAGGAAAGAATGGAGGGAAGAAAACCTCCAGTCTAGCCCAGATCCCTCAAGGATCAGAAAAATTAAGAATGCAATACAAAATGGAGATACAAGATCACAAAGGGAACTTGTCCAGAATAATGAAGATTGTATGTAGAAATCCTGTGTGTAAAGTTGAGCAGCAGATTGCCCATCTCTTGGGGTGATGCTGCTATTTGTGGGCGACAGTTCTTGCTATTCCTGAAACACAGGGTTAAGCATGCTCTACTCCTTATGCTGCACAAAATCTTGAGAAAATCTTTCACCAGAATGTTAGGAAAAGGAAAACCGAACAAGTCAACTTATACAGTATATCAAACCTGCCTGGATGATCACCCTGTTAGGATACACAACTCAAAATATTAGTCTCTAAAAATCTCCAGAAACATAATGCAAGAGTGATTACCCATTGAATAGCATAAACTAAATAAATATTAATGAGGCAAATTCCATAAATATTTCTGCAGAGAGATTGCGGGGAGCTACCATCTTAAAGAAAATGGTTCGAGAGCCTTCAAGGCCCTAATTGAGTGTCATGGGAAAGCTTTAAGTAAATCAAGCATGCCCTTAAGAATTTTGATAGAACCCTTGAAACTTCCACCGACATCAGAATCCTCAAAGTTATCGCCCAAACCAAAGCCATCAGATGTACACACTAACCTCTCACCGAAATGTCTAGTTATACCAAATCCAATTTTAAGAAAATGTAGAATGAATAGTTCGGTGGAGATATTTTCCATAAAGGTTTCTCATAGATTGCATTGAATGCAAAATATTTGACAGAATGCATGAGAGATGGATTTGTTGAAAGGTCTTTAAAAATTTTCAAGCTAATGCAACTAAAGTTGTAAAGCTAGACTTGACAACCTTTGATAGCATCTAAAATTTGAGCTTTGGAACAAGGTATGGCCATCTATCAAAGTCAAGTGGAAAAGAAAATTTATCAGATGTTTTAGTTGCAAAACGTGGAGCCATAGACAAGGCACAATAATTGTTTGAAATAATGGCTAGAGATATCACCACCTTAAATGTAATAGTTACAAGATATGCACAAAATAGATTTGTTGATAAGGCCTCAGAAAGTTCAAAGCAAATTTGATTGGAAATTGTAAAACTAATTTCTATAGCCTTTTCTAGATGTATTCAAAATTTGGAAGCATAGATAAGACACACGAATGATTGAAAAGAAACGATGTGAGCTCGAGATATGCACAACATGGAAGCTTTGGAACAATCCCTGTGATTTGGAAGATTGAGCGATATGCATCAAAAAGGCAAAAGAGAAAACCCGAGGGCACCGCAGAAGGGGTCATTTCAAACCAATGCCCGAACATAAAAAAAAAGAAAAGAAAGAGAATATAGAAAGAAGATTTAATAATTGACTATTATGAATGTTCAATAGTACCCTCATGTTTAATAATACCAGCGATCTTGGTAGAATATGACTTATTTTTCTTTTAAGACGGCTTAAAATTTTAGAGTTCACCAAAGCTTTTAGAAACCTGTAACATAACAGAAATAAATGACTGAGATAAAGCAGAAAGAATAGAAATGACACCAAAACCATAAAACTTGAAGTTAAATAACTTATCTAATCTGGAAGACTGATTAGACTCTAATGAGAGATGCAAATTATTGATCACTTGAATCCGACATGCGAATTTTTCCTCCCATTGGATTTGGCAGAGATTGGTGAGGAGAGTAATGGAACATCTACAGTTTGTTAGCAGAGACCAAATTAATATTTTGAATCATCTGAATAAACCATTGTTATGAATAAATGTCCAACTTAAATAAATATGTCCAACCTCCATTGTAATGCTAGGGTGATCTACCTGCTTTTTGGTAGGTTAAGTGTGACTTATTTTATCTGAAAACAAATAGAATCCCAAAAGTAAAAACATTGAGACCAAAACGTAAAAACCCCAAAATACTTCAGAAAAACAAAACAAAAAAGAGGAATTGCTTGAAGACAATGCAAAGAAAAACTACTCCAGAAATAAAAATGTAAAAGCATTCCTTAACAAAGAAGGATAATTCACCTTGAAGACAATCACAATTACCAACCTCCTTGTGGACGACATTCAGTGTAGTGACCCTTGGCCCAGTTATTTCCAGCTCCAGTCTGGCTTGGGTTTGAGATCCATGAGCACTACTCTAGGCACATATCAGCCTTTGCTTGCTTCATTGTAATACACATTGATTCTCTCCAGCTGCAGATCAAAGTTGCCCTTGTACGACCCCAACATTCATAGCATACTGCTTCCCATAACTTTGTTCCAATTTGGTTACTATACTACCCGCCCTTGATATGCAGTATTTCTCGTCTTTTCACAAAGATCAACTTTTAACCCCTGAGAAGATGGAAAGACTCTTCGAATTCTGCAAATATGGACGAAACCACTACCATTATGGACATGAAAGCACTTCCATTATGGACTCTTAGAATTCTATAGGCTGCGATTGTAACTGCCCTTTCTTTTTTGTTTCATGGATGTGATGACATTGTATAGAACACATGAAGGTGCATTTGAGGATGCTTAAACTTATTTCCAGCATCTTGTGGCAATGTTCAATGAAGAGAAGGTGAAGAAAGATAAGTTAAAGAAATAGGTTGATCAACTCATAGAGGTTTTGATCAAGATTACCAAGTCATCAAAGGTAATTGATCCAGTCACTTCTTTTGTGGATGAGCAGGGTGTTAAAAATTTTGAGCAAGTAAATTCTCATAGGAGAACAGTTGGCGAAGTGATGGATAGATTGTTGAGCCAGGGAACTTATCTCCTATGTTCAACAATCCCTCTTGTAAATAACTTGCAGGAGGTAAGAATTGAAATTGATAAAATTTTGAATTTGTTTTCAAATGAATTGGAAACACATGAGAAGGACTTCGACTCTTGGTTGAAGTTAGAGGATTTCCAATTAGGTGTTCTAGTGGGTAATGAAGTGATTTCTTCAAGGGAGATGTACATTAAGCAACGAGAAATACTAGAACATCAGATGAACACACTTGATGTGCCTATCAAATATTTGAGGAAAGCACATAAAGAATGTAATGATAAAGGGAGAGACATCATAAAAAATATTTCATCTCTTCCTTGCACTTTCCTTGATAAGAACTAGAAGCCCCTTCATGAGGATACTATTGTCAAAGAATTTAGTTTGCTTATTGGTGAAGAGGTCGACAAACAAGCTTTCTCATTATCCACAATTGATAAGTTGATCAATATCCAGGTAAATCTAGATGATCTAGCCTCTCTTCTGAAGAAGTATAAGCAATGCTACATGAGCCTCGAAGATTGTAATAATCGGGTCAAGTTCATCACAAGTCACACTAAAGGACCTGATTAGGAAAAGATGAAAGGAGTTTTGCAAAAGTTCAAGGAATTCATGAAGCAGGACGAAAATGGAGTGTCTTGTGACACTTAGTAGTTTTCATAGTAGATCCATTTTTGAATAAAACTTTGACACTTGAAGTGTCATTTTGTATTTAGTTTTTGCACTTAGGCAATGCATGAGTCTGAAGTCAATTAGGAGACTTCTTTGAATTAGTCATAGTTTTTCCTAGATTTTCTCAGTACACGTCTCATATATATAAAGTTGCTTATTATAATTAATATCTATTATCTTTAATATATGTCAAAACTTTGCTGAAGTGAAGAGCTAAAAAGTGAAACTTTGTGTTCCTTTTGTGATTTTGCAAACTTGATGAAATAAGAATAAAACTTTGGCACCCAAACTTTATGTTGGATTAATTGGTGTTTTATGATGAGAGTGTTCTTATGTCATTTTCATTGATAAATTATTGTATTGATCAAGTAAAGGTGCATTGAGCGAATATTGTTAAAGTATAGAGGCAATTGTTAAGTTGTGAACTTTGTGTCATATTTTGACTATTGTTAATAGAATTAGGAATTGGTGAATGTCATATCATCTTGAAGAATTTGTGATTCATATTGACATTTTAAGGGTAAAATTAGTTGAGATATATTAAGGAAATACTTTGAAGACTTTGTGCTTTATTGTGTTATCTTTGAAAAGGAAAATTGTGATTTGGACATGATGAGGTCATTTCATTTTTTAGAAAAATATCATCAAGAGTTATAGTAAGGAATCAAGATAAAGACTTTGTGCTTTATTATGGTTTTCTTAATTAACACATTGGGTTACAGAAGAATTTATTTGAAGAAAGGTTGATAGGAGGGTAGTGATTTGAAGACTTTGAGATTAAGTGCTCTTTCCCATCCCATAGAAGAAATGGAGGACTTTGGGCCTTTATCGAAACTTTTCTTCTTTCCTTATCTATATTTTACTCATTCTGGCATTTTGAGTTAAATTGTAATATCAAAATTTTAAGAATCATCACTGCTCTATATTGTAAATTCTTTTCTGAAGTAAGAGGAAAAGAATAACATCCATCTTAAAAAGTAAGATAGGATGATGCACCACCCAGGCTTATAATAGAAATTAAAGGTTGTATCTTATTTTAGTAGAATAAAATAAAAATTCAAAGGGGGAGCCTCCCCTTAGAAGAATAGGAGAGATTAAATCTCATGTCTTGTGTTTGAAACTACAATTTTATAAATTCACCTAGTTTACAAAATTTTCAACCAACAAGGATAATAGGAAATAGGATTCAAAACCTCTCTTTTATATCCTTTAGGATGATGCAATATGCACCCTTGGTTCCATTCCTAAAAATCAAATTGAATACAAAAATAAAATAAAATAAGAGAGACTTCTCTCTTCATTTAACATACACATAAAATCACCATATAGAAGAAAAACAATCTTGATCCCTTTTAGTTGTGTTGACAACTATATATAAAAAATGCAACATTTATTTCACTTATAGCCTGTCAATGCCCTCTTTCCCTTTGCAAAATTTCTCCTATATACAAATTTGTTGCTTTACACTTTTTCACTACCTATACTTTAAGAATTTCCCACACAATCACAATCACAACCCAACCAAATTTTCCCACACTGCTCCAGAAATAAAAATGTAAAAAGCATTCTTTAACAGAGAAGGATAATTCACCTTGAAGACAATCAAAATTATCAGCCTCCTTGTGGACGACATTCAGTGTAGTGACCCTTGGCCCAGTTATTTCCAGCTCCAGTTTGGCCTGGGTTTGAGATCCATGAGTACTACTCTAGGCACATATCAGCCTCTGCTTGCTTCATTGTAATACACATTGATTCTCTCCAGCTACCAGATCGAAGTCACCCTTGTATGACCCCGACTTTCATAGCATATCACTTCAAAGAACTTTGCTCCAATTTGGTTACCATACTGCCTGCCCTAGATATGCAGTATTTCTTGTATTTTCACAAAGATAAACTTTTAACCCCTGAGAAGATGGAAAGACTCTTCGAATTCTGCAAATATGGACGAAACCACTACCATTGTGGACATGAAAGCACTTCCATTATGGACTCTTAGAATTCTATAGGCTGCGATTGTAACTACCCTTTCTTTTTTGTTTCACGGATGTGCTGACATTGTATAGAACACATGAACGTGCATTTTAGGATGCTCAAACTTATTTCCAGCATCTTGTGGCAACGTTCAATGAAGAGAAGGTGAAGAAAGATAAGTTAAAGAAATAGGCTGATCAACTCACAGAGGTTTTGATCAAGATTACCAATTCATCAAAACTAATTGATCTAGTCATTTCTTTCGTGGATGAGCATGGTGTTAAAAAAGTTGAACAAGTAAATTCTCACAGGAGAATAGTGGGCGAATGGATGGATAGATTGTTGAGCCAGGGAACTCATCTCCTATGTTCAACAATCCCTCTTGTAAATAACTTGGAGGAGGTAAGAATTGAAATTGATAAAATTTTGAATTTGTTTTCAAATGGATTGGAAACACATGAGAAGGACTTCGACTCTTGGTTGAAGTTAGAGGATTTCCAGTTAGGTGTTCTAGTTGATAATGAAGTGATTTCTTCAAGGGAGATGTACATTAAGAAACGATAAATACTAGAACATCAGATGAACACACTTGATGTGCCTAACAAATATATGAGGAAAGCACAAAAACAATGTAATGATAAAGGGAAAGACATCATAAAAAATATTTCATCTCTTCCTTGAACTTTCCTTGATGAGAACTAGAAGCCCCTTCATGAGGATGCTATTGTCAAAGAATTTAGTTTGCTTATTTGTGAAGAGGTCGACAAACAAGCTTTCTCATTATCCACAATTGATAAGTTGATCAATATCTAGGTAAATCTAGATGATCTAGCCTCTCTTCTGAAAAAGTATAAGCAATGCTACATGAGCCTCGAAGATTGTATTACTTAGGTAAAGGTCATCACAAGTCACACTAAAGGACCTCATTAGGAACAAATGAAAGAGGTTCTGCAAAAGTTCAAGGAATTCATGAAGCAAGAGAAAAATGGATTGTCTTGTGACACTTAGTAGTTTTCAAAGTAGATCCATTTTTGAATAAAACTTTGACACTTGAAGTGTCATTTTGTATTTAGTTTTTGCACTTTGGCAATCCATGAGTCCGTATTAAATTAGGACACTTCTTTGAATTAGTCATAGTTTTTCCTAGCTTTTCACAGTACATGTCTCATATATATATATATATATATATATATATATATAAAGTTGCTTATTATAATTTATATCTATTGTATTTAATATACGTCAAAACTTTGCTGAAGTGAAGAGCTAAAAAGTGAAACTTTGTGTTCCTTTTGTGATTTTGCAAACTTGATGAAATAAGAACAAAGATTTGGCACCCAAACTTTATGTTGGATTAATTGGTGTTTTATGGTGAGAGTGTTCTTATGTCATTTTTATTGATAAATTATTGTATTGATCAAGTAAAGGTACATTGAGGGATTATTGTTAAAGTATAGAGGCAATTGTTAATTTGTGAACTTTGTGTCATATTTTGACTATTGTTAATAGAATTTAGAATTGGTGAATGCCATATCATCTTGAAGACTTTGTGCTTCATATTGATATTTTAAGGATAAAATTAGTTGAGATATATTAAGGAAACACTTTGAAGACTTTGTGCTTTATTGTGTTATCTTGGAAAAGGAAAATTGTGATTTGGAGACCTTGAGCTCATTTCATTTTTTAGAAAAATATCATTAAGAGTTATAGTAAGGAATCAAGATAAAGACTTTGTTCTTTATTATGGTTTTCTTAATTAACACGTTGGGTTATAGAAGAAGTTATTTGAAGAAAGGTTGATAGGAGGGTAGTGATTTGAAGACTTTGAGATTAAGCGCTCTTTCCCATCCCATAGAAGAAATGAAGGACTTTGGGCCTTTATATAAACTTTTCTTCTTTCCTTATCTATATTTAACCCATTCTTGCATTTTGAGTTAATTTGTAATATAAAATTTTTAAGAATCATCACTACTCTATATTGTAAATTCTTTCCTTAATTAAGAGGAAAAGAATAACATCTATCTTAAAAAGTAAGATAGGATGATGTACCACCCAGGCTTATAATAGAAATTAAAGGTTGTATCTTATTTTTGTAGAGTAAAATAGAAAGTGAAAGGGGGAGCATCCCCTTGAAGAATAGGAGAGATTAAATCTCATGTCTTGTGTTTGAAACTACAATTTTATAAATTCACCTAGTTTACAAAATTTTCAACCAACAAGGATAATAGGAAATAGGGTTCAAAACCTCTCTTTTATATCCTTCAAGATGATGCAATATGCACCCTTGGTTCCATTCTTAAAAATCAAATTGAATACAATAACAAAATAAAATAAGAGACTTCTCTCTTCATTTAACATACAAATAAAATCACCATTTAGAAGAAAACAATCTTGATCCCTTTCAGTTGTGTTGACAACTATATATAAAAAATGCAACATTTATTTCATTTATAGCTTGTCAATGCCCTCTTTCCCTTTGCGAAATTTCCCCTCTATAAAAATTTGCTGCTTTACACTTTTTCACTACCTATACTTTATGAATTTCTCACACAATCACAACCCAACCAAATTTTCCAGTGCAACAAGAGTCTCTGTTTCTTATCCCTCCTTGTGCAACTCTTTCTTTTTTTCTTCTCATCAACGCCTCTTCCCTTTCCTCCTCCATTCAATTTACAATCTTTTCTTTATGTAGTTGAATGGAAATGTAATTGAACCATGAGGTGTGTATTTTCTCTAAGTCGTCCATTTGGTTCATAATTATGCATACCCCTAAATGCCCTAGTGCCAGTACGATGATGGGTGGTTGTTTGTTCCCTCACATGCATTTCTCCTTCAACTAAAAGTGTACTTCTGCTACCAGTCAAAGTCTTTGCAAAGATCTGCATACCTCCCATGAGATAAAGAACATTTTCTTTTTAATGATGCCATTACCAATTGAACTACAATCTTTTGATTTCTTTCCAGCTAATAAAATATTAGTTGATCTAGGAATATGCCTTATTTGTTTTGAATCTTGGCTTTACCATTGTCAATTATCTTTCGAAGATATGTTTTCATAGATGTCTACATGGAGGAAGAAGATAGAATGGGAAAACAATGAATGATTCATAGCTAGAAATACTTAGTGGAATTAAATTTCTTTATGTGATTTTCTTAGAGTTATCCTCTTTCTGAGGTAGGATAATTCCCTATAATTAGAGATGCCAGAAGAAAAAAAAATAAAAAATTCAAAGAAAACAAAGTGGCTTTTTTTGTTTGTTTTGGTGGTGCTGATTGCACATTAATTTGTGTGCTCCTCCATTGAAGAAGTGCATGAGAGTATTTTTTAAAGGTTTGTAGTAACAACACAATTTAAATAGATATGGGATATTTTTTAAATTATATATAAAGGAATGGTTAAGATGAAGAGAATCAAATTGTAACTGCTAAGAAGAGATTATGAGACCTTACACATAAAAGAATCAAATACAACAAATTCATTCTTCATTCAAATAATTGGACTGGCAAATCAAATCAGATCACATAGTGAAACACTTGAAGATATGAGAGTGCTTAAAAATATTTTAATAATTTTTCCAACAAGGTTTAAATCAATTGGGGTTTCCATAAAAGATACAAAGAGTCTCTCACAATTTTTAGTTAATGAGCTACATGCATTCCTCATTTCTCATGAGCATAGGAAAAGTAGATCAACAGATTTAACTTTGGAGCATACTTTAAAGAAACAAGTCTCAATTAGCCATGGTAGAGACAAAGGAAGGTCAAATTTAAGAGGTAGAGACAAACAATCATATAGCTCGGTGGAAGAACCAACCAATCAAACTTGAGTGAAGGGGGGAATAATAAAATCTCAACTCAAAATCAATCTAAAGGCCAAAGTTACAATAAGTCGACAGTTCAATGTCACTATTGCAAGAAATGTGGTTATTACTTAAAGGAATATATAAAGAAACAATATAATTCTAGGTAACAAATTGCAAACTTCACCAAAGAAAACCACAAATGGGGTAGTATTTCTTAGCTTGCAACATTACACAAGAAAACCAAACAGATGCATGGTTTTTAGAATTTGGTTGCAGTAATCACATGAAATGGAACTCAGAAATGTTTTCTAGTTTGGATGAGAGTGCAAAACCATATGTCACACTGGAGAATGGCAACAATGTTTTAGTTATGTGAGGAAGAAACATCAACATTCTAACAAAAAAGGGGGATAAATTTTTTATTTGTGATGTTTATTTTTGTTCCTATATTAAGAAAAACTTCATGAGTATTAGAAAACTTGTTCAAAAGGGGTATAGACTATTTTTGAAAATAGAGAATGCACAATTTTAGATAAATCTTAAGTTAACCCACTTATAGAAAATTTCTAAATGAGTAGCATTATAATATTTCTCTTGAGACTAAAACTAGATTTGAATGTAGAATAAATTTTGAATCACAGACTTCAATGAACTCACAAGAGGACGAAGAGAAAACTACAACAAAGACTCAAGTGATCTTTGATTCATACTTGTTTTAAAAATTAAAATTGGTTATAAAATCTAAGATTCTGACATCTAAGAGAAAACATTAGAGATTACTTAGTTAGATTTTGTGTCGATTGATGCAAACACTTAATTGGTGGAAAGTACTACTTATTGAAATTTATAGATGATTTCAAAAGAAAAAAACATGGCTCTACTTTCTAAGACATAAGAATGAATCATTTGAGTTCTTATGTCAATTAAATCTCTTGTTGAGAAGCAAAGTCAGCATTATATTAAATCATTGAGAATGTATATGGTGGTGAATACATTTCAAATAACTATATAGTTTTGCAAAGACCACAAAATCCACAATTTACTACAAGGTACACCCCTTAACAAAATGGGTGGCTAAAAGGAAAAGTATAACAATAATGAAAATGACAAGGAGAATGTTGTAAACAAACATTTACCAAATGAATATTGAGCTCAATCTGTACCATGTGCAACATAATGGGTGTTATTTTTTTCTAAATTACACTTTCACCATAGTGTGCCTATAGTATAGTTTTAAATTGTACCTCCATCATCATTTTTTTAAGATACTCTTTAATTTTTTTTCTCAAATAATTCCTTTCTTCTACGTTATAAATATAGCTCTTCCATATAATCATTTTTTTTAGGATAATATGTTTTCTATTTGTAGAAAATATAACTTCCATTGTGCATATAAATTATAGGGTCTTTTAAGGTTCCATTGGTTTATATTTGTTATCTCATTGTGATATCATTGAAGTATGATCTAAATGACTAATATACATGCATGTTTCTTGAGAGCTAGAATTTTAAGACATATGACCAATCTAGGATTCACATGCACCTTGAAGTAGGGATAAAATGTAACAATGAAATTTGCATAGTCATAACATGTTGAGTTCAAATTTTTTCCTTAATATATGAATATATCAAGATAAATGACATCTAAATTATTCAATATGTTTATCTAACTTTTGTACTAAATCTAATATTAAAATGAAACCATTATTTTTTAACATCTTACATATAAATGTATTTTACATATCTATATCACTTATATTTTGATTCACAAATTATTTAACAAGAAATACAATAATATACACTATATCTATAACAAAATAAAATATGTTAAAATAAAATATAATATGTTAATTAATTATTATTTAATATTCAATTTTGGTCATGAATTAATTGCACCACTTGTTTCACATGCTAAACTATAAAATTATTTATTTCCTTTTATTATAAAATAATTCAAGTCCAATATCACATTTAAAGATCACTTTAATTTTTTTTATTTTTCATTCTTATTTAAAATAAAACTAAAAATAAAACTAAAATAATAGAATGAACTCTTTGGAACTATAAATTATGAATTTTTTTCTAAAATTAAATTTAAAAAATAGATAATATTGTTCTTATCTATCCTACATAACTATTGGATTGTTTATTTGTCACGAGGCATAAGTTAGTGGAAAATAATAGAAATAATATTTTGAAAACACAGATTTTCCCATTCCCCTCTAAAATAAAATTAAAAAATTATTATTCTCTCACCTACTCTTCTTAACCATTGGATCACTTGTTTGAGAGGAGCCATAAATTTAATGAAAAAAGATTAACTATCCTATGTAACAATTGGATCACAAGATAGAAAACTCTTTGAAAATTGAAACTATTGATTCACCTTAAAAATAAAACTATATTTCTCTTACCTACCCTTGTTAACTTGGATCACTAGAAGTTTAGTGGAAAATTATAGCAACATTTTTTTGGAAATTTAACTACTTTATGTAACCATTGGTTCACAATATAGGGGACTTTTCAAAAATATAAACTATTAATACGTCTCAAAAAAAATTTAATAGTTCTCTTATCTACCCTTATTAGACATTGGATCACTTATTTGGCAGGGCCATAAGTTTAGTGGAGAACTATAGAAACAAACTCCTTGGAAATCTCAACTACCTTATTTAACCATTGGATCACGAAATAAGTACTTTTAAAAAAATTGAAAGTATTAATTCCCCTAAAAAATAAGGCAATATTTGAAAATTGAAACTATCGATTCCCTTTAAAAATAAGACAATATTTTTCTTACCTACTCTTCTTCAGTATTAGACCCCTATTTCAAAATATATTTTTTTACCTACCCTTCTTAACTATTGGAGGGCTATTTCAAATCATTTATTTTTTTCACCTGCCTGCTATATACTTTGAGTAATTTCCATTGAACCATACAACTATTTATTTTGCTCCGTCTACTTGTATTAACTCATAACTTTGTCCAGGAAAAAGGAGAAGATGAAGATGCAGAGAGAACCTAGCTTGGACTACTTGGAAACTACAAGTTTTATTGTATTATGAAAAGTGAATTCTTTTCAAGATTATAAAGGTCATGCTAATAATTATATATGTTCTATTATGTTTGAACATTAGCTTCTGAGTTTGAATACACATCAGGTAATTAAAAAATCATTTTATCTGAATGCACAATACTAATTTTAGGTTCATGTGCATTCAGATAAAGTGATTTTTCACCTACCTTGTGTGCATTAGATTCAGAAGCTGATGTTCAAGACAGGATAGAGAGCATATATAGTTGTCAAGTGACTTTTGTAATCTTGAAGAGACTTCACTTTTCCTATCAGTAAAATGCATGCCAACCTACCGTCAATCCAATCTTCCATGAAAACATTTTATAGAAAAATATTTACTCAAAGAGCTTCATCTTAAATAGTTGTAAGACAGCTCCAGCCTGTTTTTTATATGTGTCCAACAAATAAACATTACTCATCGTTCCATATTTTTAAGAGAGGAAAAGGATAATATTATTTGTAATTACAAGATTAGCCTTTCTAAATATGTAAGAACTGTTGTTCTGAACGATAAATTTGTATTTTATTGTGAGATTGAAAAAAATCTCATAGATTTCAAATAATGAATTATAATTACCACTCGTGATAGAAGAAATTTATTATAGAAAAAAGGAAGACATGGAAGAGGAAAAAACCTTAGAATTATTGGAGAACAATAATATAAAAAATGTCCATATTTTATTAGGCTGGCTGTAATGAATTAGTTTTATTCTATAAAGAGTTTAAAACTTTTATTTAAGAAGATAAATATGTTATTTTCCTAAAATCAAAAGCTTATTTTACTAAGATAGTTTAAAAAAATATTGATCAAGAAAGTTTATCAGTTTTTTCACAGATCAATAAAAGCATTCATCAATTGATAAAGCTTTCTAAGAAAGGAGAACAAAGCAAACCCAAAAAGATTTGAGACGATTGTTTCAGTTAACAACTAAACAAATTTATCACATATTGATATGAAAAAAACTACCTCGACTTATAAATAGATTTAAATCTATATATTTCTCTACACCCGCTGACAATACAACGTTGCGTTGCGAGTCCCGACCATTAATAATATAAAAAATGTCCGTAATTTGAATATTTCGGTGAATAATTTTGTTTACGTGCAGGTCTGAGTGAGGCGAATATCACTTTTTCTGATTAAAACTAAAAATCCTTTCGAAGCATTTCTGAAAACTTCCATAACCTGCCATGGAGAAACATATGACATAATGTAACATGAAACTAGTATAAAAAAGGAAACCTAAATTTTAAGGTTTTGTAATACTGAAGCATTAATTATTTATTAGTCAAACAATGTTTTCGAGTAGCTCTTTCAACAATTGCTAGAAGGTTTTGATGCCAAAACTTGTGCTGGTGTTTTGGAGGATGTACTTGGAAGAAGAATGTGTAAGTTTTAATGAATTCTAATGGAAAAATATATATATTTAAATGGACTGGAAAACTCAATTTCACGAGGGTGTCCCTTAGTTTTTGATTGCTAAGATCTGTCCCCTTTAGTTTTTGATTACTAAGATCAATCTTAGCATAGATTTAAATGTGGATATCAAGTTCGGGATACTTGCCGAGGTTCATATTATCTAGAACTTTTAGATAAACAACATCCATGTTACTACAAAGTCACGATCTCTACTAAATTTTATACAAATACAAAGTCACAATTTGTACTAAATTTTATCACACCAATTAAAATGTGCAACATACATGTTTAGCATTAGCCTTGGATTAAATCTGATTTAAATTATATGCACTAAACTTGTCTATCTGTTAGAGCTAGCACTATTCCATCAACATTTGGCAGGGACTCCAGCAGTAGAACCTATTGAATTACCAGCATCGGAGGTAGCTTCAGATGTCTCATACACAAAATGCATGTAATATTTATGGCCTTTAATCCAACTAGCTTCAGATGTCTTAAAATGTAGTGCCGGAAATACTCAACCTATCAGCCCTAGCCGCTGCGCATTTGCTTGTAAGGGATTTTGTAGAATGGTGGTTAACCCATACCAGAACCCTAGACTAAGAACTCTGGCTGCCCAGAAAAATGAAATTATACCATGGAAGGGGATTTGGTTACCACCACAGGTCTAACTGGCATCTTAATAATAAGGTTTAAGATAGCCAGTCCAGTAACAAGAACACAAACACATGTTGCAAATGTTACAATGTGTTCGAGAATTCTTCGTTGTTTCAAAGATTTTGAGAGTTTCGTTGCACATTCTGCAATCATTTCATTTCATTCCTTGAGATGACATCTTTTTTTTGGCATTCTGTCAAACAATTCAGGTGCGTTGTATTTGATTTCCGATTCATTTGATTGTAAAGTACGAAGTGTTATGGTTTCCTATTCATCTGATTGTAAATTATATTATAATATTATAATATTATCATGGTTAGCATTAGGGTTAAGGTTAGTGTTATGGTTTCGGGTTAGGGTTATGATAATGGTTAGGGTTCACATCATGGCTAGGGTTAGCATCAACGTTAGGGTTAGGTTTTGGTTTAAGATTATGGTTAGGGTTGGGGCTATGGTTGCAGTTTAATATTAGGGTTAAATTTAGGGTTAGGGATAGAATTATAACTTGGGGTATTTTTAGGATTAGGATTTGGTTTATGGTTATCTTTTGGATCTGAGTTAAGGTTAGTATTATAGTTAGGATTAAGGTTTACATCATTGTTAGGGTTATGGTTAGCGTTAGGGGTTAAGTTTATGGTTATGATAATGGTTAGGGTGTATATCATGGTCAAGGTTAGCATTAAGGTTAGGGTTAGGTTTTGGTTTAATATTATGGATAGGGTTAGGGTATACGCTTATGGTTAGGATTAAGGTTAGGGTTTAGTGTTAAGGTTAGTTTATGGTTAGGGTATAGTGTTAGGGTTACAATTATGTTTAGGGTTTACATCAAAGTTAGGGTTAGAATTAGGGTTATGGGTTCACTTACATTAAGGTTAGGGTTAAATTACTATTAAAGTTCAATTGGGATTAGGGTTTGGGCTAGATTAAGGTTAGGAATAGATTAGGATTAAAGTTCAATTTAGGTTAGGGTTAAGTTTGAGGTAGGATTATTGTTAGGGTTAGAGTTTATGAATATGGTTAAGTTAGCGCTATGATTATGGTTAGGGTAAGGATTATGATTAGGGTTATGGTTAGGTTTATTCTTTACATCATGGTTGGGGTTAAGGTTAGGTTTAGGATTATGGTTTGGGTCATAGTTAGGATTATGGATAACGGTAAGCTTTACATCATAGCTGGGGTTAGGGTCAAGGTTAGTGTTAGGGTTACAGTTAGGGTTAGGTATAGGATTAGGGGTAAGGTCTAGATCATGCTTAGGGTTAGGGCAAGGACTATGTTTGGGGTTAGGGCTTAAGATTACGGTTAGGGTTAGAGTTATGGTTTACATTAGGGTTTAAGGTTAGGATTAAGATTGTGGATAGGATTTAGTCTTAGGATTACGGATATGTTTTGAGTTATGGTTAGGGTTAGGATTATGGTTAGGATTAGGTTTTAGGGTCAGGGCTAAGGATTATTGTTAGGGTTAATGTTTATGGTTATGGTTATGGTTAGGTTAGGGTTAAGATCTAGAGTTATGGTTAGGATTATAGTTAGGGTTATGGTTTACATTATGGTTGGTGTTGGAGTTAGAAATAGGTTTATGGTTAGGCTTAGTTGTTATGGTTGGGATTATGGATAGGGTTAGGGTTTAAATCATGGTTAGGGTTAGCATTAAGGGTTGGTGTTAGAATTAATGTTAGTATTTATATCATGGTTATGGTTAGGGTTAGGATTTGCATCATGATTAGGGTTAGGGTTATTGCTTGGGTTAGGGTTTAGGGTTTGATTTATAGTTAGGTTTAGGGTTATAATTATGGTTATGGTTATGGTTAGGATTAGGATTTAGATCATGGTTAAGATTAGGGTTTACATCATGGTTAGAATTATGAATAGGGTTAGGGTGTACATCATGGTTAGGATTAGGTTTAGGGTTAATTTTAGGGAAACAACAATCCAACCCTTAGGGATATTAATACCCTTCGTCTATTATTAATACATTTTAATAGATGGTTGGTGCATCCTAAGGGTTCTAGAGCCATTCCTTATTATTAGGGTTAGGATTTAGGGTTATGATTAGGTTAGGTTAGGGTTATGTTTCGGGTTATGATTATGGTAATGGTTTAGAGTTGTGGTTAGGACTATGGTAAAGGTTATGGTTTACATCATGGTTTGGGTTAGGGTTAGGGTTAACGTGAGTACTATAGCTAGGCCTATGGTTTACATCAAGGTTAGGGTTAGGGCTAAGGGTTAATGTTAGGATTAATGTTAATGTTTACATCATGGTTATGGTTAGGTTTAGGGTTAGCATTCAAATAGGGTTAGGGTTCAAAGATAAATTTTGGTTTGAGAGTTAGGATTATATAATAAAGCTTGATTTTAAGGTTGAAGTTATGGTTTAATTAGGGTTATGGTTAGGATAAGGCATGGTGAGGGTAAGGGTTAGTATTAAATTAGGATTAGGATTCAATAAGGGTTAGGGTTAGATTAAGGTTGAAGTTGTAGGTTGGGTCAATTTGTATGGTTAGAGTTAACTTTAGGGTTAGGTTAGGGTTAGAATTCAATTAGAGGGATTTGAGATAAGGGTTAAGGTTATAGTTAATTAGAATTAGGGTTCAATTATGATTAGGGTTTGATTACGGTAAGGGTTAGATTAAGATTAGAGTTTAATTACCATTATTGTTTAATTATGATTATGGTTTAGGGTTCAATCAGGTCTAGATTAAGAAAATTATCAAGGTTAGGGTTTGATTATGGTAAGGTTTTAATTATAGTTAGGGTTAGTATAAGATTTCAATTAGGGTTAGAATTAGCTTTACAATTCAACTACATTAGGGATACTGTTGGCGTATGCACACTCCAATGAGACATTGTAGGTGATTGAAGGTTTTGTCATTGGTGGCAACCTTACAATCCTATGACATCGGCAAGACATTCCACCAGCACTAGCAAGATCAGACTCTACACCGGCACTCAGTCCTATGGCACCGGCACCGACACTGGCAATGAAAGAAAGCATATCGACACAGAGGCCAATAGGATTTTTGTTGTAATATATTTTGTTTATTATTGTAAAATCTTTATAAGCTGACTTGGCAACATTGTAAAATGACTCATATACATAAGAGATCAATGTAGAATATTTTTATGAAGGAAGGTAGAATTTAATTAGGCTAAATAAGGCAGACCTATCATGCGAATTATAGGTTAAGGGTTTATGTAAGAAGTAGAGCAGACACCGGTACTGGATCTAGCATTATAGATGCTATTCCGAAGCAGTACAAGACACTGGATTTATATAATCCATTTTGTAAGTCAGTGAGACTTCTATTTTGAGTAGTGTGCTCTAAGCACTTGGCCTTCCTACATGTGCAGGCCCCTCTTGTAGCAGTAATATTCTCTTATTGGCTAGTAAGTGAATATTGTGGGTCACAAATCCCACCGAGGTTTCCTCATTAAATCTTTGTGTTATGGTGTGTTTTTCATGTGGTTGCTTTTATCTCTGTTTATTGCATTACTTCTTGTTTACCAGTACACTGTTCTAATATGTTCTACATGTTTAAAGTTAAGAAATTTAATCTACCGATTAGATACTGATTCATACCCCCCTCTTAGTATCTGTGGGAATCCTAACAATTGGTATTAGAGGTTGGTCCTCTATTTTTTAGAAGCCTAACAGCTTGAGGAAGATCTTAACACCGGTAGAGATGGAAAATCTGATGAAGCAACTAGAAGCAGCTCTCTGATACAGAAAAATTGAAAAATATCAAACTTTAAGATAATCTAAAGGTAGCTCAGGAAATTATTCAAGCACTTCAAGAGAATTTTACCATTGCAAGAAATAAGAGAAGAGAATTAGGTGAAAAAATGCAAAATGAGAATGATGAAAAAGAAACTCTTAATGATATGATAAACAAGCTAAAGCTAGAGAACATAACAACAAGGAATGAGATGCAAGATATGACCATGAGATTCTGTAAGGAAATTGAAGATAGGAAGAGGGATGAAGAAGATTTGACCAAAAGACTAAGTGATGCAGCAAATGAGAACACAAGACTTAGCTATGAAAATGATTTGTTGAAGATAGATCTGATGCATACATAGAATGACTCCAATGAACTGATGAGGCAAAAAGAGATCTTAGAAAGAGAACCAGATATTGCAAATCAACACAAAGAAAAATTCAAGAAAAGCTCAGAAGAACTTCGTGACTTGTTGAAGATTCAGAAACCTAATGGTGACACTTGTGGAATTGGCTTTGAGGTAGGAGAAAGCTCCAGTACTGTAAACACACAGGATCATAGCAAACCTATAAGACAACCTACTACTTACAAATTTAATGGAAAATGCTTTAACTGTAATAAGTAAGGTCATAGAGAAAATCAATGTAAATCTAGAAATTATCAAAATATCAACACACCCACTGATCAATGTTCAAAATGCAACAAAGTTGGTCATAACTCTGAAAATTGCAGAATGAATGTGAGATGTTATGTTTGTGGAAGATTTGGACACCTATCTAATCAATGTAGAACACAAACCAGCATAGGTTATGGGAAAACTATTCAGAAGAATAATGTGACTTGCTATGCATGTAACAAGATTGGGCATATTGCAAAATTTTGCAGAAGTAAAGGATCACTAGCAGAGAACAAAAGTTCTAGTTTGAAAGGAAAAGAAAAGGTTGAAGAGGTTAAGCAAGAATTCTCAAAACAATAGATTAGAAGTCAGACCTAAATAATGTTGGAAATAATCCTCCACCGGTAGAACCAATCAACACTCCACCGGCAGGAAGCTCTTCATCATATTGAAGAAAGTTTCTTTGAGGGTTTCGCAATCAAATGAGACATATGCTATTATTCCCTCGATTGATGATGAGAAGTTAAAAAAAATAAAAAATTCCTATACCGGCAGACAAAGTTAAGTGATTACTTAACCGACATGCATTAAATGTGGTAGATGACAAATTGACATTATAAATTTGTGATTTTGGCTCCATTTCACTTCACCGAGCATTCAAACATTCGAAGAGCACAAAATCTCCATAGCTAAGGCAATTCGAGAAAAGCCCTTCAGCAATCAATCTTTCCTAAGGTAGAAAAAAGGTATTTATAATCATGGCATCCTCCTCTGCACCTGAATTCATAGCAAACCCTACTGTAGTCGAGGTAATGAAACACCCTAGGCCCGTATTTCAGCTAGTTCCCAAGATAGCTAAAAAGGATGACAATGTTGGTGCATTCTCCCAAATTCCCAAAGGAGTTGTTTTTGTAGAAGATCCTAGAATTTACATCCATTGCCACATAGAAGAATTAGGAGATGAAGAAATCAAAAACATGTACAAATCTATTATTTGTGATGATTCCGGTAAAGTAAAACCTGAACACCAAATTATTGAAACCCTGGGATTCACAGAAACTCTCAACATTCCGGATTTCCCCAAGGAAGTTATAAGGATAGTGTTAAGTAGAGTACATGGTGCATTCTTTTGGTTAGATTCTATTCACAAAATTACCAAGGAAGCTGTGAAAGCTGTAACAGGGTTACCCTCCACCGGTAGCAGACCCGACAAAACAAAGAAGGTCTCAAATGACCTGGTAATGAACTTAACTGGTGCAACATCCGACAAAAGGTCCTTAAGGGTTAATGATGTGACTAATATAAATGTGAGATTCATTACCATGATTCTAGGTTACAAAGCAACTCATGCAAAAAGAATGAACTCAGTTTCTAGTTTATGCATAAAGAGTGCTTATGACATGGTTATGGATCAATGTGAAAATTGATGTATGTGAATGGCTAAAGGATGAGTTGATTGATAATTTAGGAAAAATCACGAAGGATAAGAAAGGGACTTTTAGATTTGGTAATTTACTTGTATGCTTAATGCTACACATAATCAAACATGTGCCCAGTATAGGCAACAAGAACCTTAGATTTGACATACCAGTAGGGAAACAGTTATTAGACCTATTTAACAACAAGGGTGAAAACAAGGAAAAGAATATCAATGCGTATTTTCAAACACTAAAGGCCAGAATGAACAAAAGAATCAGATTGTCACAGAAAATTGTTGATAAATACAAGGATGACATATGATTTATGATCAAGAAAGATGAGATCTGGATGGAAGCAGTTATCCCAAGAACAATTTGGGTTACTAGGATGGGTTATGAGACCAATGATCACATCATTGAAACTTATGCAAAATTCCTTCTGGAAGCACCCAAGGAACCCAAGGAACAAGTATTTGGCAGTGCTGAGACCATTGAAAGCCAAATTGAATCTAAGAAGAGAGTAAAGAAAGTTGAAGCAACTGTGAGAAGAGGCTCAAGGTAGGCTAAGACTATCAAAGAAGATATACTGAAATAAACCGGTATCATTGAGGATGAGTTAGTAACATTACAACCTGAAACTCACCTATCACCAGTAGCACTTTCTTCAGAGAATGACATGCCAACATCATTTAAAAGAGTTGTAAGGAAAAGAGATCCTTCACCGGCATCCACACCCTCACCTAGAAGAACTAGACAAAAACAACAGGCAGTGAGGTCTCCGGTCAAGAAGACAACCCCAAAGAAAAAGCTAACACCTAAGAAGAAAAAGACTCAACAAAATATTGCTCCGATTGACAAATTGTTAGATGAGATCACACAAGAAGGAAAACTCAAAAACATCAATAAACTATATGACTCACTATCAGCAGATGATAAAGAACATGTTGAAAACAGTGTCATTTTACACCTGGATATCTATAAGAAGTTCTTAACGCAAGTGGTAGATGAACTACCAGATGAACTATTCAAGAGACTGGAAGCAAGAAGACAAGCTATGGTAGAGCTTGACAAGAAAATCAAAATTGAAAAATTACTTGCTGTTTACCCAGTAAACTCACCAAAGGAAATAGATGACTTATTTGCAGAAGCCAACCGATCAGTATTCTCTACTGCACACCGACATATTGCACTAATGGCAGGAAGAGTAAATGAGGTAACAAAAGAAACAGAAAATGGATGGGATATATTCCATGGGGAGAAGGAAAAGCAAGAAGAGTACAGGAACCCCGAGCCTATCAAAGTCTATCAAAAGGACAAAGATAAGGGTAAAGGAAAGGTTGGTGGTCCCCCAAGCTTAAAGATAACTAAAAATTTACCCCCACCGCCTCAAGATACTCCACCGGTACAAACAACTGAAGACCAACCGACAAATGACAGTATGGATGTATCACAAGAGGATACTAATCCTAATTCAAAGGTACTATACACTGTGGATGTTGATACTCAAAAAGTCAACATTGTGGTAGATAAAGACACAACCGGTAAGACAAACATGGCTAGTGAGCCACTGGTAACTGATAATACTGACAACACTGAAGGAAAAGCAGAAGATGATAGTACAGGGCAACAGGTAGAGACTCGGACAGAGACTTAAATAGATCAAGAAACAGACACACAAATAGATCAACAAGCAAAGACACAAATAGAGAGACAAGCAGAGCAACAGGCTCTAGAATAGGAACAGGTTCATATGGAAACAGTGCCACCGGCAACATGAGAGAAACAAAAACCCTTGCTTAAGGAAATGGAAACACAGACTGACCTACTAGAGGTCACTACAAGGATGGTTACTTCCTCCACTGGTAGAATTCAAAATGTTGGTTCCTCCTCAGCAGGTTACAAATCAACAAATGTAACTGAAGTTCTTTTGGACTCCATTAAGAGAATAACAGATTGTAGTTCACAGGCATATAGAGCTATAGATGATACAATCCCAATTTTGAAGATGATAGCTCCAAATTGCAATGTAGATAATAAGGATTCTTTGAGCCAACTCGACACTTTGTCTAAGTACATTACTGAGAACACAGTGACAATGGACCAAATAAAGGAAGAGGCATTCAAACCGAAGTTTGAAAATGAAAAATAGATATTCTTTGAGGATCAAATAAAGAAGTGTACAAGGGAATTTGATGCACTTCTATTGGAACTATGCAGCTCATTGAAAGAATTTAAAACTCTATATAGAGACATTTGCAAGACAAACTTTCTAATAGTTGACATAGATAAGAAAATGAGCAAGGTACGGGATGAAATTAATAAACTTGCTGGCAACAATAAAAGACAGTAAGAAGTTTATGGAAAACATAAATTTGGTTTTGGCAGATCTTTTTCAAATTGTAACCACCCAGTTACAAGGCTGAGACAGAAAACTACAACTCTATTGACACCTTGACAACCTTTGTCATTGATGCCAAAGGGGGAGTAGTAGTATGAGAAAACAATCAGGCAGAGGACTCATCTGCTTAGGAGGAACTCATATATTTTTGGTACACATTTTTGGATTACAAGTTTTGGATACACTTTTGAAATTTTTTCATGAGTGTTGCCATCAATGCCAAAGGGGGAGATTGTTGGCATATGCACACTCCAATGAGACATTGTAGGTGATTGAAGGTTTTGTCATTGATGGCAACCTTACAATCCTATGACACCCGCAAGACATTCCACCGACACTAGCAAGATCAGACTCTACACTGGCACTCAGTCCATCGACACCAGCACCGACAGTGAAAGGAAGCATACTGGCACAGAGGCCGATAGGTTTTTTGTTGTAATATATTTTGTTTATTATTGTAAAATCTTTATAAGCCAACTTGGCAACATTATAAAATGACTCATATACATAAGAGATCATTGTAGAATATTTGTAAGAAGGAAGGTAGAATGTAACTAGGCAAAATAAGGCAGGCCTATTATGCGAATTATAGGTTAAGGGTTTATGTAAGAAGCAGAGCAGAACCCAGTACTAGATCTGGCATTATACATGCTATTCTGAAGTAGTACAAGACACTGGATTTATCAGTGAGACTTCTATTTTGAGCAATGTGCTCTAGGCACTTGGCCTTTATGCATGTGCAGGCCCCTCTTGTAGTAGTAATATTCTCTTATTGGCCAGTAAGTGAATATTGTGGGTCACAAATCCCACCGAGATTTTTCCCACACCAGGTTTCCTCATTAAATCTTTGTGTTATGGTGTGTTTTTCATGTGGTTGCTTTTATCTCTGTTTATTGCATTACTTCTTGTTTACCGGTACACTGTTCTAATATGTTCTACATGTTTTAAGTTAAGAAATTTAATCTACCAGTTAGATACTGATTCACCCCCTCCCTCTCAGTATCTATGGGAATCCTAACAGATACAACTAAATTAGGATTAAAGTTTAATTCGGGTTAGGGTTTGGGATAGAATTCTATTAGGATTAGGGTTTAATAAGTGTTAGGGTTTGGATTAGGCTAGGGTTCAATTAGGGTTATATTAAGGTTGAAGTTGTATTTAGGGTTAGGTAATGATTGGAATTCAATTAGGGTTATATTTAAGTTTAGGGTTCGGTTATGGTTTATGGTTCAATAAAGTCTAAATTAAGGATATTGTCAAGGTTAGGGATTGATTATGGTAAAATTTTAAATATAGTCAGGGTTCATATTAGAGCTCAATTAGGGTTATAATAAGGCTTATGAATCAATAACATTATGTTTAGGATTCATATTTGATTTCAATTAGGGTAATAATTAGGCTTATGATTGAATCTATTAAATTTAAATATATAGACTGAATCTATATAATATAATTATGCTTATGATTTCAATATATAGATTTAGATTGAATTTATATATATTTAGATTGAAATGTTTCTATTTATGCATATTTCATTTTAAATAGGGTAATAATTACGCTTAAAATCTTAATTGATTATGTCCAAGGGGTTGAGCTTAACTGGTTAAAACACTGGGTTCTCACTGTGGAGACCCAAGTTCAATTCCCAATAAGGAAATCTAAAGTGGAATTCTAACTTGGGTCAAATCTAATCAAACATAATAATTCGAATTTAAAATATTGCGTTGTTTAACCTTTATGAAATAATTTAAATCATTTAATATTTTTAAAAAAAATTATTTGAATAATAATAAAAATAACAAACTGTCCAAGGGGTTGAGCTTAACTAGTTAAAACATTGGGTTCTCACTATGGAGACCCAAGTTCAATTCCCTATAGGGACATCTAAAGTGGAATTCTAAGTTGTGACTCTTGGCCTCCTATTACCTATCAAAAAAACAAACAAAAAAAAACAAAGCTAGAAAATTACTATATTCAAAACATATTTTATTAATAAATATATTTGCCAAAATAATTTTGAATTCAAATTCTAAAATTAAAATAAATTTAATATTTTTAAATTGTTAAACAAATCAAGAGTTATTTTAAGAATGCGTAGCAAAAAAAAAAGAATTAGTTTAAGCATAAATTTAAAATAAAAAATTATATATAAATTGAAATTTTCTATAAAAATTATTGATATATACATAACATTTCTATTTTTTTTTTGCGTGCATACAAATCATTTTAACTATTCTCCTTTTGCATGCAAATTAGTTCAGATTCTAAAATTAAAATATTGAATGTAAATCAATTCAAATTCTAAAATTAAAATAACTTCTTTTAAGAATTGTTAAATGAATCGATTAATTTTAACATCAAAAGAATCACTCACTTTCACCAATATACAATACAAATCTAGAAATTTCTACAGAGATTGAATCCAATTTTAAGAAAATGTAGAATGAATAGTTCGGTGGAGATCTTTTCCATAAAGGTTTCTCATAGATTGCATTGATTGCAAAATATTTGACACAATGCATGAGAGATGGATTTGTTGAAAGGTCTTTAAAAATTTTCAAGCTAATGTAACTAAAGTTGTAAAGCTGGACTTGACAACCTTTGATAGCATCTAAAATTTGAGCTTTGGAACAAGGTATGGCCATCAATCAAAGTCGAGTGGAAAAGAAAATTTATCAGATGTTTTAGTTACAAAATGTGGAGCCATAGACAAGGCACAAGAATTGTTTGAAATAATGCCTAGAGATATCATCACCTTAAATGCAATAGTTACAGGATATGCACAAAATAGATTTGTTGATAAGGCCTCAGAAAGTTCAAAGCAAATTTGATTGGAAATTGTAAAACTAATTTCTATATCCTTTTCCAGACGTATTCAAAATGTGGAAGCATAGATAAGACACACTGCTCCATAAATAAAAATGTAAAAGCGTTCTTTAACAAAGAAGGATAATTTACCTTGAAGATAATCACAATTATCAGTCTCCTTGTGGACGACATTCAGTGTAGTGACCCTTGGCCCAGTTATTTCCAGCTCTAGTCTGGCCTGGGTTAGAGATCCATGAGCACTACTCTAGGCACATATCAGCCCCTGCTTGCTTCATTGTAATACAAATTGATTCTATCCAGATGCAGATCAAAGTCGCCCTTGTACGACCCCGATGTTCATAGCATATCGCTTCCCAAAACTTTGCTCCAATTTGGTTACCATACTGCCAGCCCTGGATATGCAGTATTTCTCGTATTTTCACAAAGATCAACTTTTAACCCCTGAGAAGATGGAAAGACTCTTCGAATTCTACAAATATGGACGAAACCACTACCATTATGGACATGAAAGCACTTCCATTATGGACTCTTAGAATTCTCTAGGGTGCGATTGTAACTGCCCTTTCATTTTTGTTTCATGGATGTGATGACATTGTATAGAACACATGAAGGTGCATTTGAGGATGCTTAAACTTATTTCCAGCATCTTGTGGCAATGTTCAATGAAGAGAAGGTGAAGAAAGATAAGTTAAAGAAATAGGCTGATCAACTCATAGAGGTTTTGATCAAGATTACCAAGTCATCAAAGGTAATTGATCCAGTCACTTCTTTTGTGGATGAGCAGGGTGTTAAAAATTTTGAGCAAGTAAATTCTCATAGGAGAACAGTGGGTGAAGCGATGGATAGATTGTTGAGCCAGGGAACTTATCTCCTATGTTCAACAATCCCTCTTGTAAATAACTTGCAGGAGGTAAGAATTGAAATTGATAAAATTTTGAATTTGTTTTCAAATGAATTGGAAACACATGAGAAGGACTTCGACTCTTGGTTGAAGTTAGAGGATTTCCAATTAGGTGTTCTAGTGGGTAATGAAGTGATTTCTTCAAGGGAGATGTACATTAAGCAACGAGAAATACTAGAACATCAGATGAACACACTTGATGTGCCTATCAAATATTTGAGGAAAGCACATAAAGAATGTAATGATAAAGGGAGAGACATCATAAAAAATATTTCATCTCTTCCTTGCACTTTCCTTGATAAGAACTAGAAGCCCCTTCATGAGGATACTATTGTCAAAGAATTTAGTTTGCTTATTGGTGAAGAGGTCGACAAACAAGCTTTCTCATTATCCACAATTGATAAGTTGATCAATATCTAGGTAAATCTAGATGATTTAGCCTCTCTTCTGAAGAAGTATAAGCAATGCTACATGAGCCTCGAAGATTGTAATAATCGGGTCAAGTTCATCACAAGTCACACTAAAGGACCTGATTAGGAAAAGATGAAAGCAGTTTTGCAAAAGTTCAAGGAATTCATGAAGCAGGACCAAAATGGAGTCTCTTGTGACACTTAGTAGTTTTCATAGTAGATCCATTTTTGAATAAAACTTTGACACTTGAAGTGTCATTTTGTATTTAGTTTTTGCACTTAGGCAATGCATGAGTCTGAAGTCAATTAGGAGACTTCTTTGAATTAGTCATAGTTTTTCCTAGATTTTCTCAGTACACGTCTCATATATATAAAGTTGCTTATTATAATTAATATCTATTATCTTTAATATATGTCAAAACTTTGCTGAAGTGAAGAGCTAAAAAGTGAAACTTTGTGTTCCTTTTGTGATTTTGCAAACTTGATGAAATAAGAATAAAACTTTGGCACCCAAACTTTATGTTGGATTAATTGGTGTTTTATGATGAGATATTTCTTATGTCATTTTCATTGATAAATTATTGTATTGATCAAGTAAAGGTGCATTGAGCGAATATTGTTAAAGTATAGAGGCAATTGTTAAGTTGTGAACTTTGTGTCATATTTTGACTATTGCTAATAGAATTAGGAATTGGTGAATGTCATATCATCTTGAAGACTTTGTGATTCATATTGACATTTTAAGGGTAAAATTAGTTGAGATATATTAAGGAAATACTTTGAAGACTTTGTGCTTTATTATGTTATCTTTGAAAAGGAAAATTGTGATTTGGACATGATGAGGTCATTTCATTTTTTAGAAAAATATCATCAAGAGTTATAGTAAGGAATCAAGATAAAGACTTTGTGCTTTATTATGGTTTTCTTAATTAACACATTGGGTTACAGAAGAATTTATTTGAAGAAAGGTTGATAGGAGGGTAGTGATTTGAAGACTTTGAGATTAAGTGCTCTTTCCCATCCCATAGAAGAAATGGAGGACTTTGGGCCTTTATCGAAACTTTTCTTCTTTCCTTATCTATATTTTACTCATTCTGGCATTTTGAGTTAAATTGTAATATCAAAATTTTAAGAATCATCACTGCTCTATATTGTAAATTCTTTTCTGAAGTAAGAGGAAAAGAATAACATCCATCTTAAAAAGTAAGATAGGATGATGCACCACCCAGGCTTATAATAGAAATTAAAGGTTGTATCTTATTTTAGTAGAATAAAATAAAAAGTCAAAGGGGGAGCCTCCCCTTAGAAGAATAGGAGAGATTAAATCTCATGTCTTGTGTTTGAAACTACAATTTTATAAATTCACCTAGTTTACAAAATTTTCAACCAACAAGGATAATAGGAAATAGGATTCAAAACCTCTCTTTTATATCCTTCAGGATGATGCAATATGCACCCTTGGTTCCATTCCTAAAAATCAAATTGAATACAAAAACAAAATAAAATAAGAGAGACTTCTCTCTTCATTTAACATACACATAAAATCACCATATAGAAGAAAAACAATCTTGATCCCTTTCAGTTGTGTTGACAACTATATATAAAAAATGCAACATTTATTTCATTTATAGCCTGTCAATGCCCTCTTTCCCTTTGCAAAATTTCTCCTATATACAAATTTGTTGCTTTAAAGTTTTTCACTACCTATACTTTAAGAATTTCCCACACAATCACAATCACAACCCAACCAAATTTTCCCACACTGCTCCAGAAATAAAAATGTAAAAAGCATTCTTTAACAGAGAAGGATAATTCACCTTGAAGACAATCAAAATTATCAGCCTCCTTGTGGACGACATTCAGTGTAGTGACCCTTGGCCCAGTTATTTCCAGCTCCAGTTTGGCCTGGGTTCGAGATCCATGAGTACTACTCTAGGAACATATCAACCTTTGCTTGCTTCATTGTAATACACATTAATTCTCTCCAGCTACCAGATCGAAGTCACCCTTGTACGATCCCGACATTCATAGCATATCACTTCCCAGAACTTTGCTCCAATTTGGTTACCATACTGCCTGCCCTAGATATGCAGTATTTCTCATATTTTCACAAAGATCAACTTTTAACCCCTGAGAAGATGGAAAGACTCTTCGAATTCTGCAAATATGGACGAAACCACTACCATTGTGGACATGAAAGCACTTCCATTATGGACTCTTAGAATTCTATAGGCTGCGATTGTAACTACCCTTTCTTTTTTGTTTTAGGGATGTGCTCACATTGTATAGAACACATGAAGGTGCATTTGAGGATGCTCAAACTTATTTCCAGCATCTTGTGGCAATGTTCAATGAAGAGAAGGTGAAGAAAGATAAGTTAAAGAAATAGGCTAATCAACTCACAGAGGTTTTGATCAAGATTACCAAGTCATCAAAGGTAATTGATCCAGTCATTTCTTTCGTGGATGAGCATGGTGTTAAAAAAGTTGAACAAGTAAATTCTCACAGGAGAATAGTGGGCGAATGGATAGATAGATTGTTGAGCCAGGGAACTCATCTCCTATGTTCAACAATCCCTCTTGTAAATAACTTGGAGGAGGTAAGAATTGAAATTGATAAAATTTTGAATTTGTTTTCAAATGGATTGGAAACACATGAGAAGGACTTCAACTCTTGGTTGAAGTTAGAGGATTTCCAGTTAGGTGTTCTAGTTGATAATGAAGTGATTTCTTCAAGGGAGATGTACATTAAGAAACAATAAATAATAGAACATCAGATGAACACACTTGATGTGCCTAACAAATATATGACGAAAGCACATAGAGAATGTAATGATAAAGGGAAAGACATCATAAAAAATATTTCATCTCTTTGTTGTACTTTCTTTGATGAGAACTAGAAGCTCCTTCATGAGGATGCTATTGTCAAAGAATTTAGTTTGCTTATTTGTGAAGAGGTCGACAAACAAGCTTTCTCATTATCCACAATTGATAAGTTGATCAATATCTAGGTAAATCTAGATGATCTAGCCTCTCTTCTGAAAAAGTATAAGCAATGCTACATGAGCCTCGAAGATTGTATTACTTAGGTAAAGGTCATCACAAGTCACACTAAAGGACCTCATTAGGAACAAATGAAAGAAGTTCTGCAAAAGTTCAAGGAATTCATGAAGCAAGAGCAAAATGGAGTGTCTTGTGACACTTAGTAGTTTTCAAAGTAGATCCATTTTTGAATAAAACTTTGACACTTGAAGTGTCATTTTGTATTTAGTTTTTGCACTTTGGCAATGCATGAGTCCGTATTAAATTAGGACACTTCTTTGAATTAGTCATAGTTTTTCCTAGCTTTTCACAGTACACGTCTCATATATATATATATATATATATATATATATATATATATATATATATATATATATATATATATATATATATATATATATATATATATATATATATATATATATATATATATATATATATATAAAGTTGCTTATTATAATTTATATCTATTATGTTTAATATACGTCAAAACTTTGCTGAAGTGAAGAGATAAAAAGTGAAACTTTGTGTTCCTTTCGTGATTTTGCAAACTTGATGAAATAAGAACAAAGATTTGGCACCCAAACTTTATGTTGGATTAATTGGTATTTTATGGTGAGAGTGTTCTTATGTCATTTTTATTGATAAATTATTGTATTGATCAAGTAAAGGTGCATTGAGGGATTATTGTTATTGTTATAGAAGAAGTTATTTGAAGAAAGGTTGATAGGAGGGTAGTGATTTGAAGACTTTGAGATTAAGCGCTCTTTCCCATCCCATAGAAGAAATGAAGGACTTTGGGCCTTTATATAAACTTTTCTTCTTTCCTTATCTATATTTAACCCATTCTTGCATTTTGAGTTAATTTGTAATATAAAATTTTTAAGAATCATCACTACTCTATATTGTAAATTCTTTCCTTAATTAAGAGGAAAAGAATAACATCTATCTTAAAAAGTAAGATAGGATGATGTACCACCCAGGCTTATAATAGAAATTAAAGGTTGTATCTTATTTTTGTAGAGTAAAATAGAAAGTGAAAGGGGGAGCATCCCCTTAGAAGAATAGGAGAGATTAAATCTCATGTCTTGTGTTTGAAACTACAATTTTATAAATTCACCTAGTTTACAAAATTTTCAACCAACAAGGATAATAGGAAATAGGGTTCAAAACCTCTCTTTTATATCCTTCAGGATGATGCAATATGCACCCTTGGTTCCATTCTTAAAAATCAAATTGAATACAATAACAAAATAAAATAAGAGACTTCTCTCTTCATTTAACATACACATAAAATCACCATTTAGAAGAAAACAATCTTGATCCCTTTCAATTGTGTTGACAACTATATATAAAAAATGCAACATTTATTTCTTTTATAGCTTGTCAATGCCCTCTTTCCCTTTGCGAAATTTCCCCTCTATAAAAATTTGCTTCTTTACACTTTTTCACTACCTATACTTTATGAATTTCTCACACAATCACAACCCAACCAAATTTTCCAGTGCAACAAGAGTCTCTGTTTCTTATCCCTCCTTGTGCAACTCTTTCTTTTTTTCTTCTCATCAACGCCTCTTCCCTTTCCTCCTCCATTCAATTTATAATCTTTTCTTTATGTAGTTGAATGGAAATGTAATTGAACCATGAGGTGTGTTTTTTCTCTAAGTCGTCCATTTGGTTCATAATTATGCATACCCCTAAATGCCCTAGTGCCAGTACGATGATGGGTGGTTGTTTGTTCCCTCACATGCATTTCTCCTTCAACTAAAAGTGTACTTCTGCTACCAGTCAAAGTCTTTGCAAAGATCTGCATACCTCCCATGAGATAAAGAACATTTTCTTTTTAATGATGCCATTACCAATTGAACTGCAATCTTTTGATTTCTTTCCAGCTAATAAAATATTAGTTGATCTAGGAATATGCCTTATTTGTTTTGAATCTTGGCTTTACCATTGTCAATTATCTTTCGAAGATATGTTTTCACAGATGTCTACATGGAGGAAGAAGATAGAATGGGAAAACAATGAATGATTCATAGCTAGAAATACTTAGTGGAATTAAATTTCTTTATGTGATTTTCTTAGAGTTATCCTCTTTCTAAGGTAGGATAATTCCCTATAATTAGAGATGCCAGAAGAAAAAAAGAAAAAAAAATTCAAAGAAAACAAAGTGGCTTTTTTTGTTTGTTTTGGTGGTGCTGATTGCACATTAATTTGTGTGCTCCTCCATTGAAGAAGTGCATGAGAGTATTTTTTAAAGGTTTGTAGTAACAACACAATTTAAATAGATATGGGATATTTTTTAAATTATATATAAAGGAATGGTTAAGATGAAGAGAATCAAATTGTAACTGCTAAGAAGAGATTATGAGACCTTACACATAAAAGAATCAAATACAACAAATTCATTCTTCATTCAAATAATTGGACTGGCAAATCAAATCAGATCACATAGTGAAACACTTGAAGATATGAGAGTGCTTAAAAATATTTTAATAAGTTTTCCAACAAGGTTTAAATCAATTGGGGTTTCCATAAAAGATACAAAGAGTCTCTCACAATTTTTAGTTAATGAGCTACATGCATTCCTCATTTCTCATGAGCATAGGAAAAGTAGGTCAACAGATTTAACTTTGGAGCATACTTTAAAGAAACAAGTCTCAATTAGCCATGGTAGAGACAAAGGAAGGTCAAATTTAAGAGGTAGAGACAAACAATCATATAGCTCGGTGGAAGAACCAACCAATCAAACTTGAGTGAAGGGGGGAATAATAAAATCTCAACTCAAAATCAATCTAAAGGCCAAAGTTACAATAAGTCTATAGTTCAATGTCAATATTGCAAGAAATGTGGTTATTACTTAAAGGAATATATAAAGAAACAATATAATTCTAGGTAACAAATTGCAAACTTCACCAAAGAAAACCACAAATGGGGTAGTATTTCTTAGCTTGCAACATTACACAAGAAAACCAAACAGATGCATGGTTTTTAGAATTTGGTTGCAGTAATCACATGAAATGGAACTCAGAAATGTTTTCTAGTTTGGATGAGAGTGCAAAACCATATGTCACACTGGAGAATGGCAACAATGTTTTAGTTATGTGAGGAAGAAACATCAACATTCTAACAAAAAATGGGGATAAATTTTTTATTTGTGATGTTTATTTTTGTTCCTATATTAAGAAAAACTTCATGGGTATTAGAAAACTTGTTCAAAAGGGGTTTAGACTATTTTTGAAAATAGAGAATGCACAATTTTAGATAAATCTTAAGTTAACCCACTTATAGAAAATTTCTAAATGAGTAGCATTATAATATTTCTCTTGAGACTAAAACTAGATTTGAATGTAGAATAAATTTTCAATCACAGACTTCAATGAACTCACAAGAGGACGAAGAGAAAACTACAACAAAGACTCAAGTGATCTTTGATTCATACTTGTTTTAAAAATTAAAATTGGTTATAAAATCTAAGATTCTGACATCTAAGAGAAAACATTAGAGATTACTTAGTTAGATTTTGTGTCGATTGATGCAAACACTTAATTGGTGGAAAGTACTACTTATTGAAATTTATAGATGATTTCAAAAGAAAAAAACATGGCTCTACTTTCTAAGACATAAGAATGAATCATTTGAGTTCTTATGTCAATTAAATCTCTTGTTGAGAAGCAAAGTCAGCATTATATTAAATCATTGAGAATGTATATGGTGGTGAATACATTTCAAATAACTATATAGTTTTGCAAAGACCACAAAATCCACAATTTACTACAAGGTACACCCCTTAACAAAATGGGTGGCTAAAAGGAAAAGTATAACAATAATGAAAATGACAAGGAGAATGTTGTAAACAAACATTTACCAAATGAATATTGAGCTCAATCTGTACCATGTGCAACATAATGGGTGTTATTTTTTTCTAAATTACACTTTCACCATAGTGTGCCTATAGTATAGTTTTAAATTGTACCTCCATCATCATTTTTTTAAGATACTCTTTAATTTTTTTTCTCAAATAATTCCTTTCTTCTACGTTATAAATATAGCTCTTCCATATAATCATTTTTTTTAGGATAATATGTTTTCTATTTGTAGAAAATATAACTTCCATTGTGCATATAAATTATAGGGTCTTTTAAGGTTCCATTGGTTTATATTTGTTATCTCATTGTGATATCATTGAAGTATGATCTAAATGACTAATATACATGCATGTTTCTTGAGAGCTAGAATTTTAAGACATATGACCAATCTAGGATTCACATGCACCTTGAAGTAGGGATAAAATGTAACAATGAAATTTGCATAGTCATAACATGTTGAGTTCAAATTTTTTCCTTAATATATGAATATATCAAGATAAATGACATCTAAATTATTCAATATGTTTATCTAACTTTTGTACTAAATCTAATATTAAAATGAAACCATTATTTTTTAACATCTTACATATAAATGTATTTTACATATCTATATCACTTATATTTTGATTCACAAATTATTTAACAAGAAATACAATAATATACACTATATCTATAACAAAATAAAATATGTTAAAATAAAATATAATATGTTAATTAATTATTATTTAATATTCAATTTTGGTCATGAATTAATTGCACCACTTGTTTCACATGCTAAACTATAAAATTATTTATTTCCTTTTATTATAAAATAATTCAAGTCCAATATCACATTTAAAGATCACTTTAATTTTTTTTATTTTTCATTCTTATTTAAAATAAAACTAAAAATAAAACTAAAATAATAGAATGAACTCTTTGGAACTATAAATTATGAATTTTTTTCTAAAATTAAATTTAAAAAATAGATAATATTGTTCTTATCTATCCTACATAACTATTGGATTGTTTATTTGTCACGAGGCATAAGTTAGTGGAAAATAATAGAAATAATATTTTGAAAACACAGATTTTCCCATTCCCCTCTAAAATAAAATTAAAAAATTATTATTCTCTCACCTACTCTTCTTAACCATTGGATCACTTGTTTGAGAGGAGCCATAAATTTAATGAAAAAAGATTAACTATCCTATGTAACAATTGGATCACAAGATAGAAAACTCTTTGAAAATTGAAACTATTGATTCACCTTAAAAATAAAACTATATTTCTCTTACCTACCCTTGTTAACTTGGATCACTAGAAGTTTAGTGGAAAATTATAGCAACATTTTTTTGGAAATTTAACTACTTTATGTAACCATTGGTTCACAATATAGGGGACTTTTCAAAAATATAAACTATTAATACGTCTCAAAAAAAATTTAATAGTTCTCTTATCTACCCTTATTAGACATTGGATCACTTATTTGGCAGGGCCATAAGTTTAGTGGAGAACTATAGAAACAAACTCCTTGGAAATCTCAACTACCTTATTTAACCATTGGATCACGAAATAAGTACTTTTAAAAAAATTGAAAGTATTAATTCCCCTAAAAAATAAGGCAATATTTGAAAATTGAAACTATCGATTCCCTTTAAAAATAAGACAATATTTTTCTTACCTACTCTTCTTCAGTATTAGACCCCTATTTCAAAATATATTTTTTTACCTACCCTTCTTAACTATTGGAGGGCTATTTCAAATCATTTATTTTTTTCACCTGCCTGCTATATACTTTGAGTAATTTCCATTGAACCATACAACTATTTATTTTGCTCCGTCTACTTGTATTAACTCATAACTTTGTCCAGGAAAAAGGAGAAGATGAAGATGCAGAGAGAACCTAGCTTGGACTACTTGGAAACTACAAGTTTTATTGTATTATGAAAAGTGAATTCTTTTCAAGATTATAAAGGTCATGCTAATAATTATATATGTTCTATTATGTTTGAACATTAGCTTCTGAGTTTGAATACACATCAGGTAATTAAAAAATCATTTTATCTGAATGCACAATACTAATTTTAGGTTCATGTGCATTCAGATAAAGTGATTTTTCACCTACCTTGTGTGCATTAGATTCAGAAGCTGATGTTCAAGACAGGATAGAGAGCATATATAGTTGTCAAGTGACTTTTGTAATCTTGAAGAGACTTCACTTTTCCTATCAGTAAAATGCATGCCAACCTACCGTCAATCCAATCTTCCATGAAAACATTTTATAGAAAAATATTTACTCAAAGAGCTTCATCTTAAATAGTTGTAAGACAGCTCCAGCCTGTTTTTTATATGTGTCCAACAAATAAACATTACTCATCGTTCCATATTTTTAAGAGAGGAAAAGGATAATATTATTTGTAATTACAAGATTAGCCTTTCTAAATATGTAAGAACTGTTGTTCTGAACGATAAATTTGTATTTTATTGTGAGATTGAAAAAAATCTCATAGATTTCAAATAATGAATTATAATTACCACTCGTGATAGAAGAAATTTATTATAGAAAAAAGGAAGACATGGAAGAGGAAAAAACCTTAGAATTATTGGAGAACAATAATATAAAAAATGTCCATATTTTATTAGGCTGGCTGTAATGAATTAGTTTTATTCTATAAAGAGTTTAAAACTTTTATTTAAGAAGATAAATATGTTATTTTCCTAAAATCAAAAGCTTATTTTACTAAGATAGTTTAAAAAAATATTGATCAAGAAAGTTTATCAGTTTTTTCACAGATCAATAAAAGCATTCATCAATTGATAAAGCTTTCTAAGAAAGGAGAACAAAGCAAACCCAAAAAGATTTGAGACGATTGTTTCAGTTAACAACTAAACAAATTTATCACATATTGATATGAAAAAAACTACCTCGACTTATAAATAGATTTAAATCTATATATTTCTCTACACCCGCTGACAATACAACGTTGCGT
Source organism: Cryptomeria japonica (assembly GCF_030272615.1). NCBI lineage: Eukaryota > Viridiplantae > Streptophyta > Pinopsida > Cupressales > Cupressaceae > Cryptomeria > Cryptomeria japonica. The sequence continues at coordinate 51,132,007 of NC_081406.1, read as the reverse complement.
TGCGAGTCCCGACCATTAATAATATAAAAAATGTCCGTAATTTGAATATTTCGGTGAATAATTTTGTTTACGTGCAGGTCTGAGTGAGGCGAATATCACTTTTTCTGATTAAAACTAAAAATCCTTTCGAAGCATTTCTGAAAACTTCCATAACCTGCCATGGAGAAACATATGACATAATGTAACATGAAACTAGTATAAAAAAGGAAACCTAAATTTTAAGGTTTTGTAATACTGAAGCATTAATTATTTATTAGTCAAACAATGTTTTCGAGTAGCTCTTTCAACAATTGCTAGAAGGTTTTGATGCCAAAACTTGTGCTGGTGTTTTGGAGGATGTACTTGGAAGAAGAATGTGTAAGTTTTAATGAATTCTAATGGAAAAATATATATATTTAAATGGACTGGAAAACTCAATTTCACGAGGGTGTCCCTTAGTTTTTGATTGCTAAGATCTGTCCCCTTTAGTTTTTGATTACTAAGATCAATCTTAGCATAGATTTAAATGTGGATATCAAGTTCGGGATACTTGCCGAGGTTCATATTATCTAGAACTTTTAGATAAACAACATCCATGTTACTACAAAGTCACGATCTCTACTAAATTTTATACAAATACAAAGTCACAATTTGTACTAAATTTTATCACACCAATTAAAATGTGCAACATACATGTTTAGCATTAGCCTTGGATTAAATCTGATTTAAATTATATGCACTAAACTTGTCTATCTGTTAGATCTAGCACTATTCCATCAACATTTGGCAGGGACTCCAGCAGTAGAACCTATTGAATTACCAGCATCGGAGGTAGCTTCAGATGTCTCATACACAAAATGCATGTAATATTTATGGCCTTTAATCCAACTAGCTTCAGATGTCTTAAAATGTAGTGCCGGAAATACTCAACCTATCAGCCCTAGCCGCTGCGCATTTGCTTGTAAGGGATTTTGTAGAATGGTGGTTAACCCATACCAGAACCCTAGACTAAGAACTCTGGCTGCCCAGAAAAATGAAATTATACCATGGAAGGGGATTTGGTTACCACCACAGGTCTAACTGGCATCTTAATAATAAGGTTTAAGATAGCCAGTCCAGTAACAAGAACACAAACACATCATGGCTAGGGTTAGCATCAACGTTAGGGTTAGGTTTTGGTTTAAGATTATGGTTAGGGTTGGGGCTATGGTTGCAGTTTAATATTAGGGTTAAATTTAGGGTTAGGGATAGAATTATAACTTGGGGTATTTTTAGGATTAGGATTTGGTTTATGGTTATCTTTTGGATCTGAGTTAAGGTTAGTATTATAGTTAGGATTAAAGTTTACATCATTGTTAGGGTTATGGTTAGCGTTAGGGGTTAAGTTTATGGTTATGATAATGGTTAGGGTGTATATCATGGTCAGGGTTAGCATTAAGGTTAGGGTTTGGTTTTGGTTTAATATTAAAGTTAAATTGGGGTTAGGGTTTGGGCTAGTTAAGGTTAAGAATAGATTAGGCTTAAAGTTCAATTTAGGTTAGGGTTAAGTTTGGGGTAGGATTATTGTTAGGGTTAGAGTTTATGAATATGGTTAAGTTAGCGCTATGATTAGGGTTAGGGTAAGGATTATGATTAGGGTTATGGTTAGGTTTATTGTTTACATCATGGTTGGGGTTAAGTTTAGGTTTAGGATTATGGTTAGGGTCATAGTTAGGATTATGGATAGGGGTAAGGTTTACATCATCGCTAGGGTTAGGGTCAAGGTTAGTGTTAGGGTTACAGTTAGGGTGAGCTATAGGATTAGGGTTAAGGTGTAGATCATGCTTAGGGTTAGGGTGAGGACTATGTTTGGGGTTAGGGCTTAAGATTAAGGTTAGGGTTAGAGTTATGGTTTACATTAGGGTTTAAGGTTAGGATTAAGATTATGGATAGGAATTACTCTTAGGATTAGGGATAGGTTTTGAGTTATGGTTAGGGTTAGGATTATGGTTAGGATTAGGTTTTAGGGTCAGGGCTAAGGATTATTGTTAGGGTTAATGTTTATGGTTATGGTTATGGTTAGGCTAGGGTTAAGATCTAGAGTTATGGTTAGGATTATAGTTAGGGTTATGGTTTACATTATGGTTGGTGTTGGAGTTAGAAATAGGTTAATGGTTAGGCTTAGGGTTATTGTTATAGTTAGGATTATGGATAGGGTTAGGGTTATTGCTTGGGTTAGGGTTTAGGGTTTGATTTATAGTTAGGTTTAGGGTTATAATTATGGTTATGGTTATGGTTAGGATTAGGATTTAGATCATGGTTAGATTAGGGTTTACATCATGGTTAGAATTATGAATAGGGTTAGGTGTACATCATGGTTAGGATTAGGTTTAGGGTTAATTTTAGGGAAACAACTATCCAACCCTTAGGGATATTAATACCCTTCATCTCTTATTAATACATTTTAATACATGGTTGGTGCATCCTAAGGGTTCTAGAGCCATTCCTTATTATTAGGGTTAGGATTTAGGGTTATGATTAGGTTAGGTTAGGGTTATGTTTCGGGTTATGATTACGGTAATGGTTTAGAGTTGTGGTTAGGACTATGGTAAAGGTTATGGTTTACATCATGGTTTGGGTTAGGGTTAGGGTTAACGTGAGTACTATAGCTAGGCCTATGGTTTACATCATGGTTAGGGTTAGGGCTAAGGGTTAATGTTAGGATTAATGTTAATGTTTACATCATGGTTATGGCTAGGTTTAGGGTTAGCATTCAAATAGGGTTAGGGTTCAAAGATAAATTTTGGTTTGAGGGTTAGGATTATATAATAAAGCTTGATTTTAAGGTTGAAGTTATGGTTTAATTAGGGTTATGGTTAGGATAAGGCATGGTGAGGGTAAGGGTTAGTATTAAATTAGGATTAGGATTCAATAAGGGTTAGGGTTAGATTAAGGTTGAAGTTGTAGGTTGGGTCTATTTGTATGGTTAGAGTTAACTTTAGGGTTAGGTTAGGGTTAGAATTCAATTAGAGGGATTTGATTTAAGGGTTAAGGTTATAGTTAATTAGAATTAGGGTTCAATTATGATTAGGGTTTGATTATGGTAAGGGTTAGATTAAGATGAGAGCTTAATTACCAGTAGAGTTTAATTATGATTAGGATTAAGGTTAGAATAGGATTAAGTTATGGTTAGATTTGGGTTCAATTTATAGTTAGGGCTTAAATTTAGGGTTAAATTTGAACTTAGGGTTAGGTTATGGTTAGGTTTCAATTATGGTTATATTTAACTTTAGGGTTCAGTTATGGTTTATGGTTCAATAAAGTCTAAATTAAGGATATTGTCAAGGTTAGGGAATGATTATGGTAAAAATTTAAATTTAGTCAGGGTTCATATTAGAGCTCAATTAGTGTTATAATAAGGCTTACGAATCAATAACATTAGGTTTAGGATTCATATTCGATTTCAATTAGGGTAATAATTAGGCTTATGATTGCATCTATTAAATATAAATATAGAGATTGAATCTATATAATATAATTATGCTTATGATTTCAATATATAGATTTAGATTGGATTTATATATATTTAGATTGAAATGTTTCTATTTATGCATATTTCATTTTAAATAGGGTAATAATTACACTTAAAATCTTAATTGATTGTGTCCAAGGGGTTGAGCTTAACTGGTTAAAACACTGGGTTCTCATCGTGGAGACCCAAGTTCAATTCCCTATAAGGAAATCTAAAGTGGAATTCTAACTTGGGTCAAATCTAATCAAACATAATAATAGGAATTTAAAATATTGCGTTGTTTAACCTTTATGAAATAATTTAAATCATTTAATATTTTTTTTTAAATTATTTGAATAATAATAAAAGTAACAAACTGTCCAAGGGGTTGAGCTTAACTGGTTAAAACATTAGGTTCTCACTGTGGAGACCCAAGTTCAATTCCCAATAGGGACATCTAAAGTGGAATTCTAAGTTGTGACTCTTGGCCTCCTATTACCTATCAAAAAAAAAAAAAAAAAAAAAAAAGCTAGAAAATTACTATATTCAAAACATTTTTCTTTTTTTTTGATCGATAAAAGGCTGAGGCCAAAGAATTTTATTAATTTAAAAAATAGATAGATTTACATTTACACCTCCATTCGGTGTGGGCACCGATAGGAAAGAATGGAGGGAAGAAAACCTCTGGTCTAGCCCAGATCCCTCAAGGATCAGAAAAGTTAAGAATGCAATACAAAATGGAGATACAAGATCACAAAGGGAACTTGTCCAAAATAATGAAGATTGTATGTAGAAATCCTCTGTGTAAAGTTGAGCAGTAGATTGCCCATCTCTTGGGGTGATGCTGCCAATTGTGGGCGACAGTTCTTGCTACTACTGAAACACAGGGTTAAGCATGCTCTGCTCCTTATGCTGCACAAAATCTTGAGAAAATCTTTCACCAGAATGTTAGGAAAAGGAAAACCGAATAAGTCAACTTATACAGTATATCAAACCTTCCTGGATGGTCACCCTATTAGGATACATAGCTCAAAATATTAGTCTCAAAAAATCTCCAGAAACATAATGCGAGAGTGATTACCCATCGAAGAGCATAAACTTAATAAATATTAATGAGGCAAATTCCATAAATATTTCTGCAAAGAGATCACGAGGAGCTACCATCTTAAAGAAAATGGTTTGAGAGCCTTCAAGGCCCTAATTGAGTGTCATGGGAAAGCTTTAACTAAATCAAGCATGCCCTTAAGAATTTTGATAGAACCCTTGAAACTTCCACCGACATCAAAATCCTAAAAGTTATCGCCCAAACCAAAGCCATCGGATGTACACACTAACCTCTCACCGAAATGTCTAGTTATACCGAATCTAATTTTAAGAAAATTTAGAATGAATAGTTCGGTGGAGATATTTTATATAAAGGTTTCTCATAGATTGCATTGAATGCAAAATATTTGACAGAATGCATGAGAGATGGATTTCTTGAAAGGTCTTTAAAAATTTTCAAGCTAACGCAACTAAAGTTGTAAAGCTGGACTTGACAACCTTTGATAGCATCTAGAATTTGAGCTTTGGAACAAGGTATGGCCATCTATCAAAGTCAAGTGGAAAAGAAAATTTATCAGATGTTTTAGTTGTAAAACGTGGAGCCATAGACAAGGCACAATAATTGTTTGAAATAATGCCTAGAGATATCATCACCTTAAATGCAATAGTTACAAGATATGCACAAAATAGATTTGTTGATAAGGCCTTAAAAAGTTCAAAGCAAATTTGATTGGAAATTGTAAAACTAATTTCTATAGCCTTTTCCAGACGTATTCAAAATTTGGAAGCATAGATAAGACACACGAATGATTGAAAAGAAACACTGTGAGCTCGGGATATGCACAACATGGAAGCTTTGGAACAATCCCTGTGATTTGGAAGATTGAGCGATACCCATGAAAAAGGAAAAAGAGAAAACTTGAGGGCACCGCAGAAGGGGTCATTTCAAACCAATGCTCGAACATTAAAAAAAAGGAAAGAAAGAGAATATAGAAAGAAGATTTAATAATTGACTATTATGAATGTTCAATAGTACCCTCATGTTTAATAATACCAGCGATCTTGGTAGAATATGACTTATTTTTCTTTGAAGACGGCTTAAAATTTCAGAGTTCTCCAAAGCTTTTAGAAACCTGTAACATAATAGAAATAAATGACTGAGATAAAGCAGAAAGAATAGAAATGACACCAAAACCGTAAAACTTGATGTTACATAACTTATCTAATCTAGAAGACTGATTAGACTCTAAATGAGAGATGCAAATTATTGATCACTTGAATCCGACATGCAAATTTTCCCTCCCATTGGATTTGGCAGAGATTGGTGAGGAGAGTAATGGAACATCTACAGTTTGTTAGCAGAGACAAAATTAATATTTTGAATAATCTGAATAAACCATTGTTATGAATAAATGCCCAACTTAAATATGTCCAACCTCCATTGTAATGCTAGGGTGATCTACCTGCTTTTTGGTAGGTTTAGTGTGGCTCATTTTATCTGAAAACAAATAGAATCCTAAAAGTAAAAACATTGAGACCAAAACGTAAAAACCCCAAAATACTTCAGAAAAAACAAAACAAAAAAGAGGAATTGCTTGAAGACAATGCGACAAAAAACTGCTCTAGAAATAAAAATGTAAAAGCATTCTTTAATAGAGAAGGATAATTCACCTTGAAGACAATCACAATTATCAGCCTCCTTGTCGATGACATTCAGTGTAGTGACCCTTGGTCCAGTTATTTCCAGCTCCAGTCTGGCCTGGGTTCAAAATCCATGAGCACTACTCTAGGCACATATCGGCCTCTGCTTGCTTCATTGTAATACACATTGACTCTCTCCACCTGCAAATCGAAGTCGCCCTTGTACGACCCCGACGTTCATAGCATACCGCTTCCTAGAACTTTGCTCCAATTTTGTTACTATACTGCTCACCCTGGATATGCAGTATTTCTCGTATTTTAACAAAAATCAACTTTTAACCCCTTAGAAGATGGAAAGACTCTTTGAATTCTGCAAATATGGACGAAACCACTACCATTATCGACAAGAAAGCACTTCCATTATGGACTCTTAGAATTCTATAGGCTGCGATTGTAACAGCCCTTTCTTTTTTGTTTCATGGATGTGCTTACATTGTATAGAACACATGAAGGTGCATTTGAGGATGCTCAAACTTATTTCCAGCATCTTGTGGCAATCTTCAATGAAGAGAAGTTGAAGAAATATAAGTTAAAGAAATAGGTTGATCAACTCACAGATGTTTTGATCAAGATTACCAAGTCATCAAAGGTAATTGATCCAACCATTTCTTTCGTGGATGAGCAAGGTGTTAAAAAGTTGAACAAGTAAATTCTCATAGGAGAACAGTGGGCGAATGGATGGATAGATTATTGAGCCAGGGAACTCATCTCGTATCTTCAACAATCCCTCTTGTAAATAACTTGGAGGAGGTAAGAATTGAAATTAATAAAATTTTGAATTTGTTTTCAAATGAATTGGAAACACATGAGAAGGACTTCGACTCTTGGTCAAAGTTAGAGGATTTCTAGTTAGGTTTTCTAGTTGATAATGAAGTGATTTCTTCAAGGGAGATGTACATTAAGAAACAATATGATTTTAGGTAACAAATTGCAAACTTCACCGAAGAAAACCACAACAAGGGTAGTATTTCTTAGCTTGCAACATTACACAAGATAACCAAACAGATGCGTGGTTTTTAGAATTCGGTTGCAGTAATCACATGAAATGGAACTTAGAATTATTTTCTAGTTTGGATGAGAGTGCAAAACCATATGTCACACTGGAGAATGACAACAATGTTTTAGTTATGTGAAGAAGAAACATCAACATTCTAACAAAAAATGGGGATAAATTTTTTATTTGTGATGTTTATTTTTGTTCCTATATTAAGAAAAACTTCATGAGTATTAGAAAAGTTGTTCAAAAGGGGTTTACACTATTTTTGAAAATAGAGAATGCACAATTTTAGATAAATCTTTAGTTAACCCACTTATAGAAAATTTCTAAGTGGGTAGCAATAGAATATTTCTCTTGAGAATAAAACTAGATTTAAATGTAGAATAAATTTTCAATCACAGACTTCAATGAACTCACAAGAGGACGAAGAGGAAACTACAACAAAGACTCAAGTGATCTTTGATTCATACTTGTTTTAAATATTAAAATTGGTTATAAAATCTAAGATTCTGACACCTAAAATTGGATGTCTAAACATATTACATAGGAAAAGAATGGTTAAAGTGTTTTCAATAATAGAAAAACTAGATAAATATGTGAAAGTTGCATTCTAGGTAAACAACAAAGGGGGTAATTTCTAGCAGGAAAGTCAATAAGGGCAAAGACAACATTAGAGACTGCTTAATTAGATTTTGTGTCGATTGATGCAAACACTTAATTGGTGGAAAGTACTACTTATTGAAATTTATAGATGATTTCAAAAGAGAAACATGGGTCTACTTTCTAAGACATAAGAATGAATCATTTGAGAAGCAAAGTGAGCATTACATTAAATCATTGAGAATGTAGATGGTGGTGAATACATTTCAAATAACTATATAGTTTTGCAAAGACCACGAAATCCACAAACAATTTACTACAAGGTACACCCCTCAACAAAATGGGTGGCTAAAAGGAAAAGTATAACAATAATGAAAATGACAAGGAGAATGTTGTAAACAAACATTTACCAAATGAATATTGAGCTCAAGTTGTAGCATGTGCAACATAATGGGTGTTATTTTTTTCTAAATTACACTTTCACCATAGTGTGACTATAGTATAGTTTTAAATTGTACTTCCATCATCATTTCTATAAGATACTCTTTAATTTTTTTCTCAAATAAGTCCTTTCTTCTATGTTATAAATATAGCTCTTCCATATAATCAAATTATTTAGTAATATTTGTTACCTCATTGTGATATCATTGAAGTATGATCTAAATGACTAATATACACGCATGTTTCTTGAGAGCTAGTATTTTAAGACACATGACCAATCTAGGATTCACATGCACCTTGAAGTAGGGATAAAATGTAACAATGAAATTCGCATACTCATAACATGTTGAGTTCAAAAAATTTCGTTAATATATGAATATATCAAGATAAATGACATCTAAATTATTCAATATGTTTATCTAACTTTTGTACTAAATCTAATATTAAAATGAAACCAATATTTGTTTACATCTTACATATAAATGTATTTAACATATCTATATCACTTATATTTTGATTCACAAATTATTTAACAAGAAATACTATAATATTAACTCTCTCTCTCTCTCTCTCTCTCACACTTATATTTTGATTCACAAATTATTTAACAAGAAATACAATAATATTAACTCTCTCTCTCTCTCTCACACTTATATTTTGATTCACAAATTATTTAACAAGAAATACAATAATATTATCTCTCTCTCTCTCTCTCTCTCTCTCTCTCTCTCTCTCTCTCTCTCTCTCTCTCTCTCTCTATATATATATATATATATATATATATATATATATATAATAATTTGGTCTAACAAATTATTTAAAATAAAATATACTATGTTAATTAATTATTATTTAAAATTCATTTTGGTCAGGTAATTAATTGCATCACTTGTTTCACATGCTAAACTATAAAATTATTTATTTCCTTTTATTATAAAATAATTCAAGTCCAATATCACATTTAAAGATCATTTTAATTTTTTTTATTTTTCATTCTTATTTAAAATAAAACTAAAAAATAAAAATAAAATAATAGAATGAACTCTTTGGAACTATAAATTATGAAGTTTTTTCTAAAATTAAATTAAAAAAAAAAGATAATATTGTTCTTATCTATCCTACATAAATATTGGATTGATTATTCTCTCACCTACTCTTCTTAACCATTGGATCACTTGTTTGAGAGGAGCCATAAATTTAATGAAAAAAGATTAACTAACCTTTGTAACAATTGGATCACAAGATAGAAAAATCTTTGAAAATTGAAACTATTGATTCACCTTAAAAATAAAACTATATTTCTCTTACCCACGCTTGTTAACTTGGAGCACATATTTTCCATGAGGTAGAAGTTTAGTGGAAATTTAACTACTTTATGTAACCATTGGTTCACAATATAGGGGACTTTTCAAAAATAAAAACTCTTAATACCTCTCAAAAATAATTTAATAGTTCTCTTATCTATCTTTATTAGACATTGGATCACCTAGTTGTCAGGGCCATAAGTTTAGTGGAGAACTATAGAAACAAACTCCTTGGAAATCTCAACTACCTTATTTAATTGGATCCATGTTACTACAAAGTCGCAATCTCTACTAAATTTTATCACACCAATTAAAATGTGCAACATACATGTTTAGCATTAGCCTTGGATTAAATCCGATTTAAATTATATTCCGTCAACATTTGGCAGGGACTCTAGCATGTGATATTTTATGGCCTTTAATCCAACTAGCTTCAGATTTTTTTAAATGTAGTGCCGGAAATACTCAACCTATCAGCCCTAGCCGCTGAGCATTTGCTTGTAGTGCCGGAAATACTCAACCCATGCTACCGAGAAAAATGAAATTATACCATGGAAGGGGATTTGGTTACCACCACAGGTCTAACTGGCATCTTAATAATAAGGTTTAAGATGTTGCAAATGTTACAATGTGTTCGAGAATTCTTCGTTGTTTCAAAGATTTTGAGAGTTTCGTTACACATTCTGCAATCATTTCATTTCATTCCTTGAGATGACATCTCTTTGAGGCATTCTGTCAAACAATTCATGTGCCTATTTGACTCTAGGGTGTAATTTCATTAAAAATAGACACCTCGAGAAGGATATTTGACTCTAGAGTGTAATTTCATTAAAAATAGACATCTCGAGAAGGATATCTCTGGGCAGAGCCCAACATGGAAAACATTAATAAATCAATATATAATTATATAGTATCTTTTTATTAAAATAAATTATATTATAATATTATTATGGTTAGCGTTAGGGTTAAGGTTAGTGTTATGGTTTCGGGTTAGGGTTATGATAATGTTTAGGGTTCACATCATGGTTAGCGTTAGCATCGACGTTAGGGTTAGGTTTTGGTTTAAGATTATGGTTAGGGTTGGGGCTATGGTTGCAGCTTAATATTAGGGTTAAATTTATGGTTAGGGTTTAGTGTCAAGGTTTCAATTATGTTTAGGGTTTAGATCAAAGGTAGGGTTAGGGTAAGCATAATTATAGTTAGGGTTAGGGCTAGAATTATAACTTGGGGTATTTTTAGGATTAGGATTCAAATGGTTTATGGTTATCTTTTGGATCAGAGTTAAGGTTAGTATTATGGTTAGGATTAAGGTTTACATCATTGTTAGGGTTATGATTAGGGTTTACATCAAAGTTAGGGTTAGAATTAGGGTTATGGTTCACTTACATTAAGGTTATGGTTAAATTACTATTAAAGTTCAATTGAGATTAGGGTTTGGGCTAGATTAAGGTTAGGAATAGATTAGGATTAAAGTGCAATTTAGGTTAGTGTTAAGTCTAGGGTAGGATTATTGTTAGGGTTAGAGTTTATGAATATGGTTAAGTTAGCGCTATGATTAGGGTTAGGGTAAGGATTATGATTAGGGTTATGGTTTGGGGTTATGGTTAGGTTTATTGTTTACATCATGGTTGGGGTTAAGGTTAGGTTTAGGATTATGGTTAGGGTCATAGTTAGGATTATGGATAGGGGTAAGGTCTACATCATAGATAGGGTTAGGGTCAACGTTAGTGTTAGGGTTACGGTTAGGATTAGGTATAGGATTAGGGTTAGGGTCTAGATCATGCTTAGGGTTAGGGTTAGGATTATGTTTGGGGTTAGGGATTAAGATTAAGGTTAGGGTTAGAGTTATTGTTTACATTAGGGTTTAAGGTTAGGATTAAGATTATGGATAGGATTTACTCTTAGGATTAGGGATAGGTTTTGAGTTATGGTTAGGGTTAGAATTAGGTCTTAGGGTTAGGGCTAAGGATTATTGTTAGGGTTAACGTTTATGGTTATGGTTAGGTTAGGGTTAAGATCTAGAGTTATGGTTAGGATTATAGTTAGGGTTATGGTTTACATTATGGTTGGTGTTGGAGTTAGAAATAGATTTATGGTTCGGCTTAGGGTTATAGTTATGGTTAGGACTATGGATAGGGTTAGGGTTTAAATCATGGTTAGGGTTAGCGTTAAGGGTTGGTGTTAGAATTAATGTTAGTGTTTATATCATGGTTAGGGTTAGCGTTAAGGGTTGGTGTTAGAATTAATGTTAGTGTTTATATCATGGTTATGGTTAGGGTTAGGATTTGCATCATGATTAGGGTTAGGGTTATTGCTTGGGTTAGGGTTTAGGGTTTGATTTATAGTTAGGTTTAGGGTTATAATTATGGTTATGGTTATGATTAGGATTAGGATTTAGATCATGGTTAAGATTAGGGTTTACATCATGGTTAGAATTATGAATAGGGTTAGGGTGTACATCATGGTTAGGATTAGGTTTAGGGTTAATTTTAGGGAAACAACTATGCAACCCTTAGGTATATTAATACCCTTCATCTATTATTAATACATTTTAATAGATGATTGGTGCATCCTAAGGGTTCTAGAGCCATTCCTTATATTTAGGGTTAGGATTTAGGGTTATGATTAGGTTAGGTTAGGGTTAGGATTTGGGTTATGATTATGGTAATGGTTTAGAGTTGTGGTTAGGACTATGGTAAAGGTTATGGTTTACATCATGGTTTGGGTTAGGGTTAGGGTTAACGTGAGTACTATAGCTAGGGCTATGGTTTACATCATGGTTAGGGTTAGGGTTAAGGGTTAATGTTAGGATTAATGTTAGTGTTTACATCATGGTTATGGTTACATTTAGGGTTAGCATTCAAATAGGGTTAGGGTTTAAAGATAAAATTTGGTTTGAGGGTTAGGATTATATAATAAAACTTGATTTTAAGGTTGAAGTTAAGGTTTAATTAGGGTTATGGTTAGGATAAGGCATGGTGAGGGTAAGGGGTAGTATTAAATTAGGATTAAGATTCAATAAGGGTTAGGGTTAGATTAAGGTTAAAGTTGTAGGTTTGGTCTATTTGTATGGTTAGAGTTAACTTTAGGGTTAGGTTAGGGTTAGAATTCAATTAGAAGGATTTGAGTTAAGGGTTAAGGTTATAGTTAATTATAATTAGGGTTCAATTATGATTAGGGTTTGATTATGGTAAGGGTTAGATTAAGATTAGAGTTTAATTATTATTAGGATTAAGTTTAGGATAGGATTAAGTTATGGCTAGATTAGGGTTCAATTTGTAGTTAGGGATTAAATTTAGGGTTAAATTTGAACTCAGGATTAGGTTATGGTTATGTTTCAATTATGGTTAGATTAAGGTTGACGTTTAGGATTAGGTTATGGTTTAGGGTTCAATTAGGTCTAGATTAGGAAAATTGTCAAGGTTAGGGTTTGATTATGGTAAGGTTTTAATTATAGTTAGGGTTAGTATAAGATTTCAATTAGGGTTAGAATTAGCTTTACAATTCAATTACATTAGGGATACTATTGGCATATGCACACTCCAATGAGACATTGTAGGTGATTGAAGGTTTTGTCATTGATGGCAACCTTACAATCCAATGACATCGACAAGACATTCCACCGGCACTAGCAAGATTAGACTCTACACCGGCATCGGCACCGGCACCAACAGTGAAAGGAAGCATATCGACACAGAGGTCAACAGGATTTTTGTTGTAATATATTTTGTTTATTATTGTAAAATCTTTATAAGCCAACTTGGAAACATTGTAAAATGACTCATATACATAAGAGATCATTGTAGAATATTTGTAAGAAGGAAGGTAGAATGTAATTAGGTGAAATAACGCAGACATATTATGCGAATTATAGGTTAAGGGTTTATGTAAGAAGCAGAGCAGAAACCGGTACTAGATTTGGCATTATAGATGCTATTCTGAAGCAATACAAGACACTGGATTTATATAATCCATTTTGTAAGTCAATGAGACTTCTATTTTGAGCAGTGTGCTCTAGGCACTTAGCCTTCCTGCATGTGCAAGCCCCTCTTGTAGCAGTAATATTCTCTTATTGGCTAGTAAGTAAATATTGTGGGTCACAAATCCCATCGAGGTTTTTCCCACATCGGGTTTCCTCATTAAATCTTTGTATTATGGTTTGTTTTTCATGTGGTTTCTTTTATCTCTATTTATTGCATTACTTCTTGTTTACCGGTACACTGTTCTAATATGTTCTACATGTTTTAAGTTAAGAAATTTAATCTACCAGTTAGATACTGATTCACCCCCCCCCCCCCCCCTCCTTAGTATATTTGGGAATCCTAACAATTGGTATCAGAGCTTGGTCCTCTATTTTTCAGAAGCCTAACAACTTGAGGAAGATCTTAACACCGATAGAGATAGAAAATCTAATGAAGCAACTAGAAGCAGCTCTCTCAGACTATGGTACAGAAAAATTGAAAAATATCAAACTTGAAGATGATCTAAAGGCAGCTTAGGAAATTATTCAAGCACTTCAAGAGAATTTTACCATTGCAAGAAATAAGAGAAGAGAATTATGTGAAAAAATGCAAAATGAGAATGATGAAAAAGAAACTCTTAAAGATATGATAAACAAGCTAAAGCTAGAGAACATAGCAACAAGGAATGAGATGCAAGATATGACCATGAGATTTTGTAAGGAAATTGAAGATAGGAATAAGAAAGAAGAAGATTTGACCAAAAGACTAAGTGATGCAGCAAATGAAAACACAAGACTTAGCTATGAAAATGATTTGTTGAAGACAGATCCGATGCATACACAGTTAGACTCTAATGAACTAATGAGGCAAAAAGAGATCTTAGAAAGAGAACTGGATATTGCAAATCAACACAAAGAAAAATTCAAGAAAAGCTTAGAAGAACTTGGTGACTTGTTGAAGATTCAGAAACCTAATGGTGACACTCGTGGAATTCGCTTTGAGGAAGGAGAAAGCTCCGATACTGCAAACACACAGGATCATAGCAAACCTGTAAGACAACCTACTGCTTACAAATTTAATGGAAAATGATTTAACTGTAATAAATATGGTCATAGAGAAAATCAATGTAGATCTAGAAATTCTCAAAATATCAACACACCCGCCAGTCAATGTTCAAAATGCAACAAAGTTGGTCATAACTATGAAAATTACAGAATGAATGTGAGATGTTATGTTTGTGGAAGATTTGGACACCTATCTAATCAATGTAGAACACAAACCAGAATAGGTTATGGGAAAGATATTCGAAAGAATAATGTGACTTGCTATGCATGTAACAAAATTGGGCATATTGCAAAATTCTGCAGAAGTAAAGGATCACCGGTAGACAACAAAAGTTCTAGTTTGAAAGGAAAAGAAAAGGTTGAAGAGGGTAAGCAAGAATTCTCAAAACAATGGATTAGAAAGTCAGACCTAAATAATGTTGGAAATACTCCTCCACCGGTAGAACCAATCAACACTCCACTGGCAGAATAGAGTAGTACTCCACCGGCAGGAAGCTCTTCATCAAATTGAAGAAATTTTCTTTGAGGGTTTGGAAATCAAATGAGACATATGCTATTATTCCCTCGGTTGATGATGAGAAGTTAAAAAAAAAAAAAAAATCTATATTGGCAGACAAAGTTAAGAGATTACTTAACCGACATGCATTAAATATGGTAGATGACCAATTGACATTATAAATTTGTGATTTTGGCTCTATTTCACTTCACCAAAAATTCAAATATTCGAAGAGCGCGAAATCTCCAGAGTTAAGGTAATTCAAGCAAAGCACTTCAGCAATCAATCTTTCCTAAGGCAGAAAAAAGGTATTTATAATCATGGCATCCTCCTCTGCACTTGAATTCATAGCAAACCCTACTATAGTCAAGGTAATCAAATGCCCTAGGCCTGTATTTCAACTAGTTCCCGAGATAGCTAAAAAGGATGACAATGTTGGTGCATTCTCCCAAATTCCCAAAGGAGTTGTTTTTCCAGAAGATCCTAGAATGTACATCCATTGCCACATAGAAGAATTAGGAGATGAAGAAATCAAAAACATGCACAAATCTATTATCTGTGATGATTCCGGTAAAGTAAAACCTGAACACCAAATTATTGAAACCCTGGGATTCATAGAAATTCTCAGCATTCTGGATTTCCCCAAGGAAGTTATAAGGATAGTGTTAAGTAAAGTACATGGTGCATTCTTTTGGTTAGATTATATTCACAAAATTACCAAGGAAGCTGTGAAAGTTGTAACAGGGTTACCCTCCACTGGTAGCAGACTAGACAAAACAAAGAAGGTCTCAAATGACCTGGTAATGAACTTAACTGGTGCAACATCTGACAAAAGGTCCTTAAGGGTTAATGATGTGACAAACATAAATGTGAGATTCATTAGCATGATTCTAGGTTACAAAGCAACTCATGCAAACATAATGAACTCAATTTCTAGTTTATGCATAAAGAGTGCTTATGACATGGTTAAGGACAATGTGAAAATTAATGTATGTGAATGGCTAAAGGATGAGTTGATTGATAATTTAGGAAAAATCAAGAAGGATAAGAAAGGGACTTTTAGATTTGGTAATTTACTTGTATGCTTAATGCTACACATAACCAAATAGGTGCCCGATATAGGCAACAAGAACCTTGGATTTGACATACTTGCAGGGAAACAGTTATCAGAACTATTTAACAACATGGGTGAAAACAACGAAAAGAATATCAATGAGTATTTTCAAACACTAAAGGCCAGAATGAACAAAAGAATCAGACTGTCACAGAAAATTGTGGATAAATACAAGGATGACATATGCTTTGTGATCAAGAAAGATGAGATCTAGATGAAAGAAGTTATCCCAAGAACAATTTGGGTTACTGGGATGGGTTATGAGACCGATGATCACATCATTGAAACTTATGCAAAATTCCTTCTGGAAGCACCCAAGGAACCCAAGGAACAAGTATTTGGTAATGTTGAGACCATTGAAAGCCAAATTCAGTCTAAGAAGAGAATAAAGACAATTGAAGCAACTGTGAGAAGAGGCTCAAGGTAGGCTAAGGCTATCAAAGAAGATATACTGAAACAAACTGGTATCATTGAGGATGAGTTAGTAACATTATAGCCTGAAACTCACCTATCACCGGTAGCAAATTCTTCAGAGAATGACATGCCATAAGCATTTAAATGAGTTGTAAGGGAAAGGGATCCTTCACCGACATCCACACCCTCGCATAGAAGAACTAGACAAAAACAACAGGCAGTGAGGTCTCCGGTCAAGAAGACAACCCAAAGAAAAAGCTAACACCTAACAAGAAAAAGACTCAACAAAATATTGCTCCGATTGACAGATTGTTAGATGAGATCACAGAAGAAGGAAAACTCAAAAACATCAATAAACTGTATGACTCACTATTAGCAGATGATAAAGAACGGGATGAAAACAATGTCATTTTACACCTGGATATCTATAAGAAGTTCTTAATGCAAGTGGTAGATGAACTACCAGATGAACTATTCAAGAGACTAGAAACAAGAAGACAAGTTGTGGTAGAGCTTGACAAGAAAATCAAAATTGAAAAATTACTTGTTGTTTACCCAGTAAACTCACCAAAAGAAATAGATGACTTAATTGCAGAAGCCAATCGGTCAGTATTCTCTACTACACACCAGCATATTGCACTAATGGCAGGAAGAGTAAGTGAGGTAATAGAAGAAACAGAAATTGGATGGGATATATTCTTTGTGGAGATGGAAAAGCAGGAAGAGTATAGGAACCCCAAGCCTATCAAAGTCTATCAAAAGGACAAAGATAAGGGCAAAGGAAAGGTTGGTGGTCCCCCAAGCTTAAAGATAACTGACAATTTACCCCCACCGCCTCAAGATACTCCACCGGTACAAACAATTGAAGACCAACTAGCAGATGACAGTATGGATGTATCACAAGAGGATACTAATCCTAATTCAGAGGTACTATACACTGTGGATGTTGATACTCAAAAAGTCAACATTGTGGTAGATAAAGACACAACCGATAAGATGGACATGGCTAGTGAGCCACCAGTAACTGACAATACTGACAACACAGAGGGAAAAGCAGAAGATGATAGCACAAGGCAATAGGCAGAGACTCAGATAGAGACTAAAATAGATCAACACACAGACACACAAATAGATCAACAAGCAAAGACACAAACAAAGAGAGACAAGCAGAGCAACAGGCTCCGGAACAGGAACGGGTTCATATGGAAACAGTGCCACCGGTAACATGAGAGAAACAAAAACCCTTTCTTAAGGAAATGGAAACACAGACTGACCTACCAGAGGTCACTACAGGCATGGTTACTTCCTCCACTAGTAGAATTAAGAATTTTGGTTCCTCCTCAGCAGGTTACAAATCAACAAATGTAACTGAAGTTCTTTTGGACTCCATTAAGAGAATAACATATTGTAGTTCACAGGCATATAGATCTATAGATGACACAATCCCAATTTTGAAGATGATAGCTCCAAACTGCAATGTAGATAATAAGGATTCTTTGAGCCAACTCGACACTTTGTCTAAGTACATTACTGAGAACACAATGATAGTTGAGCAAATAAAGGAAGAGGCATTCAAACCGAAGTTAGAAAATGAAAAATAGATATTCTTTGAGGATCAAATAAAGAAGTGTACAAGGGAATTTGACACACTTCTACTAGAACTATGCAGCTCATTGAAGGAATTTAAAACTCTATACAGAGACATTTGCAAGACAAACTTTCTAATAGTTGACATAGATAAGAAAATGAGCAAGGTACGAGATGAAATCAATAAACTTGCTGACAATTTTTTTAACTCACCTAATACATTATCAGTTTTTTAACAAAAGATAACAGGTTTTGAGGAAGAATTACTTAAGTTAGAAAGAGAAAAGGAGAGAATAATAAACAAGGCTAAGAATTTGAGACTAAGACTAAGTCCAAGACTGGACTATCTAGCATCCTTGAGGAAGGAAATATCTGAGGCATTAGTACAAGGACAGAAAACACCAACAGAGCATATGCAGCACCTCACCGGTACAGTTCAAAGAACAGAGGCAGCAATAAAAGACAGTAAGAAGTTTATGGAACACATAAATTTGGTTTTGGCGGATCTTTTTCAAATTGTAACCACCTAGTTACAAGGTTGAGACAGAAAACTACAACTCTATTAACACCTTGACAACCATTGTCATTGATGCCAAAGGGGGAGTAGTAGTATAAGAAAATAATCAGGCAAAGGACTCATCTGCTCAGGGGGAGCTCATATATTTTTGGTACACATTTTTGGAAATATTTTTGGATTACAAGTTTTGGATACACTTTTGAAATTTTCTCATGAGTGTTGCCATCAATGCCAAAGGGGGAGATTATTGGCATATGCACACTCCAATGAGACATTGTAGGTGATTGAAGGTTTTGTCATTGATGGCAACCTTACAATCCCATGACACTGGCAAGACATTCCACCGACACTAGAAAGATCAGACTCTACACGGACACTCAATCCACTAGCATTGGCACCAGTAGTGAAAGGAAGCATACCGACACAGAGGCCGACAGGATTTTTGTTGTAATTTTTTTTTGTTTATTATTGTAAAATCTCTATAAGCTGACTTGGCAACATTGTAAAATGACTCATATACATAAGAGATCATTGTAGAATATTTGTAAGAAGGAAGGTAGAATGTAATTAGGTGAAATAAGGCAGACCTATTATGCGAATTATAGGTTAAGGGTTTATGTAAGAAGCAGAGCAGAAACCAGTACTAGATCTGGCATTATAGATGCTATTCTGAAGCAGTACAAGACACTGGATTTATATAATCCATTTTGTAAGTCAGTGAGACTTCTATTTTAGCAGTGTGCTCTAGGCACTTGGCCTTCCTGCATGTGCAGGCCCCTCTTGTAGCAGTAATATTCTCTTATTGGCTAGTAAGTGAATATTGTGGGTCACAAATCCCACCGAGGTTTTTCCCACAATGGTTTTCCTCGTTAAATATTTGTATTATGGTGTGTTTTTCATGTGGTTTCTTTTATCTCTGTTTATTGCATTACTTCTTGTTTACTGATATACTGTTCTAATATGTTCTACATGTTTTTAGTTAAGAAATTTAATCTACCGGTTAGATACAGATTCACCCCCAGTATCTATGGGAATCCTAAGAGATACAACTAAATTAGGATTAAAGTTTAATTCGGGTTAGGTTTTGGGATAGAATTATATTAGGATTAGGGTTTAATAAGTGTTAGGGTTTGGATTAGGCCAAGGTTCATATAGGGTTATATTAAGGTTGAAGTTGTATTTAGGGTTAGGTAATGATTGGAATTCAATTAGGGTTATATTTAAGTTTAGGGTTCGATTATGTTTTATGGTTCAATAAAGTCTAAATTAAGGATATTGTCAAGGTTAGGGATTGATTAATTTGTGAACTTTGTGTCATATTTTGATTATTGTTAATAGAATTAGGAATTGGTGAAATTCATATCATCTTTAAGACTTTGTGATTCATATTGATATTTTAAGGGTAAAATTAGTTGAGATATATTAAGGAAACACTTTGAAGATTTTGTGCTTTATTGTGTTATTTTTTAAAAGGAAAATTGTGATTTGGAGACATTGAGCTCATTTCTTTTTTTAGAAAAATTTCATCAAGAGTTATAGTAAGGAATCAAGATAAAGACTTTGTGCTTTATTATGGTTTGCTTAATTAACACTTTAGGTTATGGAAGAAGTTATTTGAAGAAAGTTTGATAGGAGGGTAGTGATTTGAAGACTTTGAGATTAAGCACTCTTTCCCATCCCATAGAAGAAATGGAGGACTTTGGGCCTTTATAGAAACTTTTCTTCTTTCCTTATCTATATTTTACTCATTCTTGCATTTTGAGTTAATTTGTAATATCAAAATTTTAAGAATCATCACTGCTTTATATTGTAAATTCTTTTCTGAAGTAAGAGGAAAATAATAACATCTATCTTAAAAAGTAAGATAGGATGATGCACCACCTAGGCCTATAATATAAATTAAAGGTTGTATCTTATTTTAGTAGAGTAAAATAGAAAGTCAAAGGGGGAGCCTCCCCTTAGAAGAATAGGAGAGATTAAATCTCATGTCTTGTGTTTGAAACTACAATTTTTTAAATTCACCTAGTTTACAAAAATTTCAAGCAACAAGGATAATAGGAAATAAGATTCAAAACCTCTCTTTTATATCCTTCGGGATGATGCAATATGCACCCTTGCTTCCATTCTTAAAACTCAAATTGAATACAAAAACAAAATAAAATAAGAGACTTCTCTCTTCATTTAACATACACATAAAATCACCATACACAAGAAAACAATCTTGATCCCTTTCAGTTGTGTTGACAACTATATATAAAAATGTAACATTTATTTCATTTATAGCCTATCAGTGCCCTCTTTCCCTCTGCAAAATATCCCCTTTATACAAATTCTCTGCTTTACACTTTTTCACTACCTATACTTTAAGAATTTCCCACACAATCACAACCCAACTAAAAATTTCCAGTGCAACCAAAGTCTTTGTTTCTTATCCCTCCTTGTGCAACTCTTTTTACATTCCCTTGTTTTTTTCTTCTCATCAACGCCTCTTCCCTTTCCTCCTCCATTCAATTTACAATCTTTTCTTTATGTAGTTGAATGGAAATGTAATTGAATCATGAGGTGTGTTTTTTCTCTGACTCATCCATTTGGTTCATATTTATGCATACCCCTAAATGGCCTAGTGCCAGTACGATGATGGGTGGTTGTTTGGTCCCTCACATGCATTTCTCCTTCAACTAAAAGTGTAATTGTGCTACCAATCAAAGTCTTTGCAAAGATATGCATACCTCCCATCAGATAAAGAACAATTTTTTTTTAAATGATGCCATTACCAATTGAACTGCAATCTTTTGATTTCTTTCTAGCTAATAAAATTTTAGTTGATCTAGGAAGATGCCTTATTTGTTTTGAATCTTGGCTTTACCATTGTCAATTATCTTTCCAAGAAATTTTTTCACAGATATCTACATGGAGGAAGAAGATAGAATGGGAAAACAATGAATGATTCATAGCTAGAAATTCTTAGTGGAATGAAATTTCTTTCTGTGATTTTCTTAGAATTATCCTCTTTCTGAGGTAGGATAATTCCCAATAAATAGAGATGCCAGAAGAAAAACAAAAAAACCAAAATTCAAAGAAAACATAGTGGATTTTTTTGTTTTGGTCGTGTTGATTGCACATTCATTTGTGTGCTCCTCCGTTGAATAAGTGCATGAGAGTATTTTTTAAAGGTTTGTAGTAACAACACAATTTAAATAGACGTTTGATATTTTTTAAATTGTATATAAAGGAATGGTTAAGGTGAAGAGAATCAAATTGTAAATGCTAAGAAGAGATTATGAGACCTTACACATAAAAGAATCATATACAACAAATTCATTCTTCATTCAAATAATTGGACTGGCAAATCAAATCAGATCACATGGTGAAACACTTGAAGATATGAGAGTGCTTAAAAATATTTTAATAAGTTTTCCAACAAGGTTTGAATCAATTAGGGTTTCCATAAAAGATACAAAGAGTCTCTCACAATTTTTAGTTAATGAGCTACATGCATCACTCATTTCTCATGAGCATAGGAAAAGTAGGTCAACAGATTTAACTTTGGAGCATACTTTAAAGAAATAAGTCTCAATTAGCCATGGTAGAGACAAAGGAAGATCAAATTTAAGAGGTAGAGAAAAAAACGCATATAGCTCGGTGGAAGAACCAACCAATCAAACTTGAGTGAAGGGGGCAATAATCAAATCTCAACTCAAAATCATTCTAAAGGCCAAAGTTATGAGAAGTCTACAGTTAAATGTCACTATTGCAAGAAATATGGTCATTACTTAAAGGAATATATAAAGAAACAATATGATTCTAGGTAACAAATTGCAAACTTCACCAAAGAAAACCACAACTAGGGTAGTATTTCTTAGCTTGCAACATTACACAAGAAAACTAAACAGATGCATGGTTTTTAGACTTTGCTTGCAGTAATCACATGAAATGGAACTTAGAGATATTTTCTAGTTTGGATGAGAGTGTAAACCCATATGTCACACTGGAGAATGGCAACAATGTTTTAGTTATGTGAGGAAGAAACATCAATATTCTAACAAAAAAGGGGGATAATTTTTTTATTTGTGATGAAAATTTTTGTTCCTATATTAAGAAAAACTTCATGAGTATTAGAAAACTTGTTCAAAAGGGGTTTAGACTATTTTTGAAAATAGAGAATGCATAATTTTAGATAAATCTTTAGTTAATCCACTTATAGAAAATTTCTAAATGAGTAGCATTAGAATATTTCTCTTGAGACTAAAACTAGATTTGAATGTAGAATAAATTTTCAATCACAGACTTCAATGAACTCACAAGAGGAGGAAGAGAAAACTACAACAAAGACTCGAGTGATCTTTGAATCATACTTGTTTTAAAGATTAAAATTGTTTATAAAATCTAAGATTCTGAGACCTACACTTTGGATGTCTAAACCTATTTACATAGGAAAAGAATGGTTAAAGGGTTTTCAATAATAGAAAAACTAGATAAATATGTGAAAGTTGCATTCTAGGTAAACAACATAGGGCGTAATTTCCAATAGGAAAGTCAATCAGGGCAAAGACAACATTAGAGATTGCTTAGTTAGATTTTGTGTCGATTGATGCAAACACTCAATTGGTGGAAAGTACTACTTATTGAAATTTATAGATGATTTCAAAAGAAAAACATGGGTCTACTTTCTAAGACATAAGAATGAATCATTTGAGTTCTTTTGTCAATTAAATTTCTTGTTGAGAAGCAAAGTGAACATTACATTAAATCATTGAGAATGTATATGGTGGTGAATACATTTCAAATGACTATATAGTTTTGCAAAGACCACGAAATCCACAAACAATTTACTACAAGGTACACCCCTCAACAAAATGGGTGGCTAAAAGGAAAAGTATAACAATAATGAAAATGACAAGGAGAATGTTATAAACAAACATTTACCAAATGAATATTGAACTCAAGTTGTTGCATGTGCAACATAATGGGTGTTAATTTTTTCTAAATTACACTTTCACCATAGTGTGACTATAGTATAGTTTTAAATTTTACTTCCATCATTTTTTTAAGATACTCTTTAATTTTTTTCTCAAATAATTCCTTTCTTCTACGTTATAAATATATCTCTTCCATATAATCAATTTTTTTGGTATAATATATTTTCTATTTGTAGAAAATATAACTTATATTGTGCATATAAATTATAGGATCTTTTAAGGTTCCATTGGTTTATATTTGTTACCTCATTGTGATATCATTGAAGTATGATCTAAATGACTAATATACTTGCATGTTTCTTGAGAGCTAGTATTTTAAGATGCATGACCAATCTAGGATTCACATGCACCTTGAAGTGGGGATAAAATGTAACAATGAAATTCGCATACTCATAACATGTTGAGTTCAAATTTTTTCCTTAATATATGAATATATTAAGATAAATGACATCTAATTTATTCAATATGTTTATCTAACTTTTGTACTAAATCTAATATTAAAATGAAACCAATATTTTTTAACATCTTACATAAAAATGTATTTAACATATCTATATTTATATTTTGATTCACAAATTATTTAACAGGAAATACAATAATATTAACTATATCTATATTTAATGTTACAATGTACCATATATTCTCTCTCTCTCTCTCTCTCTCTCTCTCTCTCTCTCTCTCTCTCTCTCTCTCTCTCTCTCTCTCTCTCTCTCTCTCTCTCTCTCTCTCTCTCTCTCTCTCTCTCTCTCTAAATTTTGTATTCATTGTATATATAAAATGAATATTTAGTATTTGTTTGATTATTTAACCATCAATCAATAATTAATTTAATTAATCAAATTCATCTTAACCCTCTTCTCCTATTAATTAAATAAATTATTCAATTTATTTGATTTAATTCACTTAACCAAATTTAGACCATTAATTAAATAAATAAAGCATATTTGTTTAATTAAATCTTCTCTCACATTTAAATAGATTAATATTTATTTAAATCCCCCAAAATCTCCTCTCACATTTAAATAAATTAACATTTATTTAAATCACCTTTATCCTCCACCCACATGTATTTTCCTACAAATGCAAGTTGCACAACTATTTTAAATAAATAAATATGGTTAACTCGCCTTTTACCTTTGGTTAGAGACTTTCCTCTAACTTAACCATCCTTTTGACTCATGGGTCTCTTCAAAGCATTTATTTCTTTGACTAAGGTAACCATTTAACCCTTGCACATTCATTTATCCCTTGGATAAAAGGAATATCCATTAACCTAACCCTAACCCACCCCCCTAGGGTAACCATCATGTCCCCTCAAGCATTTAATGCTCCCTATCTGTCCTCTCAAGCCTCCTCATGGTGACACTTGTCAACATGGGATTGGGTTGAAAGTCTCACATGGATTGAATATCTTTCAATCCTAACCCTTGTTAAGATTGCTCAATCTTAACCCTTCATTTCCCCATTTCTTCTATAAATAGAACCCTTCTCCTCAAGCAAAGAAGGAAGCATTAGAGTATTGTTGTTATACTAGTATTAGCATAGAGCTTTTTCATAGCATCACTATCTACACTTGCATAGCATTTATTTATCATTTTCAACCATCTTGAATCTCCATATGGCATCCATGGCTAGTGCTAAAAGCTGAGAGCTACACTCATGTGGAACTTGGAGAGGAGAGGAACAATGGAGGAGCAACTATGAGCATCTTGATTAGCATTTGGAGGAGTATAGTTTATCTATTCTATGTTTGTATGCTTTCTATTTCATGCTTAATATCTCTCTTGATATGTCTATTTAGGATAATCTTTTGTTGCTAACACTAACGTTTGTTTCTTGTGCTCTTGTGTGTGTTGCCATCAAGCAGATTTTCTAATCCTTTTTGCAGAGCATCATTTGGTGAACCCGATTGAATCAAAGAGTAAATATTTTGAAGACTACTAACTTTTGAATGTTTTAATTGACACACAGGTCATTCTCTTGCGCTTTTATTCTCAGTTTAGCACCTTCACAAATTGATACTTTAGCGCTATTGTCTATATTGTTGCTCTTTCATGTTAAATAGCACTTTTGTTTTCACACAGAGTAGAGCTATTGTAACAGAGAGTTGTAAGAAATTTCCTTGTAACCAAAAACCAAAATTTTTAGGCTTGTAGAAGCCCACCAAAACATTTGGATTTTTCTAACTAATTATCTTTTGTGCGGGTTTTAACTAACCCCTACAACAGGATATTTTTTACCAATTTTAGCTTAGGAAATAAATTTGTTCATATTGCTAACTTTGTCTTTCAAGTTAGGATAAAATAAATTCATTTTCCTTTTGGGTTAAAATCAACTACACTTTCATTTGGAGTTTTAAAAAGAACCACATCTTTCATTTAGAGTTCTAAAAAGAATCACACTTGTTCAAAGTTAAAAAGAATCACAAAAACAAACACACAAACTTTTTTTTTGCAAAGTTAGGAACAAATTATTTTGGTGCTTAAAATCAACAAGGCAAATTTCATTTCTTGCATCAAACTAAAATTCACAATCAACACTTCATTTTGTGCAAGTTAAAAAGAATCCCCGATTTGTCAAAGTTGTTCTCAAATCAATTTACTTCAAGCAAAACATGCTCTTAATTCAGTTGACTAGGATTTCCAATTCCTAGATTACAACACATTTTGCCATTGAAGGATAAAAAGAACACCATGACTATTGGAGCAACATCTCCAATTAGATAGAACATCATTGCAATGACCAGTTAAAGAGAACAAGTGCATTTCGTGTTTGGCACACTTGTGCAAAAAGAGTTTGTCGAGTGGTCCTACTTCTAACACACACTATCCTCTCCCTTGGATTTCGTGGTCCTAGGTGCAAGATAAAAGTGTTAGTAACACTCAAGTTTTATCTTTTTAAGAGAGGTTTTCCAAGAGATCGATCACTCTTGGGAACGACCTCGCGCGGTAAATCCTTCAAGCCGCTATAGAAATTAGGTGAGAGCAAAAGTTGTAGCCTTGGGTATAGTTGTTCCTACAGTGTAACTTGCCGAAAGGACAAATGGGCTCCATCACAAGTTACAAGGCTCTTAAGTGAGTCACTGCAGAATGAGCTTATGTCCAAAAACATCAAAAATTACTAAACACCTTTAAGTAGTAGCCCACCTATTCTATTGATTGAGGATATTTGTGATAAATTCAATGCAAGAGCATAGAAGGCTTTTCTCCCAAGACACTCACCATACATATTTCCTTGAGTAGAAACATAGCTTTTTGAAAGGTTACTTGTACCTTGATAAAAGTGGTGACTCCCCCATCATAGGGATCATCTATTTGTTATGCTTGTGTAAGACTTAGTATATCACATCCTTACTTGCCATGGTGGGATTCATAAGGTATGTAGTACCAAAGTCGAAGAAATATCAAGATGTGGGCTGAACTTATCGCAACTAGCCATTTGACCTTAGGGATAAAGAGTGTTTGAAGTGTTTTTGTTTTGAGTCAAGATCAGTGTAAATTGAGCCAACTTCAGGCTTTAGAAAACACCTAAAATAAATTTAAAGGAAAGGGTCATAAAAAGTCCAAGGATTGGGTTGATCTAGACCCATACTTATTTGTGTCTTTGTGAGGCAACATTCTTGTTTTTGTGTGCTTGCTTTGTTTTCTTGTCAAATAAAAATCAAAAATCAATTCCAAAACAAGTATTCATCCAACACAAACATTTTTCAAAAACCAACAAAGATAAAAAAAACAAGTGCAACAACAAAAGTATCAAACTATCTGACCGTTCTTCACATCTTGAGAAAGAAGAATCTTCATCAACATATCAACTTGAAGAGAAGACCATTAAGATCAAAGGCTTTCATGAAAAGGGGGAAATTCTTCTATCTTAATAGACAAATCTTTGTCTCTCATAGAACCTTCTTACCTCACATGAGTCTATACCTTCAAGGAAAATCAAATGAGTTTGATCAAGAGTCATTAAACCGTAGAGCCTTTACTCAATATAGAGCTTTGAGTTATCACAAAGACAAGGGAGGCAAGATCAATCCTGCCTTCTTTCCAGACATTTGTATCACGTATAACTCAGCTAGGGAAGAACCACCAACTCCTGAACAAGAATAAGAAGAGTTTGTTCCTTTTGTAACACAAAGTTTCTATTGAAGTTAAACATTTCATCCATTCTCATATTCACACATCATCAAATCCATTCCAACTCTCAAAACATCAAAAGGTTTTTGTCCTAAGTTCTATTTCAATATTGCTTGAATCAAACACAAAAAACATCACTTTTTAGAGTGTCTCTACATCTAGGATAAACTCATCCTAGAGGCATTTCTACGCAGATTAAAACTAGTCTATGAGTGAATCCTCTCATTACTAGGTAGTTGGGTTTGTAACACATCTCAGATCTCTCTAAACCTTATCACATCAAACTTTGTCAATCAAACACAACAAGCAAATCAAGAAAGAACTTTGGTAACATCTACCTTTAGTGCTAGAGATCCATATGCAAAACACCCCACCAAACATAAATCTCTCATTTCATCAACAACTCATCATCATTTTCACCCAACTTCAACAAAAACTTGTAAACAAAATGGCTCAAACCAGATCTAGAACAAGACAAATAGAAATTGAAGAAGAAGAGGAAGACAATATCAATGAATTCCAAGAAGCCCTAGGAGGAAACGTAACTAATGAAAATCCAAGTACTCCTACTCCTGTGACAATAGAAAGGGCACAACACAACCCTCTCTTTAATCAACTATTTGATGAAATACTCAGGAGCAATCTTAATGCTCACTTTTTAAGACTTGATCAAGAAGGAGCCAAACTACCCTCTAGCTTTGATGTTGCACAGCTAAGGCAAGCATCAGAATGAGAAAGTCACAATGAGGAAGAAAGAGGTCGAGATCACATTAGATACAACCTTCATCAAGGTAATCCCCCACATCAGAAATTTTATAGCAACAAGTTGAAAATCTCGCCCAACAACTTCATAGTGGTGTGAAAACTAATCAATTTTCACTCAATGACATTTGTCCCTATCCCTTTGATAGGAATCTTCATATGCCACCTTTTCCATGAGGGTTTGAAACACCCAAGTTTGAAAAGTATAAAGGAAAAGGAGATCCTTGTGATCATGTTAGAGAGTTCCATTCAGCTTGCCTCGAAGTGGAATATGAGGATACGTACCTAATGCGCCTTTTCCCCAAAGCTTTGGAGGAACAACCACATCATGGTTTTCCCAATTACCAGGTGGCATTAGGACATTTGAAGAACTCATCCAGAAGTTCTTGGCACATTACTCACATAATATTAAACGTGATATCATCATGGTTGATCTATGTAACACTAAACAAAAACCAGGTAAACTATTTTCAGTCTTTCTGCAATGATGGCGTCAAATGTCTAGCAAAAATTCTCTTCAGTTGCCTAAACAAGAACTAGTGGAACTATTTATTTCCAACTTAAACGAAGAAATGGAATTTCACCTAGACATAAAAGACACAGATTCTTTCAATGACATGATCACCAAAGGCTTAAAATGTGAGTGAGTTGTCATCAAGAAAGGACTTATCAAAATCTACAATGAGCCAAAGGATAGCCCTCATCCATGCTTCAATAGCGACAAGCCTAACTTTTGGAACAAAAAAAAAAACATCGTCAATGACGGGGTTGTGGATGCATGAACTATCAAAAGTGCACAACCTATGGTCTGATTTGCAGGGAAGAACCCCCCACCCAAGAATAACATAGTTGCTCCTCCAAATCAAGGCCGCAACACATCTCAAGAAGAACCCAGACAACATCAAGAAAATTTTAAACCGAAGTGAACATACACTCCCTTAGGGGAACCCATCAAAACAGTGTTACATCAGTTGGTTTCTCAAAATCTGGTGACCTTACCCAAAAAATCAAATTATGAACCTCAATTCAAACCTTCATGGTGGAGGGATACTGAACATTGTGATTTCCATCAAGGAAAAGGGCATAAGACAAGCAATTGTCACAGATTGAAAGATCTTATTCAAGATCTTATTGACCGAGGTGATATCGAAATCGAAGGACATGACCCAAAGACAACAAACAATGATCATCTAATGTTCAAAAATCCACTTCCATCACAAGATCAAAGAGGTCCTTCCACTCCAGGGAGAAACACAGATACCATTGATTATACGCAAGCTGCGTATAATTACACTGTTAATCACCTATATGATGCCAGTGAACAAATTGCAACTATTACCATCAAAAATCCTAGTTCCAACTGCAATGTTGTTACACGTCGCAGCAAGATTACCATAAAAGCAGCTCCACAAGGTACCACATCTATCCCAAAGTAGTATAACCTTGTGGACCAATTAGATAAAACGCCCACACTAATATCTATCTTAGAGCTATTGCGCCTATCTCCATCTCATAAAACAATCTTGGATCAAGCTCTCCAAGAGGCGTCAGTCCCTACAAACCTAAATACAGATCAATTCCAAGCCATGGTCGGAAATCTAAGGTCATCACCTTGTCTCACTTTTTCTGAAAGTGACAACACATCCTTCCAACAACCTCATAATGCCTCACTCCACATTGAAGGGTTTATCACCCGCATAGAATCAAGCGAGTCTTGATTGACAATGGAGCAGGCCTGAATATTTGTACACTACAATTAGTCACTACATTGGGATATGCAATTGATTTAGTGGATCCCCGCAAGAAGATCACAATCAAAGCTTATGATGATGCAGAGCATTCATCCAAAAGAGTTGTTGTACTACCAATCCGAGTGGGTCCCGTGGTGAAACACATCATATGTCAGGTTCTGGACCTTCCTCTTCCATACAATTTGTTGTTGGGGAGACCTTGGATACACACCATGCAAGTCGTTCCATCCACCTACCATTAGTGTATCAATTTCCCACATAATGGTGTAGAAATCACGATCCTGGGCGATGCAAACCCCTTTGCATATTATCATAACATAAGTCATCAACTGGAGATTACCATTCCCAACAATAGAGAAGCCATCTCCTCCACATCATACGTAAGTCCAGCCTCTCTTTCTAGTTCAAAAACCACTATACCCAAGCAAGAGAAGCTCAAGATGAAAATAGACAAAGAAGGTCCTAAAGAGTACAATCTAAGCCAACTCTTTTGTGTTGGACAAATGCCCACTTCTCCTAGAACACATGGCAAACCTCAACAGATACTTCAAGCACCACTAATCAAGCCAGCATGTACTTTGACACCGTTCATCCTTGGAAAGAGTCAAGAAGAAGAAACTAGAGATCAAGACTTAGCAGAATGGATCTATAAAGATCCTATCACCACCGATATTCTACAAGCTAAGCTTCCCACAAATCAATATGGAAAAGGGCTTCTCATTATGCAAAGAATGGGATATGATGGTCAAAGTACTTTAGATGCTTTAGAGAATTGTAAGAAAGGGCAACATGAGCCGCTACAGCCGGAATTAAAACCCAAAGATAACACAGGCTTAGGCTTTCAAGAGGAGATACTTCCTAAGCTCATATTTAAAGGGAAACCCACCAAACCTCTATATCAACCTACTACAAAGCGGTCACCTTTGATTATAAAAGCAACACCCAAAACCATAGCAATTGCCCCATTGAGGCTAAAAATCTTAGCAATACCATCCACAACACCAATCATCCCACCAATAAAACCAACAACCCCATCAACAATAGCAACTGCATCAATAGAACCATTATCAGTATCAAAACCCCCAGTAGTATCGACAATATCGACAATTCCATCAGAAGTAGCAGATTCAACAACACCAATACTCCCTGTATATGATTCATTGATCCCCACAATCCTTTCTACAGCACCAATCATTTCATCTACAAAGGTTCATCAGCCGATTACACCTACAGTATTTAACTCAAAGGATATCCCAGTATGGTATAGTAATCGGCTACTGGAAAGCAACTCAGAGACTGATTCGCATGAGTGGGAATTTGATTCCGTCCAGCTTAATACTTTAGATGAGGAAGACACATCACTACCTCCACCCCGCAAAGACATCCCTGTTTACAAAGAATCATAGATAAAGACCTCTTGGGTTCCTGAGCTGGAAACTTCTTCCCCAGACCCTACGTCACCTCCTACACCTGATTCTGACAGGGAGAGTACCATCAACGACCTTCACCATAACATCTTAACCCTCACTGACACATCTCACAAACTTAACCTAATCGATGAGGTATTTCCCATTATCCATCCTGAACTCATTGAATGGAACCAACCTAATCCCCCATGTCTTGTCCATTTCCAAAATGATGAGGTGATCATTAAGTTTTTAGAACTACGGGATAGCATACCAAGTGGGGATCACAAAGCTGGATTCACCATTGAACTTAATAGCGCAGCATACTTCGAGGCGGATGCCAAACCTTTCAGCTGCAAAAATATAACAATAAAACATGGATCTTCCAGTGAAAACCACACTGTGGCACTATTTGATCCTGCAAAAGTAAAAAAAAAGAGTGTATCCAATGGTGAAAACCTCTTTGAGGCATCGGAGGATGAAAGGTTTGACATTCTCCCTTCTAGTACACAGTAGGAATGATCAACAATCCTTATTGAAGAGAAAAAATAATACAACGTGGGGACTCTTGAAACTCCTCACCACATACATATGGCATCTCTTTTGACTCAAGAGGAACAGCCTAAGTTTGTCGAATTCTTCAAAAAGCATCAGATCAACTTTGCATGGTCATATGCAAATATGTCTGGACTTGATCCTAATTTAGTCATGCATCATCTCGCCATAGCAGCAAGGTGCCAAACCTGTCAAACAGAAGCTTTGCAAGATGCATCCTCAGATTGTAGTATTAGTCAAAGCAGAACTTAAGAAACTCTTGGATGTTGGTTTTATTAGACCAATTGATTATGCAGATTGGATATCCAACATTGTGCTTGTCGGCAAACCAAATGGGGGCATCTGTATCTGTACTAACTTCAGAGATTTGATCAAGGCATGTCCTAAAGATGACTTCCCCTACCAAACATCAACATAATCATAGACCTAACAGTAGGACATGACATGCTTTCACTCATGGATGGCTTTTCAGCATACAATCAGATAAAGATTGCACCAGAGGATCAACATAAGATGGCCTTCACATGTCCATGGGGAACATACTACTGGAATGTAATTCCTTTTGGTCTAAACAATGTAGGAGCGACCTATCAAAGAGCAATGACCAATATCTTTCATGATATGATGCATACCATAATGGAAGATTATGTTGATGACTTATTGGCAAAATCACTCACAATAGAAGTTCATCTAGAAATATTAGAGAAGATCTTTGATAGACTGGAACAATATCATGTGCGACTCAACCCAAAGAAATGTGTCTTTGGAGTAACCTTGGGGAAACTTCTAGGATACATTGTCTCAAGAAAAGGCATTGAGGTCGACCCAGCAAAGGTCAAAGCAATCATGGACATGACACCTCCAAAGAACATCAGTCAACTAAGGACATTACAAGGGTGGCTACAGTCCATCTGAAGATTCATTGCACAACTGGCAAATAAGTGCCATCCTTTTACACACCTGCTACACAAAAATATCTGCTTTCAGTGAGATGCTAGATGCTAGCAAGCATTCCAAATGCTTAAATATTATCTCATGAATACACCATTGTTGATCCCACCAGATCCGAGTAAGCCTCTACTACTTTATATATCGGCAACTAATACAGCATTAGGAGTGCTATTGGCTCAACACAATGTAGAAGGAAAAGAATGTGCTATATACTACATCTCGCACACTGGTTGGCTATGAACCCAATTACACACCTATTAAGTGAGCTTGCCTAGCAGTACAATCTTGGCAGCCACTAAATTGAGGCACTATTTGTTAACACACAAGGTACAACTCATTGCAAAGATCGATCCACTAAAGTACTTACTCAGCAAAGTAGCATTGACAGGTTGCTTGGCCAAATGGGTGATAATTCTAAGTGAATTTTACACCGAGTATGTGGACCGTAAGGCTATCAAAGGTCAAGTTATTACAGATCAGTTGGTCGATGCACCTCTCATGGGTGATCATTTTCTCATTTCCAATTTTATAGATGAAGAGATATTCATGATCATAGCCGCATAAACATGGAAACTATTCTTTGATGGTTCATACACTAGGCATGGCTCAGGGGCAGGCATTCTATTTATCACACCTCAAGGTGATAGTATCCCGAAGTCTTACAGGCTTACATTTCCATACACCAACAACATAGTTGAATATGAGGCATTGATCACAAGACTCGGGCTAGCCATACAATGGAAGTTACAAGAACTACAAGTATATGGCAACTCCCGACAAGTAATAGATGAATATCAGACCAAGGATGAAAAAATCATGTCGTACAAACAAATGGTGGACAAAATAAAAACATCATTCATTATTATCACCTTTAAGCAGATACCCAGATATTAGAATCGAGCTGCTGACGCTATGGCTACTATTGCATCTCTCCTAGATCTTCCACAAAATTCAACACACTACGAGTTCTTGGTCGAACATATTTGGATTCCCGTTTATGATATCCTTGAATCCGAGATGACATGTCACCTTATCGGTTCCGAATCCCCATGGTATGGTGAGTTCTACACCTATCTCCGTGATCACACACTTCCTCCTAACCAATCAAATAACCAACGTAAAACCTTCATTCGCCAAACCGCTCGATATACCATTATTGTTGAAACCCTATACCGACGCAGTCTTGATGGTACTCTCCTTTGATGTCTAGAACATGATGAGAAAACAAAGGCCTTGGAAGAGGTCCATGAAGGAATTTGCGGAACTCATGCAAGCGGTCCGTCACTAGCCAAGAAACTCATGCACACTAGATACTATTGGCCATCCATGGAAAAAGACTCCTACTACTTTGTTAGAAAGTGCAAGAAATGCCAAGTTCATGCAAACCTGATACTTGCACCAGCACAGGAATTACAACCAATCACAACACCATGGCCTTTTTGTCAATGGGGCCTTGACCTTGTGGATAAAATTCATCCATCTTCATCCAATGGCCACAAATTCATTATTACCGCCACCGAATACTTCATAAAGTGGATCGAAGTTGTTCCACTTACCCAAGTCACCGACAAGTAGATTGCCTCATTCATCCTTAATTACATCATCTGCTGGTATGGTGTACCCGTTTCCATCATCATAGATAATGGTCTTCCATTCAAGAATCAAGATATCTATGAACTCTGTGAGAAGTTTCACATCCAACACCACTTTTCCACTCCCTATTACCCACAAGGCAATGGTCAGGCCGAAGCATCAAATAAGAACATATTGAGAATACTCAAGAAGATAATCAATGATGTCGTTCGTGATTGGCATGTTCAATTAAATCCAGTACTATGGGTGTATCGAACTAGTATTCGAACCCCTACAGGCGTAACTCCCTACTCACTGGTCTATGGTGTAGAAGCTATCTTACCTATTGAGGTTGAGATACCATCTCTACGAGTTTCATTACATAATCTCATTGATGATGAAGCATACAGAGTATCACGTCTTCAAGACTTGGAACTACTTGATGAGAAACGACAAGCTGCATACAACCACCTCAAAGCCTATCAGCAATGCATGAGCAGAAGCTATAATCATCGTGTTAGACCTCGTACATTTGAGGTAGGTGATCTTGTTCTTCGAGAGAATCCTCGTAACCAACCAAACAGAGAACATCAAGAAATGTTTGAATCAAACTGGCTGGGTCCATATGTTATCACTGTTGTATTTGGCTCGAGGGCATATCAGTTGGCTACTTCAAAAGGAGAACCGCTAGCAGAACCAATCAACAGCATGCATCTCAAATGGTTTTATACATAAGTTGTATAGAGCATAAAGCTCCCATACATACTAGAAAAAAACCAAAAACATTCAGAAAAATGTCCTAAAGAAAATACAAAAACATCAAAATAGTAAAGAAAAATCATACATGCAAATGGTGAACGACCAATCCGATGGCACCTTGGGTAAGTGCGATGGTGAAAACCTGGCAAAGATGTACCACTCGTAAAGGCTATGGCTCCATTGTCTTTCAGGCTTGTTGCAATCACATTCATTACATACACACATCCATCCGCCCAAACCATGGCTTGTTATTGATCTGCAATCAGGAAAAGTACTTCATGCGTCTTGCATCCCGCTTTTTTTCATAGTCATGTCTAACACTGGGGACAATGCCCTTAACCTATTAATGGAAGTGGATTCTACATTACTTGTGATTCGTTAGGTTATTCATTCAAAACAATCACACAATACCAAAAACATTCAAAATATTCATCAAAATACCAAAAACATTCAAACAATCACAAAATCCAAAAAACATCATAAAACATCAAAAATCAATCCAAAACATGGCAACACATTGTATATACATATTCAAGAAGACACCAAACAAACATTGAAAAAATACTCACGCGATGATCACTTATCAAATCGACCAAACAATCAACATCAACACTCAAACTGTCTTCAACAAGGATGCATCCTTCTTTACCAAAACAAAGACAAGATGACATTTTCTTTGACAAGAAAATTATATTTAAGCTATCAAATACTTGGTTGATTTATAGGTTATTCATTCATTTATATATATCAGGTTCCTACACTACTCCAGGATATCCACAAGTGATTAGAGTGGCTGGGATGGTTCCTAAGCATTGTTTGTAAGTCTTCTGCAAATTATTCCGATGAAGTTATGGGGCATGTACTAATGTTCTCCACGTGGGAAGTTCACTAAGTTACGTGATCATATGCCAAATACAGTCATAGATCACTACGGCTTGCTGACTACAACGTATACCTCGACCATATGAGCATGAACCATTATTGAGGATCCATATTCTTTTATTCTTTATGTAGTCACATAAATCTGTCCAGTTTAATTAAATGAATATTTGCTATTTATTTGATTACAAACCCACTAGCCATCAGTTAATTAAATTAATATTTAATTAATTCATCTTCAAACATTCACCTATCAATTAAATAAATTATTCAATTTATTATTAATTCACTATACCAAATTCACAAATCAATTAAATGAATAAATCCTATTTATTCAATTTAATCATCTTTCCTCTTTTAAATAAATTAAATAAAACATTTATTTAAATCATTTATCCCCCCCCACTTGCATTTTCCTAAAAATGCAAGTTGCAACCACAAGTTGAAATAAATTAAATTTATTTTAATTAAAATCATATTTTCCCTCACCCACCAAATCCACTTGCACTCCTAAACCCCCATCTAGATTCTTCTAACCCCTTCCTAATTAACCTAATCCATCCCCTAATTATTGTCACATTCCTAAGCAACTTGGAGTCACTTCTCAAAGACTTCAAAGTCTTTGAAAAGTATTTAATGCTTTGTGTGTTCAACAATTTAACCTCTAAAGTCTTCCAAACCACTTATGGCTCTTACATAACCATTTATAGTTAATTCAACTTGCATCCATGTGTCTCCTTGAGAATTTATTGCTTTGACCATGGTTATCCCTTTTTCCCTTGCACAAGAGTTTATCCATTTGATAAAAGCTTTATTCTTTGAATAAAGAATTTATTCACTCAACCCAACCTTGACCTTAACTCCCAAGTTAACTCCCAGGTCATGCCAAGCATTTAATGCTTACTCCCTCTCCTCTCAACCTATCTCATATGGACACTTTTCATCCTAGGATTGGTTTGAAATCCATCACAGGGATTGAATATCATTCAATCCTGACCCTTGTTGAGATTAGTCAATCTCAGCCATCCATTGCTCCATTTTTCCTATAAATAGAGCCCATTTCTTCATAATCCAGATCCTGAAAACTTGTATGCATCTAATTTATAGAGAATTTTAGAGAGAATTTAGCATAAATCACTAATTTCTTGTTATTTTGGCCTAAAATAAATCATTTGAGCATCATAGCATCTAATATTAGCTTTTATTCACATTTGCATAGCATTTTAGAGTAAACATTTCAATCTTGAACCTCCATAAGCATCCATAATGCAAAAAGTTGTTGAGAGCTACACTAGTTTGGAACTTGGAGAGGAGAGGAACAAAGGAGAAGGAGCTAAGAGCATGTTAGGAGGCACTTGGAGATGTCTCATTATATTTACTTTCCTAGTTAAATATTTCTTCACGTTTTTGGTGTCTCTTTTGATATGCCTGCTTAGATTAGTTTTTAAATGGACTAACACTAACGGTTTCTTGGGTTGTTGTGTGTTATTCCACCATAGATTCTAGTTTAACCTTCCCCCCATTTCGCAGAGCATCATTTGGTGAACCCAACATGAATCCAAACACCCAAAAATATTTTTTTTAACAAAACTAACTTGTTTGATTGTTTAGCTTGACACACAGGCCGCGCTTTGGCACTTATGTTTGCGTGTTAGCGCTATTGTCTTTTTTGTCTTCTAGCGCTTTTGTTCTTACAATAGCGATATTGTCAAAGAATTAGCGCTTTTGCATATCTTTTGGCACTTTTGTGCCTTAATTAGCGCGTGTGTTTTTATATTGGCGCTTTTATATTACTGTAGACATCTTTTCTTTTAGCGCTTTTGTAGTAGTTTAGCACGTTTGTGTTAAAAAAGCACTTCTGTTTTCACACAGACTAGCGCTATTGTAACGGAATGTTGTAAAAAATGCCATGTAACCAATGAAATAAATTTTCTTAGGCTTGTGGAAGCCCACCATGTTTTTGGTTTTTTCTAACTGTTTGCTTCATGTAAAGGTTTTAAAATAACTTTCTTTTTTTAGCTTAAAAATCAAAAACACTTCTTTTTGGTGATTTAAAAATCACAAAAATAAACTCTCTTTCTTTGCAAGTTAGGATCACTTCTTTTTGGTGCTCTAAAAATCACAAAAACAAACTTCATTTCTTGCTAGACAGGCTCACTTCATTTGGTGCTTAAAATCAACAAAGCAAAATTTATTTCTTGCATCAAACTAAGAATTCACAATCCACACTTCCATTTTTGGGCAACTAAAAAGAATAATCAATTTGTCTTATTTTGCAAAATGATTTACTTCATTCGTACATTCTCTTATTTTAGTTGACCAAAATTTCAAATTCTAGTTTACTCAAACACATTGCTTTTGAAGTTAAAAAGAACATCATGGTTGTTGGAGCAACATCTCCAAATAGATAAAACATCATTGCAATGACAAGTTAAAAAGAACAAGTGTATTTTGTGTTTGGCACACTTGTTCAAAAAGAGTTTGTCGAGCGGTCCTACTTCTAACACACACTATCCTCTCCCTTGGCTTTCGTGGTCCTAGGTGCAAGAGAAAAGTGTTAGTAACACTCAAGTTTTATCTTTTTAAGAGAGGCCTGCCAAGAGACACATCACTCTTGGGAATGACCTCACGCGGTAAATCTTTCAAGCCACTATAGAAATCAGGTGAGAGCGAAAGTTGTAGCCTTGGGTATAGTTGTTCCTACAGTGTAACTTGTCGAAAGGACAAATGGGCCCCACCACAAGTTACAAGGCTCTTAAGTGAGTCACTGTAGAATGAACTTATGTCCAAAAACATCGAACATTACTAAAAAACCTTTAAGTAGTACCCCACCCGTTCTATTGATTGAGGATATTTGTGATACAATTCAGTGCAAGAGCATAGATGGTTTTGCTCCCAAGATACTCACCATACATATTTCCTTGAGTAGAAACATAGCTTTTTGAAAAGTCACTTATGGCTTGATAAAAGTGGTGACTCCCCCATCATAAGGATCATCTATTTGTTATGCTCGTGCAAGACTTGGTATATCACATCCTTACCTGCCACAACGGGATTCATAAGGTATGTAGTACCAAAGTCGAAGAAATATCAAGATGTGGGCTAAATTTATCGCAACTGGCCATTTGACCTTAGGGATAAAAAGTGTTTGAAGTGTGTTCATTTTTTTAGTCAAGACCAGTGCAAATTGAGCCAACTTCACGCTTTGGAAACACACCTAAAAATACACTTGAAGGAAAAGGGTAATAAAAAGTCCAAGGATTGGGTTGATCTAGACCCATACTTATTTGTGCCTTTTGAGGCAACATTCTTGTGTTTATGTTCTTGCTTTGTTTTCTTGTCAAAGAAAAATCAAAAATCAAATTCCAACAACAAGTATTCATCCAACATAAACATTTCCAAACACCAACAAAAGATCAAAAACAAAGAGCAACAATCAAAGTATCAAACTATATGACCATTCTTCACATCTTGAGAAACAAGAATCTTCATCAAAACATCAACTTGAAGAAAAGACCATTGAGCTCAAAGAATCTTATCAAAAGGAGGAAATTCTTCTATCTTAATAGGCAAATATTTGTCTCCAATAGAGCTTTTCTACATCACATGCGTCTATATCTTCAAGGGAAATCAAACTAATTTGATCAAGAGTCATTAAACCGTAGAGCTTTTATGCAATATCAAGCTTTGAGTTATCACAAAAACAAAGGAGGCAAAATCAATCCTAATTTCTTTCCCGACATTTTCATCACATATAACGTAGCTAGGGAAGAACCACCAACTCCTGAACAAGAAGAAGAAGAGTTTGTTCCTTTTGTAACACAAAGTTTCTATTGAAGTAACATCTCATCCATTCTCACATTCACAAATCATCACTCCATTCCAACTCTCAAAACATCAAAAGGTTTCTATCCCAAGTTATATTTTCAAAATTGCATGAATCAAACACAAACAAATCACTTTTAGATTGTCTCTACATCTAGGATAAACTCATCCTAAGAGGCATTTCTGTGCAGGTTAAAACTACTCTATGAGTGAATCCTCTCATTACTAGGTAGTTGAGTCTGTAACACATCTCAGATTTCTCTAAACCTTGTCACATCAAACCTTATCAAAAACAAAAAGCTATTCAAGAAAGAACTTTGGTAGCATTTACCTTTAGTGCTATAGATTCGTATGCAAAGCACTTCACCAAACATCAATCTTTCATTTCATCACCAACTCATCATCATTTTCATCAACCTTCGAACAAAAACTTGTAAACAACATGGCTCATACCAGATCATGATCTAGACAACCAGAAATTGAAGACGAAGAGGAGGAAAATATCAATGAGTTCCAAGAAGCCATTGGAGGAAATATCAATGATGAAAATCCAAACACTCCTACTCCAGTGGCAATAGAAAGGGCACAACACAACCCTCTCTTTAATAGACTTTTTGATGAAATACTCAGGAGCAATGTTGATGCTCACTTTTTAAAACTTGCTCAAGAAGGGGCTAAACTACCTTCTGACTTTGATGTTGCACAACTAAGACAAGCATCTAAATGACAAAGTTGCAATGAGGAAGAAAGAGGTCGAGATCACATCAGATATAACATTCCTCAAGGTAATCCCCCATCTCCTCCTCCAAATGAAATAGACATGTTGCAGCAACAAGTTCAAAATCTCGCCCAACAACTTCATAATGGTATAAAAACCAATCAAATTTCACTCAATGACATTTGTCCCTATCCCTTTGATAGGAATCTTCATA
This sequence comes from Cryptomeria japonica, assembly GCF_030272615.1. Taxonomy (NCBI): domain Eukaryota; kingdom Viridiplantae; phylum Streptophyta; class Pinopsida; order Cupressales; family Cupressaceae; genus Cryptomeria; species Cryptomeria japonica. The sequence continues at coordinate 51,090,793 of NC_081406.1, read as the reverse complement.
TGCCACCTTTTCCGTGAGGGTTCGAAACACCCAAGTTTGAAAAGTATAGAGGAAAAGGAGATCCTCACGATCATGTCAGAGAATTCCATTCAGCTTGTCTCGAAGTGGCATACGAGGATACATACCTCATGCACCTTTTCCCCCAAATCTTGGGAGGAACAACCACATCATGGTTTTCCCAATTACTAGGTGGCATTAGGATATTTGAAGAACTCATCCAGAAGTTCCTGGCACATTACTCACACAACATTGAACGTGATATCACCATGGCTGATCTATGTAACACTAAACAAAAACCAAGTGAACTATTCGCAGTTTTTCTACAACGATGGCATCAAATGTCTAGAAGACGCTCTCTTCAGTTACCTGAACAAGAACTAGTGGAAATATTTATTTCCAACTTAAATGAAGAAATGGAATTTCACCTAGACATGAAATACACAGACTCTTTCAATCACATGATCACCAAAGGCTTAAAATGTGAGCGGGCTCTCATCAAGAAAGGACTTATCAAAATCTAAAATGAACCAAAGGATGGCCCTCGTCCATGCTTCAATAGTGACAAACCAAACTTTTGGAACAAAAACAAAAATATCATCAACGACGAGGTTGTGGATGCAAGAACTATCAAAAGTGCACAACCTATAGTTCAATTTGCAGGATAGAATCCCCCACCTAAGACTAACATAGTTGCTCCTCCAAATCAAGGCTGCATCACATCTCAAGATGAACCCAGACAGCGTCAACAAAAACCAAAGCGAACATCCACTCCCTTAGGGGAACCCATCGAAACAGTGTTACGACAGCTGGTTTCTCAAAATCTGGTAACCTTACCCAAAACATCAAATTATGAGCCTCAAGTCAAACCTTCATTGTGGGGGGATACTGAACATTGTGATTTCCATCAAGGGAAATGACATAAGAAAAGAAATTGTCACAGATTTAAAGATCTTATTCAGGATCTTATTGGCCGAGGTGAAATTGAAATCGAAGGACATGACCCAAAGACAACAAACAATGATCATCTAATGTTCAAAAATCCACTTCCATCACAAGATCAAAGGGGTCCTTCCACTTCAAGGTGAAACACAGATACCACCAATATATGCAAGCTGCATACAATTGTACTATGAATCACCTATACGATGCCAGTGAACAAATTGCAACTATTACTATCAAAAATCCCAGCTCCACTTGCAATGTTGTTACACATCAAGGAAATATTACCATAAAAGTAGCTCCACAAGGTACCACATCTATCCCAAAGTAGTATAACCTTGTGGACCAATTAGATAACACGCCCGCACTGATATCCATAGTTGTTGCGTCTATCTCCATCTCATAAAACAATCTTGGATCAAGCTCTCCAAGAGGCTCCAGTTCCTGCCAATTTGAAAACAGATCAGTTCCAAGCCATGGTCAGAAATCTAAGGTCATCACCTTGTCTCACTTTCTCTAAAAGTGACAACTCTTCCTTCCAGCAACCTCATAATGCCTCACTACACATTGAAGGATTCATAAATCAACATAGGATCAAGCGAGTCTTGATCGATAATGGAGTAGGCCTGAATATTTGTACACTACAATTAGTCACAGCTTTGGGATATGCAATAGAATCAGTGGATCCCCACAAGAAGATCACAATCTAAGCTTATGATGATGTAGAACATTCATCCAAAGGAGTTGTTGTACTACCAATCCGCGTGGGCCCGGTAGTGAAGCACACTATATGTTAAGTTCTGGACCTTCCTCTGCCATACAATTTGTTGTTGGGAAGACCCTATATACATGCCATGCAAGCCGTTCCATCCACTTACCATCAGTGTATCAAGTTCCCACATAATGGTGTAGAAATCACGATCCTAGGCGATGTAAACCCCTTTGCATATTGTCATAATATCAACCATCAACCAGAGATTACCGTTCCCAACAATAGAGAAGCCATCTCCTCCACATCATACATAAGTCCAGCCTCTCTTTCCAGTTCAACCACCATTATACCCAAGCAAGAGAAGCTCAAGATGAAAATTGTAGAGGAAGGTCTTGGAGAATACGATCTAAGCCAACTCTTTTGTGTTAGACAAATGCCCACTTCTCCTAAAACACATGGCAAACCTCAAAAAATACTTCAAACATCATTGGTCAAACCGGCATGTACATTGACACCTTTCATCCTTGGAAAGAGTCAAGAAGACGAGACCAGAGATGAAGACTTAGCAAAATGGATCTATAAAGATCCTATCACTACCGACACTCCGCAAGCTAAGCTTCCCACAAATCAGTATGGCAAAGGCCTTCTCATTATGCAAAGAATGGGTTATGATGGCCAAAGTGCTCTGGGACCCTGCAAACAAGGAAGACATGAACCGCTATAGCCGGAATTAAAACCCAAGGATAACACTGGCCTAGGCTTTCAAAAGGAGATCCTTCCTAAACTCAAATTCAAAGGGAAAACCAGCTAGCCTCTATATCAGCCTAATACATAGAGGTCATCTTTGATTATAAAAGCAACACCATGTACCATAACAATTACCTGATAAAGGCTAAAAATCCTAGCAAAACCATCCACAATGCCAATCATCCCACCAAACAAACCAGCAATAACACCATTAGCAGCATCTGTATCAGAACCCATAGCAATATCTATGACATCGGCAGTTCTAGCAGAAGCAACAGAGTCAACACTACCAATACTCCTAGTATCAGATTCATTGATCCCCATAATCCTTCCTGCAGCACTGATTATTTCATCTACATAGGTACATCAACCGATCACACCTGCAGTATTTAACTCAAAAGATATCCTAGTATGGTACAGTAATCAGCTACTGGAAAGTGACTCATAAACTGACTCACGTGAGTGGGAATTCGATTCAATACAGCTTAATACTTTAGATGAGGAAGACACATCACTACCTCCACCCCGCAAAGACATCCCTGTTTATGGAGAAGCACAGATAAAGACCTCTTGGGTTCTTGAGCTGGAAACATCTTTGACAGACCCTACATCACATCCTACACCTGATTCTGACAGGGAGAGTACCATCAAGGACCTTCACCATAACGTCTTAACCCTCACTAATACATCTAACAAACTTAAGCTAATCGATGAAGTAATGCCCATTATCCATCTTGAACTCATCGAATGGAACCAACCTAATCCCCATGTCTTGACCATTTCCAAAATGATGAGGCAATCATTGAATTTTTGGAACTACGGGATAACATACCAAGCGGGGATCACAAAGTTGGATTCGCCATTGAACATAATAGCGCAACATACTTCAGGGTGGATGCCAAACCTTTTAGCTGCAAAAAAAAACAATAAAACATGGATCTTCCAATGAAAACCACACTGTGGCACTGTTTGATCCCACAAAAGTAAAAAGAAAGAGTGTATCCAATGGTGAAAACCTCCCTGAGGCACCCGAGGATGAAAGTTTTGACATCCTTCCCTCTAGTACACAGCAGGAAAGATCAACGATTCTCATCGAAGACACAAAAGAATACAATGTGGGGACTCTTGACACACCTCACCACATACATTTGGCATCTCTTTTAACTCTAGAGGAACAGCCTAAGTTTGTAGAATTCTTCCAAAAGCATCAAATCAACTTCACATGGTCATATGCAAACATATCTGGGCTTGATCCAAATTTAGTCATGCATCACCTCACAATAGCAGAAGAGCTAAGTGTGTCAAGTAGAAGCTTTGCAAGATGAACCCTCAGATTACGGTACTAGTCAAAGCAGAACTTAAGAAACTCCTAGATGTTGGTTTCATTCGACCAATTGATTATGCAGATTGGATATCCAATAGTGTGCCTATCGGCAAACCAAATGGGGGCATCCATATTTGTACCGACTTCAGAGATCTGAATAAGGCATGTCCTAAGGATGACTTCCCCCTACCAAATATCGACATCATAGTAGACCTAATAGCAGGACATGCCATGCTTTCACTCATGGATGGCTTTTCAGGATACAATCAGATAAAAATATCACCTGAGGATCAACATAAGACAACCTTTACATGCTCATGGGGCACATACTACTAGAATGTCATGCCTTTTGGTCTAAAGAATGCAGGAGCGACCTATCAATGAGCAATGACTACCATCTTCCATGATATGATGCATACCATAATGGAAGATTATGTTGATGACTTACTAGCAAAATCACTCACAAGAGAAGGTCATCTGGACATATTAGAGAAAATCTTTGATAGGCTAGAACAATATCATGTTCAACTCAACCCAAAGAAATGTGTCTTTGGAGTAACCTCAGGGAAACGTCTAGGATACATTGTCTCAAGCAAAGGTATTGAGGTCGATCCAGCAAAGGTCAAGGCAATCATGGACATGCCACCTCTCAAGAACATCAGCCACCTAAGGACACTACAAGGGCGGCTTCAATCCATACGAAGATTCATTGCACAACTGGTAGATAAGTGTCACCCATTTACACACCTGTTACACAAAAACATTCGCTTTCAATGGGATGCTAGATGCCAGAAAGCATTCCAGATGCTTAAGAATTATCTCATGAATATGCCATTCTTGATTCCACCAAATCCAAGTAGGCCTCTATTGCTCTATATATCAGCAACTAATACAACTTTGGGAGTACTATTGGCACAACACAATACAGAAGGGAAAGAGTGTGATGTTTACTACATCTCTCATACATTAGTTGGCTATGAACCCAATTACACCCCTATTGAGCGAGCTTGCCTAGCAGTAATATTGGCAACCACTAAATTGAGGCACTATCTGTTAACACACAAAGTACAGCTCATTGCAAAGATCGATCTACTCAAGTACTTACTCAGTAAAGCCTCATTGACTAGCCGTTTGGCCAAATGGGTGATGATTCTCAATGAATTTGATATCAAGTATATAGATCGTAAGGCTATCAAAGGACAAGTTATTGTAGATCAGTTGGCCGATGCACCACTCATAGGCGATCATCCACGCATTTCCAATTTTCCAAATGAATAGATATTCATGATCACAGCAACACAACCATGGAAACTATACTTTGATGGTTCATACACTAGGCATGGCTCGGGGGAAAGCATTCTGTTTATCACACCTCAAGGTGACAGTATCCCGAAGTCTTATAGGCTCACATTTCCATGCATAAACAACATAGCTGAATATGAAGCCTTGATCACAGGACTCAAGTTAGCCATGCAATGGAAGTTACAAGAACTACAAGTATATGGAGACTCCCAATTGGTCATTCGACAAGCAACAGATGAATATCAGACCAAGGATGACAAACTCATGTTGTACAAACAAATGGTGGATAAATTAAAAACATCATTCACTACTATCACCTTTGAGCAGATACCCAGAGATCAGAATCGAGTTGTTGACGCTATGGCTACCATTGCATCTCTCCTAGATCTTCCACAGAATTCAACACGCTATGAGTTCTTGGTAGAACAACTTTGGATTCTAGCTTATGATATCCCCGAATCTGAGATGATATGTCACTTATCAGTTTCAAATCCCCATGGTACGATGAGTTCTACACCTATCTTCACGATCACACACTTCCCCCTAACCAATCAAATAACCAACGTAAAACCTTTGTTCGCCAAACCACTCGATATACCATTATTGTTGAAACCCTATACCGACACAGTCTTGATGGTACTCTCCTTCGATGTCTGGAACAAGATGAGATAACAAAGGCCTTGGAAGAGGTACATGAAGGAATTTGTGGAACTCATGTAAGCGGTCCATCACTAGCCAAGAAACTCCTACGCACTGCATACTATTGGCCATCAATGGAAAAAGACTCCTACTACTTTGTCAGAAAATGCAAGAAATGCCAAGTTCATGCAGACCTGATACATGCACCTGCACAGGAATTAAAACCAATCACAACACCATGGCCTTTTTGTCAATGGGGACTTGACCTGGTGGGTAAAATCCATCCATCTTCATCCAACGGCCACAAATTCATCATTGCCACCACCGAATACTTCACAAAGTGGATCGAAGTTGTTCCACTTACCCAAGTCACCGACAAGCAGATCGCCTCATTCATCCTTAATTACATCATCTGCCAGTATGGTGTACCCATGTCCATCATCATAGATAACGGTCTTCCATTCAAGAATCAAGATGTTTGTGAGCTCTGTGAGAAGTTTCACATCCAACACCGCTTTTCCACACCCTATTACCCACAAGGCAATGGTCAAGCTGAAGAATCAAACAAAAACATATTGAAAATCCTCAAAAAGAAAGTCAATGATGCCTGTCGTGGTTGGCATGTTCAATTGAATCCTGCACTATTGGTGTATCAAACTAGTATTCGAACCCCTACAGGCGCAACTCCCTACTCACTGGTCTATGGTGCAGAAGCTATCCTTCCTATTGAGGTTGAGATACCATCTCTACGGGTTTCATTAAATAATCTCATTGATGATGAAGCATATAGAGTATCACGTCTTCAGGACTTAGAACTACTTGATGAGAAACGACAAGCTGCATACAATCACCTCAAAGCCTATCAACAGTGCATGAGAAGAAGCTATAATCATCGGGTTAGACCTCTTAAATTCAAGGTAGGTGATCTTGTTCTTCAATAAAATCCTCATAACCAACCAAATAGAGAACATCAAGGAAAGTTTGAGTCAAATTGGCTGGGGCCATATGTTATTACTGTTGTATTTGGGTCTGGGGCATATTAGTTGGCTACTTCAGAAGGAGAACCGCTAGCAGATCCGATCAATAGCATGCACCTCAAAAGATTTAATACATAAAGTTGCACGGAGCATCAGGCTCCCATGCATATCAGTAAAAACACCAAAAACATTCAAATAAATGTCCTGAAGAAAATACAAAAACATCAACAACAAAAAAAAGTGAAGAAAAATCATGCATCCAAATGGTGAACAATCACTCCGGTGGCACCTTGGGTAAGTGCGATGGTGAAAACCTGGCAAACAGGTGCCACTCGTAAAGGCTATGGATCCATTGTCTTTCAAACTTGTTGTGATCACATTCATTACATGCACACATACATCTATCCAAACCATGGCTTGTACTTCATGCGTCTTGTATCCTGCTTTTTCATAGTCATGTCTAAAAACTGGGGGCAATGCCCTTAACCTGTTTGATGGAAGTGGATACTACATTTTTTTGTGATTCACTGAGTTCTTCATTTCAAAACTATCTCACAAAATCCAAAAACATTCAAAACAATCATCAAAATCCAAAAACATTGGAAAATCATCTCACAAAATCCAAAAACATTGGAAAACTATCTCACAAAAATCCAAAAACATTCAAAACAATCATCAAAATCCAAAAACATTGGAAAATCATCTCACAAAATCCAAAAATATTGGAAAACTATCTCACAAAATACCAAAAACATTGGAAAACAATCATCAAAATCCAAAAACATTCAAAAAAATCAAAAAATCCAAAAACATCAGAAAACATCAAAAATCAATCAAAAACATGACAACACCTTGTACATACATTTTTCAAAGCAAATACCAAACAAAGATTGTGAAATACTCCAACGATGACCACTTATCACATTTAACCAAACAATCAACATCAACACTCAAACTGTCTTCAACAAGGATGCATCCTTCCTTACCAAAACAAAGACAAAATGACATTTTCTTTGACAAGAAAATTATGTTTAAGCTATCAAATACTTGGTTGATTTGTGGGTTATTTATTCATATCAGGTTCCTACAGCATTGTTTGTGTATCTTTTGTGCATTATTCCGATGAAGTATTGGGGCATGTCCTAATGGTGTCTACGTGGGAAGTTCACTAAGCTACGTGATCATAGGCAAAATACAATCATAGATCACTACAACTTGTTGACTACAATGTATACCTTGACCATATGAGCATGAACCATTACCAAGGATCCATATTATTTACTCTTTATATATGTTGTTTGCTTACAGGTACAATGCTCTTTCTTTGGTTCCTCCTACCTCATCCAAACTAGATAAAGGTTTTTATCTCTTATTACGATATGAACTTGTCTCGGGATATGATCAGCCCAAGATAAAGGAGGACGATCCAAGTCATGCATGAAAGGAGATGATCCTTGTCTATTCCGCAAGCAATACTCACGTCAACTTGACCCATTATATCAAGTTGTTTGTATTAACTTGCTATATCAAAATCTATGTAAAGAATACTCAGGTTATCTTGAATTATTATGTCAAGTTGCTTGTATTTTCTTACAACATTTTAAAACTCGATGATGAAAAATAAAGCACTATGGATCATCATTTCATCTCATCTGTTTATATTGCATTCCGTTGCATACCGTCCATCCATTTACTCATTCATTATTCATATACATGATTTTGCATTTAAGTGTGAACAAAGTTAAATGTGAGCAGTTATGCAAAAATTGAGTTGGTTTTGGATACAATCGCAACAGAGTACTCTGATACATCATCAAGTGCATCATGCAAAGTCTAAAAGAACCTTGCATTCATCTATCATCATCCCATCATCATTTCATTACATTTTAGTTTCATTTGCATTACTCTTTAGCCATTCATTAGCGTGCATTTAATATCATTTAGTTGCACTTACCCCATATAGTTCATTCTCATTTTACTTGCATTAGTATCATTATATCCTTTCATTATTACCCTCGTGAAATTTAGATTCACTTACATAAATAATTGTCCTTATTTGCATTTCCTACCATGATTACTCATTACTATACATTCATTTAACATCAGTTAGTGATCATCATTTACCATCATTTCAACACTTATGTATCATACATTTGTTTAGGTTTCAAATAAATTGCATACATTCATTTATCTATCCATTAGTTAAAGTGCATTCATTCATCCATTTTAGTATATTCTTATACACATTTTATCTCACTTAGGATGCATTAGATTGCATTCATTATCCCTCTTAATTGCATTAAGGTGCAGCTATTCATTAAAAATGAGTTGCATTATAATCACATTATCATTTTACTTCCTCATATTTTGACATTTAGAAATCATCATTTAAACATTTGTACTTTACATTTTGTTTATCCACATATACATTCATTTTTAAACCATCTAGATGCATATTCATAAATAAATCATTCATTCAAAAGTATTACATTAACATCATTGCATATCATTATCCCATCATTGTGTTAATATAACGTACAAAATACTATCTATACCATCATAAATCATCATTTTATTATGTATACATAACCATCATGGCATTACATACATCAGGCATTCTATCCCAAAACATCAATGCACACATATATCAACCTGCATCCACATGTTCACATAAATCATCATAAAACATGCATATAGGAATCATCTCATAAACACATACATATAGCAAAGAACAAGTATCCATCTAAGCATAAATCATGAAATCACCATCAAGCATAAACTCCATACATATCAAAATGCATATCATCACAAAATATGGGATCTCCTCATATATATCATCTCATATCTCAGAGTACAATGAAGTCCACAAAATCAGCTACCAAGAGCCATCCAAGGTACAGTCCAAAATGATAATATCAAAATATACAAAATGCTCTCTCAGATGCCACTCTGACCAGATGCTGCACCACCATCACCACCTTCTCCCCCACTAGTCCCTGCACCATCTGATCTATCTCTCTATGGAGGCCCCATCAAACCCCCACTAGCTCCTACACCACCTGACCTATCTCTCTATAGAGGACCCATCACACCCCCACTTCTCTGCATCCTCTGAGACCGCTCTGATCTGGCCTGCCGCATCTGTGAATAACTCAATGCCCGTCGACTAGATGGCACCCCCTGCTCATATAGGCCCTACCAATAATCCACCTCTACACCTGCTCTCTGCATCTCCCTCACCAAAGCCTCCACAGACGGCCCCTGTCCCGGTACTCCCTCCAAGGCCCACACTCTCTCCTGCTACTGGATCATCGTGTCCATGGCCTGATCTCTCTCCTGCAGCACCACAGTAAGCTCTGACTCTCGTGTAAATAGCTGCACATCTCTAGCTGCAACCTCCGCCTCCAGATCCTCCACCTGTGTCTCGTATACTGTAAGTCGAGTCTGCAAATGTAATATCATATGATCCCGATGATCTCCAGTGGCTCCCTTCCCTGTATCCATAGGTGCCTCACCTATAGCTCCCTCTCTAGTGGCTCCCTCCCCTCTATCCATCGGTACCTCCCTCTCCCCCATACCTTTCCCACCCAATCTAACTCCTCCCTGCATCAAAGGTCCCTGTGATATCCGCAATGGCAAACCGCCTCTCCCTCTCCGCTGAACTCGACCACCACTGCCACCTCCACCTCCGAATCAACCACCTCCACCATCCCCCCTCCTCCTCCTCCATCACCACCTCCTCCATCACCACCATCCCCTCTCCCTCATCCATCTACTATAGGTCCTTGACCTCCTCTCCTCCTCTATCTTTGTCCCCTATCCTCCTCAAAATTTGGAATCGGCTCTGTCGGATCTAATATCTGAGGAATCGGATGAGCTGCCATATACTATGTATACTCCTCTAACACCCCTGCATCTACCATCCTTGGCCATATATCCCATGGTCTCACTTGTAGCATCCGAAACTCTACTAATTCCTGATCATAAGGTAGTACTGGCCCCCATGCGTACCTCTCTCGGACCACCCTGGCATACTCTCCTATTCCCCTAGGCAATCCCTGTCGTCGTCTAAACTATTTCAAAACTCTGCCAGGCAACTATCTCTCCACATGGTAGGTTGTCCTCCCAATGAGGAATCGGGTCATGAACACATACGGAAATGCCTCCGCATCATCCTCCCAAAGCTCACACTCAATATATGGTCTCTAGATCACTACATCCAGGTCATCCAGTGCCCATTGCCACCATTCTAACTTCCCCAGGTGGGGCTGACTCATCATACCACTATACATATATACATATGGCTGGTTGACTTCCTGAAATCTCAAACTAACTGGTCAGGTAACTAGTAGGTGCTCCCATGCCCAAATATGCAGCAACATGACTCCCACTACTAAAGAGCCCCTCCCTCAGTATACTACCTCATGAAGCTCCTGATATAAGTGCGCCAGCACGCACGGTCCCCATGCAAACCAGGTCCCCTCTGTCATCATCTGCTCAATCACCTGACCCCAACCAATAGCAAGTCCATGTGATCATCGATCTGGGCACAATAGTTTCCCCACAATCCCTGATAGCACTACTGGTAATGGCTCGTACAAAGCAGCTATATCCTCCTAGGCTATCGAACCATCATCAATAAAGACATCCTCATCAAAAAATCTTTGCACCACTAGGGTCCCCCATGCTCTGTCATATGTCACCAGCTCATCTCGAATGGGAATATGCAGGATACGCCATACATCCTCCAGTGTCATAGTAATCTCCCCCTGCGCCAAGTGAAACGTGCATGTCTCACTATGTTAGCGCTCTACCAATGCTGTAATCAAATCATGATTCATCTGAATCACGGGCATATACATCATATAGTACAGGCCAGTCATTGCAATACAATCCACCTCGACCTCAGTCAACCAATCGCACAGCCCCTGTGTGGCAGGATGCCTCTCGCGCAATTGTAAGACGCGTAGATCCTCCTACACAAGTGCATCAACCATCATCATCAGTTGTTTTGTTTCAAACTTTCTTAAATTTAAACCTAAACTATCAATAGATACTTTGATCAAGTATCTTTGGGTCTCAACAAGTAAGCAATCATGGCACACCTAGACTTGAATAGGCATTTATCCTAATGACCTAAGTCTCATCGGGGCTGCTATGGTTCAAAACAACTCTCACCTTCATCTCTCCATCCATCCATCATTGGCATCAGGAGATTTTTGTTCGCACAAACTGGGGCATCTATTTTCCCACACAAAAGCGCTATCTTGCAAACAAAAGCATTATCTCCTAACAATAGCGTTAATACCCTAACAAAAGCACTTAATCAACTATGCAAAAGTGCTACATTAGCTATGCAATAGCGCTACTTAACAACAATAGCTCTCAATCAACTACTCCATAGCACTAAACAAACAATAGCACTCAAACACCTAGGCAATAGCGCTAACCTTTACAGAAGTGCTAAAATGACTACACGATTGCGCCATTGCGGCACAATAGCGCTAATTCAATTGACAAAAGCGTCAAAACAAAGTTCTAGCGCTATTGTCTCGACTCAACTTGGACCTAGCTAAAAACACATCAAAAATGCATAAAATTCAAAAATTCCAATTCACATACCATTGGTCCATAGTCATCTGGCCACTCGAATTGACGAACTCGCTCTAATCGGTGCTTTGCTATGGGAACCGGCATCTTGACTACTCCTTGCTCTTCCAGAAAGTCACTATCAGAGCTACAATTTCACTATGGTCGTGGATACAAATGAGCCTGTTTTCACCCCTTTCTCCCCATATAAACCCTTCGGCGTACCCCTAATTTTTCCCCGCTCACTTCCGTGGTCTCCGTGAACTTCTCGAGCCTCCCATTTCTCCATTTTATCTCTGATTTCTTCTATTTTTCACCAGCATTGCTAAATTATTCTCTTCTATTACCCTGCCATTTTTCATTCTTTTTCGAGAGATCGCCCGATTTGTCAAAATTTCTTGGCCCATCTCTCGAGGGGGCATACCACCCATTAAATTAACATTTTATGGGGCATTTCTTCACACCTATTTTTCTTTCTTTGAAATGATGCGATAAACCGCACCGTCTCAAAGAGGGGCAAATGTAGTCACATAAATCTGTTAAGTTTAATTAAATGAATATTTGCTATTTATTTAATTAAAAACCCACTAGCCATCAGTTAATTAAATTAATATTTAATTAATTCATCTTCAAACATTCTCCTATTAATTAAATAAATTATTCAATTTATTTTAATTAATTCACTATACCAAATTCACAAATCAATTAAATGAATAAATCTTATTTATTCAATTTAATCCTCTTTCCTCTTTTAAATAAATTAAATAAAACATTTATTTAAATCATTTATCCCCCCAAGTGCATTTTCCTACAAATGCAAGTTGCAACCACAAGTTGAAATAAATTAAATTTATTTTAATTAAAATCCTATTTTCCCTCACCCACCAAATCCACTTGCACTCCTAAACCCCCTTCTAGATTCTTCTAGCCCCTTCCTAATTAACCTAATCCATCCCCTAATTATTGTCACATTCTTAAGAAACTTGGAGTCACTTCTCAAAGACTTCAAAGTCTTTGAAAAGCATTTAATGTTTTGTGTGTTCAACAATTTAACCTCTAAAGTCTTCCAAACCACTTATGGCTCTTACATAACCATTTATGGTTAATTCAACTTGCACCCATGTGTCTCCTCGAGCATTTATTGATTTGACCATGGTTATCCCTTTTGCCCTGCACAAGAGTTTATCCATTGGATAAAAGCTTTATTCTTTGAATAAAGAATTTATTCACTCAACCCAACCTTGACTTTAACTCCCAAGTTAACTCTCAGGTCATGTCAAGCATTTAATGCTTATTCCCTCTCCTCTCAACCTATCTCATATGGACACTTGTCATCCTTGGATTGGGTTGAAAGCCATCACAAGGATTGAATATCATTCAATCCTGACCCTTGTTGATATTACTCAATCTCAACCATCCATTGCTCCATTTTTCCTATAAATAGAGCCCATTTCTTCATAATCCAAATACTGAAAACTTGTATGCATCTAAGTTATAGAGAATTTTAGAGAGCATTTAGCATAAATCACTATTATCTTGTTATTTTGGCCTAAAATAAATCATTTTAGCATCATAGCATCTAATATTAGCTTTTATTCACATTTGTATAGCATTTTAGGGTAAACATTTCAATCTTGAACCTTCATAAGCATCTATAGTGCAAAAAGCTGTTGAAAGCTACACTAGTTTGGAACTTGGAGAGGAGAGTAACAAAGGAGAAGGAGCTAAGAGCATGTTAGGAGGCATTTGGAGATGTCTCATTATATTTACTTTCCTAGTTAAATATTTCTTCATGTTTTTGGTGTCTCTTTCGATATGCCTTCTTAGATTAGTTTTTGAATGGATTAACACTAACGGTTTCTTGGGTTGTTGTGTGTTATTCCAACACAGGTTCTAGTCTAACCTTCCCCCCATTTCGCAGAGCATCACTTTATATATGTTGTTTGCTTATAGGTACAATGCTCCATCTTTGGTTCCTACTACCTCATCCAAACTCGATGATGGTTGATTACGGTATGAACTTGTCTCAGGATATGATCGGCAAAAGATCAAGGAGGATGTTTCAAGTCATGCATGAAAGGAGATAATCCTTGTCTATTTTGCAAGTAATACTCAGGTCAACTTGATCCATTATATCAAGTTGCTTGTATTAACTTGCTATATCAAAATCCATGTAAGGAATACTCAAGTCATCTTGAATCATTATGTCAAGTTGCTTGTATTTTCTTACAACGTTTTAAAGCTCAATGATGAAAAATAAAGCACTATGGGTCGTCATTCCATCTCATCTGTATATATTACATTCCATTGCATTCCATACATCTATACATTTATAACTAGATGCATATCATTCATACATAGTAATGACAATGGATACTCTATTTTCCTCTTCTTCCATTGGAATGAGTCATAGGTCCTCCATTTCTTCTATCTAACATCGAACCCCCCTCACCCTCCCTATCTTGATCATCAACATCACCATAATCCCTTCATCGTGTCCCATCAACCCAGTCAAGCCACGTTCATCACCATTCATCTCTAACAGGAGGGGCTGTGTTTCCCATCCTAAGTCACCCAATCAAGCCAGTTACTCTATCTACACAGATACGTCGACTCACGCACACCTAGACTATCAACAGATACTCTGATCAAGTATCTTTGGGTCTCAACAGGTAATTGATCATGGAAAACCTAGACTACAACACGCATTTATCATAATGCCCTAGTCTCAACGGGGTTGCCATGATTCCCCACAACCATCCATCACACGCACACACTATCAATTGATCAACCAATCAAACACAATCCAATGGACAATTACATCAATTGTCTAAGTCTCAATGAGTATTTTGATTCAGATACCTTGACTTCATCAAGCAATTACATCAATTGTCTAAGTCACCAACAGGTCCCTTTGATTCACTTACTCAGACTTTATCATGTCCAAGCGAACAACTGACATCAATTGTCACGCTTTGACTCGATCGGGGCAGTTTAACCAATTGTACCACATTGTCCAACCATTTTGATCAATCATATAGCATCAATCAAAAGCACAACACCACATTTGCACCGTATCTCCTGCATAACCTACGGGTACTCACTGGCTTGCCATTTCTCCATATTCACTCTATTTTCTTCCATTCTTTCACCGTTATTGCTAATTCATTCTATTCTACCTCCCCTCCACTTCTTGTTCTTTTTCGAGAGATCGCCCGATTTTTTGAAATTTTTCGGCCTATCTCTCAAGGGGGCATACCACCCACTAAATTAACATTTATGAGGCATATTTCTTCACACCTGATTTTCTTTCTTTGAAACGACGCGATAAAACCGCACCGTCTCAAAGAGGGGCAAATGTAGTCACATAAATCTGTCCACTTAATTAAATGAATATTTAGTATTTATTTGATTATTTAACCATCAATCAATAATTAATTAAATTAATATTTAATTAATTCATCTTAACCCTCTTCTCCTATTAATTAAATAAATTATTCAATTTATTTGATTTAATTCACTTAACCAAATTCAAACCATTAATTAAATAAATAAATCATATTTGTTTAATTAAATCTTCTCTCACATTTAAATAAATTAATATTTATTTAAATCCCCCAAAATCCCATCTCTTACATTTAAATAAATTAACTTTTATTTAAATCACCTTTATCCTCCACCCACTTGCATTTTCCTACAAATGCAAGTTGTACAACTATTTTAAATAAATAAATTATTTATTTAAAATCATATTTATCCTCACCCACTTGAAACTTTTAATGGTTTCCCTTAAAGTCTTCAAACTTAAAGGCTTCCTTCTAGAGTCTTCTCAAGCCTTTAATGGTTTCTCTTAAAGTCTTCAAACATAATGGCTTCCTTCTAGAGTCTTCTCAAGCCTTTAATGGTTTCCCTTAAAGTCTTCAAACTTAATGGCTTCCTTCTAGAGTCCTCTTAAGCCTTTAATAGTTTCTCTTAAAGTCTTCAAACTTAATGGCTTCCTTCTAGAGTGTTCTCAAGCCTTTAATGGTTTCCCTCAAAGTCTTCAAGCATTTAATGCTTTATCTTCCTTTTTCTCATGTAAATAAATTAAGATTTATTTAAATAAAATCTAAAATTCACATTCACATTTAAATAAATTAATATTTATTTAAATATATATCCAAATGCAAATTACACCATTTAATTAAAATAAATGATTTTATTTTAATTGAAAATCCCAAAATTCCTCCCACTTGCATTCTCCTACAAAATCCACTTGCATGCCTAAATCCCTTCTAGATTCTTCTAACTTCTTCTAATTAGCCTAATTCACCCCCTAAATATTGTCACATTCCTAAGCAACTTGGAGTCACTTCTCAAAACCTCCAAAGTCTTCAATAACCATTAAAGGCTTTATGTCTTCAGATGGTTAACCTCTAAAGTCTTCCAAACCATTAAAGGCTCTTACATAACCATTTATGGTTAACTCACATTTTACCTTTGGTTAGAGACTTTCCTCTAACTTAACCATCCTTTTGACTCGTGGGTCTCTTCAAAGCATTTATTTCTTTGACTAAGGTAACCATTTAACCCTTGCACATTCATTTATCCCTTGGATAAAAGGAATATCCATTAACCTAACCCTAACCCAACCCCCTAGGGTAACCATCATGTCCCCTCAAGCATTTAATGCTCCTTATCTCTCCTCTCAAGCCTCCTCATGGTGACACTTGTCAACATGGGATTGGGTTGAAAGTCTCACATGGATTGAATATCTTTCAATCCTAACCCTTGTTAAGATTTCTCAATCTTAACCCTTCATTTCCCCATTTCTTCTATAAATAGAACCCTTCTCCTCAAGCAAAGAAGGAAGCATTAGAGTATTGTTGTTATACTAGTATTAGCACAGAGCTTTTTCATAGCATCACTATCTACACTTGCATAGCATTTATTTATCATTTTCAACCATCTTGAATATCCATATGGCATCCATGGCTAGTGCTAAAAGCTGAGAGCTACACTCATGTGGAACTGGGAGAGGAGAGGAACAAGGGAGGAGCAACTATGAGCATCTTGATTAGCATTTGGAGGAGTATAGTTTATCTATTCTATGTTTGTATGTTTTCTATTTCATGTTTAATATCTCTCTTGATATGCCTGTTTAGGATAATCTTTTGTTGCTAACACTAACGTTTGTTTCTTGTGCTCTTGTGTGTGTTGCCATCAAGCAGATTTTCTAATCCTTTTTGCAGAGCATATATATATATATATATATATATATATATATATATATATATATATATATATATAGTTTGAGCTTTATAATCTAATCTCCACAGTTGCTTTAATAAAATTTAAAAGATTTTATTTGATATTTGGAAACCCAAAAAGATTGGAGATGAATTTCTTACAATTAACAATTCTAGAAATGGAAATTGAGTTTATATGCCTTATGCAATGCAGATGCTAATGTTGTATGTGATGTAAATGCTAAAGAAAAATTCCACTATAATATTAATTATATGTTTGGAAGAAAAATATTAAATATGTTTCAGATTAAAAATATATGAAATTAATTTTTATTTAAATAATAGTTTTTTAATTTCTTATATATAATTTTTTTAATAAATGATGTTCTTATTTTATTTTATATTGATATATTTTTCATATAATTAAAAAATTCATTTATCTCCATCACATAATAGATTTACAAATATGTATGTATATATGTATATACACATATATATATGTACAATCCTAATTCAGTAACAAGAGAATTCTTCGTTGTTTCAAAGATTTTGAGAGTTTGATTGCAAAATCCATTTGTACACATTATTCAATCATTTCATTTCATTCCTTGACATGACATCTCTTTGAGGCATTTTGTCAAACAATTCAGGTGCGTTGTATTTGATTTTTGATTCATCTGATTGTAATGTACGAAGTTTATTCTCAACGAAGGATCGCATTTCCTTTGCAAGATCATTTTTTATATGTATCTCAGAGAACATGACATTTTTAGAATATAACTTATTTTATTACATTTACATAAAAATTTGAAAACCATTTGAGATTGTATTTTTCTCTCATAAGAAACATTAAAACACACATCTAATAATTTAGACGTTACCTATCTTAATTGGATTGTATTTTTTAAAAGAGAATTTTAAATAGGGATGCCTAATTCCCTTCTTTCTTATCATGCTTCACCACCTTGTATCTCCTCTCATTGTACATATCTTCCTATAGATGGTTCATTTGATAATAAAGTCTTAGATGAACACTTGTTAAGGGATTGTTATGCTTTTATTATTAAGACTATCAAAAAATAGTGTTTATATTTAACCGATATATGATAGAATTGAAGAGGTTTGCCTCTAAGTCCCAATTTCAAGTATAGTGATCTTTCCAAATTATTTTTAAGTTAAATAGTACTTAAAAAATGCAATCCTATACAACAGCCAATATTGGAGATATGAAGTTAGAATTAAAATTTTAAAATAAGTGCGTAGTTGCACACAACAAGATCATGGAATTTTTTAAAATTGATAGTTCTATAGTGTAATATTAATATGTTTTTGATACATTCGCATTCACTCATGTAAATTAAGTGTCTCTTTTTCAAGTCAATGGCTATACTTTTTCTAAACTCTCCAACATATTGTATAACTATATTTTACTATCGATGTAACCATTGCACCTCTATTTTGATACAAGCGCTAGTAATATAATTTAATAAAAAAACCCATTTTGAAAATAATAGATACACATTATGAGTTGAGTACGAAAGTGAAACAAATACTTGTTTTTTACAAAATAGGTACCCATTTCATGAAAGTACTTATTTAAAAAAAAAAAGTTGTGAAATCATTTTAACAATCTAGCCTAACTGAGAGCGATGGGAGAGAGGAAACAAAAGAAGAACATGTGCATGCCTCACTCCCTGCCACACCTTGCGAGCTACAACCTCACTTCCCAAGTACACACCCTACATTTTTTATTTTGTTTTTTTCCCTATGAAAGCATTTTCATTGAAACATTGTAGGGTTTTGTATGTAAATAGAGTTTTGTGAATATTTTTTTCAGGCTTGTGGTTATAAAATCTAGTTATTATAATATCAGTTGATCTAGACAAAGGTTATAAATTTACTTTGTAAGATCTTTCAAGTAGTTTTTTGGCTTAATATTATTGGTCATAAGTTTTAAATATAGATATTGGGGCAAACTATCTCAAATAAAAAAAGTGAGAAAGAGTCTTTATAGCCATAAACAAGTGTTGACATTGAGCCACCAAATTATATAGGCTTAAGGATAAACACCACTTACTTGATACAACAAAAATGACAATTTCTTAAACCCATTAATTTTGTTGTTACATTAGAAGATCCAATAAATAGGTAACTTGCACATCAATAGTTTCTTTCACATTACCATGTAGGAACATTTAGAAACAAAAATGATAATTTCTTAAACCCATTAATTTTGTTGTTGCATTAGAAGATCCAATATATAGGTAAATTGCACATCAATAGTTGATTTCGCATTACCATATAAGAACATCTAGATAAGGTTATATTATTATTCTACTTGACACCTAGGACTAAAGTAGTTAAATGCATGCCACTACTAAAGATAAAGAACTATGCTACTTTAGCATAAACACTAGGCAACATGTAGGAATAAACTAATCTACCTATCCTAATTGGTAAAGAGAAAGAGATATAAAGAGGACAAGGTTTAGGAAGGGAATAGGATTACAAAAACAAATAAAAAGTGTGAGTGGAGGAATACTTAGTATGAATGCCTATTAACTTTCTCTACAACACATAATGTTCTCTCATCTATGAACAAATATATTCTTATGGTAGTATATAGTATATTACTATTAATAGCCATGCATGTCATAGATTTTAAATCCATTTAAGATAAAATGATCTCAATCCTTTGAAATCATTATATAGACTTTGATCCAATTACATCTAGGTATTTTTTATTTTCTCACATGTCATCAAAATAAATTTAAAACCCCCAACCCCTATTTACCATTTTGGTTGCATACCAGTAAAACATGAGTAAAGATTAAATATTCATATTACATTCTAGAGTATTTCATTACTTCAAAGAGATTGAAATCTCATCAATTTACAAAAGATGTTTTAGGTATATCTTATGACCATTATGTTCTATAAGATCACAAATTTCTTTTCAAGCCAACTTGTTAAATATTTTACATGGCTTGTGTATGCTTCCACATTTTACATATATGTGTCTATTATAGCACATGTAACCACGACATTTAATAAAAATCCACTTTCATTTATGTTTATTAAATCATGTTCTTTTAAACCTTAATACAAAGATCTACAAAAAAAATTAAGCACGAAGAACATAAGCATCATGAATATTTATGCACATAGACATATTTGATACCAGATTATTTAAATATTTATTAGAATAATATTCTTAAAAACTAGAAAACCAATAATTAACATCTATATAGGCAACAAGTTAAAAAAATTGCACACCATTAAGGACAAGGCAAAGAATATTTTTCCCATTTCAATAAATATGTTAAATACCATAGATATGAGTCATAATAGTCAATGATAAATCCTAAAAGATCACTATCTAAGTGATATATATTATTAAATCTAATCCTCATAAATTTATCTTACAAGGTGTAATCCTCCTCCAATGATCTCTAGGCTCACTCCTTCAATATAACTCTCTTTATCAATACTAATATGAGATACATTAGTAAGATGACCACTCATGTTACTAGACTTTACAAACAAGGAACAAGAAATTACTTCACAAGAAATATTAAACTAGTTGATTATGTTATATCAAATTTTCAAGTCAAGGCAAGACATGTACTAAGATCACTTAGAAAGGAATCAACTCAAACCCAAATTTGAGTATGAATTTGAATTTTGAAAGTTTGGGGCTCATTTTTGTAAGTCTCTTTATGTGGTATCAGGCCCCCTCACCTCTACTGTCAAGGCTTCTCCATATTCAGTTACGGAGGCCTCTAGGAAAGATTCTAACAAAAAGCTATATTTTCTTGAGAAAGTTAAAGTTTTATCCAGGATTGGCAAGATGATAATTCCCCCATTCAGTAGAAAATTCATTCATGTCTTTGGTGGGTGGTTCGTTGTTTGGTCCATTTTTTGTCTCTTTGTGTAGCGATTATGTCTTGATTGTCTACTGGTTTTTTATATTTGTTGGTCTTACCTATAGTTTTTTGGTTGGTTGTGAACTCCTCATGCGCCCCAAATAGTTTCTCTTATGCGATATGTAAAAGGTTTAGGCATATCTAGCTTTAATTAATCAAAACAATGATTGAGATATGTTATATGTAACTAACAATAAGAGATGTGGTGTCAAGATTTATCAAAAGCAGCAAATACTTTAAATTTGAACATTATGAAGGATAATACTTGGAGATTTATTTTATTTCCAATAAGTAATAAAATATTGAATGTAGTACATTAGTAGGATACATCAAAATAATTGCACTCATCATATTTTTCCTAAGATCGTAAGGATGTAAGAAACATCAAAATAATTGAATTCATCTTATTTTTCCTATGAGCACTAGGAATTATTGGCATGGATCTATCTTTAACATTGGCAATAGGATTTATTGATGAATCTATCTTTAACATTAGGGAATAAAAATGTAATATAATCATTCTATACTAGGCCAAATATAGAACATGAAAACTAGAAGTAGAGATAGAAGGGTTAACAATTATGCTTGTACAAATTTAAGATAAATTGACATAGAGACACATGGAATAATATGACACTTGATGCCAAAAAGACTTGTCCGTATCATTAAACTTGGACCAATGGCAATCTACCACACACTTTATTGATGAATCTCTTAAACATTAGAGAATAAAAATGTAACATAATCATTCTATACTAGCCCAAATATAGAACATGAAAAATAGAAGTAGAGATAGAATGGTTAACAATTATGCTTGTACAAATTCAAGATAAATTTCCCTAGAGACACATGGCATATATGACACTTGGTGCCAAAAGACTTGTCCAAATTATTAAACTTGGATCAATGAGAATCTATCACACACTTAATTATGTGTTTGAATAAGTTTATACCTATAATACTATAGTAAAAACTTCAAAACTTACTAGATATTTTACTTTCATTGGTTATTTTGTAAATTTTATTTGTCATGTATTTGTACAATTGATTTGTATTTGAAATCCTTAGAATTAAATGTAGTAAATTTATAGTCGGCTTTGATTGTACATGTGTTGTATTAAATAGTGTATGTCTTTACTTAAATACCTTTTTTCTACCTAAAAATTAGTTTATTTTTGGAGTACATGTTAAAATTGTTGTAATATCAAAAATAACACCTTGTATAATTCAGTGCAACAAATGGCACCTTCTTCCATGTCATCGGAGGTTGTATATTGTTGCTTTTATCTTTTTGCCCACCTAGATCACTTTGTCAGCTCCAAACTAGAATCTTACCAACTCTGTTGACTTGTCATCCTCAGGACACTTATGTGACACGGAGACATCCATGCGATGCACTAGTGTCCTGCGAATCTCAGAGTTTTCTGGTGGTCATTTGAGCATTACGCCTGTGCTTGGAAGGAACCATAATTCCCTTGCATGCGCCCACCCATGTTGGGATTCATCTAGGAGGCTATATATTTCATGTTTCTAGCCTTTCTTGGGACTTATTGATCATTTTGGAGATACTTTGGACTTTGGGAATCCATTTTATCTTATCTTGCATAGGTTTTTCGGCATCTTGAGGACCACCATTGTTGCATTCTATCAAACAACTCACAGTGTTTCCTTCATAAGTCTTGGAAGGGGAGTTCACTTAATTTCCTTGGTTTGTTTGCATATTCATAATAATTTATTTCAATATATCTATTATCTTAATCACGTTTCTTTCATCTTTATCATTCCATTTCACCATTGCTATTATCTAGGTTGTCCATGGAGGTGGAAACACAAAAATGAGGGTCTGACTGAGGCACACTCCAAAACACAACCCCAAATATTTGCCTTCTTGCTTGTGTGTAGGTTTATAATCGTGGGAAGGCAGTCATCTTGCGGGAGGATTCAATCATGGACAACCTGTGAGCTTTCCTCCTTCCTTTTTCTCATTTAATTCTAGTATTTCATATTTTGTTTCATTAGCTTAGTTTGTCATTTTCCATGATTATTTAATAATATAGTTGTTTCTGTCATTTTTGTACAACCTTTGTACCTCATCTATACAGGATGACAGCGCGTTGTGTTGGTATCCTAGTTACGCATGCTCGTCCTTGGGATAGAGGCTTAGCAGAGTCATTTGGGAACTCTTCTTGTTAGTCATTCATATCTTATTCTATACTTAGTTTTGTATTTTCATCCTCTGGATCACCCTTAGTGCTAGTTTAAGTGAGGTTAAGGAGGGTCAATTTGTTCTCTAGGATCCATCATCATTGAGGTAACAAATTCCCTCCACTACAATTGTAATTCTCTTAAAAGATTATGAAATCTATATGTGCTTGGCATGACATATGTACATATGTATCCTAATTTTTCTTTCACGTGTCATAGATAATTTTTATACTTCTTGAAATATTCATGTATATGGTAATATGTAAATAGATTCTTGAAATATTTTGTATTTATACATATTTATATATGCAGAAGCTAGATAGACCATGGACGGATTCCATATAGAGGATCTATTATATTCCAACACCCTACCTCCACCCCCTATACCTCATAAACCCCCACCTCCATGCCCTGGAACTGATGGGTCTCTCTTGCATGAAAAGATAAATAAAAAAAATAAAATTATCCAACAAAACATTAATGCAATCCAAAATGATCCCATCACCCCTCCTCATCTATTATAGTTTGCAACTTTTAACAAAAGTTATTGTCAATTCAGTTTGATCCATTGATATGGAATTATATAGATTCTTCCTATGGAGAGAGGAGAGGCAATCGTTCTATGCCAAAAGATACTCCTATAAGCAAATCAATGATCTCAAAATCACCAATGAAAAATTAGACCCACTATTCATTAATCCTCACATCAATGGACCCATTCCTCCTACCAAAAAAATAATTTCAATCACGTGGTGTCAACATCTATGGATATCTACAAAATTTTGGGAGTGGTGGTGGATGGTATTCGATCACCCACCACATGCCAATTATGAGGTTCCTTTATATTTTTTGAAAAAATTATATGTAAAGTTTGTATTGGGTCTAAAATCCAATTATTTTGATATGAACCTCATTCCAAGGCATTTGTGGTGGTATTCCACAACACATATTGATGCAAATTGTCCCATGCCTACTCTATCCATGGTTCCTCCTTGTCATCCTATTATTCCCGAACCTATCCAACATCGAGCAGTGTTTTGGGCCTTAGAAGCATTGATTTCCTTCTCGAATATCCTCATTGAGAAAGATACCCACATGGCATTTGCTTCACAATTGACACACCACATCTGTGTACAAGTTGTAATAAGATATGTTTAGGACCTACTCCTACTCCTACTCCTAAATCCACTTCAAATGTTTTGCGTCAAATGATATCACATCATATGTGGATTTTCTATGTGTGAATGATCATACCACACAGGTATGTACATATGTGTCATATATAAATTAGGTATACCTTTTTAATATAATATAAAGAAGATGCCAAATATTTCATTGCCTAGATTCATTAAGTTAAAGAGTTTATTTAGATTCCCCAATAAGAAAAAAGCACATTCCAATATTAGCACATACATAAATATAAATACAAAACTCATTCACTCTTTATATTTAACTACTATAGTCAAATAATTATCACAACTTCACAAATATAAGAGACCTATAATTAGTGACATTTACCATGAAATATATAGTAATTTTAATTTTAATGTAAATAGATAGAGATAAAAAGGAATAACTCATCCATATAATATACACCATTCCTTTTCACCAAAAAAGAAATATGTAATAGAAGGATTAAATTTACTACTATTAATAGGAAAGAAGACATAAATTTATCAATTACTAAGTATTGATACTTCGAGTAAGAAGGAAGAAGTAGAGAGGTAACACATGCATATCACTTGAATATAATAAATATATATAATTGATATATAATTTTAGAATGCAATAATTGATAAAAAGGAGTAAATAGATTAAATGGTATACATATTAAAAAAATGAATCATTCTTTTTTAATTATTATCATGCATATTAAAATAAAATTAATATTTTTAATATCTTTTATATAAATGTATTTAATATATCTATACTAATATTTTGATTCATAGATTATTTGATAAGAAATACAATAATATTAACTATATCTATATAATTTATGTCAAAATATAGACCCTTGGAAATAATCTCTACCTATCTATCTATCCATCAATCAATCATGTTAATAATTTGATCTAACAAATAATTTAAAATAAAACATAATAAAATTAATTAATTATTATTTAATTTTACTTAAATAGTCATTTTGGTCATGTAACTAATTGCATCACTTGTTTCACATACTAAATTATCAAAAATATTTATTTCTTTTTATTATAAAATAATTCAATTACTGTATCACATAACATTATGTATTTCGATCATTTATTCTTCATTCTTATTTAAAATAAAATAATATTTCTCAACATAACCAATGGTTCATTTATTTGCAACAACATAAGTTTGTTAGAAAATTATAAAAGGAATTATTTGGAAATATAAATGATGGATTTTTCTCTAAAATAAAATTAAAAAATAATAATTTTTATCTTATCTAACCTACATAACTATTGGATGGTTTATTCATCACAAGACATAAGTTTAGTGGAAAATAATAGAAATAACCTTTTGGAATTCCAAATTTCTCATAACTACCTGTCTTAACCATTGGATCACTTATTTGTCACTAGGCACAAGTTTAATAGAAAATTATAGAAACAACTCTTTGGAAAACTTAACTACCTTATGTGAATTGAAACTATTGATTCGCCTTAAAAATAAAACCATATTTCTCTTACCCACCCTTGTTAACCATTGGATCACTTATTTAACATGAGGTAGAAGTTTAGTGGAAAATTATAGAAACAAATCTTTGGAAATTTTAACTACCCTATATAACCATTGATTCACAAGATATGCAACTTCTTAAAAATGAAGACTATTGATTCACCTAAAAAAACAAGATTTCTTTTATCTACCCTTTTTAACCATTGGATAACTTATTTACCACATGGCATAAATTTAGTGAAATAATATAGAAACAATTCCTTGGAAATATCAACTACCCTATTTAACCACTGGATTACAAAATAGGCACCTCTTTGAAAATTGAAACTATTAATTTCTCTTAAAATTAAGACAATATTTTCTTACCTACCCTTCTTAACTATTGGGCAACATATTTCAAATCATTTATTTTTTTAACCTACCCACTATCTACTTTGAGCATTTTCCATTTACCATGCAACTATTTATTTTGCTCCATCAATCAAATGGCCTAGGAGGTGAAGGCTTGGATATGGACCAAAGAGTGTTCAAAAAATTTATGTTACAGGACTAGGATAGTGAAAAGTTTTTAATGGATCAAAGAAAATATACAGGTGAGTGAATAAGTCTTTCAATTTTGGATTCATTTTTCCCCTTTTTGCATCACAATGATATTGTTTTATTCTTTTTGCTCTTTCAATTTTGGATTCATTTTTCCCCTTTTTGCATCACAATGATATTGTTTTATTCTTTTTGCTTTTTCCCTCTACATTTCTTTCTTCTATAGTACCTAGGTTCGTTTGTTTGTCAGTATAGTGGAGAACACTAGCACAAGTAGCAGAAGTTTGTTCACAAGATGAAAGCCAACAGATATAAGTATTATATTTCTTTTGTTTCTTAATATACAAAGCTAACAGATGTAAGTATTATATTTCTTTTGTTTCTTAATATACCTAATAATTTATTTATTTGGAGAACTGTGTTCACAAGATGAAAGCTAACAGATGTAAGTATTATATTTTTTTTTGTTTCTTAATATACTTAATAATTTATTTAATTTTAAAAAATCATTGTATTATAATACACTGGTGGGAGCAAAGTGATCGGTCTAGTGGTAAAGCAGATCAGAACAATCAACAAGTTTTTTCTATTTAGGGTCTTTGAAAAATGCACTAGATCATCTTGAATGAGGAGGGCGGATTATAGTTGCTTATTAATTTTAAAGCAATTGTCTAAATGCATACCTTTAGCGGTCTTGGGGTAACAGCTATATAATTTTTGAATTTAATTTCCACTTTACCCTGGGTTTAGTGGTGGGTCCAGATCATTTTTTGTCAACCAAACGCTTAACCTAACTAAGTTGTCTCCTAACCTCGCTTCCCGAAGCTCCAGCTGGTTAGATCCGTCATTTTGTACCCAAGGTATGTGTTGTCCACAGGTTATCCTTTTTAACTGCACCTGGGAGATTTGGCTTGCCCAGGACAATTATTCTCCACCACCTTAGCTGGAGATATTAATGCAAACTCGTTCCTCATTATTAGGAGTTGAAGTGTCTCCTTATTCACTTGGACCCTCTTGTTATCCTTGCAGTAAAGATGATACTGGGCAGTGGCCATTTGAATAGGGATGAATATTCGCGAGACAACACTAGTAACTCCTCCAAATTTGTGGCTTCTCTACAGGATCAAAAATTACCTAAGCAAGTCGTATGGAGCCTCACTGAGGAGCTCTTTCCTGAGGAAATCCTTCAGGAATTTCAAGAGATTTTGAATAAGGCGCTCCATGACTCAGGGGATCCTCGGCCAAGCGACTGGATACTGTTCAATGCCCATGGAGAGCTCATCAAGTATTATCCTTTCTTGCTAGACTTGAAAGGGAAAGAATTGGACAGACACAGGGTTTTTGCTGGAGTTGGGCTGAGCTACCTCAAATGGCGGTTCCTAGGGGAAAATCCAGAGGTCCAGGACAGAGAGGAAGACCTCTTCCAATTTGCAAGACTTAATGGAATCCTACCCTTGAAAGCTATATACGAAGAGCCTCAAGCCGATCAAGATTGTCGGAGTGGAGCAAGGAGGGGTCGTTGGGGCTCAGGTCGTGGTCGTGGCCACCCTGCAGGTAGAGGCTGTGGAAGACTAAGAATTGAACCGTCCCAATTTGAACCCTCCAGTGCAAGCTAGGTTCTCTAATTTGATGCTGTGAAAAATCTTTTTTTGAAGCTTAATCCAAGATTATCTATAGTTTATTTTGGCTACTTATTTATGTTTAAAATCTTTGTTATCTAGGCAGTTGAGAATCTGCCATCCAAACTCTTTTAGCTTTATTATTTTAAGACTGCATAATTTCGTTAGGTTTTTATAAGGATAAATCATGATGCTTATGGTATTCTGCCTGCTTGGAAACCATTTTTATGCTATGCCACTCAGCTATAACAATACTGTAATTAATTCAAAAATAATATGAATCTCGGCTCAAAAAATAGTCATTGCATTATAAACTGTAGTTTATAGCAGTAATTTTAGGCGATAGACTTGTCTCCTTTTTTGTTTTGGTTGTGTTTGGATCCAATGCCTAATGCATGGTCTAATAATCTGCTGTTAGTACAGTCAGCCTGCAGTTACTTGCAATTTTTTAAATCGCAGCTTCTAAGTGCTGATGTTTGTATTGTCTCTTCCTTTTCTGTGTCAAGTTTCTGAAATGAATAAACACGGGAAAATCATTGATTCTGAAAATATACAGTGTGTTATTTTTTTGCAGCAGAGTCTGATTTTTTTTCTCTATCTCCAGTATAGTGTTAGAGCTCTGTTTTTTTAATTCATTCTCCTTAAGCATTATAATGATGCAAGCTTGCATTATAAAACCTACTTATATTAACGCATAACTTTGTCTAGGAACAAGAAGAAAAAGTAGAGAGAACCTGGCTGCCTCGTCTCTCCACTTATTGAGAATTTCAATCAATTGGACACTTGATTATTGTCCAACAAATAAACATTTACTCAAAGCCATAAATTCTGTGAAGTTGGAACTTGAAATTAGTGCATTATGAAAAGTGAAGTCTCCTCGAGAACTACAAAGGCCACAGGTATATCTCATCTATCTTGTCAAGAACATCAACTTCTAGATCTCCATTATATCGCATATCTCATCTATCTTGTCAAGAACATCAACTTCTAGATCTAGATACACCAGTTAGGTGAAAAATCACTTTGTTTGAGTGCACAATATTATTGTAATTGGAATCTAAAACTAGTGTGCATGTTTAAACTTCTCTACAAATTGCCGTATGCTAATCTGCAATATTTTACATCTAAATCTTTCATACTTTTAACTGTTGTTTCCATCATTATAAATTTAACACCTCATTCATTATAGTTTTAAAAACTCATTCTTTTCAGCAATAGCAATGCACTGGGTATAATAGTTATTGAAAAGAATGAGGTGTTAAAACTAATGATGGAAATAACAGTTAAAAGTATGAAAGATGTAGATGTAACATACTGCCGATTAACATCGGGAAATGTGTAGAGAAGTCCTCTTGTTCAAACATGCATACTAGTTTTAGGTTCCACTCGTAATAGTACTGTGCATTCAAATAAAGTGATTTTTCACTAGTGTGTATTTAGACCTAAAAGCTGATGTTCAGGCAAGATAGAGCAGATAAAATTGTCAACTTGACCTTTTAGTCTTGAAGAGACTTCACTTTTCCTATCAGAAATAAAGTGATTTTTCTATGTATTGAGACCTAGAAGCTGATGTTCGGGCAAGATAGTGCAAGACAGCTCCAACCTGACTTTCTTATGTGTCCAACAAATAAACATCACATATTATTTGTAGCTGCAAGATTAGCTTTTTTAAATATTATTTTATTGTAATGGTTGAAAAAATTCCATAGATTTAAAGTAATGAAATATAATTACCAAGAGTATATTGTAGAGGAGGAAGAAGTGAAATTGTTATGATAGTAATAATGAATTATTGTAGAAGAAAAAACCTTGAAATTATTTCCTCAAGGAGGTTTATGGTAGACCAAGAAACAACACTCATCATTAATAAAGGCATCTGCTAAAATACTAGCCTGCTTTTAAGAGAGGAGAACAATAATATTACTTGATGTGTAACAACTGGCACCATGTAGTGATCAAAAGATTATTTTAGTACGCTAGAAAAAATAACATTACACTCTGATAATGAATTAGTTTTATTCTACTGAGAGTTTTAGACTTTTATTTGGGATGATAAAATATGTTTTTGATTAAGGTAAAAACAGGTTTTGAACGGACCCCGAAACCCTTTACAAAAGGACCTTGCAAGATAAAGGCATTAAGCAACCAAAAGGAACAAACCCAAGATAAGCCAGTGAAATAACTAGAGAAAACCAGCTAAAGCCCCAAAAAAACCAGCAAAATCCGGTCAGACCCGACAAAAGAAACTAATTAATATTTTTCAGGGCATTAGCCAAGTTATTGCTAATCCCATACAAATCTTTGATATTTTCCCTAAGATTAGGGATCTCCTTAGCAGACGCAGCAGCAGCTTTCTTAACACTCGGTCTAGTTCTCTTTCCAGCTCCACCCGAAGTAGCTTCACCACTTCCAATCTCGATAGCATCTTCATCCATGTCGAAGTCCACCACTGGTTTGGGAGAATTGGAATTATCAAGGACCTTCAAGATATCCTCAAGGTTTTTAGTGACAGCAGACAAGATATTTGGGATAATACCCAGCAGGTTTTTCATCACCACTTTCCCTTCTTCCAGCAAGTTAATCTGAGCAGCCATTTTATTAAGTTTCTCCATTTCCTTCTTCCACTGCTTCTGATCCCTGTCATCTTCCTTCCTTTTGTCATCCATCTGTTTCCCATTTTTCTCTAGGTTCTTCAATAGTTCATAAGTCCATCTATCATAACCCAATCTGGCCTCGGTAAGTTTTTTAAGGTTATCCAAGAATAACCCTTCTCCAACACTTTCCTTTTCGTCACTCAAACTATCCTTTTCCATATCCTTCTCGGGTTCCTTGTTCTTCTCCCTCTCAGAGTTCAAATCTCTTTCCTCATTATCCTTGTCATCCACATCCACCATGGGTTGGCTGTTGTCGTTGCTAGGGCTAGCACTGTGAATTAGGCTATCATTGTCAGACTCGTTCTCACCTTCTTCATGCTCTGCTCCCATTTCCTCATCTTTCCAATTGTCCTCACCCTCTGACTCATTCGTTTCCATTTCACTGCCCTCTTTTCCAATTTCCTCTGTGTCATTCTTATCTTCATGGACATTCATCCCAATGGCACTCTTGCTTTTTTTCCTAGAGGTAGCCTCCTCCTTGCTAGGTTCCCCTTCCTCCAGCATTCTCTTATCTTTCCCTGGAGAAGCGGATAACTTCTTGTTTTCCAACATGGCAAGGGTTTTACAGTGCTCATAAATTAGCAGCAAAAGCTCACAATGGATAACCGGATTCGAGGGATTCTTGCTATATTTATTGAGAGACTTAGAAAGGGACCTGAAGAGATAGTAGAGCAGGGATACCCATTTCTCATGTCTAAAGTGGTTTAATAACACAAATTGATAAGTGTGGGCCCTATAAAAGTGGCCCTCAACAGTTATATATTCCATTATGGCATTCAAAACCCAGCCTCATATTTTCTTGATGTTGGAGGCTTCATAATAACCCCCTGTGGCTTTTCCAATTTTAGCCCTCTCCTTTTCCTTACGCAGGAACAAATTAACCGCATTATTGGAAACCTTGAGATCTCTAAAGAAATTAATCCCAGAGTGGGGCATACCTGTCACAGTCGCGATGAGGCCCACATCCAATATGAACCTAACACCCTAGATTTTAAAGGACCCATTACACCAATTTTCAAAGATTTTGGAGACAGCGAGATTAACCCTACCTTTGTCATAATCAACGAGCTTCTCCATGAAACTAGTAAGGGAACCTTTTTCCAACTTCGCCCAAACTTTTGGCATGTCCTTCCATCTGGATATGTTGTCCATTTTCTCCCTCCTTAAATCTCCTCCTATTTTTAAATTCAAACTTTCACCTCTGTTCTTCTGCAAACTCAAAACTTTCTTCCCATTGTCGCTCAAGATTTTGAAAAAGATGACCCACAAAGTGTGCGAAGTGATATTATATTTGATTGGGATTCTGCCACTTTGCCATGTAATCATAACCTTTCCATCAAATCATAAATTACTCATATAATTTGTCATGATTATGCGGTCCTTCTTTCCCCATAAATCTATCCTTTTTAAGGAGCTCTTTAATACTCATGTTAATAGCTTCCCCGTGCCAATCGGAGTTAACGCCTAGGTTCGCCAGATAGTCTGCCACTATATTTTTCTCTCTAAAGGCATGTTCAATGATAATAGCTTTAAAACTAGCAATGATTTCCCTAGCTTTAAAAACAATGTTTTCAATAGACCACGATGGCTCGAATTCCCCCTTCAAACACTTAATGATATTAAGTGAGTCTCCCTCAAGCCATAATTTATCATGATTTAGCTCCTTAGCTATAATAAGAGTTTTTAGCGTAGTTGAGGCTTCAACAAAATGACTGGTTTGACTCCCCAAGGGACCAGCGACCGCCACTAGGCAACTTCCAATAAAATTCTTGACAATGCCCCCATAACCAGCTTTACCCAGGTTCCCCTTAGAGGCCCCATCAAATTTGGCATTTAGCCATCCCTGAGGTGGAAAACACCAAACAAGACCTTCTCTTCCCTTATCCTTACTAGGTTTGGTAATTGAGAGGTTCTACCTATCATTGAAGTCTTCTTTAGCAATTGGTCCATCATCAATGTCATTGATGCATTCGAAGATACTCCTGTCAATTTTATCCACCACCACTTTAGGGATGGCACTTTTATCCCTAAAGATCCTGTTATTATGCTCTTTCCAGATATTCCAGATAACATTCAGGAAGATAAGTTTCCAAAGCTCCACTATCTTTGGGTTGGAATTAGGGCATTACCATTGCTGCCAAGATTCCCCAAGAGAGTTCAGAAAGACCCAACTCAGCTTCTGCCTACTTAAAATAATTTTCCAAATTTCCTGGCTGAAGGTACATTGATGGAGGATATGGCAAGCAGACTCTTCTTCCCTGCAACAAAAAGAACACCTATTAGGAAAACAAATCCTCGCTTTTGAAGGTTGTCCAAAGTTAATACCTTGTTTTGGATAAAGATCCAAAAAAAATATTAACTTTAGGAACTAACTTTTTGTTCCAAACTTTAGCCCAAATAAGAGTTTATTCCACTTTGTTTTGGATAGCCACGACTGAGGACACGGAATACTTCCCATCCAAGGTTTCCTTCCATATCAAACTATCCTCTTTGTTGTCTCTAAGAATTTTATGAAGAAAGCACAACCTCGAGAAACTTTAACTCCGAACTCTGCAGGGTCAAATCAATCTATTTCCCATTTCTCCAATAATCTCTAACCAAACCCCCAAACTTGCTTTTGAACCAATCTTTCCAATCATAAAGGATTGGAATTTCCTCTAGAGGTTTATCCATTATGCATTTGTCTTCCCAAAATCTTATACTTCTACCATTTCCCAGATTCCACATTTTGCCCGCTGTAGCCAAACTTTTAGCCAATTGAACTGCATTCCATATTGTAGAACTTTCAACAATAAAAGACGTATCTAAGAATTCTTCCTCAAAGGGTTGCATATGAAGATATTTGTTTCTCCAGATTAAATTACACTCTCTTTCCTCCCCTTTCATTCTCCAAATTTTTTTAACTAATAAGGCATTGTTCATAGTGCTAATATTCCTTAAACCCAGCCCTCCAAAGGCCTTAGGAGAACATATTTTATTCCAGGCAATAAGGGGAATTTTGTTCTTGACTTCCACTCCTGACCAAAGAAACTTTTTTTGGATTCTTTCAGTTGCTTCCGCAAACTTTCTAGGAATTTTAAACAAACTGAGGGCATAAACAGGCAGGTTTTGGAGAGAAGCTTTGAGCAAAGTAACTTTTCCTGCTTGGCTAAGGACAACCCCTTTCCAACCAGCCAGTTTGGAGTTGAATCTATCAACCAACTTAATCCAAAAACTATCCATAAGCTTGATACAAAGGGGAAACCCCAAATAAGAAGAGGGAAGCTCATCAATTTTACAGCCAAGAATTCTTTCTATCCTTAATTGTCTTTGAACAGGGGTATCGATGAAGAACAAAGAGCTCTTATCCCAATTAATTTTTTGACCAGAGGCAGATTCATAAATATTCAAAACGTTTTTCATATTTTTAGCTTCCCTAATGGTAGCTTCCCCCATAGTAATAGAATCATCAACAAACTGTTCATGGGTACAGGTAAAATTGGCAGAGGAAGGTTTCAGTCCTCTAAGATTGCCTTCTTCCACATTTTTAAAGATGAATCTACCCAAACTTTCAGCTAAAATGGTAAACAAGATAGGGGAAATGGGATCCTTCTGTCTAAGACCTCTGGTGCTTTTGAAAAAACTAGAAAGGGATCCATTAACAATAACATCAGAAGAGGAAGTTTCCATCAATTAAGAGCAAAGTTGAATAACTTTTTCTCCAAATCCAAATGCTTTCATAATCCTTAAGAAAAACTGCCAGTTCAATCTATCATAAGCTTTCGCCATATCTAACTTCAGAAAGAAACTCTGATTGTTAGCCGACTTTAGAGAATGAATATTTTCATGAACTGAAATAATAGAATCCAGAATCTGTCTATCGAGGACAAAACCATTCTGCTGGGCTGAGATAATTCTTGGAAGAATATCTAGTAGTCTAGAGCTAAGAACCTTACACAAAACCTTGTAAATAGAGTTGCAGAGACTAATGGGTCTAAACTTATTAAGAGAATCAACTCCAGGGATCTTCGGAATAAGGACAATGAAGGTAGCATTCAGTTCTTTGAGAAGCTTTCTAGAGCCAAAGAATTCTTTAACACCTTTACAAATATCAGTCTCCACAATATGCCAAAAAAATTGGAAAAAGAACATAGGGAAACCATCCGGTCCAGGAGACTTATCTCCTTGAAAAGAGAACACTGCCTTTTTGATTTCCTGATTATTAGGAATTTTGGATAGATGTTTATTGTCTTCCTCGGTCAATGTAGGAGGAATAGCTTGCAACATGAGATTTTGGTTACTGGCGTCAAGGTTATCCTCTTCTCCCAAAAGGGTACCAAAATAATCCAGAGCTTCCTTTCTTATACCTTTATCCTCTGTTAAAATCTCTTTATTATAGGATAACCTAGATATCATGTTAGTTGCCCTATGCTTAAGAGCAGTTAAGTGGAAAAAATGAGTATTTTTATCACCTTCCTTCAAGTACAAGGCTCTTGATCTTTGTCTCCAGAATGTCTCTTCATTGGAAATAATAGTGTGGTATTTAGATAACAAACCATTTTCCATGAATCTCATCTCTTCAGAAAGCCCCTCCTCTTGGATTTTATCTTGAACTTCTTTTATTTCAACTTTTATTTGAATTTTACTCTTGAAGATATCCCCAAAAATCTCTTTGTTCCAGATTTTTATTTTAGCCTTTATAATATTGAGCTTTTTAGCTATTTTGAAAAGAGTTGTTCCCTCAACCTCAGAATTCCAAAATTCATTATGCTTCTTCTGTTTGCCAAATTTTTATTATCATCATATCATTTTATTTTTATTATGTCATAGAGAATCTTTATTTATGCAAGATATCCAAATAGATTATGATGGTTAGGAAAGTTTATTGCTTTTCAAAGAATTTAGTGGTCAAATTCTTTTTGTCTGTCAAATTATGTTTTGTATTGTATTTTTCTTAATAATAATTGCATTGATTAAATGTTCATTTTATCTTTTCTTTAATATATATAACTTTTTATAGACTATGGATTCCAACTATTACGAAGAAGCGTTTGTGAACCAAAATACTGAGGTCGAAAGCAAGAAAAACATTTAGCCTCTAACTTCCATTGAAATGGAAAGCAACAAATCTATTCACCCCCTGAGTCCCATAGAATCCAGTGCTTCCAACAATTTTATTAAAACTATAATGGACAGAACTATCGGGTCTATTGACCAACACATTCGTGAGATCTTAAATGACCTAGAAGATATTGCAATAGGAGTTTACGGCATACAACAACATGACGTCAACCAGATTCTCAAAATTCAAGAAATGATCAATTATTTGCATTTCAAAACAAGAGCTCTAGATCAATTTTTCCACGAACAAGCTCAAGATGAATGCATTTCAAGGGGGAGCATGTGGCTCAAATCAAAGAAGGATTTTTCTTCTTCCTCAATGAATAGAATATTTATGCAAACTTGAATAAACTTCAAAGTAAATATGTACAGTTTTTGGAATATAGTTACGATATCTACAGTGTGTTTGAACATGGTTAGATTTAATTGGATGTATGATAAAAAAAAATATTTTATTCAATTTTTCTTTAATAATTGCATCAATCATATGTGCCTTTCTGTGAAATGTTGTATTTAGAAGTTTTCTTTCGCAATCGCCGTTTCGCTGTAGTAGAGAGCGCGTTTAAAAGGTCATGTGCAAAACTGTGAATGACAACAACACAACACATTATTCGCCATCGCCGTCTCGCGGGCCAACAGATTTTATTGACCCCTGAAGTAGCGAAATCTCAAAAGCATACACACACCGTGTTAGTCACATTCGCTGCCTCGTGGTAATAGAGAATGCGTTTAACAGTTCATTATGTGATCTCGCACTTTCATGCATGACCTGTTAAACACATTCTCTATTACCGCGAGGCAGCGAATACAACTAACATGATGTGTGTGCGTTTTGGGGATTTCGCTACTTCAGGGGTCAATAAAATCTTTTGGCCCGCGAGACGGTGATGGCGACTAACGCGTTGTTTTGTCCTCATTCGCAGTTTCACGCATGACCTTTTAAACACACTCACTACTACAGCAAAATGACGATTGCGAAGGAAAAATCTAAATACAATATTTCACAGAAAGATACATATGATTGATGCAATTATTAAAGAAAAATTGAATAAAATATTTTTTTATCATACATCCAATTAAATCTAAACATGTTCAAACACACTACAGATATCGTAACTATATTCCAAAAACTGCACATATTTACTTTGAAGTTTATTCAAGTTTGCATAAATATTCTATTCATTGAGGAAGAAGAAAAATCCGTCTTTGATTTGAGCCACATGCTCTCCCTTGAAATGCAATTCATCTTGAGCTTGTTCGCGGAAAAATTGATCTAGAACTCTTGTTTTGAAATGCAAATAATTGATCATTTCTTCAATTTCGAGAATCTAGTCAACGTCACATTGTTGTATGCCGTAAACTCCTATCACAATATCTTCCAAGTCATTTAAGATCCCACGAACATGTCGGTCAATAGACCTGATAGCTCTGTCCATTACAATTTCAATGAAATTGTTGGAAGCACTGGATTTTGTGGGACTCGGGGGTGAACAGATTTGTCACTTTCCACTTCAATGAAAATTGAGGGGGTGAATGCTTTTCTTGCTTTCGACCTCATTATTTTGGTTCACAATCACATCTTCATAACAGTTAGAATCCATAGTCTATTAAAAGTTATATATATATTAAAGAAAAGATAAAAGTGAACATTTAATCATTGCGATTATTATTTAAAAAAATACAATACAAAACATAATTTGACAGACAAAAAGACTTTGACCACTTAATTCTTTCAAAAGCAACAAACTTTCCTAACCATCATAATCTATTCTGATATCTTGCATAAATAAAGATTCTCTATGAGATAATAAAAATAGCAGATTGACTTTTGTTATACGTAATTTGTTGGGAGTATTCACGTGGCTTAGTAAAATGTAATGGATGAATCCTTAATGGGTTGGTTTGATTTGTAATTTGACAAGTATTCCGAAAATTGGATGTAGAAGTTAATATTGGAGGTGTTAGAAGGTGGTCATAGTTTCAGAGAGTTTCAAAGAGTTTCAAGTTCTACCATCATTATCACAGGAAGGAGGAGTTGTTATAGAGGGCATCAAAATATCAGTATATTGATAGCAGTGAAACTGTGCCACCATTCAGAAGTTGTCACCTTCAATACGAGTAGGCTTTGGTTTGTTTATATCAGCCGCAGCCATTCTTTTATTGTGTTTTGTTGCAGAAAACTACTTAATTTGCTTTCACTTGAATTTTTATGTCTAGGAATTATGTGTCTAACTATCGCTATCTAAAGTTATAAATCTCATCGTATTCTGTTCTCTTTCAGGTTTATAACTTGAATTTCAACAGCTTCTTCTTGTACAAAGTTTTCCAACTAACTCAATTATAGAGGTTTGCAAATTTTTTGTTATCTCCATTGCAAAATGTAATTAATTAGTAATAAACAATCTCACCGATAGGCTTATGTATACTATTGCAGTTAAAAATTTTGCTTATGGATTTTTGTTTGGTTTGTTAGTAGGGCAAACTAAAAAAAACCTATTTAAAATTTTGTATAGAATCTTTCATACAATAAATCTATTATTTTTTCGACAACACTTTCACAAATAGACCTCAAAATAATCCGGTAAACGGACAGATAGATAACAATAGCAAAAAAGATAGGAACGGAGTACGTACCTAAATCTACCTTTTCTTCTACTCTATGCTTAAGTACCGCTGGGAGTAGACTATGTTCAATGCCTGCAGATAGAGAAAACGTTTTATATGAACAGTTAGGTTAACAGCTATTTAATGGTGTTCACAAAATAAAAAAGTTTATTTCTGAAATTTGATTTGAAATACCTGCAACGTCTTACTCTTTGATAAAGTGGCGAATGACATCAGAAGGATTGATAATGGAGGTTACGAAATTTCATTAACCATACATCCCTAGAAGAATTTTTTTCTTAGGGCAAGAATAACCTACAGAGAACACAATTTGTAAAGTGGCGAATGACTGATGATAAAGAGTTCTACCTTCACTGTAAAAGCGTATTGTACATTTTCATGAACACATAATACGAAATGAAGCTGCAAAATTTGTATAGTGCAAATGCTTTCTTTGATCGAATTGGTAACCGTCTTTATTTGCAATCTGGGTCGGTTGGAAAAAAACTAATTTGTTCTTGTTCTCGAAAATTACGAAGATTTCGCACTCATGATTTAAAAATTGCGGGCCTTGTTTCAGAAATGCATGACGTGGACGAAGGTAGGGGAATGTTCGGAGAGTCAAGAATGCTGATTAAAACTGGCATATGACTGTAATATATCCGATTTATGCAATCCGGTTCTCAAATGACTATAGATAACATTCATGACCAACCACGGTTCATTATATTGCATATCCAATTATCTTCATGCATAACTATAAAATGATACACTGGCTGAATAAATGAATAATGATCTATGCAGTTATGAGAAAAAATTCAACACCAATCACAGCTCTGTGAATTGAAAATCCAATTCCTTCCTCGATATATCAATATTCAAGAATTACTGTTTGGATAATAGTTGAGAAAGCTTCTCTTTGGTGCATAGCAAATAATGGTTTTAAGAGACCTTAACCACTTTTGAATTGCCTACATTGATTTATGTCATAGGAATTCGAATAAAATATAACTATTACTGGAAGTAGATGTGCTCTGTAACAGTCAGTTAATTCGCTCAATATTACTTTCCTGATTGCAAACTTACCCTAATTTGTTCCTTCAATGCTTCTGATTAAAGAAAAAAAATTGTTAAATCTAAAACATGCACTGTCAAGTCTTCCTGGCAAATCGTATTTCCTTTTTATCTTACCAGTTCGTTGCATACTCAAATCTGAACAAATATAGTACTAAATCGATTCAATTGAGTTGTTTTCTGCTATTAATAAGATATGATTTTGAATAAAAATTGTTATGAATCTGAAATGTGATAGAATTGAATATCTGACAAACAAAAAACATATTTCAAATATAATTCCATCCATTAAAATCGTTATTTGCGGATGGAGAATAGAATTTCAGATTTTTAAGTAGAGCTTTTCTTACCTGGACAAAACCTATTTGATAGTTTCCTACTGTTTTAGCTGCAAATTTTGTCTTCTTTTGGAATTCATACCGTAAATATTATATTGTCGCCATGCTATCGTTCACCATAATGCTAAAAAGGCGGCGTTAGTTTCATATTCAAGGGCTATGATTTAAGGCGGCGTTAGTTTCATATTCAAGGGCTATGATTTATACGACGTTCGAGAATCCTGCAGATCATTCTTTATCACGTTTATTGGTTACGGCTCCCATTCGTTTTGATCTATTTAATTTTCTTTAAATTTTTGAAATAGCGATTATTAAAATTTAATGGCTGTGATTGAATTTTTTCATTTGATTTTTCCTTCTATCAAATTTTTCAATATATCTCAACCCCTCTTATAGGCAAGGTTAGGGTGAAGGTTTAATTATAGTTAAAGTTAAAGTTTAATGACAATTAGTCATAACTAGGGACCTTATAGTTAAGGTTATAGTTTAATTAGGGTTTGAGTTAATATTAGAGTAAATTATTATTCAATTTGGTTTAGTTTTTAATTAGGTTTAAGATGTCGATTAAATCTTGTTTAGGATTAAGGCTCAACCTAATTTTTTGCTATGGTTAGGGTATAATTTGGTTTAGGGTTGGGGTTCAATTTTGTTTTTAAATGTTTAATTATTAGTTTTAGGGTTATGGCTCATTTGGTTTATTGTTATGATAACCCTAATCAAATATGCGTTAGCATTTAGTTTTGTTCAACATTCGATTAGCTTTAGGGTTAGCATTCAATTTGGTTTAGTGTTTCAATTTGGTTTAGGGTTAGGGTTCAGTTTGGTTTAAGGTTATATTATAATTTGGGTTTTGGTTTAGTGTTAAGGCTAGGGTTCAAATAAATTTAGGGTGAGGGTTCACTTTTATTTACTGATAGAGTTAAGGTTGGGACTAGAACATTAAACCTAATTTAATAAGGGTTAAGGTTTAATCTAATTTTGTGCTCAATTAGGTTTAGGGTTATGATTCAATTTGCTTTAGGGTTATGGTTCAATTTGGTTTAGTGAAAAGGTTATGGTACAATTTAGTTTATTGTTATAGTCAGGATCAAACTTGGTCTAGAATTAGGGTTAAATTTGGTACAATGTGACAATCAATTTTCCATAGCTATAAGATAGGGGATTAATAATCAGTAGCAGCAATAGAATTTTCATATGGTATCATACCTGATCTAAGGGTAGAAAAGGCTTAGCATAGGCACAGGAAGAAAAATTGAGGGTTTATAAAACCCAGTTTGACCTCTTCAGAATTATTATTATTATTAATTTTTTAGATGGCCTCGGTAGGTTTAAGAGATCAGGATAGATTGGATGGAGCCTCAAATTTTGGTGTCTGGAAAGCCAAAATTTCTTTAAATTGCTAAAAGAGAATGGTATCAAGTAATATGTGACCAATGTTGTAGTTGTACCTTCATATCCAACACAACTCTTAACATATAAGAAGGAAGATGCCAAGGCGAGGAGGGTGATTCTTGACGGTGTCAAGGATCATATTATTCCGTATATTGTAGAGTTAGATACGGTGAAGAAAATATGGGACGTCATTTTGAATCTGTACCAGAATGCTACCACTAACCAGAAGTTGATTCTTAGAGAAAATTTAAGGAATACCCGGATGAACAAGGGAGAAGACGTTACAAGTTACCTCACCAGGCTTAGACTTGTCAAGGATGAGTTGGCAGTTGTTGGAGATAAACCTAATGATGATGAGCTAGTACGAATAGCCCTAAATGGGTTTACTAAGCAATGGGATGTCTTTGTTCAAGTTATTAATGGATGAGATACCTTACCGATTTGGGATTGACTATGGAAAGACTTCACTCAGGAAGATCTTAGACTAAGTCTTGTCAGTGGGACTAGTAGCTAAATTCAAAAAAGTGAGGCAGAACGGGAAAGCATTGCCCTAGCAGGAAAGGGAAAGTGAAGAAGGGGTCTAGCAAAAAATCAAATCCACAAAGTGAGAAGAAGAAGAAGGGCCTATCTAAGATCAAGTGCTATGGCTGTCACGATTTTTGCCACTATGTCAGTGATTGCTCGCAAATGAAGAAGAATGACAAGAAAGGAAAGAAGCACATGGTAGCTTCAACAAGTGTAGATGAGCTTTCCAGTAGAATGGAGGATGAGTTTGCACTCATAGCTTGTATGGTTAGCTCAACCTCACAAAGTGTTTGGTATATAAATAGTGGGGCGTCATTTTATATGACAGGAGTTAGAGAGCACTTCTCTAGTTATAAGGAGGAGGACATAAGAATCCATATTTCTATGGGGAACATGTCCAAACTCAATCTAATTGCGAAAGGGACTGTTCAATTTCAGAGGGAGA
Source organism: Cryptomeria japonica (assembly GCF_030272615.1). Classification (NCBI taxonomy): domain Eukaryota; kingdom Viridiplantae; phylum Streptophyta; class Pinopsida; order Cupressales; family Cupressaceae; genus Cryptomeria; species Cryptomeria japonica. The sequence continues at coordinate 51,048,250 of NC_081406.1, read as the reverse complement.
ATGGTAAGACGATTCCCATTCATGATGTGTTGCATATACTAGGCTTAGGTATGAACCTGATTTTTGTATCCCTTCTTCAAGATAAAGGCTACAATGTACTCTTTAGAGGGACGCATGTGTTGATCAAGCATAAGGATTGGAAATAACCTATAGCTATTGGAGTTAGGAGCGGTCAGCTTTACAGGTTGTAATTTGATACTCCTAAGGAACTCATGAGCAACAGTAATCCTAGAGATCAAGGAGAGCTATGGCATAGGAGGATGGGCCATATACATCATGGAGCACTTAAATTGATTTATGAGATAGTGACAGGTGTTCCAGAGGTGAGCACAAAGCATGATGATGTATGTAAGGGATGTGTGTTGGGAAAGTTTGTGAAAGAAACTTTTCCAAGGAGTGATACCAAATCCAAGGGTGTTCTTGATCGAATACATTCAAATATATGTGGACCAATGTCGACGAAGTCTTTCATTGGATACGAGTACTTTGTTACTTTTATTGATGATTTCTCCAGGAAGGCCTAGATATACTTCTTGAAGACCAAGGATGAGGTCTTCAGTCGCTTCCAAGAGTTCAAAGCTCTTTTGGAGAATTCAATATGCAGGAAGATGAAGGTTCTTTGGTCAGACAATGGAGGCGAGTACAAAGGGAAAGAGTTCTAGGATTTTTGTACCATGAAAGGAATTAAGAGAGAGTGAAGCATTCCTTAAAACCCACAGCAAAATGGGGTTGTTGAGAGGAAGAATCGTTCTATATCAGAGGCATAAAGGGATATGCTACATGACTAGGACATACCACGTTACTTATGGGCAGAGGCATGTAGTATGATAGTATACATACAAAACATGGTTCTGCGTAAAGTACTGGGGAAGATGACATTAGAGGACGCTTTCACTGGGAAGAAGCTAGATTTCAGTCACTTCAAGATATTTGGAAGTTTGGTGTATTGTCACATTCCAGGGGCTACACGTTCCAAGTTAGATCAGACTGCAAAGAGGGGGTACTTTATGGGGTACAGTGAAACCTCAAAGGTATATCAGATATTTATTCCAAGGAACAGGAGGATTATAGTCAGACATGATGTCAAATTCATAGAGGACAAGGCATTTAGGAGGTCCAGAGATTTGCCAACAAATGAGTAGAGTGAGTAGCCAACAAAAGCTCCAAGGATCGCAACCGAATTAGGGACAACAAAGTGCAAGTACAATTACTAGCACAAGCACAAGCTCAAGTGTTGAGAGTTCACAAAATATGGAGCAAAAGATGCAGCAAGTCCAAGAGATGCATCAAGAAGACATGGAGTTTGATGTTTCATCCTCTCCAATTGGCAGCAAGAACCGTGAGGTTCAACAGACATAGGGATACTCAGGAGTTTGTGGGAGCTCCTGAGACGAGTAATAGATAGCGGAGATAACCAACCAAGTTTAATGACTATGTGGCATTAGTTAGTCAGTTATTAGATAGCGAGCCTTCTAGCTATCAGGAAGCCACACAACAGTAGGTGTGGTAGGATATGATGGTTGAGGAATATACCTCATTAGTACAAAATGATGTGTGGGAGGTTGTGCGTAGACCAACAGATAGGGCAGTGGTTGGATCACGCTGGATCTATAAGATCAAACACTATGCTAATGGTAGCATCAAGAAATACAAGTCAAGTTTTGTGTCCAAGGGGTTCTCTCAGAAGGAGGGAATAGACTATGTGGAGACATTCACTCTAGCGGCTAGGTATACTTCTATACGAGTCGTGATCTCACTTGCAGCACAGATGGGATGGCAGATCCATCAAATGGATGTCAAGACAACATTTCTTAATGGTGAATTGAAAGGGGAGGTATACATAGAACAACCAAAAGGCTTTGTAGCACACAGTAGTGAAAGTTTTAAACCCACGTGTGCAGATTGAAGAGAGCCTTATATGGACTCAAGTAGGCTCCCAGAGCGTGGTATGAGCGCATTGATAGATACTTGCAGGGAATGGGCTTCGTGAAGAGTGAGGCGAATGCTAACCTCTACTACTTGGTGGTTGGGGATGAGGTTCTCATTCTTGTTCTATATGTGGATGAATTCTTTCTAATAGGTTCGCTGGGGCTCATAGAGGAGTGCAAAAGGAACCTTGTGGAAGAGTTCAAGATGAAGGATTTTAGACTCAAGTACTACTTTCTAGACATGGAGGTGTGGCAGATGGATGGAGAGATTTTCCTTGGGCAAGGCAAATACTGCATTGAAATCTTGAGAAGGTTCAGGATGGAGGATTGCAAAGCCATGTCTACACCCATGATCACAAATTGGAAGAAGGTAGACACATCCAGGAAGAAGGATGTAGATCTCACCTTATACAGGCAGTTGGTTGGTTCTCTCATGTATTTGGTCAACACTAGGCTAGATATATCTTTTGCAGTAAACTCTCTTAGTGAGTTCATGGTTGAGCCAAAGAGAGTGCAAAGGGCAGCCTCAAATCATGTGTTGTGGTATTTGTGTGGTTAAATCGAGTATGGGATTAGATATGCTCGAGGTGATGGTATTAGGTTGATAGGTTATACTGAAGCAAATTGGGAAGGTGGTACAACAGACAAGAAAATTACTTTAGATTGTTGCTTTATCTTGGGACTAGGAGTTGTCTCTTGGTACAGCAGGAAGCAAAAGTCTGTGACTCTGAGTTCTACAGAGGAAAAATACATACTAGCTAGCATGGTGACGTGTGAGGCGATATGGCTTTGGAAGTTGCTAGTAGCCTTGTTTGGTCAGAGGGTTGAGACTACTATGATATAATGCAACAATCAAAGTTGTATTAGATTATCTGAGAATCATATGTTTCATGATACGTCTAAGCATAGAGACATTAGGTATCACTTCATCAGGGATTGTGTATAGTGGGGGGATTGTTCAGCTACAGTATATACCTACAGAGTAACAGGTAGCAGACATTTTGACAAAGGCATTGGGGAAGGCAAAATTCATCTTCTTCAGAGATAAGTTGGGTGTCATGCAGAACAACTTCCTCGCTAAGAGGGAGTGTTAGTTGGAGTAGCTTGGACAATTGGTTCTCCATTTGCAAGAATTAACAAATGTTTATTTTTCTAGAGTTATTTGTTAGAGTGCAAACAAATATTTATTAATTAATTGATTTCTTTAGAGACTTATAGCAGCTAACTGGTTAGGGTTTGTTAGAGTCTAATTAATCTGAGCCATTGATTTAGATTAAATCATGTTCGTTATTTTTCCAATGAGAGTAGTATAAAAAGGGATCAATGGGCATTTGGAGAACACACTTGAGAAGCATTTGCAGTGATAACAAATGAATTTGTAGTCTTAGCAAATAGTTTTGCAGTGATAGCAAGGGTGCAGTGATAGCGTTGGAGACAACAGGAGTGGAATTTTAGCAAGAGAAATTGGGAGAAGAATTTCCAGAGGAGAACAGTGTCGAAGCTCTGCCAGTAAGAGGAAAGCAATTTATGTAACTCTTCATTTACTGAAGTTTAATAAAATTTCTCATCTATAGTACTGGTTTTCCCTTTGGGGTTTTTTTAGGGAGAATTTGTCCAAAAATATCGTGTTCATTGTGTAACATATTTTCTTTCTGTGATTTTATTTGTGAAATTGCATTTGTGTTATTTTTCAATATTTGCTATGAATTAATTTTTGGCAATCAAATAATCCATATAAGATAGGGGATTAATAATCAGTAGCTACAATAGAATTTTCACAAGATGAAGTATTGGAGGGACTTAGAGATGTGCAAGAAAGGATGGATGCACTATAAGGTGGAATAGGAAGGGGCAGAGCAAATGAAGATACTAAAAATAAAGATGGAGTAGAAATTGCAGGACAAGAAAGTGAGAATATGGATGGAGAAATGGATGTTAGAGAAAGAAGGCTAATAAGAGCTATCTCTAATATTGGTAAGGGAACAAAAATGGATTTTCCAAGCTTCTCAAGAAGTTTAGAATAGGATGAAATAATTGATTGGATGATAGAAATGAAGGAATATTTTGAGTTTGATGAAGTAGTAGATCCCAAGAGGATGAAGATTGGCCAAACCAAATTGAAAAGACATGTTGCACCTTGGTGGAAGGAGGTGTAGGCTGAGAGAAGAAGATATGTCAAAGATAAGATCACTGAGTGCCTGACAAAATTATAATACCTCTATCCTGTTCAGACCCATTTTGACCTCGTTGACCAAGGTTGACTTTTATGTGGCTTACGTGGATGGTTGACTTATTGTGATTGTGGTGTGTTATTCTAGTGTTATGCTTGGGAATGTGATTAGGTGCATATGATTATGCATTATTTTATATTGAGGAATAGCTATTGAATTTACATTATTGCTTATTGATGAGTAGTTGTTAACTCTACTTCTACATTGTATTTGAGAAAATGTTAAGCTTATTTATGTGTTACTAATGATGGACTAACACATTTACTTTAAGTGTGAGTTGCTTTATGTATATGTTGGCGTGTTGTGTGAAAGTGTATGGGGTGTGAGGAAATGATTTTCCTTCACTCATTTTGGTGAGACGGAACATCACGATTCTCCTTCATCGGTGTGTTTACCGTGTTTGTGTATATACATGTATGCATGCTTTGATGATGCAGGGAATTGCAAGTACAAGTTATCATCTCCACCTAGCTCCATAGGTCTGAACATACCTAATTAACCTAGTGGAAGTGGAGGAGGTAGTTCTAAGGTCCTAATGTTAACCCTAGCCTTTCTCAATTGTGAGCGTCATCAGTATTTTGTTTGCCTTGTCGATTTGCCAAATAGGCCACTTTTTCGACATTGGTATGTGTGTCATGTTCTATTTTGGTTTCAGTTGAGTGTTGCGTGTTATGCATTTTGTGTGTTTAATTATTCTCTTCTTGAGTAGTTAATGAGTATTTAATATGTGTCATGTTGATTAAAGGGAATTAAGAATAAATTATATTAGAATCATTTTTGTGGTTAATTAATTAATCGATTGTTTTTAATTGTCTAAGTTAGAGTGAATGTTGAATTATTAGTGAAAGTTAAATTGTATTTGGCTTGAGTAATTGTTTTAAAAATAAAATAAAATAAGACCATTGTTTTTATAAATCGATAAATCAAATTCTATTAAGCTAGCAAAATTAGAGTATTTATTTATTACCATATGGTGGAAATAAATGGGGGTTATGCATTTTTGAACAATTAGTAATATTTTCCAAATTTTGGAGATTTCCAACCCTACAATGGATTTTTGAAATTTTGATTGGGAAGGATTTGCTTGGAGAGATTTTGTGGGTAGGATCTTGTTGGATTCGAGTGGGAAAACTCTTGTTGCTACTCATTTTTTCGTGAGTTCTTTCGGAGTCTTTGGCTCCATGTTTCATTTTGAAATTCTTCAACTTGAAGGTGAGTTTATATGATTTCTCCCTTGATTCTTTATGAAATTGTGTAATTCTTGTTGCAAATGGATAGCAAATGGATTTAGAACCTTTCTCCAACTTGAATTTTGGATTTTAGTTTAGATTTAAATTTGTGTGCTTCATTTTGTTTAAATGATAGTTGCTTTAGGGAAATGTTTCCCAAACTCTTGTATATGCCTGAAAAGTGAATTTTATTTCAAAAGTGTGATGTTGTGCACCCATCAACCAATGGGTTTTAAGGAATTTTTTATTTGGCAAGTTTTAATTTTTTGAGTTTTTGAAGGTCCATCAATGGTGGATGGCCTCCAAAACTTGGTTATTGGTCTCCTTAGGCTTTTTGAAAAATGTGAATCTGATGTTTTAAACATGAAATTATTATGTGGAATAATGATATTATATATGAAAATTTCATTTGTGGATTGAATCGGATCCGTTCTCCTAGCGTTAGGGCCAATTGAGTAATTGAATACATGTATTGGAAATGCATTGTTGCCATGAGTTATTTGTGTGAAATTAAAAAAAAAAAAAACTCAATCAAAACAAAATCACAGTAAATGTTATTTCCTATACAATGCGTAATATATATATATATATATATATATATATATATATATATATATATATAATTTGTAATTTCCAATTTATAATTTTTATTTGGAATATGGTGGTAAATGAAATTCGATTTTAAATAATTATCAATTTAGTAATTAATATATAAATATATTTATACTATGTATTTTGAATTTACTATATGAAGAAAATGTTAATTATTGATTTAATGTAAACTCAAATTAGTTTTGCAAATGAAATTTACATTGTTAGCCATTAATTACATTTAGTCGATGTGACTTTGAATTATTATTTTGATTTTAAATATTGAATTTAGTTTTCAAAAGTATTTTAAATGTTAATTTTCATTATCTTGAAATTTGAAATTCAAGTGATCTTTGTTATGGCCAAATTGGCTTTAATTGAAATGATTTTATATTTGTCTTTAAATGATGGTTTATTTAGGCTTCGAGTTGTTGTTATTCTTTTTAAGGTGTATGGTTTAAAATCAAATATTGAACAAGTTTATTTGAATGTATGTTTACTTGGATCATCTTCATGCATTATTTCATATTGTGGTGTGTTTTTCATGAAAGAGTCAGTTATTGAATAGTTGTAGTTAGATGATATTTGTTTTTAGTATTTTATGAGTGATTGTTATGATTCCTTAACATGGATGATTTAGAGTGCAAGTGAATTCATTTGAGTTTTACTTTGCTTGGTGGATTTTTGGTGTTGATTTGTAAGAGTCATTTTCGTGTCATGATGGCATGTTGTTGAATGTAAGTTTATTGTGCAAGTTGATTGGGTTAAGTTTTGGTTGTGGTCATACTTGTCTTATTGTGGTTTTGGTCTTGTTTTGTGGATAAACCAGTTGTTTGTTTCACACCTCCAATTGATTTAACCTTGGCAGAAGGTTTGTTTAATTATGTTGTCCTTCAGTTTTGCTTTTTGAACTCCTTATGTTGGTTGGCTTTTGTGATTTACCTTGGGGTTGTTTGGAGGTTGTGTAGTGTCATAAGGAAGAGTGGCTTTCGAGTGGGGGTCGTGCCCAAAGAGGTAGCAGGATAACCCATCGAAAGTTGAGTAATAAGTGATAACTTAATTAAAAAATGGGTGTTGGGTTCTACAAATATTAATCAAGATAAATTGTGCCCCGCTCATGGTTGAGTGCTAGTACAGACTCAGGATGTAGTGGGAAGATCTGGATTGACAAACCAACTACCTTGTCCTCACGAAAGGTTTGTTGGGTCCGCATGAGACATGGATGGGGGCCAAAGGTTCGAGAGAGATTACCAGGGTAACCCAGGATGGGGGTCGAGGCCTATGGAGGCCTGCCAGGGTAACCCATACCAGTTATGCGATGACACTCTTCCCTTATGTTCACTAGTGTATAGTCATGTGTTGGCTTTTCTTTGAGCACTCTTGTGAGAGTAATGATTGTATTCTTATTCCTTGTGTGAGTTCCTGATGTACATGTGAGATCATGTGATGCTTTATTATGGCTTGATTGAGGGCCTTAGTTCTATCTCCTAGCATGGAGGGGTGGTTCCTTTTTGGGCCACATGGTCGAGTGGTAGTGCCACTTTCCATTGGGTATTTTGATCATGCCCTAAAGCAATGGATTAGCCTTGTAGGTGCTCCAGTTATTATTTTGTATTTACTTCATTCCATGTTTTAGATGGATCCTTTTGTTCTTCTCGGATCATTCATGTATCTATTGGACCCTATGTGGTCATATATATCATTTATTTATGTATGCCTTGATAGCAGGTTGGAATTGATGTAAACTTGATGTATTTTTCATCTTTTATTTATTAGAATATCTTGCACTTGAAGCGGACTCGGAGATGTAGCCCATTAGGGGTGAACTCCGATATTAGTTGGTGTTGTATGGTGTATGTGTTCATCTAGTTCCTTTTAATTTTGGGTGTATGAATGGTATTATAGTTAAAATATATAATGTAATTTAGGTAATATTAATCTTAATTGGATGTATGAAGTTATAAATAAAATGTGGTAATATGGATTATGATGAATGTAGCTTTAGTGATGTAATGAAACTAATGGCAGTTGTATATATTCAATCATGCTTAGTTTAATCTCTTATGAAATTTAATTGCTATGTTCATGTGGTAATCATTATATCATGAGCAGGTTTAAGCAATCTCATTATTAATTAGATTAATACACCTTATGTTCATTGGATTAATCGAGTAATCCTCGTTGGAAAACCTTTAGGTGATTAGTTAAGTCCTCCACTTGTGCAAATTTTATTGCAATGTTTAACTTATTGCATCTTAAATTTTATTAATGTTTAAAAAAAAAATTATTTACACTCTTTTCGAGTGTTTGTAGTTGTTTCCTTTAGGGTATCTTGATGGGACATTACAAAAATGGTCAGCAGAATGAAGGCCAAGTTTCTACCTGGTAATTATCAACTTGATGTCCTCAAGAAATTACAGAATTTAAGACAAGAGTGTTGAGTGTAAACGATTATATTGAAGAGTTTTATACAATTTGTATAAGATCCTAGGGCATAATGAATTAGACCATGAAAAGGTTGTTAGATATATTAATGGGTTGAGGATGAATATTAAAGATGAGTTGAGCATGATGAGGCTACAAACCGTGGAAGAAGCATACCAATATGCACTCAAGGTAGAGGAGAAATTGGCAAGAAAGCAAGGGGCAACCAAACGTAGAGATGGATTTAGCAAAGGAAGGGGACAACAACAGAAAAGGTACACCAGTGATAAGCAGGGCATCCCTTGGAAATGTTTTGTTTCCCTCTCTCTCTCTCTATACATAATAAATTGGTCTAACAATTTTTTCTTTTGATGGTAAATAGCAACATTATGGGGTTGCACCCTTTTATTAAATTTGGTCTAATAAATCATTTAAAATAAAACATAATAAAATTAATTAATTATTATTTAATTTTACTTAAATATTCATTTTTGTCATGTAAGTAATTGCATCACTTGTTTCACATACTAAACTATAAAATTATTTATTTCTTTTTATTATAAAATAATTCAAGTCCAATATCACAAATAAAGATCATTTTAACTTTATTTGTTTTCCATTCTTATTTAAAATAGAACTAAAAATAAAATAATAGAATGAACTCTTTGGAAATATAAATTATGAACTTTTCTCTAAAATAAAATTTTAAAAAATAGATAATATTGTTCTTATCTATCCTACATAATCATTGGATTGTTTATTTGCTATAAGGAATAAGTTTAATGGAAGATAATAATCTTTTGGAAATACAAATTTTCTCATTCTCCTCTAAAACAAAATTTTAAAAAATAGTATTAAATCATACCTACCCTTCTTAACCATTGGATCACTTATTTGGGAGGAGTCATTCATTTAATGGAAAATTATAGAAACAACTCTTTGGAAATATTAACTACCCTATGTAACCATTGGATCACAAGATATGAAGCTCTTTGAAAATTTTAGCTATTCATTCACCTTAAAAATAAAACCATATTTCTCTTACCTACCCTTGTTAACCATTGGATCATTTATTTGCCATGAGGTAGACGTTTAGTGAAAAATTATAGAAACAATTGTTTTTTTTAATATTAACTACCCTATGTAACCATTGGTTCACAAGATAGGCAACTCTTCAAAAATAAAAAACTATTGATTCATCTCAAAAATAAAATAATATTTCTCTTATCTACCCTTCTTAGATATTGGATCACCACTAGATCATGCCATAAGTGACTCTTTGAAAATAGTAACCATTGATTCTCCTTTAAAATAAATATATTTATCTTAGGAGCCCATCACTTATTTTTTACGTGACATAAGTTTAGTGAAAATTTATAGAAGCAACTCCTACCATATTTAACCATTGGATCATGAAATAGGCCCCTCTTTGAAAATTGAAACTAATGATTCCTCTTAAAAATAAGAAAATATTTTTCTTACCTATCCTTCTTAACTATTGGCTTGCTATCTACTTTGAGTAATTTTCATTTAACCATACAACTATTTATTTTGTTCCATCTATCCATTTTTTTATATGTGTCCTTGTCTATCTCATGGCCTTCACTTGTTTGAATGGCCTATGAGGTGAAAGCTTGTGGATAAAGATCAAAGACGTGTGTTCATAAATTTTATGTCTTGAGCTAAGTCACTGAAAAGTTTCCAATAGATAGAAGAAAGTATATAGGTGAATGAATAAGCCTTTTTCCTTTTTCAAATCAAAATTTAATATCTACTATAGTAATAGATTTGTTTGTTCCTCTAGTGTAAGTACAATCAGCCTTCAGTTATTTTTTTTATTTTATTTTTTTGTAGTTTAGCTTTTCTCTATCTGCATTTTCAATTATGTATTTTGAATAGCAGCTTGAAGTGCCTCTATTTCTAGTCTCTCTTCCTTTTCTATATGTGTCCAGTTTCTGAAATGAATAAACAAGGGAAAATCATTGATTCTGAAAATATACAATGTGTTATTTTAAATTACAAAGAGTCTGTTTTTTTAATTCAATCTCAGTATAGTGTTAGAGATCTGTTTATCTAATCATTCTCCTTCAACATTATAATGATATGAGCTTGCATTATAAAACCTACTTATATTAACTCATAACTTTGTCCAGGAACAAGAAGAAGATGCAGAGAGAACCTAGTTGCCTAGCCTCAGATACTTGGAACCTAAAAGTTTTAGTGTATTATGAAAAGTGAACTCTCTTGAAGACTACAAGGTCTGATAAATATGTTTGTTCTATTTTGTCTGAAAATCAACTTTTGGGTCTAAATATATATCAAGTAACTGAAAAATCATTTTATCTGAATGCATTCCTGTACATTCAAATAAAGTGAATTTTTTCCTACCTTGTGTGTATTTAGATCCAAAAGTTAATGTTCCCGATAGAATAGAACATATATAGTTGTCAACATGACCTTTGAAGTCTTGAAGAGTCTTCAATTTTCCAACTTGCAGTTAATCTAATCATTCATAAAACATTTTGTAGAAAAAGATCTATTCAGGAAGCTTCATCTTTAATAGTGCAAGACAGTTCCAGACTGACTTTTATATGTGTCCAACAAATAAACATTAACTCATTGTTCCAAGTTTTTAAGAGAAGAGAATTATTTGTAGTTATCAATGTGTTATTTTATTGTGATTCAATGTGTTATTTTATTGTGATTGGCCTTTCTAAATGAATTACATGTTCTTTAAGCATACAGGCTATAATCATATGAAAAAACAAATGGGAAGAATGCACAATAATTGCATTCATTGTATATATAGATTCATTACGATGTAAATCATTTTTTTCAATTTGAAAACAAATTTGTAATTGTGGTCACAGAAATTGAGCAATATAATCCTATCCTCACAATAGCTTCAATAGAATTTCAAAGATTTTATTTGATGTTTAGAAACCCAAAAGATTGGAGATGAATTTCTTATTACAAATAACATTTTTAGGAACCTAAATTGAAATTTATATGCTTTATGTAATGCAAATGTTCTTGAAAAAAAATATTAAATATGTTTCAAATTAGAAATATATGAAATTATTTTGTATTTAATTAACAGTTATTTTATTTCTTATATTTAAAAATTTTAATATCATTTTATTTTATATATTTGCCTACATTACAAGTAGGGAGCTAAATGATATGGAGGCTTTACTTTTTTTTGTTCCACAAATAAATAATGTAATTTTATTAAATTAAAAAAATAAATTATATATATGTTAGTAGCATTTATATTGACAATTCAAAAAAATTAAATAAAAAATACTTATTAATTTATAAGTTCAATTATTTATTTCGTATTAATTTTTTATATAAATTTTTTAAAATATTAATATTTTTTAATTTAAATAAATTTAACTTTAGTAAAGATTAACTCATATTAAAGAAAAACTCAAATTGAAATGTATCCATTATTAAAGTATAAATTTATCAAAAGTAACTCCTTGGAATGTATCATTATCTATGTGATATCTCTTATTAAATCTAATCTATGCACATTTATCCTACAATGAGTAATCCTCCTCCAATGCTCTCTAGCCTCACTCCTTCACTATAACTCTCTTGATCAATACTAATAGGATCTATACATTAGTAAAATGATCACTTATGTTACTAGACTTTACAAACAAGGCATAATAAATTACTTCACTAGAAACATTAAACTAGTTGATTATGTTATATCGAATTTTTAAGTCAAGACAAGACATAATGTATATCAAAATTTCAACTCTACAAGTCAAGACACAGTGAGATCACTTAGGAAGGAATCAAATCAAATCCAAATTTGAATTTTCAAAGTTTGGGGCTCATTATTGTAATATATATATATATATATATATCACCTTCACCCACATAATATTGCTATTTATGAGTTTTTTTTGTTTTTTTAATTCATGAATTCAATCGATATTGGGGCTCATTTTTGTAATTAATGAAACTAAATTGAGTTAGTAAATTACAATTACATATATAAACTTAGGTGAAGGGTGGGTACACAAATTGTGTGTGTGTACACACACACATATATCTCAATTATCCTCTTAGATTATTCTACAAAATTAGCAAATTACAAACATAAAAAAGAGGAGAATATTTGTGTTCTAGGATAAATCATGATATAATTGTTCAAAAGTAAATTTATAACCATTGTTAATATCAAGCACAATGACAGGCGAGATGTCGTTGTTCATTGGCTCATCTCCCAAATGAGTGTGGCTAACAAGAAGATCAACAGGTTGGAAGCGACGGCTGAATCAGAGGTTCATGGTGATAGCTAAGTGTTCAATGAAAATGATGAGAGGGTTTGGAAGGCTCCCAATGACATGGCTGAAAACTAGAAAGGTGAGAGACCGTGGAGGAGAAACTTAAGGACCTCAACACAAAGATTACTCAAAGGGATGAAGGGAAAGACATGGTTGAGTTGAAGGAAAATCACGAGGCTCTAAAAATAAAAGTAGAAATGACTTCTCTGAGCCAAGAAATGGCGATGAAGAATTTGGCCTCTCTACATGTGATTTAGGAGGAGATAGAATGTAGGAAGGAAAAGAGAAAGAGACATATGGATTCTCCTTATGTGGCATTAGACCCCCTCACCTCTACTATCAAGGTTACTCTGGATTCAGTTGCATTGGCCTTTGGGAAAGATCCTAACAAAAAGTTGTCTTTTTTTTAGAACGTTAAAGTTTTATGCCATGATTGGCAAGATGATAATGCCCCCACTCAGTAGACCATTCCTTCATGTCTTTGGTGGGTGGTTGGTTGTTTGGTCAATTTTTTGTCTCTCTATATAGTGGTTTTGTCCTAATTGTCTATTAGTTTTTTTGCATTTTTGGTCTTACCTGTAGTTTTTCATTGGGTATGCACTCCTCATGTGCCTCGACTAGTTGCTCTTAAGCGGTTATGTAAAAGGTTCGGGCCTTTCCCACTTTAATTAGTTAGAAAAATTATTGAGAAGATGTTATTATATGTAACTAACATTAAGAGATGTGGTATCAAGATTTATCAAAACCAGTAAATACTTTAAATTTGAACATTATGAAGGATAAGACTTGGAGATGTTTTTAATTTTCAATAAGTAATATAAGATTGAATGTAGGAACATTAGTAGGATACATCAAAATAATTGCACTCATCATATTATTCCTAGGATCATAATGACAGGAGTAGGATACATCAAAAAAATTAAACTCATCATATTTTTCCTATGAGCACTAGGATTTATTGGCATGAATTTATCTTTAACATTGGCAATAGGATTTATTGATGAATATATCTTTAACATTATGGAATAAAAATGTAACATAATCATTCTATATTGGCCCAAATATATAACATGAAAACTAGAAGTAGAGATAGAAGGGTTAACAATTATGCTTGTACAAATTTAAGATGCATTGCCCTGGAGTCACATGGCATTCAATATGACACTTGGTACCAAAATACTTGTCCATATCATTAAACTTGGACCAATGAGAATCTACCAGACACTTACTTATGTATTTGAGTAAGTTTATGCCTTCAATATTATAGTTAAAAACTTCGAAACTTACTATATATTTTTCTTTCATTGGTTATTTTGCAACTTATATTTATCATGTATTTGTACAAGTGATTTGGATTTAAAATCCTTAGAAGTAAATGTAGTAAATTTATAGTCGACTTTGATTGTACATGTGTTGTATTAAATAGTGTCCATCATGTATATACATAAATACCTTTATCATACCTAAAAATTAGTTTATTTTTTGAGTACATGTTAAAATTGTAATTCTCTTAAAAATTTATGAAATATACATGTGCTTGTCATGACATATGTACATATGTATCCTAATTATTCTTTCATGTGTCATAGATAATTTTTAATATACTTCTTGAAATATTCATGTATATGGTAATATGTAAATAGATTCTTGTAAGTAACTTAATATTTATGCATATTTATATATGCAAAAGCTAGATAGATCATGGATGAATTCCATATAGAGGATCTATTAGATTACAACACCCTACCTCCACCCCCTCCACCTCATAAAGTCCCACCTCCACCACTGGATCAAATGAGGCTCGCTTGCGAGAAAGGATAAATAAAAACATTGATATTATCCAATAAAACATTAATGCAATCTGAAATGATCTCGTCATCCCCCCCATCTATTACAGCTTCAATCCAAGTTGTTGCCAATTTATTTTGATCCATTGATATGGAATTAGATAGATTCTTCCTATGGGGAGAGGAGAGGCAATAGTTTTGTGCCAAAAGATATACTCCTATAAGAAAATCAATGATCTCAAAATCACCAAAGAAAAATTAGCCCCACTATTCATTGACCCTCACACCAATGGATCTATTCCTCCTACCAAAAAAATAATTTCAATTGCATGGTGTCAGTATCTACAAATATCCACACATTTTTGGGAGTGGTGGTGGATGGTATATGATCACCCACCACATGCTAATAATGAGGTGCTGATAGAATTTTTGAAGAAATTATATATAAATTTTGTATTGGGTCTAAAAACCAATTTTTTTGATATGAGGTCATTCTAAGGAATTTGTGCACCTAGCATGCTACAACACATGTTAGGGGCACATGTTGATGCAAATTGTCCCATTCCTACTCTATCCATGGTTCCTCCTCCTCCTATTATTCCCAAACCTATCCAACATCGAGCAGTGGTTTTGGCCTTAGGAGCATTGAGTTCCCTCTCGAGTATCCTCACTGAACAAGCTACCCACATGGCATCTGCTTCACAATTAACACCACATCTATGTATGAGTTGTAATCAGATATGTTTATGACCTACTCCTCCTTTTGAATCCACTTCATATATCTTGCATTAAATGATATCACATCATATGTGGATTTTATATGTGTGAATGGTCATACCACACAAGTATGTACACGTGTCATATATTAATTAAGTGTTCTTTTTAATATAAATAGATAACAGAAATATTTTTTATACCAAAAATCATATATTTAATATTTTTAAACATTAAAATTGTTTAGTGTACAAATGATGACATCAAGTACACTAGTTGCTCGATTCAATTTTTCATCAATGCATTTACAACTTGACACACCTTTTAGGGTATTTAACAATATCTACATTGAACCATTTAAATTATCATGTTGAATTTTGACAATTATAAATTAAATAATTTAAACTTTCTCGTAATATAATCTAGGCCTAAACATGTTCTCTAGGGCCCAGGTCATTTGGCTTCTACGTCATACCTATGACTAGAGGGTGTCACAAGTACAACTCCTACATCATCAACCATTGAGAATGACCCATATAATGTATATATTTTTTGAAAAATATATACTTAAACATTTGTACAAGTTGAATTAAGTAAAAATCAAACACTTGTATTTAATATAATTTTATTATATAGCTGTGCAGGTTGACATTACTATTAGGATAGGCATTGCTCATGTAATTGATGAGAGCTAATTTTAGGAGTCATCAACATCCTTTGAGGTTGTTTATTTAAAGTAAGTTTTATATGTCCAATATGTAGGTCTTTTATTGGATTAACAAAATCAATACTTAACATATTTTTTAACCTAATTTGTACATGCACACTTTATTTGTTAGCTAATGCAACTTTTTAGTCTTGATTCAATTCAAACTAGACCTCTTGCACATGATATTATTAGAGAATGAGTAGACTCCCATGGTAATTTAAATGTTGATTATTTAATCAATTATAAATGAGTCATAAATTTAAATAATTGTAAATATAAAGTTTCTTTATCTTGTACAAGATGGCGAAGGTTCCAACCAGGGAATACATGGCGAATTTAAATCAAATTTAAATCATTGGCATGTTCACACACTTATATATAAATTATTTAGTTTAAAATCTGATTTGAAGAACTTGTTTAAATCTTGCACAACACTCCATGTGGATTTAAAGGGAAGTCTAGATTTTAGTGACAAGATGAATTAGATCATGTGCATATATGTTTCACTATTTTACATGAACTATATTACCATGTTGGCATGTGTTGTACACATATGATGAGCTATTATTTGTATTTATTTATCATGTTTCAGTGTATATTACATGGACTAGATATATGTTTTTTACGGACATTTTATATATATATAACTTTTTTATAAACTTTATTTCAAATTTTTTAAGTGAATTAATAGATCTTGATAATTATTATGTGGAATATTGTGAAACTATGTTAAATGCTCAATATAATATGAATTTTAACTTTGTTGAATATAAAGTCATTGCTTATCAATAGAAAGATAATATAATTTAATAAGAATATATTATGTATGTTGATCTCCTATTACAAAGTATAGTGTGAATATAGTGGCTATAAGATGTGTAGTCACATAAATCTATCCAGTTTAATTAAATGAATATTTGCTATTTATTTGATTAAAAACCCACCAGCCAACAGTTAATTAAGTTAATATTTAATTAATTCATCTTCAAAACATTCTCCTATTAATTAAATAAATTATTGAATTTATTTTAATTAATTCATTAAACCAAATTCACAGTCAATTAAATGAATAAATCTTATTTATTCAATTTAATCCCATTTTCCTCTTTTAAATAAATTAAATAAAACATTTATTTAAATCATTTATCCCCCCCACTTGCATTTTCCTACAAATGCAACTTGCACACATTTTTTGAAATAAATTAATTTATTTTAAATAAAAATCCTATTTTCCCTCACCCACCAAATCCACTTGCAATCCTAATCCCCTTCTAGACTCTTCTAAACCCTTCCTAATTAACCTAATCCATCCCCTAATTATTGTCACATTCCTAAGCAACTTGGAGTCACTTCTCAAAGACTTCAAAGTCTTTGAAAAGCATTTAATGTTTTGTGTGTTCAACAATTTAACCTCTAAAGTCTTCCAAAACCACTAATGGCTCTTACATGACCATTAATGGCTCTTACATAACCATTTATGGTTAATTCAACTTACACTCATGTGTCTCCTCAAGCATTTATTGTTTTGACCATGGTTATCCCTTTTGCCTTTGCACAAGAGTTTATCCATTAGATAAAAGCTTTATTCTTTGAATAAAGAATTTATTCAATCAACCTAACCTTGACCTTAACTCCCAAGTTAACTCTCAGGTCATGTCAAGCATTTAATGTTTATTCCCTCTCCTCTCAACCTATCTCACATTGACACTTGTCATCCTGGGATTGGGTTGAAAGTCATCACATGGATTGAATATCATTCAATCCTGACCCTTGTTTAGATTACTCAATCTCAACAATCCATTGCTCCATTTTTCTTATAAATAGAGCCCATTTCTTCATAATCCAGATCCTGAAAACTTGTATACATCTAAGTTATAGAGAATTTTAGAGAAAGGTATGCTAAATCACTTCAAACAATCTTTAAAAAAAGGACAAAGTTAGGTGGGATAAACACAACACAAGAAACAAAAGAAATCAATTGTTAGATGTTAGTGTTAGAAATCACCAATTAAAAACTATCCTAAGCAAGCATATCAAGAAAGATACTACTAAACAAAAAGAAAGCTTAAGGAATCTACAAAAAGTAACTAAACTTCTCCATATGCTCTCTACCATGTTGGTAGCTTCTCCTTCCTTGTTCCTCTCCTCTCCAAGTTCCAAATTAGTTCCAATAAATGCTTGAAGTCTTTGAGAAGTGACTCCAAGTTGCTTAGGAATGTGACAATAATTAGGGGATGGATTAGGTTAATTAGGAAGGGGTTAGAAGAGTCTAGAAGGGGATTAGGATTGCAAGTGGATTTGGTGGGTGAAGGAAAATAGGATTTTTATTTAAAATAAATTTATTTATTTCAATAAATGTGTGCAAGTTGCATTTGTAGGAAAGTGCAAGTGGGGGGATAAATGATTTAAATAAATGTTTTATTTAATTTATTTAAAAGAGGAAAAGGGGATTAAATTGAATAAATAAGATTTATTCATTTAATTGGCTGTGAATTTGGTTTAATGAATTAATTAAAATAAATTCAATAATTTATTTAATCAATAGGAGAATGTTTTGAAGATGAATTAATTAAATATTAACTTAATTAACTGTTGGCTAGTGGGTTTTTAATCAAATAAATAGAAAATATTCATTTAATTAAACTGGACAGATTTATGTGACTACAAGATGTATGCAATCATTATCCTCTTATGTAATAATCATAAAATGCTTAAGTTTATTTTAGGAAAATCAAGTTATAGAAGTGTAAAAATTCTATTCAATATAAGATGAATGTTGAAGTTATACACATAAGTTCTATTGAATTTGAAATAGAATATAATTGCATTGCTTATCAATAGAGTAATGAGTCATGACCTATTTCTTATCAATAGAATATAACATATACATGGGACACTCCTTGAATCATACACATAAAAAATGAGTAATGAGTCATCACCAACTTAATCTACTAATAAAGTGTACCATAAGTAATGAGTCATCAAAAACTTAAATATTTCATTCTCAGTTGTAGAAATCTGATCTTAAAAAATATTTCATGGAATGTTAAATATGGGAGCAAAGCTATGTTTTGGTCAAATTCGTGGGCTCGATATACGGCTCTAGATTTAGAATTGGGTCCAATCAACCTAAATGTTATTATTGAAAACAGATTGGGTTTCTTTCTAAAATATTGCATTGTAAAGGATGAGGAGAATCAATCATTAGGCTGGAAATGGAAATATTTTGAAGAATTACAAGCAGATAGGGAATAAATAATAGCTCTCAAGGAAATTTTGAAACAAAGAACTCTAATAATCAAAGAAGGCTCGGATTCAATCATTTGGCTAGGGGAAAATTCAAGGACATACAATTCAAAGGATGGATATAAGGCCATAGTCCAAAAGCAAAATTTAGGAAAAACTGAGATACATGTTCCCTTATGTTGGGACAAAAGATGTCTTCCTAAAGCTGGATATTTTGCATGGGCAACACTACAAGGAAGAATTATAACAATAGAATGGTTTAGAAAGATTGGTTTTTTCAGGGCCTTCAAAATGTATCCTATGTGAGTTGGAAGACGAATCCATTAACCATATTCTTCTCTCATGTCCCTTTGCCTCTAAGTTTTGGCAATGACTATGTGCCAAATTAGGATGGTTTTCAACCCTGTCCAATGACATTTTAAGTGTTTTCAAAAGCTATCCTAATCTTTATTCTTCAAGTCTTTTCCACTCTCTATGGATATCTTCTCCTTCAATAACTATATGGGAAATATGGAAGGAAAGGAACAGAAGAATATTTAGAGAGGATAAATTACCATGGGAAAGCATTATTAACAAACTGGAAGCTACTATAGTGGAAGTAGTAAATAGTGGACTTTTATGTCAACAAAAAAAAAACTCAATTCTCTTGTTGGGACAGTAAGATGAGAGAAATTTAGTATGGGTTAAAGATCCCCCCCTTCATTGGGAAGGGGGGAGAGGAGACAATAATACAAAGAAAGAAAGCATAATGTCTTCCATCAAAAGATGGGTGGTTTAAACTAAATTTTGATGGGGCCTCTAGAGGAAACCCAGGGTTATCAAGAGTAGGTTGTATCATACATTATTCAGATGGTCAAACTATTTCTAACCTAGCTAAATCACTTACAAATTTTATCTTGATAATGTGGCAGAAATTCAAGTTGTCATAGAATACCTTAAAATTTGCAAAGAACTTAGTCTTAAAAAGATTCAAATCGAAGGAGATTCAACAATTATTATCAATGCTCATAGGTCTGGAAAAAAAACAAATTGGAGACTCAACTCATTTCTAAGTAGAGCAACAGTTCTACTTAAAGATTTTGAAGCTTTTTCAATTAACCATGTTTAAAGAGAAACCAATGTTATGGCATATCTTCTAGAAAAAAGAGGTGTTGATGGTTATCATGAGAAATTTATCAAATCATAAAATTTGTAGAGGTCAATGATGTAATACCCTAAAAATGGTCATCTAAACCATGAGCCCCTAATCTTGACAACGTCACCAAAGTCCTAACCAAAGGCAATTAAATCAATCTTGAGCACACAATTAATTCTTTAATCATTAAATGTCACATGGCAAAATCAATCACTCAATATTTATTAAATCATTCCAAGTAAATCATTTTAAACAATTATCTTATTTATTTTATTAGATATCCTAGCATATTTAATTAAATAAATCAATTTGCCATTAAATCATCAAAAAGAGGAATTAATTTAATTAAATAAATCAATTTGTCATCAAATCTTCAAAAAAGGAAACAAATCAAGAAAGAGGAATTGGAAATTATGAGCACAAATCTTCAAAAATGGAAATAAATCAAAAAAGGAATTAATTGACAAAAAAGAATTAAAAATTTGAGAAAAGAAATCAATTGGAGATAATCTTGAAAAAAACAAATTAAAAATTGATAGATAATCTCAAAGAAAGCAATTAAAACAATTAAATATTAAAATTGAATGAAATAGAGAATAAATCAGTTTTTTCCTGATTTTAATCTTAAATTTAGTTCAACTTCTTTTAAAATTGATAAAAGCATCCAATCATATCAATTCACCTAGATTGTGCTTCCTCTTGGAAAATATTGACCACTCATCATCATTTGATCTTAGTCGTTGGTATCTTTCTAAATTTTCTATAAATTCAGGCTCATCTCTCATTCAAAAGAGGCTGGAGAATATATTGTTATTATACTGTTTTTGCTCTAGGATTTCATTGAGATATTGCATATTAATTGTTTCATATTGATTAAATCATTTAGTTTAATATTGTAAAAATATTGTTAGATTAATATTGCATCCATCTAGCATTCATCATGTTCATATAGATAAAATCCTTCCTCTTGATGTTGTCTAGTCGATGGTATTGCTTATAATCTGAGACGAATCTTATACTCGCATCTTTTAGAAGGCAATGGGTCGATTTGTTATGGTTTATTATTCATTGATTATATCTGATTAACTATGCATGTTATGACTTGATTGAAGTGTTGTGCTTACAGATACAGGTTCACTTTTCACACATACATTTCTAGCGCCCACCGTGGGGCTCGAACCCACAACTACAAGATTTCTAATATTTCTTGAACAAATTTAATGTTTGGTTTTTATAACTAATAAACATGTGTTAAATTTGCAGATAAAATTCTTTCTTTTTGTTTGTTCTTCTATGATAGTCAAAAATGGTCTTGGTTTGGAATGAATAAATTTTTATTGAACCTTTAGATCTAAACCAATTTTTTTATATGTGGTTGAAAACCAAGTTTTCTACAGGTTCACCGAACGGATTTTCCTAAATATGTTGGGTTTGAAATTTATGATTGACATAGTGCAAGACTATCATTTTACTTATTTTTTTGTGACAGTCAAAAATGGTCTCGGTTTGGAGAGCATAACCTTTTATTCAACCGTTGGATCTAAACCAATTTTTGATATGTTGTTGAAAACCAGTTTTCTACAGGTTCCCCGAATGGATTTTCCTAAATACATTTATTTTGAAAGTTATGATTGACAGAGTGCAGGACTATCATTTTACTTATTCTTTTGTGACAGTCAAAAATGGTTTCGGTTCGGAGGGCATAAAGTTTTATTTAACCGTTGGATCTAACCCAAATTTTAATATGTTTTGTAAATATAATATTTCCACATTTTCACAAAAGAGATTTTCCAAATTATTTCTGGTTCAAAAGTTATAAATGACAGAGTGCAGTACTATCAAAACTGTCATAACTAGGATAGTCATAAAAAATAGAAATTCTTGTTAGATTAGTTTAATTTATAGTTTGCATGCTAGAATTTTATTTTGATATTTATTTTTTATGTTATTTTGGAAACTAATTTTGGGATTTTAATGTTTGCAAGACGCTTGTCAAAGAATCAAGAAGAAAATGACTGCTGACATATTGGTTTTGCAGGTTGCCTAAGGAGAATCGACTAAACATTGTGTATTCATTTAGTATTTTCTTAGACACTTAAATTGCTATCTGGTTAAAGAACAAATCTGTTTTTCATGTTTTCAAAAAAATCTAAGAGGTAGGAGAGTATGCTCTTGTCTTTTATAGATAATCAGAAATCTAGACCCTTGAAGCTTTTTTCTAAGTTTTGAGATTTGTGTACCTTTAGTGGGCCTGTCATAGTGGGAAAAAGTAATTACCCTGTGAGAATGACCCAAGTGAGTACGGCTGGACCTGAGCATTCCAACTCACTATAATAAATAGGCCTCTAGTGATTAAAGTCTCAGAGGATGGGATTATTTGAGTTTTCTCTTTGAGATCTCTCATATCGAGCATTTTGTAGGGCCTCACGGTCTCAATCATGTTTACATGACTACATCTTGTTTCGGTACCTTGTTGGGCTATAGGCCTCAATCATGCTTGTGTGACTTCAAGGGGTAATTTCAAACGGAATTCCTGACTAAGAACTATAAGATAGAAGCTACCCGATTCAATTCTGAAAGGTTGATAATCTTTGTGCAAGAGAGATAGTAACTCTCCCAAGACACTTGCCATATCATGCCCCCATTAACGTTTGGAGTCGGCTAATACGGCATTGAGAATCCATTGCATGAGACTCAATGGGCATATTCTGATTAGCTATTGGGTGTGTACCTAAGTCAGCAAGCAAAGGTTTTCTTCTCTAAGCCAACTTCCATAGGGTTAGCGTGTTGTGATTGAATTATTATATATCTTGCATGTTCTCTATGTTTTCATCCCTAAAACTAAAACTGGAATACCAAAACTAGAGAAAACAATAAATAAAATCAGTGATAAACTCTATCTGTTTCCAAACTAGTCTCTATCAGTCATTGAAACATCAATCCTTATAAAAAACTAGTAGTCGTCAGTCATTGAAACTCTATCTGTCAGAATCTCATCTCTATCCAATCCTCTATCATATGAATTCCTGACCTTATTAGTCAAAACAGTCAAAGTTTCCCAGATCAGTCTACAGTGGGCATAAAATTGGTTATCGTAATTCAAAGCATAAACAACCTTGATAGCGTACCTCTGTCGTTGCGTTGCATAATTTTGTCGATCATCTTTAAGCTAGTTCAAACAAACATCTTATCAAACCTAAGTTAAATTAGATAACGTCTTACACAGGATAAATCATTCCTGAAACCAAACCAGATCTTAAGTTACTTCTCTCAATCACTACGTTAAACGAACTACTAGCTACAATTTGATCTTGACTTCTGCAACACATCTCGCTCTTGGTCCTGTCGATTAAAAATGTTTGTTCAAACCAAAAGCTCTTCTAATTTTTTTGACAAAAGTAAGAATCTCCTGGATACCTTAGCTCCAATTCCCATGGCTACCTATGCTCAAATGCTTCAAGATATAAAGGAAGAAATATATGACATGGAAATCCAACAAAATAAATCAATGACTCCATTTGAAAAACAAATGTACGATATCAAGTGTGAGAAACTTCAAGAAGTGCTAAACCGATTATGTGATTTGATGATCAAATACTAGCAAATAATTGACAATCAAAAGCCAAATCTCAAACAAGCTCATGAGACACCTTCATCAAGACAAAAAGACATCTATTCCCTAGATAGACAGTTTACACCTTTGGGGCAACCTATTGAGTCAGCTTTGGAAGAGATTCTTAAGAACAATCTTATCATATTGCCTAAAAAGACCACATGGGGATGTGCAATTTTGAGTAGTTATTGTGCATATCATAGGCATAACAAACATAAGACTTCAATATGTATGGAATTAAAACATAAGATTCAAGATCTCCTTGATGATGGTGTCATTGAAATTGAAGATCCTAATGACTCACCTAAAGAAAAAGAAGGAACTACTTCTAAGCATAATCAAAATCTTGAACCTATGTCTAGCAAGGCTCCATATGTGGCCTCCATCCCTTCCATGATGCCTTCATCTCCTAAAATGTCTCAACAATAATCCATACCATCTCCTTCAAATAGTGAAATTTCCCATGTTTACCTTCAAGGGCTATCTACTATGGAAATCCAAGTTAATGCCAATATTGATACAAGTTCCTCTAAAGATTTAAAAATCCCAGATCCTATGCCACCATACACTTCAATTCCAAACGTACCCACTCCAGAAGGCCATTTCCAAAATGCTTCCCCATCATTTCAAAATATGGAGACCTTCCAAGAATCTCCTACGCCTATGAAAAATCATATCCCTTCCTTAGAAGTGACTCCATGTCAAGAGGATAATCTGTAAAATAAAAAAAATAAGTCCTACCATAAATCAAGATCAAGACACCAAAACTCCTCAATCCCATCTAATGATTGAAAAAGATCCTATTCTCCTAGAATCCCATGATGATCCCCTTATACCTTTCCATTTCTTCCAAGATGAACTCCTTCCATCTCAAGAGCCTTCCAAATCCCATTCCTAATCCACTTCCTAAGCAAGATCATGATGCCTCTTCCACCTTTTCAAATGATCATATTCAAAATGAAGAGTCAAACACCCTTCCTACTCTATCCAATGGTCCTCTTCCATGTCAAGATCAAAGTATCCCTTCATATCCTTGTCATAATCCTCCATGTTCACCTCAAGAGTTCATCATACCCATAAATCCCTCTCATGATCCTATCATTTCTTGCAAGACACCTCCACCTCAAAATGGACTTGCCTCTAGCATTAAAAGTAAGAAGAAACACTTTGTTAAAAAGATCTTTCAAAGTATGCATTATCAAAGAAAAGGGTTAGACATTCATGGACAAGGTATATTAGAACCCCCTGCTATAAAATAAAATCTTGATTATAATGGCTACATTTCTCACTCTCAAGATGTTGGTATCCCTCATAAATCCTACATTTCTCCAGTTAAATCCAAATACATGCCTTCTCCTTTGTCGCTTCCATCCATTCTAGGTCCCTATATCCCTCCATCCCTTATGAAGGATCAACAAAGGCGCACATCTTCGAGTACCTTCCATCCATCTAAAAGACCTCCATATCATTCCTATCTATCCATGCATCTCCCTCCAAGCAATTTGGATGCCAAGCATAAAAGTCATAAGTCAAGTAATCCACATGTATTCAAGGATCAACGTGTCCCATCTAATCGACATGTCAAAAGAAAGCAAAATATGATCGAAAAAGAAAAAGAAAAATACAAAATGCCACAAAGGCCCACAAAGAAAGAAGAAAAGTCAAAAGTTATATGGGTTCCTAAGGCACTTGTACAAGCAATGCGCTCTAAGGAACTACAAAAGCATAAAAAATCAAAAAACATGTGGATCCCTAAGTGGATTCTTGAAGCACAACAGTCTAAAGAAAAATCAAAATTGGCTTCCAAAATTGTTGTTCCTCCATCCAAACCTTCCGAGTATATTCCTCCATTACCTCCTTCATCCATTTTGGGTTATTATGCCCCAAAATCTGTAACCTTTCCTCCATCAAAATCTCAAAATCTAAGATTCACTTCTCCTCCATATGTCCACCATCCCTCAAGGCATGTGCCAATGTTGATCTTTCCAGCATTTCCATCTATCGATACACAATTCTTCCAACATCCCATCCATTATCCAACACCTCTTTTTCACCCTTCCATCCCTCTTATCCAATCCTTTGCATAAGTCCTTGCCCTAGTTTCATTTCATTATCCTACCAACATCTTTGAGCATACCTTCATAGCCATGGTCTATTGCAACTCATATTCTAAAGGTACCATCCAAAGAGCGAGACATTGGGGTCCTTCTTCCATCTCCTCTCATGCCTCCATTATCTTCCAAAAAACAAAATTGATGAAAAAAATGATGAAAAAAAAATCAGAAAAAAAAAAAAAAAAAAAAAGTAAAGAGAAATAATTTCGTCCACGAGTGAAAACCACTTCTTGTGGCGCCTTGGGCAAGTACCTTGATGAAAACTTGGCAAACAAGCATCATGTGTACAATCCATTATCCTTTCGCACTTTACACTGGGGGCAAGTTCCATCCATGTACATCCATCTATTATCCTTTAGCCTCTGTTATCCTGCATTTGCTCTATCTACCTTCATATCCCTTTTCCACCTTTGATCTTGACAAGGTTAAGGATCCTTGCAGGCTTCATGTGTCCTATCTATTACACTTGATCCAAACCCTTTATTTCCTATCCATTGCTCGCTTACATCCTTCATTACCACCTTTGATCTTGCTTATCATATTTGCCTCCTATCCAAATCTATCCCTTGATCTTGATCAACACTATGGACAAAATGCAAAAATAAGATTTCCACAAACCTCTTGACATGGCCACTTCTTTGGACCATATGGCTTCGTTATGCTATATCCTTGCTTCGCTGCGCTATATCCTTGCTTTACATCACTGAAATCCTTGCTTTACATCGCTAAAATCCTTTCTTTACATTGTTATATCCGGACCCCGTGCTTGGATTAACGTTGTGAGATAGTCCTTGAAAGTGCCTACCATCATTCGCTTATCCATTCATGTACTCAAAATCCCTTTTGCCTTGCTAGACACTAGGGGCAAACATTAAAAAATCCTAAAAATCAGAAAAAGTCCTGAAGAAAATCAAAAAAAAAGAAGGAAAAGCAGGAAAAAAAAGGAAAAAAGGAAAAAGAGAGAGAAAATGCCTTGGTCAAAACCTGGTAAATAGGCACCTTGGTAAAAAAAACAATATATGAATTTCTGCCATGTAGGTGAAAACCTGGCAAACAGGCGCCTCTTGTACTCAAGCGCTCCATCTATCAATGCAACATTGGCATTCTCGCTTTCATGCATCTTTGCTTTCGCTTGTACATATTTTAGTCACTTTGGTGACATCCTAGTTCATTGGAACCCTCATGGCTTGAAACTGATCAATGTCCTAGTCTTAGGTAATCGACAAGAGCACATTACATGTCCTAAGCAGTGTCAACCAAGTCAAACTTACATTAGTGAAACCTGGGCATCCACTCCGAGTCAGTTACCTGTCTCCTGACTACTGAAGAGTTTTATCATTGAGTTGACAAACAAAACAACAAAACTGAAAACAATCACTAAACAGTTTGAGCTATGCATGAAAATTTTCTTTGCGTGTTGTCTTTTATATTGGTTTTCGATTATTATCCCTCTGAGTAACTCGAGGAAGTCTATCTTGACTAAGAGGAGCAAGGATTGGGGGCATAATATTTTTTTGTTTTCTGCTTGTAGGAATGATCCCAATGATCTGGAAACATCTAAATTAGCTGCGTGTCTATGATAAGAGCCTTCACATCCAGGTGGAATCGCCTCACATACCTCAACTCCGCTTATTTGAATGCTACAAGGAGGTTCCCATCATTTCTTTGTTTGTTTTGAGGGAATTTCTTCATTGTGCAATCCATGTCCATGTGTAATTTGTCCAAGGATATGAACGAGAAAAAAGGGTCATTGCGGACAAGATCATTAATATTGCACATGAAAAGCAAGGAACTCTACTCTGCCTGCTATAATTGTAAAATGCTCAATGATGAAAATTAAGCTTTTCAAAGTCCAGTGACTAGGTTTAGGGTTGCATCTCATTTTGCATATCATTTTTGTATTTCATTTTGCATCTCATGCATTTCGAATGATTTCGGTATAGTAACAATGCTTCCTCTTTGTCTGCTGAATGAGAGTTGGAGCGTCATCATTTCTTTGCTAAGTGGTCTCTTTTCATCATTTCTCTGATCGAGTACTTGTGTTTTGAGATGTTTAGCTGCATACATAAGCATATTATATAGATTCATGCATTCACTATCATTCATTTGCATTCATCTTATTGCATAGAAAAACAAAAAAAAATTGCATTACTCATTCACATTCATTTATTTGCATATGAAAAGAAAGAAAAATAAAAACCCATATTCCATTTGCATTCATTCATCTATACTGAAAAGAAATGCATACATATAGAATAAAGCATATAAAAGACATCTCATAAGCGAATCAACACAAGTACGATGAAATCAAATCACGAGCTTGTAAATCGGCTGTCCTGAGTCCATTTTCAGGATCGAAATCGAAATCTGATGTCAATTCTCTAATCAAAATTTCACGATGTTGACCACTTAGCGCTCTTTTCATCAAAAGCTCATTCTTTCTTCAAATTGCGCTCAATTTCAATGCTAAATATCAATTTCATTCTACACATCAACTTTACGATCAACTTGGCGCTTAATCTTATCACTCAACGCAAAATTTTCAAAAATTCCTCTAAATCCATTTGTGCTCAAAATCATTATCATCGCTCAAAATTGCCTATAATCATTATGTACCCTCGCTATCTTTCGATTTCACTCCCGAGGGGGCATACTTGTGACCTTATGACCTCACATCTTCAAATGTCGAGAAATTTTTTAAATCTTCAATGAAAGACAAGAAAAAATCTTTTTCAACTAAAGAAAATCAATCAAATCCTCATCGTTAGGGGCATCTCAACTTCATCGCTTTATATCAAGTTAATATTTCTTGATCATCTGAATCAAATCAATTTCTAGGCGCATATCAGTTTCATCACTTCATATCAAACTGATATTTGTTTTTTATCTAAATCAATCTCTTAACGTTAATCAGTTTCATCATTTTTCATCAAGCTGATTATTCATTTAAACTCAATCAAGGGTTTAAAGAGTATCGTTAATCACACTCAATATAAGCAGGTGTTCGGTATTCATTTCTTGATCAAGCTGAACAGTTTATCTTCATCGTATCTTGATCAATCAAGTTCAAGATCGATTTTTATCATCACTCACTGTGTCTAGATCAATAAAGTTCTAGATCAATACAATCCGCTTCTTGATCAATCAAGTTCAAGTTCAATATCTTTTGTTTTCTATCGTTCCTAAGTTCAATCAAGTTCCAGAACGGTATTGCTTTAATCGGACTTCATTCAACTTTGTCGCTTCGAATCAAGCTAAACACCTCGCTTTTCATCAAGTTCGTGATCAATCAAGTTCAAAATTGACATCTCCTAGACATCAAATTGTCTTTGAACCAACGCGTTGCTCGCAAATTAATTCAAAGAGGGGCAAATGTAATACCCTCAAAATGGTCATCTAAACCATGAGCCCCTAATCTCGACAACATCACCAAAGTCCTAACCAAAGGTAATTAAATCAATCTTGAGCACACAATTAATTATTTAATCATCAAATGTCACATGGCAAAATCAATCACTCAATATTAATTAAATATTTATTTAATTAATTAAATCATTCCAAGTAAATCATTTTAAACAATTATCTTATTTATTTTATTAAATATCCTAGCATATTTAATTAAATAAATCAATTTGCCATTAAATCATCAAAAAGAGGAATTAATTTAATTAAATAATCAATTTGCCATCAAATCTTCAAAAAAGGAAACAAATCAAGAAAGAGGAATTGGAAATTATGAGCACAAATCTTCAAAAATGGAAATAAATCAAAAAAGGAATTAATTGACAAAAAAGAATTAAAATTTTGAGAAAAGAAATCAATTGGAGATAATCTTGAAAAAAACAAATTAAAAATTGATAGATAATCTCAAAGAAAGCAATTAAAACAATTAAATATTAAAACTGAATGAAATAGAGAATAAATCAGTTTTTTCCTGATTTTAATCTTAAATTTAGTTCAACTTCCTTTAAAATTGATAAAAGTATCCAATCATAACAATTCACCTGGATTGTGCTTCCTCTTGGAAAATCTTGACCGCTCATCATCATTTGATCTTAGTCGTTGGTATCTTTCTGAATTTTCTATAAATTCAGGCTCATCTCTCATTCAAAAGAGGCTGGAGAATATATTGTTATTATTATGTTTTTGCTCTAGGATTTCATTGAGATATTGCATATTAATTGTCTCATATTGATTAAATCATTTAGTATAATATTGCAAAAATATTGTTAGATTAATATTGCATCCATCTAGCATTCATCATGTTCATATAGATAAAATCCTTCCTCTTGATGTTGTCTAGTCACTGGTATTGCTTATAATCTGAGAGCAATCTTATACTCGCATCTTTTAGAAGGCAATGGGTCGATTTGTTATGGTTTATTATTCATTGATTATATCTGATTAACCATGCATGTAATGACTTGATTGAAGTGTTGTGCTTACAGATACAGGTTCACTGTTCACACACACAATCGACACCCTGAATGAGTTGGAAATTCTTTTTCGATTTGAATCTTGAAACCAACGATCATATTAAAATGACTTCTTAGCATTTAATCAAGGAAGAAATAAAAGGCACATTTTTAAGGAGGATAAGACAACAACTCTTAAACATGATGCCAAGGGAGGACAATTTGATGTAGATGATAATGTTCCACAAGCAGTCCAATAGGCAATACTTGTTGTTTTGTCAAATTGACCTTTGAAACCTTCAAGGTTCTCAAGTCTTCTCCTCCACCAAAGAACTCAAATTGTGTTACCAACTCAATCAAACAAACTAACACCACCTATGGTCTTCACATGCCCCAGCCAGCTTGTCTCAACAATCAACACATACCCATTTGCTTGGTTTACATTAAACCCTCTTACCCGGGTGCAACCTAGGCCTAATTCTAGTAGCCCTATCAGGCCGGTTTTTCCCACTTAATTCAACTTCTTCCCAAAACATTTGCAAAATAAATTGGACTTCTAGATTACCTTCTGGAAGTTTTGTATAACATATGTTAAACTCAACTATAGTTCCTTTGGACAAAATACCCTAACCAATACCTTGCTACACACCGAATAGGCCCAATTAGCCCACTTTTCCAAAGCAAGTACCAACAAATGGTACGACCACAACACCAAACCAAAAAAAAAGTCTTAAAAAATATTCCAAAATAGTATATTTTCCAACTTTCAAGACCAGACACACTCATTTGATAGGTTAGACATCAAACCCTCCTTTTTAGGCATCCTGACCTAGGGCTCACTAAAAACCACTCCTCCATTCACTTCCAAACTAGATTACATAAAAGAATCAAAGGTTTTAGTTACGAGTCTAAATTATGAATGGTCAGGATTACATAAATGAAAGAGAATAATATTAGAGGGTAGGTAAAGATGAAGGGAGGAGATAAAGAGGTGGAAAGGTAAAAGATAAGGGTGAATAAGATTACAAGGTTAAATTGAAATCAAGGGCTAAGATTTAGGAGTAGATAATTTAGGGAGATGTGTAATGTGGATAAGGAGAAAAAAGTAAATGAATTAATGAAATAAATAAATAAAATTATTTAACTAATAGAGGAAAGGCCACAAAATGATAATATAATTACCTAAATAGAAAAAATGGCTCTGCAAAAATTTACCCAAACCACAACAAGTGGTAAGCAGTATCCTGCGATCAAGAAATCACATCCAGCTATGAAGTTCGTCATTTGCCCAAAAAATTTACATGGGGCAAAGAGGATATCCCCTAGGCAAGCTAGTACTTTTTCTCAGAATGCCCACAAAAACAAGGTGGGTTCAACAAACAGATTTGAAACCCTTTCCTGCGCTACGGGAATAAATTCGATCCTAGTTACTCTGAATCAAATCTTCAAGGACACGGCTAGTGTTCCAAGTGGCCCCCCAATCATCCAAAATAAATCTAAATTTACAATAAAGGAGGATATCTCTGCATCTGCCACAGTAGATACTGATTGGTCGAGGAAACAAAGGAACCCCAAATCGGCATTGGAAAACCACAAGGACCACTCGAAAAGGAAGGACAAGTGGTGGCCACCACAAGGACTAACACGATTTACTGCAAATTCTATCACCACGGGTGCAAATAGGGTAAAACTTGGGAAAAAAAGGTCTCATGTGGAGTCTATGCCAAAACCGCCAATGGCCCTTCCTCAGGCTATTAACTTAGCAAGCAAGTCTCAAAATCATAATATCAAGAAGCAAGTCAATTCTCATATCAACTCTGGTCAAAATACAATTATCATAAGTAATCAGTATACAAACGATATCTAGGAGGATTACAAAAGACGAGGTGTCTTTGGAAAATGGTGCGGTTTCGGAGCTTCCACCCAAGATATTATCCAGTGGCTAATCTCCACAACCAAAGGGCGGGTAAGTATCACAACCCAAGAAGACAATTATATGTTTATTCATTGCAAATCATCAGCATTAAGGGATAAATTACTAAATTTTCAACCTAGTTTCTTTAAAGCTTATTGTTTCTCCTTTTTTAAATGGCAACCGAATTTTTCCCCTAAGATTTTCGAAGATCATGTTGTCCCAAGGTGGGTAGAGATACCTAACCTCCCAATAGAGCTTATTCATGATCATTGCCTTGTCAAAATAGGTGACTCACTTGGGGGTTTTTAAGGATTAGAAGAAAATTTCAGAGATTTTGCAACCATCACGATGATGGTTAAAATGCCAATCAAAACTATCAACATTGAGCCTATTAAAATTATAACAAATCACTCTTTGTATTAGGTTAAACCAGAAGTATTTAAGGGTAGAGTGGTTTCAAAATAAGTTATCCTTCCAGATCTCACCCTTCCCAACCCTAAATGGGAAAAAAAAAGTCCAGCTTTACCCCCTAAGGATAGGACTGTCTTAACTCTCAATCCTGAAGGAGGAGGCTTCACCATAAATACTTTTATGGAAGCTACCATAGATATAGCGGATCTGAGTAGGACTACAATGGATAGGAAGGAAAAGGAAGCCCTAATTCAGGAATTAGAGGAAGGGGAAATTGCCTGCGATGATGGTGGCATATTTGAGACACCCTCACTTACGGATATAGACACCCTTGTCCCTCTCATCGAAGAGATTACCCTTATGGATTGGTGCACACGAGGTTCTCCCAGGGAGAAATCAAAAATGGCATTTAATGGAGGGGTTATCAGCAAGACAGATGGCATGGACTGCCTACCTTCTATTTTGAGCAATAAAGATTGTCTGGTATCACAACTTAGTGACCCCCTGAATATGGAAACCAAGGAAATTGAGGAGGAACATTTAAAGAGAATTGAAGAAGAAAATAGGATCATCTTAGATTATGTGGGTAATGAAACAGTTAACAATTTGATTGAAACTCTCATAGATGAAATTACTGATGATGAGGAACTAGCATATAAAAAAAGGCTTCTTATGATAGGGCTCTTGAAGAAAGATATTATGTTGAATGCAGTTCAAAAGGTTATTGGGATCATAGATTCAGAAAAGGAACTAGAAAAAGGCAGCCTTGGATTAGCCAAAACCATAGAAGATATTGGTTCCCCAGATTTTGCCAAAGAAATTAAAAGAAGGGGTAGGAAATCCCTTGTCGAAGCTACTCAATCTAGCAGGAAAGGCAGAAGGCCAAACTAAATTAACAAATCTTTTTTATGTAGGGAAGGGGAAGATCCCTCCCAAAGAGAAATAAGGCTCTTCACGTGGAATGTTAGGGGCCTGAATGCCCCTAACAAGCAGTGAATCATTAAACAATTCTTAACAAAATTTGGCTCAGAAATAATTTTATTACAAGAAACAAAACTAAATAAGGATGATTTAGAAGCATTTAACAAAAAATTAGGGGTAAGAGAAGTAGTGGGGCTCCCAGTCGTGGGGGCGTCTAGAGGATTAGCAGTAATCTCAAACCCTAGGGCAGTCTCCTATGAGCTAATATATAAGTCTCCCAACTAGTTGTGTGGTTGGGTTAATAGTAACAAGAGCAATTTAAAATTCCTCTTGATAAATGTTTATGGGCCCATACAGAACAAGGACAAAAAGAAAACCTGGGCTGAAATCGAGCGATTCCTTACTTCGGTGCCAGATCAGTTTAGTATTATAGGAGGGGATTTCAATGCCATAGCAGATCCTCTGGAGAAATGGGGGGGTTTGAAAAAAGTCTCCCAGGCCACCATAGATTTTAGGGAATGGATTATAAATAGCAATCTAATGGAAGTCAAAACTGAAATGAACTCCTTTACTTGGAGTAATAGGAGAAAAGGATTCTGTAATATTGCAGAAAAATTGGACAGATTTTTCTTATGGGTAAATTTGGCCAACATTCTGAACTCCTTTGAAGCAAACATCCTACCATTATATGGATCAGACCACTTCCCAGTCCAACTCAACATCTTAGAAGTCATTCCTACTACCCAGAGCTCATTTAGATTTGAGCTCATGTGGCTAAGAGATGAGAAAATATTAAAGTTAATAGAAAAATGGTGGAAGGGATCTGAAGCAACAGGTTCCAAATCCTTCCAGGTAGTTGCCAAATTAAAAATAATAAAATAAAATTTAATAGCTTGGAATAAGAACAATTTTGGAAATATCTTCAGCAAAAAAATTGAAATAGAAGAAGCTTTAAAGGAAATAAACGAAGAGGTTATTAGGAAGGGCATGGACAATTACCTCTACCTTAAAGAAAGATCCCTATTAATAGAATATGAAGAAATTTTGGCCAGAGAAGAAATTTTCTGGAAACAAAAGTCAAGGGAACACTGGCTAGAATCAGGGGATAGAAATACCAAATTCTTCCACAATAGTACCAAGCAAAAAAGAATAATAAATAAAATCACCAACATTAAGACTAAATCTGGTAATCTGAGCAACAATTCGGAGGTCACTGCCAAAGAAGCAATTGATTACTTTGACATCATCTTTAACAACCTAGAAGGATCAAGTTTAGCCTCCACGAACAAGGTCCTCAACTGCATCCCAAAGCTAATAAACAAAGAGTAGAATTAGTTTCTAAATGCAAAATTCACTAAGGAAGAGATTGAGAAAGCACTTTTCCAGATGAACCCAGACAAAGCCCCCGGACCTAACGGTTTCCTAGCTTCCTTCTACCAGCAATGCTAGAACTTTATTGGTGATGAGGTCGCTGAAGCATTAGAAGGAATAAGAAACTCTGGAAAAATACTAAAGGAGCTAAACAATACATTTATAGCCCTAATACCAAAAAAAGATAAAGTTGAGTGCTTTGAAGACTTTAGACCTATAGCCCTTTGTAACACATTATACAAACTACTAACAAAAACAATTGTGTCACAACCCTCCTTTATCACTTTTTTTTGATTTAAATACAAAACTCTACTTATATTCTTTGGATGAATTATTGAATGAATATTGTAAGGGAATAAAAAAATAATAAACCTCATGGAAAATGCATATATATATTTTAATTTGTTATTTAATTTCCCTCACCCAAATTAAGGCACATGTTGTAGGAGGAATAAGAAGCTTCTAGAGGCTTCTCCACCTCCTTGCATGTAACTCCTCCCACTAAGCCTAATTAATTTGCATGGAGGCCAAATTGGGAGAGAATCTCTTTTTTTTCAATTAAAAATTAGGTAGTGGGAATTTGTAATTTCTTTTATAAAATAGGGACAAGTTTCAAAAGAAAAGTTAGCTATTCCATAAGAAATTTCTGCAAGTTGAATTCTCTTTTGTAGTCCACTTTCATTGGCAGCTAAGATTTTTGTTGGGAGGATTTCTCTTCAAATTGGAGGATCAAGGAAGACTCTACACCATCTTCAAGCATCTAGGTTCCTTCAACTTAGTTTATGCATCTCATTTTTATGGTAGATTAGATTTGATTAGATTAATTATGAGTATGAAATTCATTTGTGTTTTGTTGAAGAATTAGTTTTAGATTTTGTAGAAAATGAGAGTCATGGTTTAAATAAGATTCATTGTTAAAATTCTTGATATGAAATTAGTTTTAGATTTTGTAAAGAATGAGATTTATGGCTTAAATGAGATTCATTGTTTGAAATTTTGATAAGGAATTAGTTTTTAGATTTTGTAGAGAATGAGATTTATTGTTAAATAAGATTCATTGTTTAAATTTTTGATAAGAAATTAGTTTCAGATTTTGTAGAGAATGAAATTCATTGTTTAAATTTTTGATAAGAAATTAGTTTCAGATTTTTAGAGAATGAAATTCATTGTTTAAAATTTTGATAAGAAATTTGTTTCAGATTTGTAGAATGAGATTCATTGTTTAAATTCTTAGTTTCTGATTTTGTAGAAAATAAGATTCATTGTTTTAATTCTGATAAGAAATTAGTTTCAGAGTAAATGGAAATTAGATTCATTATCTTCAGTTTATTTTGATAAAAATTAGATCTCCCTGTGTGTACAAACAATTTTCTCTGTAGACAAATCTCCCTGTGTGTATAAATAAATCTCCTCTCTCTGTGAATGAATTTTCCCTGTGTAAAGAAATGAATAACTCTCTCTGTGAATGAATTTTTCCTGTGTAAAGAAGTGAATTCCTTTCTCTGTGAATGAGTTTTCCCTATGTAGGAAACAAAAGAAATGAAGAAAAGAAATAAACTCTCTTTATCTGTGAATGTATTTCCCTGTAGAAAACAAAGAAATGGAAAAATCCCTCTGGTTACTGCTTCATTTTGTCCCTGAGACAAACCTGCAACATTGTTAATTACCTATTATTACCCTGCTCTGAGTAATCTTCAAATATTTTTAAAAGTTATAATACTCCTGTATAAAAATGATAATAATAATACTATAACAAATATATATCTATACATATATATATATATATATACATATATATATAAATATAAATAAGTAACCAAAAAAAGCGAGAAAGCATTTCGAACTTCAAATCTTCCCTTGAGCCCGTAACGCATGGCATTTTCGCTGATTGGACGTCGGCAACAGTGCATGGACGGTTACGTAGTAACCGTCGCAGAGTACGGGGGCCGCGGGTTCCCTCACCTCTGCGGTCCTACGCATGCAGGGCCGTAGGGGTGATGGGACCCGTGGTCCCCACCCCACAACCCTCGTTATTATCATAACACAATACAATCCCTTTTTGCCATTAAGTTTAAAATTTGGTTTTTTCTTTAAGTATTTCGAAATTTGAAGTTGTAATTTGGTTTTTTTTCAAAAAAAAATATAATCTAAGTTAATTTCTATTTAGTCATTTTTTTTAAGTTGATAATAATGACATTAGGAATGATGATTTTTTTTCCTTAGTGTAAATTTAAGGATATTGACTTTCAATTAAAAATGGGATTAATGTGTAGCAAGATTGTAATTAAACTATCCTTAATAAACTTTAAAATCATAGACTATATTCTTCTAAAAAAATTAAGAATCGTTGGGACACTTGATTGAGACTAACTTACCTTATTACAAGTACTTAGATTTAATCGTTATTTTGGATTCATCATAGATTAATTGCTTTCGTTAATGGTTCATAGCATGCGAATTGTTATAGGATAATTATATCTTTCATGCAATTACTATTATGCAAGTTTCCTTTGTTATGCAAATTACACTTCAAGTAGTTACTTCAATTATTTACGCTTCCATTTTCGTTATTCGTAGTTAGATAACTAAATAAAGGAAGTTGGAAAACCAAAACTAGCAGCGTTCGGTATATATGGTGCCTCTGGGTCACGCTTACAGGTAATGCCGTCGTGTTGAACTACTGCACTTAACGCCTAATAAAGCTGCATTAACGACGTCTGTGGCATCGTCCCTATAAATCGTCGGGGAGTAATAAGGGACATTTGGAAGTTAAAAATCTAAGGGGCGGGTAATCCCTCTTGGATCGATAATTTAATAAGATAACTTTTAAATGAATTTCACATCCGTTGAGATAAACCATAGTAAACCCCTCTTAGGGATGGTCAAGTTAAAAGCTCTCGTGGAATTTACCTTCTTATTTATTTTTTTATTCATCTCGAAGGGATATTGGTGATTTGCAATTGGGTGACGCTCATGATAAGTATTAGGTTCTAGTTATTTTGTTTAGGCCACAAGCAATAGGCCATCTTGAGCCTTCGCTTAAGTGCTACCTTCGTGGGTAGCAACCGCAGAGAAACTGTCTGGGACACTGACCCTAGAAAGGGTTGCGTATCCACAAATCAGTTTACATCAAACCATAGATTAGAAAATAGAACTACATACTTTACGCCTTGATCCCGTGCCGAAGCGGGTATGTAGGCAGTCTTGGGATGGAGTTGTCCCTCGTACTCAGGCGTTCGTGGGTGGGGTCTAGGCTTGGTTGAGTAAGAATCCTAATTGAAAGATAAGATAATCAAACTTAATTCAATGCATACTCGGAAGGAATCCCGTATGGATTCGCTTGACTTCCCGAGGCTTTAAGCCAAATTCCGAGGCGGAATTCAAGCTTGTATTATTTTCTTATTACTCCTAAGGACGGCGACCTCGGTGCATTCTTGTTAGAAGAATGTAGTACTTAGTGAGTGGCTTAGGACCCGAATGGTCCCGATGAGTCTAAGTCTCTGGCCAGAGCATCTCCTATCCCGTTTGGATGGATGCCTACCCCGTATGGGTAGATGCCTATCCCGTATTGGATAGATGGAATTTACGTCCCGTATGGACAATTGCCTAACCCGCATGGTTAGAAGCTCATCCCGAATGGATGCATGCCCAATCCTATTTGGATGGATGCCCAGAGTATGCAATTGAATAAAACATAATAAAGGGAAAAAAAAAAATATACTCAATTTTTGTTGGATGAATTATGGTGGGTTATTACAAATTGCAAATAGATTACATAAGTTTCTTTCCAAGGTGGTCAGTGAGGAATAGACTGGGTTCGTGCCAGGCCGCTCAGTCTATGATGGTATCATCATTGCCCAAGAAGCAATACACTCAGTATAGACTAATAAAGAATCAAGTATGCTAATTAAGTTAGACATCAAAAAAGCCTACGACAAGGTAGATTGGAATTTCTTATGCAAATGCCTTGAAGCCTTTGGCTTTGCAAAATAATGGATCAACCTTATTTACAAATGCATTTCCACACTTAGAATGTCAATTCTTGTAAATAGATTTCCTGCGGGTTTTTTTGCTATCTCTAGAGGGCTCGGGAAAGGGGACCCTATATCTCCCTTTCTCTTCATTTTAATGGCTAAATCTTTGGGAAGATTGTTTAATAGGGCTAGGGAGCAGTCGTATATCTAGGGCATCAAAATTACTAGTGGACTTGAAGCCACCACGCACCAACAATTTGTAAATGATACTATGCTCTTTGGTCATAGTGACATGCTAGAAGCCAAGTCTATCAAGCATACTCTAGACACCTACTCAATGGCTTCTGACCAAGAAATCAACACACTAAAATCAAATATATTCTTCTTCAACACAGAAGAAAAACTAACAAATAAAATAAGCAACATTCTCAAGTTTAATAAAGGTAACCTACCCTGCAAATACCTAGGTATACCCTTGGATAAGGGATGCAAATCCTTGAATTTATGGGACCAAATTCTTAAAAAAATTATAAAAAGAATAGATACTTGGAAAGGTAGATGGCTTTCCTCAGCGAGCAAGGCAACTATGATAAAATCAGTTTTATCTGTTATGCCCATATACCATCTCTCTTGTATTGACCTATCGATATCAAAAAGGAAGGAACTGAACAAACATCTAAGGGCCTTCTTTTAGAAAGGTGCCAATGAAAAATTCAAAATGCCCCTGGTGGCATGGGATAAAATCTATAAACCAAAAGAAAAATGGGGGTTGGGGTTAAAAGACATAATTCTCCAAAGCAAAGCTCTAGGGGCAAAGTTGGTGTGGAGAATGTATAATAACCCCCATTTAAAGTGGGAAAAATTACTTTATAACAAATACCTCCAAAATTCTGATCCAATCAGCATCTTTAGAATCTCTTCCCCCCCCCTAAGGGATCAAGGATTTGGAATTTCATGATGAACTACAAGGAAATCATATCTAATAAGCTTACATGGAATCTAGGGAATGGAGAGAAAGCATTATTTTGGAAGGATTCTTGGGGAGGCTACCCTGCAATCAGTAGTGAATATAAATTCAATACTGCCATATCAATCCTGGAGAATCAATGGGCAGATAAGGTTTCAGATTATATAGAGGAAATTTTGGTCGATGGCATGAAAAGTTGGAAGTGGAAATCCTTAGGAAACTTAGATTTCCTTCCTAGTGAGTTAAAAGCACTAGAAGGCACATTGGCTTCAAGAAAAATCTCCTTTAGTCAAAAGGAGGATGGATTAGTATGGGATGGATCTAAGAAAGGTAAATATAGCACAAGAGAAGGATACAATGAACTCATTAGAAAAGGTCAAATCAAAGATACAGACATCCCACTAAAACTATGTTGGGATAAAATATGTCTTCCCAAAGCTGGTTATTTGCCTGGCTGGCACTTCAGGATAGAATCATGACTGCTTCCACATTCAGAAGATTGGGTTTTGAGGGACCTAGTAGATGCCCTCTTTGTGAGAAGATGGAGGAAACTACCAACCATCTATTGCTGACCTGTGAATACTCCCATAATTGTTAGGGTTGGCTTAAAATGCAGATGAATTATTACACCCCCATCCCAGATTCAGTCCTAGCCATGTTCCAAGCATGGTCGATCAAAAACAAAAGATACTTATATGAGGGTTTATGGGTTACAGCTCCTTCATTATTAATTTGGGAGATCTGAAAAGAAAGGAACAAAAGATTGCAAGATGGGCTGGCCTCAACTTACAAACAAGGTTGAGGTAGCCATAATTGAATTAATCAACTGTCAATCTATGAAGGGTCATAAAAATTTGGAAATGACTGAATGGGATGGGGAAATGAGACTAAAATGGATTGGTCTGAAA
Organism: Cryptomeria japonica; assembly: GCF_030272615.1. Lineage (NCBI taxonomy): Eukaryota > Viridiplantae > Streptophyta > Pinopsida > Cupressales > Cupressaceae > Cryptomeria > Cryptomeria japonica. The sequence continues at coordinate 51,007,343 of NC_081406.1, read as the reverse complement.
ATTCCCCCATATGTGGGAGATGGACCATCCATCAACCTACAAAAACAAAAGGAGTGCAAGTGGACCCCCCCTAAAGGTGGTTGGTTTAAGCTCGACTTTGATGGGGCTTCCAGAGGGAATCCTGGTATTTCGAGAATTGGATGTTGTATACATAATTTGAAAGGGGAGGAAATTGCAGCCCTAGCCTCACCAATGAGTATAAGCTCCAACAATGAAGCTGAGCTAAGAGCCCTACATGAAGGTATAAAATTATGCAAAATCTTGAAAATAGGAAAGATCAACATAGAAGGGGACTCGGCTATCATTATTAATGCCCTCAGAAAAGTAAATATGCTCAATTGGAAACTCAATGCTATCCTTTCAAACATCATGATTGATATTCAATCCTTGGATGAAGTCACCTTTAACCATATTTATAGAGAAGGCAACTCCAAAGCGGATCAGCTAGCAAATAAAGGTGCGGATGGTTTCCCCTTCATCAACATTAAGCTAGGACACCATCCTTAAACTTAACATCACCCCCTAATGTACCTAGCAAATTCAAATTTTAGCTAGAATTATAACCTTTAAATTTATTTTTCCTTTTTAAACTAAGAGGGGGTTTGGAACATCATCCTTATTAACTCTTAAAAGTTAGCCTAATCCTAAGGTTTGGCCTTATCTAGTGGATTAACTTGGTGTCCCCCTCCCCTTTATTCGGGGATGTCCAACACATAAAATCATACGCTTAAGGGGCGGACTTAAGTACTAGTATGTAATTACTACCTTGATCTTTAATGATTACATGAATATGTGAACGACAAGATAGATCTGTCATATCAATAATTTCAAATCATAATTGAGCTGGCATATCACCCAAAATCTTAAGTAAAATGATCTAAGTGTCATATAATCATTACTCCATGTCCTCGGTTTTGCAAAGACTTCCATTCTCCCCTTATTTAATAAGATCTCTCAGACCGGCCTTTTCTACTTTCTCGGGCTTATCAGAAGTGAATTCCAGCCATGGATACCTCGGTTAGATTGATAAGTGTTAAAAGACAAATGGCCTTCTGTAGAGTGATCACAAAGGATAGTTTGAGAAGGATTATCTATCTCCCTCATTAGGTGGTGATTTACGCAGTCGAAAGAGTTCTAGGGCATGAATATCTCATTAATGAGGACCGAACTAGGGCCAAACAGGATATATAGGCAATGTTCCTAGTTGTGACAATGTATTTTGAGAAGGATAGAGAGGTCACAGCTGCCCTATGCAGGGATGTATTCAAAGCATCCAATTTGGGGGAGATGGAAAGGGTTCTTGTCAATACCAGTGATGAACTAACCATCCCAAGGCCAAAGCATTATGACATCTTGATCATTAACAACAACTCGGTGCCCAGGAAGCATATTTTGGTTATTGAGGACCCAACCGCCTTCAATGCCAGAACTGAAGAAATTCGTAGGAGCCTTGAGTTCCACTTCTGCATTTTTCACCTTCGCGCTCCAAGCAAGGACTCTTGGTTTGAAGATTACTTGAACCTGCAGGGTATTGAGCTTGATGGGGAGCCTGTAAGCTCAGACTCCCAAGGACAAGAGGATTAACTCGTCGCGTTGACCTTTTGAAGACCCTAAATTTTGTTTGATCTGGTGATATTCGGTTTCCACCACCCTGTTGTTATGTTGCTATACAACTCTTTACTTCGGTGCAGTCTAGGATATAGTAAAGTTGATACAGAGGTCTCTCTAACCTATTAGTCTCTGGAACCGAGACTTAATATGGGCAAGACCTGCTTCGTTTGGTTCTTATTTTTGGATATGTCTGCTTCATTTTCAATTTTGATTAGGCAGTATAGACAACTATGGTTTCCAAACCTTTATAATTAATTGAACTGATGTTTTATCTAGGAATGATATTTCGATGGATCAAGACTTAGAATTGTATAGAATGGGGTTACCTATGGCAAATGAAATATAAGAATTATATTGATATGAAGTTATATGCTCTGTATATGTCATTTATGGACGAAGGGTCTATGAATCATAGCCTAAATTTTATAATTCTCCTAAAAAATGTCTTGGGATAAAACTCTAGAATTATAAGGCCTGACTGGAGCATTTTCTAATTATCACTATAACATCCATTATACTATGGCAGTCCATTTTCATATATTCTCCAATGTGTTGCTTGTTCTCGGACTAACACATGCTGACATGGTAATTTAAAATGTTTTGTAGATTTTTGTGTGCATGGTTTGGTGTTTTGGGGGTGGTTGGTCTGTTTTGCAGGGCATGGATACCAGGATGGAATGATATTATCTTTCAAGCCACACTCCAAAATCTATATCAGAAAGCAAATATAAAGCCTCCAAAACTTTCATAATTCCACAGCATTTGTATAATTTTTTACGATATTATTTCAATGGCAAAATTGCCATGCAATGTAAGGTAGAAATACCAATCAAAAGAATCTGTATATTTGTCTAGGAAGTCAATCTTCCTTGGGCTAGACTGGAGGTTTTCTTGCCTTGGTTCTTTCCTACCAGTGCCCACACTGAACCGAGATGTAAAATACTTTATATCAATAAAATTCTTCTGGCCCTTGGCCTATTACCTATCAAAAAAAAAATAGAGGAAAGGCCACATAAACTAAATAAATAAAATATTTAATTAATTTGGAAAATAGGGATGCGGTTAAATAACTAATAAATATTTTTTCAAAATTAGAAAGACGAGGCTTAATGAATTAATTAAATAAATTAAAAGTTCAGACAATCTCACGACAAAAAGAGAGGATAGGGTGAGTGAAGCAGCCAAAGACACAGGTTAATTTGGCAGAAAATAGGGTTAGAAGAAACCATAAGGGGTCATAGGGATCATGGGGAGCACAAGAGGTCACCATAGCCAATAAGGGTTACAACGCCTATATATAGGGACTGGGGGGGAAGAATCTCCACATTTGCATCCATCACTTTTAGAAATCTCGGTACAGAGCAGAGCTTAGGAAGGAGAGTATAGTAGTTGCGGGGATAGCTAGTGTAGCAAAGTGATTTCACATATTCAAGCACATGTGATGCTTCAATTGGCCAAAGGAGTACAGAGAGGCAATGAGTGCATCTTGCTTTTTTCCTTGAAGTGCATTTATTGCGTCATAAATAGGTTAAAAAATCTATTTTTCCAGAAACGTGATAGGATTAGGATAGGTTAAAAACACATGTCTGGTCATTTATTACACATGTGTGGTGCACAACCACATGTACAATAGCTATGCATGTATGCCTAGTTCTTAGTGTGTGTCTTGTTGATAAAACTATCTATGATACTTGGACACATTTCTAGCCAAAAAATGCATGCATGGTAGCTAAAGTTGCGTGCATGGCTAATGTTGTGTGTGCATTATAAAAATGTTTTTGTCATGTAAAGACACGTATAGGATAGATAAAAAGGTGTGCTTGGTAAAGCTAATATGAAAAATAAGGGCTAAAAATGCAAATGTGATAGATAGATGCAACTGATAAGGATGACTGTCAAATTGATAGAATCGAGTAGTTGCCCTATTATTATTAGCTAATTAAAAATTATTGTTGATGCAGTGATGTTATGATTACAGGCTGACTTACCACCATTAGAGTCACGAGAAAGATTTGTTTGGACGCACCGGTTGAGGCCAAATTTGTTAGAGATAAATCAATTGATCTTGGGTTCACTTGGATTATGGCACGCAATGTTTATGCCTGAAATTAGCACAAACCTAGGATTGTTGTCAACATTGGCTAAGAGATAGTATAGACACCTAAAAATGTCTCATTAATCATACACTAATTATTCATCCTAATTAATTAAATAATTCTTTAATTATTTAATTAAGCTAATTAATTCTTCTCGACTGACCTAATCATCATGATTCGTTTTTCTTACTAATTATCCAATTTCTATCATTTCTTAATCAATTCATCATCAAACCCCTTTCTCAAATATTAATTAATATTAATTATTTAATTAATTACAATTAATTCCCTTAATTAAATAATCTTTATTATTTAATTACTTATATTTCTAAAGATTAAATAAATTCATTTAATTATTAAATTAATTAATTTCACTGACCCAAATCCCCAAATTCAAATTTCAAATAATTCCATCTAATTTCATTCACATTTCACCAAATCTAAATTTCAATAAATTTCAGTAAATTTCATGTGCATTTCAGCATTCGAAAATCAAAATTCAAATCAAAATCAAAATGAAATTGAATTTCAATTCAAAGTCCTACATCACATGTTGAAAATCTTAACTGGCTCATCAAATCAGTTAACTCACTTCTCTCTAATCTCCTCTTTTCACTCTAAATCACCTTTTCTAACTAATCAATCAAATCAGTCATTTCCCCAATCTATCCAGTCAACTGGCTAATCTATTAAGTCTACTATTCAATCTATCTAGTTGACTACACAATTAAATGAGTTAACAAATCAATCAACTTTTTTAACTGGTCAATCTAAATCAGTTCACTCCCAATCAGGACTTCAGTTCAAAATCCCTCCCCATCTCTCTTGAAAACCTATAAATTCAACATCATTTATTCTCAATTTTCCTAGAATCCATAATCTAGAATCCATACTCTAGAATCACAGTCTTCAAAAGATTTGTGTCAATCTGATGCAGGAAATCCCAGTGCAACACCTAAGAGCCACCTACCACACAAATTGGAGAAGAGCAATGGAAGCCTTGTTACATCAATTGAGGGAGTTTAACTAGATTTTATTCATCATTCAATTGATTTAGCATTATTTCATTGTCATTTAGGAGTTAATTATAATTGGATTTAGAGTTGTGATTCTCTCTTTTACATTTGATTATCTTGATGATTAATTTACCCCTAAGAAACAAATGGTGAATCGGACGTGAAAGTAACAGCATTTAACTTTGTTATTTGATTTTTTTGTACAAATTAGGAAGGGCTACGCATTCACTCATAATGTTGTGCATTCACTCACAACACTACGCATTCACTCATAACAATGTGCATTCACTAACACTAGACATTCGCCTTCACAAAAATTCACAATCGCTCACATATTGATTTGCATTCGCCTAATATGATTCGTATCCGCTTAGCTTATTGATTTTTTAAATTTCTCTTGTCGGTTTTGTTCCTGGTCTATTTGCGCTGCTAACCCATCATTATTTTTAAATTTTAGAAAAGTTCATTTTCCAGCATAAAATGCATCTAATCTCATGACAGGAAAGGTAAGATTCAAAATTGTAGGTGCAAGAAGGAGATCAGAAGACAGAAGATAATAGAGAGCAACAAATACTCAAAGCAAAAAGAAAGGATCCAAGACCTAGAAGATCAGGCAACTTTATCCTGATACTACAACATCGTGCACAAATATCTGCAAAAGTATGACATACATAATGATACTGAGATCATGAGAAATATCATTATGACTGAATCCTCTATCTCATAAATTCTTCTTTTCTCTTTTAAATTTTGTCTTATAACTGATTCACATTTGACTAGACAACACACCTCATTCTCTCGGATATTGCACCGCAATGGCTATGACAGAATTCGCATTTGCATACAGAAAAATTTGAAATCATTTAGATGTTGATTCGCATTCACTGGATTCTATCGAATGATTTATGTTATGTGTTTTCTCCAATTATGGCATTTTAATGATCTGTTTTGATAGATAGTGAAGCAAATTTCGTAACCAAAGAAGCATAATTAGGTTGGATAGCCCACAATGTGCTAACAATTCTCATGGTTTCTTGCAGGAATAGCTGGACTTAGTTTAGCTAATCCTTATTTTGGTTGTCTTAAAAAGAACACAAATTCCATCATTGCTATATCGGTTAAAATGAACACCATGTCTTTTTGGAGCAACATCTCCAATTAGTTTAGATGATTTTGCAATGAAGGGTTAAAAAGGACTTTTGCTTTCCGTGTTCTCAAGATGATAGGCATATGCTCTCCCCTTAACTGGGTGACCAAAAATATAGACCCCACATTTTTCATGCTTTCTGTCAATTTTGCATTAGGATAAAACCTTTAGAAGGCCTACCTCCCGAGTAGCCCATAAGACCAAGTGAGAGGGAATGACCTAAGTGGTAATGACTAACGCCAAGTATTCTAAACCACTATAAAATAAATGTGTTTGCAATGAAAATTGTAAGCAATGGGTGATACATATTGTCATAATGGCATCATGCCTCCCTCGATGCATATATGGTACAAGAAAATCTATAGAGCATAACCTCTTTAGACTGGGAGACCTCCTTAACGGAGCATTACATGTTGTTGATTATAACCACATGAATGGAAGCATAATTAAATATCTTAAGATCTAGAGGCCAAACTGAGTAGGTAACCAGACACTTATACTATCACAATGCAAGGGTGGGGAAGAATCTACCCCCAAGACACTCACCATATATATCCCAGGATAACGAGCCAATTGAGGAGCGATCCTCTTTAGTTTAATTTCTGGACAAAATACAAAAAAAGGGGCGTACCCTAGGGCGTGATAGGGTTGTTTGAGCTAACAGAGTATCAGGATGTGGGTTATGGATTATTCATGACCTTTTGACCTTAGGAGAGTCTGCTTGATGTGTTATCGTTTGGCCAAATCTATCAAAAACATTGGGATTTAAAAAGATCCTACCAAAAACAAAAAGGATTTGAAAATATCCTATCAAACATGATTTATTTTGTTTGAGTGTCTTCTTAATTGCTAATGTGGTATAATCATTTTCAGAAAGTCATACCTCAAACATCCAAAACACAATCAGAAAAATCAATCAAACTCAAACAAGTTTGTCAAGACCAACAAATCAAACAAAATTGCCACTTTCAGAGAAATGGAGAAAACATCTTACATGTTGTGATCTTAGGTCCAAACCAATCAGGAGAACATCATGGAATGGTGTTATGCATTTCATAGGGAAGGTGAAGAATTCATCCCTTCCATTCCTATTGCATCATCATCCATAGAGATTTTAGCTCAAACAATCAAGACTTTGCAACAACAAATGAGAGACATGACTAGTCCTAACAACCATAGGGATTGGTTAGAAAAAATGATGAGAGAAGTGATAATCAAAAGAGAATCATTATCATGCCAACATTCCTTCTCTTGTGAGACCATTCAAAAATGCCAACCTTCATTCTTCAATAAAATTGCTCCTACTTTACTTCAACCAACATTAGAGTCATGTCAACCTTCTTTTTCTTTCAACCCAGCATATCAATCATATCAAACACATCAACCCAACATTAAAAGTTCCCCTTTCAACCAAAATCATACCCCATTCAACTAAAGTCCAAATCAAAATTCATTCAACCAAACCCAAAATCAAAACCCAACAATGCCAAAGCCTCAAAACAATTCATATGATTGTCCAAAGAAGAATCTCATGGGAGCTTCCCAAGTCATGTTTTCCAAGCAAGATCAAAATCATATACCAATTCCTAAAAAGGGCTTGTCCTTTCATGAAGAAGTTGACCCTCAAGTAGCCTCCATATCTTCCACCATTTCATCATCCCCTCAAGTCACACAAGAGCAATCAACGCCATCTCTATCCAATAACACAATCTCCCAAGGGCTATCCATAGTACAAATCCAATCTAATCCAAGTCATGATGCTAGTCCTTTCCATGCTTTATAAATTCAAGATCCAATGCCACCATATATTCCATTTCCAAGAAAACCCACTTCAGAGAGTCTCATTCAAAATCCTTTCTCATCATACCAAATTTTTAATGCAACCTTCCAAAAATCTCCTATGCATATCCAAACTCCTTCCCTATGTCAAGAGGATAATCCAAAATCTAGGGAAATCAGTCATGAAACAATTCAAGATCAAGAACAAACCCTTCCATCCTATCCAATTTTCTATCAAGATCCCACCAACCAAGAATCTTATGATGATCCCCTCATTCTTTTCTATTCCATTCATAATGATACCATTTTATCTCAAGAGCAAGATGTTCTTTCAAGTCCCATCCAACATCCACCTCCTAAGCAAGATTAGGACATTCCTTCCATCCTTCCTAATAATCCCTTTCCAAGTCAAGATCAAAGTATCCCTTCACCTTCATGTCCTAAACAAGATCCCATTATTTCTCCAAATCCTTATTAAGATCCCTCCAACCCTTCATCTCCATGTCATAATCCTCCATGTCCCTCACAAGAAATCCTCTCACCAAATGAACCTACTATTTCTCCCAGTCCCCCTCATGATCTCAATCCCTCTACACAAGTTGTTCATGAACCCCTTATCAATGAAATCACCAATCCAAATCAAACTGCAGAGAACAATTTATCAATGATTATATGTGCACCATTTTTTGTAATGTCCCTTTCTCAGTTATGTTCATTCAGTGATCTAGTGGCCTATTCCGGAGACCCGTAGGCTATTTGGAAAGGAGAATTAGGGTTTCCTACTTTTGTGAAGTTTTGTACGATCTTCTTAGAGTTTTTCAAGAGGGAATACTTCAGTTTTGTTTATGGTTTCCTTCTGGGTTTTTCATGAACTTCAGGACATGGCATAACATGCATAATTCTACGGTGAAGTGTGAACTTACTTTTTTTAGTAAGTTAGGGTTTGGCTGACTGGATGATACAATTTTACCAAGCTTTCCAAGCTCTTTCTTTGGGTGCGAATATCATATTCTTCGGAGCAGTATTTCATGACCTACTATTTTTAGTAAGTGGCAATTTGAGCATTGCTATTTTTGGCAGTCTTGCGCAGGGCTCTGATCCAGTTCAGTTTAGTGGTTCTCATTGCTCAGTTTCATCCTTGATTTTGATGATAATCAATAGTTTAGTTATAAGATATTTAATTAAATATTATTTCCTTGTCCTAAGGTTTAATATTTAATTATTTTATTACTGATTAATTTATTGTGGGCGACTTAGGGAAAATGATATATATTTGTTGTTAATATTATTATTTCCTAAGTCAGATGGCATTGAGAATAATATAACACTTCATGTTTGCATTATTTTTTTATGTTGCAAGTGTTCACCTAGGAAAGGTTTGAACTTTTGCCTAGGAAGACTGGGTAAAGTGGGCATCATGACTTGAGGGGACATGAAAATGAAATGAAGTGAGTTTCAAATGAATTTGGGCACCATTTGCATTTGAATTTCAGAGGGAAAAATCAATAAATACAGGTGCTTGGCCTCTCATTTGGTTATCTTGGAGAAAACATACCGTTATGTTGCCGGTTTGGTGACTGAAATTTGATCTTCAATGTGTGCCTTCCTAGCTAAGTAGCAGTTTCGTACTTGAGAAACAGTACCTATTTGTTTTCATGTATTCTGAGTATTGTTAGAGAGTGTTTTGGAGTGTGGTTTTTCTATTTTGCTGTTAGTTCGAGTTCTTTTGGTGTGATTGGGTTGTTGTTGTGGCATCCAGGCTGAAACAATATTTTGCTTGTTACTCCCTGTTGATTGAATAACCTTTTTTGGGTATTGATTCAATCTTTGTCTATACCTTGGGAAATGAATTCCTCTAAAGGGAAGGTGATAATGTTTTTAAATAAATTTTATCTTGTTGGTCGAATTTTGTTGTTTTGGTGCCCCTCCCTCCCTGCTGCATCGGGATGCATGATGTTGTGTTGAAGTATCAGGAGTGTAGATTTCATGACCATTGTGCCATCATTCAGGTTCTATCTATCATTTTCATTTGATTTGGCATGATTCTGTTTAGTTTTGAGTGTGTTATGATCAATTTGGTGTTGTCGGTTGAAGCTAGAGTTGCGCATTATTGACTTTCAGATTTGGTTCAGCAGTAGTGGCTTACTAGAAGTTATTTTGATAGTTGTTTATTATTGTAATCTGTAATGGACATTATTTATAATCTTCCCATTCTATATTGTAAGGTTGAGTAGTAGTACTACTGACCATTTCTAGAGTGTTGCTTGCCCACTGCAAAAGTGGAAGAGGTTGGCTTAGCCGCCTTCTTGTTTGTAATTCAATTTTTGTAATTTTTGTCCTCCCACTGAGTAAGTGGTTGAGTGATATTGTCCTCCTACTGAAATATGTGGTACAGTGATAGTTTTTATGTATTGTCCTCCCGCTGAAATATGTGGTAGAGTGATATTTTTTTTTGTATAAATCCTACCGCTGCATAAGTGGTAGAGTGATTGAGTTGAATTCCTTGTTGTTTCCTTGGCTGGCTTGCCGCCAAGTAGTTTAGTTTCTATCTTGTTGGATAAGCAGAAGGGGTTGGCTTGTCGTCTGAGCATTGTAATTTCAGTTCAATTTAAGGTGCTAATGATCCCTGGAACACCATATGCTCTCAACCTCCAAGATTGAGCTCTCGATGAACAAAAGGTGGAAGGGTTCCCTTTCAATTGTTTTGGCTTATTTCTCTAACCTTAACGAGTTATTGTGTTTGCATTGTAAACTTATTGAAAAAATTAAAAAAAAATTAAGGGGAATATTACATTGGTATTAGAGCTAGTTTTCCTGCCAGCCTGTGAATTCAGAGTGATCGGAGTTCTCCATGAGTGACAGAGACATCTGCTACTACAACAGAGAACAAAGGCATTAGCAGTATTAGGTTCTTGCAGTGCCATTTGAAGAGACTTTTTCAAAGGTTCTGAGAAACAAAGATAAGGAAGTTGATTCAGTTGACTCAGCAGATTCAATGGGAGAAAGAATATTTGGTGAGAATGATGCAGCAATGGTTGTGGATAAAATGGAGAATAAATTTGATACTATGATGGACATGATGTCCCAAATGATAGCCACCTTTAGACAGAGTGTTGGTGGAGGGCATAGTCAAGATAAAAATCAGAATATGAGTGGAAATAATGCTAACTTTCAACAACTCTGGTGGTAATGGAAATGGTAGCAAAAGTAGTGGAATGCCTATTGGATCAGTGACAAGGTCATTGCAACCAGTTTCCCTTCCAAGGGAAACACCACCTACCGAAGTTGAAATCCTTGTGGTTGATGAGATCCGGGCTAGTTTTATGGAGTATGCATCACTTCCCCAAGATATCCATAATGTCTTATCTCTTGACCAATACATGAATCAGAAGAAGAGGAGGGAAGGTAGATATGATAATCGATACTCCACTCCAAGAGATTATCAACAAGCTCTTAGGAAGGTCACTCTAGCGCATTTTGATGAAGGTAGTAAGAGTACAACTAGAGCGTGGGTGCAAAATTTGGATAATTATTTGTCCTTGAGGCCTATGCCCAAAGAAGAAGCCATCAAGTTTGTCACCTTGCACTTGGATGGAGTTGCTCATGAATGGTGGTACCATGGGTTGGTCACCCTTGGTCATAGCTTGATAACCACCTATGCTAGATTCACCAACAAGTTGATTGATAGGTTTGATTCTAAGGACCATGAGGTGAAGTTTAGAGAGCTTGATCAACTCAAATAGCAAGGCTCCTTGGAGAATTATATTAGTAAATTCCAAAATCTCACAGTTATGGTCAGCAACATCTCAGAGAAGAGGCTAGTTGTTCTTTTCATAGAAGGTCTTGAAGAGCCTTTGAAGGGATGGGTTAAATATTTCTATCTGCCTACCTTTGTGGAGGCCATCAAAAAATCTAGAAGTATGGAGTTGGCTGCCCCAAGGAGTTGTTAGGCCCAATATGGAAAGCTAATGTACTGAGAGGGGAGGGGTGAATCAGTACTTCAAATCCTTTTCTTAACAATATCTTTACTGTTATCCATGAACTGAATAGTGCAGTAACATAATATAATGCTAAAACAAATAAATAACAATCATACATGATTCACTCCATAACACATATATTTTGGTTACGCAGAAACTCTTGGTTAGAGAGAAAAACTGTGATGGGGATGGCACCCACAACTTCACTACTGCAATAATAAAGGTTGCTCGGTTAGAGCTACATGTTTAGCTATTTCTAATAGCTTACCCTGTTAGGAGTATCAAGATCTGTTAGATCTACCTTTCTAAAGGATTTTACAACACTTAATCTAAAAGTTGCACCTAGTTAGAGGCTTTACAATTTATAGACTTGATTAGAGTATTTTACCCCGTTAAAGGTTTCTCTTACAACTTCAAAATATTACAATAAAATCATTACAAATATCTGGAATGTTATAGTAGATTCTATGTGCTCAGAATAAGATTACCTTGCTTATAGCATACCTCGGTAACCCATTTAGTAACTCGGTAAACCCTTTTGTTTACTCTGTTCTTTGACTGTTCTCTGAAATCCTTCTCGGTGACCTCTGTGTCTCTGTAACAGTCATAACACTTAGTGCTTTCACATGTCTTGCTTCATATATTTCTATATCTTCCTTTCGGTCATACTACATGTATCTATTTGATCTTAATCCATGTTGTATAAATTGATCTCTTATGTCAGTGATCCATTCATTGTTTCGATCTTACAAACATGTTTTATCGAATGAATAACCATGCAAAATATTTCATTGGTTAGATGACCTCAAAATCATACACAATCTTTAAGTGCAATTTCCAATGTGATAACGGTTCTATGTTCCTTGATCTTGTAACACGTTTTCATATGTATGTCCAGGTTCAATGAATCCGATAACACGTTTCACTCAGTGTGTCATCTTTGCTGCTCGGTAGACATGGAATGATACTGGGTAGACAGCTCAGTGCATACTGGGCTCTTGACTACTTTCTTCTATAACCGACTAGACTGTGCATACCGACTGAATATTTTGATAGAGTTAACCGACTAGAGTATATAGAATAACTTTGAACATAAAACTAATGGCAACTTGATAAGTAGTAACAATCTCCCCTTTTGACATTAGTTGAGATGTTTGACAAAACTACTTTCAAAGTCATAACTCAATAATCTATATACTTTGCAAAATTTGACTATACTGACAGTATATACAATAGTCAATGAAATAGTAAATCCAGATATACTCCCCTTATCAATATACTATACAAAACTCTAATTTGTATGCTCGATGATCTGCTCTTGTTCTTTGCTTACTGTTATGTTCACTGCTCGGTTCACTGCTCTTGGATACTCAGCTAACTCTGCTCGGTATACTCCCCCTGTATACTACACTCCTTTTGTTTGATACTATACTTTGATGCTTTGAATACTATATCGCTCCCCCTTTTTGACAAACATCAAAATTTAGTTACCATTTGGTGGTGGCAACTGGTCAAAAATGGATTTGTACTTTGTCCGTGCTTTGGTGAGAGCGATAGAGAGGGAATCCTTTACACTGTCCATTAAAGAATTCTGCACTTGAATATCAGCCAATAATGATATTAAGCCATCTAAAGTGCTTCCCTCTTGTGTAGTAGATAAGTATCTGGCTTGGTTGATCTATTCTTGGACAAATGAAAGATGAGGAAGGAATAATGTTTGAAGTGTCATTATGTCCATCCTGATCTTGTGTTCTTCATTTCTTAGGTCCAATTGTTGAGCCATGAGCTGTTGTAACTTTGTATAAAAATTCTGAACTGAATTGGGCTCTGTGGTCAACTTATTTGAGAGGTCGGTGATCTCTTTCTCTATCGCTTCTATTTTATTTTTTATGTCTTTAATGAATAAAGAAAATGTACAGAGTTTCTAAAATAAATAATGAATGTGCTTGAGTTGAGGGGACAACTCAGCAATAAATTTGACAAGTTTAACTTTGCCAATAGCTATAGCTTTCTGTACCTCTTCTATCATTTTTGCAGTGAGCTCCTTGTCTTTTAGCTTGCTCAAATATTCGGATGCATCTACTCCAGATGTCTCTATCTTGGTTAGGAGTTCATCCAGTTGAATGTGGATGGCTGCATCTTTGGTTATTGTAGCTTCAAGTAACATATCTGTTAAGAGTGCTTTCACCTTTTGAAGTACTTTATTTTTCTTTTGAATAGCCATTTGTTTCTCTTGTTTGGCCTTTGCTTTGCATAGTTCACCAAAATCAATGAGTGCTTGTGCCTTTAATTTGGATATATCAACATTGGGCAACACTATTGGTTTTGACAAATCTACTTTGAAACTATGCTTTTTCATCTTCTTTTCTTTTCCTTTCACCGATTGAACTAAGACAATGGCTTGTGAGGCTTGATGACCCTCGATAGGTTGCTTGGTAGAGGCAACACTTTGGTCGGTTTCTTTGGCCTCTGTAGTATCCTTTGGTGTCTTGATACTTGGTGTCTCAGTTGCAACATTTTTAGTGCTAGGAGGTGCTTGAGAAGTCTGTTCTTGAGTAGTACCTTCTCCTATTGTAGACTTGTGACCTTCGGTGCCTTTATCTGTATCCTGAGGGGCTTCGGTTGAGACAAGTTGATTGATCGGTGGATAAGGTTGAACTTGTTCCAAGACTGATTCACTGGATACAAGTTTTGCATATGCATTGCCTTCTATCATTTCCTGTTCGGGTGCCTTTGTATCCATGATATCTTCATCTATTTGAATGGTGTCAGCAAGGTCTTGCTCGGTAACATCAGGATCTTGCTCGGTGACATCAACTATTTCAACTTCAGCTTGCTCACCAGCATCCTTGTTTCTAAAGATTTCCTGTCACTTTTCTTGTCTCATTTTCCACTTCAACATACAGCCCATTCATCAGTTTCAAGGCTTTTTGTTTGATGAGGAACTTTATGTGGTAGGTTGTCAGATGTTCTTTTATTTCAGCTACCGACATGTCAGGAAAGAGATGTACCAGACTTCTTTCTCTGATTTGTTTCTTTGAGTCCAGGGCATATTGCCACCTATTATCAATATGTACATATAATTCTTTTGGAAGAGAATTAGAGACTTCTAATGGGACCAATCGGAATTTCAAAAGTGTGCAAATGACAGCTTCTTCTATTTGTCTCTTTTCATCTTCATTTCTGGATTCATACTTAACATATCTGAATCCTCCAAATCCACCATATTCCTTCATATTAGTACAAAAAATTTCAACACTATGTACATTTACCTTCTTGCTCTTGACAATCTAAAATTTGCTTGCATCCTCAGATTCAGTGTCACTAGACTCTTTTACCAAAATGAGTCTCTGAGTAGATTTCTTGTAAGTTTTTGTTACCTTGGGAAAAGTAACACTCTTTGTTTTCTTACTTGGTGAAGCTGCAGATGCTCTAGTGTTAGGTTGCTTTGCTGGAGGAGTTGGTGAGGCCTTTGATGTATCCTATTTCTTTCTTTTCAACACTTTTCCCTTAGGCAATTCGGTGCTCAGTGTTATAGCTGCCTCTTGGAATTCAAATTCCTCTTCGGTAATGGCTATAGTGCCTTTGACAGGTGTGGAGGAAGAATCTTCCCCGAATTTCTCTGATAATGCCTTTATCATCTTTGTTGCCTTTCTTGTAGCTTTGGGTACTACAATGCTCATTTTTACTTTTTCTTTCACTTCTTCATAGGTTCCATACCTCAGCTCGGTAGCATGCCTTGGTAATGTAAGAAATGCATCAATTTGCTGTTGTGTGATGTCAAAATCAATCTCGTAACCCATAGGTGACAAAGATTGAGTTCTTGGTTCCACAGCATTCACATAATAGTAATCAGTGTCTACTTCAAAACATATGTCATCTTTGTATTTCTCCACTAGCTTGGGTGGAATCCAGTACCTGTTATGCATTTTCTCTTGAAACTTACTGAAGTAATCATCCATAATATTATTAAAATTATCACCTAGCTTCTTGATGAAGTCATTGATCTGATGGGTGATTGGTCAGTGTAGTTCCCAAACAACTTTACCGACTGATGGAAAGAATTTTTCAAAATAGAAAAACATGCATACAAGTAGTGATCCAAACTTTAGTGTATTAGCCGAGTTGTTCTTCTTCGACTTCCTGATGGTGTTTAGATTCTCAAATAGGTTTTTCAACAACACCTCACATAGATCAATTTCCATTCCCTTTTTCACAATTTTGTATGTTAGGTCTACTGCTGCACAGGGTACACTGTTTTCCCTTGCCGATTGGAAGAAACAGTAACCTATTACTCTAATGGCAAATTTTAGTTCTGCATCAGTGACATTGTTCAATTTCAGTCCTCTACAATCTGATTCCACTCTGGTTAAACTGATCAATTCCTTATGTGATATCATCTTTTGAGCTCGGGCATGATTATAAATAAGGTAACCGGTAATCAGATGAGTGATTTCCTTGGTAATCTTAAACGGTTGCTCTTCTAGCCACATGAAGTCATCATGAACTCTGCTCAGAACAAACATGACCCACTGGGGTTTGAACACACGGGGATAGGTTCAGGCTTCAGTTAATCCCTTGATCTTAATGTGCTCATACTTGCTATCCAATTTTCCATCGGTGCACAATTCATCATAGGTGTCTTTGATTTCAACGTGACCGAGTTCTTCAACACGACATTTGGTGAAGAATCTCATATCCTCGACTAATAACACTCTATCCGGGATGAGTGAAAATGCGGTTTTGTCATCCGGTTCAGATGTAACTTTGGGAGTTAAAGAGTATTTTAGTGAGGGCTTTTCAACTTTCTTAACAACGATGGGATCTTGGATCTTAGGTGCCATTTGTAGATTTCAGATAAAAACTAACAAAAGATCCTTAGGGTTTGAGGATTTTCAAACGACTGACACTTTACACTTAGCAGATAATAATAACTTGATATGATCGGTAAACCAGCTTAACAATGCGTTGAGATTAATGTAAATACCTTGAATTTTCCTTTGCAGGAGGTTTGATCACCTTAGATTCACTTTGATCTGCTCTCTCAAAAAATTGGTAAGTAAAAATGACCTCGTAAATGTTTTAAGTACACAATATACCTTATCGGGCTCCGTGCAAGTTAGGTCAAAAACATTAAATGCACTCAGTTCCACTAAACTTTCTTTCCTTTTTTTTGCGCTTTATTCGAGTAACCAAACTTCCTTCATTTACCGACTTGACAGGTTTCCTGTATTCACCGACTTGACAGATTTCCTGTATAGTGCTCCAAAAGACACTGATAGAATTTCAAACTTACTACTTCATCTTAACTATGTAGATTTTGAATTAAGTACATAATAAAATAGGAACTGTTAAGATTTAACCTTGAGAGAATGCAATCCTTTCATACCTTTATCGATTAATTTGGAATAGGAGCACCTAACTCGGTTGGTAAGGTGCTTGCTTCATTTGACACAATTTCCTTCTTTTTCCAAATCATCGTTAATTTTTCTTTTATTTCCTCAGTGTCTTTTCTAGGTTGATCTTTGCAATCTCCAGCCAAGTGTCCTACTTTGTGACAATGAAAACATGCCATACCAGGATTTCTCCATGATCTTTGATTGTTCATCCAAAACCTTATAAAACAGTTGGCACTTATATGTCCATATCTTCCACAACATTCACACCATATCCTTGTATTGTAATCCCATGGTACTGCAGCATATTGTCGGTTAAGATCTGTGTGGGTTCAGTAGCTTCCAGTATTTGCTTGGTGTGCATACCACATATAGTTCTTTTGCTTATACCAACACTTCTCGGTACTATGTCCATATCTATTGCAGTTTTTACAAAACCCTTTGAATTTTGCCTTCTGATAATTGTTAACAGACTTTGTCCTACGTTGATTAGATGTGTGATCATATTTATTGCAATTGTAACAATAACCATTGGATTCAGTGACATTCGGTTGCTTACCTTTTCTGATTTGGCACATGTTGGCAGTATGACCTTGATTTCCACAATAGTTGCAAATAGGCTTCTTTCTTTTGATGTTCTTCTTGATACCAGCTTGCTTTGATGATTCTCCTCTCTCGGTAGTATGGATTCCCTTCTCGGTAGAGTCTTTTCCTTCGTAACCGAGTCCTGCATCTTTGTTGGGTCATCTTGTATTCAGTTGCTCATCCAACATCTTTGATGCTTCATAACTCTTCTTCAGTGTTTCTTTGGATTTCTTCTCTGTTTCAAGTTCATTGGTCAACCTTGATACTTCAAGTTTCAATGCTTGATTCTCACCATCTTTCAGATTTGCTTCATGATGTGCATAACCTAGTTGATCTGACAGGTTTTGTTGAATTCCAGTCAACCTTGTGATTTCATCATTGTTATCAGATACTAAGGCTTCAAGTTGTTTTTTCTCTCTTTCTAGATCTCTTATTTTATCCTCGGTTGTCCTCAATGCATCAAGATTTTCAGTCATCTGTGTGCTGAAATGTTCATGTTCTCTTTTCATTTCTTTTAGTTGAGCAGCCAGTACTTTGTTCTTTTCTTTCAATACTCCAATCATTTCTTCAATCTCTTCAGATATACTGTTCTCAGATGATGTCTCAATATGTTCCACTAAATCTTGAGAGTCCTGCAAATCATCAGATAATCTTCTTCTCACTTTCAAAGATTTTTGCATTTGCCTTTGCATGTCTGCAATCACTTGATTAGCATGATCCAGCTCTTCTTGCAGATACACAATCCTTCGAGATTGTTTATAGCCTTCCATTGATAAGATCTTTCTCTTTAGGTAGTTAAACCCTTTTCCAAGATTGAAGCTCTGAAACCAATTGTTAGGCCCAATATGGAAAGCTAATGTACTGAGAGGGGAGGGGTGAATCAGTACTTCAAATCCTTTTCTTAACAATATCTTTACTGTTATGCATGAACTGAATAGTGAAATAACATAATATAATGCTAAAACAAATAAATAACAATCATACATGATTCACTCCATAACACATATATTTTGGTTACACAGAAACTCTTGGTTAGAGAGAAAAACTGCAGTGGGGATGGCACCCACAACTTCACTACTACAATAATAAAGGTTGCTCGGTTAGAGCTACATATTTAGCTATTTCTGATATCTTACCCTGTTAGGAGTATCAAGATCTGTTAGATCTACCTTGCTAAAGGATTTTACAACAATTAATCTAAATGTTGCACCTGGTTAGAGGCTTTACAATTTATAGACTTGATTAGAGTCTTTTACCCTATTAAAGGTTTCTCTTACAACTTCAAAATATTACAATAAAATCATTACAAATATCTAGAATGTTATAGCAGATTCTATGTGCTCAGAATAAGATTACCTTGCTTATAGCATACCTCGGTAACCCATATAGTAACTCGGTAAACCCTTTTGTTTACTCTGTTCTTTGACTGTTCTCTGAAATCCTTCTCGGTGACCTCTGTGTCTCTATAACAATCATAACACTTAGTGCTTTCACATGTCTTGCTTCATATATTTCTATATCTTCCTTTCTGTCATACTACATGTATCTATCTGATCTTAATCCATGTTGTATAAATAGATTTCTTATGTCGATGATCCATTCATTGTTTCGATCTTACAAACATGTTTGATCGAATGAATAACCGTGCAAAATATTTCATTGGTTAGATGACCTCAAAATCATACACAATATTTAAGTGCAATTTCCAATGTGATAACGGTTCTATGTTCCTTGATCTTGTAACACGTTTTCATATGTATGTCCAGGTTCAATGAATCTGGTAACACGTTTCACTCGGTGTGTCATCTTTGTTGCTCGGTAGACAGTTCGGTGCATACTGGGCTCTTGACTACTTTCTTCTATAACCGACTGGACTGTGCATACCGACTGAATATTTCGGTAGAGATAACCAACTAGAGTATATAGAATAACTTTGATCATAAAACTAATGGCAACTTGATAAGTAGTAACAGGAGTAAATTTCAGTCCAAGCCTTTTCCTTTCCGGAAGGATAAGAAGAAGTTTTCAAAGAGCTCCATAAAGAGCTCCAGAGAACCTTGGGCCCCAGAACATAAATGTCATCGGAAGGGAAATTTACACCAAATGGAGTGTTATTCAACTGATGGATCAGATTCTAAAATTTCAGAACAACAGACTGAAATTGAGGACAGCAAATATGAAAAGACTCTTGAAGGGCCTGAAAGTGAACTAGAACATAGAACAGTGGTTTCTCAACTCTCAAGCATTCACAAGAATGAGTCTTTTAGAGTTCGGGGAGTGATAGGAGAACATCATGTCATTTCTCTTATTGACATAGGAGCGACTCACAATTTCATTGATGAGAGAATTATCGTGAAGAGGGGGCTAGTGGTTGAGGAAGTAGAACGCTTCAAAGTTATGGTAGTTGATGACTCCACTATATCCTGCAACCGAATGATTTCTAACATGTCACTGAATTTGGTAAATCATGAAGTTAGAGATGACTTCTTTGTGGTTAGCATTGGAAGGATTGATGATGCAATCCTCGAGATTCAGTAGTTGAGATCTCTTGGTGAGATCACATTAAATCTGCAAACCATGGAGCTAAAATTCATGTTTGATGGGAAGAAGGTGGTATTGAGAGGAATGTCAAATGGTGGTCTTAGAGTTGTTTCATTGAAGAGGATGGAGAGGCTAATCTTCCATACCCAAGTGGATTGGGAAGCAGAGTGTATGATAATGTCATCAAATCCATTAGAAGATAAGGGCAGCCACTCTGCAGACAATCAAGCATTGATCACTGATTAGAGTAAGGTCTTGGCGAAACCACCTCTTAGTCGATCTCCTAAGTTTATGGTCATGCCCTCTAATTCACTTGAAGAGAAGAGAAGTTATCTTGATGACATCCAATCTTTGCTTACAAAAAGGAGTAATCTGTTTGAGAATCCACCTCTTGGTAGACCGCCCGAGCGTGGTACTGAACACATCATTGAGTTGGAAAAAGGCACTAAGCCTATTATGACTACTCCTTATCGATACCCAAATAAGCAGAAGGACAAGATTGATAAATCCATTAAGGAGTTGTTGGACATGGGATACATTAGGCCAAGCAAGAGCCCTTTTGCTTTGGTTGTTGTATTGGTGAAAAAGAAGGATGGGACCATGTGTATGTGTGTGGATTACCGTGCATTGAATCAGAAAACCATCAAGAATCAGTACCCCATTTTGAGGATTGATGAGATCATTGGTGAGCTACGTGGTGTCATGTACTTCTCAAAGATAGATCCCAGATCGGGCTACCATTAAATCAGAATGAGGGCATATGATATTGATAAGACTACTTTCAAATGCCACTTTGGTCATTTCGAATTTCTAGTCATGCCTTTTGGCTTGACTAACGCTCCTGCCACATTCTAGTCTTGCATGAACAAGATCTTTCAGAAGCAATTGAGGGAGTGTGTGCTCATATTCTTTGATGACATCATCATCTTCAGCAAGTCTTGGAAGGAGCATTTGTATCACTTAGATGAAGTGCTCAGTATACTAGAATTTGAATCCATATTTGCTAAGGAGTCCAAATGTGAATTTGGAATGAGAGAGGTGCTCTATCTTGGTCACATCATTAGTGCAGAAGGTGTGAAGGTGGATCCTAAAAAGATTAGAGCTATCCTGGATTGGCCACCACCTGAGAACATAACTCACTTGAAGGGATTTTTTTGTCTATGTGGTTTTAACAGAAGGTTTGTGAAGGGATACTCTCAGTTGGTTGCCCCCCTTACAGATCTCACTAGAAAAGGAGCTTTTGAGTGGTCAAAAAAGGCACAATTAGTGTTTGATCGGTTCAAGGAGATTATGAGCTCGTGCCCTATTTTGGCCTTACTAGATTTCACCAAGCCTTTCGAACTGCAATGTGATGCATTAGGAGAAGGTTTTGGTGCGGTCCTTATGCAAGACAAGCACCCTATTGCTTTTGAAAGTAGAAAATTGACAAGAGGTGAAAGATTATATTTCATATATGATAAAGAGATGCTTTCCATAATGCATGCTCTTGCAAATTTTAGGTAGTACCTTGTGGGGAGTAACTTTGTTGTTAAGACTGATCACAACAGTCTTAAGCACTTCATGCATCAGAGCGACTTGAATGAGAGACAGCAGAAACGGGTGAGTAAGCTATAGGCTTACGACTTTGACATTGAGTATGTCAAAGGGAGGAATAACATTATGGTTGATGCTATTTCTAGAAGGCCACATTTGAGCTCTATGAGGGCACTTACAGATGATTGGAGGGACTTGTTGCTTGCTGATTATGCCAAAAATCAGTTTGCAACCGGCATTGTTGAAGGTACTTTTCATGATGAAAAGTATAGTTTTGTTGATGGATTGATTATATACAAGGGGAGGATCCTTCTTCTACCTAAATCTAAGTTGAAGGAGAAGGTATTATAGACTTTTCATGGCATTCCCCTTGCTGGTCATCAAGGGCTTTTCAAGACTTACAAACAGATTCAAGAGAGATTCTCTTGGAAATGGTTGAAAAAAGATGTCTTTAAATATATTAGGGAATGACATATTTTTCAAAAGAACAAGGATGAGCACACTGCACCTGTTGGTTTATTGCAACCATTACCAATTCCCAGTCAGAAGTGGGAAAGCATTTCCATGGACTTCATCACAAGATTGCCTAGAGCCAATGGGAAAGATTGTATCTATGTGGTGGTAGACAGATTAACAAAGTTTGCTCATTTTTTTGCCATCTCTAGCTCATTTACAGCAACACAAGTTGTTGATGTGTTCTTTTGTGAGGTGTTTAGGCTACATGGGTTGCCTAAAAACATCGTGAGTGATAGGGATAGCAAGTTCCTAAGCTCTTTTTGGCAAGAGATTTTCAGATTGTGTGGTACTATGCTTACCCCAAGCACGAGTTACCATCCACAGACAAATGGACAAACGGAGATAGTAAATAAGTGGTTGGAAGGCTACTTGAAAAACTATGTTTCAGAGTAGTAGACGGCATGGGTAAGATGGCTACATCTTGGTGAATAATGAACTAATTCCACTTATCACATGTTCATCTGGATCTCTCCTTTCATGGAACTCTACGGTTACGAGGCCCCTAGCTTTGCCAACTTGGTGTTTGGAGATAGAAGAGAACCCCAAGCTAGGGATATGGTTCAACAATGTCAGGATATTCTGAAGGCATTGAAGGACAACCTCCAGATTGCATAGAATCAGCAGAAGTTGTACATTGATCAGCAGTGTATTGAGTGTTCATTTGAGGTTGGTGATATGTTCTACTTGAGACCACGACCCTTCAGATAGTCTACTCTTAAGAAGAGTGGAGCAGAAAATCTTAAGCCATGTTTTTATGGATCATTCAAGGTCATTAGGAGAGTGGGAGTTGTGGCTTATGAGTTGGAGCTACCAGCGAGTAGTTGAGTACATAATGTCTTCCATGTGTCATGCCTCAAAAAGGCACTTGGGCACAATGTGATAGTCTCTTTCGATTTGCCTCATTTGGATGAAGAGGGAGAATTGGTGCTAGTTCCTGAAGCAATCCTTGATGTCAGAGAACGATTTTTGAGGAGGACCATCAGAGATTATTTGGTTAAGTGGAAAGACTTACCAGTTGAGGATGCTACATGGGAGAATGAGGAGATTTTACAGAATCCTGGCTTGCAATTGCTTGAGGGCAAGCAATTTTGGGAAGGGCAGACTGTAATGTCCCCTTCTCAATGATGTTCATTCAGTGATCCAGTGGCCTACTCCGGAGACCCGTAGGCTATTTGGAAGGAGAATTAGTGTTTCCTACTTTTGTGGAGTTCTGCACAAGCTTTTTAGGGTTTGTCAAGAGGGAATTCTTCAGTTCTATTTATGGTTTCCTTGTGGGTTTTTCATGAACTTCAGGGTGGCATAACATGCATTTGATTCTATGGTGAAGTGTGAACTTACTATTTTTAGTAAGTTAGGGTTTGGTTGACTGGATGGTATAGTTTTACCGAGCTTTCCAAGCTCTTTCTCTGGGTGCAAAGATCATGTTCTTCGGAGCATTATTTCATGACTTACTATTTCTAGTAAGTGGCAGTTTGAGCATTGCTATTTTTGGCAGTCTTGGGTAGGGCTCTAATCCAATTCAATTTAGTGGTTCTCATTGCTCAGTTTCATCCTTGATTTTGATGATAATCAATATTGGAGTTATAAGATATTTAATTAAATATTATTTCCTTATCCTAAGGTTTAATATTTAATTATTTTATTACTAATTAACTTAATTGTGGGCGACTTAGGGAAAAAGAAATATATATATATATATATATATATATATATATATATATATATATATATATATGTTGTTAATATTATTATTTCCTAAGTCAGATGGCATTGAGAATAATATAACACTTCATGTTTGCGTTATTTTTTTATGTTGCAAGTGTTCAACTAGGAAAAGTTCAAACTTTTGCCTAGGAAGACTGGGTAAAGTGGGCACCATGACTTGAGGGGACATGAAAATGAAATGAAGTGAGTTTCAAACGAATTTGGGTGCCATTTTCATTTGAATTTTAGAGGGAAAAATCTATAAATACAGGTGCTTGGCCTCTCATTTGGTTATCTTGGAGAAAACACACCGTTATGCTGTCGGTTTGGCAACTGAAATCTGAGCTTCGAAGTGTGCCTTCCTAGCTAAGTAGCAGTTTCGTACTTGAGAGACAATACCTAGCTATTTTCATGTATTCTCATTATTGTTAGAGAGTTTTTTGGAGCGTGGTTTTGTTGGTCTGATGTTAGTTCGAGTTGTTTTGGTGTGATTGGGTTGTTGTTGTGGTGTCCAGGCTAAAACAATCTTTTTCTCGTTGCTCCCTTCTGATTGAATAACCTTTTGTGGGTATTGATTCCATCTCTGGCTATACCTTTGGCTATGAATTCCTCCAAAGGGTAGGTGATAATTTTTTGAAATGAATTTTATCTTGCTGGTCAAATTTTGTTGTTGTGGCGCCCCCCCTCCCTGCTGCATTGGGATGTATATTGTTGTGTTGAAGTGTTCAGAGTATAGATTCTATGACCATTGTGTCATCATTCAGGTCATTTGCATTTGATTTTGTGTGATTATGTTTATTTTTGAGTGTGTTATGATCAATTTGGTATTGTCGGCTGAAGCTGGAGTTGCGCATTATTGACTTTCAGATTTGGTTCAGCAGTAGTAGCTTACTAGAAATTATTTTGATAGTTGTTTATTACTATAATCTATATTGGACATCATGTATAATATTCTCATTCTATATTGTAAGGTTGAGTACTAGTACTATTGACCATTTCTAGAGTGTTGCTTGCCCACTACAAAAGTGGAAGAGGTTGGCTTAGCCATCTTCTTGTTTGTAATTCAGTTTTTGTAATTTTTGTCCTCCCACTGAGTAAGTGGTTGAGTGATATTGTCCTCCTGCTGAAATATGTGGTAGAGTGATAGTTTGTTTATATAAATCCTCCCGCTGCATAAGCGGTGGAGTGATTGAGTTGAATTCCTTGTTGTTTCCTTGGCTAGTTCACCACCAAGTAGTTTAGTTTCTATCATGTTGGATAAGCAGAAGGGGATGGCTTGTCACCCGTGCATTGTAATTTCAGGTCAGTTTAAGGTGCTAATGATCCCCGAAACACCATATTCTCTCACCCTCCCAGATAGGACTCTCGGTGAACAAAAGGCGAAACGGTTCCCTTTCAATTGTTTTGGCTTATTTCTCTAACCTTAACGGGTTATTGTGTTTGCATTGTAAACTTATTGAAAAAATTTAAAAAAAAATAAGGGGAATATTACATTTTCACATGCCAATGTGGTGATAGAAACAAGCATGGCACCAACTAATGAAATCAACACCCAAATTGTTTCATCATCTTCTTCAAGAACAAGCATAACACCAGCTAATGAGATCAACACTTGGTTGGCTTCATTATCCTCTTCAAGTGCATCAATAGAATTAGGCATAGAACTCACTCATATCACAACTTTGGAACTAGAATCTATTTGCCTCATACACCCACACTTGATAGACTGGGGGCGAGAGGATCTACCACAGTTGGATTGGTTTGAAAATAATGAGGCTATAGAAGAAAATGTACATGAAATACACCCAGTTGAATATCCTATTGAAAAGGAAAGGTTTATCCAACTCTTCAAGCACATACCAATGAACTACCTACATAAAACTCCCTGATTCCATGAACAACATGCACCTAATAATATATTATATCTAAGGGATGGGTTCATTTAAATTTTCAATACTGCATTTGCATACTTCTTTACTACATTGCATCACATATCTCCATTTCAAAGTGCATCATAGTTGCTTGCATGTCACCATTGCACAAAATTTAGCTACATATCATTATTGCTTTCTCATATAGTTGCATCAATAAAACAAGGCAATTGTCTAAGTCATTTACCTGTTTGCACTAAAAGGAGCGAAGGTTGTCTCATTTGCTAGATATGTGTTCATGAATATTTTAGGAGGTCTTTGGTCATCCATCTTCAACGTCACCTTGTGATTGAGCTTTATCCATGGTTGTGTATAAGTTTCACTATTGAGTCTTGTTACCCAAAATCTATCAATTTCTATATCTCACACATTAATCAATAGCTCTAAGTCATTACAGATACCTAGTTGGTCATGTGGCTAGTGAAAAATCCAAAATTTTGCTTCAACATCGTTGTAATCATCATAACCAATTAGGTTTCATTACTTACAAGTCAAGGCAAGAAAGATGAAAAAGAAAAAAATAAGTGTTGTGCCAATATCCATCTCAAGGCAAAAATGTGCAATAAAGCTTGACTAACAGAACATGTGAATAACTCCATCAAGGCTATGGACGCCTGCTATCAATGGAGCAATATTCGAGAGATTATGGTGTATAACCTCATTGGAGCCCTAAAAGCTTGATGGCAACGAGGCTCTATCCAGGTTGCTTTTGAAGTTAGAATAACTCACGTAACTAGTCACATAGGATTCCAAGGGTCTGTAATGGTTATAAGGGTAGGAATAAACTCAATTGCACACACATGAGCCAAAGAAGATCAAAGTTTCAAGAATTGATGGAGAAGTTTTTCATGCCTCCATTCATAAATCTTGGTTACATAGTGTATTAGGTTGGATGGTCTAAGGTCTTTTGACAATGGATTGAACTCCTATCTCTAAAATATTTCTCACCTTTAATCCAATTAGTACATTTTAGAACGAAAGACGCACACAATCATCCTTGTTCAAATAAGAATTCCAGCTTCATCATGCATCTTGCATTAGCATAACTCATATCGAAAATTCATTGTCTCCATATGCATTGCCTAGATCATCATGTCATAATAGGTTTGCATACTGGGGGCATAGCTGGAAAAAATCCTACAAAATCATAAAAATGTCATGAAAAAATCCTAAAAATCATCCTATGAAAGCATCCAAAAAAGATCAAACAATCAACCAAAAAAAAAAATCAAAAAGCATAAAATTCCAAAAACATCAAAAATCCAACAAAAATAAAAAATATTCGAAAAATGTGTTGGCATTATTGGCATTAAGTTGTCATTGATGTCAACTGGTTTGGCAAGGTCGTAAGTAAGTAAGAAGTGGTGATCGGTATATAAGAGCATGACATATGATGTGAGTGAGCAGACAGAAGGAAGGCTATAGGTACACATGAGTTGTGTAATTTGTCGGTAGAGCAGGCTTACCAATAAAGCACAAACCGGAATAAAGGTTGGCATGAAGACATATCGGAAGGCAAGAGGATGTGTTTCTGGTACAAAGGATGTTTGATGGTCATACCAGTAAGGTGAACTGAGCTGGTAGTCAACCTTGGTCGACAAAGAATGTCAAACCGACATAGGAATCCAAGCTGAGATGGATGTCGACAAACATGACAGTTAGATGTCAGGTGGAGGTATTGCACAGGTCAGTGGAGTGTGTATCGACGTAACAAATCAGTAAACAAGTCGACTTTTATGAATAACCCGCAAGTCACGGAGGATGCCAAAGGATTGTGGCTCGAGGAAGGCAAGCTGGCAAAGTGACTAAATTGATCTTGCAAGAAGATTTGATCTTCATACCCGTTTGATAAAGGAAATAGCAAAGCCATTAATGGCGTATGACAGAGAAAAGCATAAAGGCATGGTGTAGACCTCCAGATTAAGAAAATGCACATTGGAATACGAAGCTTTGTTGGTGATTGATCGATGTCATGAAGATCATATCCCTGGAAAAGTAGATCGAATCAGATTGGATTTGGTTCAAGTTCGAGAAGACAAAACCTAGCACGACATTGATTGAGTGTGGTTTTAAGTGGGAATCCTAGATTGTAAATGTATGAGCTCAAGATAGAAATGTTTGATGCTTGATGTGAAGACGGAGAGTGAAGAGAGCTTGAGTGTAGAGAAGGATCATCTTCCTTGGAATTTATTCTAAGAAAGTTGTAGAGTGAGTTAGCAGGCACATCGATGAGAGGATTTAACCGACAGTGACAAAGTACCGGTAAATTGTTGCAAGTCTAATAGTTGAGCTAACAAGTAAGGTGTGATTGGTCAAGAAGGCATCCAAGTGTGACTAAGTGTGTTTTGAGGCCGAGAGAGAAGAAGAGAAGACTGTTAACCGGCAGAAATCTATTTGATCAAGAGTTGCAGAACTCATTTGCAACCAGAAGCTATAACTGTATCAAAATTGTATTTCAATTAACATCACCAAGTTGGAGCTTGGTGCAAGGGTTGGTGCTCCTTGGGTTGGTGTCCTAAATCAGCAGGGGTTGGTGCCCTAAATATTTGTAATTCATTGTTTCACTTGTGAGGTTGGATTGGAGCAGCACTCTCCAGCAGCATTTCTCGCCGAAGTTTTTCCCATATTGGGTTTTCCTCATACATCTGGTGTTGTGGGTTGCATTTGTGTATTTGTCTCTTTTTGGTATCCTCATTTGTCCTACCAGTTTGATTGTTTAGTGCTTAGGACAATAATCAGTATTCTAAGGTTGGTTTAAGAAGGAAAAGAATTTAGGAACCACTGATTCACCCCCCCCCCTCTCAGTGGTACATTGTGTTCAATAATTGGTATCAGAGCCTAGGTTCCCAATTGATTAAATATTGGGTAGATTCTGGACTTAGAACACAATGGCAAGAAATGAGTCTGCTTCCTCAAAAGCCCCCATGTTTGATGGATCCAACTATGCCTTTTGGAACAGATGAATGGAGACCTATATTTCCTCCCTTGGTTTTGATGTATGGATGTCTGTCAAGAAGGGGTATGTCGTCCCTAGTGTTCCTCCCACTGATATGGATGTGAAGGAGTATGAGAACAATGCAAAGGCCAAACATGCTATCTTAAGCGAGTTGTCTGATAATGAGTTTGTCAAGGTCATGCACTGTGCATCTGCCAAGGAGACTTGGGATAAAATGTACAGGTTATTTGAAGGAGATGAAAAAGTCAAAGAGGCCAAGCTGCAAGCACTAAGGGGCCAACTTGAAGGCATCAAGATGAAGGATGATGAAAAGATTGCAGACTACCTTCACAAATTTGATGAAACTGTGAATACCATCAAAGGACTTGGAGAAGAAATTGCAGATGACATTCTTGTCAAGAAGGTACTTAGGTCTCTCACACCTAAGTATGATACAAAGGATTATGTCATAGAAGAAGCCAAGGATCTGAAGATCTTAACAATGGATGAGGTATTTGGCTCACTAACAGCCTATGAAATGAGAACCAGTGATGCATCCTTAAGGAAGGAGACAGTGTTCAACTCCACCCAGAAGGGCAAATAAGTAGCTGCTCATAAAGGATCCAGTGAAGACTTTGATGTAGAGGTAGAAAACTTTGTCAAAAATCTCAAAAGATGCTCCAGCAAGTATAAAGGAAATTTGCCACTCAAATGTATCAACTGTGGTAAATTTGGACACTTTGTTGCAAAATATCCTTATAATGAAACTGGTGGAGATGAGTCAAGAGGTTTTAGCAGATCTGTTGGTAAAGATAAAGAATAAATGTCTACTGGCAAGGAAGAAGAAGCTACCGGAAGCAAAATAGCCTATACACTATTGAGGATGATGTCATAGATGAAGAAAGTGCATCAGAAGATGACTACCATGAGAATGATAGAAAAGTTAATCTCTTTATGGCACTTGATGAACCAGTTGGTGAAGATGAGGAAGAAGAACATATTGAGGCTGAAGTGGATCTAGAAGGTGAGCTTATAAGTGCTCTTGAGGAACTGAGTAAAATAAGAAGTGAACTCAATAAATTCAAGCTTGTTGCAGTAGATGAACAAGGTCTCTTGAAGCAATCCCTGGATGAGTCCAATCAAGTTATATTTGACTTGAAACTGTAGTTGGAAGAAGCCAAGAGGATATATGAAGTTACATCCTCTGATCTGGTGAAGAAGGAAAAGGAGCATCAAGATCTGGAAGCATAAATAGTGAAGCTCAAAAAGGAGCTTGAAGAAAGTAAGGAAGAAATAAAAGTGAGAATCAAATATGAAGTTAACACTGAAGCCTTAGACAAGATGTTAAGCAAATAGAAGCAATCCAAAGATACCAGTGGCTTGGGATTTGAAGAAGGTCAAAGTTCAAGTAGTAAAGACACGTCTGGCAAGGAGATACAGTTCACTTCTTCAAATGAAGGTAAAGAGAAGAAGACGTTCACAGTAAGCAAAGATACTGGGAAGAAGACATATGCAGATGTTGTTGGAAATCGCCACACAAACTGGTATACACAAGAAATGAACCAAAGGCCACAATCACTATATCGGCATGCAGATCCAAGGAGAAATGCAAGAGTTGACCATGAAGGATTCACTAGAGTTAGCAGCATGGAGGGAAGACCCCCGATGAGGCAGTCGTTTGCAGGATCAAGACAACCTAGCCGGTATGTTTAAAACTTGCATGGTTATTGTTACTGGTGTAACAAATTTGGGCATAGAATAGCTGACTGTAGATTAACCAATAAGCCCTCTTTGAGTTATGAAAGTAGAAATCCTCTTAATGCACTTTGAGAAATGAATGTTGTCTGCAGTATGGGTTGAGAAAGATAAAGAAAACGCAGAATCAACTCTGATAGTGCAAACTACTTTACATGTTGAAAGGAAAAATCTATGGGTTGTCGACAGTGGTTGTTCCAACCACATGACCGGAGATAAAAAGAAATTCATCAAGCTTGAAGACTGGAATGGTGGTTCAATAAGATTCAGAGACAACTCATCCATCAAAATAAAGGGAAAAGGTACTCTAAACATTGATGGAAAATTAAAGGCACATGATGTATATTATGTGGAAGGCCTAAAGATAAATCTGTTGAGTGTGAGTCAGATGTGTGACAAAGGTTATAAATTCAACTTTGACTCGATCGACTGCCAAATAAAGAAAGAGAGTACCAGTCAGGTTGTGGTGGAAGGAAAGAGAACATATGGTAATGTTTACAATCTGAAGGAATGCTATGAGTCCCAATGCATGTTGGGACAGGTTGATGAAAGTTGGCTATGGCAATGAAGATTAGGCCACATAAACTTTGATAACTTAATTGTAGTAAGCAAAAAGGGGTGTGTAAGGAATATTCCACTCATCATCAAACCGGTAAGCACATTTTGTGATGAATGTGTGAAAGGGAAGCAGACTAAGGTGAGCTTTAGGACAAAAGAGCACAACACCTCAAGACCACTTGAAATTGTACATATAGATGTGTGGTCCAACTAGGACAAGAGCTCTTGCCAGTGAAAGATATTTTATGCTCTTTATTGATGATTATTCAAGAATGGCATGGGTCACTTTCCTGCAAGATAAATAACAAGCATTTGATAGATTCAAGATCTATAGGAAAATGGTGGAGAAGAAAAGTTGATGCAATATAAAATGTCTAAGATCAGACCGGGGTGGAGCGTTCACATCAAATGAGTTTGAAAATTATTGTGAAAGACATGGAATTAGAAGGCAATACTTAGCCCCTATGACACCACAAAAAAATGGTGTGGTAGAAAGGAAGAACAAGACAGTCAAGGAGATGGCCAGAACCATGTTAAATGAGGCCAGTCTGTTAGACACATATTGGAAGGAAGTTGTTCATACTGCTGCATATACTTTGAACCGGGTTCAATTAAGAACAAACAACAGAATGACACCTTATGAGTTATAGTATGATCGGAAGCCCTCAATCAAATACTTCAAGGTATTTCGAAGTAAGTGTTTTATCAAGAGAGATATGGATGGTCTAGGTAGTTTTGACTTCAGGAGTGATGAAGTAATCTTCCTTGGTTACTCATCTAATAGCAAGGCCTACAAATGCTACAACAAAAGACTAAGAAGAGTCATTGAGAGTGTGCATGTAAGAGTTGATGAGGATATTCACAAAGGAATTCAATCACAGGTGAACCGGTATGATGATTCTGGTGATGAAGGTGAGGAAGCTCAGTCAGACAATGAACCAGAAGAAGCATCCAAAAAGGATCCCAACTGATATGTGCAGTTGAATCACCCTGAAGAGCAAATTCTAGGAAATAAGAGTGATGGTGTGCAGACTAGAAGAAGACTTGCCCAATATGATGAACAAGTCAACTTCTACCTCATGACTGAAGTAGAACCTAAAACATTCAATGAGGCCAGTAAAAGACAAGAATGGATGGATTCTATGGAAGAAGAACTACAGTAGATTGAGAGGAACAAGACTTGGGAATTAGTCCCTAGACCGGAAGATAAAAAACATCATTGGAACTAAATGGGTCTACTGGAATAAGATGAATGAAGAAGGTAAAATTGTTAGGCATAAAGATAGACTTGTGTGCAAAGGATACTCTCAAGTAGAGGGCATCGACTTTATAGAAACATTTGCACCGGTAGCTAGATTAGAAGCAATTAGAATGTTTCTAGCTTTTTCTGCCTACAAGGATTATAAAGCATATCAAATGGATGTAAAATTTGCCTTCCTAAATGGAAATTTGGAAAAAGAAGTGTACATGGAGCAACCGGAAGGGTTTCTGCTACATGATGATGAAACCTTTGTATGCCGATTGAAGAAGGCCTTGTATGGCTTAAAGCAAGCTCCTATAGAATGGTATTCAAGACTAGATCAGTACCTGAAGGAGCAAGGATTAAGAAAGGGGAGTGCTGACAAAAAATTATACATAAAGAAAGATGGAAACCACATGATCATTGTGGTTTTGTATGTAAATGACATTATTTTTGGAGGCAATAAGGACAACCTTTGCGAAGAATTTGCTGATCAGATGCAGACAGAATTTGAGATGTCAATGCTTGGTGAATTGGCATAGTTCCTTGGTTTGCAGATATTATAGCAAGATAAGGGAATCTTTATCTCACAACCCAAGTATGCAAAGGATATGTTGAAAAAATTTCAAATGGAGGATCGCAAATCGGTAAGTACCCCCATGGTGAACGGAAGCAAATTAAGAAAGAATGATGAATCATCGGTGGTGAATCAAACATTGTATAGATCCATGATAGGTAGCCTATTGTATCTAACTACTTCTAGACCAGATATAGTGCAGACAGTATGCATGGTGGCCAGATTTCAAGCTGCACCAAAGCAGTCACATATGAATGCAGTTAGCAGAATTTTTAGGTACCTACAAGGAACACTCAATTATGGATTGTGGTACCCTAAACAAGGGGAATTCATCTTGGAAGCATACAGTGATGCTAACTAGGTGGGTTGCATTGATGACCAGAAGAGCACAAGTGGTGGTGCATTCTTCCTAGGTGACCAGTTGGTCTCATGGCATAGCAAGAAGCAGGATTCAGTCTCCCTATCAACTGCTGAAGCAAAATACATTGTTGCCGCTACATGCTACTCTCAGGTGCTTTGGATGAAGCAGAGCCTCAAAGATATACAGGTGGACTTTACTGATCCTATTCTCATTCGGTGTGATAATTCAAGTGCCATCAGCGTATCAAAGAATCTGGTGATGCATTCCAGGACAAAGCATATAGCCATCAAGTATCATTTTCTCAG
The DNA here is from genome assembly GCF_030272615.1 of Cryptomeria japonica. NCBI lineage: Eukaryota > Viridiplantae > Streptophyta > Pinopsida > Cupressales > Cupressaceae > Cryptomeria > Cryptomeria japonica. The sequence continues at coordinate 50,973,777 of NC_081406.1, read as the reverse complement.
AGAGAAGGTTGAAGGAAAGGAACTAAAGGTGGACTATGTCTCTATCGGAGAACAAGTAGCAGATATTTTCACCAAACCATTGTCGGTAAGCACTTTTGAGTACCTAAGACACAAGTTGGGAGTTGTGTCATCTGCCTTATGTAATTGAGATAGGAAGGATTTATATGGTTCAGGGGGAGTTCATAGCAACCTCTATAACTCTTGAACCACATCTCAGTACCGGCTGCAATCAGTAGTTGCAGCCTAAGGGGGAGATAGGTATGGATCACAGGGGGAGTGTACAATACACTTTGTCATTGTGTCAAGGGGGAGAAATATGTCGGTATAAAGTATCTTGCACTAAGTTGACATCAATGCTAAAGGGGGAGATTGTTGGCATTATTGGCATTAAGTTGTCATTGATGTCAACTGGTTTGGCAAGGTCACGGGTAAGTAAGAAGTGGTGATTGGTATAAGAAGAGCATGACATATGATGTGAGTGAGCAAACAGAAGGAAGGCTACCGGTATACATGAGTTGTGTAATTTGTTGGTAGAGCAGGCTTACCAGTAAAGCACAAACTGGGATAAAGGTTGGCATGAAGACATACCGGAAGGCAAGATGAATCATCAAGAGGATGTGTTGCTGGTACAAAGGATGTTTGATGGTCATACCAGTAAGGTGAACTGAGCTGGTAGTCAACCTTGGTCGACAAAGAATTTGAAACAGACATTGGAATCCAAGCAGAGGTGGATGTCGACAAGCATGACAGCTGGATGTCAAGTGGAGGTGTTGCACAGGTCAATGGAGTGTGTATCGACGTAACAAATCAGCAAGCAGGTCAACTTTTATGAATAACCCGCAAGTCACAAAGGATGCCAGAGGATTGTGGCTCGAGGAAGGCAAGCTAGCAAAGCAACTAAACTGATCCTGTAAGAAGATTTGATCTTCGTACCCATTTGATAAAGGAAACAGCAAAGCCATTAATGGCGTATGGCAGAGAAAAGAAGAAAGGCATGGTGTAGACCTCCGGATTTAGAAAATACACATTGGAATGCGAAGCTTTGCTGGTGATTGATTAATGTCATAAAGATCATATCCCTAGAAAAGCAGATCGAAACATATTGGATTTGGTTCAAGTTGGAGAAGACAAAACCTAACACGGCATTGATTGAGTGCGGTTTTAGGCAAGAATCCTAAATAATAAATGTATGAGCTCAAGACATAAATGTTTGATGCTTGATGTGAAGGAGAGTGAAGATAGCTTGAGCACAGAGAAGGATCATCTTTCATAGAATTTATTCTAAGAAAGTTGCAGAGTGAGTTAACAGGCAAACCGGTGAGAGGGTTTAACTGGCAGTGATAAAGTACTGGTAAACTATTGCAGGTCTAACAGTTGAGCTAACAAGGTGTGATTGGTCAAGAAGGCATCCAAGTGTGACTAAGTGGGTTTTGAGGTCGAGAGAGAAGAAGAGAAGACTGTTAACCGACAGAAATCTATTTGATCAAGAGTTGCAGAACTCATTTGCAACCAGAAGCTATATCTGTATCAAAATTGTATTTCAATATACATCATCAAGTTGGAGCTTGGTGCAGGGGTTGGTGCTCCTTGGTTTGGTGCCCTAAATCAGCAACGGTTGGTGCTCCTTGGATTGGTGCCCTAAATATTTGTAATTCATTGTTTCACTTGTCAGGCTGGATTGGAGCAATAGTCTCCAGCAGCATTTCTCACCGAGGTTTTTCCCATATTGGGTTTTCCTCGTACATCTGGTGTTGTGGGTTGCATTTGTGTGTTTGTCTCTTTTTGGTATCCTCATTTGTCCTACTGGTTTGACTATTTAGTGCTTAGGACAATAACCAGTATTCTAAGGTTGGTTAAAAAAGTAAAAGAATTTAGGAACCACTAATTCACCCCTCCTCTTAGTGTTACATTGTGTTCAATAAAACAATCCTGAAAAAAAAAAAAGCACAAAAACATCAAAAAATCAAAAAAATCAACCAAAAACATTGAAAAACAACAAAATCAAACAAAACATTCAAGAATGATCCACAATCCAAAAACATCAAAAAAATTAAACAATCAAAAACTTGCAATAAAATATCTCGCAAGAATCAAACACCCTAGCAGATATCCAACAAACACTTCGCACGAAGTTAAACAAATGATATAACTATGTAATCATAATTTGCAACCAAACTAATCAAGTTGTCTTATCAATCGTCAATATCCATATCAACGTGATCATTATCTTGTCTTAAAGAAAAGAGGATACACTCGAAACCAGACATGTCAGTCTTAAACAGGGTCCGCAACTTTTTGAAACCAGACATTATCAACCATCACATCAAGTAATTAAACGAAGGCACAGATCAGCAAGGCTACGGGATTTTGTCCTAATCAGTCTTTATATTTTTATCAATTGGCGATCAATCATGTTACTATGCTACTCAAGGATGTCCACAAGTGACTAGAGGAGCCATGATGGGCATGATCTTTTTATTTGTTTGTTGTTTGTGGTGTGAACCAATGAAGTTCTAGGGCAATAGTTCCAGTGGGTGTCTGTGATTGGTACATTCATTCGGCAAGTATCATATGCAAAATAAAAGTCAAGGATATCTATGCTTGTGACTACCGCACATACCTCGACCCCTAGTGCTATTCGCAGAATGGAGAGTTCACTCCTTGGCTGCTATGTGTTTGTTCTTTGCAATGAGATATCTTTACATCTTGGTTCCTTATACCCAAGTGTACAACATTTCATTGTTACATAATAAGGCTTAGTGATGAATATGTGTTGCACTATGAATAAAGACACAAAAGATCATTAATCATCAATCATATCATTTCATTTCTCGTCATGTTGATTGTCTCTTCAGATCATTCTTGTTAGGCCCAATATGTAAAGCTAATTACTGAGAGGGGAGGGGTGAATCAGTACTCCAAAACTTTTCTTGAATAATAACCTTACTGTTATGCATAAACAGAATAGTGCAGTAACATAAAATAAAGTTAAAACAAATAGATAACAATCATACATGATTCACTCCATAACACATATTTTGGTTACACAGAAACTCTTGGTTAGAGAGAAAAACTGCGGTGGGGATGGCACCCACAACTTCACTACTACAATAATAAAGAATGCTCGGTTAGAGCTACATTTAGCTATTTCTGATAGCTTACCCTGTTAGGAGTGACAAGATCTGTTAGATCTACTTTGCTAAAGGATTTTACAACATTTATTTTGAATTTTGCACCTGGTTAGAGGCTTTACAATTTATAGACTTGGTTAGAGTCTTTTACCCTATTAAAGGTTTCTCTTTCAACTTCTCAATAGTACAATAAAATCATTACAAATATTTGCAACTTTACATCTGAAATGTTAAAGCAAATTCTATGTGCTCAGAATAGATTACCTTTCTTATAGCATACCTCGGTAACCCATATAGTAACTCGATAAACCCTTCTGTTTACTCTGTTCTTCGACTGTTCTCTGAAAACCTTCTCGGTGACCTCTGTGTCTCTATAACAGTCTTCCTTCATGCATGCATACACTTCACTAATGTTGTATATATAGATCTCTTAAAATGGTGATCCAATTCATTGCTTCGATCTTACAAACAAGATTCCTCGAATGAATAGCTAAACAAAGTATTTCATTGGTTAGATTGTCCTCGCAATCATACACAATCTTCTAGTGCAATTTCCAATGTAATAGCGGTTAGATGTGCCTCGATCTTGTAACACGTTTTCATATGCATGTCCAGGTTCAATGTATCTGGTAACACGTTTCACTCGGTGTATGTCAACTCGATGTGTCATCTTAACTGCTCGGTAGTCTCAAAAAGATACTCGGTAGACAGCTCAATGTATACTACGTTCTGTAACTGCTTTCTTCTGTAACCGACTAGACTGTGCATACCGACTTCTCTATGTGTATATACCGACTGCATGATTCGGTAGTGCTAACCAACTAGAATATATAGTATGACTTTGAATATAAAACTAATGGCAATTTGATAAGTAGTAACAATCTCCCCTTTTGACATTAGTTGAGATGTTTGACAAAAACTACTTTCAAAGTCATAACAAAAATCTATATACTTTGCAAAATGACTACACTTGACAATATATACAATAGTCAATGAAATAGTATATTCAGATATACTCCCCTTATCATTATTCTGTATATAACTTGGATTTTGCATGCTCGGTTCTGTTCTATGCTTGTGTGCTCTGCATGCTCTGTATGCTCGGTATACTCTGCTCGGTATACTCCCCTGTATACAATACTCAAAACTGTATTACCAAAACTGTATCACTCTCCAAATATAGTATATTACTCCCCTTATGTAGTATTACTCCCCTTTTTTGACAAACATCAAAAACTTAATTTCCATCCGGGGGCGGTAACTGATCAAAAATAGATTTATACTTGTTTTGGGCGTCGGTGAGTGCAACTGAGAGTGCATCCTTTACACTTTCCATTAAAGAATTTTGTGCTTGAATATCAGCCAATAGTGATATTAGGCCATCAAGAGTGCTTCCCTCTTGTGTAGTAGATAGGTGTGTAGCTCGGTTAATCTATTCTTGAACTGATGAGAGATGAGGAAGGAATAATGTCTTGAGGGTCATTATATCCATCCTGATCTTATGCTCTTCATTTCTGAGTTCTAATTGTTGAGCCATGAGTTGTTGAAGCTTGGTATAAAAATTATGAACTGAATTAGGCTCAGTGGTCAACTTAGTTGAGAGATCGGTGATCTCTTTCTCAATTGCATCAGTTTTATTCTTGATATCTTTAATGAATAAGGAAAATGTACAAAGTTTTTGAAATAAATAAAGAATATGCTTGAGTTGAGGGGACAACTCAGCAATGAATTTGACAAGCTTGACCTTTCCTATAGCTAGAGCTTTTTGTACCTCTTCTATCATTTTTGCAGTAAGCTCTTTATCTTTTAGCTTGCCCAAGTACTCAGATGCATCAACTCCTGTTGTTTCTAGCTGATTAAGGAGTTCATCCAGTTGAATGTGGATGGCTGCATCGGTTGACACTGTTGTTGAAGGTAGCATATATGTTAGCAGTGTCTTTACCTTCTGTAGTACTTTATTCTTCTTTTGAATGGCCATTTATTTTTCTTGTTCGGTCTTTGCTTTGCATAGTTCACCGAAATCAATAAGTGCTTGCCCTTTTAATTTTGAGATATCCACATTGGGCAACACTATCGGTTTAGTCAAATCAACTTTGAAACTATGCTTTCTCACCTTCTTCTCTTTACCTTTGGTTGGTTGGACCAAGACAATAGTTTGTGAGGCTTGTTGACCCTCGGTAGGTTGCTCGATAGATGCAACACTTTGGTCGGTTTATGTAGTCGTTGTGGTGTCCTTGGGTGTCTCGGTACTAGGGGTCTCAGCTGTAACATTTTCAATGCTTGACGGTGCTTGAGATGTCTGATCTTTAGTTGTACCTTCTGCTGCTTCAAACTTGTGACCTTCGGTGCCTTGTTCTGTATCCTGAGGTGCTTCGGTAGAGATAGGTGGCTTAATCGGCGGATAAGGTTGAACTTGTTCTAAGACAGATTCACTAGATACAAGTTTTGCATAGGTAGTGCCTTCTATCATTTCCTGCTCTGGTGCTTCTGCATCCATGACATCTTCATCAATTTGAATAGTGTATGTCGGGTCTTGTTTGGTAGCATCAGGACCTTGCTCGGTGACATCAGGATCGTGCTCGGTGACATCAACAATTTCAACGTGAGATTGTTCACCGACATCCTTTATTTTGAAGATTTCCTGCCACTTAGCTTTTGTCTCATTTTCCACATCAATGTATAGCCCATTCATCAATTTTAAGGCTCTCTGTTTGACAAGAAATTTAGAATTGTACGTTTTCAAATGTTCTTTAATTTCTGCTACAGACATATCAGGAAATAGATGGACTAGACTTCTTTCTCTTATTTGTTTCTCTGAGTCCATTGCATATTTCCATCTGTTATCAATATGCAAATACAGTTCACTCGGAAGTGACTTTACTAGTTCTAATGGAGCTAGCCAAAACTTTAGAAGTGTGCAGATGATAGCTTCTTCAATTTGTCGCTTCTCATCATTATTCCTAGTCTCATACTTGACATATCTAAATCCTGCAAATCCACCATATTCTTTAAGATTGGCACAAAAGTTTTCAACACTATGAATATTTACCTTCTTGCTTTTTACAATCTGAAATTTGTTTGCATCATCGAATTCTGTATCACTAGACTCTTTTGCCAAAATGAGTCTCCGAGTAGATTTCTTGTAGGTCTTGGTTACCTTGGGTGCAGTAACACTCTTTTGTTTCTTACTCGGTGATGCAACTGATGCTCTAGTGCTAGGTCTCTTTGTTGGTGGAGTTGGTAGGGCCTTTGAAATGTCTTGTTTCTTTCTTTTCAACACTTTACCCTTAGGCAGTTCGGTACTCAGTGTTATTGTTGCCTCTTGAGCTTCAGATTCCTCTTCGGTAATGGCAAGAGTGCCTTTGACAGGTGTAGAGGAGGATTCTTCTCCGAATTTCTCCGATAGAACCTTTATCATCTTTGTAGCCTTTCTTGTAGCTTTGGGTACTACAATGCTCATTTTAACTTTTTCTTTCACCTCTTCATAAGTTCCATATCTTAGTTCAGTAGCATGCCTTGGCAATGTGAGATATGCATCAATTTGCTAGTGTATGATATCATAGTCAATCTCATAACCCATTGGTGGCAAATATTGAGTCCTTGGTTCTACTGCATTCACATAACAGTAATCGGTGTCTACCTCAAAACATATATCATCCTTATATTTCTCTACCAGCTGTGGTGGAATCCGATACCTGTTGTGCATCTTCTCTTGAAATTTGTTGAAGTAGTCATCCATGATATCATTAAAATTATCTCCCAACTTCTTGATAAAATCATTAATTTGATGAGTGATAGGTCGGTGTAGCTCCCAAACTACTTTACCGACTGAGGGAAAGAACTTCTCAAAGTAGAAAAACGTGCATACAAGAAGTGAACCAAACTTCAGTGTATTTGCCGAGTTGTTCTTTTTTGGCTTCCTTATTGTGTTCAGGTTCTCAAACAAGTTCTTCAATAGTACTTCACATAAATCTACTTTCATTCCCTTTTTCACTATTTTGTAGGCTAAGTCAACTACTGCACAAGGTACGTTGTTTTCCCTTGCTGATTGGAAGAAATGGTACCCAATTACTCTAATTGCAAACTTAAGTTCTGCATCAGTGACATTGTTCAGTTTTAATCCTCGGTAATCAGATTCTACTCTAGTTAGAATGATTAACTCCTTCTGTGATATCATTTTCTATGCTCATGCATGATCATAGATAGGATACCCGGTGATCACATGAATGATTTCCTTAGTGATTTTGAATGGTTGCTCCTCTAGCCACATAAAATCATCATGAACTCTGCTTAAAACAAACTTAACCCACTAGGGTTTGAACACACGGGGATAGGTTAGGGCTTCAATTAATCCCTTGATTTTGATATGCTTGTACTTGCTATCCATTTTTCCATCGGTACATAGCTCATCATATGTGTCACTAATTTCAACATGACCGAGTTCTTCAACATGACATTTGGTGAAGAATCTAACATCTTCGACTAACAAGACTCAATCCAGGATGAGTGAAAAGGCAGTTTTGTCATCCAGTTCAGCAGCGACTTTAAGAGTCAATGTGTATTTCAGTGAGGGCTTCTCCACATTCTTGACAACTACGGGATCTTGGATTTTGGGCGCCATTGTAGATTTCAGGTAAAAACTTAGCAAACTATCCTTAGGGTTTGACGGTTTACAAATGACTAACGCTCCACACTTGATAGATAATAGCAATTTGACAAGATCGGAAACCAGCTTAACAATGTGATGAGATTTGATGTAAATACCTTGAAATTCGCTCTGAATGAAGTTTGATCGCCTTGATTCGCTCTGCTCTGTTCTCTCGAAAACTTGGTGAACGAAAATGACCGCGAAAATGCTTTTAAGTACACAAAATACCTTCTCGGGCTTCGTGCAGGTTAGGTCAAAAACATTAAATGCACTCGGTTCACCTTTAACCGATTTACTCCTTTTCTTGTTTTAACCGAGTAACCAAATTTCCTTCATTTATCGACTTGACAGGCTTCCCGTATTCACCGACTTGACAGGTTTCCTGTAAAGTGCTTTTGATAGAATTCCAAACCTACTAATGCATCTTAACTATGCAGATTTTGAATTTAGTACATAATAGAATAGGAACTGTTGTGATTTTAACCTTTAGAGAATGCAGTCCCTTCATACCTTTTTTGATTAATTTGGAATAGGTGCACCTAACTTGGTAGGTAAGGTGCTTTCTTCATCTGACATGATTTCCTTCTTTTTCCAAATCATCTTTTCTTTTATCTCTTTAGTATCTCTTCTAGTTTGATCTCTGCAATCTCCAGCTAAATGTCTAGCTTTGTGACAATGAAAACAAGCCATACCAGGATTTCTCCATGATCTCCGGTTGTTTATTCCAAATCTTATAAAGTAGCTGGCACTTATATGTCCATATCTTCGACAACATTCACACCATATCCTTGTATTGTAATCCCATGGTACTGTTGCATATTGTCGGTAAGGATCTGTGTGAGTTCGGTAACCTCTAGTGTTTGCTCGGTGAGCACACCGCATGCAGTTCTTCTGCTTAGACCAGCACTTCTCGATACTATGTCCATATCTATTGCAGTTTCTACAAAACCCTTTGAATTTTGCCTTCTGATAGTTGTTAACAGTCTTTGTCCTACATTGATTAGATGTGTGACCATATTTATTGCAATTGTAACAATAACCATTGGACTTAGTGATATTCAGTTGCTTACCTTTTCTAATCTGGCATATGTTGGCAGTATGACCTTGATTTCCACAGTAGTAGCAAATAGGCTTCTTCCTTTTGATGTTATTCCTGTTTCCAGCTTGCTTTGATGATTCTCCTCTCTCTGTAGTATGAATTCCTTTCTCGGTAGATTCTTTTCCTTTGTAACCAAGTCCTGCATCTTTGTTGGGTCTTCTTGTATTTAGTTCCTCGTCCAATAGCTTTGATGCTTCATAACTCTTCTTCAATGTTTCTTTGGATTTCTTCTCTGTTTCAAGTTCATTGGTCAACCTTGATACTTCAAGTTTCAATGCTTGATTTTCATCATTCTTCATAATTGCTTCATGATGTGCCTAACCTAGTTGATCTGTCATATTTTGTTGAATCCCAGTCAACCTTATGATTTCATCATTCTTATCAGATACTAAGAATTCAAGTTGTTGTTTCTCTCTTTGTAGATCTCTTGCTTTATCCTCTGATGTCCTCAATGCATCTAGATTTTCAGTCATCTGTGTACTGAAATGTTCATGTTCTCTTTTCATTGCTTTTAGTTGATTAGCCAATGTTTTGTTCTTTTCTTTCAACACTCCTATTATTTCTTCAGTTTCTTCAGATATACTGTTCTCAGATGATGTCTCAATTTGTTCCACTAACTCTTGAAAATCCTGCAAGTCATCAGATAATCTTCTTCTTACTTTCAGATATTTTTGCATTTGCCTTTGCATGTCTGCAATCACTTGATTTGCATGATCTAACTCTTCTTGCAGATATACAATCCTCCGAGATTGTTTATAGCCTTCCATTGATAAGATCTTTCTCTTTAGGTAGTTAAACCCTTTTCCAAGATTGAAGCTCTGATACCAATTGTTAGGCCCAATATGGAAAGCTAATGTACTGAGAGGGGAGGGATGAATCAATACTCCAAAACTTTTCTTGAATAATAACCTTACTGTTATGCATAAACAGAATAGTGCAGTAACATAAAATAAAGTTAAAACAAATAGATAACAATCATACATGATTCACTCCATAACACATATATTTTGGTTACGCAAAAACTCTTGGTTAGAGAGAAAAACTGTGGTGGGGATGGCACCCACAACTTCACTATTGCAATAATAAAGAATGCTCAGTTAGAGCTACATTTAGCTATTTCTGATAGCTTACCCTGTTAGGATTAACAAGATCTGTTAGATCTACCTTGCTAAAGGATTTTACAACATTTATTCTGAATGCTACACCTGGTTAGAGGCTTTACAATTTATAGACTTGGTTAGAGTCTTTTGCCCTGTTAAAGGTTTCTCTTTCAACTTCTCAATATTACAATAAAATCATTACAAATATCTGCAACTTTACATCTGAAATGTTAAAGCAGATTCTATGTGCTCAGAATAGATTACCTTGCTTATAGCATACCTCGGTAACCCATATAGTAACTTGGTAAACCCTTCTGTTTACTCTGTTTTTCGACTGTTCTCTGAAAACCTTCTCGGTGACCTCTGTGTCTCTGTAACAGTCTTCCTTCATGCATACATACACTTCACTAATGTTGTATATATAGATCTCTTAAAACGGTGATCCAATTCATTGCTTCAATCTTACAAACAAGATTCCTCGAATGAATAACTAAACAAAGTATTTCATTGGTTTGATTGTCCTCGCAATCATACACAATCTTCTAGTGCAATTTCCAATGTAATAACGGTTAGATGTGCCTCAATCTTGTAACACGTTTTCATATGCATGTCCAGGTTCAATGTATTTGGTAACACGTTTCACTCGATGTATGTCAACTCGGTTGTCATCTTAACTGCTCGGTAGTCTCAAAAAGATACTCGGTAGACAGCTCGGTGTATACTGCGTCCTGTAACTGCTTTCTTCTGTAACCGACTGGACTGTGCATACCGACTTCTCTATGTGTATATACCGACTGCATGATTCGGTAGTGCTAACCGACTAGAATATATAGTATGACTTTGAATATAAAACTAATGGCAATTTGATAAGTAGTAACAATTCTCTCATCAAGCATCTTTTCTTGAATCAACTTTTTCAAATCTTTCCAATCATTCTTTCATCTAACATTATCTCCCTCATCACTTACTTCCAATCTTTTCATCTATAATTCTATCATTTCCTCATATCAACTATTCTATTTATCAATCAATTATTCCTCACCTTCATCATATTTCATTATTCATCCAACTTTCATCAATCAATTGTCTTGTACAAGATTAGTCCTTCCTGAAACCAGACATGATCATCTATCTTCGTTTTATACAAGATGTATCCTTCCTGAAACCAGACGTTTTGACCATCTTTGTCTTATATAGGATGTGTCCTTCCTGAAACCAGACTTTATCTTTATCAGATCAATACTATCAATCAAATCAATATGATCAATCCCATCAATCCTATCAATCAAATCAATCTCATCAATCTCATCAATCCTATCAATCTTATCTTATCATTTACAAATCACTCCAACCATTTCTTTTCTCCAATCAAACTCATTTTGTGTCATCAAGTTAACCATTCTTCCATCTCTCATATAGCATTCTTCTTCTTTCGAGAGATCATTCATTCCTTTAATGCACAAACAATCTCTCGAGGGGGCATTATACCCTACCTAGCATCACCAAGACATATTGGGGCAGAATTTTTTTCGTTTTCTTTGAAACAATGTTGTTTCGACATTGTCTCAAAGAAGGGCAAATGTAGACACCTATAAAATGTCTCATCAATCATACACTAATTATTCGTCCTAATTAATTAAATAATAATTTAATTAAGCTCAATAATTCTTCTCAACTGACCTAATCATCATTATTCATTTTTCTTACTAATTATCCAGTTTTTATCATTTCTTAATCAATTCATCATCAAACCTCTTTTCAAATAATAATTAATTATTTAATTAATTATGATTAATTCCCTTAATTAAATGATCTTTATTATTTAATTAATTCTATTTCTAAAGATTAAATAATTTTATTTAAATTATTTAATTAATTAATTTCATTCCCCCAAATCCCCAAATTCAAATTTCAAATAATTCCATTAATTTCATTCACATTTCACCAAATCTGAATTTCAATAAATTTCAGTAAATTTCATGTACATTTCAGCATTCGAAAATCAAAATTCAAATCCAAATCAAAATGAAATTGAATTTCAATTCAAAATCCTACAATACATGTTGAAAATCTTAACTGACTCGTCAAATCAGTTAACTCACTTAACTCTCCAATCTCCTTTTTTCACTCCAAATCACTTTTTCTGACTAATCAATCAATTTAGTCATTTCCCCAATCTATCCAATCAACTGGCTAATCTATTCAATCCACTATTCAATCTATCTAGTTGACTACTCAATCAAATGAGTTAACAAATCAATCAACTCTGCTAACTGATCAATCTAAATCAATTCACTCCCAATTGGGACTTCAGTTCAAAATCTCTCCCCATCTCTCTTGAAAACCTATAAATTCAACATCATTTCTTCTCAATTTTCCTAGAATCCAGAATCCAGAATCTAGAATCACTGAATCAGAGAATCACAGTCTTCAAAGTATTTGTGTCAATCTTATGCAGGAAATCCCAATGCAACACCTGAGAGCCACCTACCACACAAATTGGAGAAGAGCAATGGAAACCTTGTTACATCAATTGAGGGAGTTTCATTAAATTTTATTCATTATTCAATTGATTTAGCATTATTTCATTGTCATTTAGGAGTAAATTGTAATTGGATTTAGAGTTGTGATTCGCTCTTTTATATCTGATTATCTTGATGATTAATTTACCCCTAAGAAACAGATGGTATAGTGAACATAGCTTGTTCCACTTGCCGACTGGAAAAATGTTTGTTACGATGGAGGACATCTATCGCATATTAGAGATACTAATACAAAAGGGCGAGAGATCTCTCCCCCTTTCACTTCCTTTTGGCCTTTGTCATGTTAGCCTTCTCCTTCCTACCTTTAGTCTTACCCTCTTATCATATCCATCTCCTTAGATTGAGTATTGGATATATCTTCTTCACTCTAGGTATTTTCTTTCATAATTGATTCTTGCCTCTAGGCATTTTCTTTCATAATTGGTTCTTTATTCCGGTTTTGTTTTCCCTCTTGTTTAATTTTCATATTTACATGGTTTCTCTTTAATCTCTCTCATTTTTTATTTTCCTATCTTTTAACTTTTTATGGGTTTAGTATTACTCTATTTCATGTCCAATTATTTTATTTTTTTAATCTATGCCCTACCATCTTCACATTTTTGGTTCCTAGTTATCCCTCTATTTTTTAGGAGCTTTTCATATTTACATGGTTTCTTTTTTTATTTTCCTATCTTTTAGCTTTTTATGGGTTTGGTATTACTCTATTTCATGTCCAATTATTTTATTTTTTTAATCTATGCCCTACCATCTTCACATTTTTGGTTCCTAGTTATCCCTCTATTTTTTAGGAGCATTATCTACAATCTATTGATGAGGATCATGGAGTGTGGTCCAAATTGTTATCTTGTTACTTTTTTATCTTGTTACTTTTTTAAGTAAGAAAAGCAATTAATTGTTATATTATTTTGAATTGAAATTGGACCCAGATACTCTCTCCTCCCTACATTTTGAAAAAAAATAATAATAAATACTTCAATTGAAGTTTCTTTCAATTCTAGATTTATATCGATGCAATTTTCTCATTCAATTCCAAGAAAAATGAATTACTTAAGTTAATGTCATTAGCACCACTTGTTAAATGGGGGGCAAAAGCAGTGCTGCAAAATCACAACTTACCGAACCACGCAGATTTATTTTTAGCATATGGAATTGAGTATCAATAGAGAACTTTTTATGCCTTAGCTCTCATTATGAACATAAACCAATCTTAACATAACTCTGATATGTGCCAAGAGTCATCCAGATGACCCTATAATGGTCTTACACTTGATTACACCTAAGCCTTTTTGCATACCTTTCTGCATATATCAGGGTCAAGTTGATATCTGAACATGATACTTTCTTTAGAAGTTATTCTTCTTCTTATTATTATTAAGGTTGCAAACCTCTAACAAGTTTGGCCTCTTGTGTTGACCACACATCCAACCACCCAACAGTCGTTAGAAGTCATGCTGCAGCCTGTTAAACGTGCCTCGACACAAATTATTTATTTAGTTATTGAACTTCCTTGTCAAAAGGGAAAGAAAAAAGTTAAAAAGCAGCCTTTTCCAGAGAAATATGGATGATCTACACCTTAAAAGTGAAACGGTCTACAGAGGTGCAACATAAAAAGAAAAGAACAGTAAGCTACCATTTTGTGTGAGCAGTCTGGGTTCATTTGACAAGTCCCATAAGTACTTGTTTTTAACATTTATAGAAGGGCAATCCTTCTACGTATAATGCAACATTAACCATAAAAGAAAATTTGCTTAGTAGTTTACTCCATAATAGCATAACCTTTTAATCCAACACAATCTGGGTGAATAAAGACTAGATAGAATATTAAACAATTTAGAACTCACAAAACTCATAATTGTTGAAGATATCCAGAATAAGAAATATCTATAATGATATAGTATTTTCTTAGGAGACCATCTTGAAAAGCCTGGAGCCATCAGATGCCATGTTGATAAGAAATACGGACGAAAGCAATTAATAACTTCAATTGCTTATTCTGTATAAAAATCTGCATTCAATATACTTCTATTACAGAAGTATATAACAGAAGTATATTAGGAGTAAATGAAATATTGCTCTGACTATTGGTTCCGCTTGAAATTTTAATGTACCAAGTCAATGTGCTGGCTTAAATCCCTCTCACTATGGACACTCATGCCACATATGGGACAAGACACAAGCATTGTTCTTAGAGACATATCTTGTGTATGCAAAGAATCATCTGGAATTGAAGGTGGGTCTTCTAAAACACTATCATGCGTAATACTAGTGAAGTGCTCCTTGTCTAAATGAGCATTCAACTGCCAATCGGAATCTTTTCCAATAAATGATTTATTACAGATGGGACACGCCAAACTTTCAGAACTTTGACTTGGTATAGCCTGGCTTATTTGTGATTGGGATGTCGAGATTTGGGGTACAGAATGATTAACTGAGCCATCAGAATCTGGTGCCATGAATGACCTAGAACCAGCAGAATTCTCATTTTCTGATACCAGATTCTCATGTACTGCAATTCTATGAAAATCCATTTCTTTGAGCATAATTGCCCGGCCACAAGAATCACATGGAGCTGTCCTAGAACCACACAGACTCTCATGCTCTGAATATCCACGTATTCGATCACGAACATCATCAGGAGCATTTCCTGCTTGAACCATGTCCCCACAGAACTTACAAGTTATACTTCTCAATGGGCAGACAGAAGATTGGTGAATCACCTGTCACCAGAGAATTCAAGGTATTATTAAAAAGCTAAAATTATTCATCGAAACAACTAATGCTGTAGTTTATACATGCATTTCTGAATTCAAACACCTGTCTTTAATAATTTTAATCTCAGAAGACATGAATAAAAATCCATAAGAAAAATTATGTAGAAGCCAAATTACATCTAGAAAAACAGCATGGAACCACTTACCATTTCTTCCTTCTCTAGTACCACCCCGCATCCACAATGTAAGGGCTCATGGAACACTTTCATGTGCTTCTCAATCTCTTCTTGTTGAAATGCCCTGCTGCACTTAAAACAATGAACATGTTTTCCTGCCTCCTCTTTTCTTAGTATCACTCCACAGCTTTTATATTGGCATACTATGTTGTGCCTCCTGCAGTATGCTTCATGAAGAGCAATAGTTCTGGCAGGTACAAACTGTTTACAATTTTGACATTGTTCAGAATCTGCACCTGTCTGGGAAGAGGAAGCCAAGTCAATACCAGACTTCGCCATTGTGACAGTTCCAAGTTTCTGTCCCACAGCCCCACTCTGGACAGATGGTTGAAACTCAACAGTAATTTTGTAATTACTCATTCCTCTAAACCCATAAACACCAATGCTATATGTATCGGCAGCAAGGGATATCCCCTTTCCTGTAAGGGATACAACTTTTGTACCCACATCATGGGATGACCACTGGTGCTGATGCTGAGTGGGAAACAAAAGTGGATGTCGAGAAATATACAGATCAGCATCTCCATTCGTGCCAGTATTTTCAATCACCAGATTAACTAAAATATTCAAATCCCCTTTTGCTGCGGCATCAGAAATTTTACTGTCAATCAAAAATTTGTAGTAATTATATTTTCCCTCTTCAACAAACCCCATTTCTGACTTTCCCAGCACAAGTGGAATTAACATCCCCTGTCCCATGGCACCAGCGACCATTGAAGGTTCAATTATATCAACCTCTATGTCTGTCTCAAGCACAGAGATGCTAGAAGAAGGCTTGAGTTCTAGAACCCTCAACCTGTACTCCATCCCTCCATGGTGAACTACAAGTAGATCACCTTCTGAAAGTGCTGCATGCTGACGCAATGTTGTCTCTAGGACTGCCCTATGATTAGGGATATCAGAAAAGCCCAAAACCTCAGGCTGCAATTTTGCATATGTTCCCTTTGGCAGTCTTGCATACCTTATCCTAACCAAGGGGCTCTCAGAGTTCACAGGAAATAAATTTTGCCAAACCTGCGGAGGAAGTTCAGCAAAGCCTTCTGATGCAGTAAACTCCAAAACTCCTGAATGAGTTGTTTTCTGTTCTGTTAAACCTGAAGTTTCTTGCTTGTTAACAGTAGATAGTTCGAAAAACATAGGACCTTTATCTAAAGCTCCCTCAGTGGATAGTTGGTCAAAGGATGATGGAGGCAATTTAATTTTATCTCCAGAGCCATGATAGAGAATGGCATGAAGAGTTGTATTGAATTTGATTCCATTTCCAATAATCATATCTTCCTCTTCTCTCTGCCTTGCCTGAAAATAATATTGAAATCAACAGGGTGATTGGGAAAAGAAGAAGCCAAGAAAATACAAGTTAAACAACTAAGATTATCAAATCAAGGTTTCATTTTATGAATGCCATATAGAATTGGAGATATTAAAGGAAACAGCATTTCTTTGTACTAAGAACTGAAAAGTGCGCAAACCATTCTTACAAAGAATGCATATATATGCATTAAACATGCAACATGAAAATTAAGGTTCAATCCTAACAAGCTTTAAGGCTCAGAGTATTTGTCTGGCAGTAAACTCCAATAATATTGTTCTCCATGCATTTGACATGCTTCTACAATTTCATTTTTCTCATGGGAAAATATGATGAATATCAAAAACAGGAACATCTCATTTACAAAAAATATTCAAAATAATTTTTAAAAACAAGCTAAAAGAGTAAATTTTGTATTGGCATTCTATCTGGTGCATCAAATGTACCTGAACAAAAGTAATTATGAATCTATTGTCAATATGTCAAATAACCTCATGGTAAACTTAACTCTTCTATTTATTTGTTTTCCTGTGATTTCTATTCAATCTATTCTCAATATGTCAAATAAAATGTCCTCATGGTAAGCTTAACTCTTCTATTTATTTGTTTTCCTGTGATTTCTATTCAATACCAAATAGGGAAAGGTACATACAAGAATTTCTATGAAAAGTCTTACAATAATCAATTTGAGACACCAATTAACCAGGTAGCCCAAGCGAAAGGAGCAGCGATTACAAGTAGACTCTTCAAAGAGGCATAAAGGTATAATTCTATAGAATTGAATTGGTCAGTTTACCCAGCACATTTTCCTGAGATTCATATCAATACTGTGTAAAAGTGGCCCTTAATTAGAAAGTGTGTAATCAGGTAGATCTCTATAAAAATGAAGTTAAAACTTCAAACAAATATGATAGGAATAGTTGACAACAAAAATAGGCGTATGTTAAATATTTGCCCTGCTGTTTCATAAAGAAGTTAAAAAGGTTTTTATTTTGCATCAGAAACCTCGTGTATTCATGCTGGATTGGGACAACATATAAAACAATTATCCAGTCATTGTCAAGAACTAAAATATTGAGAAGCCTGAAAATTTTCTGGTATTCACTCCTTATATAAGTTACAAATGTTCCACCAAAATCAAAACAATCAAAGGTAAAGATAAATGCAGTTCTAAACCAGCAAAAGAGCTCCTCAAATTACATCAAAAAAGAAAAATCATACACCTAAACACGACAGAAATCACAATTATCTAATGTTACGGCGAAACAAGATAAAGTTTTATAAAGTTTTGGTAAGCTTACTTTGGCTTTACTTGGATTCTGTTACAGATAACTTGAGGAAAAAAATCACTCACTGACAATACCTTAGGGTCCTAGCGAACTATTTCACTAGTTTCATATTTTGCTTTACTATTATAAATTCTATCAAAAGTAAATTTGAAATACATGTTATCCATTTCCAGTTAGAATAAAAAGGCCAGACGAGATTGATTTAAGCTAAAGAGACTCAGCTCTCATATGTTCAATTAAGACATTGCACGAGTAACTTCCTATTTGCATGTGATTAAGTCACAAAAGCAAAAACCGAATTCAACTATCCATCTTTTCTTACAGTTTGTTAATAATCTTCCTCTTAAAGAGACAAATGGAGATAAATTGATTTCTAGGAATTAAACCATCTACATGACAGAGATCCCTCAGTAAGTTACATACTGATTTTTCATTTTTGACTGAAACGTAAAAAGGCATTCAACACAGTCTGGAGAAGGACACTATAATCCTGATTATAATGTTCAGCACGTGCCTAGGGCTGGCTTTTAACAATGAAGCTCAGTTTAGCTTTGAAATTGGAAATAAAATTCTGTTTGATCTTTGAAATCAAGTGAATTAAATCAAGGTGCTTATCATTACACATTGTAATTCTGTTTGATCTTTGAAATCAAGTGAATTAAATCAAGGTGATTATCATTACACATTGTTCATTGTTCTTAACCGAAAATCACCTTGTGTTGTTATCTGGATGCCCCCAGCTCCCCCCATGAATCTCCAGCTCGTGGCCGTGGACATTGGCAACGTCACTATTAGCCCCATTCCTGAGATTAGTATGGGCTTCTAGTAGCAGGGTTTGGGGGATCAAGTTGGATGACCTACCTCCCTCTCCAGGATTGATGAGAGCATTCTATTCTATGTAAATTTATAAAATAAAAACAAGACACCAATTTGGCGTATGAGACCTATAGTTAACAAGAGACGTGGGGGTTAGGGTACCAGGGACATCAATCAAAGTGAAAGTACATGAATAAATGAATAAGGATCCAGCTGTATTACGTATAAATATTGTAACCCAAATTTGAATGGGGGGTTAAGACTGTCGAACCCCTTCCTCTGCGCAACACAAGTCGAACCCTGCAGTACGGTATCTAGGGCAGAAATTGTGACTACTAGGAAGAATCTGGTGACAGGAACGGGGCCTGCGCCATATTCCTCTAATGGAGTTTCGTGGTGACTATGATTGGATCTGTTTTATTTTGTGCAATATTAAATTTATATACAAAATGTAAAGATAGTTTCTTAGGGCACACCGAACTGAGACACCAATTTCGTGTATGAGACCCCTTATACAAGAATTCTACAGACAGATCATTTTCCCATTTTCCAGATGTTGTATAATATAATACGTGAGCGCTGGTTAGGTAAGGAAATTTTGGCAAAGATCGAAAAGAGAAAAACAGAGGTACGTACAGCTTGTTCTGCCAGAGCAGCTTCAATTCTGCGAGCGCGATGAACGACTTCTAGGCTCTCCTGACGGCGCTGTGCTTCCTCTCGTGCTTTCCTCTCTCGGTCAGCTTTGATCCTCGCCCTTTCCTTCCTCTCCCTCTGCTCACGCTCCAATTTTTCCTTCGCTGCCCTAAGTTCAAAATCCATGGTTCTGATTCTCTGATTTCAGAATTCTGTATACCCAAAGAAATTTTAAATTACAGGAGCTAGGTTGAATAAAATTGAAAGAAACAATTGCTGAAACCAATTCCGAAGAACCTGAAAAACAAAATGAAATTGGCAAAAGCACTCTATTAAGATTAAGTATAAACGTTTATCTGGAAAGGCAGATGTTCAGGCATCTGTCGGTAAAATTAGCTGCTGGAATGTCCTAGATGATTTTGACATTTTCACTGCTTAACATGCCAAATTTGAAATCTAATGGCAGCTATTATTTTATAATCTGGTTAAAATCTATCTTTTTCTTCAACTCCAAGCGTGCTTCTTCAAACTCCTTGAGTTTGAGGTCATGAGTGACGTTAGTGTGTCTTTATATGTTTTGTTTTGTTTTTTTAAATTGATTTAAGAAAATTATAACCACTGAAGCAATTATTTAAATAATTAAGTTAATTGATTTAAGAAAATTAGATGCCAAAAGATATTATATTTGTTCATTATTCTATTGTAAAATTTATTACATTATTGTATTGTAATTAATGGTAAATCATTATTATATTATGATATTATATTAATATTAAATTATTATTAAGATAAGACTATATTATTATATTTTAATATATTTTTGTTATTATATTTGTAAAAGTATAGTAAATTCATGATTTATAGAATACAAAGTGCTTGTAAAATTACATAAAGCAATAATAACTACAATCTAGACCAAGGAATCTAGTGAAAGATGGCATAGTCTAGCAACCAACACTTATTCAACACAACCATATGCAAAACAAAAGCAAATTTGTAAACGTACAATAAATTTATTATCTATAGTAGAATACAAGATACTTGTAAATTTACACAAAGCAACAATAACTACAACTTCTATAACCAAGTTATTCTTTCACAATGAGGCTTCTCAACATAGCCTCCATCTCTCTTAATCATCTCTTCATACTCATGAGTTCCTTCTTCACTCTACTAGATAGACTTTTAGTCTTCATTTTTCCTTCAACAAAGGTCACTATTCATCTTAATCCTCTTTTCACATTATGAGAACAAAGATTCACATATTTGTCCTCAACAAACATTTACATTCAACCAAAAAGCCAAGAAAAATAGTTATTGTCACTAGCTAGAGAGAATGAGAGAAGTTACAAATCCTATCACTTAGCAACAAAAGAAAACCACCATGGCTAGGAATTGAAATTGTCTTACTCAAAAAAAAAAAAAAAAATCAACCTAGGAAAATGTATGTACTTTGGGATATGATATTATAATGTATATAGGTAGATGGAGAAGCTTTAACATGTGGCACACATCCTTTCAGTTAGTTATATTGGATCATGAATTATATTAAGCAATCAAGAGTCATGCATTGGTTTAATGGTTTACCCATTCGTTATGTTATTAGGAAGAGGTCTTTATAAAGAAAGTCAATATCATTATAATGGCTTCTTTCATAAGGAGTATCATGTAGTGTTACCCTACCTTAAGGATTTATATAGTGGATATTAGGGCATCTTGGTCATTGGACATCTCTTTTGTTGTGTGTGATCCATCTGCTATATTTTCTTATTTCCAATATGATATGTGTGGATCTTATCAATAATGAAATTTTGTCATAGAGCAAACCTTGAGCCTGTGAATGAAAGCAATGAGTAGACAAAGTGTCACTTGCTAAAAAAAGTAGTTAATAGGCTTAAGCAACAATGGAAATAGCCAAGGATGGCTTGTCATGGGGAGAAAGAAAAAGAAACAAGTGCCCAAGGGAATACAACTATCCAAAAAACAAGAAATATCCCATGCAAGAAAAACATTAGTTGTCACAATAGAAGAATGTAAAATTTGATGTAAGAGTATCTAGAGGTCTAAAAGCAATCTTGCACCACCCAAAAAATGGCTTGTTTTATTTTTCAATTTGGTTTTTCATGATATTGAATCTTATTTCCTCTAAAAATTCCTAAAGAATGGTCTAGAACATCAAAAGTTGCTAAAAAGACAAAAATATAACAGACTCTACTTTAAGAAAGTTTATGTCTATGCATATATGCACCTGAAATTTTGCTCAAATCTCCAAAATTTTAAAATTAACATTATGGATGAGTTTCAAGACAAATTCAAGTCTCCAAAATAAAGATTTTAAGTTTTCAAAAAAAATGAAATTGAGTCTTGAGGCTTCAAATGACAAAATGAGGCCCCCAAATTTGGGAAAATTGAATTAATTTATTTTAAGGGCATAGAGCACTTTGAGCATTATATTTTGAAAAAATGATCTCAATTAGATTCCCAAATAAAAAGTTATGACTCTTAGAAATTAAGCTATTTTTAGTGATTGGAGTTACATTTTTTAAAACATGCAAGAAGGTTCCTAAGTGCTTTTATGGCATATTTTTGTTTTTTCTAAGGTAGGGACTATATAGTGGATAGTGGTGGGTTTAAGCAAGGAGAGACGCAAAAAGTCAAAATTAGATTTGAAGCTCCTAATGAAACAACATGCACCAAAAAGGATTTAATGCTCTATTTTATATCTAATTTCTAGTTTATAATAAGAGATTATTTGAACCAATGAAATCATATGTTTTAATGTTAAATATTTGAATGGAGTGTGTTGTGTGTGCTAACCTTCTTTAGGTAGTATTGGAGAAGTGTATCCAAAGTGTGCTAATAGATCACCGAAGAGTGAGGCAATTTGCACTAGGACCTTGTGGTAGTGTGATTGAAAGTGAAAGAAGAATCACTAATCTGAGGCAAATTTGCACTAAGAAGTTTTTCATTAAGTGAAGAGGAGAAACATTAGATGCCTTCATAAAGAAACTATTGTGATAGAAATGTTGTAACGATAGAAGAGGTTTTAGGGTTTTGCAAAGATAGATTGATTCAATTCAAGATGAGCTAAGAATATGGTTTGAACTAAGAAGGAGAGATTAAAGTGAAGATGAATACGATGTATCCCATGGTGATGCACAAATTAAAGAAGATTATGGAAAAGAACCTAATCAATTCAAAATATTTTTAAATAAGGAAAAACGGGTTTTAACCCGGACCAGAAACCCCATAAAATAGGTTTTGAAGGGACCCAAAACCCAATAGATTTTACCAGGATCTAGATCCCAACAAAGCACACTGCACAAAGATATTAACAATGAAAACCACAGCCAAAAAACCAGCACAACTGACTCTACAGCTTCCAACAAAAACAAAACGAAGCTGTGAAAAAGAATAGACAAAGAAAACTAGCAGGCCTACCAGATAAAGAAAGGGTAGAAACCCCAAAGAGACAAGCTGCCTGAGAAACTGCAAGCAACCCAAAACAAACAGAGCACAACTACCCACAAGGGTTAAGACATCCCCCTCACTTAGGATTTCCCTTTGGGACCCTTCATGTGGGATCGAAGGGCCATGTCAAAAGAAGGTGAGGACCTCTTAGACCGTTTACCTTTAACCGTTATCCAGCCATCTTCGACTTTAGTAGCCTCATCTTGCCACTCCATTGAAGTTAACGCAGTAAAATCAGCAGCTCGAGGATAGCCAGCAAGCAACGAAGCTCCAGCAGGCATAGCAGGAATTGGGTCAGAAACACCCCTAGAAACAATAGCAGGCACAGGGACCGCTCCAGCAACCTCCCTAGACACAAGAACAACACACGTAGACCTGTCAAAACCAGCGACAGGGGTAGATCGTGCAGCATTTGACAACTCTGAACCACCGATTGGCTCCGAACGAACCATCTCACCATTTGCATTAGTGGCAGGAGGAGCATCTTCAACAACATTTTCAGGAGAAATATCAAGCCCCGAACCCATCTGAGAAGAGCCCTTTAACACCGTGTAATGGTGGTAGGAAGCCCCAATCTACCAAGACGAGGGCTTCTTAGCTTTAACTTTATGTAAATCACATTTAGCCACTACATGACTTGTCTTGAAGAACCTTTTGCATCTGACGGGAATGCCTTCATAATCCAGAGGTTGGATCCAGAAACCCTTTGGAGTTGATATTTTAATCTCCTCAGGCAACCCCTTAGAAGTATCAATGTCCACCAAGATACAAGTGTAGGTAGAATGAAGGATATCAGAAGACTCAGCATCTACCATCAGAAAATCTCCCAAAGCATCCCCCACAACCTCAAGAAGTGGATCCACCCAAAAGTGAAGAGGAAGGTTAGGGAGTCTAACCCAGATTGGCATCTTACAGAAGGATTCAGACAAAGGAATGAAATCCTCATGCCATGGTTTAATCATCAGAGGGTAACGATTCTCCCAAATAAAAAAATGATCGCACAGAATAATCTTTTTGTTAGCTACATTTTCAAACTTAGCAACAAAGAAACCCTTGGCCAAAGGGAAAATCTGCATCGAGTCTGAAATAAGGGGCTCCCACTACTTAGAGACCCAATCATGAAGCCCTGGAAGACTAGGCCAAAAGCCTTTAAATCGGTAGATAACCGCATGAGAAGATAGATCAGCGGCCACTTGATCTATTTCATTAATCATTTCATCATCCAAGTTAACAGCAATGGAGAGACAAACAGGGAATGGTTGAGTCTCCTTACCCAATCGATCTGCATACGAACTCTTAGAAGACCCACTAATAGCACGGTTTGCATCCATTGTCCCAGAATCTGCAGCAGCACCACCGCCATCAGTTGCAAGGCATGACGACACATCACCTGGCACAGGACCAGGGACAATGCAGGTCGAAGGACTACCACCAAGACCAGGGACAACGCAGGCCAAAGGGATATCTCTAGGACCAAGGACAACATAGGTCGAAGGGAAACCTCCAGGACCAGGGACAGCGCAAGCTGAAGGGCTTCCTCCAGGCATCGTCCCCAGAACGCAGGCCACTGGGTGAGAGTTTTTGAGCGTCAACATGGCTTTGAATAGTTTAATCAATTCAAAATGTTGACGACCATAGAAGAATTTGGAAAAAGGCCAAAGACAAATATATCTCATATTTAGGTAGCCTCAATCCTAAAAAAATGATAGATTGGATTAATAATATGGAAGAATATTTTGAATATGAAGAAATAGAATCCTAAGAGGGTTATATTTTCAAATACCGTGCTCAAAGGTCATGTTGGCTTTTGGTGGAAAGAGATGTAGTTAGAAATAAATTGAAGGGAAAAAGTGAAGATCATGCCAAATGAGATAGAAAGGTGGGTAAGTTGAAGAGATAGTTTACTCATGTAGGCTATGAGTTGGAACTCCCAAAGAAAATATAAATTGTTAGATAAATGAACAAGACAATCAAAGAATACACTAAATATTTTGACAAAGCTATCATTAGAGCAGGTCATACATAAGATAATAAAGAAAATTTATCGATGTATATCAATGGATTGAAACCCAATATCCAATAAAAGCCAAGTTGGGCTAGACTAACAGTTATTGAAGATGCACATCAATTTGCAATGAAGGTAGAAGAAAAGTTGAACAAAAGCTTCAAGAGAATAAAAGAGGAGGAGGTCGTGGAGGAAATACTAGTGGAAGATCTTATGGAGGTCATGAATAATAAGATGATAAAAATAAAAATGAAGATGCAAGCACTAGTCAAAATAATAAACAAGAGAGGATGGAGCGAGCGCAAGTGTTGCAGGTCTGAGCTAGGGCATCTGAGCCCTAGCTCATGGGGGGTTTGAGTTGGGTTGTGCGTAGAGGGGGGGGGGCTCTTTTTTTGCTTTCATGGGGTGTGGAGGTTTTTGCAGAGGAGATCGGTGGTTGATGGCAGTGTGGAGTGTGGTGTGGCGTTGGGTTGAGTGCTGGAGTGGGGTGTGCAAGGAGTCTAGAGAATTGTGGCAACGGTGGGAGGAGCTCGTGGGATGTGGAGGGTTGTGGTCATTTTCTCCCCATGGCAGAGTTTGGGAGGAGGTGTGGTTTGGGAGGAGTGTGCAGTTTGGGAGGAGTGTGCGGTGGGTAGGGTTTTGGGGTGTGGGTAATTTTATTGTGTCTACCCCTACTCCTTAGTGATGTCGACTGTTGGGGGAGAAGCCTCGGGGGACTCACCTGGTATGGATTTTTGAGGTGCGTTGGACGTGAAATCCCCATCCCAATGTATCAAGACCTTCGCTAATAATCTTTTTGTTCCAGATTCGGGGTTTACTAGTGCAGGTTTGTCCAATGGCTCTCAGATTGAAGATTAATGGTTGCCTTGAGAGATGCAAAGAGAGGCCGAAATTGGTAATTCCGCATAAGATGATTGCTGAAGATGTTGAATATTTTTCAAAGCACTCGTTAAACTACAAATTTTGGGGGATGAGGGTTTCTCTACAGTTTTTGGAGAATTGGGCTCAGAGGACTTGGGCATTGGAAGGGGAATTGGATATTATGTTGTTGGCAAACAATTACTTCATAGTCACTTTTAATTGCATGGATGATCGCAATAGGGTCTTTGAGGGAGGCCCATATTTTTATAACCAGGTGGGGCTTTTCATCTAACCTTGGCATGCAGGATGTAACCATTCGGAGGAGCTCCCGAATCGGGTCTCGGTGTGGGTTCGATTACCTCATTTTTCGGTGGAATGTTTCCAGGAGGATGTGTTGTGAATGCTAGCTTCATTGCTTGGGAAGTTTGCTGGATCTTAAACGCAAACCTTGGGGAGAAAGGTAATGACTTTTGCTCGTATTTGTGTTGAAATTGATCTTAGTAAGCCTTTTTCAGATGTTATAGATATGTGTGCGGACTCTTAGTCTTGGGTCCAACAGCTTGATTATGAGACTTTACCATTTCGTTGTCGTCTATGTCATGAGTATGGTCATTTGCAGCGCAAGTGCCCTAGGTCTAAACCAGTTGAGCATCAGCCTCAACAGTTGTCCCATAACCTTGATGGGACTAATAAAGGAAAAGCTTCCATGTTTGGTGAGGCTATGGGTGTTGAGGGTTTCGTCCCAGTTAAGACAAAGAATAGGAACCGAGGTCAAAAGAGGTCTTTACAGGAGAGATAGGAGGAGGATACCTTTAACAGATTTGAAGCCTTGGATGATCTTAGCCAGCAGGAGGTGAATCTCGGGGTGCTTCCTTTGGATCATAGTGTAGCAGGGTTGATTCTTGATATTGTGAACTTGGATACTACCCAGGTTCTGCAAGAGGTTGGGAGTCAATAGATGGAGATGGATCAGCAGGTAGTGGCTTGGGAGGGACCCATCTCTAGTGCTGAAGTGAAGATGGCTATTGGGGATGTTTCTCCTGCAGCACAGAAATTGGACTGTTGGGGTTTAAAGTAATAAGATCTCTTTACATCTAGGTCTTCTTCATAAAGACATTAAAAAAGGAGCAACAGAGAAGATTTTGAAGGTTGGAAGAAAGGACTTGGATAAGATCAAATTGATTGGGGAGAATTTAGTTGAGTAAGGGTTAGTAAAGACTATGGATTCTCATTTTTCTAATCCCCCAAA
This sequence comes from Cryptomeria japonica, assembly GCF_030272615.1. Taxonomy (NCBI): domain Eukaryota; kingdom Viridiplantae; phylum Streptophyta; class Pinopsida; order Cupressales; family Cupressaceae; genus Cryptomeria; species Cryptomeria japonica. The sequence continues at coordinate 50,946,676 of NC_081406.1, read as the reverse complement.
ATGATTGTTCTATCATGGAATGTGAGGGGCTTGAACAGTGGCCCTAGACAGAAAGTTGTTCGGGAATTGATAAGGAATCATTCTCCTGATATCCTTTTCTTGCAGGAAACTAAATTATCTGTGGAAAGTATGTTGGGTCTGGTGCCAAAGTTGTGGGGGAGAGGTGAATGTTAGTGTATTGGGGCATTTGGCTCCTCTAGAGGTGTGGCTTGTCTTTGTAACCCCTTGAGGATTTGTCCTATATGGTGGGTTTCTTCCAGATCATCTTTATCTGGGTTTGCCTCTAGTCTTGAGACTGGGGAATATATATTTCTTACTAACATTCATGCCCCCACCGATCTTCATGGTAAGTAGAAATGATGGTCTCATATTACTTTTATGCATGGGTTTTTTCCTTTTCATTCGTGGATTATGGCGGGTGATTTCAATGCCATCTTAGAGTTGAGTGAGAAGAAGGGTGGTGTTATGTGGTTGGAGCCTTCATTCTTCCTTCTTCGGGATAGTATATCAACCTTGCATCTTGTTGACATCAAGCCCCGTAATGGTCTTTTCACTTGGAACAATAGGAGGATAGGGGAGTATTGGATTGCGGAGAGCCTGGATTGCTTTCTAGTTTCTAGTTTTTGGGTTGGTGGGGTGGTCCACATGCTCTGAGATTTTAGATTGGATAGGTTCGGACCACTAGCCCATAAAATTGGTATCTTCTTCTGCTCGGGTCACTCGCATTCCTTCATTCAAATTCCATCTTATGTGGTTGCGAGATTCTTCTTTGCAGGATCATGTTGCAGAGTGGTGGAAGAAATGGAGGCCAGCATTTGGCACTGCTATGTATACTTTTGCCAAGTAGCTGCAATTTGTTAAGTTTCAACTTAAACGGTGGAATCGTCAGTGTTTTCATAATATTTTTCATGCTAAGACAGCTGCTCAATTAGAGTTGAATGGCATTACCAGAGAGATAAGAGAGCATGGAATGTCAGAAGCCTTGCTTAGGGAGGAAGACAGGGCAGTCAAGGATTTAGAGGAGTAGGAGCTTAGGGAGGAAATATACTGGAAACAGAGAGCTCGTATTGATTGGCTTCAAGCGGGGGATAACAATATTGCATTCTTTTTCAATTCAGTGAAAGCAATAAGACATGGCAATTCCATCCCTATTCTGGTTAATGATAGAGGTGAGCAATGTTTGTCCTTGCAGGAGATTTCTAGGGAGTCTATGCAGTATTTCCAATCCCTTTTTAGTGAGGATTCTCAGGGGGAATCGGAAGAGGAAAATCAGGTTCTTGCTTGTATTCCTTCTCTAGTTACTAGGGAGATGAATGAGCAGGTTATGGGACCTATTTTGTTGGACGAACTTGAGAGAATTGTTTCCATATGAAGAAGGGGAAAGCTCCTGGACTGGATGGGTTTTCGATTGAGTTCTATCAAGAATTCTGGGATATTATCAAATTGGACTTAATGGAGGTGGTCCAAGAGTCCCAGAGGAATAAGCAAATGCTTCAGGCTTTGAATGCGACTTTGATTGTGCTCATCCCCGAGTGTGATGGGGCTGACCGGTTAGGCCAGTTCTGCCCTATATCTCTCTGTAATGTGATTTATAAGATTATTTCTAAGTTGATAATGGAAAGGTTGAAGAATTGGCTTGGGGGTGTCATTTCTGAGGAGCAGAGTGGTTTTGTGGAGGGTCATCATGGATGGAGTGGTCATTTCTACTGAGACCATTCATTCTATGGCAGCTTCCAAGGAAAAAGCTATGTTTATCAAGTTGGGCATGTCGAAGGCTTATGATAGAGTTCGTTGGTCCTTTCATGGTCCTTTCTCCAAAAGATTCTTAGGGCCTTTGGTTTTGTTGATGAATGGATCCAATGGGTAATGAGTTGTGTTTAGTCTACCTCATTCTCTATGATAATTAATGGAGATCATATTGAGTTGTTTCGTGCATCCTGGGGTCTTCGTCAGGGGGACCCTCTTTCCCTGTACTTATTCATTCTTCTGGCTGAAGGTCTAGGGAGATTGATTAAGTATAATGTGGGAATGGGTATTATTCATGGTTAGAGTTGGGGTAATGACATACCTACTTAGTCTCATTTGCAGTTTGTGGATGATACGACCCTGATAGGACTAGCTAGGATCAGAGAAGCTATAAATCTACATAAAGTCTTGGATGTTTATCTTGCTGCTTCTAGCCAGTTGATCGATGAGGATAAATCTTTCATTCTCTTCTTCAACACACCCGGAACTATTCAGTTGAGGATTTCTCATATCTTGAGATTCCAAGTCGGTTCTCTTTCTTTGACTTACCTAGGTATTCCTATCTGTGCTGGTAATCCTCCCAGGACTCTTGGCAGGGTATTCTGGACAAATTTTGCTTGAAGGTTGAACATTGGACATGCAAATGGTTATCCTTTGCTTGGTGGGTTCAACTAATCCAGTCGGTGGTTCATGCTCTTCCAATTTATAGTTGTATGCTCCAAGTGGCCCCAAAGTGGTTTGTGAAGGAATTGAATTCTTTGGCAAGGCAATTCTTATGGGCAGGCAACCTGTCCTCCTAGAAATGGAGTCTTGTCAAATGGGACCTGGTGTGCAGCCCGAAACAGTTGGGTGGGCTTGGCTTAAGGTAGTCTACTTTATTTGGGGAGGCTTTGGCGGCAAAATTGTACTGGAGGTGGTGTGTCGAACATGATTGAGGCTAGGCTAGGATTTTGCCTTACAAGTATTTGCAGAGGATTCCGAAGGAGGAAATCTCAAGATATCTACTTGCGGGAAAAGGCTCTGTGATTTGGAGTACTCTCAAGAAAGGGGTTGCACTAATAAAATAAGGACTATTTTGGATCTGTAAGAGGGGGGAAGAGCTGCTTTTTTGGTTTGATTCTTGGGATGGCTACCCTCCCCCCCCATTATTGATCAGTTTCCTAATTTAGTGAATCCTTGCCAGAGGTTCCTGGAGGCAAGGTGGTCTAGAGTGAACGACTTTGAGTATGTTTATAGGTATGGGCAATTGGAGATGGTGCGGTGGAAGATTCCTAATGAATGGTCGGTTGTTGGTATGGAGGAAGATTGCATTGAGCTTCATGGCATTTTGGCTAGTAGACAATGTAGTTCCCTTAAGGATAGGGATAGACTTGCTTGGTCCCGAATCCTAAGGGTGTTTTTACTATTGCCAATGGGTACCAGGAGTTGTTGTCTTGTAGATTGGAGGGGAGGGAAGTGCACTGGTGGAAATATGTTTGGAACAAATTCTCTTGGCCGAAGGGTAACCATTTTGCTTGGACTTTGGTTTTGAATAGATGTCTAACCTAGGACAATATTTGCAAGTGTGGGTTCCATGGGCCTTCCATCTATGTTTTGTGTGGTAATGGGGAGGAGGATTCTTCACACATGTTCTTCAGATGCCCTTTCTCATTGCAAATCTGGAATTACTGGTGGGGGGTGTGGAAACACCCTTGTGTTCACACGGATTCTTTGGTGGAGTTTTGGAGTAGTTTGGGCAGGTCTCCTATTTTGTCCTCTTTTCTCCAAATTCTCTGGCACATTGGGCCCATTTTCATACTTTGGTATATCTTGCTAGAGAGGAATAGGAGGATTTTTCGGGAAGTCAGACTGTTAGTTCAGAAAGTGTGGAATCTAATAATTGTAATGATCCAGGAGACAGTGGAAGCTAAATGTGAGGTAAATTTTCCTCTGGATAGAGGAGACGTAGATATTGTGAGTAGGTTGGGTTTGCAGGAGATGTCTCATGTCTCAGCTTGATTCGGGAGAGGTAGACATGCACTATGAAGAAGGTTCAAAGGGTGGGAAGATGGTTGCCCCCTCAGGACGAATCCATTAAGATTAACACAAATGGCTCCATTCATGGTAATCTGGGTCTTGTTGGGATTGGAGGTGTTGGTAGGTATCATATGGGGGATGTGGTTTGCTTCTTTTCAATGCATAAAGGGTAGCAGTCTAATAATTTTATGAAAGGATTAGCAATTTTCTATGCCCTGGAGCGTGCATATGAGTTGGGGTGGCGTAAGGTTATCTGCGAATCGGATTCGTAGATTATTGTTAATCTATTGATTGAGCAAAAAGTGAGTGGGATTAATTAGCAGCTGGCAGGGATTGTTCACCAGATTTTGCAAATTAGTGCTATGATGGAGCAAGTGTCTTTCATCCACATTCCTCGTGAATAAAATAGAGCAGCTGATTGTTTGGCTAAGTGGGCTTCAGAACATGGTGGTGATTGGAAAGTTGAGGGTTGGGAACATCTTTCCCCTGATTACTGTCAGGACTTACATAAGATCTTTGCTGAGGATATGGATAGTTATGAAGCTAGATGATAACTTGTTTGGTTTGTTGTTCTCTTCTGGAGCTTTGAGGCTCTAGTTTTCTTATGTAATGCTTGTTTCTCATTATTAATAAATTTTTTGCCCCTTTATTCAAAAAATAATAAACGAGAAAATGCATATCACCCTCAAGGGAAAGATGATGGTTATCAAAGAGGAAGAGGACTATGAAGAGGAGGATTTAAAAGAACATGTTTCAGATATGTTAAAGAAGGGAATAAATTGTATGACTATCAACAAAATCAGGGAAGAATGGATAGAAGACCATAGGGTAATGCTAGATTTCTAATGTATATGAAGAGACTATATTTGAATACTCAAAAGAAGTTAATAGAGAGAAAAACTTGTTTCATCAAAAGAGCCTTGTTGAACGTAGAAAGAAAAGAACCAACCCAAAGGAAGATTTTGTTCAAAATAGTATAAGTTAGGAGGTGAATATTGTAATGTCATCATTGATAGTGGAAGTATTGATTACCTAGTTTCTAGATAAATGGTTAAAAAGTTGAATTTTAAAATAATAAAGCATCCACATCATATAGGATATTTTGGTTGCAAAAAGCTCATAATTTTTTTGTCAATGAGCAATGTTTCATAAAGTTTAATCTATTGAATATTATCATCATGAAGTGTTAAGTGTCATTACCATGATAGGTGTGGAGTTCATCACAAATATGCTAACACCTACTTTTGACAAAAGATGGAATGATAAATAAGTTGAAACCTGTAAAAAGTAGAAGAAAAAGTATGTAGCAATGCTAGAATTCATTTTGTAGATGGTAAAAAAAAAAATGGATGGAATTAAGCATGAACATATGTGTTTTTATTTGATTCCTAAAATCAGCAAAGAAGAAGAAGGAGATGTACCTACAAAAATTTTAAATTTGTTGGATGTTCATTTTAAGATATAGTTGCAAACAATTTACTTGAAGGTTTGCCACAATAAGAAGGCATAAGTCATTAGATGGATTTGTTACTAGGAGCTAGTTTACCTAACAAGACAGCCCATAGAATGACTCTTATAAAAAATAAATATTTGAATAGACAAGTTCAAGAATTGTTGAGAAAGGTGTTAATAAAAAGAGATTTTGAGTCCATGTCTAGTGCATATAGTACTAGCACACAAGAAAGATGGAGAATGAAGGATATGTACCAATTAGGTTTATCAAAAAAATCACAATCAAGTAAGAATTTCCTTTTCCAAGGATGGATGATATCATTAATTTCCTAAGTGGGGCAAAGTAATTCACAAAATAGACTTGAAGAGTGGGTATCACTAGATCACGATATGAGAATGAGATGAATAAATAATAAGAGTGCTTGGTAATGCCATTCGGACTAACTAATGCATCAAGAACTTTCATGAGGCTCATGAATAAAGTACTTGAGAAATTTTTTAGTAAGTTTGTTATTGTCTATTTAGATGATATTCTAATTTTTAGCAAAACATTAGAGGGATATTTGATGCATGTTCATAGAGTTTTTGAGAGGTTGAAAGGAGAGAAATTGTTGATAATTTTGAAAAAATATAGCTCTTTGATGAAAAATTTAATGTATTTGAGATTGGTAATCTCGGTTGGGATCCAAAGAAAGTAAGGGTTATCATAGAATGGCCTACATAAAGGAGTATTACTTAGGTAAGATACTTACATGGATTGGCTAGTTTTTACAAAAAGTTCATTGAGAAATTCATAAGCATATGTGCACCTTTACTTGAAACAATGAGAGGAGATAGAAAAGATTTTAAATGGACTATAGAGACAACCAAGAGTTTTGATTTGTTAAAGAAAAATTTTAGACAACAACCTATTTTAACACTTCCATTTTTTAATAAGGTATTATATATAGATTGTGATGCTAGTGGTCGTACCATAGAAGTAATATTAAGTCAAGAATAAATTCTCATTACATATTCTAGTAAAAAACTTAATGACAGTATGAAGAAATATTTTATTTATGATTACGAATTGTATGCTATTACTCATGTATTAAATAAATAAAGATATTATCTCTTGCATAAGGAATTTATTTTGACATTGACCATCAAGCTCTATATTATTTGAATAGATAGAAGAAGTTGAATCAAAGAAATTTGAAATGGGTTGAAATTTTGTAAAGTTATATATTTGTGTTGAAGCATAGAAGTGGGAAGTATATTAGAGTTCTATATGCATTCAGTAGAAGGAAAGTTTTTTTAGTAGAGATGAGAACTGAAGTTTTGGGGTTTGAATAATTCAATTATTTATAACCAAAAGATCCTTTTTTTCGGAAGCGTGGAGGGTACCATGGATAAAACACAATGGTTGGATTGTATAATCCAAGATAGCATGTTATTTAGAGAAATTTAGTTTTTTTATTCCAAGAATTTCCACAAGAGAGAGCTTGGTAAAAAAATTCACAATGAAGGATTAGCAATACATTTTGGAAGAGACAATATAATTGCCTTAGTAAGTGAGAATTATTATTGGCCATTGTTATATCAAGATGTGAAAAAATTTGTATAAAGTTGTAGGGTATGTCAGATGCCTAAAGGAAAGAGTCAAAAAATGGTTATATTAGCCTTTACCTATACCTGAAAGAGCATGGGAAGGAATCAGTATGGATTTTATACTTAGTATTCCACGGACTCAAAGAGGTCATGATTACATTTTTTAAGTAGTTTCAATAGATTTTCCAAGATGACACGTTTCATTCCTGTTTAGAAGACAAACGTTGTTGTTCATATTGTATAGAAAATTTTCAAGGAAGTGGTTAGACTTCATGTGTCTACCCATGAGCATAGTTCCAAATAAAAATAAACAGTGTGTTGGGTGTTTTTGGAGGATATTATGGAAAAAAATGAAGACATGTGTGAATATTAGTTATGCACACCATCCACAAATTGATGGTCAAATAGAAGCTTGGACAACCTTTTAAGATTTTTGGTAAGAGAAAAGCTAAAGGAATGGGACTTGAATTTTCCATTGACTAAATTTGCATACAATAACTTAGTTAACAAGAGCATAGGAAAGTTGTAACATGCTAAAATAAAATAACATGCTGAAATGAAATAAACCATAAAAACTCATCAACTTAGCAACTTTACCAAAAGGGAAGAAACACAGTATAAAAAAAAAATTGATTTGCAATAACTTAAAGGAAAACTAAACATAACTATGATCTAAAAATAAGATTGATCTATGTTGAAAGAATGAACATTTAATAAATTAGTAACATAAACATCTCAATTTAAAAGAAAGAGAAAGGGTTACATTTCATCTGATGCTAACAATCTGAACTTTATAACTTTATCAACGTACCAGTGAGGAGGGAAAGTATCATCAGGGCTCTTTTTCGCCCAACCACGGACTTACTAGTCCCCCGTGCCATATACGACTGGATTGGCCCAACCCTTCGCAGGGAGGTAACGGCAAGTGGAACTCATGTCATCTGAGACTTGGTGTTATAGGACCTACACAAGCTAGTCGGCCATACACTATTGGTAACTCCCAACTAGTATGATGCTCCTGACTAGAGGTGTATATGGTACTAATGATCTAACGGTCTGCTTGCATTAAGAAGCACCACCTTGGCCAAGGTTTAAAACATTGCAAGCATGATTAAACGTGTTGTCAATGATCACCACCCTCCTCAGAATAGATCTAGGGTAAAGTAGGTTCAACTGAACTCTTTTTGGAACTATGACCATACAATTGTTTAACATTATTTTGTTATCAGCACTAATTCTCTTAAGAAGTTATTGTTTTAGTTTTTCTTAGACATGATTGCAAAGAGTTGTAATGATCCAACTAATTCCCTGGAATGGGAAAGTAAGGGGTGTAAAAGTCATCAGTTGTTTGTTCATCCCTTAAGTTTGGATGGTTCCACCACGCCTGACATAACTCTACTATCAAGGCAATTTGAAGTTGTTTTCTTAAATGGTGATGCTATCTGCATCAGGGTACAGTTGTGCCTTCTACCCACTACCTTCATAGGCTAGGGTATTAGTTTAATTCATAATATAGAGATGGTAATCTCAATCACATAGTTTATTGTCATTGTTGTTGACTTTTTCAGACTTAGACAATTCTGAAATAACTCAATAAGGAGGTAAGAAATTTTCTTATTTCGGGTTTTAGGAAGAGCACCCTCTCTAATCTGAGAGGTATGGTTGAAAATATTTTTCTAGTTTACTCTCCTAATTATCAGTTATAAACCATATAGATATATGCTTACCGGTATATGTTAATGTAGATATACAAGTATACACATGTATAAATACCTTCACATATACGTTAAGTATTACCAGTTATAAACCATACTAATATACACTTACTGGTATATGTTAATGTACATATACAAGTATACACAAGTACAAATACCTTCACATATACGTATAAGTATTACCAGTTGCTTCAGATTACAGACTTTATTTAATTAAAACAAAAATGACAAACTGATCATATTCAAGGGTTTTCATATAAATTTACTCAAATATTATAAAGACTGCTACTACAGTCTAAGGATTTGTAACAGTGAAAATTTATTTTACAACTAGACATAGAGATATATGTTGAACCAGAAGTTCTATTTAAGAACTCGGATAACTACAAGATACCCTATAATTTCATGATGAAACAGAGATTTTGTTGCTAAGGAAGGAGCTGATAGCAGATTTATAACATAATAAAACATATATTTCTTTTTTATTTCCAGAATACCCAAACCCTACTCAGTATTCATGAGAAATAACATTATTCAGGTTTGATAGCAGAATTAATACATATAATTTCCTTCTTTAACATATCTTTCTAATTCCTTAAAATCAAAATGAACAAATAATTCAATCATTCATATAGTGCACAACCATGTTGTATATACACAGCTATGTTGTGTATATATAGCCATGGTTGTGTTACCTTATGGATTTATATACATTTTTAAACTTTTGTCTACAAGAAAAAGAATAACCCTGCAATTTTCCATATTCCTATGCATTTGTTTCTCCTTATCCTTTCTCTATTCCAGATTCAGAAGGAAGAATGAATGAATAGAACTACACTGGCTAGATAAATAACATGACCTTGTAGCGTCCTAAAATTGCGACACTTGCAATTTCGACCGCATTTGGGTCTTCGCGATGGCGATGCAACACGGAACTTGAATGGAGACCCCGAAACTTGTTCATGACACCAAAAACTGCATTTTTATGCACCCTGGCCTGATCCCTCCTTGCACCCTGCTGTCCTGGGAGGTGGGACCATGGTGCCCAGTGCCTTGGTCCTTCAGGACTAGGGCGCCCAGTGCCCTGGTCCCCCAGGACCATGGCGCCCAGCGCCCTGGTCCCTGGCCCTATTTTGGGCCCGGTCTCTTTTGGGGCATCGAGTCTTTAAGTTTGCAAATTGGAAAATAATCTTCCTAGGTCGGCCTAAGGTCGAGAAAATCAGTCTATCAGCCCTAATTGACAAGTATATAAACTACATTTCCTCTCCCATTCTGGAAGATGAAAAAAAGGCGGAAACGATATTCAAACATTCAAGCATTCAAGCATTCAAGCATTCCTTCAAGCAATTGAGCATTCTAAGTCTCCATTCAAGGCTAGGTGTTGCATTCAAGACAAGGATTCAACTATTGAAGAGGGGATCACTTACAACACATTACATACAACATACATTACACCTTCGCATGTAAGAATACAAACATTCTTACAACAAGGTATCAGTACTTGTTTACATTACAAACATTTACATTTACAGCATTCTCATTTCTTGGTTAATTCCAAAACCGGGGTTTGACCTAAAGGCAAACCCCTCATCCCTAACCCCCCAATCGTCCTCTCTTTTCTGTGTGTAGGTTGCAGGTACGCGGCTATAATTGAAGATCTGGAACCCTTGTGCAGAGACAAACAGATCCACCTTCGTTTCGTGGATTTTTCGGAGGACCATGTGCACGTCGGGCGCCATCGTCCCGTCAACTTTCGCTCAAATTCACAGAACAGCACCGTCTCGACATTTTACTGCTAATTCCAGGTCCGCAGCTTCATCCCATATCCCTATCTCTGTTTATAAGCAAATCTTTCCTACTTTACATGAATTCCTAGTTCAATCATTCTTTCCACATTTCTTTAAAAAAGAGGGTATCCTTGATGTCTTAACCCTTGAAACTCATTTAGAATCCAATCTTGCATTGCGTGGGATTGGATCTTGTGGGTTTCAACCCCTCTTTGAATGTAAAGTCTCTCTTAAGTGAAAACCATCAACCCTAGTGACTCTCCCTTCTCTCTCCTTGGAGTTGGGGAGGGGAGAACAACTAGGGTTCAATTTTTCCACTTTACAGACCTGTATGGAGAAAAACATTTGAGAATGTCTTCTAGCACCCTTCCTTTTAGAAACCCCTCTGCTCTTGAAAACACAGCGCAGCAAATGGTAAATCGTGTAGCAAAATATGGTAAATTGTAGAGCAAAAGATGGTAAAAAATGCAGACCATAACCCTTCTTTTTCGCGGATGGAAATAGTATCCAGTGAATCGTTCTTTTCCCAAATCCATTTATGTATTACCAAGCATGTTTCTCATCCTCCCTTTCGCCCTAAAACCAGGCATCTTCTCCTAATCCGCTAGGAGGAGTCACAAGAATTCCTCCTCCCAGCTTCACGCAATTTTCCTGCTTGTTCGTGCTTCTCCATCAAGACTCATTGTTCACGCCAAAAATCCTTCCATTCCATTCAAAGCTTCTTATTCCAATATCCTTTTGTTTGGAAAGAAAAAAAAAATTGATACACATATATGGCCTGATAAAATATATATCATGACCAAATAACCAAAAGAAACTTTAATGTATTTTGCACTAGGAAGGGGGGTTAATTGTTTGTTTTATAACTTGCTATGCCAACAAACTTTAGGAGCTTAAGAGAGTTGATTTAAATTTGATTTAAAATAACAAGGTTTTTCTCCCTTTCACACTTAGTTATAATGTTGCCAAAAGAGTTTATCCAAAGTTTATTATTTTTTTAAATGAACTTTACCTTTGCTAGAGTATTGCATAACATATTCATATATTTATATATATGAATATATATGCCTTATGTATGCATGCCTATGGGAGCACGTATATGATCGTGTATACGTACTCTCATATGCATGTGATGCTCTGCAAAAAGGATGTTAGGAAACACAAACACAAGACTCAAGAATCAAACGTTAGTGTTAGTTTCAATCACAAACTAAATATGAAGGAAACTACAATCCTAAGCAAGCATATCAAGAGAGATATCAAACATAAAATGGAAAGCATACAAAAACGGAGAAAGGAAACAAAACACTCCCAAATGCTCTCAAACATGCTCATAGTTGCTCCTCCCTTGTTCATCTCCTCTCCAAGTTCCACGTGAGTATAGCCCTCAAATTTTTGCACTACTATGGAAGTCTTATGGAGATTCAAGATTTATGAAAATGATCAAAAGATCATGCAAATGCAAGCTAAATATGAGAAAGCCTAATTAAGCTATATTGATTTTAACCAAAATAACAATGTAGATTATGATTTACTCCTAAAATGCTCTCTCAAATTTAGTATAGGTTAGATGCATACAAGATTTTTGAATCTGGTTTATGAAGGAATGGGCTCTATTTATAGGAAAAATAGAGAAATGGATGGTTGAGATTTAGTAATCTCAACAAGGGTCAAGATTGAAAAATTTATGATCCATGTGAGGGCTTTTAACCCAATCCCAGGATGACAAATGTCAACATGAGATGGCTTGAGAGGAGAGGGAAGAAGCATTAAATGCTTGAGATGACATGAAGGTTAGCTTGGGAGGTAAGGTTAGGCTTGAGTTGAATGAATAAAACCATTATCCAATGAATAATGTCTTTATCCAATGGATAAACTCTTGTACAAGAGTTAGTGGGGATAACCATGGTCAAAGCAATGAATGCTTGAAGAGACCCATGAGTTAAATGGAGGTTGAGTTAGAGGAAAATCCTATAACCATGTGGGTGAGTTGAGTTGACCATTAATGGTTATGTAAGAGCCATAAATGGTTATGTAAGAACCATTAATGGTTTGGAAGACTTTAGGGGTTAGCTTGTTGGAGACATAAAGCATTTAATACTTTTCAAAGACTTTGGAGGCTTTGAGAAGTTACTTCAAGTTGCTTAGAAATGTGACAATATTTAGGAGATGGATTAGGCTAATTAGGAATGGTTTAGAAGAATCTAGAATAGGTTAGAAGAGTCTAGAAGGGGATTTAGGATGCAAATGGGTTTGGTGGGTGAGGGAAAATAGGATTTAAATTAAAATAAAATTACTTTATTTCAACAAAATAGGTGCAACTTACATTTGTAGGAGAATGCAAGTGTTGGGTAGTTTTGGGATTTAAATAAATGTTTTATTATTTATTTAAAAGAGGAAAGGGGGGTAAAATTAAATAAATGTGATTTATTTAATTGATTTTGAGTGTGGCTTAATGAATTAATTTAAATAAATTCAATAATTTATTTAATTAATAGAAGAAGAGTTTGAGGATGAATTAATTAAATATCAATTTAATTAACTGATTATTGATGGTTAAATAATCAAATAAATAGTAAATATTCATTTAATTAAGTGGACAGATTTATGTGGCTACATTTGTCCCTCTTTGAGACGATGTGGTTTATCGCGTCGTTTCAAAGATAGAAAGATAGGTGTGAAGAAATATGCCCCATAAATGTTAATTTAGTGGGTGGTATGCCCCCTTGAGAGATGGGCCAAGAAATTTTGAAAAATTGGGCGATCTCTCGAAAAAGAGAGAGAAGTGGAGGGGAGGTAGAATAGAAGAAATTAGTGATAACGGTGAAAGAATTGGAGAAAATGGAATGAATATGGAGAAGGGGCAAGCCAGTGAGTACCCTTAGGTCATGCAGGAGATACGGTGCAAATGTGGTGTTGTGTTTTTTATTGATGCTATACAATTGATCAAAATTGGTTGGACAATCTAGTGCAATCAGTTAAATTGCCCCGGTTAAGTCAAAGCGTGATAGTTCATGTCAGTTGTTCGCTTGGACAGGATAAAGTCTAAGTAAGTGAATCAAAGTGACCTGTTGTGACTTAGACAATTGATGTAATTGTCCGATGAAGTCAAGATATATGAAGCAAAATACTCGTTGAGACTTAGAAAATTGATGTAATTGTCCATGTTGATTGTGTTTGATTTATTGATCAATTCATATTATTTGCGTTGTAGGTTGTTTGTGGTGAATCATAGCAGCCCCGTTAAGACTAGGTCATTGTGAGAAATGCATGTTGTAGTCTAGGTTTACCATAATTGATTACCTGTTGAGACCCGAAGATACTTGATCAAAAAGTATTTGTTGATAGTCTAGGTGTGCATGAGTTGATGTACTTGTGTAGATAGAGTAACTAGATTTGCTTATAGGATGACCTAGGTAACATAGGTTACGCAACCCCTCCTTTTAGAGATGGATGGTGAAGAACATGGCTTGATTGGTTTGATGGAAATGATGCAGGGATTATGATGATGACCTAGATAGGGAGGGTGAGGGGGGATTCAATGTTAGATAGAAGGTATGGAGGACCTAAGACTCATTCCTATGGAAGAAGATAAAAAAAAAAAAGAGCATCCATTGTCATTACTATGTATGAATGATATGCAGCTATATGGATGTATGGATGGATGGAATGCAACGAAATGAAATATATACAGATGAGATCAAATGATGATCTCTAGATTATTCATAGTGCTTTATTTTCATCATCGAGCATGGTAGTATCGTTCCTGGCTGAGGTAGCAGGAACCAAGTTTGCACATTTCACCTATAAGCAAGCATTTAAGACAAAGAAAAGAAAGTGACCCTCCATTCTGGTTCATATGCAAATGGTCGAGGTATACACTGTAGTCAGTAAGCCATAGTGATCCATGACTAGATTTTGCATATGATCACGTAGCTTAGTGAACTTCCCACGTAGACACCATTAGTACATGCCCCAAAACTTCATTGGAACAATCCGGAGACAACAAACATAAAAGATACTTAGGAATGATCTCAGCTACTCTAATCACTTATGGATATCCCGGAGTAGCATAGGAACCTGATATAAATGAATAAATATCTAACAAACCGACTAAGTACTTGATAGCTTAAACAGAATTTCCTTGTCAAAGAAAATGTTACCATGTCTTGGTTTTGTAAGGAAGGATTCATCCTTGTTAAGACAGTTGTGTGTACCTGTTTTGATTGATTAGTTGTATTGATAGGTGATCATTATTTGGGTAGCTCAAAATTTTTGTTTTGTGTCGGTTGCAATGTGTATGTACAAAGGATTTTATGTGTTGCCATGTTTTTTATTAATTTTTTATGTTTTATCATGTTTTTGGGTTTTGTGAGTATTTTTTGAATGTTTTTGGTATTTATTTCCAGACAGTTTTGAATGAAGAACTCAATCAATCACATGTAATGTAGAATCCACTTCCATCAATAGGTTAAGAGCATTGCCCCCAGTTTAGACATCACTTATGAAAAGCAAGATGCGGGACCCGTGAAGTACTAACCCTGATTGGAGATCAATAACAAGCCATGGTTTGAATGATGGATGAATGGATGCAGTGGATGTGATCCAACAAATTTGAAAGACAATAGAGCCATAGCCTTTATGAGTGGCTCATGTTCGCTAGGTTTTCACCATCGCACTTACCCAAGGTGCCACCATGGTGGTTTTCACTGTTTGGATGCATGATTTTTCTTGACTATTTTGATTATTTTTTTGTATTTTCTTTAGGACATTTTTCTAAATGTTTTTGGTGTTTTTCTAATATATTGGAGGAGCCTGATGATCTACACAGCTTATGTATGAAATTGTTTGAGGTCCATGTTGTTGATCGGATCTACTAGTGGTTCCCCTTTGGAAGTTGCCAACTAATATGCCCCAGACCCGAATACAACAGTGATGACATACGGACCCAGCCAATTTGATTCAAAATTCCCCTGATGTTCTTTGTTTGGTTGGTTACGAGGATTCTCTCTGAGAACAAGATCACCTACCTCAAATGTATGAGGTTTAACCCGATGATTATAGCTTCTACTCATGCGTTGTTGATAGGCTTTGAGGTGGTTGTATGCAGCTTGTCGCCTTTCATCAAGTAGTTCCAAGTCTTGAATACGTGAGACTCGGTATGCTTCATCATCTATCAGATTGTGCAAGGAAACCCGTAGAGATGGTATCTCAACCTCAATAGGAAGGATGGCTTCTTCTCCATAGACCAGTGAGTAGGGGGTTGCGCCTGTAGGGATTTGAATGCTAGTTCGATACACCCATAGTGCTAGATTTAATTGAACTTGCCAATCACAGCCAGCATCATTGACTGTCTTCTTGAGGATTCTCAATATGTTCTTGTTTGATGCTTCGGCCAAACCATTGCCTTGTGCGTAACATGGGGTGGAAAAGCGGTGTTGGATGTGAAACTTCTCACAGAGATCATGGACATCCTGATTTTTGAAAGGAAGTTCATTATTTGTGATGATGGACATGGGTACACCATACCGGCAGATGATGTAATTAAGGATGAATGAGGCAATCTGCTTGTCGGTGACTTGGGTGAGGGGAACGGCTTCGATCCACTTTGTGAAGTATTCGATGGTGGTAATGATAAATTTGTGGCTGTTGGATGAAGATGGATGAATTTTACCCACAAGGTCAAGTCCAAATTGACAAAAGGGCCACGGTATTGTGATTGGTTGCAATTCCTGTGCTGATGCATGTATCAGGTCTCCGTGAACTTGGCACTTCTTGCATTTTCTGACAAAATAGTAGGAGTCTTTTTCCATGGATAGCCAATAGTATCCAGCGCGCATGATTTTCTTTGCTAAGGAAGGACCAATTGAGTGAGCCCCACAAATGCCTTCGTGTACCTCTTCCAAGGCCTTTGTTGTCTCATCTTGTTCCAGACATCGAATGAGAGTACCATCAAGAGTTTGTCGATCTAGGGTTTTGGCAATGATGGTGTATCGAGCGGTTTAGCGGATGAAGGTTTTGCGTTGGTTATTGGATTGGTTAGGAGGAAGTGTGTGGTCATGGAGGTAAGTGAAGAATTCACTGTACCATGGGGATTCAAAACCGACAAGGTGACATATTATTTCAGTTTTGGGGATATCATACACAGGGATCCAAAGTTGTACTACCAAGAACTCGTAGCGTGTTGAATTTTGTGGAAGCTCCAAGAGTGATACAACTGTAGCCATTGCGTCGGCAACTCGATTCTAATCTCTGGGTACTTTCTCAAATGTGATAGTTGTAAATGATACTTTGTAACTATCCACCATCCTTTTATATGACATGAGCTTATCATCCTTAGTTTGATACTCATCGATGACTTGTCGGATGACTAACTGTGAATCTCCATATACCTATAGCTCTTTTAGATGCCATTATATAGCCAATCTGAGTCTTGTGATCAAGGCCTCATATTCTATTCTATTATTGGTGCATGGGAAAGTGATCCTGTATGATTTCGGGATGTTGTAACCTTGAGGTGTAATGAAAAGAATACCTGCCCCCAAGCCATGTCTAGTATATGAGCCATCAAAATATAACTTCCAAGGTTGTGTAGTTGTGATCATGAAGATCTCTTCATCTCGAAAATTGGAAATAAGAGGATGGTCACCTGCGAGGGGTGCATCAACCAACTGATCTGCAATAACTTGCCCCTTGATAGCCTTGCGGTCCACATACTCTATATCAAATTCACTTAAGATCATAACCCATTTGGCCAAGCGGCCTGTTAATGCTCCCTTGTTGAGTAGGTACTTGAGTGGATCGATTTTAGCAATGAGTTGTACCTTGTGTGTCAACATGTAGTGCCTCAATTTGGTGGCTTCTAAGATAACTGCTAGGCAAGCTCACTCAATAGGTTTGTAATTGAGTTCACAGCCTACCAATGTGTGAGAGATATAGTATACAGCACGTTCTTTTCCTTCTGCATTGTGTTGTGCCAGCAGTACTCCTAATGTCGTATTTGTAGCTAAAATATATAGCAATATAGGTCTGCTTGGATCTGGTGGGATCAACAACGGTGTATTCATCAGGTAATCTTTAAGCATTTGGAATGCTTGATGGCACTTTGTATCCCATTGAAAGCGGATATTCTTGTGTAACAGATGCGTGAAGGGATGACACTTATCAGCCAATTGTGCAATGAATCTCTGAATTGATTGTAGTGGCCCTTGTAGTGTCCTTAACTGACTAATGTTCTTGGGAGGTGGCATCTCCATGATTGCTTTGACTTTTGCCAGATCTACTTCAATGCCTTCGCTTGAGACAATGTATCCTAGGAGCTTCCCTGAGGTTACTCCAAAGACACATTCTTTGGATTAATACGGACATGATATTGTTTTAATCTGTCAAAGATTTTACCCAGTATTTCCAGATGACCCTCTCTTGTTAATGATTTAGTTAGTAAATCATCGACATAATCTTTCATTATAGTGTGCATCAGGTCATGAAAGATGGTAGTCATAGCTCTCTGATAGGTTGCCCCTGTATTTTTCAGACCAAATGGCACCACATTCCAACAGTATGTTCCTCATGGGCATGTGAAAGTAGTTTTGTGCTGATCTTCTGGAGCAATCTTGATCTAGTTGTACCCTGAAAAGTCATCCATAAGAGAAAGCATTGCATGACCCGTTGTGAGATTGACAATCATGTCAATGTTTGGTAAGGGGAATTCATCCTTAGGGCATTCCTTGTTCAAATATCTAAAGTCTGTATAGATACGGATGCCCCCATTAGGTTTGCCGACAGGTACAATGTTGGAGATCCAATCGGCATAATTGATTGGTCGGATGAAACCCACATCTAAGAGCTTTTTGAGTTCTCCCTTGACAAGCACATCAATATGTGGGTGCATCTTTCTGAGCTTTTCTTTTATCGGTTTATCTCCTACCACGGTGAGGTGATGCATGACCAAATCAGGATCTAAGCCAGGCATGTTTGCATAAGACCATGCGAGGTTGATTTGACGCTTCTGGAAGGATTCCACAAATTTTAGTTGTTCCTCTAGAGTTAGTAGAGATGCCAAATGTATTTGGTGAGGAGTCTCAGGGGTTCCCACATTGAATTCTTTTGTTTATTTGATTAGGATCGTCGATCTCTCCTGATTTGTAGTAGAGGGGAGGATGTCAAACATTTCATCCTCAGGCACCTCGGAGAGGTTTTCACCTTTGGATACGCTCTTTATTTTTACTTTTTGGGGATCAACAAGTGCCACTGTGTGGTTTTCACTAGAAGATCCATGTTTTATTGTGATGTTTTTGCAACTGAAAGGTTTGGCATCTGCCCCAAAGTACGTTGCGCTATTAAGTTCGATGGAAAATCCAGCTTTATGATCCCCACTTGGTATGTGATCCTGTATTTCTAAAAAGTCGATGAGCGCCTCATCATTTTGGAAGTGATCAAGACATGTGGGATTTGGTTGGTTCCACTCGATGAGTTCAGGTTGGATGATAGGCATGAACTCATCGACTAAGTTGAGTTCAGAGGAGGAGTCAGTGAGGGTTAATATTGATGAGTGAAGTTCGTCAATGGTACTCTCCTTGTCAGGTTCTGGTGGCGGATTTGATGTAGGGCCTGTGGAAGGTGCTTCTTGCTCACGAACCCAAAAGGTTTTAATCCATGCCTCCCCGTAAACTGGGATATCCTTACGAGGTGGGGGAGGCGATGTGTCTTCCTCGTCTGAAGTATTTAGATTCACTTAATCAAATTCCCACTTATGTGAGTCAGTCTCTAAATCACTCTCTAACATCCGATTACTGTACCATGTTGGGATGTCTTGTGTATTGAAGAGTGTATTGGTCACGGGTTTATGCACTTTTATAGGTGGGATTGCTGGTGCTACTGGCAGGATTATAGGAGTTGTTGATGCTGCTAGTGCCACTACTACTATTCTTACTTTGGTAGGTGCGATTGGTACAAGTGCTAGGAGTATCGGTGTTGGTGATGTTGTTGTTGTTACTGATGGTATTATTAGTATTGTAGATGCTACTGAGGGGATTATTGGTGTTGTTGGTATAATTGGTGTAGCAGATGCTACTAATGGGATTGTTATTATTGTGGGCACTGCTATTGAGATTATTGGTTTTGTTGGTACAGTTGGTACTACTATTGTTACAGGTGGAATTATCAGTGTTGTTGATGTTGCTGGTGTGATTGATGTCGCTAATGGGATTGTCAGTGTTGTTGGTATGGCTAGTATGATTGATGTTGCTGATTTGATGATCAATTTTATTGGTGCAAATGGTGTTGTTGGTGTCGTAGATATAATCAAGGATGGCCTCTTTGGATTAACTAATTGATACATGGGTTTGTTGGGTTTTCCTTAGAATCTGAGTTTAGGAAGAGATTCCTTTTGAAAACCTAATCCAGTTTTATCTTTGGGTTTCAACTCAGGTTGCAAACGCTCGTGTCGTCCTTGTTTGCAAAGTCCTAAAGAACTCTGGCCATCATAGCCCATTCTTTACATGATAGTGAGGCCTTTGCCATATTTATCAATAGGAAGTGTAGCCTTTGGGATTTCTGTGTTGATAGGGTCTTTGTAGATCCATTCTGCCAAGTCCTCATCTCTGGTTTCCTCTTCCTGACTTTTACCAGGGATGAACTATGCCAAAGTGCATGCTAGCTTGGTCAATGGTGGTTGAAGCAACTTTTGAGGCTTGCCATAAGTTCTAGGGGAAGTGGGTAATTGCCTAACACAAAAGAGTGGTTGAACTAGAAAGAGAGGTTGGACTAACATAGGTCGGCCATTTTCATTTTCAACTTCTCTTGCTTTGGTATAGGGGTGATTGAACTAGAAAGAGAGGTTGGACTAACATAGGATGTGGAAGGGATAGATTCTCGGTTGATAGGTACAGTGATCTATGGCTAATGGTTAATATTGTTACAATATGCAAATGGATTTGCATCGCCAAGGATTGTGATTTCTACACCATTATGGGGAAACTTGATACACTGGTGATAGGTGGATGGAACGGCTTGCATGGTGTGTATCCAAGGTCTTCCTAACAAGAGATTATATGGCAAAGGAAGGTCCAGAACTTGGCAAATGATATGCTTTACCACTGGGCCCACCCTAATAGGTAATACAACTGCTCCTTTGGAAGAACGCTCTGCATCATCATAGGCCTTAATGGTTATCTTTTTGTTCGGATCCACTGATTATACTACATATCCCAATGTTGTGACCAACTGCAAGGTGCATATATTCAGGCCAACTCCATTGTCAATCAAGACTTGCTTGATTCTGTCTTGGTTTAAAAATCCTTCAATGTGAAGGGATGCGTTATTTGGTTGTTGGAATGAAGCGTTGTCACTTTCAGAAAAAGTGAGGCATGGTGATGACCTGAGACTGCCAACCATGGCTTGAAATTTATCTATGTTAAGGTTGGCAGGGACTAATGCTTCTTGGAGAGCTTGATCCAAGATTGTTTTGTGTGAAGGGGATAAGTGCAAAAGCTCTAATATGGATATGAGTGCGGACGTTTTGTCCAATTGTTCCACAAGATTATATTGCTTGGGCAAGGGTGTCATTCCTTATGGTGTTGCTCAAATGGTAATTTTGCTACGACGCATAACAACATTGCATGCAGGATTTGGATCTTTGATGGTGAGAGTTGCAACTTGTTCATTAGCGTCATAGAGGTGATTCACAGTATAATTATAGGTAGCTTGTGTATAATTAGTTGTAGTATCTGTGTTTCGCCCGGAGGTGGAAGGGCCCCATTGATCATGTGATGGAAGTGGATTCTTGAACATTAGATGATCGTCATTGGATTTTTTAGGGTCATGTCCTTCTATTTCAATTTCTCCTCTATTACTGAGATCTTGAACAAGATCTTTCAGTCGATGGCAATTGCTCATTTTATGTCCCTTTCCCTGGTGGAATTCACAATGTTCATTATCTCTCCACCATGGAGGTTTGACCTGAGGTTCATAGTTAGATGTTTTCAGTAAGGTCACAAGATTAGAAGAGACCATCTGATGCAATATTGTTTCGATGGGTTCCCTAAGGGTGTGTATGTGCATTTTGGTTTATAGTTTTGTTGACGTTGTATTGGTTCCTCTTGTGGCGCATTGCGACCTTAATTTTGTGGATGAGTGATGGTGTTGTTTTTAGGAGGGGGATTTTGTCCTACAAACCTGACCACAAGTTGTGCAATTTTTACTGTTCATGCATCCACGACCCCGTCATTGACAACATTCTTGTTCTTGTTCCAAAAATTAGGTTTATCACTATTATAACATGGGTGAGGGCCATCTTTGAGTTCATTGTAGATTTTGATGTCCCTTTTTGATAAGGGCTCGTTCACATTTTAATCCTTGAGTGATCATCTCTTCAAAGGATTTTGTACCCTTCATGTCTAAATGGAATTCCATCTCGTCATTTAAGTTGGAAATGAATATTTCCACTAGTTCTTGTTTAGGCAAATGAAGAGAATGTTTGCTAGACAGTTGCCTCCACCCTTGTAGGAAAGCTAAGAACAACTCCCCTAGTTTTCGTTTGGTGTTGCATAGATCTGCCATGGTAACATCTCGTTCTATGTTATGTGAAAAATGAGTGATGAACTTTTGGACTAGTTCATCGAATGTTCTAATACCACCTGGTAAGCAAGAAAACCATTGTGTGTTGTGCTTCCCAAACTCTGAGGAAAGAGTCGCATTATATAGGTGTCCTCATAAGCCACCTCTAAACAGGCTGAGTGAAATTCTCGGACATGATCTCTAGGGTCTCCTTTGTTAGGACCCAGAGGCAACTGAGAGGGGGGTGGGGAGGGGGGGGGGGGTTGAATCAGTTGTCTATCAATTTCAACCCAAGTATAACTTAACCAAACTTAATGCATAATACCTGTAAACCAAACTTAATGTCAGTTGATAGTTTAATAGTTAATAACAATACCGATAAAGTTTAATGCATGAAACAAAAAGACAAATGACATCCACAACACATAACACAGATATTTGTACGTGGAAACCCTGTAAGGGGAAAAACCATAGTGGGAAACCTTACCCACAATCAGATGATACTACTGCAGATAGTATGTGTGTACAAATGGGGTCTGCACATGCAAAAAGGCCAACTTCCTAGAGCTCACTGCTCAATCACAAAATGGGAGTCTCATTGACTATAATTGGATGATTAAATTCAATGATAATGTACTGCTCAAAATAGCATCTTCATATGCTAGATTCAGTATCGGTTAAGCTCTGATTGTCTTCTTCATACCTTCCTTGAATCTTCAAATGATGTTTGCATGTATAGCTCTTCTTATATTCACATATACCTTATTACATTCCTTTTCACACCTTCTTCATAATCTCACAAAAGAGATCTTACATATATACCAAAACCTAAGACCAAATGTGTAGGTCGGTTCACTAAGAATATTACAATTAAATCAATTAAAAATGAATCAATATACGATGTATCATGTCAGATTAATTCATTTACAATAATAACCAATCAATAAGACATCTCCATAACGTGTCATGTTGATCTGGAATAGATAACGCTTGCCAGTCCATAACCTAGACTTATTTGCCGGTAACAGCAAATATGCAAACTCGATTAGACCAATAACCAAAACCAACTACCCAAACAATGTCTTCGACATAACCAAGTAATCACCAGATGATAACAGATCATCCTCACTGTTGGTGAATAATATAACATGTCGATGAACCAGATACCGATGACTGTGCATAAGTTGTTGAACATGTCGGTGAACATAACCGAAGATCTTCAGTGTTGATAAGTGTTCACAAGTGTTGACAAATGTTGACATCAATGACAAAACCAATGTAACACATCCATAATACCAACAATCTCCCCCTTTGGCATTGATGGCAACACAAGATGGAAAAACCATCTAAGTGCCAAAGCAGAAATGCCAAAAACCAACAATCTCCCAAAGAGATTAATTACCAGAAATTAAAATACATAATATTTCTCCCCTAGGAATAATCTCTCCCCAAAAGATCATGTGTTTTTCCATAGATATCTCTCTCCCTTTGACATCAAATGCCAAAGAAATACAAAACCAAATACAATCAATTCATAGAACTTATTACAAATACCAATTGTTATAACCAAATTTATCCAATCTACTCCCTCTGAGAAGTAGCTCTCCTTCATCAAAGCTGGAAAAAGATTTCTTTGTTAATTATGTCGGTCTGATGCCATGCTCCAACTGTCTAAGTTTCTACCGGTAAGGGTATAACTCCATGCTTCTCTCTGAGGTATTCAAAAGTCTCCTCAGGCAAAGGCTTAGTAAAGATATCTGCAATCTACTCTTTAGTATTCACATAAACCAATTTCACTTCTTTTGCTTCAACATTCTCTTTTAAAAAATTGAATTTGATAGAAACATGTTTAGTTTTAGAGTGAAATATCGGATTCTTCGATATATCAATTGCTGCCATATTATCACAGTAAATGATTATAGGTTCTTTGCATTTTACCTTTATGTCCTTCAACATTTGCTTAATCCATAATACCTGTGTACACTTAATTGGTGTTGCAACATATTCTGATTTTGTTGTTGATAGTGATGTACAACTTTGTTTCTTGCTCAACCATAAAATTAGTCTGCTACCAAGAAAAAATGCTCCATCGGTGGTGCTTTTTTTGTCATCTACATCTCCTGCCCAATTTGCATCTGTGTATGCACATAAATCAAAATTTTCATCTTTAGGATACCATAAACCAAGATTTGTTGTGCCTTGTAGGTACCGGAAAATCTTTTTTACTGTTGATTCATGATTTTCCTTAGGATTACTCTGAAATCTTGAAACAATACATACTGCATTCATAATATCAGGTCTTGTTTGTGTCAAAAACAGTAAACCTCCAGTCATAGATTTATATCTTGTCGGATTAGCAGGTGTTGATTCATCCTTCAATGATAGTTTATCAGTTGTAGTCATAGGATTACTTACCGGTTTAGAGTTTTCCATACCAAATTTCTTTTGTAGTTCTTTCAAGTACTTTGATTGATTTATGAATATACTTTTATCAGCTTGTGAAATCTGCAATCCTAAAAAGGATTTTATCTCTCCAATCATAGACATTTCAAATTCTTCCTGCATCTTATTAGAAAAGTCTTTACACAATCCTTCTTCTCCTCCAAAAATGATATCATCAACAAAAACTTCAATAACCAAGATGTCATCATTAGTCACTTTATAATATAAGTTGTTGTCAGCATTACCTTTAGTGTAACCAAGCTTCAAAAGATATTTGTCCAATCTAACATACCAAGCTCTGGGAGCTTGCTTCAATCCATATAAAGCTTTCCTTAACCTTCTAACCATAAAATTCATCAAGTTGTTCAATGTAAACTTCCTCTTCAAGATCACCATTCAGAAATGCACATTTAACATCCATTTGATATACTTTATAGTTCTTGTGTGCTACAAAAGCTAAGAATAATCTGACTGCCTCAATCCTAGCTATCGGTGCAAAGGTTTCATTGTAATCAATTCCTTCTTTCTGTGAATATCCCTTACACACTAATCTTATTTTGTTTCTGATTACCTTACCATCTTCATTAATTTTATTTATGAATACCCATTTAGTTCCAATTAAATTTTTGTTTTTAGGGCGGGGAACCAATGTCCATGTGTTATTCTTTTCAATTTGTTCCAATTCATCTTCCATAGCCTTAATCCAATGTTTATCTTCACATGCCTCATTAATAGTTGTTGGTTCAATTTGAGAAATTAAACATACCTCTTCATTTGTCATTCTTCCTCTTGTCATAACTCCTTGATACTTACTCGCAATTATCTAACTTTTAGAGTGATTCAATCTTGCATACCTGGGTGTATTCACTTGTTGTTGTTCTTCAGTCACTGTGGAATTCTCAGATGATGCCAGTGTGACTGGATCAACATTTTGTACCGATATACTCATTGTAGGTTCATTTGTGATTATCTCAACTGCCGGTTCAAAGTCCATGGACCTTGAATTACCTCTAAATTGTTCATCAATCTTCACATTTGCACTCTCAATGATTTTCTGCAATCTCTTGTTAAAACATATATATGCCTTGCTCTTAGATGAATAACCAAGAAATATTCCTTCATCACTTCTAGGATCAAATTTGCCAATATAATCATCTCTCCTAATATAGCATTTGCTTCCAAATATTCTGAAATATTTAAGAGTAGGAGTATTACCAAACCATAGTTCATGAGGGGTCTTACCGATTTCACCTTTGATGTGAACTCTGTTTAATGTGTAAACAGCTGTATTGACTGCTTCTCTCCAATACACATGAGGTAGGTTTGCTTATGATATCATGCTTCTAGCTGCATCCAGAATAGTTATGTTCTTCCTTTCCACAACACTTGTCAACACTTGTGAACACTTATCAGTACTTAAGATCTTTGGTTATGTTCACCGACATGTTCAGTGACTTATGCATAGTCATCGGTATCTGGTTCACCGGTAGGTTATATTGTTCACCGGCACTAAGGATGATCTGTTATCATCTGGAGATTACTTGGTTATGTCAAAGACATTGTTTGGGCACTTGGTTTTGGTTATTGGTCTAATCGAGTTTGCATATTTGTTGTTACCGGCAAATAGGTATAGGTTATGGACCGGCAAGTGTTATCTATTACAGATCAGCACGGCACCTTATGGAGATGTCTTATTAATTATTTACTATTATAAATGCATTAAGTCGGCATGATGCATCGCATATTGATACCAATTGTTAGGACCCAGAGGCAACTGAGAGGGGGGGTGAATCAATTGTCTATTAATTTCAACCCATATATAACTTAACCAAACTTAATGTCGGTTGACAGTTTAACAGTTAATAATAGTACCGATGAAGTTTAATGTACGAAACAGAAAGACATATAACATCCACAACACATAACACAGATATTTGTACGTGGAAACCCTGTAAGGGAAAAAACCACAGTGGGAAACCTTACCCACAATCAGATGATACTACTGCAGATAGTATGTGTGTACAATGGAATCTCCACATGCAGAAAGGCCAACTGCCTAGAGCTCACTGCTCAATCACAAAATGGGAGTCTCACTGACTACAATTGGATGATTAAATCCAATGATAATGTACTGCTCAAAATAGCATCTTCATATGTTGGATTCAGTATCAGTTAAGCTCTAATTGTCTTCTTCATACCTTCCTTGAATCTTCAAATGATGTCTGTGTGTATAGCTCTGCTTATATTTGCAAATACCTTATTACATTCCTTTTCACACCTTCTTCATAATCTCACAAATGAGATCTTACATATATACCAAAACCTAAGACCAAATGTGTAGGTCGGCTCACTAAGAATATTACAATTAAATCAATTACAAATGAATCAATATGCGATGCATCATGTCGGCTTAATGCATTTACAATAATAACCAATCAATAAGACATCTCCATAACCTGTCGTGCTGATCTGGAATAGATAAGACTTGTCGGCCCATAGCCTAGACCTATTTGTCGGTAACAACAAATATGCAAACTCGATTAGACCAATAACCAAAACCAAGTGCCCAAACAATGTCTTTGACATAACCAAGTAATCTCCAGATGATAACAGATCATCCTCAGTGTCGGTTAATAATATAACCTGCCGGTGAACCAGATACCGGTGATTGTGCACGTCACTGAACATGTCGGTGAACATAACCAAAGATCTTCAGTGTTGATATGTGTCCACAAGTGTTGACAAGTGCTGACATCAATGACAAAACCAATGCAACACATCCATAATACCAACATCCTTTGCCCCTATACTTTTTAAACTTGGGTGTTTCAAACCCTCGCGGAAAAGGTGGCATATGCATGTTCCTATCAAAAGGATAGGGACAAATATCGTTAAGTGAAAACCGAGTACTCTTCACACAACTATTGAGTTGTTGAGCGAGATTTTCTACATGTTGTCTCAACATGTCTATTTCTGTAGGAGGAGGAGGCGGGGGATTCCCTTGATGATTAAGGTCATAGAGAAAATAATTCCTACCTCTTCCACCATTGTTACGGCTATGTTGTTCAGATGGCTGCCGTATCTGTGTGGTATCAAAATCATAGGGTAGTTTAGCACCCTCTTGAGCAAGTCTCAGAAAATGAGCATCTGCGTTGTTTCTAAGGATTTCGTCAAAAAGTCTAGTGAACCTAGGATTGTGTTGTGCTCTTTCTGTAGCTTCGGGAATTGGAGTGCTATGATCTTCATCATTTGTGCCTCCTCCAATGGCCTCATGGAAATTGTTGAGGTTATATTCCTCCTCTTCAATCTCTAGTTGTCTAGTTTTCGATCTGGTGTGAGCCATTTTGTTTGAAAGTTTTGAGGTTTTGGTGATATATGAGGGATGGTGATGAAATGTTTTAATGAGAGATAAGTATTTTGTGAAATGTTTAGATGATGGATCTCTAACACTAAAGGTTGGATGTTACCAAAGTTCTTTGTGAATTGCTCTTGTGTTTTCAACAATTTTGATGTGATAAGGTATAGCAAGGTTTGAGATGTGTTACAAACCAAGCTACCTAGAAATGAGAGGATGCACTCATAAAGAAGTTTTAACCCACGTAGAGATGCCTCTTAGGATGATTGATCCTAGATGTAGAGACACCCTAAAAGTGATTTGTTGGTTTGATTTAAGCAATATTTAAAAGAACTTAGGACAAGACCTTTTGGTGTTTTGAGAGTTGAATGGTTTTGTGATGTTGTGAAGATGAAAGTGGATAGAATATGGACCTCAATAAAAACTTTATGTCACAAAGAGGGTTTCTACTTCTTCCTCTCTCTCAGGGGTTGGTGGTTCCCCTCGAGCTACGTTGTAGGTGATACAGACTCGTGGAAAGAAAGCAGGGTTGATCTTGCCCCCTTTGTTTTTGTGATAATTCAAGGCTCTATACTGAGTAAACGCTCTATTTTTCAAAGGTTTTTTGTCGAATTCATTGGATTTTTATTGAAGATATAAATGCATATGACGCAAGAAGGCTCTGTGTGAGAGAAAAAATTGTCTATTGATATAGAAAAACTTCCTTCTTTTGATAAGAGCTTTTGAACTCAATGGTCTCTTTTTCAATGTAGTCTTTTGATGAAGACTCCTTTTTCTCAAAATGTGAGTGATGGTCATACAAATTGATATTTTGTTTCACTTTTTGATGTTTGTTTTTGTTGGTCAAGGTTGATGTAAAATTGTATTGGATGAATACTTGGTTTTAAATTTGTTTTGAATTTCTTTGACAAGAAAATAGAGCAAGCACACAAGCACAATAATCTTGCCTCAAAAGGCACAATAGGTGTGGGTCTAGATCAACCCAATCATGAACTTTATTGACCCTTTTTCAAATGTTTTTGTATGTTTTTTCCAAAAGCCTAACGTCGGCTCAAATTGTTACTAGTCTGACACAAGACAAAGACAATTCAAACATACTTTATCCCTAAGGTCAATGGCCAGTTGCGATATTTTCAGCCCACATCTTGATATTTCTTCAACTTTGGTACTACATACCTTATGAATCTCGTCGTGGCAGATAAGGATGTGATATACTAAGTCTTGCACAAGCATAATAGATAGATAATCCCTATGATGGGGGAGTCACCACTTTTATCAAGCTACAAGTAGCCTTTCAAAAAGCCATGTTTCTACTCAAGGAAATATGTATGGTGAGTATCTTGGGAGCAAAACCATCTATGCTCTTGCACTGAACTTTTCACAAATATCCTCAATCAATAGAACGGGTGGGCTTCTATAATAAAAGGTGTCTAGTAATGTTCAATGTTTTTGGACATAAGTCCATTCTGCAGTGACTCACTTAAGAGCCTTGTAACTTGTGGTGGGGCCCATATGTCCTTTCGGCAAGTTACACTGTAGGAACAGCTATACCCAAGGCTACAGCTTTCGCTCCCGCCTGATTTCTATAGCGGCTCGAAGGATTTACTGCGCGAGGTCGTTCCCAAGAGTGATGTGTCTCTTGGCAGGTCTCTCTTAAAAATATAAAATTCCGAGCATTACTAACACTTTTCTCTTGCACCTAGGACCACGAGAGCCAAGGGAGAAGATAGTGTGTGTTAAAAGTAGGACCACTCTACAGATTTTTTTGCACAAGTGTACCAAACACTGAAAACACTTGTTCTTTTTAACTGGTTTATTGCAATGTAATTTAAATACTATTTGGAGATGTTGCTCCAACAAACATGGTGTTCTTTTTAACTTCAAGGCAATATGTTGTCTAACTAGGAAAGTGAAAATCTTGGTCAACCAAATTGAAGCACGTTTTTTCCTGAAGTAAAATCAAGTTTGTAACAAAAAGGGACAAGTTGTTTGTTCTTTTTAACTTGCAAAAAAATGAAGTGTTGATTGTGAATTTTAGCCTTTGCAAGAAAATGAAAGTTGTTTTGTTTATTTTAAGCCCAAAATGAAAAATTTGTCCTAACTTGCAAGAAAACAAATTTTGTTTGATTGTTTTAAGCACCAAATGAAAATTTGTCCTAACTTGCAAGAAAACAAATTTTGTTTGTTTGTTTTAAGCACCAAATGAAAATTTTGTGTTGATTTTATAACCCCAAAATGAAAAGTGAAGTTTATTTTAGTTCAAAAAGGGAAAGTCAATTCTTTCTATCCAACTTTAAAACAAAGTTAGAAAGCAAAAGAAATCAAAAGTCCCTAAGTTTTAAACTCCTTGAATCCTGCAACACAAAGGGTTAGCAAAAACCTACACAAAAAAAACAGTTAGTGAAAAAAGAAAGTTTTTGTGGGCTTCCACAAGCCTAAAAATTTCGATATTTCGATTACAAGTGGTTTTTTTCAAGTCTCTATTACAATAGCATTACTCTGTGTAAACACAGAAGTGCCAATTTAATGCAGATGCGATAAAAGATTGACAAACGCGCTAATATAACCCCAAAAACGCTGCTATATAAATAAAAGCGCTACTTAAAACTGTCTGGTAAATTGAATTTTTTGTCAAACAGAGAGCGCAAAAGCGCTAAAAGAGTGACAAAGGTGCTATTTAAATAATAATAGCGCTAGATCACAGACAAAGCCGTTGCTTCTCTGACAGAAGCGCCAAAACTCTAACAAAAGTGCTACTTCCTTCATTGTCAAAATCGCTAAAACGTGTTCATGAGCGCTAAAGCGCAACCTGTGTGACAATTTCAACAAAATTTCAAAAAAATTCAAAGTTTGGAATCAGAAGGTTGCGTGTTCAATTCACGTCGGGTTCACCAAATGATGCTCTGCAAAAAGGATGTTAGGAAACACAAACACGAGACTCAAGAATCAAACATTAGTGTTAGTTTCAATCACAAATGAAATATGAAGGAAACTACAATCCTAAGCAAACATATCAAGAGAGATATCAAACATAAAATGGAAAGCATACAAAAATGGAGAAAGGAAACAAAACACTCCCAAATGCTCTCAAACATGCTCATAGTTGCTCCTCCCTTGTTCCTGTCCTCTCCAAGTTCCACATGAGTGTAGCCCTCGGCTTTTTGCACTACTATGGAAGTCTTATGGAGATTCAAGATTTATGAAAATGATCAAAAGATTATGCAAATGCAAGCTAAATATGAGAAAGCCTAATTAAGCTATATTGATTTTAACCAAAATAACAATGTAGAATATGATTTACTCCTAAAATGCTCTCTCAAATTTAGTATAGGTTAGATGCATACAAGATTTCTGGACTTGGTTTATGAAGGAATGGGCTCTATTTATAAGAAATATAGAGAAATGGATGGTTGAGATTGAGTAATCTCAACAAGGGTCAAGATTGAAAAATTTATGATCCATGTGAGAGCTTTCAACCCAATCCTAGGATGACAAATGTCAACATGAGATGGCTTGAGAGGAGAGGGAAGAAGCATTAAATGCTTGAGATGACATGAAGGTTAGCTTGAGAGGTAAGGTTAGGCTTGAGTTGAATGAATAAAACCATTATCCAATGAATAATGCCTTTATCCAATGGATAAACTCTTGTGCAAGAATTAGTGGGGATAACCATGGTCAAAGCAATGAATGCTTGAAGAGACCCATGAGTTAAATGGAGGTTGAGTTAGAGGAAAAGCCTCTAACCATGTGGGTGAGTTGAGTTGACCATTAATGGTTTGGAAGACTTTAGGGGTTAGCTTGTTGGAGACATAAAGCATTTAATGTTTTTCAAAGACTTTGGAGGCTTTGAGAAGTGACTTCAAGTTGCTTAGGAATGTGACAATATTTAGGAGATGGATTAGGCTAATTAGGAATGGTTTAAAATAATCTAGAATAGGTTAGAAAAATCTAGAAGGGGATTTAGGATGCAAGTGGGTTTGGTGGGTGAGGAAAAAGAGGATTTTAATTAACATAAAATTGCTTTATTTCAACAAAATAGGTGCAACTTGCATTTGTAGGAGAATACAAATGGGGGGGTAGTTTAGGGATTTAAATAAATGTTTTATTATTTATTTAAAAGAGGAAAGGGGGCAAAATTAAATAAATGTGCTTTATTCATTTAATTGATTTTGAGTGTGGCTCAATGAATTAATTTAAATAAATTGAATAATTTATTTAATTAATAGGAGAAGAGTTTGAGAATTAATTAATTAAATATCAATTTAATTAACTGATTACTAATGGTTAAATAATCAAATAAATAGTAAATATTCATTTAATTAAGTGGATAGATTTATGTGATTATAGCATATAATTGCATAAGGTATACATATATATATATATATATATATGCAAATTAAAACATGAGCCCATTGTGAATTTAATTTATTAGAAATTCAATAATAATAATAATGAATTACCTCGAAAACGCAATCAATAACCTAGGGTTGTGAACCCTAAAATCTCTGCTTGGACCAACTAGGGTTACCTAACGCGACGACTGACGAAGTTTGACAAGGTCAATCATGAGACTATCTAACTCAGGGTTAGGGTTTCAGAAGGCATTAGTTATTTCTTCCCTTTACCTCCTAACCTGATGATACTTTCCCTCCCTTCACAGAGAACGACGATCTCCTGCACACACTTGGCCAATTCAACGAGTTAGATCAAAATCTTGTCCTATTCTGACATTTCATAAATTGATAAAAGTAAAACATCGTGTCATAAGGTTAACTATCAAGTCATCAATTTACCAATTATGATTCATCAAATCATCATTCTAAGCATAGTTAACATCATTCAAAATGCATGAAAAACTAGGGCACATTCAATCAATTTAAACATGAAAAACTAGGGCACATTTGCCATCTTGCAAGTATAGCATAGATACACTAGGGCACACATATCATGGCGTAATCACAACATAATAACAACTAGGGCACAAGTGGAATGTAACAAAAGTCATCAAGATTATACATGGAAGTAGTCCTAGAAATGTTTCAAAATTGAGGAAGATGGATAAGGAGGAAAATGGAAGTGCGGAAGCAAAATATTTTGCATAACACATGAGGGATCTACATGAGCAAGTAAGAAAGCATCTTGGTAGAATGAATAATTAGAATAAGAAGGAAAATTTAAAATGTTAATTTATTAATTTGTAGAATTTGCCAGTTTAAAACCAAAGGTAGTTTTAGAAGTGACCTTGTCACATGTCCAATATTGGAGGAAGACTAATATGATCAATGTCTACTTGTATAATCACGATGAATTTTTAACTTGTATTTATTTCCCTTTGACAATGTATTCTTCATACTTTCTATTCCTTGTGATCCTTCTTTTGTGACTATCTAATATCTCTTTAATTTATTTCCTCTCTAAAATAGGTGTTGGATATGTCAATCCCCTTTTACTTGTCCATCTTTTGTGTTTCCTTTGTGATACTCTAATAAATCAAAAATATTAAAAATGGGTAAAACATTGATCCCACATGGCAACTCAACTTCGTAGGCATTCCTTGATTCATGCTTATTCAAAATCTTTCAAGGTCCAAATTTCTTCATGTTCAACTTATTATATGTTCCTATAGGTAACCTCTCCTTTATAATGTGTTTTAAACTGACAGATGCTACAAATTAATAAACTAATAACCCTCCTTATTATAAAACACCATGGAAATCATTATTTTCTGAAAAATGCATGATTAAACTTTGTTATTCATAATATAAATAAAATGATAATATATTCAAAAGTTTGTTTTCTACATTGATGATTCAAATAATTCAATCACATTTAAATCAGACAAAAAAGACTAATGAATCATATATTTAAAAGTTTTTCCAAAACTTTCACATAAATTTATAGCGATATTATGTATACAGTGAAATTTGGATGTTAAACTATTGTAAAACCAAATAAAGATCCAACCACATAAAACTCTAGTTTTACAACTAAAATCGACCATACACCAATGAAGAACCTAAAACATGCAAAACAATAAAACAACAAAACATGAAAGATTATACCATTCACATGCTTAGTAGGGTTTGATCTCCATTGTTTCCTATCTCCATTAGTCTTTCTTGATATGGTTGCTCTCAGATTTTGTATTGTGCACAAGACTTCAACAAAGAACGGATTAAGGTTGTGTAGGCGCTTGATCGATCGCTATGAAAGGTCACATAAGCATTGATTCGCTTGTTAAGGTTATGATCGCATTCGGGATTGATAAGGATGAAAGGATCCTCTTTTATAAATAATACCCTAGAAATGGAGGGTTGGGATTATAAGGTGGAAGAATAAATGGTTGGCTAGGATTAAAGGGTAGGTTTAGAAAATAGGAAAATATTAGAGAGGTGGTTAAAGGAAAATTAAGAGATGAATGACAAGTGTCGTGGAGGAAAAAAGTTAATGAATTAATTAAATAAATAAATATATGTTTAATTAATAGAAGAAGTGGGATCAATTAAATAAATAAAATATTTATTTAATTTAGGAAAAGTATAATTTAAATAAATAAAAATCTATTTAATTAATAGAAGGCTTAGGATAAAATATTTATTTAATTAGGCTAGGACAATTTTACCTATGTCTACATATTCAATTTAAAAATAATGATTTACATAGGCATTTGACTTCCACGAGACAATAATAATTCCAACAACTTTCAAACCTACACATTAACCAATTTTATTTTTTTTCTACAAGTGCCAATGGAAGCTCACCTCCCGACCATAGGGTTGAACACAACCCACCCCCAAGCTTTAGGATACATAGAAAGCTTAGATTTATACAACATTACAACCAAATACACAAAGAAAGTTTAATCACCAATCTATTCAACAAAATATTCACCCCCACAACACAAATTACATGGTTTGGAAACATAAAAATCTAATAAAACAAACACATAACAAAGGAATATCATATGGGATCCTTCACATGGGAAGTGGTGACTCTACCAATAGGGGGAAAATAGAATACTCCCTATCATAATAAATTTTTCATACCCTTCAAATTTCCTCTGGCACCATTTCTCACACCTTATTCCCAACTCTATTTTTCTTTTCCATCTCATAATACACCATAGTCAAATACTCTCACATCCCAATCCATATATTTGGGTCTCATACCCATAACCCCTTATTAGCAAGAAAAAGGTGGAACATTATTTGAAGTTTTGAGTGCCAAGTAATTTATATGTATGTTGTATTTCTACCACAAATTCAATTATACAAAGGGGTCAAGGAGTTAATCTAGACTATGCCTTAACTAGTTAACAAAATATTGAAACATAGAAGACTCATAAGTTAAAACACATTTCATATACCACCTTTTCTATATTCTTGTATCTCCTTATATTATTGTTATATCATATTAAATTGCATAGATTCCATTATCTCTTATTTCCTATCCCATACCTCTTTGTTAGATTGCATCTTTACATATACAAATATCTATTTAATGGGATGTGGCCCTTTCATATTACTCTTAGTCTACATAATGGCCCTTCAATTTTCGGTTTCACAAGCTCCTTGCAATGAAGTATGGTATGATCTATGGTAACTATTTATATCCTATAGTGATCCTGCCAACAAAATCCTCCTTTTCAAAATGTTTGTTTGTTCTCAAGCCAACTCTACTTTAGATTGGTATGATAGTATTTTAGTCAAGCTCCATTAACATAGCATTATAAACTAAATTTTGATTGACTTGATATGGGTAAAGCCACCAAACCTTTAGTTTTCCTTTTTTAAAACTTATTATCATATAAGAGCACCATGTCATTAACATATAATTGTTTGGATTTGATATTGTGGTCATGGCAAGTGTTTTGTCATCTTCTTTCTATTAATTGGTTGTCTTTCACAAGTTGTCTTGTTTTGTCTAATTTATCTAGTTCTTTGAGCCTTTTCTTAATGGATTTGTTGTTTGTTACCCTCAAGGCGACAATTGTGCAAATATTGTGGATGATGAAGTTGATCGATAAGCTATCCTCTAGCCTTTAGACTCGATCAAAGGGAGTAAACTTCTCGGAACATTTGTAGGTAGTGTGATAAGCCTAGAGTATAATAGGTATCTTAATGTCTCATTTTCTTCTATTGACATCACACATATTAGTGTATTCCAAATTATTGTGTTTAGTACCTAACTAGCCCCATTATCTTGCAAATGATATGGTGTGCTCAGATTGTAAGTTATCATGAAATTCTTTAATATTTTTTACATTATTTTATTCACAAAATGCTTACCTTGGTCACTTAATATGCTTAATGGGCAACCAAATCTAGTAATGATGTTACGATAGAGGAATGTGTTAGTAGAGTATAAGGTACAATCTTTGGTAGGTTTGGCTTTTGCCCATTTTGTTAAGTAATTGATACCATTGATGATGCATCAAGACTTAGAGATCTTTGGAAAAGGGTCTAAGGGCCCGATGAAATCAATTGCACATTTCTCAAAGGGAAATTGTGCTAAAGCTAGGTGGAGGACATTTCATCCTTGGTGATGGTTCATCCTATCCATTGACCGATGTCGCAATTTTTAGTGTACTATTTAGCATCTTTGTATATTGTAGGCCAGCAAACACTAGCTAGTAGAACCCTTCTAATAGTGGTTTCTTTGTAGTTATGTCCTTCAACTATCCCTTCATGTGCTCTTCTAAAAATATCTTGTTCATGTTCATAGACTACTCTTAGAATGATTTCATTTTTTCTTTTTTTCTAGAGTACTCCTATCATTGTAAATGGAAGTGATTTCCATAGTAAGAGTTGTTTGGCATATGTCGGCATATCAATAGGGTATTCACCAATAGAGAGTATTGTGGCCATGTCATGAAACTCTTCTAGTATCACAATTATTCTAAATAAATGTGTGCCAAGTATATCCTCCTCGACCTCATTTGGTTGTTCTCTTATATCAATGTGAGATAGGTAGTCTAGAACTTGGTTATTATTGTTAGTTTTCACCATGATATTGAAATTAAAATCTTGGAAATCTAGTAATCATCTACATATTCTCATTTTAATTATTAGTTTTCTTAATAAAAATTTGAGAGGTTCATGGTTTGTGTACACAGTATATATAAGGTAAAAGGTAAAAGGCACAGAAATTATGCATTGCATTCACCATGGCTAGAGCATCCCTTTATGTGGTTGTATAATTTCATTTTTCTTGGGAGAGCTTCTAACTAGAAAACACAATGGGTTGATCATTCTTACCACGAGGATGTGCAAGAACTACTTCTATGGCTATATTGGAGGCATTTGTGTGGACGTGGAAGAGGACTATCTAGTTTGGAAATATTAGCATTAGTGCTTCTACTATGTTTTATTCTAAAGTATCAAAAGATTGTTGACATTGTTCAGTCCAAGTGATTGCTTTATTAGTCTTTTTCTAATGAAGGGTACACCCCTTACAAACCCAAACATACAACCAAAATAGAGAAATAAATAGAAAAATGCAAGAAAGAAACACTTGTTTTCTATTATATCAATGAAATGACACTACAACATTCAAAAAATAATGTTATAGCCACATGCACTTTCTCATCACAATAATTTGCAAGCCAAAGCCACAATCTACACTAATAGAATTGTGTTCTTTAACCCCTATTCACCTTCTTCATCTAGAATATATAACTACCTTACAATGTTTTAGAAGTGAAATCCCTCAATTTTTATTGCCAAAAGTCTAACCAACCACTTTCTCGCTTAATAAAACATTTTATTGGATTTTTGGTAGTCGAAATTCTGAGAGCCACAAATTTTAAATCGATCATCAAATCTTTTATCGTCATATAATGTTGGAAAGCTTATGAGGAGATCTACAATGGTGAAGTATACTCAGATAACTCTTGTAGCAAAAGAAAATGTCTCCATTTCTTCAATGTTTGAACTATATCATAAAACTCTTCATCATAAACATAATACTTTTGTAGCGTCGTAAATTGTGATCGGTACAATTCACACCTCATGTTTGTGCTCCCACTTTAGCGTGTCCTATCTCCATTCCCCCTAGGTTCATTTTGGTTCTCTTTACTCCACCCTTGATGTCACCTATTGACACTGCTAAGTGGACCTCATCCTAAAGTTGTCTTCTCCTATTTCTCATTTGCTAGTCCTATTTTTGAAGGACCAGGGCATGGGGCAACTTGGTCCTGGACCAAGGCACCCCAAAATGCCTCGATGCCCCTTAAATAGAACCCAATTTGAATATGGGCAGGCACTTCCCCTCCCCAGTGGATTTTGGTCGTTGTGGCTATAATTGACCGTTGGAAGTCGGCCTAATCGATAATTTAGCTAGGAAACCCTATATAAAGACATCATATCAATTCATTTTAGATCTAAGATTCTAAGACTCCATACCTAGCATTTATCATTCAACATTTTGAAGCATTTAAGGCAGCATTTCATCCTTCAAGCATTATGGAGCAAAGTTGCATCAATCTTCATGCAAGCATGTGTATTTCATGTCTTTCATGTTCATGTGTTTGTCATGCCATTACATTCGACATTTGTGATTACATTAAAAGAGCATTGCATCATCAATCTTTCTGTCAACCATTGCAGATTTATGGTATATCTCCTAGCATTTACTTCAGTATTTATATTATTCAATTCAAGGTTAATTCTAAAATCAGGGTTTGACCTAAGTCAAACCCCTATCCACAACCCTTTCTTCTCTCTTTCTGTGTGCAGGGAATCGAGTGAGGAGTTGTACTCAGAGATTCTAAAAAAGTTGACAATGACGAACAAGTTTAGCTTTCAACAAAGAAAAAATTTGAAGACCAGGGCAAATCTCTACTACCTGGTCCCAAAAATCAGCCCGAACTTTTGGGAACAAATTTTGAAACTCTACTTTAGTCCAGATCCATGTTTGTGGCTCTATTGGACATCTGTAGCAGTCTATTTTTACTGTTTCTCCACAATTATCGCTAGTCTTGCCCTAATTTTACAATTCAAATCTAAGTTTCAACTAGAAAGAGGGGTCAAACTAAAAACCAATGAATCTAATTAGAATTTGAGCCCTTTTCCTATTTGGATTGTGGCTAGATCTATTGGATTCACCCCTTTCTATGCATTGGTTCCTTAAGTAAGATTAGTGGTTTTATTATCCTAATTGGTGAAAACCTAATTTTACACCATTACAACTTCCTTTTGGCATCATTAAACTTTTCACTCAAATAAGAGAAGGGTTCACCCTCTTGACTCAATACTACTCATACACTATTTCCATTAGCATCACAATCCACTCAAAATACCTTATTAAAATTTGAAAGTGCCAAAACAAGTTGTAATCTGACTTTATGCTTCAACATATCAAAACTCTTTTTTGTTCTTGTAGTCCACTTAAACTCTTTTATATACCTTCTTATTGTTTCAGTTTGGGGTGCACAAATACTACTAAAATTCCTAATAAAATTTATGTAAAAACTAGCCAAACCATGAAAATATCTCACCTCTGTAGCACTCCTTGGGGTATGTCATTCAAGGATAGCCTTTACTTTCTTTGGGTCCATTATAAGACCATCTATTACAAAAAAAATCTCATGTACACTAACTCTTTCACAATACTAAACTTCTTTGGGTTAATCAACAACTTTTCTTCTCTTAACTTCACAAAGACCCCATGAATATGCATTATATGCTCCTCCAATGTCTTCGTGAAAATCAGAATATCATCCAAGTAAAGAATAACAAATTTACCCAAGAACTCTTTTAATACCTCGTTTATGAGTATTGGTTAGCCAAAAGGGCATGGCTAACCACTCGTACAAGCCTTCCTTAGTTTGGACGGTTGCATTTCATTCATCTTTGTGAAGTACCCAATTCCACTCAAACAATCCATAATGCCATCCATCCTCAACAAAGGAAATCTATAATCAATATCAATCTTGTTGATATCTCGGGAATCTGTACACATCCTCCATTCTCCATATTTCTTTAGTGGTAGTATTGTAGGTACCGCACATGGTCCCAACCCTTCTAAAATCAACCCTTTCTACAACAACCCTTGCACTTTCGTTCAACTCTCCACTCTTTGCAACAGTCGTTCTATGGGCTGCCTTATTCATAAAATTGGCTCTAGAAATCAAATCCATTTGATGACTAATCTTTCTCATCAATGGTAAATTGTTAAGTACATTAT
Source organism: Cryptomeria japonica (assembly GCF_030272615.1). Lineage (NCBI taxonomy): Eukaryota > Viridiplantae > Streptophyta > Pinopsida > Cupressales > Cupressaceae > Cryptomeria > Cryptomeria japonica. Next base: position 50,906,831 of record NC_081406.1, on the reverse strand, counting down.
CAAATACAATATCCTAAAACTCATTCGACAAAACTACAACTTTCATAAGCATATATTCTACTTCCTCTTTGTTATCTTTAAGAATTTTTAAAAAAAACATATGCTCATGCTTCATGCCATCTAGAAATTTTCTTCGATCAACTAAACATATTTTTGCATTACCGCATACCTTTTCCTCTACCTCCATCAATTGCTTCATGTTGTGTTGAATTGCATCATTTGTTAATGAATAGGTATTTGCATACCCATCATGTACTACATGCTGGTCAAAATGTCATGGTCTCCCTAACAAAATATAACAAGTTACATATGTAGGCATAATATCACATAATACCTCATCATGATAGTTTCCAATTATGAACTTTATCACACATTGTTCATTGACCAAAACCTTGTGATCCTTCTGCAACCAAGCAATCCAGTATGGATTCAAATGTCTTCTTATCTCTAACTTCAATTTACTAACCATTTCCTCTAAAACAAGGTTTATTAGTACTACCACCATCTATAATAACATTGAAAACTTTTATCATTACACTTACATCTTGTGTGAAACAGATTCTTCCTTTGGGTTGGTTCTTTCTCATCATCTAGCAAGGCTCTTCTAACAAGAACCCCTCATCTCTTTTCATCTTCAGAATGTGAAGACTCAACATCTTCATCTACAAGGGAATATTATGTGTTTCCCTCATGCCTTATGTTTGACCTCCCTTAATATTGAGGACACTCATATGCTCTATATCCTTCTCCACATTGGAAACATGTTCCACAAAAACCTCCTCTTCTCTGTCCTTGTCCTCTTCCTCTTCCTCTTCCTCTTTCATCTCCATTATTTTGATTACAGGGATTGAAAGAATTATTTCCCTTTTGATTCTCACTGCTACTAGATTCTTCATTCTTCTTCTAACCTTTGTTTCGACCTCAATAAGATCATCCACTAGTCCTTCCACCACAACCTCTTCCATTTTGCTTTCTCTCAAATCTTTGACTCAACTTCTCTTCTACCTTCAAATAAAATCGATATGCATCTTTAATGGAAGAAATTCTTACTCAACTTTGACCCATTTAAGTAATGGGAAACTTTCTCCTTGTTGGCCTTAGAATGGCATGTTCTAATTAGGACTTGATAGAACTCTTCTATATACTCCTTGACAGATTCTCCCACTTGCTTTAACCCTTGCATCTTCTCAGCAAATCAAGCACTAGGAATCTATTGGCTCTTCAATTTTTTCACCATCCGATACCATCTTGTTATTTTCTCCTTCCCTCTTCTATTTCTTTCTCACTAAACTTCTTTCCACCAAATATTGACATGACCTTTTGGATTGGTGTTTGCAAAATTCACCCTCACAAAATCTAGTTTTTCATACTCAAAATACGCTTCCATATCATTGATCCAATCGATCAACTCTTCTAGATTAAGATTTCCTGAAAATGTAGAAGCTTAAATCTTTGGCCCTTTTCCAATCTTGGAAATGGCCCTCAAAAATCTAGCCTCATTAGGATCTCTAGCCACTTCTTATTCTTCTTTGAATTGTCATTATCATCTTCAAATTCATCCTCACTTTCATCTCTTGCTCTGATATAAACTCCTCTGTGTAGCTCCTCTTGTAGTGCCTAAACTTGTCTTTGGAGTGCTCTAAAACCCTCTTCTGTCACACCAACATTTTGTCCACCACAGTTCCTTTGTGGAGGCACTTTTCTCACAACCCACAACTAGATCCCTAGTGTAAACTACCTCACGTTTGTCAATCCATTTGCACACTCATGAACTTCTACTCTGATACCACTTAATGAAGGGTACACCCTAACGAACCCAAACATACAACAAAAACAAAGAAATAAATTGAAAAATGAAGAACCTCTTTCTTTCTATTATCCCAATGAAATGACACTACAACATTCTGAAAATAACATACTATAGCCACATTGGCTTTCTACATACACTGGAACTGTGTTTTGTAACCTTCATTCGCGTTATTTATTTGGAATGCATAACGGCTTTGAAATATTCTAGAAAATGCAATCCCCTATTTTTGGGTGCCAAAAGTCTAACCGATCACTTTCCAACTTAATAAAATATTTTATTGGATTTTTGGTAGTCGAACTTCTGGGAGCCATAAATTTCAAACCAGTCATCAGATCTTTAATCATCATATATTGTTGGCAAGCTTGTGAGGAGACCAATATAATCAAAGTGTGCTAATGCAACTCTGATCAGCTTTTGAGCCCATATGAGACCTCTAAGGACCTCAAGATTTTATTTGAAGCCAAACGATTTTTCCCAAGAGGTTGAGATATCTCTTAAATGCCCCAATATATTGGAATGATTCTTTGACCATTCAAGAGGTCTATGTAAGATTTCATGGAAAACTACCAACTGACTAAAAAGATTAACCTTGCCAAAAATAGCCCTTATTAAAAAATTAAACAATATTTTTGGGTGATGCAAGATTTCTCTTACACCCTGGATGCTCCTACATTATTTTCTTCAAGAGTTCTTCTAGAAGGGATGCTAAGGTGACATATCCTTTAATGACTTCTTGTGGTAGTTGTTGTACCCTAGAAATGTTTTGACCTTTGGCATTGTCTTGTGTGATAATGTCATGATAAAAATAATTTTCATAAGATCAACAATGAATCCCTCCTTATAAATAATGACCTAGGAGTGTCCCAAATTGTACCACGAATATGCATTTCTTGATGTTTAAGGAAATTTGAACGTTTCTACATTTTCCCAACATTGTGCAAAGAGATTGGATGTGATTTTTAATTAACCCATATATTGTCTAGTCAACCAAATATACTTCTAAGAATCATGGATAAAATATTTAAATCTCTTCACCATTATCCTATTGAATATTGTCAGATCATTCTTCAAACCTAATGATAGCCAAAGAATCGGGGAATGAATAGTTCTTCCTTCTTGTTATAGATTCTAAGATTTTTGTAGCGAATGGGCTTGGGAAGGGGTCATGAATGCAAGCTTTATTTAGTTCCCAAAAGTCCACACATATCCCAAATTCACTTGTCTTCTTATTATGAACCACCATAAGGTGATCCATTCATAGTCATCAAGCAATTTTATGATTTATGTGGCTAGCATTTCATCCATTTTTTTCTTCACCCTCTTTTTCATGTTAGGATTGAGTTATTAGGGTCTTTTCTTATGCAATTTACTACCTTTAGTTGAACTTTCATTACACCAACCTCTTCTCTAATTCCCTTCATTTTGTAAATGTTCACGGAAAAAGGTCTTCATACAAAAACAAAATTTCAATGATTGCTAGAACAACTTGTTCATCCCAATAGTGCCTGATCTTTGCTGGTTTAGAATTGTCAATGAAAAACAATGTTTTCTTCCTTGGGTTACAAATAAATAAATAAGAAAATCTATGACAAAAAGGAGTTACATAGTGTAATGATTCTTCAAAGTTGAAGAATAATGACTTGAACCACTTTGGATGTTGACAAGTCAATATTACCACTTTGGAGTTGGCATTGAAAAAAAAGAAAATAAGATTCTGTAAAGAAAAGTTTGAATTGTTTTTGTGAACCTAAGGTGGTAACTCTAAATTCTCTTTTTTTGAGACTCCAGGAATCGAGTAGCCCCTTTATAAACTGCAATGCACCTGGTAAACTTTTTAACGTGACCAGTGATGCTGGCACAACATCCTCCAGTACCACATGGGCTGGGAGGAGACTGAACCTTGTCACCTCATGCTTTACCATAGTAAACTCTAATTTTCATCTTTGTAATTTCAATTTTAAGTTAATAAAATGAGTGACAGTAAATTTCATGTTGGGTTTTCTTACGGAAGTTTTCTCGGGTAATTTTCAAGTTCACACATCAATGTTTCATTTCTATTATTTCTATTCATTGGTTTAACCTTATCAAACTTATTGTCATTTGAAATCTACGCTTTCCATTATTAATGAAGTGTATTCCAATCATGCGTTCCTACATTTGATATCTGGTTTTGCCTGAAATTCCTAACAGAGATCCAAGGAAGGGTAGACCGTGCAAAATAAACCAATAAACAATGGATTCACCAATCCAAGTAAATTGAATCCTCTTCCTCTTGCCAAGTTGTTAATTCTCCATCTTCACAATCTGATCAAAATTCACAAGAAAAATCCAGTGGATAACATTCTCTTAACTATGAAACTTTAGATGGTTTGTATGTGGGCATGTAGTTTAACAATTATTCAGAAATGCAAAATAGAATGCTGGGACACTTGGAACAGATAAGAACTGGAACACGAAATTCTAAAAATGTACGTGTTTCGTACATAACATGCACTCGTAGGATGAGTATAGTAGTCTTTTCTCAGTTATGCCTTGTTATGGGCTCCTTTATTTGATGATGTTCGAGAAAGCAAAAATTAGAAATACAATCATTTTACAAGAATTGACATTTAAGGAAAAAAAACTTCCCGATTCACAACCAATCACCTCTATTCTTGGCCGTTGCTGGAAGAGGGAGGAAAAGTGTCACTGATGGCATGGTTGGCTAATGACACATTGTCATGTAATGTTTGTGGAGCCCAATGTGTCAGCCGTGAGATTCACAGCATATTTTGCAAGATCGTTTACCAACATCATTCACAGGAGGTACAAATATGTGTTTTAAGGCACAGAACATCCTAATGTCAGTTGCAAGAATGTGAATCTCACAGGTGCTGTGAGATGTAGTGATACAAGCTGAAAGTTAACCATTTGCTGGTGGTCAGAACTAGCTGTGAAGTTCAAGTTCCACGGGAGTTGAAAGTTTCTGGAGAGTTGGTCCCAAAACTAGGAAAAAACATTGGAACACTACAAGACTGAAAGTTACGAGTTTGAGCTGTGAATCTGGCCCACAAAGCATTGCCCCTATCGTCATTTATTTGGGGGCTCTTCCCCATAAGAAAGAGATGGCAACACTTGGTAGAGTGTATTTAAAAAATCCACTCGGAACAACCAACCCTACCTTCATCATACCATATACTATAACACTACTATATCGAACATTGATGTTTTAACAAGCCCTACAATTTGACACTGTTATGCAGTCAAAAACTGAGAATTATAGTTGGACTCTCCAAATATGTTTTCATAGATTTCTTCAAAAAGCTTGCATATATAAAATTATCGTAGCCAAACTCTATACAACAAAATATAATCCCTATAAGAATTCTCAATATTGTTCTTATTCCTGTACGCAATCGTGTGCTCTATCCTCCTCAACCCATTTGTACACCGCATGAACAACAATCCATTTTTTTTCTAATGTTTTTCTAGCCAATATTTTTCTTTCTGTTCCTAAGAAGCTACTCTGCTGGTACATGTTTTCAACAAGTTTGTTGCAATAGAATTGCCTCTTATTCAATCCGTTTCATTCAACAGTTAGAAAGGTAAAAACTAATCTAAAAACATCTTCACAAGATCAGAAGTGCTGAATAAAGCGTGTATGAAGTTCCATGATAAGAGTTTCCCAGTTTAATTTTACTTCTCATTCAATTTAATAAAAAAACATAGTTTTCGTCTTATATAAGGGTATAAGACATGACATCACTCTTCCAACCAAGTTAAAGTCAATTTCAAAAAACAATTGTTTGTTTGAATTTTTTCACGTCCATCTCTATCCAGCATATATTATTTTTCAAGACATGATCTGACGATTTTATAAAAAGGAAATAAGAACACAAACACGATTTTATAAACAGGAAATAAGAACACAAACAATTAAAAGAAATTGTATGAAAGTATCCAAATATCATATAGAAGTGTTAAACGATTTCAAATATTAAAAGTAAATATTTCACTTTTACCCACTCTTCACTTATGTAGTTGAACAGTACACAAACTCTTATAAGAAAATCGAAAAATTGCTCCAGCCTACATTTAATTATCCTGGAAGGAAATCATTATTTTCTCCTCATTGTTACACATCCATTGCTGCAGATAAAGAACAACAACTATAGTATAAGGTGGTGAAATCTAAGCAAGTTTAATTTCAACCAAAGGCTCAATCTTCTTCTCGTTCAGGTGGTAAACCACATGGCAGCAACATTTTCTGCAAACAACAAATATTTTAGTAATTGGTACCATACAAATCTTAGCATCATTATTCACAATGTCCATGCAGAAAAACAATTGAATAAAACGTATGCCCATTATAGTTTAATGTCGCTTCCAAATCCTCCCCAAAAGGCCCTCCCTTCAAGTTTGCAGATTCTGGTGGCATTTTCCAACGTCAAAAACTTAGAAGAATCAGAAACAAATTGCTGCTTGTTGGTTGAGATGCTTCAACTTGTGAATGCAACTATGAAAGGTGGAGGAAGGGAATCCAGAGAATAGAAACAAAACTTATCATTAGCAAATAGAAACAAATTTGTGGTAGAAGTACTGTGTTTGCAAGGTTGTCTGAGTGAAATTAATAGGTCAACGACTCCCAAACAGTATAAGCATTGAAGTTTACAAAATCAAGTGGTATTGGAACCAGGTCGGCTTTGCCTGTGTTTGTGGAGTATCAATTGTTTATTGAAAATTTCAATTTATGTCCTCCACCAAATTGAGTGTAAGTAATAATTTGTTACCTTTTGAGCAGTTTAGAATGGGCAGAGAAGATGCTGTGTAGTAAGTTAGAATATGTTGCAAGAATTTCCTGTGTTGAAAAGAAGATAAAAATGCGCTTGAGAGCACGCTGCTAACCTTCATAGGAAAATGGGAATTCCAAAAAAGCATCAAGAAGATATCAAACTGCAAAAATTGAACAAAAACACGGAGAGACCTTCAATAAGAAATTTTTCAAAACTATAGCCAAGATTGATAGTCAGCCTTGTGATTGCAAATGAGTGTTGTGAAGTTGGATAAATGTGCTTCTCAAGTAAGATGGTTTTCAGTCTCCACAAGATAGTCTCTACATCAACAAATCTCATTCAAACAGTGCCACAAATCTCCGAGTGAGGATTTTAAGAGTGCAGAGAAAGCAATTTTACCTATTTCCCATGACGAGGAAAGGGTGATGCAATGGTAGGCCAAGGAAAAGTGTACAAGCATATAGTACCGAGTTTAGAAAGAGAGTACTTCAGATTGAGAAAGATGTTATGAACTGTGAAGTACAAATGAAATACATAGGCGGCTCATTTGGACACCTAAAGCCGCAAGATATTGATGAAGCATGTGCTCAAGCATATTATTTGGAGCTATATAAGAAATGGAACTCTTCCTACAAACAAAAGCAGCACCTCAGTGGTGAGATGAATAAAGATAATAGCAAGGGCAACGGTAAAGGAAGTATCATTGCTCTCATTGTGAGAAAGATGGGCAATTGGATGAAAGATGCTATAAGTTGCATCCAAAGTTGCAACTACTACCCTCGATTGGAAAATGGGAATTCCAAAAAAGCCTCAAGAAGATATCAAACTTAGAAAATTGAGCAAAAACGCAGAGAGACCTATAGCCAAGATTGATAGTCAGCCTTATGATTGCAAGATGAGTGTTGTGAAGTTGGATCATTGGTCTTCTCAAATAAGAATAATTTTCAGTCTCCACAAGATTGTCTCTATATCAACAAATCTCATTTGCAAAACTGAAAACTTTCAAAGCAGGCTTTTACATGCTACACAAGTTATGCACTCATTGGAGTGCCACAAATCTCCGAGTGAGGATTTTAAGAGTCTGGGGAGAAAGCAATTTTACCTAAAGTGAAGAGGAAAGGATGCTGCAATGGTATTATTTGAGGCAAAGGCCAGGAAAAAGTGTACAAGCATATAGTAGTGAGTTTAGAAAGACAGTACTTGAGATTGACAAAGATGTTATGAACTCTGAAGTACAAATGAAATACATAGGTTGGTCATTTGGACACAGGCATTTTCTAATGGCCTACCCCAAGACAATGATGAAGCATATGCCCAAGCACATTATTTGAAGCTAGATAAGAAATGGAACTCTTCCTACAAACAAAAGTAGCACCTTGGTAGAGGAAGTCTCATTGCTCGCATTGTGAGAAAGATGGACATTTGGATGAAAGATGTTATAAGATGCATCCAAAGTTGGCACCTTCATGGATGAAAAAGGATAAAGGCAAGAATGCCATCTATGTGAGCAAATGGATAGAAATTAAATGCAGCTAACAGTCAGATGAGAGATTTTCTTGTGCCATGGTTTGCAAGGGTTTTTGTAAGATGGTTAATGGTTCTCATGATGAAGGGGAATTCACTAAACATTTCTGCATCATGATACAAGATGCAACATTTGATTTGTGTTCGCAAGCAAAGCTCATTTCATATAAGTTGGTTAGCAACCTTGGTTTGGATAGTACAGACCAGCTGCATCCATACGCTTTGGGGTGGTTGCAAAAGTGACCAAGAAATGTAAATTGTATTTTGGACTTCATCCAGACGTTAAAGATAAAAGTAATGGTAGATAAGATATCATTAGATGTTTGTGATGTTATTTTTGGGAGCCCTTATCTATATGAAAGGGATGATGTTTACTTGAGGAGAATGAATCAGTATAGTCTCTGTTTGAAAGAGAATGTATTCAGTTTTGTTCAAATAATCGATTGTATTAAACAGAGATCCGTCTCCTTAAATAGATTTACAAAGACGACGTTTCTAAATGAAACAATCGTGAACAGAAGACAAATTTAGAAACAATCTAAACTAACTAAGATGTCCATTAAAGAAACATTACAATATTTGAATACCCTCCCTTAATGGTCATCATTCTAACTACCCTACAGTAGACATTCTCTGCAAGTCTTTTGGTCACAAATGCATAGAAGGCTGCCCCCTTCTGGTCACGAATGCATAGAGAAAGCCGCCCCCTTCTCTTCAGAACACTCTGCAAAATGAGCCTGCTACTGAGACCCTCCTTGATTCTGCAAAACTTCTAGAAATGACCAAGAGTACCAGAATTCCGTCCAACTTTATGTAACCCTCACACGTAAATTACAAAGCCGTCAAACACGAATTACTGAGCCAAGATGATGTTGGGTAACAAAACTGAAACGTGAAACCATGATTTTGAGGAAAAATCAGCAAACCCTCTAAAGAGCAACAAACACTATTTTGTCAAAAACCAAAAAAACTTTTGCTGATGAGCACTGAGCACTATTCGCTCAAGCAAGTCAAAAACAGATTGCACGATACCACGTTTGCAAATGTTCGCCCCAGCAACTCCAAGTGTAACCCAATATTGACTGCAACAAAGCACGATTTTTGTGGAAAAAATCGTCCAACCCTGAAAACTGTTACAAATCATCATTTTTGTGGAAAAAAATGCTAAAACCCAAGAATAACAAAATCCCACACAAACAAACAACTCTGCAAATTACAGATGAAACACGATTTTTTAGGAAAAAAAAAGATCAAAACCCTCCCATGATTTTTTGTGGAACCCAAAATAATTTTTGAAGGGAAAAAATTATAAAGCCCACAAATAATTTTTGAGGAAAAATTATGAAAACCCATACAAATAATTTTTGAGGAAAAATTATAAACCCGGAAATAATTTTGAGGACAAAAATAATAAATGTACACATAAAAATTAATTAAATTAATTACCCCGTGTCACATGATTAATCTTATTGATCATGTTAGCCCTTTTCTATGCTCAAATCAATTAAATCATATTTAATTAATTCCCCCCTTCCATCCATATAATTATTTTATTAATTAATTATATTTGTCTCATTTCCTCTGAAGTTAAACTCAACCTTAGAGAATATTCCAATCTCCCTCCTAATCCCAATTAATTAAATTAATATGGTGATTCCTACAAACCCACCTTTTAATCCCCTTCGTTAAGCTAATTAACCTAAACCTAATCCCTATTAACATTTATCCTATTTTTAAATATTACACACCTACCAAAGTCCACATGTGACTCCCCTCCTAAGTCACCGCATTTGAATTCGAGTTCGAGTTCAGCAACCATGAAATTCGGATGAAGTTCGACAAGGGCAAAAAAATTCGGCATTAAATTCGCCTTATATAATTTTTATTTTTTAAAAAAAATATAAGTAATATTTCCAATAAATTATCAAATAGTTTAAGTCTTTAAGATGCAACATTCAAATACAATGAACTAAGATACAACATTCAGATACCATAAGAAACATTTGAAATCATGATTGCTGAGATGTTTTTTGTCAATAAGATGCAATCAAAAGTCAAGACTTGAGAACTACAAGTCATCAAGAGTGTGAAGATGTCTTTTAATTTTTAGTTACTAAACTTTAAAAACAAAATAAAAAACTAAAAATCAAATAATATAATATTAAACAATATTATTAAAACTATTAATATAATATTAAACAAATTATTTTTTATTTTGTGTATTAAATTAACAACTAAAAAATAAACAATATCATATTAAATTGTATAATAATATATTCTGTTTTAATGAAACCTAAAAAAACATTTTAAAAAAAACTACACGCAAAAGCTGAAGTGGCAGCAAAAGCTTCCGCAACTTCCGTGACGAGCTTTGGTGACGAGCGAACAGGGCTTCCACTCGGGCGAACAAGTCTTCTGCTTGGGCCATGGCTTCAGGTTGGGCTACAACTTTGGCGATGCAATCCAAGGTCGAGCTATAGCTTCAATGGCGGACACTCGCAAGACCTGGTTCGTTGTTGTGAAGTTTGCACTCGCGACCTATTTAGAATGCAAATCGAGCAACTGATGTGTGTTGCTGTGAAGTTTGCTGCCGTATTTATTAAAAAAAATAGATGAAACCCTAAAAAGCGCGAGACAAAAAAATATTTTTCTGCAAACACGTCATCTTTTTGCCGCCGTACGAATATGATCCGAATTTGTCCGAATTTTATGCATGTTTTTTAAGTTCGGCGAATTTCGAACTTTAAGGCAGAAATTCGCCAAATGCAGTGACTTAGCTCCCCTCATAAATGACTTGCATGCACAAGTCATTTCACCTCTCCACCTCACCTTTGACCCATGGGTGTTCACACGTGTGTGAGAATGCTCTTCCCCATGGACCCACCCTACACCTTTCCCTTTTAGTCCACATGTCATATCCCCTCATCCCATAGCCCTTACACTTTGCTAAAAGTGTTTCATCTTGTCAGCCTCATGGTTTTTCCAAGATTTGCTCACACCTGTGAGCACATCTAGACCTCTTCCCCATGACAAGTGCTCTTCCCAAGAAGGGCTCACACATGTGTGAGCACACTTTTCCCTCTTCCCCATGACAAGTGCTCTTCACAAGAAGTGCTCACATGTGCGAGCACACTTTTCCCCCTTCCCAAAGCCTACCCCTTGTCACAAGGTTACGAGTTCAATCCAACTCATCTCCTCACTTTCAATCTGATCCCTTCATCATCGTTTCAATCCTGACTGTCCATTTCAAATCCCCAAAGTCTATAAATTGGAGCCTCCATTCATCACAAATCATCCACTTTCATCATATTCTTATGCTGCCCTTTTGGTTGCATATCCACTCCATTGCATCTTTATGTTGTCATCTTGAGAGCATAATCATCCTTTTGCTACCGTACGAATATGATCCGAATTTTATGCACGTTTTTTAAGTTCAGCAAATTTCAAACTTTAAGGCAAAAATTCACCAAATGCGGTGACTTAGCTCCCCTCATAAATGACTTGCATGCACAAGTCATTTCACCTCTCCACCTCACCTTTGACCCATGGGTGTTCACACGTGTGTGAGAATGCTCTTCCCCATGGACCCACCCTACACCTTTCCCTTTTAGTCCACATGTCATATCCCCTCATCCCATAGCCCTTACACTTTGCTAAAAGTGTTTCATCTTGTCAGCCTCATGGTTTTTCCAAGATTTGCTCACACCTGTGAGCACATCTAGACCTCTTCCCCATGACAAGTGCTCTTCCCAAGAAGTGCTCACACATGTGTGAGCACACTTTTCCCTCTTCCCCATGACAAGTGCTCTTCACAAGAAGTGCTCACATGTGCGAGCACACTTTTCCCCCTTCCCAAAGCCTACCCCTTGTCACAAGGTTATGAGTCCAATCCAACTCATCTCCTCACTTTCAATCTGAGCCCTTCATCGTCGTTTCAATCCTGACTGTCCATTTCAAATCCCCAAAGTCTATAAATTGGAGCCTCCATTCATCACAAATTATCCACTTTCATCATATTCTTATGCTGCCCTTTTGGTTGCATATCCACTCCATTGCATCTTTATGTTGTCATCTTGAGAGCATAATCATCCTTTTGCCGCCGTACGAATATGATCCAAATTTGTCCGAATTTTATGCACGTTTTTTAAGTTTGGCAAATTTCAAACTTGAAGGCAGAAATTCGCCGAATGCGGTGACTTACCTCCCCTCATAAATGACTTGCATGCACAAGTCATTTCACCTCTCCACCCCACCTTTGACCCATGGGTGTTCACACATGTGTGAGAATGCTCTTCCCCATGAAGCCACCCTACACCTTTCCCTTTTAGTCCACATGTCATATCCCCTCATCCCATAGCCATTACACCTTGCTAAAAGTGTTTCATCTTGTCAACCTCATGGTTTTTCCAAGATTTGCTCACACCTGTGAACACATCTAGACCTCTTACCCATGACAAGTGCTCTTCCCAAGAAGTGCTCACACATGTGTGAGCACACTTTTCCCTCTTCCCCATGACAAGTGCTCACATGTGCGAGCACACTTTTCCCCCTTCCCAAAGCCTACCCCTTGTCACAAGGTTATGAGTCCAATCCAACTCATCTCCTCACTTTCAATCTGAGCCCTTCATCATCGTTTCAATCCTGACTATCCATTTCAAATCCCCAAAGTCTATAAATTGGAGCCTCCATTCATCACAAATTATCCGCTTTCATCATATTCTTATGCTGCCCTTTTGGTTGCATATCCACTCCATTGCATCTTTATGTTGTCATCTTGAGAGCATAATCATATCCATTATCATCCACCATTTACCATGTCAATATCAACATCTATACATCCATCTTTTGTTATGCTAATGTGAGAGCAATCCACGTTCATAATAATCCAACCATCTCTCCCACTCTTCATTCGTCAATCTTGGAGCAACAAGATCGTGGAGACGTGGAGGACAAGGAAGAAAAATGGCATAGGGAGCATAAGGGAAGTAATTGTTCTTATGTTTATTCATGTTTCCCATTTATGCTTTATGTTAATCTTCCTTGATATTACTTTTGAAATGGTTTGATTTATGTTGATTACCAATCCTTCTCCATTTCGATAGTGATTACAATAAAAACCATCACTATTTTTTTAAGGGATAAAAATTAGAAAACCCACATAGCAAGATAAATCCTTCTCACGAAAGGAATAGCACTAACTACACAATGTGAAACCCTAGGCAGCAAAAAAATTTGTCAATCCCCATCGCGTAGCAAAAACACACCAAAAACCAAGATCATGAAATAGAATCATCGCACGTAGAGATCAGAGGCGACACAGGTTGTTGCGTGTAGAAAACTCTGCAAATCCCATCATGCAAAACAAATGCAAAAAAATCCTTCCCGATGCAAGTTTTTTTTTTCACATCGCATGTAGAGATCAGAGGCGACACAGGTTGTTGCGTGTAGAAAACTCTGCAAATCCCATCATGCAAAACAAATGCAAAAAAATCCTTCCCGATGCAAGGCTTTTTTTTCACAAAAAAAAGAAAAAAACTTCGCTAAGCTTAAACTTGCACAAAACAACCACCGCGAGTAACACACAGTCGCAGAAGAAGATTGTCCACAGGTGGTCGAAGAAGCAATCAAAGGAAGGATACCACAAATTTTCGCTGTAAAAACGCAAGACAAAATGCCTTTAATGTCGAGAAAAATAATGCGAATTTAAAAAATCCACCAAACACACCCAAATGGCCAGGAACCCAAAAGAAAACCGACGAACTGAAGTCCGGAGAAAAAATGCACAGAAAACCCTCATGCTCAGACAAAATCTGCGACCTTCAACAACAAACACGCTGACCAGCAACCCTCAACCAGAGGTGCCACCAAACTCCCAAAAAAAACAGCGCACAAAATTTCAGATGCCCACGAAAACCCTTGCCTCTGAGCCATGAACCAACAGACACAATTTACAAAAAGAAAATGGTTAAAAAACCCTCAAAACTGCTCTCCAAAACCTTTGAAAAATACAAAAGAAGGCTCCAACAATTTCACAAAACCTACAATGATAAAAAATCCATAAACAAATTTCTGGAAAAATTCAGATCAGATGAGACTACGAATTTTTTATTAAAAAATATATTCGCAAAATTCTGAAAAACCCCATCAACTCGCTTTGATACCATGTTCAAATAATAGATTGTATTAAACAAAGGAGACGAAGGATCCTTAAATAGATTTACAAAGACAATGTTTCTAAATGAAACAATCATGAACAGAAGACGAACTTAGAAACAATCTAAACTAACTAAGATGACCATTAAAGAAACATTACAATATTTTAATAAGTTTGAACCCCTATGTTGAGAAATTGATGCAAGCAAGGACCAGGTACCCAATGAAAGGCGGCCAATCCTTGCAGCCAAACACAGAATTTAAACAAAAACACATTTACACCTTAAAATCTTGATGACATTTTATTGAACTAATAAGACATACATCACTCCATATCTCTTCATATGATCAGATAAATGACCTGAAAATTTACTCACTCAAAAAGATAAAACCTACTACAAAGATTTACTAACAATTCTAACATTCCCCAACAAACTGACAACTAGACCTAATACAAAACTATATCTTCTTGCAATTCCAAAGGCTCCTTTTCAGACACCAAAACTATGATTCAAGTCTAATATTCATTTCAGAAAATTTCATAACATCCTCTTTTTATATCTACAGCACTCTCCCTTTCTACCAAAAAATAGGTTGAAACGCCTCTGAAAACAAATTAAATAGCTGTCCCTGTCCCTGCACCAGCCAACAGTGCCAAAAATAAAGTTTTAAAAACATGCCCTGCCCCATCTAATGCCCATCTGACATCCCACAAGCTGTCAATTCCAAAAATAGGATCCATTATTGGTGATGCTCCTGCATCAGAAATCCAAGGTTGCCATGGCAAGTACTTCACGATACAATAAGTTGATCAATGTGTTGGGTGGATAACAAGAGCATGAGAGACTTGTGGTTGAAGCTATGCATGGGCTACATTCACAAAAGGCACACCAAGAAGAAGGGCAGCAGATGCACAAATGTTCCAAGTTGCTTCTTGAGCCCAAAGGACTCTAGTCTCTTGGAGCCTAAGAGTACGAAGATGAGTTCATGTTCTAAGGCTTGATTGAGTTATACACTTTTCCATTCTTGTGATGTTATTGATCTGAAAATCAGATCAAAGAAAATGAAGCATTGGAGTCATAGTGTTTCCACTTCAATCAAGGAGTTATCTAAGTGCCTTAGAGTTGTAAACTCATCTAGGTAATTTATTGCAAGCAAGAGAGACTATGTTCTTATCAAAGAAGTGTTTGAGATGATCCAGAGCATCTTGAGGAGTCCATGGAACAAGGGCACAAGCTTCAAAACTAAGTAGACTATATTCTTATGAAAGAAATGTTTGAGAGGATCCAGAGCATCTTGAGAGTCCCTGGAATAAGGGTGCAAGCTTCAAAACTAAGTAGAAAATTCATTTTAACAAAATTGCCAATTTGTGCATGCAGCATTTTCATCATCTACCACAATGATTTCACCTCAATAACGGAAATTTTGAAATTGCCACCTGGCAAAAATGCAAAAATGGCAAAACGTCACAATGCAGGCAGTGCATGGAATGTGAAGGTTGAAGTTTAAGTCACCTTTTTAACATTTGGTCTTCCACTTTTGGCATGTGGGAAGTTATAGGAAAGGTAAACGTTTATTGCATACAATGATTAGGGGGATGGCTTTTATGGTACACTTCAATTTTCGTGTTCATTTTGTGGTTAGAAGTGACACAATAAGGATTTCTTACTTGCAGAGGCATGTTACAGGTGTGAGGAGTGATTTGTAAAAATTGTTAAGACTCCTAAAAGCCCTGGAGGCATTGTAACACCTCTATAATTGGATTGTGAAAATCGAACAAGGAGACTTTGCTCACTCTTGCTGAGTTTTCAACCATTGAAGGGTTTCTCAAGGCAACTTGTTTGCTGCAGTCAACCTATGCATGTGTTCTCTTGCATGTTTTTCGAATATTATATGTTCCTTTCGTGTTTTACAAACTATAAGAACAATTGAAGCAAATACCTTTCTTGGGAATATCATAACAAATCAAAATATAAAGACATTTCCAATTTCTCAAGATAAAATCAGGAAATATCATGAAACTAAAAATGCAGAAATTTCGGAATGCCCCCCACCTAAAATTTAATATCCGATGACCTACATCTCCTGCTACACCACGGGCCCAAATTGCAAACTAAACATTGAATGTAATATTCTACCCTATGAAGCTGATGTATCTCTGATTTTCTTCCTATCAATACAAATGGGAGCTACCCCTGGTAGGATCTTATGAATCAAAAAAATGCAGAATTCTTTTTTTAAATAACTGATGCTTTTTATATTTAAAGCCATCCTAATTGCATAGAGTGAGAAAATGAAAGTAAAAGAGAATGTATATAATGAATTTTGAATTATGGTTTTTTGTCATTAATTTTGAGTTCATTGGTTGAAGTACACACTAAATAGTATATTACTATATAGTTCGACTTCAAAGTTCAAACCTTAAATCAATTACAAGCTACAAAATACAAATATCAACCTCTAAAAGTACAATTTTTAAGCAGGATTTGGTCAAAAGATGAAATTTGCCTTCGATATCAACTGAGGCCCCTTCATATGGAGTAATGTGAGATTAAGAACACAAATGAGACTCCAAGAAGATGTATTTGAAGTAAATTCATTTTACAATGATATCTGTAAGGCTTCCACAAAAGCTCCAAGTGTTCCTTTGCATAATTACTAGAAAAAAAGGGTTCGTGTAAATTTTTAAGAATTCGTTGCCTCAGATGTTATAAAAATTAATAGCTTAGCAAGAAATATTGGAAATTTTCTCCATGAATAAATGTCATAGGCCATTGATGGAAAGTGAACAATAGCTAGAGCTTCATGTCTAGTGGACACATACCAAATTTGAAAAGACTAGCTCTGTGCAAGAACAATGACAATGAAACCCAAAAACTTTGAACTAGTAAAGTATACTTTCTATATGCCCCCCACTACCTATGGCGGTATCTAAAATATGCTAGATTAAAGTCTGGCCAACTTTTTGTGGGAGCAATTGATTAGAGTGATAAAGGTGCACACCCATAACAGGTCTTTATGACAACTTGGTGTTTAACTAAAGCTTTAAAGTTCAATTTGTAAATGGGAAGTTATATTTTGGAGACAAAATCCTATATGCTCTTTCTACTTCCTACAAGTTTAGTCATGTATGTCATTTATATACTAAGGTGACACATAAAGCGGCTCATAAAGACCATGATGTTGTACCTTGCATTCAAACCAATTCTTAGAGATTTACGTGCAATAGCCATGTATTTAATAATGTAAAATATCTTTACCTTGAAAACATACATCCATAAGCGCCACACTTTAGTTGGAAAACTCTGTGAGCACTCACATGTCCAAAAGGCAAACAAGTACTTGCAGAAATATCTTGCAGCTGATTCATTAAAAAAGATTGCTGTGATTTTTACTGAAAAGCTTGCCATACTTGCAGAAAAATTGTCATATTTCACTAAGGAATTGGAGTTTAGTTGATGGTAGCTGGCGCTAGGATTTGGAGTTTGGTCACTGACAAAATCATGGGTATGATAAAACCCTGAAATGAAATCGAAAAAATCATGGGTTTAAAATTTATTTATGGATTTAAAACGTGGGTCAATAATAAATGCATTCATGCATATGCACTTGCAGCAAAACACAATGAACCAATCATTCAACTGTGCCCTTAATTTTGTGTTTTGTTGCTGCTTTTTAAGTGTTTTTTTCTGCTGAATTCCATTGACATCTGAATGATGTTTGAAACTTAGAACTTTGAAAGATTTTTTTTTTATATCATAGATTCATAACTTTTTGTGAGATTTTATTTTTAATTTAGTTTGAAATTATTGAGCTCTTTTTTTGGTCTATATAAAGGAAATCGGTAATATGTTCCATAATAATATTAATAGAATATTAAAATAATGTTAATTTTAGTATTAATGCTCAATAGTGTATATTCTATTTTGGTTAGATCGTCTTCGATCTTCTCAGCAGTTTCTTATTAGAAACTTGCTATTCTTGTAAATATCCTTGTATTATTTATGAGCGTCTTGCTCATTCTGATATTCAATCAATTCTTTGAAATCCATTGCGTGTCTCGCATTGTTTTATGGTATCAGAGCCTGAATAAAGAATTTGTGAATTCTTTTTCCGGGATTTTTCGGGCCTCTTAGTTTTGCTGCAGATTTTCGAAAAAATTGTGTTCAAAAGTCCGTTTTGGACTGTGTTTATGCCATGTAACGGGATTCTTCCTGTTCGAGTCTGTCTAGCGAGGGTTTTCGGCATTTTTCGGCGCGGTACAGACCCGCCATTTTTTTCTGCAACCTGCAACTTGGTCAAACTCGCGTTTTTTGACTTTCGGCTAGGGTTTTGACCCTCCGGATTCAGTCGAAATTTTTTTCTGAGTACAGATTCGTGGTGGGTTTTTCGAGATCTCAACTGGGTCGTCGTCAAAATTTTCTAGGTGCCTCGATTTTCGAGCCAGCAGATCCAAATTCCGGCAGCAGATTCTTTCTGGGTTTTTCACAAGGATTTCTGGGTTGTCTTCAGATTTTTCTGGGTCAGCCAGGAATTTATTTTTTTTGGGGAAACGTGCAAATGGCTTCTCTCACCAACCTGATGTTAGAAGGCAGTCAACGCTTTAATGGCCACAATTACAACATCTGGAAACAGCGTATGTTGACCATTTTTGAATATAGGCGTCTTGACCAGCTTGTTTTGGGAAAAGAGCTCAGTCCTGGTACACCTGGTGCAAATCAAGATAAGTTTGATGAACGCAATCGGAAGGCAGTTATGCTTCTCAAACTCTCAGTGACTGATGATCAGTTACCACAGATTCCTTCCGACAAGACAGCTTCTGACATCTGGAAGCATCTGAAGGAATTGCATGAGACATCCGACAAGAGCCGAGCATTCTTTCTAAAGAATCAGCTGTTCTCCATTATGATGGACGAACGTATGTCCTTACAGGAACACCTCACGAGGATTAAGGACATTCGAGATCAGCTCGAAGCTATTGGTCGGACTATGGAGGAAGAAGACATGGTAGTAATCACTCTGAAAAGTCTTCCGAAATCGTATGAACACCTCATTGAGACCCTCAATATTACTTCCACTAATGTTGATCTGAAGTTTTCAGAATTGTGCACCAAACTTCTACAACAGGATCGCTGGAAACAACAGTTTGGTAGTGGTACTACATCAGCCTCCTCGGAAAATGCCTTCACAGCTCAATCCTTTCAGAAGGATAAAGGCAAATTTCAGTCCTCTCAGTCTTCTCAGCAGAAAGGCTCTTCTCAGACACAGGATGGAGCTAAGAAGAAGAATGTGCAGTGCAATTACTGTCACAAGTACGGCCATATGAAGAAAGATTGCCGTCAGAGGCTCGCTTCTAAACAAAAGAAGCAGGGAGGGTCACACCAGAAGGCGCATGTTGCTGAACATTCCGAGCAGAAGGAGTCTGCCTTTTATGCCTTTATGGCTAAGAGGTCTTCAGATCATGCCAGGTCTTCTGCTTGGTACATCGACTCTGGTGCATCACGTCACTTTTCTCATCGGCGTGACTGGTTTACAGACTTCTCTCCTTTCAGTGATTCCGTTGTATTTGGCGGAGGTGAGGAGTATACAGTTGTTGGCAGAGGCACTATTCAGATACAGTCTGGTGGTAGGACTCTCCTTTTTCTGAATGTGTACTATGTTCCTGGAATGGAACTTAATCTGCTCTGTCAACCAGATTATGAGGAATTCTCCTCAACTAGATGTGGTGTTCAGTGCTCACAAGTGCTCCATCATTGATCGGGAGACTCGTCTTATTGTTGTTGTTGGTCTAGAGGATCATGGCCCATATAGGCTTCTTGACACTGGTGATTCTCCTGAAGTGGCTCTGGCAGCTCGTGTTTCTCCTCTCAGCACTTTGTGGCATCAGAGATATGGACATCTCAACATTCAGTATCTCTCTCAGCTATCTCGAGAGGGACTTGTTTCAGGGTTACCTGATATTCAGACTCAGCATCTTGGAGTATGTGGCGCCTGTCAAGCTGGCAAACAACATCGGACTTCATTCACACATGGAAAGTCTTGGCGCGCATCTAAGGTACTTCAATTACTTCATGCTGATATTTGTGGTCCTATGAATACATCTTCTGTTACTGGTTGCAAATACTTTTTGCTTATTGTAGATGATTTTAGTAGAAAGATGTGGGTGTACTTTCTTAAACATAAATCAGATGTATTTAGTATCTTTCAGAAGTTTAAGTCCTTTGTTGAAAAAGAGTCTGGACATAGTATCATTACTCTTAGGACAGATAACGGGGGGGAATTTTGTTCTTCTGCATTCTCCAACTTCTGTGATACCCATGGCATCAAACGCCAATTGACTACACCCTACACTCCTCAGCAAAACAGTGTTGTCGAGCGTCACAATCGTACGGTTGTTGAGATGGCTCGCTCTATGTTACAACACAAGAGTGTTCCGAATAAGTATTGCGCTGAAGCCGTGTCTACTGCTGTCTACCTACTTAACCGTTCTCCTACTCAGGCTGTTAAGGGGAAGACTCCAGAAGAGGTCTGGTCTGGTCGGAAGCCGAAGATCAGCCACCTGAAGGTTTTTGGCTCTGTTGCCTATGTTTGGATTCCAGATGCTAAGCGCTCCAAGTTGGATTCCAAAAGTCAGAAACTCATGATGACAGGATACAGTGATCACCATAAGGCCTACAGACTGATAGATATAGACACTGAACATCTTATCTTCAGTCGTGATGTTGTATTTGATGAAGACAGAGGATTCTTTCAGTCCCCTTCTTCTGAGCAGAGTTCTGAGGATCAGCCTCACAGTGTTCTTATTCCATTAGGTTCGCCTGATGGGAGGGATGATGCAGAATCTATTTTCGATGATGCACTACCTGAGTTCCCTCCGGAAAACAATCCTCCTCCTGCTCCTGCTCCTGATCCTGAGCCTCTTCCAGCTCCTCCAGATGTTCGCACTTCTACTCTCCGACCTAAATGGTGGGCCAAGACCATTGGTGATCTCAGGGATACTGAGCTCATTGAGGGTAGAACCTCCCGTAATAAGAGCAAACAGTAGCATACAATCAATTTTGCTCTCATGGCTAATATACACAGTGTTTTTGAGCCTCAGACATACTCAGAGGCTAAAGGTATACCTGAGTGGGAACAGGCTATGGAAGCTGAGTTCCAGAGTCTTCAGAAGAATCAAACTTGGGCCCTTTCTGATCTTCCTTCAGGGAAGAAGCCCATTAGCTGCAAATGGGTGTACAAAGTAAAATACAAAGCTGATGGAACCCTAGACAAGTATAAGGCTCGTCTTGTTGCTCGTGGGTTCTCACAGAAAGAAGGCATTGACTACGAAGAGACTTTTGCTCCTACAGCCAAAATGAGTACCATACGGCTCGTTCTTGCCTTTGCAGCCCAGTTCAGTTGGAAAGTCCATCAGATGGACGTCAAGAGTGCTTTTTTGAATGGTGACTTACAGGAAGAAGTCTACATGACGCAACCCCCAGGATTCAAGGTTGCTGGTCAAGAACAGAAGGTCTGTAGACTAGTCAAAGCACTCTATGGTCTGAAACAAGCTCCTCGAGCTTGGTACATGAAAATTGATAAGTACCTGACAGATCATGGTTTTCAGCGGAGTCCATCTGATGCAAACTTGTATATCAAGCATTCTAGTAATGATATTCTGTTTGTAGTTGTCTATGTGGATGACTTAATCATTACTGGCAATTCAGCACATTTGATCACTGGGATCAAACAGGATTTGTGCCGCACCTTTGATATGACAGATTTGGGACTTCTACATTACTGCTTAGGAGTTGAAGTCTGGCAGACTGAGCACAGTATCTTTCTCTCTCAGTCCAAGTATGCTAGAAGTCTTGTGGGCAGGTTCAGAATGTAGGATTGCAAACCTGCCTCTACTCCTATGGAACCCGGGCTCAAACTTTCAGCTCAGTCATCCTCACCAGTTGTGGATGAATCTCTGTTCAGGCAACTAGTGGGCAGCCTCATCTATCTTACTGCCACTAGACCTGACATCAGTTTTGCAGTGAGCTACATTTCACGCTTCATGACAGCTCCCAAGGCTGAGCATTGGATAGCAGCGAAGCGTGTGCTGCGTTATGTGAGTGGCACTCCTGATTATGGACTTCTGTACACTCGGAGTTCTGATCCTATACTCAGTGGTTACACAGATTCTGACTGGGCAGGTTCGGTTGATGACCGTAAGTCTACAGCAAGGTATGTGTTTAGTTTGGGATCTGGTGCTGTCACATGGACTAGTAAGAAGTAGCAGGCAGTAGCTCTCTCCTCGACAGAAGCAGAGTATCGGGGAGCAGTTAAGGCATCTTGTGAGGCGGTTTGGCTTCGACGAATGCTTGCGGATATGCATGTCTCCCAGGCAGGTCCTACTCCCTTGTTCTGTGATAATCAGGGAGTGCTCAAACTCGCCAAGAATCCAGTCTTCCATGAAAGAACCAAGCATGTGGAAACTCATTGTCACTATATTCGACAACTGGTTGAAGACGGATCCATTCAGTTGCTGTATGTTCCTACCTCGGAGCAGCCAGCAGACATCTTCACCAAGCCCCTTGGTCCTGATAAATTTGTAAAATTCAGGGGGTCTATAGGTGTAGTTAATAGATTGAGCATTAAGGGAGGGTAATAGAATATTAAAATAATGTTAATTTTAGTATTAATGCTCAATAGTGTATATTCTATTTTGGTTAGATCGTCTTCGATCTTCTCAGCAGTTTCTTATTAGAAACTTGCTATTCTTGTAAATATCCTTGTATTATTTATGAGCGTCTTGCTCATTCTGATATTCAATCAATTCTTTGAAATCCATTGCGTGTCTCGCATTGTTTTAAATATGCATGTTTTTGAAGAATGCTTTTTAATATTATATATTTTTTACTGTTTGATAAATTTGCCAAGTTTTACCCCAAGATTTTGCCAAGTCCAAAGTTTCCAAAATCTTTCAGTCAACAAAGTAATTGCCAAGTCCCAAGTTTCTAAAAAATTTGAGTCAACAAAGTAATTGCCAAGTCTGAATTTTAAAACTATGCTCCACATACATGGCCAATGATGATGCATAAACTATATGCGAGTTGTTGATGTTATAGCTAGGTCCGATTCCCTCTAGGGCCGACCTAGCACTTTTGGGTGGCTAATTGGCCTGTCGGCCTTAGCCACAATATCTTGCAAAGTTCAATGTATAACTTGTTATTAGGTCTGGCCCTAAATGGGCGTCATCATTTGGGAAATGTAATTATAACATGTAACTTGTATTAGGTCCGGCCCTATACAAGTAACTTGTAAATTGTAATTGGGCTAACCCTATGTGTGGGCGCCAAAATGAGATTCAATTATTAATTTAAATGCAAAGCCAACCTAAGAGAAGAGACATAAAATCTCATATATATGCAAGATCATTCTTGCATCAATAATACATTCATTCAGCAATCAATCTCATTCACACATAAGCGAACCACCTCTGCTATTGATCAGCGAATTACTTCAGCGAATCAGTTATCTTGTGCAGCAAACTCATCCTAGATATTATCTAGGGCTGGCGAACTTCCAACTAGGACTGGCGAACTTCCTTTAGGGCTGGTGAGTTCATCCACAAGGACAGCGAACTCCTCGTAGGGCTGTCAATTTCATCTACAAGGTAAGCGAACTTGTTCTAAGGGCTGCAAGATCAAGCGAATGGTCTACAATCAGATTATTGAATCATCTACAGCAAGCATACCTCAGATAAGTCTGCCCTAGTGTGTGCCCTAACTTGGATTATCATCTGCTGATTATATTATGCTTCAAGTGTTGAAGCAAAAGTTGTAAGACTAAATATAATCTGAGATCTTTGTTGCTGGGTTTTTCACCTCCAAGAGGGAAGTTTTCCCAGGGTACTGTTGTGCTATGTGTGTTTATTGTTTCATTTCTGCATGTTGTTATCAGTCTGATCTAAAAAATTAACACGAGTAACACACTTTTATGGTAAGAAGATAATATCTTTCTTGGGAATTTCTTGGCTACCCAAAAGATAAAGATATTTGCCAATTTCGAGTGTGGTGTTATTGATCTGATCAATGTGCCCTCACATGGCAAAGAATATCCTTAAATGTTTGCTGAAACCATGTTAAAACCCTAAAAACTCAGTTAAAACTTGCAAAAAAATCACAGTGCAGAATAAGTTAAAAAATTGCAGTACACAGGCATATATATAGTGTAAAAAATGAAAATATAGATTCTATCAGATTTTTATGAATTTTTGAGATTTTATTGGGAGTTTCTCAGTCACAATGTCATTGGACCAATTTTTTTCAAATTATATTTTTGTCAATCTCTCAACACCTACAGCAAGAAACAATATCTCACAAGATTTTGGCAAGAACTTCTTCTATGATAAGAACATATTCAACTGTAAATAGCATCCATCAGAGTTAGTGTTACAATGTTTTTGGAAGGTGTTTTAGAAAATTGATGAGGAAATACATTGTTGGTGAAATATAGGAGAATAGGGTGGCTATATCCCACACTGCTTTTCACCAATGGATGATATGCTCAAGCCCTGCATTAACTCTTAATAAACATTATCAACACCT
Organism: Cryptomeria japonica; assembly: GCF_030272615.1. Lineage (NCBI taxonomy): Eukaryota > Viridiplantae > Streptophyta > Pinopsida > Cupressales > Cupressaceae > Cryptomeria > Cryptomeria japonica. The sequence continues at coordinate 50,881,995 of NC_081406.1, read as the reverse complement.
CAAGTTGATGACAGCCTAAATATGTTCATTGCAATTCACTCCATGACACAAGAGTATAGGAAGCACACACACAACTAAAACACAAGATACACCTGGAGAAACCATCAAAAGGAAAGAAAAATCAAAATGAGTAAGCATAAGCTCCTCGTGCCACTAATTCCATTTCAGTAAAAGTCAATACAATGGCCACCAGAGGGAATATGAGCTCCAAGAATGTTTCAGAAATTTCTATACCGCCTACAAATGCCTCCTACCACAAAAAACCCTGCTCCAATCCTTACAACAGTCAAAAACAGAAGATTTGAAGGCTAAAGCAAGAGTTACCAACTCTCTAACAATCTCTACAAAATGCATATACCTTCCCTATAACCTCCCGCCACACTAGACGATACAACATCAGAAAAAAAAAAAGTTGAAACACCTGAAACCCTTTAGCTTCCACATTCTGTTTGCACAGTGATGTTTTCGCCACTTTTGATAGATAAGAGATATCATTTATTCTGCAATCAAAGCAAATTTGCCATTGTCAAGATGCTTTTGCTGACTTACAGAAACCAGCAATTTGGCCATGTTAAGTTTTCTACTCCGTTTGGACACATGCACTTTAGTTTCAAGTCACTCTTACAATATTCTAGATTGTAATGGACCCTATGTAGGTATGTTTGCCGTTGCACCAACAGCTCGAGCTATCAACACCTGCTACAAACACCAGACTTACCCAGATCCACGGGAGGCAGTTAAGCCATGTCATGAACCCCGAAGGAGGTGCTGACCACCAAGTCAACAACCCCCCCTCAGCACCGACTGAGGATTTCGCCCCGACAGAATCAAGGAGACCTCCCGGGATTTGAACCCATGACCCAAGGCTCTGATACCAATTGTAGGTATGTTTGCCGTTGCGCCAAAAGCTCGAGCTATCAATGCCCGCTACAAACGCCAGACTTACCCAGATCCACGGGAGGCGATTAAACCATGTCGCAAACCCCGAAGGAGGTGCTGATCACCAAGTCAACACCCTAGATCCCATTTCTTGGTGTGACAGATTGGCGAGGATAAGGAGGCCCGAAAGCTGCAGGTAACAGAGTGCATTGAGCTGCTAAAGGAGATAGTGGGTGTGTCAGTGACTGGCAGGCCTCCAACTTTGGTGATCCCTCTGATGCCTGCTGTACTTGCTGAGCTAGAGATGGGCAAGGAGGATGACTGGTCAGGCCATTAGGTCTGGGGAGTTGCCTTTTGTTAGGGCATCATTTTGGCTTTTTAGCTATCATTTATGTAATCCTTATGTATTTCGGGTATGGCCCCCTTAGTGCCATTTTAATATATAAAAAAAAAATTAGATCATCATTTTCACAAAAAAAATCATGTATTATTTTCATGTTTATTTCTTACATGCTTACAGTTATTATAGAATTCAAACCATTTTAAATATTTGCTTATAAAATATCATAGAAAAGTCATTTTAAAGAATAGAAAAGAAAATTGTTTGTTGTTGTTGCTTAGGAAAACCCTCAACAAGGGTCGTAGGCCCTGTCATGTGCTACAAACCCTCTGATTATCTTATTTGAGGTTTCAGTACTTGAAAGTGAGAACTTTTAACCTCCCACGCATCAAATTGCAAGTTCATTTGGTTCTAGCCGCACCTCTTTGATCTAAATTTGAGGATATCTAATTCCTAGGGTCCTATTACTAAAGGAAGAACTGAAATCTTCCCATGAGTGAAGGATTTTCTAATTGTTACTTTTGAAGACATTGAGGACCACAATGCTATTTTCGAGGGTTCTATGTGGATGTGGGGGGAACACCCCTTTTACTCAAATGTTGGTTTCCCCTATTCAATCTGGCATTTAAATTGTTGCATTTCTCACCCACATAGGTTCAACTCCCAAACCTTCCTCTCCAATTTTGGCATGAATCCCACTATTCTTAGATTGGGAACACTCTTGATTTGGTTTAGAACGGTTGATCCTATAACTTTGCAATACACTCATATGACCTATACATGAATTCTTGTGGACTTGGATTTATATAAGGCACCTCCTACTAAGTTGTGTTGAATGTTGGTCGTCATTGGTGCTAGCTTCTAGATCAGCGCATCCATTTTCGTTGTCATTGTTTTGACACTGGCCATTTGTATAGGCATTGCGAACACTCTTAGCCTAAGTCTCAGTTGACCTCTTGGTGGTGGTATGTTCAACCCAAGGACTTCACCATACCTCTAGTGGCTTTGCAGCCTGACTCTCCTTCAACAGTGACTCCTTGACCTGTACCAATTGAACTTATTCCTACTAATCTTACTGTTGTGGAGGATTATCAATTTATATCACATAAGGCTCCTAAGCCTTTAATGTTTATAGCTCCTAATGATTCTACCAAATCTGCTGTGGTGGATGTGGTTGCTCCTATAATGTCCCCAATTTTTAAGGTGAAATTTAATTAAATTGATTATTATTAAGTTATCAAAAAAAAATTAAACAATGACTTAATATTTATTAATTTAATTAAATGACAATAAAATAATAAAATATTATAATAAGGTCACTTTACTTAAATAAAGTTCTCCAATCGGCCTAATCATCTAGATGTTTCCTGGAGGGCTTTATAAGGAGGTCCAGAGGTTGTAGCAAAGCATGCTTGGATTTGATATATGATTTAAGATTTATGGAGACAAAAAAACCTTCAAGAGCTTGATATAAGGGCTAAACGAAAACCTGGTTCTTCAAAAGATGTGAATTCCCAATGGAGTTCACAGCTGAGAAAATTTGTGTAAAGTCTCCTGTGGAAACAAATTTGCAGATAAGTTCCAGGTTTCAGTAATAAAGATATCACCTAAGTTGAGGTATTTTATATCTATGTCTGAATTGGTAATAAAGACTATTTTATTCTGAGTGATATTTCAGCATAACATTTGTGAATTCATGTGCCTTGGCGTGAGGAAGATATATAAATGGGCAATCCAATATAATAAGAATCTAAAGTTTAATAAAGTTGATTCGTTATTTATTTTTGCCTCAAGGGAGCATGCTGAAATATTTACCAATAGTTTAATATTGGTAAATAATGTTGTGACTAGAAGGCAAGTGTTATTTGGCAAAGACTTTGATTATTTTATGGGAGCCATTTCCTTTGGAGGAAATTATCGAGGACTATAGCTGGCACTTGAATATTCAAGCCGTTCCAATAAAGAAAACTATTTAAATCAAGGGTTTCTCTTAAGTGCCGAGCATAATATAAGTGAACCTCTCATCCTAGTGCGTAGCAGAGAATTGCTTCCTGAGTCGTGAGTTACAATTGGTTCGCACCTTTTGTTCTCAGCAATCTGTAACACAAACCTCCTCCTATCCATGGCCCATTTCATAAGGTGGGAATCAAAATAAAGGTGCATCCCTTTCATGGAAGAGGCGATTGCAGGAGATATTAGTACTATACAGGTTGTGCCTTAATTCTATCATTTTTCCTATACAATATCTGCTACTGTTCAATTTGCCATGAAAAAGTTGCATTTAGGCTGAATATTAATATATTGTTAAAGGTCAGAGTTCCTACTTTGTAATCTGTGTCCTTGAAAGCAAATCGTTTGCCTGGTAAAAATATGCTATCTCTATTATGATTTATATGCAAACTCTGTATGTCATTTATAAATATGAAGCAATTTTTGTCAAAGTAAACTCAGATTTGAATACACCATTTTGAAAATTTGAGGAAGACAGTGTCGTTTTTCCTATTATATTTGTTTGGGGATATTTCAGTGGTATCAGAGCCAAAATTCTGCAAGCATATGGGATGCTAAGGATGATTACAGAAATGGAAGAGAGGGAAAATGAAATTGCAGCCTCTAAAATTGCCATATGGTATAACAGATATTAAAGGTGAAGAATCGACTAACATTTCAGAAATATCTAGGTTTGACAGGAAATACTATACATGGGAATGAGGAGGTTATCAGAAATTTTTATGAATACTCAAGTGAACCTGAAGAGGTCAACACTACCAATCTTTTTATAGGTACTACATTAGAAAAAGGAGAGAAGAATTGTATCCTGAATCAGGAACTCAATCAAAGTCAAAAGAAGATCAAATTGTACCTAGTCAAGAGGGAGTTGATGCTTGTGGAGAAACTGAAATGAATGAGAAAAGTAAAGAGTTAAAGCCTGCAGAAAACTCAAAAATTACCATTGAAGAAAGGATAGAAAAGAAAGTGGAATCAATCGCTTGTGATCTGCAGCTTAGCAATCAGCTATGTGGAGGTATGAATCATTCTAATGTTCCATTGCGTGAACCAACTCTGCATCTTATTGGTAAGGAAACAATTTGTGATTTATATAGTGATGGTGTTCATACATATGAAAGCAATACAGAAATTGGGTCATGCAGTGAGATTAATTTTCCTTGCTTCGTATCCATGATTACATCGGAGAAATATGTGAAAAGATCATATGAGGTATGTTATCTTAGAGAGATTATTATGGAGACTAGGAGATTGCCTAATAAGGTCTTACAATTTGATAATGTTTGGTTTGTCATGGACACTTCACCATGGAGTTGGTTGGAGGCAGAAAACATAACAGATAAGGCGATACAGATATGGAACACTTTAAAGACAACTAAGGCAGCCAGAAGAATATGTGACTTTCAGCTGGACACACCTCATAGACCAGCACTTATGAAAAAGCAACTTACCATTGAAGAAGGTTCAATAAAAGGCAACAAAGACACTTTGAAGAAGCAGGAACACGATTCTGATTTTCTGAGTTGGACCAGCAGTCCTTTGTTATCACATGAGCCTTGCATTGAGGACACTCAAGAGTGGTTTAATAAGTATGGGATGGAAGTTGAAAATTCAAATTGCTCACAGTCTGATTTTGTATCAGCAGTTGAAAACGAACATGAAGTAACTGATTCTACTCACTGTTATGATGATATTTTTTGATTGAGCATGATGTTGGCCAAACTCCAGAACATGAGTTTTGTGGAAAAGATGTGGCGAAGAGAAAGCTTTTGAACAATGGAGCAGTTGTAGAAACATTCACAGAAGAGCACGTGGATTATTCATCACGCAATAATAACTTACACAATGGACAGATTGTTGATGAGCTTGCAAGTTATCCGGCATGTGGGTTGAATTCCTGCACAGGGCAACTTAATTTCTCAAAGATAGATTTGGACTGTACTGCAGTGCTGTTGAACAGGGGACCACAGTCTTGTCACAGTTACTGCAGTGTACCAGAGGAGATTTTGTTTTTCTGGTTACATCTTTGGAGTTACTAAAGCAAAATGTTGCCAATCTTGAAGCTCTTAATAAAGAAAAGGATAATGAGATCCTCTTGTTAAATGACAGCTTTGCCACATTGGTTAATGTATGCAAGAACTTCAACATTTGAAACTTCAGATCATCTTAGATAGTTTAAATTCTAGGTAAGAAGTAACAAAAATCCTCATGTTATGCAATTGGCAGGGCATGACAACTTAACTACTTCGGGTGAATGTGTCAAGACAGCCGAAAGCTTATTGTTCATTATCAAAGATGTTGCAAAAGCAGCAAATGAGAATTCTAAACATAACCAAAGGGAAGGTAGCAATCTGAAGTCTAAATGTCAGGATGCAAAAATGGAGGCTGAAAAATTAAGAGGCTGTCAGGAATTAGAGAGTAAATTAATGAGGGTTGAAGCTGTTGGAAATGACATTACAAGAGAAAGAGATGTTGATGAAACACAGATTTGTCAGTTAGAAAACAATGTTGCGTCTTTGTTGAATAATAATCATGCATTGCAATCACACGTAAAGGAATTCCACACATGTGAGGCCTCAATGAGGGCAAAGCAAGCAGAGATTGCATCACTGCATGATGCATTATCAACCTTTACAAGAAGGTGCAGGAACTGGTGAAATATACCTTATGGATATTTGCTACAGATTTAACCAAATGTTCCATAAGAATTTAAACAAACAATTCGCATGGAACTAATTGCCATTCCTCCAATATCTTTGCAACAGATTATAATGTAAATCATATAATAACAGACTAGAATAGAAATCTGAAATTACATATGAATATTGTCATCAAAATAGATAAATCATTACAACCTTCAATAGAATAACAACAGAATTATCTTCCCAATTGTAGCCACAGAACAATTGGATGCATAGGAGAACCTCCCAATCACAATTACAGGATGTACAGTCGGATTGGAAATCCACACATCAACAGCAGATCAATCTGTTATCATAAACACCAGCCAGAGTAGATCTTTCACTACCGTAGCAAGTCTTCTTCAAGAGGGATTTTCTCCTCAAGAAGGATACAATAGACCACTTCAAAATCTCGTGAACCACGCTGGATTACAATCAATGAAATGAATAAACTCAGCATGCTCAAACAATCCTCTCAATCCTCTTTTATAACTTTTTGAATGTCCCTTGACCTTCCATTTCCTCTTGCCTTTTCATTTTCTTATCTTTTATTTCACTTTTGAATTATAGGTGAATTTATTTGATTTCCCACTTTATTAAGTCACTTAAGTAATTATATAATATTATCCTTATGATGTACTTTTATATAGGAATAATAATAAAATAATTACATTAATAGCTTATTAAATAATTAAACATGCTTTTAATTATTTAATTATATCTTAAGCCAAAAGGGGACATTACAATTGGAAAACTATTGCCAACAGAAACACGCAGCCTTGGAGAGTTTGGAATCATCTCAGGGGAAATCATTGCCTGAACTGTCTGGCATGCACAGTAGATTTTAAGAGTTACATAAGCTATCAGAAGGTCTAGTTGTTGAGGTAGAGAATTTGCAATTGCAATTGGAAAGTTGTGATGAGGAGATAACCCAGTTAAAGAAGAAAGCCATAAAATCAACTTATGACATTCCAGCCTTGTTAGAGAACAGTGAGAAGGAAAACCATGAAATAGGAGACGTGTAAAAGGATATGGAGAACAAGATTAAAAAATTAGGATTGGATTATATTCTCATTGAATGAAACGCAGAAAGCCAGATGCAAGCATTGTTTTACACCTTATTAGATGAAAAAGTTCTGGTATTATATCTGAATCGGAAAGTACCAGAGCAGATGCACAAACTAAAGATCTCTTGTTACAGAATACTCAAAACAGTGTAGAAGAGTTGTCTGACAAGGTAGAAAGGCCTGAGGCTTCCCTTCATGAAAAAGAAAACCCATTGAAGGCTCAAATCATAGAGGAAGATGGGATAGTTGAGCACACTCTTAGTGGATCAGCCACTAATGTTATACCTACACAAGTAGAGGGAGGCATAAGTGATTTAGTTGGGCTTTTGGTCATTCGTGGAGAGTTTGAGGAGTTATCTCTTCTAGAGGCTCAAATGGTAGAGCTTGCATTTTTTTGTACCAGCCTATAAAGAAGTGTACATGGATGGGGGTGTTGATGATTCAGCTTTGTTTAAGCATGTGGACACTCTTAGAGAAGCTATTGTTACACTTCTACCTCATGATACACCATTGGAATATGAATCTATTCAATTTTCAGGATATGGCGTGTGCATGATAAATGTTCTTCAAGTCGAGTGGCATTTACTTGGAGTGGATAAGTTTCACCAGAGTACATGGGATGATGAAACCACAAACAATTCAGATTGCCTTTCAGGGGCAGCAGCTGATTGGAGGAGTTAAAGAGGATTGTATCATCTTTCTCTTACTGGAGGTGGGCTTATTGATGAACTCCCATCATCCTTTGTCATGGAGGTACTTATTGCTTCACTTGGAGTGAGGTTCTTAGTCGGATAGATGCTGTCCTGATTCTTAACAGTGACATATGGTGTATTGTCATGACTGATTATGCACTTAGGATGTGCATTGTTCAAATCCTTGGGAACTCATACAGATTTGGATGAACATTGGGCATTGGTGGCATGATAAGAGACATATATCCCTCCATATTTCATTGGTATGCGAGTGTGATGATTTGGGATAAATTAATCAGCTTGATAGTGGGAATGTTTCAGGTTGATGGAGTTGCAGACTTTAGCACTGCTGGTTGCATGAGAGTGGGGCAGTGGAGTGATGTAGTGTTTTTCATTTGGCAAGTTTGGGATCCTGGTGGTGCAGCAGAGAATTGCTTGAGGACAAGCAATGTTTGGGCCAGGAGGACTGTAATGTCCCCAATTTTTAAGGTGACAATTAATTAAAATGATTCTTATTAAGTTATCAAATATATATATATATATATATATATTTCAACAATGACTTAATATTAATTAATTTTAATATAATAACATATTATTATAAGGTCACTTTATTTAAATAAAGCTCTACAGTCGGCCTAATCTTCTAGATGTTTCCTGGAGGGCTTTATAAGGAGGTCCTGGGGTTGTAGCAAAGCATGCTTGGATTAGATAAACAATTTAAGATTTCTGGAGACGAAAAACCTTTAGGAGCTTGATAGAAGGTCTGGAAGAAAACCTGGTTCTTCAAAAGAGGCGGATTCATGACGGAGTTCACAGCTGAGCCAAATTACTAAAGTCTCCTGTGGAGACAAATTTGCAGATAAGTTCCAGTAATAAAGATATTGCCTGAGTTGAGGTATTTTATATTTGTGTCTAATTTGGTAATAAAGACTGTTTTATTCTAAGTGATATATCAACATAACATTTGTGAATTCAGGAGTCTTGGAGTGAGGAAGATATATATGGACATGCAGAAATATCTGCGGATAGTTTAATATTGGTAAATAATGTTGTGAGTCGGAGGCAAATGTTATTTAGCAAAGATTTTGATTATTTTATGGGAGCAATTTTCTTTGGAGGAAATCATCGAGGACTATAACCGGCACTTGAATATTCAAGCCCTTCCAATAAAGAAAAATATTTAAATTGAGGGTTTCTCTTAAGAACCGAGCACAATATAAGTGAACCTCTCATCCTGGCACGTAGCGGAGGACTGCTTCCTGAGTCGTGAGTTATAACTGGTTCGCACCTTTTGTTCTGGGAAAGCTGTGATACAAGCCTCCTCTTATCCGTGGCCCATTTCATAAGTTGGGAGTCGAAATAAAGGCGCATCCCTTTCATACGAGCGCACATATTCAGAAGAGTCATGGACATACCTGCTACTTCCATTGGCACATCATTCAAGGATTTGAGTTGTCAAAATATTGGAAAGCAGAATACAATCTGGGATATCATGACTTCAACGGCAGTTCATGGAAGAGGCGATTGCAGCGGATATGAGTACTGTACAGGTTGTGCCTTAATTCCATAATTTTTCCTATACAATATCTGCTACTGTTCAGTGCAAGACTTCCATTAATATCAGTAAGTTTCAACACTGAATATTAATATATCGTTAAAGGTGAGAGTTCCTACTTTGTAATCTGTGTCCTTGAAAGCAAATCATCTTCCTGGTAAAAATATGCTATCTCTATTATGATTTATATGCAAACTCTGTATGTCATATATAAATCTGAAGCAAGTTTTGTCAAAGTAAACTCAGATTTGAATACATTCATTTTGAAGATTGGAGGAAGATAGTGTTGTTTTTCTATTATATCTGTTTGGGGATATTTCAGCTCCTCCCTCGGGCACCCCCATGTGTGCTGTTAGAATATTGATCCTGATGTTGCTCTGGATTGCTCCCCTGCAGATAGTGTTTCTGATATTTGTGCTGTGATCCATAGGATGAGGTGTAGTGCCCCAATGCTTGGCTCTGAGCCTCACAATTCTAAAGATCATAAATGCGTTTCTGTGGTCTAATGGGTTATTGGCCCCTTCAAAATCTAGGTTGGTTTCTTGCTTTCTTTGGTTGTTTGGATGTTGTTTTCCCTGAGTTGGGATTGTTGTTTTGCCATCTGTTTTGGCAGCTTTGCTGCTGTTACAGCCTTTGAGTTTTGTTTGTCCCATCCTTTTTTGCTTTGTAAAAAGGTTAGGGCGCTTTCAGAAACCCCTTTTACCTAATCAAAAACATAAAAAATCTCAGAAGGACAATTACTTGGCAAAATCAGTAGCAAAAAGCAACTAATTCAAGAAAAAAGACTCTTGTTTTGGGGCTTGGAATATATGCTTCTCCACAAGACCTACTTGAATCATTCGCAGACCTAATTTCAGACAGTTCCATATCTGCTACTACCAATGAGGAATGAAATTTCTGTGATTTTGATCAGAGTGAATTACAGATAAAAACAAATACAAATCCTACGTGAAACACAAGCATGTTGTTTTTATTAAAAACTAGCATTGCCCAGCTAATATGCTTGGCAAAGTTGCATCATACTTTACGGGATATATGACCCCAATGTTAGGCAATTGATTAAGATATATATGACAAGAAGCCAATTTTTTCTGTTGTCTATTAAATATGGCTTTTTTTCCACTTAGAAAATTCCCCTCAGAAAATTTAAATACCAGGCAGTTGATTACAGACGACATACACCCTTCGAAGAGTTGCTAAATACCCAACCCAAAAAAAATACATCGTCTGCATAGAAATCCTTATAGAGACCAAAAACTTCCAACAAATATAACTGCTACACACTACTAAACTGTTAATGTAACTTACCTGCATAAAGTTATATCGCTCCCTTCCAATAGACTCATTCTCTGCAATGGCGAAATAGGCGAGAATGGGATAGTGACCCACATATGATGCATAGCTGTCCCGCTGTATATTCACCGCCCACTCACTACAAACACAACCAAAACCCTAAATCTCTCAAACGGGCCATAAACATGAGAAATGGAAAAATTATATTTACAAAAGAATTTAACAACAAAATTTGCCCCGCCAAAAAATAAGGGTTCGATAGATTACAGAAATAGTCCTACGATAACCAAATGCTGTACAAATAGTATGAAACAAACTCTTATAATCTGTTACAGAAACATATTTAAAATTGAATAGGACGAATTTGCCCTGAAAGTAGCTGGGGTTTACAAAAATGATAACAGTATAAAATTTAAGTAGTAAAAAAAATTAAGAGATAAAGGAAAGGAATAACTCACAATCTGTTAAGATCGGCATGCCCGGTGCCCACATATTTTGCTTGGAGATGCTCGAGTTGTGAATTGATATTAAATCTGTCGCTTGCCTGCAAGTTAATTAAAATACTGGTATCAATTGAGAATTCAAATATTCGAATAAGATAAAACCTGTTAGAAAGATTTCCGCACCTGCATTTTTCCAGGTTTCTGTGGGAGATTAAATCTCCTCCGTTTCACTCAGACAAAAAGGTTTTGAGCAAGAGAAACGGATTGGATGGTTGTGTATATATAGAAGCTGCCTTTCTTCAGATTGCTTTTGTTATGTTTAAATGTTCAAATTGGTAGGTCTATGTAGGGGAAATAAACAAATGTATGATAAATAGTTTAACTCTATAAAAATTATAATATTATTATTAGTATCTTGTATTTTTAGAGTTGTAATGGATATTCAAATAGGGAAATTTAGAGAATATTTTGTTCTAGGATAAAGAGTGTCACTTAATGTGTTAAAGATCAAAGGGATGTAAATAATTTAAAATGGTGTTTTTAGGAATGTATAGTAGAAAAAGAGATTTGATTTATATCATATTTTATAAGTAGAGGAGTAAGTTTTATTGTTTTGAGTGAGGATTTTAGATAGTCGTAAAGGAGACACTTCAAGGAGTAGAGAAGGTTATTTTTGAATATTAGATTTTGTATTTTGAGGTACGATAATTCTAATTTAAAATTCCTCAAAGTGATAAAGAAAACAAGTCTTCAACTACTTGATTGTCTTTTCTATATCATATATTGTTTAATGATAGTTTAACTAGCACTTTCACCCAAAGGAGGTGCAAGGATTTCGCCGATAGGAAATTACTTGTATGTCAAATATGTGAGAGATGTATATTGTTAAGTATGTCTTTTTTTTTTAAATATATTGACAAAGTAACTTATTTTTAAAAATAAATATTTGAAGCATTTAAAAAAAAATTAAATTTAAAAAGAAAGTGTAATATTCAAGTAAAAATGTTATATATATTTTGTTAATGCAACTCTTAGACACATACAATCTTTTTGGTAACATTAAAAAAAAATGAACTCGTATTACATATTTGGTCATATTGAATTGATTTGTTTTTTTACAAAGGTTCCAATTTTCAAGACTTGGAAGCTGATGAATCTGTGTTTTGGTAGCAATATCTATGTATCAACCAACAACATGTAGAGCAACTTGTGCACCATGAAATTGTTAACTTTGTATTTTTTTTTCTGTACAACATTTGTTAGGAAGGCAATATAATAAATAAAACAAAATATATATTTTCTATATACAAGGACAAATTTGAAAGTATGTACCTTCACTCATTATAATGAGAGTTGATGTAGGCGAGACTCTTCCTTTTTCCTGATAATTGTGTATGGATTGTTTTTCATTCTTGAATATCGATCGAAGGAGAATGGTGGTTCTATTCGAAGACCCTTTAATGATTTAACTCTGGATATAGCTGTAAAAGTTGGCCCTTGTCTTTATGTTTTACCCATATTAATTGTTGCTTTAGAGAGTGTTAGTCTTTGGGATTTATGTATGGTGATTGCCCATGCCATGGATAGTGATATTTGTCTATGATTACCTAGGGAGATTGGTGTTATAGGTATATTTTTTGGGTCATCTTGATTCCAAGGTGGACCATGGTAATTATCAAATCGAACAACTGCATACAAAGGTAGATCTGGGGTTTTTGAGCCATTTGTGTACACAATATGTAGTACCTCTCCAAGAGACCCATTAACAAGCCCTGATTGAATCCATAGGTTTGTTGTTAACAGTGTTCTCTACATAGTAGGACATCTTGGGGAAGTTGGTCAACAGCATTATCAATGTTTGGTTTTATGTGTGTCTTCATCGCAATACTAAGTGCAACTAGACGATTTAGTAGTATAAGCATTTTTCTAGCTGTGTATCCTCACTAATTCATTTGTAGAGTATAGGTGCATTGATTGGTCAAATTCCTTTTGCTCATCAATACATAGTGATTTTTTTGTGCGATTCATTAGTAACTCCCAATCTTGTTCAGTTGGTTCCACATTACGCATTTTTTCTAATATTCGTTGAAAGTCGATTTGAGTTTGACCTTCACCTTATTAACGAAATACTATTTGTAATGTTACAATTGTATTGAATTGTTCCCATTTGAATCTGGCATTTGAATGTGGTGCATATATAGGTTTATCCATAACTGGTGGTAGTTGTGCCAAGTCATCAACAAGAATGATAGATATGCCACCAAAGCACAACTGTTGTTGGTGGGGGAAAGCTTCACGCAATCTAGTATCTATTTGCAATAATAGTTTTGGTCCTATGAATCTCATCCCGTCAACAGGGAGATACTTATGTGTCTCATGTCTTCTTGGAATATTAACAGTGATTGTCCCTTTAATGGTTGCATTTCCCTTATTGGAATCTTAAGGGCAACATGTATAGTTGAGGCATGTATGTTGAATGCGACAATTCCCGTAGGAGCAACAACAAGGAGTGGGTTTTTTTTCGTTTGATGCAAAACTCCAAAGTTCATGTTTTATGCAATGTATTAGGTAGGATTTTCATGTACCTGTTGTTCCTTGTATGATCATGTGCAATGGTTGCTTAAAGGAACTATCATTATAATGTGTTAGAGTATTCGGGTATTTACTTGATTAATTAAACATTATTTGTTTAATTATTTAAGTTCCCTTTATCTCTTTTACACTTAAGCTAACTTTAGGTGCATATAATTAATTGTTTTAATTAATTATTATGTGCAAACCTAGGTTTTACCTTTTTAGGTTTTCTTGACCTATTAAAGGTTGATTTCTGTCTTTTCATTGTAAGAATCACATTACATATTTTTGTGAATATTGAGCTCTCTCTTTTTGAGCATATTCTCTGTGTTTTGTATGTTCTTCAGATTTTGCTTCATTGCTTCTCCTTGTAACAAGTTATTCGGCTTATAGAAGATCTTCAGGCTCCTGTGGTGTTGTATTTTCTCAACTCCTATATGGTATCAGAGCTCAGATCTGCAGCTACCTGTTCTTGTTTTGAGATTTTTGGCTTTGGAAGCAGATCTGGGGTTTCAGGAATTTTTTATGTACCTAGGGTTTGAGCTTTTTTTCTGAGCACTTTGGGCCTAAACGGACCTCACCATCGTTCTCAGAAGGCCCGAAAACCCTTATGGTCATATAAAATTTGACCTGTTTTGGTTCCTGAGCCTTTGGGAGCTATTTTTTTCTCCGATCCAAGCCGTACGACCCTGGCACGTAGATCGAGAAAAACATTTGAAAAAAAAAAAAATTATTTTTTGCCTTTTTACGGCATGCAGGCCGAAATTTTATTTTAAAAAAATTCTTTCAAAAAAAAAAGGTGAAAAAAAAAAAAGGGAAGTTTGTTTCTTTTTAAGAAAAAAAAAAAATTTTGGGAAAGTTTTTTTGGGGTTTGGGGGTACCGCAAGGTACCGGACTGACAGGCCTGTCAGACCTGTCAGTCCGGCTTCAGGCCTCTGGCCGCTGCTACTGTTTCTCCGGCCGCCGTCGGCCCGGTCTCCGATCCCCGCCGGCCGCTGCATTTCCTCCAGCTCCCGCCCTGCCCCGGCTCCGGCTCCGGTGACTTTCCTCCGGCTCCGGCTCCGTGCTCTCCCGCCGGCGTGTCTCTCCGGTGCCGCTCCCGGCGCTCCGATCGCCGCTCCCGCCCCACCAGAAAGCCACCACTACCCGAGCAGCGCCGCTTCCATCGGGCCGCGCCACCTCCGCCCAGCCCGAGCGTTGCTCAGCTTCTGTGCCACCTGCACCTAGCCCGCGCGCCACCTCCACCCAGCCCGAGCCCCACCTCTGTCCGGAGCACCACCAACCCCTCCTCTCTAGTCTTTTTGAGAGGGGGTTGGTTTTTTGGGCCTAGATTGTGCATCCGGAGTCAGAATTTGGCGAACGAATAGGCGTTGGAAAGGTGATTCCGAGCCGGACATTGTGGTGGTAGATTTTTTTCCTGGATCTGCGGTTTGACTGTGTTTTTTACCAGTCAAAGTCGGACTTCTTTTTTGCACTTCCAGGGCCCTAGAATGGGCAAACGGAGTCATTTTTTCGAGAACGAATAGGCGTTGGAAAGCTGGTTCCGAGGCCGACCTCATGGTGTTGGTAATTTATTCCAATTTTTCTGTTTGACTGTGTTTTTTTATAGTCAAAGTGAGGTCTCTTTTTTGCACTCCGGGAGACGTAGAATGAGCATCCGACCTCCATTTTTTGAAAACTTTATATTTTCGGAAAGCGTGTTCTGTGTACTTTCCAGAAATATGGTTTTTTTTTCCAGATTCTACTCCATGCATATTTTATTCAGTTTTTTGCTTTTCAGCACTCTGGTGGATATCGTGGTTGTTTCAGGTCCTGGGATCTCTTTTCTGAGTAGGGTGTCTCTGTTTTGATTCTCGTTTCTATTTTTCCAGTATTCTTATCATTGTAGCATTGTATATATGCAAACGCACTGAGATAAAGTGCCATCATGCATTGTTTACTTGGAATCTTGCATATCTTGTGTCTTGTTGTACATGCACTGTTGATCAAGTGCCATGAGGGGGTTGATGTTTGCCTTTGTTTGCCATCTTCCTTTGTCAAGTGAGTGTTCCTTCCATGACATTCGCCTCATGATAATGTGTCTCAGCACCTGTGATGTTCTTGGTTCTTCGTCATGCAGTTGTTTTTGGTTGTCCTTTTCTGTGTTCCTGTCCCTCTCCCACTTCCGCATTATGGGGAGGTTTATCCTGTTGGTTCTAATGCTTCCGTGGTTCGATTGATCAGCTCTTTAGGCTTTGGTTTCTCATGCCATCTGTATCTTCGATTTCAGTTGTTTTGCCTTGTTTACCTCCTGATTCGAGTAGTGTCATTTGAGGGCACTCATGCAGATTACAGTCTTCTCTACCTGGTCATGTTCTAGTTTAGTGGATGTTCTTCAGATCAGCAGTTATTCTTCGACAAAGTTTGTAGGGTCTTCATGCTTCAGTGATATTCTTTTCCATCTCTTTTTGGAGTAGAGTTTTGTTCCCATGTGGTTTTCTCTATTTCTCCAGTTCATAGAGATTTCATTGTATTTGGGTACCTGATCAGGCCTTGTTGCCGGGACCCATCTTTCATGCTTTCAGTAGTTGTTCTAGGTTTTAGCTTCTCCCTAAGTCTAGCTTAAGGGGGGGTGTTAGAGTATTCGGGTATTTACTTGATTAATTAAACATTATTTGTTTAATTATTTAAGTTCCCTTTATCTCTTTTACACTTAAGCTAACTTTAGGTGCATATAATTAATTGTTTTAATTAATTATTATGTGCAAACCTAGGTTTTACCTTTTTAGGGTTTCTTGACCTATTAAAGGTAGATTTCTTTCTTTTCATTGTAAGAATCACATTACATATTTTTGTGAATATTGAGCTCTCTCTTTTTGAGCATATTCTCTATGTTTTGTATGTTCTTCAGATTTTGCTTCATTGCTTCTCCTTGTAACAGGTTATTCGGCTTGTAGAAGATCTTCAGGCTCCTGTGGTGTTGTATTTTCTCAACTCCTATATAATGTTCTCTTATAATTGTAAGTGCTAGTTCTTGTTTGGGAGATAGTGGATATGGTGGATTATTGAATTGTAACACGTATTGTCCATCTTGTTGGGAGGTCTTATTTGTGCGTATAAAATGTTGTGCAGTGTCATGTAAATGTGGAGGTATAGAACATTCATCCCATTTGTTCATATTATCGAAGTCACGTCTACCAAGCATTTCAAGGTCATCTATGTTTCCACCACTACCAACCCCCATTTGTGATAGTAACTCGCATTCATTCATTTACATTGTACTTCTTATATTTATATCATTATCAATGTCCTCATTGTCGTCATGGTTAAAATCTATATTCAACTACGCGATCAACATGCCATACATGATATTTATTCATATTCATTTCCTTCCAATTTGCAATATTTTCATGTTTGGTGAGTTCTATATCTATAAAAATGTTAGAAAAATGTTTGTATAGAAGTAGCTCACCCCAACAAAATGTTTCAAACTATTCAGAATCCTCATAAAAAATAGCATAGAATCGAGGAAAGACATTGACAATTGACTTGTGTTTCCTTTCTTTCCACTTGCACCCTTTGCGAATGGACGAAAATGAGAATAACCTAGCGGATTCAATTAATGTTATTGTTTCCATCTCAATAGGGCATTGTATGTAGGAATGTAGATAGGGCAATTATAATATTTTTTCATATGGTTTTCTTTTGATCCGATGGAATACTTTTTGGCTAACATTTAATGTCATAAATGAACGATTGCAAACAACAAGTGGTAATTTTTGCAGTATATGACATGTCTCTTGTACACCTATATCACGATATGCAATGATCTCAACCATAAATTTGTGATAAGTTGCTTGTGCTTGGTCTTCTCCTACTTGCTTTTTACATATTTGTGTTAGCATATCAATACAACTCTCTGATTTCTTTTTTGCCTTAGATGCATATTTGGCAATATATTTTAGAACAAGTATTTTTGATACAGCTGGTTGACAATCCATGTTCGCTCTCAATATTGCAATCATTTATGGGCTGTGTACATTTAGCCTATCATCATTTCGTGTAGGGGCATATATTTTCTTTCCAGTTTCATCACAAGACAAGGAAGTGCTAACACATTTTGTCCAAGGAGCTTTGTAGCGACACTCTATAACTTGACCTTGTTTGCATAGGCATGTTGCTTTAGTATATTGTGTGTGCATTTGGACACGATTGATTAAATCTTCATAGTCAACAAGTGTATTTCTAGAGAAGATCTCAGTTGTATTTAGCAAGCAAGGATCTTCTTGCAAAGTTTGGTGTTGTGCATTGTTTCTGATAGTTGGAGAACGAGGATTCCATGCACTTACATATTTGTCAAAGAATGATTTTTATTTCTCTACATCAACATGGTTTTTCTAGTCAAGTTTATCCATGTCTAGCGCATTGTCGAGCCAAAGGAATCTGTGGACATGTGCAGAACCTCGATGTTGCCATTCATATCTATACCAATAATCTGTTGCACAAAGGCGTTTTTATATTACTTATTCATAAAAGATTGTGAACCTTTGATGCAAATATAGGGAGGTGGTGTGTGGATTATAAATAATGTTGTTTGTGTGGTCTTTGTTAGTTAGAAGTCTGGATGGCATTTCGGTCAAAAATAATCGTTGGAAATTTGGCCATTTAGTATTCGCAACACTTAATGTAAAGAAGAGAGTAGGGGATCCTATTTGGTTGATCATATTTGAAAGCTCACCACGACACTTGTTCCAATATGAGCGGGTCCCTCTCAAGGAAGATCCAAAATGCATCAATTCTTCGGCCAATTGAGTGTTGGGTAATTGTTGTATATGGAGGCAAAGACTATCAATGGTGGTTGGTATGCAATCTTTTGCATTTCTCTTGACAAAGATAGAGGAAATTCCTTGGCTTCTATGTCTCATCGTTAGATTTAGTGTGAAATATTGAAATCTTGGATGCCTTCCAAATCTGTTATCATGAAACCTCGTCAAGTGCAACACATATTCATGCATCTCAACTTGTCTATATCAAGCTTGTAATTGCGGTACAATACCATTTGGGAAGAGTGTGGGAAAATCCATGTCTAGAAGGCCCTCAGTATTGTATTCATTTATTGGAGAAGAGTCAATTTGTGGCCAATGAATAAGGGTGTCATGTTCATCTGTAATTTGCAAGGTTTCTTTGATGATTTCTAGTTCATGGTGTTTGTTTGGTACTTTCGCCATAATAACGATGAGTATGTTATTTCATTTTCAAGTTGGTCTTCAACAGTCATGGATTAAATGTCTGGTGCTACCATATGTTCATGTTCAACATCAATGGTATGAAGCATTGACATGTCTATATTTGATTTGGGGAGTTATGCTAGAGAGTCAGCATCTATTTGAACATCCTTGTAGTATGGGTCATATTTGATCTTATATTGTAATGCAGCCCATACTCGACTTCTACTCACATAGCAATCATAATGGTTTACTTTTGTATGGAATCTTCAAACTATTAGTACATCCAAGTTTGTAATTTTATGTGGGAGATATTTTGCTATTGTTTTGATATCTTGTGGGAGGCTAATTGTCTGTCCACTATGTTTGTATTGTCCTCCACGAGCATGTGTAACTTGCACTATTGGATTTACTCGTGCTATGAGCATCTCTTCAACTTGGCTTAGATTTTTTAACTCGTCTGGTTGTTCTCCTGGGTCCATATTATTAGATGATGAGAATCGATGTCTACCTTTCTCACAAAAGCATCGAGTACAAATTGGACCATTGTCTGTTGAATTGGTATGTATTCCAGGGTAGCTTTCACTACATACTATGCATTTTTTCAAGTTTGACAATGCATCTATTCTATTGTGAAATCTTCTTGAAGCTATTAGAAAGTCATTATTGGAATGTGTTTTGGGATGGTTTGAATGAATAATTGTTGTCTTAACACTCGTTTGTAGAATTACATCTTGGGTTGTATTTTTTTCTTTGCGTTGAATATGATGACGAATACTTATTTCTTCTTTATGGCGAGCATAGTAGTCTTGACTTCTTTTACAAGATTGAAATTTTTTATTTTTAATTTATGAGGATCAAGTTTGAGTATTTTGAGGGGTGGAGCTTGTCATCTATAAAAGAAAACAGTAAGTCTCATTATCAATGCATAGACAAAAAACAACATGAACAATTGCAAAGGATTAATATAATTTAGGTAAAGTAAGTGTTAAGTAAATGTATCGTGTAGTATAAAGCAATAACTTGTTGAAAGGTAGTAGAAACATCATGTTGATGAAAGTATTTTAATTTGTGATATGTAGAAATATGACATTGACTTGACATGTATTCAAACATAAATATACACCATGTAGTATAAAGCAATAACCTCGTAAGAGGTAGTAGAAACATCATTATGATGAAAGCAACTTAATTTGCAATATGTAGAAATGTGACTTTGACTGGACATATATTCAAACATAAATATAAAATTTACTATATAAGGTCTTTCAAACATGTTTGTACATATCATGTGCAATGAACTTGAATTTAGGTACTATTGTTATTGCACATGTCTTTGATTTTGTCCAACAAGGAGGTGTTTTCCTCGACAAAATCCATTTGGTCAACTTTGGTGATTGTTGATTTCAAGTGACCTTCAGCACCACTTGAATCATATGCAAATGAGAGTGCTTCATGGTTGAACTGTAGCATATATAAATCCTTTGCATAAATACCAAGAAGGTGTGTGGTTGGTTCTTCAAAAGCAAGAACCCATAATGCTCCTCTATGATCTGCTAGTAGTAGTTGAAGTATGTATCTATAAATGCAATTTACATATGTAGCTTTGCACTTTGAACAATTCCATGTACCATCGTCATTTTGCACAACTCTTTTTTTACATTGTTTACTATCTAACTCAAGGGGGCAAGATGGATAGCAAAATGAATTTGATTTTATGAATTGCACCGTTGCTTTTACAGTGTGTTTAACTGGTTGTTTCAGATGCATGGTTTCTTCTTTAATTTCAATGATTGTCTTCCTTGTAATTCATAAGGAAATATCTATGACCTGTGTAGATGATGAAATAACACCATCCCCATTTTGTTCAAACCGTGTTTTAAATTTCTTGGTCTCGTCTATGTTTGGGTCTATAAATAGGTGAGTACTAGCCAAAGTGCTTATCACCTTTCTATTATATTCAGTGAGGCACCCATTTTTTATTGCAAGAACAACAACCTGTTGTATGTGGTACATCTCTTGGAGTTGTGTACCTTCCTTTTGAGTGGTTGGACCCCACAAAGTCATATTAATAGTACATGAAGACATATCCATTATCTTGATGCTTCTCCTAAGAACTTCCATCCCATCCCTCCTCCTTATTGTGGAGCTTGGATCCTACACAAATCACTATTCCTATAACATCAACAAGGCAATTATTGGCCATGAGCATAATCTCACTGAGAGGTGTGAGAGAGAATTGATGTTTTGGAATGATATTGTCATCATTTGAGAGAGAAACCTTTGAATCATTTTGTAAACAAATTTCAAGTTGGCTATTAAGTTTGTTGTATAACCTATTTGTTGTTTTAATAGTCCCACCCGATATTGTATATATAGATCCAACTTGAATATTCATGTAGTGAAGATCTGCAACTTCATCAAAGCAAGTGATGCATATCTCACTATTCTCGCAATCTATAATATCAAAAGAGAAGACATGTCCTTGTCTTCTATGTGTGTTGAATTGGTGCATGTCTTTTTCATTGTAACACGACCCTTTATAATCCACCTTGTTTGGTATGGATTTAGACTTCAAATAGGAGTAATAGTGGAGGTCAAGTCTTTCTTATGTAAGGATGATGATATTCCAAATAACGCCCTTTGAGGAGGTAATTTTGGTACCCTTTATGTCTCAAGCAAATCTTGAGATGTAGTAATTGAGCTTGTGGCATGTAGTTGTGGGTCTTCTTCTTTGAAAAGATAGGTGGGTTGACCAACAATATCATGTTGCAAGCAAGTAATTTCCAGTTCTGAGATGACAATCCACCTATACAAGTATATTGAAACAGTGTTAGAAATTGGAATAGATTATAAATGATGGTTTTGGGAATGCAAAATTTTGAAGGAAAGCAATTTGTTTTTTTCTAATATGTTAACTAAAGAGATTTTATCACCTTGAGTTGCAAATAGTAGGGAAAGTGTACCCCATGAGCGATACTATAGATCCCATTATGACTTCTTTTGAGGTTATGTATTGATTATATTTGTTTGGAAGTTTTGCTTTTCGTTTATGAACTCCATCAAAAAGATCCATTTTATATCAAGTTGTTGATTTGAGGCTATACCCAAACTCAACAATGTCGATGACTTGAAGATGTGGTTGTAATCCTGGGCTCCCACCATTGATCAATTTTATTGAATTTTCAGTCAAAGAATGCTTTTTCACTTGAGAGTTAATCATCCCTATAAAAGATACATCACATTCACAAGTATTATGTTGTAAATGTTAGCTATAATATTGTATTTTATGAGGACTATAGATATATATGTACATTATATGTAACAAATATTGAAGGCAGAAATACAATTGCATGACAAAAAATGTAACCATGAAATATATTTTGGAAATTTGATAGTTTTGGATAGCATACAAAAAATTGTTTATGAAGAATACCTGGTAGTTTGTTTCTTTGCACCTTTTTGGAGAAGGATATATCTCATGAAAGTTACTATGTGGGTAATACAGATCAAAAAGTTACCATGTGAATAAAACAGATCAAAAAGTCACTATGTGGATAGTATAGATCAAGAAGAAAACTAGCGACGAATAGATGAAACTAAAGCAAACTATTTTGTATGTAATATGCTTTTTATTCTTATATACAATGAAACAAGATTATTATTTTTTTCATAAATTAAAATAAATGTTATGTTGAATTTATGGATTGTTGTAAGTTCAATTTACTAAGTTTGGTTTGGTGACAAATGCAAAAAATTACTATGTGAATAAAACAGATCAAGAAGTTACTATGTGGATAGTAGAGATCAAGAAGAAAACATAGTGGCGAATAGATGAAACTAAAGCAAATTATTTTGTATGTAATATACATTTGTCACCAAATCAAACTTAGTAAATTGAACGTACAACAATCCATAAATTCAACGTAACATTTATTTTAATTTATGAAAAATTGTTTAAACTTGTTTCATTGTATATAAGAATAAAAAGCAATACAATCACTATAAAAAAATATATAGTGAGCCTTTTCCTAATTGTCATAAAATTTAGAAATATAACAAAATAAATACACCATATAACTTGCATACTAACATAGGGTTAAACCTACGCATTTTGAATGTAATTAATGGAAGCCTCGTTAATACATATAGCAACCCTTGAAAATTTGTTTAATCTTGTTTCATTGTATATAAGAATAAAAAGCAATACAATCACTATAAAAAAATGTATAGTGAACCTTTTCCTAATTGTCATAAAATTCAGAAATATAACAAAATAAATACACCATATAAAACATACTAACATAGGGTTAAACCTACGCATTTTGAATGTAATCAATGGAAGCCTCATTAATACATATAGCAACCCGGAAAGAAGAACAATATAGAGGAGAATATAAGCACACTTATTATTATAAATAGAGGTAATAAAGTGTAAAATTAAAAAATGTAGTTAGAGATCAAGAAAATCTAACAATAAAATCCAAACCCTAGATACAAATAAAGTAAAAAGAAGTAGACCCGTTCATGGGTTCCCTAGGGTTAATCCTTTGTGTGCTTCCTTGGATGGGGAGGTGGTGAAATGGCTAAAACCAGAGAAGGGGTGGGTGAAAATAAATTTTGATGGGGCCTCAAAAGGTAATCCAGGGACTTCAAGTGCGGGATGTGTGGCCCGTGATGATGAAGGGAAGATCCTCTTTAAAGATGCAAGAAGGATTCAAGATGGAACCAATAATGAGGCGGAGGCTCGAGCGACTTTACTTGCAGCTGATATGGCAGTAAATATGAAGGTAATGAAGGTACATCTGGAGGGTGACTCCCAAATTGTAGTCAATGCTTTGATCAAAGGCAATACACCGTGTTGAAAATTCAATAAATACATACACATTATTAGTGGAAAGCTTAAATCTTTCCAAAAATTTTGCATCTCTCATGTGAAAAGAGGAGGAAATGTCATTGTTGATGGTCTTTTAAATGAAGAGTGTGAGCTCGCACTAGGGGAAGTGAGGTGGTGCGATTGTAAAGAAGACATAGTGAGATGGAGTTAAAGTTTCCTGCCAAGTTGGTACGCCAGCAGTTTCAAATTTCATGTCAATAGGCTAACATTTCATATGAGTAAGGTCGCGTGTTAATGCGCATTTATTGTGGAATGCTTTCTACAATGGCGGCGGTGGTGAAGTGTGCTACCTTTAATTCCAATTTTGATATTCTCGCGCATTTAATGAGAATAGTATGTAAGTTGGTGAAGGTAACTATGTTTGACAAATTTCATTGGAATTTCTCTCCAAATTTGTCCAGCGAGCACCAGAATGGAAGCAAATTTTACTCTATAGTCCTCCAAGCTAATGCCAGCTTTTCGGGGACCTGTCCCACTGAAAAAGCTCGAGAAGATGTTTCTTGCAAAAGACCCATTGTTTTTTAACGCAATCCAATTGGTCATGGGTGAAGAGGTGGTGGTTATTGGCCACAGATATAGATGTAGAGCGAACATTTACTCTCTCATCATGGCTTGGGGACTGGAGTTGGGCTACTCTTGCGCGGATGTGAGAAAAGTTCTGAAGAAGATCATTCCATAGGAGTATCTGTTAAATATGGAGTCCTTGCTGGAATGGGTTGTGTCGGGTTGGGGTTTCAATCTCTCTGAGGGCATCCTAGAGGAAAATGAGGAAATGCGAGTGAGGCACTCTCGAATCCAATTCCTTTGCCGCCATGAGGAAGCTCGAGTCCATTTTAGGGATGACGTGAGGCAAGGTTGGGAAGGGTTGATGGTCTATGTCCAGATAATGGACATCAAAGATGTAATTCGACAAGAGGGTGGGGAGGTGAGAATGGTGGATGAGATGAGATGCAGGAGGCCAATTACAAGAAAGCTATTGGTGGAATTGGCAAGGTAGGGTGGAGTGGGTGGTGTGGGTGGTGGGTTTGGTGACGTGACAGAAGGACCAAATTCCCTTGGGCTAGCGGCTGAAGGTGCAGAAAGAACAACTCAAGATTCACATGCCTTGGCTGGAGCAACTGTGAAGAAAGAGAGATGAGGAATTCTCTGGACCAGGGTACTTTTGGGTGCCTCTTTTCGTTTAGAAATTATTTTATTTGAAAAACTTAAATTTCTATTTTTTGTTAAACGATTTGAACACTTCGGCCAAATTTTTGATTGGCATGATGTAATTTTGAACTTCTGCTCTTGATGATGTGGGGGTGGGGTAGGGTTTGAGCGGTAGACTATTTTGGGAAACTATGGTTTTAGATGGGAGGTTTGGATGGTTTTTGTGGGTGGTTTGGGGAAGTGGTTTGTTTTTGGAAATTTTGATGCAAATGTACCTTTTAGTTCTAATTAATAAAATATAACTATTATCGATTAAAAAAAAAAGTAAAAAGAAATATACAAAAGGGTAAATCTTAATCTTAATTTATTTTGAAATAAATATACAACAATTATAGGATTCCATAAATTCAGCATAAATAAATATAAGATTCCATAAATTCAACATAACATTTATTTTAATTTATGAAAACGTGTTTAATTTTATTTCATTATATATAAGAATAAATAGCAATACAGTCACTATAAAAAATATATAGTGAACCTTTTCCTAATTGTCATAAAATTTAGAAATATAACAAAATAAATACACCACAAAAAGCAAGATTGACAATACAAGCTTCATATGTATACTATTTAGTATTTACTAATATTTTATTTACCTTCTGTTAAAAAATCATGAAATGATTAGATAAGACAAATGCAACGGTGGTAGGGAAGGAAGAAATGAGCCAGAGATAGGGCATTTCATAGAACAATAGTTCTAATTGGGCATTTGAAGACAATGAATAAAAAGGAGAAAATAGCAATGTAAATAGAGGAAAATGAGAAGTTGGGTAGAAGATTAAAAGAGGTGCCCAAGTTTAGGAGAAAACATTGGAAAAGAAGAGATGAGATATGAATAGGAAAAGTCTCGTAGGGAGCCAAAGAGTTGGTTTTCAGTTTTAATGTAATACAATACAAAGAGAGAAGGAGTCTTTACAGAGTGTGAGTAGCTTAAGAAGTACATGGTAGGAGAAGGAATAAAGAAAGTTCACTGGTTTTGTTTTACAGGACATTAAAGAGATAAAAAAAATACACATAGTTGTGCAGTGGGGAAGATAATCTCCAATGTCAAAATATGCATAAACAATGGTCTTAGTCAAAATGTCTAAGATTTGGAAGAAAAAAAATGCAACAACTCCTCAAGTTTTGCTACCATCCTCATAGTCCATCAAATTGGAATTTTGAAATAGATTATAGGAAAAATGCCAAAGTAAAAGATGAGGAATTTGTCCATAAAGTAATTTATTTTTTTACATAAAGGCCATAAAACCATTGCATAGTTCTATCTATATAAAATTAGAAATTGCAACTATAGTATGCATAGCTCATAAAGGCTAGAAAACCATCATAGCAGTATATATCAAATACAAAATTTTAAAATATATGTAAATTAGACGTTATCGATGCACTTCAAAAACTGAACTTTGTTTTGAGCATTGTGCAATTGTTGTAGAAAGGTGCAAAAGGATGCATAATTAGTGGCTGGTATAGTATCATTATTGTATTCTATACTATATATACAGGTTTACAACAACTCGATTACACATTATTCAAGTAGCCCTAGAATTCAACTTTTAGATTAGGAGCATCGCCTTGACCGTAGTATTCATCAGTGTGCATTGCGCTCAAGAAGGTGCAAAAGGTAGACAATTTTTCACAAGTCGCATGAAATTCACTCAATGTTGCTTGCATGATTAAAACTTCCTGGTCTTGCACACCACGTATAGTTGAACAAGTTGTTTTTGCCTGTTGTATTATGTCAAGACAACTTAGTGAAATATTACTTGTAAAAGCTGGAACACTATTCATGGGATACCCATGCCAGTTGATCGATAGAGACGGCTCAGCTGGTAGATTAGGGACACTACTGCTACTTGATATGTCAATAGTATTTGCAGGGTTGGAAGAATTTGCCATTCCTGAATGAAAAATTCTAGGAAAATATTATGCACACCACAATAATATTTCCAACTAAAAATTAGGCAAACATATGACAAGCTATTGCTAGACAAAAAAGTCAACAAAAAATTATAGTGTAAAGAGCTCCTAGAAAGAATAATTGATTAGATCGAATAACATACTATTGTAATGCACAAGGAAACACATATGCATATGTATTTCGTTAAAAAAAATCCAAAATCTTCAAATTTGGTGCAAGATGTTAGTAAAGTGACCAATTTCAGCAAATAGAATATGGATAGCCAATATAAGATACAGGTTGTACAACTACTAATACATGGTGTGAAATTAAGGAGATAAAGGAGCTGAGAAAGAGAACAGTTATAAAGAAAAAAAGAAAACCAAAATACAGAAAAAACACAAGAGTTAGAAAGATTATATAAGATGATTTCAATTTGTCTTTCGTAGTGTCCCAGGCGGTAATGAATAACGTTGTACAATTTGGTGCTTAAAATGTGAAATTGATAAGAATAGGGGTTGTTCGGGAAAAAATGTTTTGCTTTAAAGAAATGGTATTTGTTTATATGTCGTTTGACTTGAAACCTTTTCAATTTCCTTATATTGCCTGGGTGAAAGTTTATGTTCTCTATAGAAAACTTTTAATTCGATAAGTCATATGCAAACTAAAATAGGAAAAGCGTGTCTATGATCTCGTTGCCAGGTGGTGGTCGGAGGTTAATTTTCAGGGTTCAAAAATGTTTTGCCTTGTAAATAAACTAAAACATCTTAAAAGCAAGTTATTGAAATGGAATAATGAAGTCTTCGGTAATATTTTTGAAACCAAAATTTCATTAGAAAAAGAAATTGCAGACCTTAATGAAAAGGTGTTTAGACTTGGAATGGATCAGGAGAGCTTCCTCAAGGAAAAGGAGCTTCTCGGGAAATATGAGGATACGCTAACAAAAGAAGAAATTTTTTGGAAACAGAAATCTAGAGAGAATTGGCTTCAAAATGGGGATAGGAATACTAAGTTCTTCCACAACAGTACAAAAAACAGGAGGATCACCAATAGTATTCACAAGATCATGAGTAATAATGGCATCCTTCTAGAAGATCAAAAGGACATTGCTACAGAAGCGGTGAACCATTTCAAAACTTTATTCAGTTCGGAATCTTCTCCTAAAGACGCCAATTTAGCTTTGCTTAGGAATATTCCTAAGATCGTAACTGAAAATCAAAACAAAGCACTTTGCAACAAACTTTCAGAATCTGAAGTAAAATTAGCATTGGGGCAACTTAACCCGGATAAAGCTCCCGGTCCCGATGGTTTTCCAGCTTGCTTTTTCCAAAAATGCTGGCACATTATTGGTAAGGAGGTGGTGGATGCTTTGGAAGCCGTAAGAAATTCTGGAAGTATTTTAAGGGAGATCAACAATACTTTCATAACTTTGATTCCTAAGAAAGAGGAATCAAGAAACTTTGATGAATTCCGACCTATTTCCTTATGCAACACAATCTACAAGCTTTTTACAAAAAATTTAGCGAATAGATTGAAGGGCATTCTCCCTTGCATAATTTCAGAGGAACAGACAGGATTTGTTCCAGGCAGATCCATATTTGATGGTATTATTGTGGCGTAAGAAGTCATGCACTCATTACATCTAAATCATTCAGTGGCTATGATGATCAAATTAGACATCAAAAAGGCATATGACAAAGTCGACTGGAGATTTTTGTGTAAATGTTTAGAATCCTTTGGGTTTTCTAAACAATGGATCAATTTAATATTCGAATGCATCTCATCTCCCAGGATATCATTACTCATTAATGGTTCTCCTGCAGGCTTCTTCCAGATATCTAGAGGGATTAGACAAGGGGATCCTTTATCCCCTTTCTTATTCATCATTATGGCAGAGGGCCTTGGGAGAATCATTTCATGTGCTCGCATGAACCAGATTATTAAAGGCATTAAAATCACTAATGGATTGGAGGCTATTACTCACCAGCAGTTTGCGGATGACACAATGCTGATGGGATGTGCGAATAGGTCGGAAGCCATGGCTTTCAAAAGGATTCTTGACATTTATGCTTTAGCCTCGGGTCAGGAAGTAAACAAGAATAAATCGGAAATCTTTTTCTTCCATACTTCGCAGAACTTAGAAACAGATATATGTAATATTTTTGGGTTTGATCGAGGGAAACTGCCCTGTAAATATTTAGGGATACCGTTGGATAAGGGAAACAATTTAATTTCATTATGGAAAGGTATCCTTGACAAGATGGATCTCAGGTTGAATTCTTGGAAGAATAAATGTCTCTCTTCGGCTGGGAGGATTACTTTACTTAAAGCTGTTTTGGCGGCTATTCCGATATATCAAATGTCCTGCCAGCAACTACCTAAAGGAGCTCGGCTCGATATGATAAAAAAGATGAGGAAGTTCTTTTGGAATATGGATTCAGACAAAAAGAAATTCGCATTAATTTCTTGGGACAAAATTAGCCAACCTATCAGTTTAGGGGGAGTTGGCATCAAAGATTTGGGGGCACAAAACTTGGCTCTGGGGGCGAAATTAGTCTGGAAAATGTACTCGGATCCAAATCTTAAATGGGTAAGGATCCTCAAAGCTAAATATCTTACTAATTCCAACCCTGATAGCATTTTGAGGACGGAAATAGTACCCAAAGGATCCAAAGTTTGGAATTTTATGATGGAATGTAGAAAGGTGATCAGGGATTATCTTTCTTGGGATATCGCGGATGGATCTGAGGCTCTGTTCTGGGAAGACTCTTGGGGGGGCTATCCAGCTTTAGACAAAACTGGTATTAGCCTAGAAGGTATTGAACATTGCAAAGCTATCAGGGGTAGGTTTGTTAAGGATTATATCAAGCTTATTTCCAATGATCCCGCCTTGGGTTGGGAGTGGAAACCCCTTGATGAGATGAATTTGTCAAATTCTGATAAGGAGATCCTCTGGAATAATTTGAGGCATAGGCAATTTTCATTACATTCTGGGAAAGACAGGATAATATGGGCGGGTAGCTCGTCAGGCATTTACAAAGCCAAAGAAGGATACTCACTTTTAAAACTCAGTCGAGCTGCAACCTATCCTAATATACCGATTAGCCTATGCTGGAATAACATTGGTCTTCCTAAAGCTGGTATCTTCTCATGGGCAGCTTTCCAAAAAAGAATTCTTACCTCAGACTGGTTCTCAAAATTAGGTTTCCTGGGTCCTTCGAGATGTCCTCTCTGCGAATCTGAGGAAGAAAATGCGGATCACCTGCTTCTCAATTGCAGTTTCAGTCAGAGATGTTGGGATTGGCTCTGCTCAAGCCTTGGATGGCTGACGCCGAGACCTAGGGACATTTCAGAATGGCTACTTAGTTGGAAACCTCCTCACACAAAGGATATATATCACTCAGTGTGGTTAATTTCCCCGACAATCCTCATTTGGGAAATATGGAAGGAGAGAAACAGGCGGATCTTCAAAGAATCAAAATTGAGGGTAGAATCCCTTCTAAATAAGATCAAAGCAACAATTGTGGAAAAAATCAATAATAAACTTAGATATACACAGGAAAAGTCCATTAGCTTATCCAGATGGGATGAGGTCCTTCGATCTAAATGGTTGGGTCTGATAATTCCCCCGTTTATTGGGAAAGGTGGGAAACAGGCTGAGATGGATAGGAAGCTAACAAAATGGGCACCTCCCAGAAAGGGCTGGGCTAAGCTTAACTTTGATGGCGCGTCCCGTGGGAACCCGAGTGTAGCAAGCATTGGGTGTGCTATCCATCAAGACAACGGTGATCTTATAGCTAGCATAAATAAGCCCATAGGTGTGGCTTCCAATAACATGGCTGAGTTTTTAGCATTGCGGGAGGGTCTGATTATAGCTAAATCACTCAAGATTAAATATCTGGAAATTGAAGGTGATTCGTCATTAACTATAAATGCAGTCAGGACTAGGGAAGTTACTAACTGGAGATTGAAATCGGAATTAAAAAGTATTCTGGATCTGATCAAATATTTTGAGGAAACTTCGGTTAAGCATATCTATCGGGAAGGTAACTCTCTAGCTGACAAGTTAGCTAATCTAGGGGCAGATGGTAACTCGTCAGTCTTTAGGAAGGATACTCCCTGGGATTAATACTTTGGCGCTGACCATGTCAACATCTCACTTCACTCCTCTCCAAGTCCTCTCCTTGGCCCTCTTGTATATATCCTAGGAAATGCGGTCAGGGTATCCTTATTACAGCATTTTTGTAGTCTAAGCTTCAGACAAATATTTATTGTTATATATACAGATATATATATATATATATATGATCACATATATATATATATGTATATATTTGTAGACTCATATTAATACAAATATATACATATATATATATCCATATATATAGATACATGTATATATATACAATCATATTGATAAACATATATATACATACTCATATATATACATATATATGTGTATGTGTGTGGGTGTAAATAGATACTCATTCACTTACACTCTCACATATATACATATATATAAATTCAGATATTATATATATATGAGTTTGTGTATACATGTACAAAAACTAACTCATATAAGCTAGTATCATTCTCTCCTCACCTGAAAAGGGGTGTTTCGGGAGCATTGCAAGGTGTTTGGTTGTTATCGGTTATTCTTGTTCTGGCACATGCTGGTCTCCCCTCCAATGCATGTTAACTGTGTTTAGAACGCCCTGGGCAGTGTGGGTATTGTCTGCTTTGGCAGATTTGATGACTTTTATGACAATTATTGAGTCTGCCGTGCCAGGTGTATTCAAGCTATGGATTTCTAGATCTTTATTGTCTGACATTCTTGATTCTTTGCACCGGCTGATAGTCCTGTGTTATATCGGGGACAGTTAGAACTGGTTGCTGTTGCATGTATAATGGTAAAGCAGTGGTATGGGACTTTTCTTGGTTTTAGTTATCAATGATGTTGCATATATTTGAATATATATACAATCTAACAAATATATTCATACTATTACACACACACAAATAGATATATATTCAAATATACATATATATATACTAAATAGATATGTATATAGATAGATATTCATACTATTACACACACACAAATATACATATATATATACAGATATTATATATATATATATGAGTTTGTGTATATATGCTCAAACACTAACTCAGCGATATCCTTATTCAAACCTTCACATATGCATGCATCATCCTCTCCTCTCCTCTCCTGTCCCTGTTTGTGGGTAAAGGGGTGTTTCAGGAGTATTGAAAGGAGTTTGGTTGGTGCCGGTTATTCATGTTTTGGCACATGCAGGTTTACACTCCACTGCAGGGTATCTGTGTTTAGTATGCTCTGGGCAGCTCGGGTGTAGTCTTCAATTTGGCAGATATGATATCTTCTTATGACAATTGGTGTCTGCCAGGCTATGTGTATTCATGCTAAGGATTCTGGCTTTGTTTTTGGATATTATTGATTCATTGCTTCGGTTGTGATTGATATTTGCCCTGTTTTTTATTTTGGGGACAGATTGCACTGGCTCTTGGTGCAGTTTTAGTGGTATAAGCTGTGGTATTGGACTTTTCTATATCGGGTGGGGTTCACTCGGGTCTTTACTATCTTCTGCGAATTAATGGAATGGTTTTCTTTTAGTGGTTTTGTGAAGGGCAGTTGTGATCAGCCCAGTCTCAATCATTGTTTCAGATCTGTAGTAGGTCCTATTGCCTCTGTACAGATCCTTTGTTATTTTGGTTGTTTTACTCCTATATCCAGACATATTTTTCACTGTGAACTTTTGTTTAGAATCATGATCCTGGCAGACTCCATGATAATCTCGCATATTGACATTTATATGTGCATACATAGGCATATGAATTTATTTTTGCTATGGAGTATCAGATGTATGCTGTGTTAAAAGTGATTAAGAAATGGACCCTTTCCATTAGTGTAGGCAGAATTGTAGCCTGGATAATCTCTTAAATTGAACCCTAAAAGGTGAAAATGGTTTCAAGCTAAGGGTTATCCAGGCTACAATCCTCTTACATAAAATAGAAAAGATGATATTATTCATTGAAGGATTTTTTCATATTATCATGTTTACTATGCTACTAATAGTTTGGCAAAGTATGTTGCAATAAGGTTTTTGCAGATGCGGGATTCAGGTCCTAAAGTTAAAGCTCGGAGTATTAGTGGTTTCTCCTTTTTTGTGAAGACGGGTACATCCAGAGAGTGGTGCGAGATTTTATGCACAAAAAGAAACTTAAAATGTCTTATTAAGACAGTCATCTCCCTCAGATGAGGAATTGTAAAAATTTTTCAGTTGTTCTGATATCTGATCCCTTAAGGGATCTGGGCTAGACCAGAGGTTTTCTTAGCTCCATTCTTTCCTACCGGTGCCCACACTGAATGGAGTTGTAAAAAATTTCACAAAAGAAATAAAATGCGGCTTCGGCCTTTTATTGATCAAAAAAAAAATAGGAAAAGCGTGGCTCAAAAAAGAATAGTACATAGATTGTAATATATGAGGCATAACTTCATAGTTTAGGTTTTAGTAAGTTGTTCCTCAGATACTTTTGGAGACTTTAGTAACTATATCACCTCACAAGAAAAAATAAAAATTACAACTCTCATTAGGTAACTGAAATCATGAAGCGTGTGAGTGTTTTGGGAGTTACCATTAATCTATGAAATTAACACTTCTTTAGCTTATCAGAACAAGAAAAAAATTTGCTTAAATCTTTTGAACATGTAAGCAATCAAATAATTTTGTTTTGCATTTACGAACCAAGACAATGTTGTATTTTATTTATTATTGTTTCTATATCAAGCAAGCCAAATCAATATGTGTAGACACCTAAAATTGCCCTGTCTGATTAAATAAATATCTTTATTTATTTAATTATTTTAAGCCTAATTATTTTATTAATTAAAAAAATCTTTATTTATTTAATTAATTCATTTATCCTCTTCTAGCCTTATTTCTCATTTAAATAAATACATTTATTTATTTAAATTATCCTTTTCCCTAAATTAAATAAATATCTTATTTATTTAATTGATCACACTTCTTCTATTAATTAAATAAATCTTTATGTATTTAATTAATTCATTTTCCTTTTCTACCTATGACACATGTCATTCATCTCTTAATTCCTACACTACCTACCCTCTCATTATTTTATTATTTCTTCTACCTACCCTCTAATCATAGCCGACCATTTATCTTTTACACCTCTCAATCTTATCCCTCCATTTCTTATAGTGTCTTCTATATAAGGAGATGCTTCCTTCATTATCAACCCCCCGGACATATGCATTCTAATCAAGCATCCTAGCATTCGAACTTTCATATGCGATCAAGCTTACTTGCAACCACATTTCAGTTCTTTGTTGAGCTCTTGTGCACACATAAAATCTGAGAGCAAATATATCAAGCAAGATCAATGGAGATAGGAAGAATGGAGATCCAAACCCTATTGGACATGTGATGGTATAATCTTTGTGATTTCATTTCATTTGCATTGTCTTAGGTAATCTTCATATGTTATGGTGGATCTTTGTTGTTGTTAGGCTAGGGTTTTGTGGTTGAATTCATTTAGTCTTTCAATATTGTTATTGTTGTATCCATTTTCACCGTATACATTTTGGCACGCCCGATGGGACTCTTGTCCCTTTTTGCATTTAACATCTTTTTTTGTAGATTTTGTTTTTGAAGTTGCAGATCTGACATTTCCGACAACATTTTGATATTTTCACGTCTGCATACATTCGGATCGCGTTTTTGATTTTCTGTCGTGTCAGTGACGTCTGGAATCGCGTCTGCGCCTTCAATAATTTTTTTTTTGTAGATTCTAGGAAATGCGTCTGTGTTCCCTATTCACGTCTGTGAGGTCTCCAGACGCATTTGTGTTTGGGAACCGCTTCTGTGTCAGATCTAGCTACGTTTGCGCATTTATATAGTGTTTGTGTCACTTATAACCGCATCTGTGTTCAGTTGTTGCATTTTGGCTTCTTTGATTCAATTTTTCATCATTCGGATTTCAGATCTGGTTTATATTAAGCTAACATCTTCAGATCTAATGAAATTGGTGCAACTTGTTTTGAAAGCAAAATCGTTTTGTTGAAGGCCCCTATTTCACAAAGTCTTTTGGATCTAAAATTTACCTAACTTGTGTGCTTGCAGGAAGGGGTGATCATTTGAAACAATCCAAACTACTAATAGATCTTTGTTGCAGGATCTTGGCAAGGGTTTTTTATGTGCCTTGTTTTCATAGACTAGCAAACACTTCAATTGATGCACTAAAATTGAACTAGTGTCTTTTGTGTCTTGGGCAATAGGCTCTTTTTATTTCATCTTTAGAGGGTTTGTCTCCCCGTGTGGTCATTAGGACTACTAGTGAGGAGAGAACGACCCAAGTGGTAGCGAGGAAAACCCACCTCTTCTAAACCACTATAAACAACTGTATTCATGGTGAAAACTATGGATAATGTGTGATGATTAGTTCATACTGACACTATGTCTCCCCATAAACCCGTTTGATCAAATTTATTTGATCAATTGTAGGGCGTAACCCCTACCAGCTGGGAGCCTTCTGTATTTACAGAGCTGAAAGTGCCGCATGTATGGTCACACGAGCGGATGCCCTTACTAGCACCTTTTTGTTTTAGAAGCCAAAATCCTTCTAGTTGTTGGGTCAGGAGGTCGGACCTCTGGAGCAACCCAAACACATACGGTTCTTGGTAGAGATACAAAGTTCGCCACAGGGAGTTTTCGTGGGGACTGATGCTTGGCTGCCCTAAGAAGTGAGTGCTGAGGGTGGAGCCAATGGGGTCAAGCATCTAAGTATCCGCTCTGAATAGCGTAGCCTTGGGGCAAACCCCATGTGGGATCAACAACTATTGTCCTGGCCAGCCATAAGAATTGTGCTTGTCTTATTTTGAACAATCAAACATTCAAGACCAAACATCAAAACATTGTGTCTTTTGTGTCTTCAAGTGTATGCAAAACAATTTTACATCAAACAACACACTTTTTTTGAGTCATTTTGAGTCTAAACAGTTACAAACATTTAGTCCTCATCAACATTGTGTCCTCTTGTCACGGAAAAAGTCAAACATTCAGATTTGGTTAGAACAAGTCACTTCACAGATTGGAAAAATTGCACAAAGTTTTCAGAAACACGTCTGTGTCTGACAGAATCGCGTCTGTGTCATCTAACTACGTCTGTGAAGGGCAGAAACGCGTCTATGTCCTTTTGAGCAACATCGCACTTACAAAATCTAAGAAATACGTAGGTGTCTGATAGAACCACGTCTATGTCAGGAATTCGCGTCTGTGAAGTATACAGGCACGTCTGTGTTCAGAATTGAAAAACTTTTACAGTTCAACAAAAAAGAACAGTTAGTTTCAGACTTATTGAGCTTCCTAGGTTATCTCTCTGGGTTTTCATCTAGCATTCAACCTGTCTTTGGGTCTCATAGTCCATCATTGCTTTACATATTGCATTACATTCACATTTGTCTAAACTTGAGTCAAAAGGTCACTTGCTTGTCCTCGTCATACTTTGTCAACACACTACATACAACAACATTTTGCTAAGTGGTCCCTCATCAAGGTCTATCACCTTTGGGTCTCATTTGGTCTTACTTAGAGTCAAGGTCAACTTACCTCATCAAGAGAAACTATCATCTCTTTGGAAGCCACACCTACTCTACCACATACATACTTGGTCTTACACTTTGGACATTGCAAGTAAACTTCAGATTCATTTACATTCCATCCAACTCTTGGTCTTTCATATATTTCCATTTTCATCTAGTCTCACACATCTTGGTCAATACCTAGTTCATGGTCGAAACCCGTTCCCAAAAATCTAGGAGAGAAATTGAAGAGGCTCAAGAGTCCGCAAACATGAGTTCCTATGAGTATGACAATGATATCTTTTTTAATTCTGATCATACTACATTACCTGACATGGATGCCTATAGAAACATTCCAAATGTTGAGAGCATGGACAATACAAACAACAATGATACACACAATGACAATATGGACAATATTTCAGTACATTCAACAGAAGTGGAAGACTCCATTATGGATCCCCGTTTCAATCGATTGGTTGAGGAAATAATGAGGAGAGATAGACAATACTTTTTACAAGTGATGGCACAAAGTGGAGCCAAGATCCCTCATGATTTTGACATGTCTCAAATAATGGAAAATAGACCTTTGCAACAAACATGGATCAAAGGAGGCCTAATAGTGGAGGCAATAGAGGACCACATATGGTGCCTGAATCACCATCATCTTTGTTTCAAAAACTAGAGGTCCCATACACCCATGGTCAACTATATGATACTCACCTTCGTAGACCATTATGGAAGTCTTATGCAGAAAAATATACTCAATCACATGCTAATGCTAAAGACCTACCACCAAAGCAATTGGATATCCAAAGGCATGTTCAAAATTAGGACACAAGGAAACCCCGTGTCAAATTTGGGGGCAACACATTAAAACAAACTCCCGACATGCCTGTAGAGTATGGCATACATGGAAAAAACAGATATTCCATTCCTCAACATGACTCTATACCGAGTGTTCCATATATGCAGCATCATTATAGACCTCCTCCATATGAATATGTGTATGATCAATATCATCATTTATGCAACATGCTCCTCCTCCACCCAGTGGTTCAGGCATGGGGTATGGTCCAAGAAGTTGGTCTCCACCTAAGAACAATTTGGAACAACAAATTAAGGATTTACAAAAGAAAATGGAGGACATAAATACATCGAAGCCAATATACACAATGAGAGACATATGTCCTTATCCATTTGACAAGAGCATTCCAATGCCTCCATTTCCTACACACTTTGTGACACCTAAGTTTGACAAGTATAGAGGAAAAGGGGATCCTAAGGCACACACAAGACAGTTTTTCACAACTCGCATTGAGGTAGCAGCAGAAGAGACATATTTGATGAGATTATTCCCACAGAGCTTAGGTGATCAAGCTATGGAATGGGTTTCCCAACTCCCACCTGGAATTAAGTCATGGGGTGACTTAGCAGAGGCATTTATTCAACATTTCTCATACAACATAGAGACAAACATATCAGTCACCACTTTGTGCAACACCAAGAAAAGGGATGGAGAATCTTTTTCATCATTCTTACAAAGATGGAGGAATTTAGCCAGCAGATGCTCTTGTGAAATTCCACAAAAACAAATGGTAGAGATGTTCACCCAAAATATTAACAAAGACATTGGTTATGACTTGAGAAAAGCTTGCTTGTCCATTTTCAAGGACGTCATTGAAAAAGGCTTAGCAACAGAGAAGGTCCTAATTGAACAAGGCATCATCAAAACATTCAAAGAAAACAAAGAGGACTTTAAAGGAAAAGACAAGCCAAGATTTTGGAATAAAAACAAGAACACAGTCAATGATGGTGTTGTTGATGCCAATACAATACGACCCAAAATCATTATTTCCAGATCAAGCTCTACAAACAATCAAGTGAATACTCAAACAACTTCAAAATCATGAAAAAAGTACACCCCATTGGGAGAACCACTAGAATCAGTTTTCAAGAAGCTAGTGGCAAACAAAATAATAACAATTCTAGATTTGCCTCTATATGAGCCAAAGGTCAAACAAAATTGGTGGAACGATGATGAGTATTGTGAATTTCATAAGAGCAAAGGTCATAAAACAGGAAATTGTCATCGACTGAAGAACATCATACAAGATCTCATTGATAGAGGTGACATCGAGATTGAAGGACACTCATCCAATCAAGAACATGAGATGTTTAAGGAACCATTCCCAAAACATGACAAGGGAAAAGCTAAAGCCACAGATGATCAAACCAACTATACCAAAGCATCTTATAACAACGATTCAACTATCAATCACATTTCGATGGACAATTATGTCTCTACCATTATCATCAAGGACAAAACGCTTGAGAATTCTACCCAAAGACCCAAGATTGTCCTGTAGTGTCCTAAAATTGCGACACTTGCAATTTCGACTGCATTTCGGTCTTCACGATGGCGATGCAACATGCAACCTGAATGGAGACCCCGAAACCTGATTACGACACTAAAAACTGCATTTTTCAAGCACCCTGGCCTAAACCTCCTTTGCACCCTGCTGTCCCGAGAGGTGGGACCAGAGCGCCCAGCGCCCTGGTCCCTGGGCCTATTTTGGGCCCGGTCTCCTATGGGGTCTCGGGTCTTTTTGTTTGCAAATTGGAAATTAACTTTCCTGGTCCGCCTAAGGTCAGGAAAATCAGTCCATTAACCCTAATTGACAAGTATATAAACTACATTTTTCCTCTCCCATGGGGGTAAGAAGGACATATGTGTACAAGCGTGGAAACTATACTCAAACATTCAAGCATTCAAGCATTCCTTCAAGCAATTGATCATTCTAAGTCTCCATTCAAGGCTAAGTGTTGCATTCAAGACAAGGATTCAACCATTGAAGAGGAGATCACTTACTACATACAACATACAACATACATCAAACAACAACATCTATACCTTCGCACATAAGGATACAAACATCCTTACAACAAGGTATTAGTACTTGTTTTACATTACATACATTTACATTTACAAGCATTTCTCATTTCTTGGTTAATTCCAAAACCGGGGTTTGACCTAAAGGCAAACCCCTAATCCCTAACCCCCCAATCGTCTTCGCTTTTCTGTGTGTAGGTTGCAGGTACGCGGCTGAAATTAAAGATCTGGAATCCTTGTGCAGAGACGAACAGATCCCCCTTCGTTTCGCGGATTTTTCGGAGGACCGTGGTGCCGGGCGCCATCGTCCCGACAACTTTTGCTCAAATTTGCAGGACAGCGCCGTATCGACATTTTACTGCTAATTCCAGGTCCGCAGCTTCATCCTATATCCCTATCTCAGTTTATAAGCGAATCTTTGTCACTTTCTATGCATTCCTAGCTTAATTCTTCTATCAACATTCTTTACAAAAGAGGGTAGCCTTGCTGTCTTAACCCTTGAAACGCATTTAGCATCCAATCTTGCATTGTGTGGGATTGGATCTTGTGGGTTTCAACCCCTCTTTTGAATGTAAAGTCTCTCCCTTAAGTGAAAACCATCAACCCTAGCGACCTCCCTTCTCTCTCCTTGGAGTTGGAAGAGGGGAGAGCAACTAGGGTTCGATTGCGATTTTCCGCTTTACATTTTGGTGAACCCGACGTGAACATCCCTTCTGATTATTCATAATTAGATCTGAAAATTGGATTCTTTGATTACATTTCCATGTTTGATCTTTGGCAAAATTTTAGAGGTTAATTGCATAAAAACCCTAAATTTTATTTTTAAGTAATTAAACTTGTGAAATGTTTAATTGTTGATGCTTGTTTCAGATCTGCCCTTCTATTACAAATTATCAATTCATATTTGTGCTTTAATTTTGAAAATTAAGTGGTTAAGTGTCAAAACCCTAATTTTTGAAACCCTCTTGATTCAACCTTTGTCCGACAATTTCACTGATCAAAACATCTCCAAATCCGCTGTAACTTTGGATTCCGCAATAAAATCATAATATCTTTCATCCCTGAAAATTTGGAAAAAAGTTGCGAGGACCATGTGCACTCGAGCGCCATCGTCCCCGACATTTTTTCCGAAATTTCGGGAGCGAGATCTTACTGTATTTTCCTGCTAAAATCCAGAATTTTGGCTGATTTTATCAATTTTAACACCTTCAAAATTACAGTCAAAGTTGGTCTAGCGATTGCTTGGATTGAGGCTTCTAATCATTCAAAAATTGTTGAAATTGAAATTTGTGTCAAAATTGTGTTTCTTACAGTCCTAAATCTGAAAAGTGTGTTATCATTCATTCGAAATTTCAGTGATTCATTCAAATTTTTGCAATTTGTGACTTTTGAAATTAAGTGCTTAATTACAACAACTTTGATTTCCGCTTTCAAAATTGAACTTTGTGTGAAATTGAGTCAACTTTTGAATTTCAAAACTTGCATTGCTTTTGGTATTCCCTCTAAAATCATAAAATTCAAAATTTCAGTTTCCCTCTCTTTTTCAAAATTCAAATTTTGCATTTTTCGACAATCTTGGTAGGGTTCAATTTTGAGATTGCAACTTTAATTTGGCCTATCTACAGATCGTAAAATCACTCAATTTTTTTAGGTTAGCTGTAAAATCATCATAACTTTCATCCCTGAAAATTTCGAAAAAAGTTGCGAGGACCGTGTGCACTCCAAGCGCCACGGTCCCGGACATTTTTTCCGAAATTTCGGGAGATTGTCCTGATTGTATTTAACAGCTTAAATCTAGAAGATTGGCTGGTTTTACTGAAATTTGCTACCTCTAAAATTCAAAATCTTCTCTCTCTCTCTAGTGCATGAGTTTTACAACAATAAGCCCTACTTACACTATTCCCGTTAGACGAAGCCTTAGAATTAAGTCTTTCCAAGGTTTAATTACTGAGGAGATGGAACCTAATTTGAATGGTCTTTTTAACGAGGACATGGGTAATTCCTCTAATCCTCTTAATGATGAAGAAGCTCTCCATGAGGTTTCTGTAGAACAACTTTCAAAATTGGATAACCAATTTGACGATTTTCGACAATGGATGTCTCATGAGTATCCCGATAGTCAAGCTCTTCCTTTAATTGAGGGTCTAAAACATATGCTTCAAAGTGATAAGAATGGAATTGATATTTTGCGTGGTATTGCACACATTGTGGATTCGAATGTGATGCCTATGAAAAGTTGTGCCGAAACCTTAGGTTATACACAACCTCCTACACAAGACAATCATTCTATTCCTTTGACGACTCCTATTGCTAGTATACCTACTTTTACATCAAACATAATGACTACTTCAACACAAGACATTCCTCCTATGATCACCAGTCATGGGGGCAATCCCTCTTCTTCAATCAACCCTCTTCCTTCATTCAATCCAACTTCTTCATTCATTCCTTCAATGAGTGTTCCTATTATATCTCCACAAATGAACATGACGCAAGGGGGCAATTCATTTAACCCTTCCATTCCTCCTTGTAGTGTTCCTCCTGTCCAATCATCCCCTATGACTAACTATCATAGTGTCCCACCACCTTACTCTCTACCTTCTTTCAATAACATAACACCTCCATCACAATCTAACGTGTCTAATATGAACTCTTCGACTGAAGCGACCATTAATAATCTTGCACAAACTGTCTCTTCTTTACAGCAACAAATTGCCTCTATGAATCAATCTAAGTTTAGTGTGCCCACATTTGATGTTGCGAGTCCACTTTCTCTTGACATTGTTCGAGCTATCCCTCCTAAACATGTTGAAGTCCCGCATTTGGAACTTTATAATGGTAAAGGTGATCCTCTAACACATATTAAGACTTTTCAAACAATATGTACTGATTTTGCTTATGACCAAAGGTTGCTTGCAAAACTGTTTACTAGAACATTAAGAGACAAAGCCCTACAATGGTATTGCTCGTTGCCTTCTTATTCTATTACTTCTTTTGAACAACTTGCAAATGCTTTCATTCAACAATTTCAAAACAATATAAGTCCTAAGGTTACTTTGATTGATTTAATGCATTGTAAACAAGGTGTTAAGGAAAAAGTGACTGATTTCATTGGTAGATATAAGCATTTGTATGCTCAAATTTCTTTTCCAGTGCCTGACAATGATATTCAAATAATCTTTATTTCTAATTTACAAAAAGACATTAGAGAAAAACTCCTGTTTTCTGAGTTTACTTCTTTCCAACAGTTGTGCGCAACTCTTCACAATTATCAACTGACTGTGAGTCAAATGGAACAATCACATCCTTTGGCTCCGAGTGATAAGGGTGATAGTAGTCAACAACCCTTTGGGAAGTTTAAACCGAACAGAGAGTCCATTAAATTCAATGAAAACATCATCAACAACAATGTGAATGCAGCATCAGGTGTGCCTCCTATTTCTAAATTTTTCAAGAAAGAAAGAAAGTATACTCCTTTGAATGAATCATTGCATAGTATTATGAATAAGTTATTGGAACAAAATGTGCTTACTCTTCCTCCTATAAGGCAAATCGATCCTGCAAAGATTACTTCACCTTATTTTGATAACAAATCTTTTTGTCAATTTCATCGTCAACCTGGGCATGATACTGAAAAATGTTTTTCTTTAAAGGGTAAAATTCAAGATTTGATTGATAATAATACTATCTCTGTTTCTGGTGTGAATGATAAAGGCAACACATCTGTAGCTCCTCCTAACCAAAATCTTCAGATTTTTACTGATCCATTGCCTTCTCATACCTCTAATGCGATTGATACTACTGATTCCTCTGTCTCACCTGATGATCTTGTGTCTATGACTCCGAATGTGATTTGATGCTCTGCAAAAAGGATTAGAAAATCTGTTTGATGGCAACACACACAAGAGCACAAGAAACAAACGTTAGTGTTAGCAACAAAAGATTATCCTAAACAGGCATATCAAGAGAGATATTAAGCATGAAATAGAAAGCATATAAACATAAAATGAAATAGCTAATCAAGATGCTCATAGTTGCTCCTCCCTTGTTCCTCTCCTCTCCAAGTCCCAAACGAGTGTAGCTCTCAGCTTTTAGCACTAGCCATGGATGCCATATGGAGATTCAAGATGGTTGAATATGATAAGAAAATACTATGCAAGAGTAGATAGTGATGCTATGAAAAAGCTCTATGCTAATGCCAGTATAACAACAATACTCTAAAATGCTTCTTTTTTGCTTGAGGAGAAGGGTTCTATTTATAGAAGAAATAGGGAAATGAAGGGTTAAGATTGAGCAATCTTAACAAGGGTTAGGATTGAAAGTTGGGGATCCATGTGCACAATTGGCACCAATAAAATGGTGACAAGTTTCAACATAGGATTGGGTTGAGAGAAGAGGTTGGAGGCATTAAAGACCTGAGAAGACCTCATGGTTATCTAGAAGGTAAGGGTCAAGCCTAAATTAGGATTACCCACTAGATTAGGAGTTAATGCAAGGATAAACCTTTGTGCAAATGATTAAGAGATAATCATGGTCAAAGCATTAAAGGCTTGATGAGACCCTTGGGTTGGGTAGAGGTTGAGTCAAAACAAATGTTTTAACCATGTGGGAGGGTTTGAGGTAACCATTAATGGTTATTGGAGACTTTGGGGATTAAGTGGTTGAAGGTTGAAAGCCTTCAATGGTTATCAAAGACTTTGAGCCATTTAGTGGTTGAAGGTTGGAAGCTTTCAAAGGTTATCCAAGACTTTGAGGGTTAATTTG
Source organism: Cryptomeria japonica (assembly GCF_030272615.1). NCBI lineage: Eukaryota > Viridiplantae > Streptophyta > Pinopsida > Cupressales > Cupressaceae > Cryptomeria > Cryptomeria japonica. The sequence goes on along the minus strand of NC_081406.1, from coordinate 50,837,954 downwards.
TTGAACACACAAAGCATTAATTGCTTTTCAAAGACTTTGGAGTCTTTGAGAAGTGACTCCAATTTGCTTAGGAATGTGACAATATTTAAGGGATGGATTTAGGCTAATTAGGAAGGGTTTAGAAGAATTTAGAAGGGGTTTAGGCATGCAAGTGGATTTTGTAGGAAAATGCAAGTGGGAGAAATTTTGGTATTTTCAATTAAAATAAAATCATTTATTTCAATTAAATGGTGTAATTTGCATTTGGATAAATATTCAAATAAATATTAATTTATTTAAATGAGAAAAATGAAGATAAAGCATTTAAAATGCTTGAAGACTTTGAGGGAAACCATTAAAGGCTTGAAGACTTTAAGGAAAACCATTAAAGTCTTAAGAAGACTATAGAAGGAAGCCATCAAGTTTGAAGACTTTAAAGCCATCAAGTTTGACTACTTTAAGGGAAACCATTAAAGGTTTCAAGTGGGTGAGGATAAATAGGATTTTAAATAAATAATTTATTTAAAATAGTTGTGCAACTTGCTTTTGTAGGAAAATACAAGTGGGTGGAGGATAAAGGTGATTTAAATAAATTATTTATTTAAAATAATTGTGCAACTTGCATTTGTAGGAAAATACAAGTGGGTGGAGGATAAAGGTGATTTAAATAAATTATTTATTTAAAATAATTGTGCAACTTGCATTTGTAGGAAAATGCAAGTGGGTGGAGGATAAAGGTGATTTAAATAAATGATTTATTTATTTAAATGTGAGAGGTGGGATTTTGGGGGTTTTAAATAAATATTAATTTATTTAAATGTGAGAGAAGATTTAATTAAATAAATATGATTTATTTATTTAATTAATGGTCTGAATTTGGTTAAGTGAATTAAATCAAATAAATTGAATAATTTATTTAATTAATAGGAGAATAGGGTTAAGATGAATTAATTAAATATATTAATTTAATTAATTATTAATTGATGGTTAAATAATCAAATAAATACTAAGTATTCATTTAATTAAGTGGACAAATTTATGTGACTACATTTGCCCCTCTTTGAGACGGTGCAGTTTATCGCATCGTTTCAAAGAAAGAAAAATAGGTGTGAAGAAATGCCCCATAAAATGTAAATTTAATGGGTGGTATGCCCCCTCGAGAGATGGGCCAATTTTTTTGTTGAAAAATCGGGCGATCTCTCGAAAAAGAATGAAAAGCGGAGGGGAGGTAGAATAGAAGAAATTAGAACTAATGATGAAAGAATGGGAGAAAATGGAGTGAATATGAAGAAACAACAAGCCAGCGAGTACCCTGAGGTCATGCAAGAGATACATAGCAGATGTAGTGTGGGGTTTGGATTGATGCTATACAATTGATCAAAATTGGTTGGACAATCTGGTGCAATCGGTTGAATTGCCCCGGTCAAGTCAAAGCGTGACAGTTGATGTCAGTTGGTCGCTTGGACATGATAAAGTCTGAGTAAGTGAATCAAAGTGACCTGATGGTGACTTAGACAATTGATGTAATTGCCCGATGAAGTCAAGGTATATGAAGCAAAATACTCGTTGAGACGTAGACAATTGATGTAATTGTCCGTTGGATTGTGTTTGATTGGTTGATCAATTGATAGTGTGTGCATGTGATGGATGGCTGTGGGGAATCATGGCAGCCCCGTTGAGACTAGGTCATTATGATAAATGCCTGATGTAGTCTAGGATTACCATAATCGATTACCTGTTGAGACCCGAAGATACTTGATCAGAGTATCTGTTGATAGTCTAGGTGTGTGTGAGACGATGTATCTGTGCAGATAGAGTAACTTTCTTGACTTATTGGATGACTTAGGATAGGAAACACAATCCCTCCTAGTTAGAGATGGATGGTGATGAACGTGGCTTGATTAGGCTGATTGGGACACGATGTAGGGTATGTGATGTTGATTATTGAGATGGGGAGGGTGGGGGGGGGTGCAATGTTAGATAGAAGAAATGGAGGACCTATTACATTCCTATGGAAGAAGAGGAAAATAGAGTATCCATTGTCATTACTATGTATGAATGATATGCAGCTATTTATGAATGTATGGATGGATGGAATGCAACAGAATGCAATATATACAAATGAGATGGAATGATGATCCATGGTGCATTATTTTTCATCATTGAGCTTTAAAATGTTGTAAGAAAATACAAGCAACTTGACATAAAGATTCAAGATGACCAGAGTCTTTCTTACATGGATTTTGATATAGCAAGTTAATACAAGCAACTTGATATAATGGATCAAGTTGACCTGAGTATTGCTTGCGGAACAGATAAGGATTATCTCCTTTCATGCATGACTTGGATCGTCCTCCTTGATCTTAGGCTGATCATATCCTGAGACAAGTGCATACCGTACTAAGAAATAAAAACCTTTATCCAAATTGGATGAGGAGGAACCAAAGAATGAGCATTGTACCTGTAAACAAACAGTATATACATAAAGAATAAAGAATAAGGATCCTTGGTAATGGTTCATGCTCATATGGTCGAGATATACGCTGTAGTCAGCAAGCCGTAGTGATCTATGACTGCATTTGGCATAAGATCACGTAACTTGGTGAACTTCCCACGTAGACACCATTAGTACATGCCCCAGAACTTCATCGGAAATAATGCACAAACGATACAAAACAATGTTGAAAAGATCCCGATACAGATAAACAAATGAATTACTCACAAATCAACCAAGTATTTGACAGCCTAACAGAATTTTCTTGTCAAAGAAAATGTCATCTTGTCTTTGTTTTTGTAAGGAAGGATGCATCCTTGTTTAAAGACAGTTTCTGATTGTTTGATGTTGATTGGTTTGATTGATAAATGGTCATTTTGTTAAGTATGTCGCAATGTTTGTTTGGGATCTACTCAGATGGGTATGTACAATGTATTGTCGTGTTTTTGTTGGATTTTTCAATGGTTTGTCGATGTTTTTGGATTTTGAATTGTTTTGAATGTTTTTGGTATTTTTGCGAGATATTTTTGAATGTTTTTGGATTTTTGATGATTGTTTGAATGAAGAACTTAATGAATCATAAGACAATGTAGAATCCACTTCCATCAATAGGTTAAAGGCATTGCCCCTAGTTTTAGACATGACTATGAAAAAGCGGGATGCAAGATGTATGGAGTACTATCATAATTGCAGAGGAATAACAAGCCATGGTTGATGGATGGATGGATGTATGTATGAAGTAGATGTGATCGCCACAAGTCTGAAAGATAATGGAGCCATAGCCTTTACGAGTGGCGCCTGTTTGCCAGGTTTTCACCATCGTTCTTACCCAAGGTGCCACCGGAGTGGTTGTTCACCGTTTGGATGCATGATTTTTCTTTACTTTTTTGAATGTTTTTATATTTTCTTCAGGACATTGTTCTGAATGTTTTTTGGTATTTTCTGATAGGCAGGGGAGCCTGATGCTCTGTACAGCTTATGTGTAAAACAGTTTGAGGTGCATGCTGTTGATTGGATCTGCGAGCGGTTCTCCGTCTGATGTAGCCAACTGATATGCCCCGGACCCAAATACAGCAGTGACAACATATGGGCCTAGCCAATTTGATTCAAACTTGCCTTGATGTTCTCTGTTTGGTTGGTTGCGAGGATTCTCTCGAAGAACAAGATCACCTACCTCAAATGTACGAGGTCTAACTCGGTGATTGTAGCTTCTACTCATGCGCTGCTGATAGGCTTTGAGATGGTTGTATGCAGCTTGTCGCTTCTCATCAAGTAGCTCCAAGTCCTGAAGGCGTGAGACTCTGTATGCGTCATCATCAATGAGATTGTGCAAGGAAACCCTTAATGATGGTATCTCAACCTCAATAGGCAAGATAGCTTCTGCACCATAGACCAATGAATAAGGAGTTGCACCTGTAGGGGTTCGAATGCTAGTTCGATATGCCCATAGCGCTGGATTCAATTGAACATGCCAATCACGACCGGCATCATTGACTGTCTTCTTTAGGATCCTCAATATGTTTTTATTGGATGCTTCGGCTTGACCATTGCCTTGTGGGTAATAGGGAGTGGAAAAGCGGTGTTGGATATGAAATTTCTCACAAAGCTCACGGACATCCTGATTTTTGAAAGGAAGACCGTTATCTGTGACAATGGACATGGGCACACCATACCGACAGATGATGTAATTGAGGATGAATGAGGCGATCTGCTTGCTGGTGACTTGGGTAAGTGGAACAGCTTCGATCCACTTGGTGAAATATTCGGTGGCGGTAATAATGAATTTATGGCCATTGGATGAAGATGGATGGATTTTACCCACAAGGTCAAGACCCCATTGACAAAAAGGCCATGGTGTTGTGATTGGTTGCAGTTCTTGAGCTGGTGCATGTATTAGGTCGCCATGAACTTGACATTTTTTGCACTTCCTAACAAAGTAGTAGGAATCCTTTTCCATAGATGGCCAATAGTATCCAGCTCGCATGATCTTCTTGGCTAGTGATGGACCACTTGAGTGAGTCCCGCAAATTCCTTCATGTACCTCTTCCAAAGCCTTTGTTATCTCACCTTGTTCTAGACATCGAAGGAGAGTACCATCAAGACTGCGTCGGTATAGGGTTTCGGCAATAATGGTATATCGAGCAGTTTGGCGAATGAAGGTTTTACGTTGGTTATTCGATTGGTTGGGAGGAGGGGTATGATCGCAAAGATAGGTGTAGAACTCACCGTACCATGGGGATTCAGAACCAACAAGGCAACATATCATTTCAGATTCGGGGATATCATAAGCCGGGATCCAAAGTTGTTCTACCAAGAACTCGTAGCGTGTTGAATTCTGTGGAAGATCTAGTAGAGATGCGATGGTAGCCATGGCGTCAGCAGCTCGATTCTGATCTCTTGGTATCTGCTCAAAAGTGATAGTAGTAAATGATGTCTTTAGACTGTCCACCATTTGCTTGTATGGCATGAGTTTATCATCTTTGGTCTGATATTCATCTGTTGCTTGTCGAATGACTAGTTGGGAATCGCCATATACTTGTAGTTCTTGTAATTTCCATTGTACGGCTAACCTGAGTCCTGTGATCAAGGCCTCATACTCTGCTATGTTGTTTGTGCATGGAAATGAGAGCCTGTAAGACTTCGGGATGCTATCACCTTGAGGTGTGATAAACAGAATGCCTGCCCCCGAGCCGTGCCTAGTGTATGAACCATCAAAATATAGTTTCCATGGTTGTACTTCTGTGATCATGAATATCTCTTCGTCTGGAAAATTGGAAATGAGAGGATGATCACCTATGAGAGGTGCATCGGCCAACTGATTTGCAATGACCTGCCCTTTGATAGCTTTACGGTCCACATACTCAATGTCAAATTCACTTAGAATCATCACCCATTTGGCCAAGCGACCTGTCAATGCTGCTTTGTTAAGTAAATACTTGAGTGGATCAATCTTTGCAATGAGTTGCACCTTGTGTGTTAACAGATAGTGCCTCAGTTTAGTGGCTGCCAAGATTACTGCTAGGCAAGCTCGCTCAATAGGTGTGTAATTGAGTTCATAGCCCACAAGTGTGCGAGAGATGTAGTAAATAGCACACTCTTTTCCTTCTGCATTATGTTGTGCCAGTAGTACACCCAATGCTGTACTTGTTGCTGAGATATAGAGCAATAATGGTCTACTTGGATCTGGTGGCATCAGCAATGGTGGATTCATGAGATAATCTTTAAGCGCCTGAAATGCTTGCTGGCATCTGTCATCCCACTGAAAGCGGATGTTCTTGTGTAGCAGGTGTGTGAATGGGTGACACTTATCAGCCAATTGTGCAATGAATCTGCGGATAGATTGAAGTCGTCCTTGTAGTGTTCTTAGCTGACTGATATTCTTTGGAGGTGGCATGTCCATGATAGCTTTTACCTTTGCTGGATCGACCTCAATACCTTTGCTTGAGACAATGTATCCTAGAAGCTTCCCGGAGGTCACTCCGAAGACACATTTCTTTGGGTTGAGTCGAACATGGTATTGTTCCAGTCTATCAAAGATTTTATCTAAGATGTGAAGATGTCCTTCTCTAGTAAGTGATTTTGCTAGTAAATCATCCACATAATCTTCCATCATAGTATGCATCATGTCATGGAAGATGGTGGTCATTGCTCTTTGATAGGTCGCTCCTGCATTCTTTAGACCAAAAGGCATTACATTCCAGCAATATGTGCCCCATGGACATGTGAAGGCTGTCTTATGTTGGTCCTCTGGTGCGATCTTTATTTGATTGTATCCCGAAAAGCCATCCATGAGTGAAAGCATGGCATGTCCTGCTGTCAAATCTACTATGATGTCGATATTTGGTAGAGGGAAGTCATCCTTAGGACATGCCTTATTTAGATCTCTGAAGTCTGTACAAATGCGGATGCCCCCTTTTGGTTTGCCAACTGGTACAATGTTGGAGATCCATTCTGCATAATCAATTGGTCTAATGAAACCAACATCCAGGAGTTTCTTGAGTTCTGTTTTGACTAGCACGGCAATTTGAGGATGCATCTTACGAAGCTTCTGCTTGACAGGTTTGGCTCCTTTTGCTACTGTGAGATGATGCATGACTAAATCAGGATCAAGCCCAGGCATGTCTGCATATGACCATGCAAAGTTGATCTGACGCTGTTGGAAGAACTCTATAAATTGAGGTTGTTCCTCTGGAGTGAGAAGAGATGCCAGATGTATGATATGAGGGTTTTCAGGAGTCCCCACATTGTATTCTTTAGTCTCCTCAATGAGAATCGTCGATCGTTCCTGTTGTGTACTAGCAGGGAGGATGTCAAACCCTTCATCCTCAGGCACCTCAGAGAGGTTTTCACCATTGGATACGCTCTTTCTTTTTACTTTTGTCGGATCAAATAGTGCCACAGTGTGGTTTTCACTGGAAGATCCATGTTTTATTGTTATATTTTTGCAGCTGAAGGGTTTGGCATCCGCCCCGAAGTATGCTGCGCTATTAAGTTCAATGGCGAATCCAGCTTTGTGATCCCCGCTTGGTAGATTATCCCTTAATTCCAAAAAGTCAATGATAGCCTCATCGTTCTGGAAGAGGTCAAGACATGGGGGATTTGGTTGGTTCCATTCGATGAGTTCAGGGTGGATAATGGGCATTACTTCATCGATTAAGTTAAGTGCGGGAGATGTATCAGTGAGGGTTAAGACAGTGTGGTGAAGGTCGTTGATGGTACTCTCCCTGTCAGAATCAGGCGTAGGATGAGACGTAGGGTCTGTGGAAGATGTTTCCAGCTCAGGTACCCAAGTGGTCTTTATCTGTGCTTCTCCGTAAACAGGGATGTCTTTGCGGGGTGGAGGTGGTGATGTGTCTTCCTCATCTGAAGTGTTAAGTTGCACTGAATCGAATTCCCACTCATGTGAGTCGGTCTCTGAATCACTCTCCAGCATCCGATTGCTATACCATACTGGGATGTCTTTGGAGTTAAACACGGCAGGTGTGATTGGTTTATGTATCCTTGTAGTGATCGGTGCTGCAGGAATTGTGATGGGGTTTAATGGATTTGTCACTGGAAGTATCGGTAATGGTGACTCAGTGGCTTTTGCTGGAACTACTGGTGCCATAGATGCTGCTGCGGGTTCCAATATAGTTGCTGCTACAAATGGTGTTGCTGATAGGATTACTGGATCGTTTGATGGGATGAGTGACATTGGTGATGGTGGAGTTGTGAGCCTTGAGGGGGCAGTGGGGATAGTGCTTGATGGTGCTTTGATTATGAAAGGTGTCCTCTTTACAGTAGGTGGGCAAAATGGTTTGCTAGGTTTTCCTTTAAATCTGAGTTTAGGAAGGATCTCTTTTTCAAAGCCTAGGCCTGTATTACCTTTGGGCTTGAACTCTGGCAGCAGTGGTTCATGTCGTCCTTGTTTGCAGTATCCCAAAGCACTCTGACCATCATACCCCATTCTTTGCATAATGAGGAGGCCTTTACCATACTGTTCCGTAGGAAGTGTAACTTGCGGTTTATCAGTGGTGATGGGATCCTTATAGATCCAGTCCGCTAGGTCCTCATCTTGTGTTTCTTCCTCTTGACTCTTTCCAAGGATGAAAGGCGTTAAGGCACATGCTGGCGTGATTAGTGGTTGCTGGAGCAACTGCTGTGGTTTACCATGTGTTCTAGGAGAAGTGGGCATTTGTCCCACACAAAAGAGCTGACTCAAGTTGTATTCTCCAGGACCTTCCTCTGCGACTTTCATTTTAAGCTTTTCTTGCTTGGGCATAGGGGTGTTTGAACTAGCAAGAGAGGCGGGATTTACATATGATGTGGAGGAAATGGCTTCCCTATTATTAGGAACAGTAATTTCTGGTTGATGGCTGATATTATGGCAAAATGCAAAGGGATTTGCATCGCCCAGGATTGTGATCTCTGCACCATTATGTGGGAACTTGATACATTGATGGTAGGTAGATGGAACAGCTTGCATGGCATGTATCCAAGGTCTCCCTAATAATAGATTATATGGCAGAGGAAGGTCCAGAACCTGACAAATTATGTGTTTTACCACAGGGCCCACTCGGATGGGTAGTACCACAGCTCCTTTGGATGAACGCTCTGCATCATCATAGGCCTTGATGGTGATCTTCTTGCGAGGATCCACTGATTCTAGTGCATATCCCAATGCTGTGACCAACTGTAGTGTACAAATGTTTAGGCCTGCTCCATTATCTATCAAGACTCGCTTGATCCTGTGTTGGTTGACAAATCCTTCAATGTGTAGCGAAGCGTTATGAGGTTGTTGGAAGGAAGAGTTGTCACTTTCGGAAAAAGTGAGACAAGGTGATGACTTTAGAGTTCCAACCATGGCTTGAAATTGGTCCGTGTTTAGGTTTGCAGGGACTGACGCCTCTTGGAGTGCGTGATCCAAGATTGTTTTATGAGAGGGTGACAGACGCAAAAGCTCCAAAATGGATATAAGTGCAGGGGTTTTGTCTAATTGTTCCACAAGATTGTACTGCTTTGGGACGGAGGTGGTGCCTTGTGGAGCTGCCTTGATGGTGACCTTGCCACGACGTGTAACAACATTGCAATTTGAGGTGGGATTTTTGAAGGTGATAGTTGCAATTTGTTCACTGGCATCATACAGGTGATTGACAGTGTAATTATACGCAGCCTGCGTATAATCAGTGGTATCAGGACCTCGTCTGGAAGTGGAAGGACCCCTTTGATCTTGTGATGGAAGTGGATTCTTGAACATCTGATGATCATTATTGGTTGTTTTTGGGTCATGTCCTTCAATTTCAATTTCTCCTCGGTCAATAAGATCCTGAATGAGATCTTTCAATCGATGACAATTACTTGTCTTATGTCCTCTTCCTTGATGGAACTCACAGTGTTCAGTATCTCTCCACCATGCCGGTTTGACTTGAGGCTCATAATTTGATAACTTAGGTAAAGTGATCAAATTCTGAGAAATGAGTTGTCGCATCACTGTTTCAATGGGTTCCCCTAAGGGAGTGTATGTGCGTTTTTGTTTTTGTGGACGAGGTCTTGGTTCATCATGAGATGTGATGCGACCTTGATTAAGAGGAACATTTGTGTTATTTTGAGGTGGAGGATTTTGTCCTGCAAACCGAACCACAGGTTGTGCATTTTGGACAGTCCGAGCATCCACAACCCCATCGTTGACGATATTCTTATTCTTGTTCCAGAAGTTTGGTTTATCACTATTGAAGCGCGGGCGAGGACCATCTTTGGGTTCATTAAAGATTTTGATGAGTCCTTTTTTGATGAGTGCCCGTTCACACTTTATACCTTTGGTGATCATATCGTTAAAAGAATCGGTATCTTTGACATCCAGGTGAAATTCCATTTCTTCGTTTAAGTTGGAAATGAAAATTTCCACTAGTTCTCGTTCAGGTAACTGAAGAGAATGTCTGCTAGACATTTGGCGCCATCGTTGCAGGAATACTGAGAATAATTCACCTGGTTTTTGTTTGGTGTTGCATAGATCAGCCATGGTGATGTCGCGTTCAATATTATGAGAGTAATGAGATAGGAACTTCTGGATGAGTTCCTCAAATGTTCTAATGCCACCTGGTAATCGGGAAAACCATGATGTGGTGCTTCCTCCCAAGCTTTGGGGAAAAAGGCGCATTAGGTATGTGTCCTCATAAGCCACTTCAAGACAAGCGGAATGAAATTCTCGGACATGATCACGGGGATCCCCCTTTCCTCTATATTTTTCAAATTTGGGTGTTTCGAACCCGCGTGGAAAGGGTGGCATATAAAGATTCCTATCAAAAGGATAGGGACAAATGTCGTTAAGTGAGAATTGATTGGTCTTAACACCACTATGAAGTTGTTGGGCGAGATTCTCGACTTGTTGCCGCAACATCTCTATTTCATTTGGAGGAGGAGGTGGTGGGTTACCTCGAGGAATGTTATATCTAATGTGATTTCTACCCCTTTCCTCCTCATGGTGACTTTGTCTTTCTGATGCTTGTCTTAATTGGGCAAGATCAAAGTCTGAGGGGAGTTTGGCTCCTTCTTGAGCGAGTTTTAAGAAGTGAGCATCCGCATTGCTCCTTAATATTTCATCAAATAATTTGTTGAAGTGAGGGTTATGCTGAGCCCTTTCAATTGTTGAAGGAGTGGGAATACTTGGGTTTTCATCAGTTACAGTTCCTCCAAGTGCTTCTTGAAATTCATTGAGGTTGTCTTCTTCTTCCTCAATTTCTATTTCTCGTTGCCTTGATCGCGATCGGGTTTGAGCCATTTTGTTTGTAAGTTTGTGTTGAAGTTGATTGAAGATGATGATGAGTTATTGATGAAAGATTGATGATTGGTGATTTGTATTGTATGGGGATCTCTAGCACTTTAAGGTAGATGTAACCAAAATTCCTTCTTTGAATTGCTTGTTTGTTTTGAGGAGTTTGGATGTGATAAGGTGTAGAGAAATCTGAGATGTGTTACAGATTTTGACTACCTAGCAATGAGAGGATTCACTCATGAACTAGTTTTAACCTGCGTAGATGTGTCTCTTAGGATGAGCTTATCCTAGATGTAGAAACAATCTAAAAGTGATGTGATGTGTTTGATTTCAAGCAATATCTAAAAAGGAATCTTGGGACAAGAACCTCTTAATGTTTTGAGAGTTTTGAGATGGATTGATGATGAAATGATGATGTATGAGTGAGATGATGGATGTTTTGTTTTTCAACTTTCAATAAAAACTTTGTGTCACAAATGGAACAAACTCTTCTTCTTCCCTTTCAGGTGTTGGTGGCACTTCTCGAGCTATGTTGTAGGTGATACAAATGTTTGGGAAGAAATTGGGATTAATCTTTCCTCCTTGATTTTTTTGTGATAACTCAGAGCTCTATATTGCATAAAAGCTCTGCGGTTTAATGATTCAGAATCAAACTCGTTTGTTTTACCTTGAAGATAGAGACGCATGCGATGTAGAAAGACTCTATGTGAGACAAAGATTTGTCTATTGAGATAGAAGAATTTCCTCCTTTTGATCAAAGCCTTTGAGCTTAATGGTCTTCTTTTCAAGGTAATATTCTGATGACACTTCTTCTTTCACAAGATGTGAAGAATGGTCATAAAAGTTGTGACTCTGTGTTGTTTGCACTTTGTTTTTGATGTGTTTGGTTGTTTTTGAGAAATGTTGGATGAATACTTTGTTTTTGGGATTGATTTTCTGATTTTTCTTTGACAAGAAAACAAAGCAAGCACACAAACACAAAATTGTAGCCTCAAAGGCACAAATGAGTATGGGTCTAGATCAACCCAATCCTTGGACTTGTTTTTGACCCTTCCTTTAGATTTATTTTAAGGTGTATTTCCAAAGCCTGAAGTCGGCTCAATTTGCACTAGGTCTGTAAAACGAACACACTTCAAACACTTTTTATCCCTAAGGTCAAATGGCCAGTTGTGATAAATTTAGCCCACATCTTGATATTTCTTCGACTTTGGTACTACATACCTTATGAATCCCGCCGTGGCAGGTAAGGATGTGATATACTAAGTCTTGCACGAGCATAACAAATAGATGATCCCTATGATGGGGGAGTCACCACTTTTATCAAGTCACAAGTGACTTTTCAAAAAGCTATGTTTCTACTCAAGGAAATATGTATGGTGAGTATCTTGGGAGCAAAACCTTCTATGCTCTTGCACTAAATTGTATCTCAAATATCCTCAATCAATAGAACGGGTGAGCTACTACTTAAAGGTGTTTAGTCATGTTCGATGGCTTTGGACATAAGTTCATTCTGCAGTGACTCACTTAAGAGCCTTGTAACTGGTGGTGGGGCCCATTTGTCCTTTCGGCCAGTTACACTGTAGGAACAGCTATACCCAAGGCTACAGCTTTCGCTCTCACCTGATTTCTATAGCGTCTCGAAGGATTTACCGCTCGAGGTCGTTCCCAAGAGTATCGATCCCTTGGCAGGCCTCTCTTAAAAAGATAAAATGTGAGTGTTACTAACACTTTTCTCTTGCACCTAGGACCACGAAAGCCAAGGGAGAGGATAGTGTGTGTTAGAAGTAGGACCACTCGACCAACTCTTTGCACAAGTGTGCCAAGCACGAAAAACACCTGTTCTTTTTAATCTATCATTGCAATGTGATCTAACTATTTGGAGATGTTGCTCCAACAATCATGGTGTTCTTTTTAATTTTCAAAGGCAATTGTTTGAGTAAACTAGAATTTGAAAATCCTGGTCAACTTAATGAAAAACACGTTTGCATGAAGTAATATTGCTTTAAAAATGAGACAAGTTGATTGTGAATTTTATTTGCACCAAAAATGGAAGTGTGGATTGTGAGTTTTATCTTGATGCAAGAAATAAAATTTGCCTTGTTGATTTTAAGCACCAAAACGAAGTTTGTTTCCTAACTTGCAAAAAAAAAATAAAGTTGTTTTTGTATAAGTTTGTGGTTCTTTTTACCTTTGAACAATGAAATTCTTTTTAAGAGCCCCAAACAAATGTGTGATTCTTTTTCAAAAGCCCAAATTTGAAATGTGAAGTTAATTTTAAACCAAAATAAAAAGTGAATTCATTTTTAAAACCAACTTCAAAAAACAAGTTAGTAAAAAATATAAATCTACTTTTTAATCTAATTTAAATCTGCACAAAAGAGAAAAATAGTTAGTAAAATCTGCCTATTTGGTGGGCTTCTACAAGCCTAAATTTTTTATTTTATTTTTTGGTTACAAGGTGATTTGTACAACGTTTTGTTACAATAGTGCTAGTCTGCGTTTGAACAGAGGCACTATTTAACACAAACGTATTAAAAGAAAGGGAAAGACAGAGAAGAGAAAAGCACTGAAACAGGGGGAATAGCGCCAAAATAATGCCAAACGCACCAAAACAGTGTCAAAATCGCAACCTGTGTGACATTTTCAACATTCAAACATGTTATTGGTTAAAAAAAAAAAATGATCTTTTTGGTGTTTGGATTCACGTCGGGTTCACCAAATGATGCTCTGCAAAAAGGATTAGAAAATCTGTTTGATGGCAACACACACAAGAGCACAAGAAACAAACGTTAGTGTTAGCAACAAAAGATTATCCTAAACAGGCATATCAAGAGAGATATTAAGCATGAAATAGAAAGCATATAAACATAAAATGAAATAGCTAATCAAGATGCTCATAGTTGCTCCTCCCTTGTTCCTCTCCTCTCCAAGTCCCAAACGAGTGTAGCTCTCAGCTTTTAGCACTAGCCATGGATGCCATATGGAGATTCAAGATGGTTGAATATGATAAGAAAATACTATGCAAGAGTAGATAGTGATGCTATGAAAAAGCTCTATGCTAATGCCAGTATAACAACAATACTCTAAAATGCTTCTTTTTTGCTTGAGGAGAAGGGTTCTATTTATAGAAGAAATAGGGAAATGAAGGGTTAAGATTGAGCAATCTTAACAAGGGTTAGGATTGAAAGTTGGGGATCCATGTGCACAATTGGCACCAATAAAATGGTGACAAGTTTCAACATAGGATTGGGTTGAGAGAAGAGGTTGGAGGCATTAAAGACCTGAGAAGACCTCATGGTTATCTAGAAGGTAAGGGTCAAGCCTAAATTAGGATTACCCACTAGATTAGGAGTTAATGCAAGGATAAACCTTTGTGCAAATGATTAAGAGATAATCATGGTCAAAGCATTAAAGGCTTGATGAGACCCTTGGGTTGGGTAGAGGTTGAGTCAAAACAAATGTTTTAACCATGTGGGAGGGTTTGAGGTAACCATTAATGGTTATTGGAGACTTTGGGGATTAAGTGGTTGAAGGTTGAAAGCCTTCAATGGTTATCAAAGACTTTGAGCCATTTAGTGGTTGAAGGTTGGAAGCTTTCAAAGGTTATCCAAGACTTTGAGGGTTAATTTGTTGAACACACAAAGCATTAATTGCTTTTCAAAGACTTTGGAGTCTTTGAGAAGTGACTCCAATTTGCTTAGGAATGTGACAATATTTAAGGGATGGATTTAGGCTAATTAGGAAGGGTTTAGAAGAATTTAGAAGGGGTTTAGGCATGCAAGTGGATTTTGTAGGAAAATGCAAGTGGGAGAAATTTTGGTATTTTCAATTAAAATAAAATCATTTATTTCAATTAAATGGTGTAATTTGCATTTGGATAAATATTCAAATAAATATTAATTTATTTAAATGAGAAAAATGAAGATAAAGCATTTAAAATGCTTGAAGACTTTGAGGGAAACCATTAAAGGCTTGAAGACTTTAAGGAAAACCATTAAAGTCTTAAGAAGACTATAGAAGGAAGCCATCAAGTTTGAAGACTTTAAAGCCATCAAGTTTGACTACTTTAAGGGAAACCATTAAAGGTTTCAAGTGGGTGAGGATAAATAGGATTTTAAATAAATAATTTATTTAAAATAGTTGTGCAACTTGCTTTTGTAGGAAAATACAAGTGGGTGGAGGATAAAGGTGATTTAAATAAATTATTTATTTAAAATAATTGTGCAACTTGCATTTGTAGGAAAATACAAGTGGGTGGAGGATAAAGGTGATTTAAATAAATTATTTATTTAAAATAATTGTGCAACTTGCATTTGTAGGAAAATGCAAGTGGGTGGAGGATAAAGGTGATTTAAATAAATGATTTATTTATTTAAATGTGAGAGGTGGGATTTTGGGGGTTTTAAATAAATATTAATTTATTTAAATGTGAGAGAAGATTTAATTAAATAAATATGATTTATTTATTTAATTAATGGTCTGAATTTGGTTAAGTGAATTAAATCAAATAAATTGAATAATTTATTTAATTAATAGGAGAATAGGGTTAAGATGAATTAATTAAATATATTAATTTAATTAATTATTAATTGATGGTTAAATAATCAAATAAATACTAAGTATTCATTTAATTAAGTGGACAAATTTATGTGACTACATGATTAACTTTGTGGAGCAACAGAAAATCCCTAAAGAACCTTCCATCACATTTGATTCTAGTGAAACTATCAGGGCACCTGATGGTCCTTTATACATAGTTGCAAAAGTTAAGGATACACCTTGCCGTGGAGTGCTTATTGATCCTTCGTGCATGGTTAATGTTATTACTGAAGAATTTCTTTTTACTTTGCAATTGAATCAAGTGATCTATGACAACACAGATGTGGTTGTGAAATTATTTGATGCATTTTCTTCTCCTGCAATTGGTTCTATTACATTACCTATTGAGGTCCATAACAAATCTCTTGATGTGAACTTTGCTATTATTCCTTCATCCGAACAATTTCGTGTGAAGCTTGGCTATCCTTGGCTATCTTCCATGAAAGCTATTGCTTCTCCTATACATAAGTGTTTGAAATTTCCCCATAATGGTGAAGTTGTTACTGTCAATCATAGTCTCTTTAAACTAGCTGAAAGAACTTCTAGCGTTCCTATTGATTATTTTTGGCCTAAACAATTCCAATCTCTTCCTCCGCGAAGTGATCATCTTTTCAAATCTTATCAAAAGTGGAAAAAAGATATGATCCTATCTCTAAGTGAACCTAGAACACCCAAACCTGACATTCCTATCATTCTTGAGAAGGAAGTTCTTCCTTTGAAAGATAAAACCAATGTCTTTCCTCAAGAAGATTCCCAACCCATTCCTATGGATGTGACTATGCCTATATCTAATAAACTTCCTAAGAGTAGACCTATACCTCCTCGTCATGATGGACTTGGTCTCCTTCCTAAACCAAATATTTCTCCCTTATATGGAGCAGTTCCTCCTCCTTCCTCTTATGGAGAGAAGAGACCTTCCTCTTCTCCTATTATCCAGCCTAAGAGACCACAACCTAAACACCCAAGTGATAAGGATGAGAACATTCCTCCTCCTCAATCTTCTCCACTTCCTACTAAGACTAGACGAAATCGTTTCTGCACGTGAACGCCGATGAAAACGTCGTCTTAGAGCTCAGGCAGCTGCTTCTCAAACTTTGCAATCCCCAAAAACACCTTCAACAAGCATTATTCCATTTTCTCCTCAGCCGACGATTGAGCCGAAATCTCCTAAACATAAGATACATGATGGTCTTGATCCTGTGCAAGTTAAAGACCCTATCTTTATAAATCTTGATGATGATATAGATGAAAATGTTATTCATGATGCAAATGTTACTCTTGTTCATTCTGATAGTGAATATGCACTTGTTGATATTGATAACCATTTATCTAACGAATTTTCTAAAGCACTTATCCTAGCTCCTAGACAAGAACACCGTGGCTTGGGATATGAACATAGCCCTTGTTTGGATCTTGTGATAGCTCCATCTGCTGTGTTGGATGTTCCTCCTCTAGCGTGTTCCCTACCTTCCCGAAACATTGATCAGCAAGATCGGGGGGTAGATGACGTGCTAGACTAGTTTCATTAGCATGGCAGATTCTCTCCCCCTCTCTTTTGTTACTTCTTCTATATGTTATTCTCATTCTTCTATTTGTTGTCCTTAGTGTTGTCTACTTGAGGACGATGCAAAACATTGAGATCTCTTTTGGTCTCTCTCATGTTGACTCAAAAGACACATGTGTTCCCTTCTTCTAGGTGACCTTCCTTGATTGGGGAATGAAGAACAATTATGCATACATACATATGATATACATGAATTATCATACAGCATACTGACCCCAAGGAAAGCGAAGTCACCTCGTGCTTTGTGTTTTGTGTCTATTATCCTTGGGCTTATCTCACACTTGGGGGCTAAATCCTTGTGATAACGTGCTCCTTTCCTTTCTCATTTCTTATATGTATCACTACCTTAAAGCAATCACCCCCGGTGAGGCGTGTGCGATCGCTTTAACGTAGGGGGGCATACACCCTGTCTATCCTTTCAAGATACTTGAAAATTTCTTGGCGAACTTAGCCTTGCCTTGAAAATTTTTGGTATTTCTTTTGCATGACTCATAGTGAGGGAACCTTACTACTGACAGTCATGGTTCTCCCTCGTGATCTTCCCTTTTACTTTGTCAATCGAAGTCGTAAGATCCTTAGTCCACTGGGGGCTTGGTGTGTCTTGCCTCCTTGATGTGGTGAAAGTCTTTCAATGTTGTTTCCTTGTACTTTACCAGAAGTATGAGCATACATACTCCCGCTAAAGTGGGGGCTAAATGTAGCGTCCTAAAATTGTGACACTTGCAATTTCGACTGCATTTCGGTCTTCACGATGGCGACGCAACACGCAACCTGAATGGAGACCCCGAAACCTGATTACGACACTAAAAACTGCATTTTTCAAGCACCCTGGCCTGAACCTCCTTTGCACCCTGCTGTCCCGGGAGGTGGGACCAGAGCGCCCAACGCCCTGGTCCCTGGGCCTATTTTGGGCCCGGTCTCCTATGGGGTCTCGGGTCTTTTTGTTTGCAAATTGGAAATTAACTTTCCCGGTCGGCCTAAGGTCGGGAAAAACAGTCTATTAACCCTAATTGACAAGTATATAAATTACATTTTTCCTCTCCCATGGGGGTAAGAAGGACATATGTGTACAAGCGTGGAAACTATACTCAAACATTCAAGTATTCAAGCATTCCTTCAAGCAATTGATCATTCTAAGTCTCCATTCAAGGCTAAGTGTTGCATTCAAGACAAGGATTCAACCATTGAAGAGGAGATCACTTACTACATGCTACATACAACATACAACATACATCAAACAACAACATCTATACCTTCGCACATAAGGATACAAACATCCTTACAACAAGGTATTAGTACTTGTTTTACATTACATACATTTACATTTACAAGCATTTCTCATTTCTTGGTTAATTCCAAAACTGGGGTTTGACCTAAAGGCAAACCCCTAATCCCTAACCCCCCAATCGTCTTCGCTTTTCTGTGTGTAGGTTGCAGGTACGCGACTGAAATTGAAGATCTGGAATCCTTGTGCAAAGACGAACAGATCCCCCTTCGTTTCGCGGATTTTTCGGAGGACCGTGGCGCCGGGCGCCATCGTCCCGACAACTTTTGCTCAAATTTGCAGGACAGCGCCGTATCGACATTTTACTGCTAATTCCAGGTCCGCAGCTTCATCCTATATCCCTATCTCAGTTTATAAGCGAATCTTTGTCACTTTTTATGCATTCCTAGCTTAATTCTTCTATCAACATTCTTTACAAAAGAGGGTAGCCTTGCTGTCTTAACCCTTGAAACGCATTTAGCATCCAATCTTGCATTGTGTGGGATTGGATCTTGTGGGTTTCAACCCCTCTTTTGAATGTAAAGTCTCTCCCTTAAGTGAAAACCATCAACCCTAGCGACCTCCCTTCTCTCTCCTTGGAGTTGGAAGAGGGGAGAGCAACTAGGGTTCGATTGCGATTTTCCGCTTTACATGTCCTAAAAGGTATTGGGTCTTCTTCTGAACCTACCTCTGAATGTAATGTTATAACTCGTCGAGGTAAATTCACCTTGCAAGGTGCTCTAGCTAAAAACACCGCTTCCTCATCAACTAAGCCTGAGTATGACCTTGTAGAACAATTAGGGAAGACACCCACACTTATTTCCATCCTTGAGCTTTTACACATACCCCCCGCACATAAAGCTATTCTTAACAAAATCTTGAGAGACACTTCCGTCTCTACTGATTTGAATGTGGACTAGTTTCAAGCCATGGTGGGATACCTTTCCATTCCACACTCCCTTACATTCACAGAAGTTGACGACACCTCCGTGAGCCAGCCACATAATGCACCTTTACACATTGATGCCTTCCTACACAAACATCGAATAAAGTGAGTCCTGATAGATGGAGGAGCAGGTCTAAACATTTGTACATTTAGCACTATTAAACAATTGGGATATTCTGATAAAGTTGAGAATTCTACAAACAAAATTACCATCAAAGCATATGATGATGAAGAGCGTTCATCCAAAGGCACAGTCACCTTGCCCCTCAAAGTTGGGCCAGTTACAAAGGATGTGGTTTGTCAATTCCTTGATCTAGATCTCACATACAATATATTGCTAGGACGTCCATGGATTCATGAGATGAACGCGGTACCATCTACATATCATCGATGTATCAAGTTTCCACACAATGGAGTTGAAGTGGTCGTCAAAGTTGACCCAAATCCATTCATTTATTGCAACAATCTTCAACATAGATCAGAAATGACAATCCTAGTCAATCGAGAAGCTATTCCTTCATCAGCATATGTGGATCCAGAATCATTGAAAGCTTCTACATCAAAACAAACAAAGCTCAAAGAAAAGTTCAAGTTTAAAGACATGGGATGTGGTGAGTATATCTTTCATGTTGATCAACTCCCACTTTCTCCTACCACATTTAGTTGACAAGAACAACCTACAAACAATTTGCAATGCCAAGGAATTGGGTATGAAGCACCTAGTGTTGTGGCTACTAAGTTTGAATGCAAATCTCCTCCAGTGGTGCAAACAACTCTTGATATCAATAGTCCTAAGAGTGGTTTCAGCAAAGAATCTATTGAGCGTATCGTCAGTCATCTTGAGAACTCATATAGTTTTACCATTTCATCCCCTCCTTCCATTTCCACTCCACTTCCAAATTTGGATCAACAAGAATTACAAAAGCCCTTACTAATTGGGGATGAAAAATCAAGCTTTGAAAAGAAAAATCTAAAAGTCAAAACTAAAGAAAAGTTCTTCAGTCCAAATCAAAATCAAAAGCTATTGGACTATACAAAAATCAAAGTCAAGGATAAAAATCCTATGAAGGAAAAAGAACAAGAGTCAATCTCCCCTAATATCAAAATAACTGGGGGCAAAAGTTCTACAATTTTAAGTCAAAAAGAATACTTTTTGATCCTAAGTCTCCATCATGCCATCCTACTTTCACTTCTTTTCACAGTCATAAGCCTTCATCACTCATCCACTCATTCCACACATCCTTTCCCTTCTAGTGATACATCATGGACCTTTAATGGAGCTTCCTCGAAGGAATTTGTTGTCAGGGATGCCCAAACTTCTTTAGGTGACACACATATGGGCAAACGTAGTCCTCAAACTAGTAATTATATCTCAGTTCCTTTATCAAGGAAGACAGTCACTTGAGCTACACATCATTCAGTCAAGGAACAACACAACTACAATCATAAAGTGAAGCCTTGTACATTTGAGGTGGGTGACTTAGTTCTCAAAGAAAAATCTAAAAATCAACAAGACAGAGAGAAGAAGGGCAAGTTCGAGCCAAATTGGCTTGGTCCTTACATCATTACAACAGCCTATGGATCCAGTGCATATCAACTCTCAACTCTAGAGGATGAACCTTCGGAGGATCCTATCAATAACATGCACCTTCACAGGTTTTACACACAGCTCTTCAGAGTATCCTAATTCAAAAATTAAAAAAAAAATACAAAAAAAAATCATAAAAAATAAAAAATCGTTACTAGGTGAAAACCTGGCAAACAAGCGCCTTGTGACACAAAAATAAATAAATTGAAAAACAAAAAAATATTTCGTCCAACGGTGAAAACCACTTCAGTGGCGCCCTGGGCAAGTACCATGGTGAAAACCGGGTCATCGATGTCATGTGTAGAGACATTGCTCCTCCCTCCTTCAGGATTCCATTTCATCCTTTCACTTTGCACACACTCACAACCTATCCATCCATAATAAACATACCCATTCCCATCATGGCTTGTCATTGATCTACCCAAGATTGGTTAGCCATTCATAATAAACCTCCTTTTTTCATCCCTTTCCATCCATAATAAATCAGATCCTATATGTGGCTAAGGCAAATCCTACATCTAGTGATGAGTGTGGAACTAAGAGCATCGCCTGTTTTGAGGAGTATAGTTTCTTCCAGCTTTCTTCAGTCTATTTGCGCATAATCCACAATAAAGCAACATTTGCATCATCAATCCGCAATAAAGTTTCGTCTTCTCCGCAATAAAGTATCAGTTTCATGGATTCAGTCAGTTTTAGATGAGACACAACAGCAACAACGAGCTTCAACAAATCAAATCTTTCAACAGACTCAGACAACATTATGGTTCAGTGCTATCTATCCTTTTGTGAAAGTAAACATTGCGACCACAATCAAATAAGACTTATACAAGTGACAAGAGACACTAAACTCGAGGACTACAGTGGATGTTGGTGTCGAGTCTTGATTTTATTTTGATTTTATCTTTTGGTGACATGTCTTTTAGTTTTTCCGAGATGTCTCTGACTAGAGATTCTATCTCCAAGATGTCTTTGACTAGAAAGGCGAGGATGGGGTATCGTCACCTTTTTTTTTCTTTGTTGTCTGTGGATTGTCGCTTAGTAATGCTATGACTTGTCCAAGGATATGAGGACACTGTGAGTCTAGTATGAACTAGGGCATTCTTTGTTTGCAATTGTCTTATCTCCATGCAAACGGGTACAATGACTTTTTGGGTCAAACATATGCCTCGATTGTCATAACCTATTTTGCCATAATAAAGCTCAATTATGATAACACACAAGAAGCTCTTTCACTTTCATATCCTCTATCTTCCATCCCCCTTTCTTGATTGACCTCCATCGTCCTTCTTGAGTCCGTGTAGCCTGCTATCACATGACTGAGTATAATGACACACCCAAAACATTTGCATCTCATGTAGTTTTGCACCTGCATTATTACATGTTAGCACCTCATACATACATACATATAGATATCACAATTGCATCACATCCTGTACACAACACATGTTAGCACATTTTACATTCTCATCATGTAAATAGTTCTTTGCATTATCATATTCACTTGCATTTCATACATCCACAATTGCATATGCATAACATATAAAACATAAAAGAACAAAAATATGGCATTTCATCATGTACATATTGGCATCCATATCATAAGCATCACATAGAAACATACAACACATAGGTACACATGCATATAGTTGCCACAAGGATGAATCATCTCATATATATATATACCAAGATCATATGTGTCATAATACAATGATGTCAAAATCATATGGCTACACAACCAACCCTCGTGTCGCTCTATCCGGACAAAGGAATCCACTGATAACTCCTGCAAGCACCACTGGTAGCGCCAATCCTGTCACGGTCATAGTGTCTCAAGCCACATGTCCAACCCTCATCTCCAATCCCAGATCCTGGAACACTCGTCTTAGTGCATCCCTGTCTCTGTCTCGATCGTAGGGTATTAACTCCCCATCAATCGGTATCCTCAGTATCCTATAAACATCCTCTGAGGTGACTGTCATCTCACCCATCGGAAAATGAAAACTGCAAGTCTCTAAGTGCCATCTCTCAGCCAGTGTAGTCAGCAACCCCATGTTTGCCCGAAACTCAGGCACATACAGAATATATCGTAGACCCATGACCTTAATTGCTTCTCTATCCTTGAATGTCAGCTCTACTCGCAAACTCTGAGTCGATGGGAATCTCTCCCATGACTCCAGCATAGGTAGGTACTCCTGCAGTCAAGGAAATCAACTATGTCAATCATAGTGGCATTTCCTATTCATCACAAAATGTTGTTTTTTATCCTAGTGCTTATGGTATTCTATCCTAGTGACACTCTCTGTTCATCACAAAGTGTTGTTGTTTATCATAGTGGTACTCCTTGTTCATCACAAAGTACTGCATTTTCTTTTGCACTCCCTGTTCATCACAAAGTGTTGCTCTTTTTAGTACTCCATGTTCATCACAAAGTACTATGTCTTGGTACTCCCTGTTCACCACAAACTGCCTTGACCTATCCTATCCTAGGGCCTCTGCTTGAGTGTATCCTCTTGAGTAGTTTCCTAATTGGCAACGTATGTTCTATCACAAAATTGTCAATCCTAGCCCTATCTGCTATTCTAGTCTTCCCTAGAGGACCTCCTTGAGTGTATCCTCTCAGTAGCTTATCCAATCGACAACATATGTTTATCACAAAACTGTCGATTCGGCCTTGAAGACATAAACGTGCATTCATGATGCAGACGCGCCTTAGTGTTTTTTTGACCACGCTTGACATATTCTAAAAAGCATTAAATGCACTACTTGGCATGCATTTATGACAACAATTAATGCACCAAAGTACAAGGAGGTTTTGTGGTACTTACCGACTCTCCTGCATTTGCTGGCCTCTAAAATCAGCGAACGCTATCGAATCTGTGAACCAATGCCATCGCTGCTGACTGCTACTGCTCTATTCTCTCTCTGCACTCTGATCTCTTGGATGTGTGGATGACAATGAGGATGTTTTCCCCTCGTGGTTTATCTTATAGACTGCCATAGCCCTAGCCCTAGCCCTTATTTCCCGAGTTAGTCTTCGTCATCCTGTGACTTTGTCACTCTATCCTATCCGGTCAGTCCATTCTACCCTTTATTTCTTATCAAGAGATTGTCTGCGATCTTTTCAGACATTTTCATCCAATCTCTAGAGGGGGCATATCATTCCCATCTTGGGGCAACTTTGTATCGGTTCATATTATCTTCTTTGAAAAATTTGCGACAAGCTACATTGTCTCTAAGAGGGGCAAAATGCAGACACCTAAAATTGTCCTGTCTAATTAAATAAATATCTTTATTTATTTAATTAATTCATTTATCCTCTTCTAGCCTTATTTCTCATTTAAATAAATACATTTATTTATTAAATTATCCTTTTCCATAAATTAAATAAATATCTTATTTATTTAATTGATCCCACTTCTTCTATTAATTAAATAAATCTTTATGTATTTAATTAATTCATTATCCTTTTCTACCTATGACACATGTCATTCATCTCTTAATTCCTACACTACCTACCCTCTCATTATTTTATTATTTCTTCTACCTACCCTCTAATCATAGCCAACCATTTATCTTTTACACCTCTCAATCTTATCCCTCCATTTCTTATAGTGTCTTCTATATAAGGAGATGCTTCCTTCATTATCAACCCTCTGGACATATGCATTCTAATCAAGCATCCTAGCATTCAAACTTTCATATGCGATCAAGCTTACTTGCAACCACATTTCCATTCTTTGTTGAGCTCTTGTGTACACATAAAATCTGAGAGCAAATATATCAAGCAAGATCAATGGAGATAGCAACAATGGAGATCCAAACCCTATTGGGCACGTGATGGTATAATCTCTATGATTTCATTTCATTTGCATTGTCTTAGGTAATCTTCATATGTTATGGTGGATATTTGTTGTTGTTAGGCTAGGGTTTTGTGGTTGAATCCATTTAGTCTTTCAATATTGTTATTGTTGTATCCATTTTCACCGTATACAATATGTTTTAGGCATCTCTTCACAAACTGAAATATTTAAAAGATAATGAAGAATGAAGTAAGTTTGAAGATAGTAGCCTAAAGTGTTATAATTCTTAATTGAAAAGTCCGATGAATCCCATAAAATATAAACTGTAAGTAGTCTTTAAGAGAAAATTAAGTAATTACCAAACTTGCATCCAAATTAACATAGCAGAATTCAGAAAGTTAACAATTGGACTCAAATAGTCATAGAGCCTGGAAAATAACAAGGATGCAGAGGGTCTCTTAATCTCTGTTGGAATGCCAGACAAAACTTGCAAGCATCTCCAACAAAACAAATGGAATTTATAGACGTAGGGCTAGAAAAAGTATTGAAATAAACTCCAAATAGGAACACGATACTAACGGTCATCTTTGGAAATATATAAGTATTGAAATAAACAAACAAAAAAAGTTACATGGTTCAATAGCTCAATACCTAGAGTCGTAAGAAAAATGTTCATGTGATATTCATGACAACCCTGCAGTTGAAGTTTTTTTGCATACACTCGAGCTAAAGTTTTAACGAAAGAGTGATTTTATGTAAAGGTTAACATAAAGTTGTGATTCATGTGATAAAACCAACTCTAAAGTCTTTCTTGACCAATAAATTGGAAATTGAATCTCTTCTAATACTTGATGTTGAGATACCACTGTTGCCCTCATTTCCATTCATGCACCTATATTGACACTTGTGGGATACCATCTCATATCCATGATGTGATTAGAATGAATCTGTAGTACTACTGTAAATTGAGTTTTCCTATTTGTTAGCAATTACAAGCCTTAGCCATTCACAATTTTATACTAGTAATAAGATTAAGAGAAAAAACAATAAAATTTTTATAGAGTCAAGCAACCTACCCTAAAATGCTACCAACTACTAAGTACAATCAACACCCTTGAAGATATCTTAATAGCATGCACTGCAATCCTATTAGAATCCTAGCTCTCTAATAATATTGATAGATAGAAGGAGTCGCAGATGAGACAACTTAAATGCAAGAAACAATGCTAAGAATAATGAATGAAAAACTGAATTTCAGTTCATAAGGAATGAGATATCTCGTGGTCTGGTGGTCATAAGTGGAAACTTTCCATTATAGATATGGGCATAATTTAGTGCACTTTAGTACACTTTCAATGATTCCTATAATTTTAGGTTGGTAATACATGGTTCAGAAGAGGAGGTAGACATCTAAACTTGAATTGGACCCTTTTGAGATTGAATGCTCATGAGATTCCTATACAATTTTATTGCCCCTAAAAAAATTTCTAGTAAACAATTTTAAAGTTCTTTTGAACTTAAAAAAAAGTAAAACATAAATG
The DNA here is from genome assembly GCF_030272615.1 of Cryptomeria japonica. Lineage (NCBI taxonomy): Eukaryota > Viridiplantae > Streptophyta > Pinopsida > Cupressales > Cupressaceae > Cryptomeria > Cryptomeria japonica. Next base: position 50,811,928 of record NC_081406.1, on the reverse strand, counting down.
CAAACCTCAAAAATTCATTAGAAAATCCCAAGTCTAGAAGATGTCGGATGCAATCAAGTTCCAGTTTGGATGCACCAAGTTATAAACTCATTTGAAGGAATTGAGATGAAAATAAGTGATTCTCACTGAACATATACTCTTTTATTTTGTTTGTGAATTATCAATAATATGGTGATTTCTTGCACTTGAATGGTTGTTACATTCCTTGGAAATGTCCAATTTTCTATTCAGGGATGATACTATCCAAAAATAATACATCCAAGATGCTGTAAAATTAAATGGAAATAGAATTTGATGTTTGTCGGATGCTTTTCTATTTTTTTAGTTCAAAAGCATGCATTTAAAATTCAGGTTACATGCTTTTTGGACAGTTGTTAGCAGTTGTAAGCAACCGTGATAGCTATAATGTAACCGCCTTGGATATTGTTGGTGGCAATATCTAGGAAAGACACATGGTTATAAAGGTATAATTTGTCACGATGTGGTAGACAAGATACATGTGTGTCTTTCATTATTTTGAGCAAATGTTATGTTGAGTAGGTTCAGTAACACTTATAAAATTCCCATTATAAAATTACTAAACTTGTAAACTTTCGCTGATCCATCATCAATTTGCAGGCAGGACAAAGATAATTATCTAATCTTCAAACAACTTCTACAAGAATCACGAAAACACCAAAACCCAATAACTGGGTTTTTCTTATAATAACATAAACAAAATCGACAAAAATAAGGGGTTTAGGAGTACGCAATATAAGACGCAGAAGATACTTTGATTAACTACATGTTTCCAGAAACTAAAAAAACTACAAAATAATAGAAACCAATTAAACAATGAACATTTGAAATTGCAAATTCTATGTTGTCAGGGAGAGATTCTTGCATTGGTACAAGGATTCCATGGAAATAATCATACATTGGCTTTTTTATTTTATTTTGCAACAAACTACAAATAAGTTGGCCCACATGCGACTTTACACTAAAATATCGTTTGATATGAGAAATTTACATGAAGGACAACATGTTGAGGAAGTAGGAAGGAATACTTGTTAGCATCTCCATAACTCTTCCTTCTTGTAGATGGTCAGATGCATGAGCCTAAATAATTGGGCCACCTCAAAATAAGTATTCTGAACCACTTGTTTTTTTTTGCTATTTTGGTGGGTAGGTGCGTTGGCCTGTTGAACGTTTTTTTTTTAATTGAGGAGGAAAACCCGAAATTGTAGGAGGTTGTTTCACCATAAGTACCAAATATGGACTTAACACAATGTCTCCTAAGATTATTACAACAGGGAGGGGAGACATGAACGACTGAGTGAAGGCAGAGTATAAAATAGTTATTACTTTGTTGTTTAGAAATGAAATTTAAATATTTGAATACAAATCAATTCTGAAAGTCAATTTCATGTTAGTTCAATTTCATATATTGTTCGAAGAGTACTCACTCTTGATGTTTGTGTGGTCTTTAATCCGTCAAACTAGTGTGTTGCAAGCGGTGGATGAATATTTGTCTGGAAATACATTGTATATACAGACTGATGTATTTATAGACTCTGCAGGCCACTGACACATTCCGAAGCGGCTATGTAGTACAGTATCTTAGAAGAGATCAAACAAAATCAAATTTTAATCAAATAAGATATTGCAAATCGAATTTTTTACCAAATATGCATTTACTTCTCCATTTACGACTACAACTTGTTCACTAAATTAAATTAAATAGTAAGCGAAAAGGGGAAGTTATTCATTAATGCATTTATGGTCAAATTTGATATTGTTTACAGGTGCAAGTTTTGTTGGAGTTGATATGTTTTACAACTGTAAGTTTCGTTGGAATTGATATGTTTTACAGGTGCAAGATTTTTTTGAAAGATTTCACATTGATCAGTAATTAGTAAATCACTTTTCTGATATGAAAATGCATTCAATTTTTAACTTGTATGTTGAGAAATTTACTAGCTTGTATTTTTGGGAAGTTTACCGAGGCAGAGTCAAGTTTACGGTGCGAGACAGGTTTTGGAGAGAAACCTCACGCTATATAGCCTATCGGCTAATTAATACTATTTATTTTTAGTTTTACATTTTTGTAATGCTTACAATTGACAATAAAATTTTATGATAGTCATTGTAGATGTATAAAAATGACCATATTTCTAAATGAATATTTTATGTTCATTTCTCTATTTAATTAAATCACCCACATTCCTCTATTTAAATTAAGTATATTACTCAATTTATTTAAATTAAATTCACTAGGCCTCTTTTGACATTTAATGAATAAATCATTTTATTCAATTAAATCCCTTCTATCCACTTTTAATTAAATTCAAATTTAATTAAATAGTTTACCCTAAATTGAATAAATCTAATTTATTTGATTTCCCCAAATTGCAACCAAATTGAATTAAATTCATTTTATTCAATTAAATCCTATTATCCCTTCATCCACTTGCAAAATCCTACATCTCCCACTTTCTTCCTAAACCCTATTCCTAACCCCTTCTAGACACTTCTAATCACTTCTAAATTAACCTAACCCATTTCCTAAACTTTGTCACATCCCTAAACAAAGGGAAGTCACTTCTCAAACCCTCAAAGTCTTTGAAAACCCTTAAAGGCTTCAACCACTTAACTTTGAAAGTCTCCCAAACCATTAATGGTTAACTCAACCCTCTAGCATGATTAAAGAATTTCCCTAAACTCAACCTCCATGTAACCCAAGGGTCTCATCAAGCATTTATTGCTTTGACCATGGTTATCCTTGATCTTTTGCACAAGAGTTTATCCTTTGGGTAAAAGCTTTATCCAATGGATAACCCTAACTTAACTTTAACCCTTAACCCCTAGGGTAACCATGAGGTCTTCTCAAGCATTTAATGCTTCTTACATCTCTCAACCAACCTTATGTTGACATTTGTCACCATTTCATTAGTGCCAATTGCAAACGTGGATTCCCAACTTTCAAACTCAACCCTTGATTAACTCTTTCAATACTGACCATCCATTGCCCTATTTTTGCTATAAATAGAGCTCTCATTCCTCCATTTTCAGGATCCAAGTCTTTAGCATCACACTTATACTCAAATCCATGCAAGCTTTAATATATCATTTGTGCTCATCATTTAGCCTCTCTTTTCAATAGGAATTAATCTAAATATGCATGTTTAGAGTATTTTCCTTATCATTTAGCTTAATCATAGACTAATATAGCATGCTAGGATATTCTTGTTACTAATCTTGTCATCTTATAACTAGTTTATTTCATTTATAGGATCATGTATAACTTAGGATGAATTTCATCTTAAAATCAACAAAAACATCCCTCATTCTTGCATTTGTCATCCCTAAACCACTTTGCTCAGTGATCTGAGAGCAAAGACATTGGTTTGAGGGACCTTGTGAGATAGAGAACCATGGAACCAACCTTGGGAAGCTGAGCCATACTTCATGACTCCATAGCTTGCACCAAGAAGTCCTGTGGGTGTGTGAGCAAGGTTCCTTAGACTCTGTTTTCCACATATTGAGTTCTATCGACCCGCTTTTCCCGCATACATTTCCGGTGCCCACCATGGGGCCCGACAACATATATCAAATCGGTTTTTGAATTTAACCACTTTGCAGGTCCGCGGGAAACAAGAATCAGCGCGTGGGAAACATTTCCTAGCGCATCTGGTTAACAATATAGTGCATCCCGTTTTCTGTTCAACGCGTGGGGTTCATCATCTAGCGCGTGACATCCTTAGTTTAGCGCATAGTCCTCACTAACATTTTTTTGTAGGTCTCGGCGCGGGAGAAAAATAGAGTAGCGAATCAGAAATACATAACAACGCATCAGAAATACAGAACATCGCATTAGGGAAACAGAGTAGCACATCACAGCCATCTTGTAGCGCATACAATCTGTTCTATAGCGCATCACAAACAGAAAACAGAGAGCTAATTTGTAATAGAAATCAAAATGAAGTCCACGGAATTCATCTTTTTGATAACTCACTGACTAGTTTTTTTTGCAGGTTACTAACATTTTGATTGTAGGTTTTAAATCTATTAAGGCTAGAATTAAAGTAGTTTAAATTTTTACTAACTTTTTAAGTTAGGCAAAATTCAAATTTCTTTTTTTTCCTTGTTTAAGTAAAACTGAACTCACTTTCATTTTGGGCAAGTAAAACGAACAACAATCAAAATTTTTCTTGCTTTTCTAGGAGAAAATTTATCAATTTGGGCTCTAAAAAGAACAATACAAATTTTCATTTTTGCAAAAAGCCTAAAAAGAATTTCACTATCCTTTGGTGCATAAAAGGATCCACCTTTAAATTTTGGGCAAAGTAAAGAATCACACCAAGTCACAAAAGTCAGTTACAATCAAAGAGGGAAGTTATTCCCCTTTTGCCGATTTTCTTTTGTTGACCAAATCAAAATTTTGCTTTGTTGACCAGGTTCTTTTCCTAGATTAGATAATCACTGATTTGAGGAAATAAAATAAACACCATGTTTTTGTGGAGCAACATCTCCATATAGATCTTAGAAAATCATTGAATTGACAAGATAAAAAGAACAACTTGATTGCTTTGTCTCGAAAGTAGAAGGTATATGCTCTCCCCTTAACTGGGTGATCAAAAAGCCAGACTACTCTTACGCTTGCAGTATTTCAAGCTATAAATCTTTTAGCAGGTCTGCCTTCCCAAGGGGTTGAACTCAACTCTTAAGAGTCATTTATGGTCAGTGTGAAGGGAACGACCTAAGTGGGAAACGACTTTGACGCCAAGTGTTCCAACCCACTATAATCAAAAGTGAAAAGTGACGAAAGTCCTTTTCAACGGTTGCGCGCAGCGATTAGCCTTCCCCCAGTATCCTCGAGATACGTAAAGCCTTTGTTCTAAAGGTTGGGAAGCCTCCTGAGGGAGTTTATCACTGACGGCCGAACATGAAGCCTGATTACGAACCTTAGAAATAGAAACCTTGAGCCGAGTCAGTAACTAGACATTTGTAATATCATAGTGCAAGGGTAGGGAAGAATCCGCCTCCAAGATCGCTCACCATATATCTCCCAAGATAACTACTCAATTGTGAAGCAATTCACTTTGAGTTAATTTCTCGCAAAAGGCAAAAAAATGAGCGCCCTCTAGAGGGTGACACGGCTGTTTGAGCTGATGAAGTACCAAGACTAGTGGGCTATGGTATTACTTATGACCTTTGAATAAAAAGTCTTTTTGAAGTGTATTCATTGTAACCAAACCTGTTAAAACATTGGAGATTTGAACACATCCTCGCAGAATATACACTTACTGTTTAGATTAGGCAAAAATGGTTATGTATTTTGTGTTGTGTTTGCATTTATTACTTCAGAAAATCATCCATCAACATTGAAAACCTAAGGCAAAACACTAAAATCACAGAAAACAGTCAAAACAAAATAGTTTAGCGCGTAAAAGCAACTTCTTAGCGCTTCAGAACCATCCTTTAGCGCATCAAAGCCTATCTTTAGCGCGTAAAGTATTCATAGTAGCGCTTCATCAAAATCTAGAAACAGTCAGAGATAGTTAGCGCGTCTGGAAAACAGCCTAGCACATTGAAGCATCAGCTTAGCGCGTAGGAGTCAAAAATTAGCGCATTAGGTTTATCAATTAGCGCGTGGAAGACCCATATTAGCGCATGATAATTTAAACAAAACAGAAAACTAGATAAGCAGTCTAAAACAGTTAATGCGTAGCCAGGGGCAGCTTAGCGTGTGTGGTCTTTTCCTTAGCGCGTGAAGAAGTTTCTATAGCGCATTCGATCTTTGTTTTAGCGCGTGATCAAACCCAGAAAAACAGTGGGCAAAACAATGGAAAATTTAGAAATTTTAGAAAACATTTTTGAGACCATCCTTTCATCAACTTCATCTTCATCAAACCAGAGTATCAAAAACAAAGCGTTAAAAACTATTTCTTAAGCAAATTTCGTGTCAAAGTAAAAGTTGTCCAGAATCCAAAACTAATCACACGATAAAACATATCTATCCTATCAAAATCGAGAAACATCATCGCAAGTGACGAACAGGTCCTTTATTATCTCACTTATTATATCTCAAAACACTTGTTCAAAATCTCAGGTTGTCAAATCAAGTTTCCATATCGGGAGACTTTATCCATATCATTTGACATGCTTTGTCGTGAGGGGGCATCTAAAACCTTAACTTTGATAAAGTAAACTTGAGTTTCCAAAACAAGATCAAATAAATCCAAAACAAATCAAAGGAAACCATTGAACCACTTATGCATGACTAATCCCCATATTCTGAGAAGAAAGAATATTTATCGCAACACCATGTTGAAGAAACAACAACCAAGTTTTTCCAAATTTGTCAAAAGAAATAAATTTTTATACATCAATCGTCAACTCTTCAAATCTCATCGAACATTCCTTCATCACGTCAAACTGTATATCTAGAACAAATCCAACGGATTTGACAAAGAGCCTTTGAAGACTAGGGCATATTGTCAAAAATCCACATTCAGTCAAATCATAAACCGTGGAGGAAAGATCAATCTGACATTCTTTCCTGATGAGTGCATCACTTACAACACACCCCGATTTGAACCACCAACCCCGGAACAACATATCGAAGAGGATTTTGTCCCCTTTGTCACAGAAAACTTCTACTAAAATGCCCGTTACTTGCTCTCAACAAAACAAACAAAGCGAGGCACAAGCAAAATCCAGTATGAATCAAAGGTTATCAAATCCTTTTGAAGGTCCACATCTAGAGGATACTAAAATTTCTGAAGAACTTCTTCAGGAATGCCAAGAAAGTGGTTCATTCCAAAAACTTGTGGAAAGACTCATGGAAAATGACAAGGAAAAATACTTGCTCATGCTCACAAGCAAAGGGGTTAAACTCCCTGAAGACTTTGACACAGACATGTTTAGAACGAGATCTCAACATTATGAATATCAAGAACGACAATGAGAAGGGGAAGCACACGACCCTGAACAAGATATTCCTGAACAAAACATACCAGAACAACATACACCAGGACAAAACATCCCTGAGCAACACATCCCCGAGCAAAACATACCGTTCCATACACCATTTCAACCCATGATTAATGCAAGGGAAGAAATCTTCCCTCAGCAAAACAATGCGCCTTTGGTTGCCCTTACTCAACAAATGCAAATGTTACAAAGACAAATGCAAGACATGCAACAAGGGACGATAGTACGGTACTCATTAAACGAAATTTGTCCTTATCCCTTTGACAGAAGATTGCACATGATCCCTTTTCCTCCAAACTCAGATTTTCCTAAATTTGACTAGTACGATGGAAAAAGCGATCCCCGTGATCATGTCAGAGAATTTTGTACCATGAGTTTTGAATTTGCTCGTGATGACACCTATCTGATGAGGTTGTTCCCCAGAAGCTTGGGAGGACAAACAATGGAATGGCTATCCAAGATTACACCTCCTGTCAAATCATTTGATGAATTGGTCAACAAATTCATAACACAATATTTCTATAACATTCAACATGCTATAACCATATTAGACGTCTGCAACACCAAACAGAAAAACAATGAAACATTCATGGTATTCCTTCAACGTTGGCGATGTATGGTTTCACGATATCCTCGAGACATTCCTGAAAAGGAGAAAATGGAAATTTTCATCAACAACTTGAGTGGTGAGATGAGTTACAGGCTCAAACTCCAATGCATACCATCTTTCGCTAAACTGATTGAAAACGACATTCAAGTAGAAGAAGCATGTGTCAAAAAGGGAACGCTCAAATTCTTCAAAGAAGGAACAAGTTCATCAAACTGCAGTAATCAAGATAACAACAACTTAGACAAATCTAGATTCTGGACTCGAAACAAAAACAATGGAAACGAAGGCGGCAATGAATCACATGATCCAAAATCTAAACAACCATTGCTCGCATTATTAGGAAATCCTCAAGCTGCAAAGAATCCTAAAGGTGCTAACCCAAATGCTAACACATACGCACCGAATACCAATCAAGGTCAACCCAACACAAACAACACCAACGATACTCAAAACAAAACCACAAATCAAGGACCTAATAATAATTCGCGAGATGAAACCAACAATTTCCAAAAACGTGTCTTCACACCACTGGGACAATCACTGGAGTCAGTAATCAGCAAGATTATCTCTTTGCCCGCAATCAACAACTATTAACACCAAATCAAACCACCTTGGTGGAATGACTCACACTTTTGTGATTTTCATCGCAACAAAGGTCATCAAACGAACGATTGCATGAGATTGAAAAACATTGTTCAGGACATGATTGATAGAGGTGATTTAATGGTGGATGGTCTCAAAATAAATGGTGACCATGGAGCCTTTAAAAATCCTCTTTTTACTTGGTGCTTATAGACGATGACTTCAATATGGAGGGGAGTGTTATGTGGATGACTTAAGGAAGTATTATCATGCTCTGAGAAGGTGAGATTATGAGGCCCTATCATATGAGCGACCATGGCTTGGAATTTGTCAACATCCAGATCTTGAGGTACATTGATTTCCAACAACGCTTGTTCCAATATGTCTTTGTGTTTTGTCGACAATTTCAGCAATTCTAGTATAGATATTTGAGCCGGAGTTTTGCGTAGTTGGCTAACTAAATCATATTGGATTTTTGGTGTAGTGTTTGTTGTTGTTGTGTGGCCCTTCAAGACATATTTCTGAGCTCTGGTTGTTACATTGACAGATTCACGATTATGCTGGTCTCGGATTGTGATGACGTTTACATGATTGTCTTCAGCTGATATGTGATTGATGGTGTTATTGTAGATGTGATTGATACAAGCTCCACGTGTATCGTTCAAGGTTGAAGCTCCATCTTTGTTGTAGTTTGGAAGAGGATTTTTAAAGGCTCCATGGTCACCATTTGTTTTGAGACCATCCACCGTTAAATCACCTCTATCAATCATGTCCTGAACAATGTTTTTCAATCTCATGCAATCGTTCATTCGATGACCTTTGTTGTGATGAAAATCACAAAAGTGTGAGTCATTCCACCAAGGTGGTTTGATTTGGGGTTCATAGTTGCTGATTGCGGGCAAAGAGATAATTTAGTCAGCCAACTATGCAAAACTCTGGCTCAAATATCTATACTAGAATTGCTGAAACTGTCGCCAAAACACAAAGACATATTGGAACAAGCGCTGTTGGAAACCAATGTACCTCAAGATCTGGATGCTGACAAATTCCAAGCCATGGTCGCTCATATGACAGGGCCTCATAATCTCACCTTCTCAGAGCATGATAATACTTCCTTAAGTCATCCGCATAACACTCCCCTCCATATTGAAGTCATCGTCTATAAGCACCGAGTAAAAAGAGTATTGATAGATGGAGGAGCTGGACTTAATATATGTACCTTAAAACTTATCCGTGCATTAGGCTTCTCTGAGGAGTCTGTTGATCCACGTAAAAAGATTACCATAAAGGCATATGATGATGAAGAAAGGTCATCTAAAGGAACCGTGATGTTACCCATTCAAGTTGGACCAGTGCAAAAGGATACTATGTGTTAGGTCTTAGACATAGACCCCACGTACAATATTTTATTAGGTCGACCCTGGATACATGAAATGCAAGTAGTGCCTTCTACGTATCATCAATGTGTAAAATTTCCTTACAACGGACAAAAAATTTCTATATCAACTAATCACAATCCATTTCAACATTGCAATGCGATAGGGGCAGCACAGGATGGTTTGGTTCCCCATAATAGGAAAAAACAGAAATCCTCAACATCAGATCTACAGAAGGCAAAGTCTGAATCATTACCTGGAGATTTCAAGCAGAAAATGCAAATCAGAGAACACGGCATGGGGGAATACTCTTTGGAACCCATGTGTTTGGCCAACTTACCAACATCACCCAAATCTCATGGATTACCTACAACATCAACACATCAGGTAACTCAGCCCATCACCAAATTTAATGGTACCTTCATCCAACTCGACACTTTAGCGCATGAATCAGAGGAAAAGGACATCCTCAGCTGGTTATACAAAGATGAGGAAGAAGATAACAGAGAAGTTGCTCTGGACATAGTTCTACCAACACACCTATATGGAAAGGGCTACTTAATCATGCAACAAATGGGATATGATGGTAAAGGACCCATTGGAAAATGCAAAGAAGGAGTCACTGAACCAATAGACCTTCCTTCACAGCTCAGTAGAGACAAAATAGGATTGGGTTGTAAACTCACTTTCCTACTAAGAAAGATACCCCGCATAACTCCAAAACCTCAATGGAAAGCAAAGAAGAAGTACAAAGAAGAATCCTGGCAAGAAGCACTATTTGAGTCAGCAGAAACAATCCACAAGGACTGTGAACGTAAAGAACAAAAGCAACATCAGGAGAAACTCCTCAATCACAAGAAGGCCATATCTGCAGTAGTAGCTCATATTCAAGCACCAATATCTAAAAAAGCAGAACTACCTCCTGATATCATTATTCCTCCCCAAGGAGGAACAATGTATGAGCAAATACAAAAGGTAGAAGCAGGATCCGACACAGAATCAACGAAAACTATCAAACTAGTATCAATCATCAAAGATCTCTTTTCACCATACAACATACCTGTTTACAGCACTGAAAAGATCTGGGATGATAACTCTAAGACTGATTCCAATGAATATGAATGGGGTAGCTGCTCAAATGCTACTGGAGATACCGCTGACAATACTAGTTCCATATCCCTTTCTCAAGAAGAGCATAACGCAATAGTTAAACTACCTGAATTTAGACCACAAAATATCTATGACGCTAAGGAAAGCAAGCAGAAACATTATGAACAAGTCTATATGGAGGATGATACCATCGAAGACCTCGACGAAATCCTGAACTTCTTTAGCACCCGAACCAATCATGATGAAACCTTTGTCTTGACACTTACAGTAGTAGAACTTGATCCACCAAAGGATTCCTTACCACTTATCTTTCCTGACCTCATTGACTGGGATGAACCCGAAATGCATGATATACCAATTTTCCCATACGATAAATATATTATCCACTACCTATGTACCGTTTGTAAGGAAGTTAAGTAGCGGAAACAACTTCCTACACTAACCTTGAGAGGAGGGTAATGCAAAACTTTTTCAGATCATTACAACAGTTACAGAAAATAGAAATAGATATAATAGCAATCATACCACAACACAATGATTTACGTGGGGAAAACCCTTTCGGGAGAAAAACCCCACCCTCCAAAAGCAGCTCAATATTTTATTCAGCAATCAAAAACAGATTACAAAATACTTGCAGAGCAAGCTCTTCGCAGGAGTACCACTAATCAGAGATTCAGAGGCAACTCAATAGCCATAAGACTCTTACACACAACCTCTATCTCACACACCTCATAAATAAGAGATACAATACAAGAAACCGTCAAACGGTATTACAAAACCATGGGCTAAAACCACCCAATAAGGTGTAGCCGACCTTATCTCCCTTCTAGATGCCCTATGACATGTTAAAGCACACATCAACACGTGTCGCTCCCTTTTTACAGCTCATTTATGTATTCGATACAAATTATTTTTCCTATTTCAGGAGTACAAACTTCCGGAGGCCATAACTTGAGAACCGGGTGTCCGATTGACGAACCGTTTGAAGCGTCGGAAAGCTCGCGAAGTGTTCTATCACCTCGTAACCGGCTTTGCCGGTTATGGCAACTTTTCAAGGCATTTCGGAGCCTCTAAAGTCCCCAAAATTAAGTTTAAACATTTTATTGCACCCCTCAAAGATGAAAACTTTAATATCTTCAAAACTAGCTGTGACCTTGCGACGCAACTTTACCGGAATGCTTATCTAGCCAACCAGAAGCTTCAGGGAGAGTTTCGCACCATTTCGTGCTCAAATAAAAACTTACTATAAATAGTAACCTCACATAAATGCAAGGTTGAGACACCATTTTTCCCAACAAATCTCCCACTTGTCGAACACCTTGCATGAGCGGAAGGGAATGTCAACACAATGAATCAATTGCTAGGGGCCATAAGGCCCATAGACTCTGAACACCATCTGAACTTCTCTGTGCTCACAGCCTTAGTTAAAGCATCTGCAACATTCATCAAAGTGTCCACCTTAACCAGCTTCACCCTACCATCTTCGACCATATCTCTAACAAAATGATACTGAACATCAATATGTTTGGTCCGGGCATGAAATGTCGGGTTCTTAGCTAGGCTAATTGCACTCTGACTGTCACAGTAAATTGTCATTGTACCTTGTTTTATTCCAATATCCGAACACAGTCTCTTAAGCCAAATGGCCTCTTTACAAGCATGAGTAGCTGCCATATACTCTGCTTCAGTAGTGGATAAAGCAACCACAGCCTGTCGCTTACTCATCCAACTAATTGCACCACCAAACAAAGTAAACACATAAGCACTGGTGGATCTTCTGCTATCAATATCACCTGCCCAATCTGAATCCACATAACCATGGATATCAAGGGAAGTCATGTCTCCAACTGAATTACCTTGATAACACAAAGAATACTCTGAAGTACCCTTCAAATATCTGAAGACTCTTTTGACTGCATCCCAATGAACTCTACCAGGATTAGACATATATCTAGAAAGTACTCCCACTACTTGGGCAATATCTGGTCTAGTACAGACCATAGCATACATCAAGCTTCCAACTGCACTCTGGTAAGGCACTCTGCTCATGTCTTCCATCTCCAATGGGGATGTAGGACAATCTGAAACAGATAGTTTTGTTCCAACTGTAAAAGGAACACTCAATGGTCTACAATTCTGCATGTTGAACCTCTGTAACACTGAATTCACATACTTACTCTGGCCTAGCCATAGCTTTCTGTTCGCCCTATCTCTTCTAATTTCCATCCCAAGAATGTGCTTTGCTGCACCAAGATCTTTCATTTCAAATTTAGCAGCGAGCTGAGACTTCAGTTCTGAAATCATACCTTTCCCTGTACCAATGAATAACATATCATCAACATACAATGCAATGAATAAGAAATGATCACCATAAGATTTATAATAAACACAGTGATCTGATTTAGAACGTTCAAATCCCAAACTCAACACATATGTATCAAATTTCTGGTACCACATCCTAGGACTTTGTTTGAGGCCATACAAAGATTTCTTCAATTTACATATCAAATTACTTTTGCCTTTCACCACATAGTGCTCTGGCTGTGTCATATAAATATCTTCCTCCAAATCACCATGAAGGAAAGCAGTTTTCACATCCATTTGTTCAACCTCTAAATCATAAGCAGTAGCAATAGAAAGTAAAAATCTAATAGACGTCATTTTTGCAACAGGAGAAAATATCTCACCGTAATCAACACCCTCAACCTGAGAGTAGCCTTTTGCAACTAACCTTGCTTTATACTTCTCAATGCTTCCATCTGAACCAATCTTTTTCTTGAACACCCATTTACAACCAACAGGTTTTCGTCCTTCAGGCAATGGTACAAGATCCCATGTATCATTCTTTTTCAAAGCTGCCATTTCTTCCTCCATAGCAATCTTCCAGGATTCTGCATCATTCATACCTAATGCCTCTTCTACAGATTTCGGTTCATCCACACTAGTATTCAGAGCAAAAATACATCTCCAATCATCAGGTGAATACCTTTCAGGTGGTTGTCTATGTCTTGTAGACCTTCGAACAAGCTGAGTTGGAGGTTCTTCCTCCTCTTCTGAAGATTCAGAGCTAGACGAGCTCTCCTCAAATTCTTGCCTATCTAGGGGTCTCGATTCAACTCTTTCAGGTGTAGAAGGAAGTTGAATCACATCTTCTTTTTTAGTCTGTTCTGGCTGCAATGTAACAGAAGGAGACTTAATTTCTCTAAAAATAACACTTCTACTGTGAATTACCTTTTGTGCAACAGGGTCCCTAAGCTTGTATCCTTTCACACCATAACTATACCCGATGAAGATACATTTCACAGCCTTGTTCTCCAACTTTGTTCGCTTCTCCTTTGGCACATGTGCATATGCCTCGCAACCAAAAACTCTAAGATGTCTCAATGAAGGCTTGTGACCTGACCATGCTTCCATAGGTGTTTTATCAACAAGAGCTGATGTAGGAGACATGTTAATCAGGTAGCAAGCAGTGGCAACAGCTTCAGCCCAAAAATTTTGTTCGAGACCAGCACCACTCAACATACTCCTAGCCTTCTCCATCAGTGTCCTATTCATTCTTTCTGCAACTCCATTCTGCTGTGGAGAATACGGAGTTGTCTTCTGCCTGTTAATTCCACAGTCTTTACAGAATCTATCAAAATCATTAGAGCAAAACTCACCGCCATTATCAGTTCTCAAACATTTTATTTTCTTTCCAGTCTGCAACTCAACCATTGCTTTAAATTCTTTAAAACGACTAAAAACTTCAGATTTACTCTTTAGAAAATAAACCCATGTCCTTCTGCTAAAATCATCAATAAATGAAACATAATATGTGGATTTTCCAATCGAAGAGACATCTACTGGACCAAACACATCAGAATGGATAAGATCCAAAACACCACAAGTTTTATGAGAACTCAAGTAAAACTGAAAGCGGTTTTGTTTTCCATAAATGCAATGCTCACAGAAATCAAAGTCAAGATTACAGTCATTCAAACCTTCAACAAGGTTTTTATTTTTCAAGGTCCTTAGACCTTTTTCTCCAATGTGGCCAAGTCTCTGGTGCCATAACATAGTCTTCTTTGCAAGTAACTTTGCTTCAGACGAAAGAGCACCCTTAGGTACCCAAAAACCATTTCCATCTGCTGAAGGTGAAACCTTCAAATCTTCCAGTGAAGTATCCGCAGATTTACTTTTTACAGAAGTGCTATTACACTCAATAGTGTATGCTTCAAGCTTATACAAAGTGCCAAACTTGACACCTCTAGCAACTACCATAGCACCCTTAATCATCTTACATCCTGCTTCAGAAAAGACTACCTGCACACCTGCATCTATCAGTTTGTTCACAGATAACAGGTTTCGTTTTAATCCAGGGATATGCAGCACACCATTAATCCTTTTTATTCTACCATCAGAAAACTTGATTCTAACTTTACCTCGACCAACAATGTCTAGATGTGAATCATCACCCAAGTACACCTTACCTCCATCAAATTTTTTCATATTCAGAAAACCAATCTCTATTGGAAGTCATATGAAAAGATGCACCTGAGTCAATTAGCCAGGCATCATTACCTGTATGAGTCGCCAAAGCCGCAATAAATGCATCGCCATCTTCCTTGTCGGACTCAGAATCAGAATCGAACCTTTTCTTTTTCTTCTTCTTCTTTTCTTCTTTGCAGTCCTTACGGATGTGACCCGGTTTACCGCAATTCCAGCAAATGACTTTGGACTTTCCAGGAGATTTCGATCTCCCTTTGGATTTGGACTTGTCGCGCTTCTCATTCTTCTTGCCTTTCTCCTTAGGTCTTCCACGAACGGTTAGGGCTTCCTTTGAACTGATGGATACCTTCCTTCGCATCTCTTCACCGAGTAGGGCACCCACAACGTCTTCAGATTTCAAAACAACAGAAGTACTACCGATAGCCATAACAAGAGAATCCCACGAATCAGGCAAAGAACAAAGCAAGATCTGACATTTCTCCTCCTCGTCCATCTTAACACCGACAGATACTAATTGAGCCACCAACATATTGAATGCTTCCAGGTGGTCCGCAATTCGTCCACCCTCTTCCATCTTCAAGGAATACAATTTCTTTCTTAAGAAAATTTGATTTAATAAAGATTTCACTTGATACATCTCACCAAGCTTAGTCCATAGCTTCTTTGCAGAATTTTCTTCATGGACATTGATTAGAACAGAGTCTGCCAGGCACAGTCTGATTAGACCCTTGGCTTTTCGGTCCATAACATCATACTGAGCTGCCGCAGTAGGATCTGAGGGCCTTTGGACATTCGCATCAACAGCATCCCAAAGATCTCGATCTATTAGCAGATCTTCCATCTTCAGCTTCCACATCTCAAAATTACTTCCATTAAATTTCTCCACCTCTATTCTCCCTGACGAACTCGCCATCTGAATATTCCTGCAACAAGATCAAAAAGTGTCTTCTGCACAAGCTCCCACTCAAATCTGGATTAGTTCAAAAAACCCAACTGCCCACAATTGAAACCAAAGGTGATCAGGCTCTGATACCACTTGTAAGGAAGTTAAGTAGCGGAAACAACTTCCTACACTAACCTTGAGAGGAGGGTAATGCAAAACTTTTTCAGATCATTACAACAGTTACAAAAAATAGAAATAGATATAATAGCAATCATACCACAACACAATGATTTACGTGGGGAAAACCCTTTCGGGAGAAAAACCCCACCCTCCAAAAGCAGCTCAATATTTTATTCAGCAATCAAAAACAGATTACAAAATACTTGCAGAGCAAGCTCTTCGCAGGAGTACCACTAATCAGAGATTCAGAGGCAACTCAATAGCCATAAGACTCTTATACACAACCTCTATCTCACACACCTCATAAATAGGAGATACAATACAAGAAACCGTCAAACGGTATTACAAAACCATGGGCTAAAACCACCTAATAAGGTGTAGCCGACCTTATCTCCCTTCTAGATGCCCTATGACATGTTAAAGCACACATCAACACGTGTCGCTCCCTTTTTACAGCTCATTTATGTATTCGATACAAATTATTTTTCCTATTTCAGGAGTACAAACTTCCGGAGGCCATAACTTGAGAACCGGGTGTCCGATTGACGAACCGTTTGAAGCGCCGGAAAGCTCGCGAAGTGTTCTATCACCTCGTAACCGGCTTCGCCGGTTACGACAACTTTTCAGGGCGTTTCGGAGCCTCTAAAGTCCCCAAAATTAAGTTTAAACATTTTATTGCACCCCTCCAAGACGAAAACTTTAATATCTTCAAAACTAGCTGTGACCTTGCGACGCAACTTTACCGGAATGCTTATCTAGCCAACCAGAAGCTTCAGGGAGAGTTTCGCACCATTTCGTGCTCAAATAAAAACTTACTATAAATAGTAACCTCACATAAATGCAAGGTTGAGACACCATTTTTCCCAACACCGTTAACCCGGAAACAGGCTCTACCAGTGAATAAAGTAACGATTTCTGCAAACCAGGGAGTGCCAAGTCTCTCAGTCGCAAAAGTAAACCAAACAAAAGATCCAGTGCTCAAAACCAGTCAATGGTAGCTCTAGATCACAAAAAAAGTAAAAATAAAGGACACATTTGAGGGTGAAAACCTTTTTAAGGCACCTAAAGATGGGAGACTTGACACTCTTCCTGAACATTTTCATGAGCGATCACCCATATTGATTGAGCCCACTCAATCAATCGACATTGGTACTATAGAAGTAACCAAAAACATACACCTGGCAGAATCTCTGACAGAGGAGGAAAGATCACCGTTTATCATCTTTTTTAAAGAAAAGCAAATTAACTTTGCTTGGTCATACGTAGATAGGCCCGGAATTGATCCACACTTAATCATGCATCACTTGTCCATCTCTCCAGGAGTTAAGCCAGTCAAGCAAAAACTATGAAAGATGAATCCACAGGTAGCACTCATGGTCAAGGCTGAATTGAAGAAACTATTAGATGTCGGATTCATTCGACCCATCGACTATGCAAAATGGATTTCCAACATAGTACCAGTATCAAAACTAGACGATAATATCAGAATCTGCACTGATTTCAGAGATGTCAACAAAGCCTGTCCAAAGGACGACTTTCCTTTGTCCAGTATCGACATAATTGTAGACCTCACAGCGGACCACGCAATGCTGTCACTAATGGACGGTTTTTCAGACTATAATCAAATAAAAATAGCCCCAGAGGATCAAGATAAAACAATGTTTACCTGTCCTTGGGGAACATACTGTTGGAATGTTATGCCTTTTGGCTTAAAGAATGCAGGAGCTACTTATCAACGAGCAATGACAATAATCTTTCATGACACAATGCATACCTTCATGGAAGACTATCTGGATGATTTACTAGCTAAATCCTTCACTAGAGCAGAACACCTCAACATCTTAACAAAGATTTTTGATCAATTGGAAAAATTCCAAGTCAGGCTCAACCCTAAGAAGTGTGTCTTCGGGGTTACATCAGGCAAGTTACTAGGCTACATAGTCTCAACTAAAGGTATTGAAGTAGATCCAGCAAAGGTACAAGCCATTATGGAGATGCCACCATCAAAGAATATCAGTTAGCTCCGCTCTCTACAAGGACGACTTCAATCAATCAGGCGATTCATCGCTCAACTAGCTGATAAAAGTCTACCATTCAATCACTTGCTACATAAGAATGTACCTTTCAGATGGGAAGCC
Source organism: Cryptomeria japonica (assembly GCF_030272615.1). NCBI lineage: Eukaryota > Viridiplantae > Streptophyta > Pinopsida > Cupressales > Cupressaceae > Cryptomeria > Cryptomeria japonica. The sequence continues at coordinate 50,793,586 of NC_081406.1, read as the reverse complement.
AAGTGTGCAGAATCCTTTTATCAAATCAAACAGTATCTAATAAACCCACCAGTTCTAGTACCACCAATAGCAGGAAAGCCACTCATTTTATACATTTCAACAACAGATATATCACTGGGGGCACTATTGGCACAAGAAGATCAACAAGGAAAGGAGCGAGCCATATACTTCATCAGCAGGACATTGAATGACTATGAACTCAACTATACATTCATTGAGAAGGCTTGTCTAATAGTAGTCTTCACTTCTCAAAAGTTCCAACATTATATGCTAGCACACACAATTAAGCTAGTGGCAAAAATTGATCCTCTTAAATATCTACTCAGCAAGGCAGCTCTTATAGGCTGACTGGCTAAATGGGTCATGATTCTCAGTGAATTTGACATCCACTACACAGAATGAAGAGCTATCAAAGGACAAGCAATTGCAGATCAACTAGTTGAAGCACCGCTACTAGGAAAACAAACTATGGAGATTGAATTTTTGGATAGAGACGTTCTTGCTATTTCTACCAAGCAATGGACCCTATACTTTGACGAATCCTAAACACAACATGGTTCGGGTGTTGGCATTCTCTTGATCACTCCTGAAGGACACACTATACCAAGATCATATCGGCTTATGTTCCCATGCACAAATAATGTGGCTGAATATGAGGCATTGGTTATAGGCATCAAAATGGCTGTAGAATGGAAAATCACAGAGTTAAAGGTCTACAGAGACTCACAACTAGTCGTCAATCAAATCAACAACGACTATCAAACAAAATATGACAAGCTACTACCCTACAAATGAATGGTGGATGACTTCAAACAGTATTTTATACACATCACCTTCAAGCAAATACCAAGGTTGAACAACAAAGCAGCCGATGCAATGGCTACTATCGCTTCATTGCTACAGATTCCAAAGCAACAGAGTCGTTACGAGTTTCTGGTAGAGCAACTGTTCTCCTCAGCCTATGACCACTTTGAATCCCATGTTGTCTATGCATTGACTGGTTCAAATTCCCCTTTGTATGGACCGATATATAATTATCTAAAGAACAACATCCTACCCATTGACTTATCCCGAAACCAAAAACGTAACTTTATTTGACAAGTCGCCCGTTATACCCTTACTACTGATACTTTGTACCGTCGAGGTCTAGATGGTACTCTTCTTCATTTCCTTGATCGTAATGAATCTGATTCCGCTTTACACAAGCTTCACGAAGGTATTTGTGGCACACATTCAAGTGGAACTACTCTTGCTAAAAAGCTTCTAAGGATGGGATACTACTGCCCTACAATAGAAAAAGATTCTTACCACTTCGCCAAAAAGTGTCCTAAATGCTAGATCCATAGCAATCTGATACATGCACCAGCACAAGAACTACAGCCATTTACAACATCCTGGCCCTTTTGTCAGTGGGGACTCGATTTGGTCGGCAAAATTCATCCTTCATCTTCACATGGACACAAGTTCATTATAAATGCAACAAACTACTTTACCAAGTGGATAGAAGCAGTCCCCGTGACCACAACAACTGGAAAAAAAATTGTCTCCTTTATCCTAAACTATCTGATCTGCAGATATGGTATTCCAAGTTCCATCATCACCGATAATGGACGACCGTTCAAAAACCAAGATGTCCGAGAACTATGTGAACAATTCAAAATACAACATCGTTTCTCTACACCATACTACCCACAGGGAAATGGTTAGGCAAAAGCATCCAACAAAACAATATTGAAAATTTTAAAGAAGACAGTCAATGATGCAGGCAAAGATTGGCATGTACAACTCAATCCAGCACTTTGGGTATACAGAACTAGCATCCATACACCTATAGGAGCAACACCTTTCTCATTGGTTTATGGATCAGAAGCTATTTTACCACTGGAGGTAGAAATTCCATCTCTCAGAGTCTCTCTAAAAGGCTTAATCCCAAATTAAGAGTATCGAGTCAACCAACTACAAGAACTGGAACTACTAGATGAAAGACGTCAACATGCCTACACTCATCTCAAAGCATATCAGCAACGTATGTGCAGGAGCTACAATCACAAGGTCATTCCTCTAAATTTCAAAGTTGGTGATCTAGTACTCAAGGAAAATCCTAGAAATCAGCAAGATCGAGAAAGGAAAAGGAAATTTGAACCTAACTGGTTAGGTCCCTATGTCATCATATCAGTCTATGGATTAGGTGCTTATCAGCTAACCACTTCAGAAGGAGATGTGCTCGATGAACCAACTAACAACATTCATCTGAAGAAATACTACACTTGAGTAGTCTAATGCACGGAAAAAGTCAAAAACAATTAAAAAAATTTCAAAAAATAAAGGAAAAGCAAATAAAAAGGTACAATAAAAGCAACTGGTGAAAACCTGGTAACAAGCGCTATTGTGAAAGGACAGCTCCTTTATCTATATCCATATCCTTATCTCCATAGTAAAACACTATTGGCCATCGCCCGACACTTAGCAAATATCATTTCAGGACATACTTAGCATAGTCACTATCCTGGTTTATCCGTATATCTTTTCACCACATCTCACCATGGCTTGGTAATCACTGTACATATCTACATCGAGAGGTACACTTAGCTAGGGGCAATATTCATCAACACTTGTAGCACGTTCAAGCCATCAAAACTAGTTGCAAACTCAGAGCATCATGTCCAGCAAAGCAAAAACTTACACAAAACCCCAAATCAAAACATCGATCGATAACAAATTCACAAGAGAAATACGATGGCTGATTTTCTAAAGTATCAAATGTTGCATTTTGCATAAAAGTTTTGACTATTTTTGCATATAAGCTTTTTGAATTATTGGATTCTCTAAAATTTTCTCAACAATGCTTCCAAGCTAGAGAACATCGAGAAACTCCAATATTTTCTTAGTCTTCTGTCTGTGAGGCGATCATTTATACTGTGTAGATACTTGTCTCGAGACGTGATACAACGAATATCACTGAAGACATGATTCCACTTTACACACAAATGGTTTAATCTTGTCTTTTTATATGCAATCCGCACTCTGGTCGTCCTGGTTCAATCATACCTTGACGCTTGTGCTATCTTGCAAAATCAAAACATCATGTAAATTTTTCTCAGGTCATCATGGTTCAATTATACCATTATGCTTGTATAAATTTTCAACATATCCAAAAATCAATCCATACTCAATGATGATACATATATCGAAAGCAAATAAACATGTGGTTATATCGGATGACAAATGCACAAATGAGGATGCTCCAAAAATAATTAGTTGCATATCATTTTACAATTAGTTGCATATCATTTCACAATTAGTTGCATATCATTTTACAATTAGTTGCATATCATTTTACAATCAATTGCATATCAAAAACAATTAGTTGCATATCATTTAACAATTAATTGCATATCATTTCACAATTAGTTACATATCAAATCATTCATCTCATTTTCAAGATACATCTCATAAACATCATACATTTAAATCATGCATTTCACTTCATCATATCATCTATCTAAGCATTGCATCATCATAAAATAAAGTAAAAGCATATAGAGCATGCATCCATGACACATCACATGATCAAAGAAAATGGCGTATATATATATATATATATATATATATATATATATATATATATATATATATATATATATATATATATATATATATATATATATATATATATCAAAAATGATCAAAATGTACAATATATGTCATGTATCGGCCCAATACAATGATAAAAAATACAATAGAGACAACATCTCTCAAGTATGACTATCTCCGGAAGGAAATGGTCTCGCCGCAGAAGTCCTAGCCCCTGGATCTCTAGGTGGATCATGTCTTGGTGGCCTTGTCACACCTCTGCTCTCTGACTGTGATCCCGTCTCTCGAGATCGTCTCGATCTTGACTACGTAAAACTCTGCACTCGACGCTCCTGGGCACCATAGCCTCATATTGACGACGGTAGCACTCCGCCTCTTGGGCTCTCAAGGCTAGCTCTCTCAAGGTGTCCCTCATCGGCCCACCTGTTGCTGCTCTCTGCATGCTCACTGCAAGCTCCTCCGCTCGACCCCGCCGCTCTATCTCAGTGTCACGCTTAGTGGTCAGCCGTGTAATCTGACGCTGATGCACTAATAGTTGTGCCTGTAGCTGCTACACTGTCACCTGTAAGGTCCTAATCTGGGCATCCTCCACATGAGTCGGAACCTAGACCCATAGGGGTACCCCTTGTCACTCTACCGGTCCTCGGTGCTGGTGGAGGTAGCACATCAATCCTCCTCCTCTAGGCTGTTCGTCTCACCTCGTCAGTCCCTCCCACTGCTGCTATCACCTCTCCCACCATCCCCTCACCCCCTGCTCCAATCGCCAAACCTCCTCTACCTCTATCCATCATAGCTCGTCAAACTGCTCTCTCCACCCCTCTATCACCCCTATCTCTCCCTCTGTCTCCTCTCCTACCCCGACCTCCTCCACCTCCTCCCTCATCCCCATCTCCCCCTCCCTCATCCTCATCATCATCAAAAGCAGGCCGCATCTCCACTGGATCCGATATCCTCACCACGGCACGAGCTGCAAACACTCTAGCAAACTCATCCGTCATCCCAGCATCCAAAATCTCTGGAGCATAATCCTATATCTCACTCGCTAGCTGCACAATCTCCTCCACGGTCGTCGCACTATCAATAGTCGGACCCCAATCTGGTATGTCCTGCCTCCGGCGTGCATACAAACAGGTCCCCTATGGTATCCCCTACTGCCGACCAAACTGCCGCAAAACTCTCGTAACCAAAAATCTCTCAATCACAAAAGGGGTCCTCCCTATCAAAAATCAGGTCATAAAGACATATGGCATCTCCAGCCCATCCTTAGCCCAAACCTCGCAACCTGTATACGGTCGCTATATGACCATATCAATATCATCCAACACCCTTCTCCAATGCTCCAGTTTGCCCAGCTTCTGCTGGACAACTAATCCCCTGTATCCATATGCATAGGCATGTCCAACCGACCTATCTCTGTCCACCAGTGACCTAGCTGCAGGAATGTGCTCCCAGCACCATACCTGTAGAAGTGTAACACCAGCTGACAAATTGTCGTAACCCAGGTATACTACCTCATGCAAATCCCTATACAAATGGGCTAGCATAGCCGATCCTCATGCGAACCTGCGGCCCTGTGTCACCATCTCCTCCAGTACCAATCCCCATCCCACAGATAGTCCCTTTGACCTACGGTCGGGACATAGAAAACCACCTACAAACCCTGTCAGTACTGATGGAAGAGGTGCATAATCCAAATCCAGAAACTCCTGCCACGGAATCTCATATCCACACACTGTCTCATCATGAAAAATTCGACGAAGTGCCTCTGTCCCACCCTCCTCTGACTACTCATAAGGTAGTAGGGCACCTACTACAGGTATGCACAGGATCCGGTAGCAATCCTCAGGGGTCACTGTCATCTCCCTTGTGGCAAAATGGAAGGTGTTCGTATCACTGTGTCATCTCTTTGCAAGCGCTGTCAGTAAACCCCGGTTCACAGTGAACTGAGGCATATCCAATAGGGAAGATAGGCCGCATCTCTCAATAATGTCCAGATCAGCCTGTGCCAACCGTGGTATCAATGCCCATGGTCTCGGGAACCGCTCGCATGACTGAACCACTCCCAATCGCTCCTGTCAAACAGCAAAACAAGTTCATATCAGTTTCCTCATAAAAACATAGATATCAAAATCAAAATCACATCATATCTATCCATATCAACTTGTAACACAACTTAAGTTTTCAAAAACCATATCAAACTTGTAACACAAATCAAGTCCCCATATCACATCAACTTGTAACACAACTCAAGTTTCCAACCCATATCAACTTGTAAAACAACTCAAGTTTCACAATCATATCAGCTTGTAACACAAATCAGGCTCCACATTTATTAACTTGAAACAATGCAAATCAAATCAAGTTTATCCCAAATCCACATCGATATCTATAAATAACTTGACAAATCGCAAATCAAACCAAGTTATATCAACACTTATATTGAACAAACTATCAAAACCATGATAGCAAACACAGAAACGAAACATTTTACACCTATCCCAACCAAACTGACCTTATCCTATCAATTTTTCTCACTCATAACTCATCTTTTCTCACAAAACTGATCGCATGCGCTAACTAAATTTGGCTACACGCTAGATTACCTCTATGCGCTAACCTGTTTTCTCCACGCGCTATCCTATCTACCCCATGTGCTAGATTAACTCTATGCACTACCTATTTCTTCCAATACGCTATCTAAACTACCCTAAGCGCAAAAACCTATCTTATGCGCTAACCTATTTTGCGGCTGTGCTACCTATCTAACCCTATGCGCTAGGTCTAACCTACGCGCTACGTACCCCTACCCATGCGACTCTCTATCTACCCTATGCGCTAGGTTTACCTGATGCGCTAGCTATTTCAGTTTCTGCGCTACCCTATGTCCCTAATGCGCTAATGTGCAGTAATGCGCTAACCTAGCAAACCTATGCGCTACCCTACGTTTTTTGGACGCAACCTAAATCTACAACCTTATGCGCTACGAATTTTTTCGTATGCGCTCACCGACGACCTAGATGCGCTAAAACGTTAAACCCACGTGCAAAATTCCCAAAAAGTACCCAAAATGACAAAATAAAAAATCAAAAAGGGGTCAAAAAGGTTGACTTACTAGTGGTCCATACGTGGTAGGCCTCTGATACCTCCGAATGCACTCAAATCGATGCGTAGAATATGGAATAGGCATTTTGTCTTCTCTCCAAAAGTCTCTTTCTCTGAAGTCAACAAGCACAAATGAGACAAAACAATGCACTTTTCCCCTTTTATAGGGTGAAATAAAATTAGGGTTAGGGGATTGCACATGTAATTCTCTCGTGGTCTTCCTCATACCCTCGCACACATCACTTATTGGAAGATGAATCAATTTAAGCATTCCACATAGCCAAAATTTTGCCAAGCAAACACAATTATCAAATCACATCAAATTTTTCCGAATTTTTGATTTATCTCCCGAGGGGGCATTATCAACATCAATTATCAAAACTAGGGCATGACATATCTCAAAATGACATAAATTTTTTATTTGATCATAAATCACGATAGCACATCATTTTCTTTGAATTAACATGTGCACACACGTCACTTCAAAGAGGGGCAAAATGTAGACGTATAAAAATGACCATATTCCTAAATAAATATTTTATGTTCATTTCTCTATTTAATTAAATCACCCACATTCCTCTATTTAAATTAAGTAAATTACTCAATTTATTTAAATTAAATTCATTAGGCCTCTTTTGACATTTAATGAATAAATCATTTTATTCAATTAAATCCCTTATATCCACTTTTAATTAAATTCAAATTTAATTAAATATTTTACCCTAAATTGAATAAATCTAATTTATTTGATTTCCCCAAATTGCAACCAAATTGAATTAAATTAATTTTATTCAATTAAATCCTATTATCCCTTCATCCACTTGCAAAATCCTACATCTCCCACTTGCTTCTTAAACCCTATTCCTAACCCCTTCTAGACTCTTCTAATCACTTCTAAATTAACCTAACCCATTTCCTAAACTTTGTCACATCCCTAAACAAAGGCAAGTCACTTCTCAAACCCTCAAAGTCTTTGAAAACCCTTAAAGGCTTCAACCACTTAACTTTGAAAGTCTCCCAAACCATTAATGGTTAACTCAACCCTCTAGCATGATCAAAGAATTTCCCTAAACTCAACCTCCATGTAACCCAAGGGTCTCATCAAGCATTTATTGCTTTGACCATGGTTATCCTTAATCTTTTGCACAAGAGTTTATCCTTTGGGTAAAAGCTTTATCCAATGGATAACCCTAACTTAACCTTAACCCTTAACCCCTAGGGTAACCATGAGGTCTTCTCAAGCATTTAATGTTTCTTACATCTTCTCTCAACCAACCTTATGTTGACATTTGTCACCATTTCATTAGTGCCAATTGCAAACATGGATTCCCAACTTTCAAACTCAACCCTTGATTAACTCTTTCAATACTGACCATCCATTGCCCTATTTTTGCTATAAATAGAGCTCTCATTCCTCCATTTTCAGGATCCAAGTCTTTAGCATCACACTTATACTCAAATCCATGCAAGCTTTAATATATCATTTGTGCTCATCATTTAGCCTCTCTTTTCAATAGGAATTAATCTAAATATGCATGTTTAGAGTATTTTCCTTATCATTTAGCTTAATCATAAACTAATATAGCATGCTAGGATAGTCTTGTTACTAATCTTGTCATCTTATAACTAGTTTATTGCATTTATAGGACCATGTATAACTTAGGATGCATTTCATCTTAAAATCAACAAAAACATCTCTCGTTCTTGCATTTGTCATCCCTAAACCACTTTGCTCAGTGATCTGAGAACAAAGACATTGGTTTGAGAGACCTTGTGAGATAGAGAACCATGGAACCAACCTTGGGAAGTTGAACCATACTTCATGACTCCATAGCTTGCACCAGGAAGTCCTGTGGGTGTGTGAGCAAGGCTCCTTAGACTCTGTTTTCCACATATTGAGTTCTATCGACCTGCTTTTCCCGCATACAGTCATTTTTTATTGCTTATTAGTAACTATCTTCAATTGATTGAAATTTGAGTGGGATCTTTTGTTAAGAAGGATTTATGAGTTCGTTGATAAGATTGAGTTTTGTTGAAGCAATTTCTTAAATAAATTTAAATTCATTATCCCTTAAAAAATTTATGGCCACCTATTTTGTTAATGTCATGTAGATAATTTTTACATAAAGAGTGGCATTATCTTGGACAAACACTGCATTACTTTACTCTCACCTATGGAATAACAATACATTTAATCACTAATAAGAATTATGAATTTTAAATAGTTTATTTTTAATCCCCTATAAAGTGGTGAACTTATGTTTTCATGTTATCACTGTTGATATTAGTTTTTGTTTTTGGTTAAAATTTGTACCAATAGAAACATTTCAATAACTTCATGATATTTTTCATTTAAAGGGATTTAAAATTTATGAAATAGGAGCTACAAAAATATTGGTTGTTAATTTTTTCATAAGGAGATTTCTATTTTTTCATTTTAAATAAAAGGACAAATAGATTATCCCCAATCAATAACAATGTATGGGTCATTTGTAATTTTTTTCCCTCTCAAACAATCACAAAGCATGTGAAAAAATACACAAACTTTAACACAATAAATGTTTTATTTCTAATTATTGTTAGGTACATGGCTCGCGGAGTGGACCAATCAATTGTAAGGCATGTATTGCTACAAATGGTCATCGCTCAAGCTTTGTGTGGGGTATGTATTGATGCATGTTGCATTGTGCAAATCCCAATAGATGATGGCAATAAATTTTAGTTAAGCAACACAATCTACTTTGTTAGATTTGTGTGACTAGATTGGATTTAGTGCAAAGAATTGTTGCTACATGTTTATTTTGTCTAAGCATTCTCGTCTTATTATGGTATTATAAAAACCCACCAAAAATCATTATGTTATAGTAGATGTCCATGGTCTATTCCAAAGCTCATATTTTTCTAGAAAGGTTTGGTGTTGGCAAATGTCATTTATTGTCTTTTTTGTGTTTTCTTTGATGTGCAGTATTCCCATATAGCTTAAAGAAAAATCTAGAGTTGTATTAAATTATCCTCTGAGACATGTATAGATTACATGGTGGCATTGACAAAGTGGAGGGATTGGCATGCATTTTTTAGTTGTTTAGGTGTTTAGCTTTCTTTAGATTAGCAATCATAGTCTTTCTCCTTTCTCTATATGCTTGCAAGGAAAAATATTGTGGTTATTTTAGTATTATCTTATGATAAAATACATTCATATTTGTTTTCCATTTTAATATAGTTTATTAATGGTCTTTTTAGTAGTTTATGGTGGCATTTAGGGTATACTACTAAATAATTGTGGATCTTTGGGTGTCATGATTAATTTAATAACATTAGATGTTATAGGTTTAATATATGTTATACATGGTGTAGACACCTAAAATTGTCTAGTCTATATTTATTTAATTATCTAAGCCTAATTCTTCTATTGATTAAATAAATCCTTATTTATTTAATTAATTCATTTATCCTCTTCTAGCCTTATTTCTCATTTAAATAAATACATTTATTTATTTAAATTATCCTTTTCCTAAATTAAATAAATATCTTATTTATTTAATTATCCTACTTCCTCTATTAATTAAATAAATCTTTATTTATTTAATTAATTCATTAGCTTTTTCTACACATGACACATGTCATTCATCTCTTAATCCTACTTCTTCTATTAATTAAATAAATCTTTATTTATTTAATTAATTCATTAGCTTTTTCTACACATGACACATGTCATTCATCTCTTAATTCCTACACTACCTACCTCTTTCATTATTTTACTATTTCTTTTACCTATCCTCTAATCATAGCCGACCTCCTTTTTACACCTCTCAATCTTATCCCTCCATTTCATATTGTGTCTTCTGTTTAAGGAGATGCCTTCTTCATTATCAACCCTAATCAATCATTCTAATGAATCATCTTAAGGACCTGACTACACTACGATCCTACTTGCAACCACATTCCGTTCTTTATTGAGCTCTTGTGCACATAAAATCTGAGAGCAAATATATCAAGCAAGATCAATGGAGATAGGAAGAATGGAGATCAAAACCCTATTGGACATGTGATGGTATAATCTTTGTGATTTCATGTGATTTGCATTGTTTTAGGTAATCTTCATATGTTATGGTGGATCTTTGTTGATTGTTAGGCTAGGGTTTTGTGGTTGGATTCATTTAGCCTTTCAATATTGTTATTATTGTTATCCATTATCACCATATACATTTTGGCACGCCCGGTGGGACTCTTGTCTCTTTTGCATTTAACCTTTGGTTGCAGATTTTGTGTTTGAAGTTGCAGATCTGGCATTTCCGACAACATTTTTGACATTTTCACGTCTGCATACTTTCGGATCGCGTTTTTTATTTTTTGGCGCGTCTATGACATCTTGAAGTGCGTCCGTGTTTTCGACAAAATTTTATTTTGCAGGTTTCCGAAAGGCGCGTCTGTGTTACGGAAACACGTCTGTGTCATTTTTAACCGCGTCTGTGTCTGTGAAGCGCGTCTGTGCCTCACAGAACCGCGTCTGTGTCACGAAGTCGCGTCTGTGATCATTTTAATCGCGTTTGTGCTTTGCAGGATTTTCTGTTTTACATTTTTTTGCAGAAACGCGTCTGTGAGGTGTTAAATCGCGTCTGTGTTGTGGAATCGCGTCTGTGTAGGGCAGAATCGCGTCTATGTAAGGTAAAATCACGTCTATGTAAAAATAAAATAAAAATAAAAATAAAAAAAAATAAAAAAATTTAGGTTTTCATTTTTTCGCCATTTTGTCTTGCATTTAATGTTTCAGATCTGGTTTATTTCGAGCTAACATTTTCAAATCTAGCTAACAAAATTGGTGCAGCTTGTCTTGAAAGCAAAATCGTTTGGTTGAAGGCCCCTATTTTCACAAAGTTTTTTGGGTTTTAAAAATTTACCTAACTTGTGTGCTTGCAGGGAGGGGTGATTATTTCAAACAACCCAAACTACTAACAAATCTGTGGTGTAGGTCCTTGGCAAAGGTTTTTGATTTTTATTGTGTGCCTTGTTTTCATAGACTAGCAAACACTTCAATCGGTGCACTAAAATTGAATCATTGTCTTTTGTGTCTTGAGCAATAGGCTCTTTTTGTTTAATCTTTAGAGGGCCTGTCTTCCTGTGTGGTCATTAGGACTACTAGTGAGAAGAGAACGACCCAAGTGGTAGCGAGGAAAACCCACCTCATCCAAACCACTATAATCAAATGTATTCATGGTGAAAACTATGAATAACGTGTGCTGATTAGTTCATACCGACACTATGTCTCCCCACAAACCCGTTTGATCAAATTTATTTGATCATTTGTAGGGCGTAACCCCTACCAGCTGGGAGCCTTCTGTATTTACAGAGCTGAAAGTGCCACATGTATGGCCACACGAGCGGATGCCCTTACTAGCACCTTTTTGTTTTAGAAGCCCAAATCCTTCTAGTTGTTGAGGCAGGAGGTCGGACCTCTGGTAGCGGCCCACACACATACGGTTCTTAGTAGAGATACAAAGTTCGCCATGGGGAGTTTTCATGGGGACTGATGCTTGGCTGACCCGAGAAGTGAGTGCCGAGGGTGGAGCCAGTGAGGTCAAGCATCTAAGTATCCGCTATGAATAGCGTAGCCTCGGGGGTAAAACCCTATGTGGGATCAACAACTATTGTCTTGGCCAGCCATAAGAATTGTGCTTGTCTTATGTTAAACATTCAAACATTCAAGACCAAACAACAAAACATTGTGTCTTTTGTGTCTTCAAGTGTATGCAAAACATTTTACATCAAACAACACACTTTTGGAGTCTAAACACTTGCAAACATTGAGTCCTCATCAGCATTGTGTCCTCTTGTCACGAAAAACAGTCAAACAGTCAGATTTGGTCACAACAAAACAACTTCACAGATTGGAAAAATTGCACGAAGTTTACAGAAACGCGTCTGTGTCTGTTTTAACCGCGTCTGAGTCATCTAAGCGCGTCTGTGTGTCTAGCAGCGTCTGTGTCGAACAGAGACACGTCTGTGTCTGGGAATCGCGTCTGTGAAGTATACAGAAGCGTCTGTGTCCAGGATTGAAAATTTTTACAGTCCGGCAAACAAGAGAAATCAGTTTCGGAATACTTGAGCTTCCTAGGTTGTTTCTTCAGGTTTCATCTAGCATTCAACCTGTCTCTGGGTCTCATACAGTCCATCATTGCTTCACATCTCATTTTACATTCACATTTGTCTAAACTTGAGTCAAAAGGTCACTTGCTTGTCCTCATCATACTTTGTCAACATACTACATACAACTACACTTTGCTAAGTGGTCCCTCATCAAGGTTTCTTACCTTTGGGTCTCATTTGGTTTTACTTAGAGTCAAGGTCAGCTTACCTCATCAAGAGAAACTATCCTCTCTTTGGAAGTCACACCTACTCCACTACTTACATACTTGGTCTTACACTTTGGACATTGCAAGTAAACTTCAGATTCATTTACACTCCATACAACTCTTGGTCTTCCATACTCTTTCCATTTTTCATCTAGTGTTACACATCTTGGTCAAACACCTAGTTCATGGTTGAAACCCGTCTTCAAAAATCTAGGAGAAAAGCTAAAGAAGCTCAAGAGTCCACCAACATGAGTTCTTATAAGTATGACAATGATTTATTTTTCAATCCTGAGCACACTACATTGCCTGACATGGATGTTTATAGACACATTCCAAAAGTGGAAAACACAGACACTACAAACAACAAGGCTACACACAATGACAATGTGGACAACTTTTCAATACAATCAGCAGATATAGAAGAATCCATAATGAATCCTCATTTCAATAGATTGGTTGAAGAGATAATGAAGAGGGATAGACAATACTTCTTACACATGATGGCACAAAGTGGAGCTAAAATACCTCATGACTTTGACATGTCTCAACTTATGGAAAACCGACCCTCGCAACAAACTCACTCCAACATGGATCAAAGGAGACCCAATAGTGGAGGAAATAGAGGACCGCATATGGTACCTGAATCACCATCAGCTTTGCTTCAAAAACTAGAAGTCCCACATACACATGGTCAAACATATGATACTTACCTTCGAAGACCATTATGGAAGCCTTATGCAGATAGATATGTTCAATCACATGCTCAAGCTATGGATCAATCAAAACAATTGGACACTCAAAGGCATGCTCAAAATTTGGACATAAGGAAACCTCATGTCAAATTTGGGGGCAACACAATAGAACCCGACGTGCCTATGGAATATGGTATATATGCACAAAATAGATATGGGGTTCCTCAACATGAAGCTATATCAAGTGCTCCCTATATGCCGCATCAATATAAGCCTCCTCCATATGAACATGTCTATGATCAATATCATCCATACATGCAACAAGCTCCTCCTCAAATTGGTGTCCCAAACATGGGGTATGCTACAAGAAATCGATCGCCACCTAAGAATAATTTGGAGCAACAAATCAGAGATTTACAAAAGAAAATGGAGGACATGAGTACACCAAAACCAACATACACTATGAGAGACATATGTCCTTATCCATTTGATAAGAGCATTCCAATGCCTCCATTTCCGGCACCCTTTGTGACGCCAAAATTTCACAAGTATAGAGGAAAAGGAGACCTCAAGGCACACATAAGACAATTTTTCACAGCTTGCATTGAGGTAGCCGCAGAAGAAACATATTTGATGAGGTTGTTCCAGCAAAGCTTAGGCGATCAAGCTATGGAATGGTTCTCTCAATTACCTCCTGGTATTAAGTCATGGGGTGACTTAGCAGAGGCATTTATTCAACATTTCTCCTACAACATAGAAACAGACATATCAGTCACTACTTTGTGCAATACTAAGCAAAAGGAGGGAGAATCTTTTGCGTCATTTTTACAAAGATGGAGAAATCTAGCTAGCAGATGCTCCTATAAAATTCCACAGAAACAAATGGTAGAAATGTTCACTCAAAACGTTAACAAGGATATTGGCTATGATCTAAGGAAAGCTTGTTTGTCCACCTTCAAGGATGTTATTGAAAAGGGCTTAGCAACAGAAAAGGTCTTAATTGAACAAGGAGTCATCAAGCTATTCAAGGAAAACAAAGATGACTTTAAAGGAAAAGACAAGCCAAGATTTTGGAATAAAAACAAGAACACAGTCAATGATGGTGTTGTTGATGCCAATACAGTGAGACCCAAATTCATCTTTTCGGGATCAAGTTCTACAAACAATCAAGTGAATACTCAAACAACTTCTAGATTACGAAGGAAGTACACCCCATTGGGAGAACCACTTGAATCAGTCTTCAAAAAGCTAGTGGCAAACAAAGTGATCACAGTTCCAGATTTTCCTCCATATGAACCAAAGGTCAAACCAAATTGGTGGAATGATGATGAGTATTGTGAGTTTCATAAGAGCAAGGGTCATAAGACAGGAAATTGCCATCGACTGAAGAACATTGTGCAAGATCTCATTGATAGAGGTGACATTGAGATTGAAGGACATTCATCCAATCAAGAACATGAGATGTTTAAGGAACCATTCCCAAAGCATGACAAGGGAAAAGCCAAAGTCACAGATGATCAAGCCAACTATACTAGAGCACCTTACAACTATGATTCAACTATCAATCACATCTCAATGGACAATCATATCTCTACTATTACCATCAAGAACAAAAACCCTGAGAATCATCCTTAGCGACCCAAGATTGTTCTAAGAGGTGTTGGATCTTCTTCCGAACCTACCTCTGAATGTCATGTTACAACTCGTCGAGGTAAGATTACGTTGCCAGGTGCCTCCACTAAAAATACGGCTTCTTCATCAACCAAACCTGAGTATGACCTTGTAGAACAGTTAGGGAAGACACCCGCGCTCATCTCCATCCTTGAGCTCTTACGCATATCCCCTGCTCATAAAGCTATTCTTGACAAAATCTTGAGAGACACCGCCGTTCCTACTGATCTGAACGTGGACCAGTTTCAAGCCATGGTGGGATACCTTTCCATTCCACATTCCCTTACATTCACAAAAGCTGATGACGCCTCCATAAGTCAGCCTCATAATGCACCATTACATATTGAAGCCTTCATACACAAGCATCGAATAAAACGAGTCCTGATAGATGGAGGAGCAGGTCTGAACATTTGTACATTGAGCACTATTAAACAATTGGGATATTCCGACAAAGCTGTGAATTCTACAAACAAAATCACCATCAAAGCATATGATGATGAAGAGCGTTCATCCAAGGGTACAGTCACCTTACCTCTCAGAGTTGGGCCAGTTACAAAGGATGTGGTTTGTCAAGTCCTAGACCTAGATCTCACATACAACATATTGCTAGGACGCCCATGGATTCATGAAATGAGCGCAGTCCCATCTACATACCATCGATGTATCAAGTTTCCACACAATGGAGTTGAAGTGACCATCAAAGCGGATCCAAATCCATTCATATATTGCAACAATCTGCAACTTCGATCTGAAATAACAATTCCAGCTAATCGAGAAGCTATTCCTTCATCAGCATATGTGGATCCAGAATCATTGAAAGCTTCTACATCAAAACAAGCAGAGATCAAAGAAAAGTTCAAGATTAAAGACATGGGATGTGGTGAGTATATCTTTCATGTTGATCAACTCCCACTATCTCCTAAGGTATTCAGTCAACAAGAACATCCTACAAAAAAATTGCAATGCCAAGGAATTGGGTGTGAACCACCTAGTGTTGTGGCTACTAAGTCCGAATGCAAATCTCCTCTAGTAGTGCAAGCAACTCTTGATATCAATAGTCCTGAGAGCGGTTCTAGCGAAGAATCTATTGAGCATATCGCCATCCCTCTTGATAACTCACATAGCCTTACCATTTCATCCACTCGTTCCATTTCCACTCCGCTTCCAGACTTGGATCAACAAGAATTACAAAAGCCCTTACTAATTGGGGATCAAAAATCAAGCTTTGAAAGGAAAAATCTAAAAGTCAAAAATAAAGAAAAATCCTTTAGTCCAAATCAAAATCAAAAGCTATTGGACTCTGCAAAAATCAAAGTCAAGGATAAAAATCCTATGAAGCAAAAAGAGCAAGAGTTGATCTCCCTTAATGTCAAAATAACTGGGGCAAAAGTTCTAAAATTTTAAGTCAAAAAGCATACTTGTTGATCCTAAGTCTCCATCATGCTATCCTACTTTCACTTCTTTTTACAATCATAAGCCTTCATAACTCTTCCACTTGTTCCACACATCCATCCCCTTTTGGTGATACATCACGGACCTTTAATGGAGCTTCCTCGAAGGACTTTGCTATCAGTGATGCCCAAACTTCTTAAGGTGACACGCATACGGGCCTGTGTAGTCCACACACTAGTAATTCTATCTCAATTCCTTCATCAAGGAAGACAGACACTCAAGCTACACATCATTCAGTCAAGGAACAGTGCATCTACAATCACAAGGTCAAGCCTCGCACATTTGAGGTAGGTGACTTGGTTCTCAGAGAAAATCCCAAAAATCAGCAAGACAGAGAGAAGGGCAAGTTCGAACCAAACTCGCTTGGTCCTTACATCATCACAGCAATATATGGATCTGGTGCATATTAGCTCTCAACTACAGAAGGTGAACCTTTGGAGGATCCTATCAATAGCATGCACCTTCGTAGGTTCTACACATAGCTCTTCGGAATATCCTAATTTAAAATCACAAAAAAAATCAAAAAATTCAAAAATACAAAAAAATTATAAAACAAAAAAATCGTTACTTGGTGAAAACCTGGCAAACAGGCGCCTTGTGACACAAAAAAAAAAAAATTCGAAAAGAGTAAAGAGAAATAATTTCGTCCAACGGTGAAAACCACTTCAGTGGCGCCCTGGGCAAGTACCATGGTGAAAACTGGGTCACCAGCGCCATGCGTAGAGACATTGCTCCTCCCTCCTTCAGGATTCACTTTCATCGCTTCACTTTGCACACACTCACAACCTATTCGTTCATAATAAACTTACCCATTCCCATCATGGCTTGTTATTAATCTACCCAAGATTGGTTAGCCATTCATAATAAACCTCCCTTTTCACCTCCCTTTCCATCCATAATAAATCAAATCCTATCTGTGGCTAAGGCAAATCCTACATCTAGTGATGGGTGTGGAACTGAGAACACCACATGTTTCGAGGAGTACAGTTTCTTCCAGCTTTCTCCAGTCTATTCGCCCGTAATCCGCAATAAAGCAACATTTGCATCACAGATTCGCAATAAAGTTTCATCATCTCCGCAATAAAGTATCAGTTTCATGGATTCAGTCAGTTTCAGATGAGACACAGCAGTAACAATGGGCTTCAACAAATCAAATCTTTCAACAGACTCAGACAACAATATGGTTCAGTGCTATCTATCCTTTCTGTGAAAGTAAACATTGTGACCACAATCAAATAAGACTTATACAAGTGACAAGAGACACTAAACTTGAGGACTACAGTGGATGTTGGTGTCGAGTCTTGGTTTTCTTTTGATTTCATTTTTTTTTTTTTGGTGACATGTCTTTTAGCTTTTCCGGGATGTCTCTGACTAGAGATTCTATCTCCAGGATGTCTTTGACTAGAAAGGCGAGGATGGGGTATCGTCACCTATTTTTCTTTGCTGTCTGTGGATTGTCTCTTAGTAATGCTATGACTTGTCCAAGGATATGAGGACACTGTGAGTCTAGTGTGAACTGGGGCATTCCTTGTTTGTGACTGTCTTATCTCCATGCAAACAGGTACAATGACTTTCTGGGTCGAACATATGCCTCGATTGTCATAACCTATTTTGCCATAATAAAGCTCAATGATGATAATGCACAAGAAGTTCTTTCACTTTCATATCTTCTATCTTTCATCCCCCCTTTCTTGATTGACTTCCATCGTCCTTCTCGAGTCCGCATAGCCTGCTATCACATGACTGAGTATAATGACACACAAAAAACATTTGCATTTCATGTAGCTGCACCTGCATTACCACATATAAGCATTTCATACATACATATAGATATCACAACTGCATCACATCCTGCACACAACACCTGTTAGCACAATTTACATTTGCATTATCATATTCATTTTCATTACTTATATTCACATTTGCATATACAACATAAAAGAACAAAAATATACAGTGCATTGCATCATGTACATATTTGCATCCATATCATAAGCATCACATAAGAACATCTCATCACATAGGTACACATGCATATAGCTGCCGCAAAAATGAATCATCTCTCATATATATAATCAAAAATGTCATGATACAATGATGTCAAAAAATCATATGGCTACAATCACCCGCAGGTGTCTACAATACAAAAAATGGTACAAATACTGATACAAGGGAGCCCTCTATGGCTATGATGAACTCCCTCCCTCGGATCTGCCTGGCTTCGATGGAATCTGAGCCCTAGAAGGACCCGCTCCAGGATCACCCTGCCTGTCTGGTGGTGGTGGAGGACCCATGACCCCACCACTCGATGCCTGTCTCCTCCGGCTCCCTCCCGTAGCTGTCGCTGTCCGCGATGGTCTATGGAAGCTCCTCGCCCGCTGATCTGCTGGCACGACACCATAATATAGGTCCCTCCAGTAGGCAATCTCCTCTCCGGCTCGCAGGACATATGCGTAGCCTGCTCCTGTGTTCTCCGTCGCCTGCCTCCCTGCCCTCAGCGCTGTCTCAGCCTCAGTGTAGCGCTGAATCGTCTGATCCCTCTCCCGCTCAGTATCCCTGAGCCTGATCCTGAGTCGCTCCCTCTCCCTCTCCAGCTCCTGGATCTCGTCTGCCTGGCCCTGGCAGATCTCCCTGAGCTCAATCAGCTCATCCTCCTCTGGATCCCCACCCTCTGCCTCTGCCCGTGGCTCTCCCTCTGCGGGTGCCTGCCCCTATACTTGTCCCTGTACCTGTACTAGTGCCTGAACGGGTACCTGTCTCGGTACATGCCTAGGTCCCTGTACCTGTCTCTATCCCTGTGCCTGTACTGGCACCTATCCCTGCACCTGTCTCTGTCCCTGTGCTCTAGGACCCTGTGCTGCTGGTACCTGCAGGGGCACTCCACCGCGACCCCTCACCACCTGGGCCTATCCCTCCTGTCCACCCTCTCTCCGAGGTGCCACCCTCCTCTCCCCAACTACTCCCCTCCATCGTCGTCGGCCTCTACCCCCATCCCCCCCACCATCATCATCATCATCTCCTCCTCCATCTCTATCCAGTAGCTCTCCTGGATCTGTCAATCGGGGGAATGGATGCTTTACCCAATACGCTGTATACTCTGCATCCATTCTGGCGTCCTCAATCTCAGGCCACATGTCCCAAGGAAGAGGTATCATCTCTGCCAGCTGTGTGACTGCCTGATCATATGACAATAAAGGCCCGAACTGCACCTGATCCCTAACTGTACGGGTATACATACCTGAGCCTCGTGGCATCCTCTGGATCCGGCCAAACTGTCGGCCAATCCTGTCTACCAGCTACCTCTCCAGTATATAGGGCGTCCACCCAATAAAATACCTACTCCGGAAGGTGTAAGGCAGCTCCACTGCATCATCCTCCCACTCCTTGCATCCCAGATACGGCCTCCAGATGACGACATCAATGTCATCTATCACTCGCCGCCAATACTCTAACCTGCCAATCCGAGGCTGTGAAGTGATCATGTCGTACAGATGAACAAAACTCCGTCCATGACCCCTGCCTCTGAAATGTATCGGCCACGTGATAGGTAGATGCTCGTATGCCCAAACGTGTAGTAGTGTCACTCCACAACCCAGTCCCACTGATCCATGGTAGACAAACTGGTGAAGCTCATAATATAGGTGGGCCAAAACACATGGACCCCATGCATATCTAGTGTGCTGTGTCACCAATATCTCCAGTGCTCCTCCCCAGCCCACTGCCAACCCCCGTGTCGCTCTGTCCGGACATAGGAACCCACTGATAGCTCCTCCAATCACAGCTGGCAAAGCTAACCCTGTCGCAGTCATGGTATCCCATGCCACATGTCCTGCTCTCATCTCTAGGCCGGGATCCTGAAACACCCATCTCAAAGCCTCTCTGTCTCCGTCCCGATCGTATGGAATCAACTCTCCATCGATCGGTATCCGCAAAATCCTGTAGACATCCTCAAGGGTGACTGTCATCTCACCCATCGGCAAATGAAATGTGCATGTCTCTAAATGCCATCTCTCGGCCAGCGCAGTCAGCAAACCCATGTTTGCCCGAAACTCAGGCACATACAATACGTGTCTCAAACCCATCTCCTCGATGGCAGCTCTATCCTGAAAAGACAACTCCGGTCGCAACCTCTGTGTGGACGGGAATCTCTCCCGTGACTCTAGCATAGGCAAATACTCCTGCAGTCAAACAAATCAATCATGTTAGTCATGGTGGCATTCACTGTTCATCACAAAATGCTACTCGCTATCTAAATGCATATGGTCATCTATCTCAGTGACACTCACTGTTCATCACAAAGTGTTGCCATCTATCCTAGTAGTGCTCCCTGTTCATCACAAAGTACTACGTGTGTGACATTCCCTGTTCATCACAAAGTGTTACTCACATTTTGCACTCCCTGTTCATCACAAAGTGCTGCTCATACTTTGGGTACTCCCTGTTCATCACAAAGTACTCTATCTTGGTGCTCCCTGTTCATCACAAAGTGCCTTGATCTATCCTAGTCTTCCTAGAGGACCTGCTTGAGTGTATCCTCTCAGTAGCTTATCCAATCGACAGCGTATGTTCATCACAGAACTGCCGATTTGACCTGGAAGACCAAAACCTTGCATTTTCAGACATAAACGCGTTTCTAACTCACAAATGCGCCTATTGACTGCACAAGCGCGCCTAAAAAACACAGACGCGCCTGTTTGACATAAACGTGCCTACATTATTCATAAACGCGACTTTGGCACATAAACGCCCCTGAAAGACGTAGACGCGCCTGTCCGACACAGACGCGCCTGGCATTGACGCAGACGCGATTTCACATTTTTGCACTTTTTTGTACACTATTCCTAGGCGCATTTATTGCTCTATTCGACATGCATTAATGACAAAAGCAAATGCGTCAAAGTACGAGGAGGTTTGGTGGTACTTACCGGCTCTCCTGCCTCTGCTGGTCTCTGAAATCGGCAAACGCGGTCGAATCTGTGAGCGAAAGCCATCGCTGCTGACTGCTGCTGCTCTTTTTCTCGCTCTGCACTGTGATCTCGTGAGGGTGTAGATGACAATGAGGATGTCTTTTCCCCAGTGGTCTATCTTATAGCCTACCCTAGCCTCGCATTCATTTCCCGAGTCAGTCTTCTTTATCCCGTGACTTTGTCACTTTATCCGGTCAGTCCATTCTAGCCTTTCTTTCTTATCGAGAGATTGTCTGGGATCTTTCTAGACATTTTCATCCAATCTCTCGAGGGGGCATATCATTCCCATCCTGGGGCAACTCTGTATTAGTTCATCTTATCTTCTTTGAAACAACGCGACAAGCCGCATTGTCTCAAAGAGGGGCAAAATGTAGACACCTAAAATTGTCTAGTCTATATTTGTTTAATTATCTAAGCCTAATTCTTCTATTGATTAAATAAATCCTTATTTATTTAATTAATTCATTTATCCTCTTCTAGCCTTATTTCTCATTTAAATAAATACATTTATTTATTTAATTTATCCTTTTCCTAAATTAAATAAATATCTTATTTATTTAATTATCCTACTTCTTCTATTAATTAAATAAATCTTTATTTATTTAATTAATTCATTAGCTTTTTCTACACATGACACATGTCATTCATCTCTTAATTCCTACACTACCTACCTCTTTCATTATTTTACTATTTCTTTTACCTGCCCTCTAATCATAGCCGACCTCCTTTTTACACCTAACAATCTTATCCCTCCATTTCATATTGTGTCTTCTATTTAAGGAGATGCCTTCTTCATTATCAACCCTAATCAATCATTCTAATGAATCATCTTAAGGACTTGACTACACTACGATCTTACTTGCAACCACATTCCGTTCTTTATTGAGCTCTTATGCACATAAAATCTGAGAGCAAATATATCAAGCAAGATCAATGGAGATAGGAAGAATGGAGATCAAAACTCTATTGGACATGTGATGGTATAATCTTTGTGATTTCATGTGATTTGCATTGTTTTAGTTAATCTTCATATGTTATGGTGGATCTTTGTTGATTGTTAGGCTAGGGTTTTGTGGTTGGATTCATTTAGCCTTTCAATATTGTTATTATTGTTATCCATTATCACCATATACACATGGAAAACTGATGCCTATGATTTCATCAATGAGCATGAACAGATGAAAAATTAAAGTTGGCAAAATAGTTATTTGGAATCACTCTAGTTATGATAGGAAACTTTAAGGTATCATTGATTTTTCTCACATGCATTGCGGTTTATCCAACTAATTTCTTCATAAAATCCATCCTTGCAAATTATCACGATGTGATGCCCTAAACCACACACGTAGGATAGCAATTGACCAAAGAACTCTTTTTTTCAAAACAATGACGAAAATACAATAACCATATATCGCACTACACACCAATGTGCACATAAATTTCATGTCAAACACCATGACCAAAGGACTCTTAACAATAAGATAGCCTCACCATTGTAATAGGTAAGGTGGTACCAACTAAAGACATACTGGTTATGGGATGAATTCATCATAATGTGTCTGGGAAAGAGAGGAATTGCATCCCTAAATTATAATCAGGTAGTGACCCATAACCGTGTTCTCACAAGCACAACACGTGGATGTGATGAGAGAAACATCAACCTCAAATCCCCACCAACATATAGTTACAAAATGGGCCACAACACATAAAAGAGACCTACACAATGATGGAATAGCTAGGAGTTACCATATCTTGACTATATTTAACACAACCATTGGCTTCCAAATTTAAATTTACAAACCAACTCCCAAGAGGGATAAAACCTCACATAGGGGTTTTACCCCTACAAGATAAGATAACTCTAGGAGACACGAGCCTTCCACCAGATCGAAGTGATGATGTGTCGCTTTGAGTAATGACATACTTCCCAATGCAAGAGGTGTCATAACCATTAAGATACGACACTCATCGACAAAGAGATAACATGAGAAGACCCAGTAGGATGATGGGAACTACTTTTATACCCAAATTTTTTCCAACAAATAGTTGTAGGATCTTTTTGTCTAATGAAACAAGTAACAACAATGCACTTGAGGACTATAATGTACCAAGCAGATATTAGCTCCTAGGAAGGACGCTATTATGTTTGAGCGACACTAAAATGATTTAAAAATTCTCCCACATCTATGTTCAAACATTTAATTAGTATTGGAGTCCTAACCTAGCATTGGAGTCTCAAGAACGTGTTTTAGTCATTTCTTATGCTAGTGTCTTATGCTTGTGCTAGCATCATAGACAAATGAGCTAATCAAAGCACCCACATAGACCATCATGTTAACCACGATACTCCAAACACACAAAAAAGAGTTACAACACAAACCAAACTTTGAAATTATGAGGATGTTGAGAAGCCAAGGTGAACACTAACACTTGATCTTCAAACCTACTAGCCTACGAAGGAGATAACTCCCAAGGGCTTGGGAATCAAAGAGGAACTCCAAAACATGACCAACAACATCGAGAATGAAGGGGAAGGAGTCATAGCCATCCCGTTCATGTTGAGGCCATGGGGAGAACCAAAAAAATCCCCATAACACGACAGATTCTCACACAAGAACACTAAAAGGAACCTAAAGCTTTCAAGATTAGCAAGATACATGTTTTCTGAGTAAAGTGATTATTTTAAACCTAAATTTAAATATACACAGGTTCATATAAAATGACATGTGTTCTCAACACTAACATTAACATATAATAAAAGAAAACATAGCATCAATGTCACTTAGGTATTTGGTTTACAATCCATAAACTTAGCCTCGGGTTTCATAAGATCATTACAACTTTATATTCAAGGACACATTTATCCTACTTTAGACATTTTTCACAATAACATAACATTATGATAATTAAACTTGGAGCTTTATTCAACCTTGAACTTGATTTTTAAGCTCTCGATCAAATAATCTAGTCCTCGATGATGGTTCCATGCCACCCAACCATGTGGTACCCTTAGATCCACCCCATCTTGCTAGGAGATCATCGCAAGGGTCATAAGAACACTCATACCAAACACAAGAGTAAGTCTTATGAACATATCAACCACAAAACATAAAAATTAGTACGAAAAATCATACAAGAATTCAGTCAACCAAAACATATGATGGCTAAGGATGGTACACACTAGATATAACAACCAATGATCACAAGGATAAGCAAACTAGTGAGAAGCAAGAAGTGTCATCATGAAGTAAAAAGAGATGTCTTATGAATCCAAGTATGTATGTCCATTGCAATGCAAAAGGGGTACTCAAGTGACACACATCACCCTCCCTGAGTGTGGCATGCTCTTGGTTGATCCTACCAAGCCCATGTAAGAAATCAAGCTATGTCAACAATATAATCTTACTAGCTAATTAATTACACAATTTCCACTTGATTTATAACTCTACAATCATTGTGGCCACAAATCCATGTTCAAGGATAGGACATGTAGATCAACTCCTTCATAACCCACCTCAATCCTAGGTTGTTATGCTCTACTTTGACCAATTATGCATGATATAAAAATGATACACAAACATAGCATACAAAAGTGAACATGATTTTAGAAGGAATGTGATGTTTCAAGTTGTTGTTGTAAGGAGAATCGGTTATGCTAGTTGGTCGAGAGGCCCTAGCAACATTTCCCTATATGCATTTTGCTTTGGCTATGGTCGGGGTGGAAATATTGGTGTGCAAGGTTCGTGGGCTTTGATTTTGTGATACAAAGTGGATTTTTCTAAGATTTTTAGTATGTTTTGGACAAGTTTAGTGGGTGATTTGGTGGTATTGGGAGAGTCATTTGTGATTTCTTCTTGTTGTTGAGGGTGAACTTTTCCTATGCATGCATTCGAAGGTGGATTTTTTATTAAGGTTTATGTGTAGGGCTCTTTGATTTTTTTCTTTTCCTCGTAGAGGATTTGTATGACCTTGCATGGAGGTTCTTCTTTGAACCAGTGTCTTCCTTTCAGAGATGACGTGATTGTGGAAATTTCTTCTCTAATCATGCATGAAAATTATTTTATTGGCTTGGATAGTACCACAGTTGGAGAAAGATCTTCATAAAATGGAAGTTTACGGTCGTCAAAGGTGAATGGTTATCTTTCAAGGAGTGAACATAGGCTATTTCTTATTATTCAAACTAATACTATGGAGGGGGATGTCAATCATTTAACCAATATATCCTTGTGTGATGTGGAAAATTGGTGAATGATGGATCAAGAGGAAAACTACCCTTTCCCTCAAAGAGAGATGAAAAATTCACTATTGATTACCCTTCAAACACTTTTCACTAAATTAATTTTGGAAGAGGAGGGGAGAATTCACTAGATTCAACCTTCAAAGATGAAGATTGAATTCTGAATGAAATGGGAATGATAAGTTGATCTCCTCTTCCTTGTTTGAAATGTAAAGGAATTGATTGAATTATGTAGTGCAAAAGTGACAAAGAACTGATTATAACTTGAGATGAGAATATGGGATGAAGTTGTGCACCTGGATCGGGCAGTAATATTTTGAGATGAAGTTGCCTTGCGAATTTGAGGAAAAGTTGTCTGGACCGTGGTGGGAACGTACACGGTCCTCCAAAAAATCCGTGAAATGAAAAGGGTTTTTCCGCCTCTGCAAATGGAGCCTGAATCTGAAAGTATATTTGTGCACCTACAACCTACACACAGAAAAGAGAGGAAAATGGGTTGGGACTGGGGGTTTGCCTTTAGGTCAAACCCCAATTTTGGAATTAACCAAGTAATGAAAGAAAGTACTTGCAAGTAGTTGTAAATAAAAGATTGAATTGTAAATCACCTCAAGGGAGGTTGTGGTAGCAATGTTGATAGAAATACTTGTGTAGAATTGAATGTTGGAATCAATCTCCTCTTCAATGGTTGAATCCTTGACTTGAATGCAACACCTAGCCTTGAAGAGAGACTTGAGAATGCTCAATGTTGGAAAAGAATGCTTGATCACTTGTGCAACTTGAATCTATCCAACTTCAACCTCTCCAACTTTCACTTGTGCAAATGAGAGGATGATTGCCCCTTAAATACATGTTAGTGGATTTTATTTTCATCACAGGTTGACATCAGGGGGGTTTCCCGCCCAATGCACAACCAACAATGCAACCCTATGAAGGGTCTTACCCCAAAATAGGGCAGGGACAGGGGTGCCACGCCCCTGTCCTGGGAGGACAAGGGTGCCACGCCCCTATCCTAGGAGGACAAGGGTGCCATGCCCCTATCCAAGGGGGGAAAGTGGCGCCACGCCCTATCCTACCCCTTTCTTTAGGGCAGAGTGCAGATGGGGTGATGCAGAGGCCAAGAAAGAAGTTGTTTCTGAGGGTTGAGCAATCTCTGGTCTCCGATCAAGCTAGAGGATTCAATCTCACGTGCATGAGGACCCTAATGCAATCGAAAATTTCTAGGATCATAATTTTATGACACTACATTTAGCCCCCACTTTAGCGGGAGTATATACGCCAATACTGTCGGTAAAGTACAAGGAAACAAGATTGAAAGACTTTTACCACGTCAAGGAGGCAAGATGTGCCAAGCCCCTAGTGGACTTAGGATCTTATGACTTTGATTGACAAAGTAAAACCTTGGGAAGATCGAGAAGGGGAGAACCATGATTGCAAGTAGCAAAGTTCCCTTCACTATGAGTCAAGAAAGCAAGGATACCAAAGATTACAAAGCAAAACAAAATTCACTAAGTAATTCTAAGTATCAAAGAAGGAAAATATGAGCAGAGTGTATGCCCCCACGTTAAAGTGATCGCATGCGCCTTATCGGGAGCGATTGCTTTAAGGTAGGATACACCCAAGAGAGAGAGAAGAGAGGGAGCACGTTATCGCAATGATTTAGCCCCCAATCGAGGAATAACCCAAAGACAATGAACACAAAACACAAGGTAGTGTCGCTTTCCTTGGGGTCCGTATGTTATATGATAACTCATGTATATCAAGTTTGTATATGCATATAATAATCGTCATTCCATAGAGGACACTACCTTAGAAGAAAGGGAAGAGAGGATATCTTTTGAGTCAACATGAAAGAGCCCAAGACAATACCTCAATGCTTTGCATCGTACCCAAGTAGACATTAAGGGAACAATAGAAAAACAATGATACACATAGAAGAATGGTCACAAGGGAGAAAGAAAGGAGAGAGAGAAAGATCTGTAGTGCTAAAATTGCTAATCTAGCACAACATCCACCTCCCGATCTTGTTGATCACTATTTCGGGAAGGCGAGCAACACACCAAAGGAGCAACATCGAGAAAAATAGATGGAGCTATCACAAGATCCAAACAAGGACTATGCTCATGTTGTAAGTCACTTTGTTCGATTCTAGGAGCTAGGATTAAGGTTTGTGAAAACTCATCCGATAAATGCTTGTCCATATCAACATACTCATACTCACTATCAGAAGCATTAGGAATTTTATTGCCATTATGAATAACATTTTCACCTATTTCTTCATCAAAGGTTAGAGAAAGAGGAGCAAGAACACGAATAGGAGTAAAACCATCACATGTTTTGTGCAAATTAGGATTTGGAGATGTAGGTTGAACATCTTGCATAGGAGAAAAGGGAATCATGTCAACTGTCAGAGTCTAAGGAGATTGAGTATTTTGAGGGATAGCTTCATGATATCGAACATGACATCTTCATCAGCATTCTCTCACACAAGGATTTTGTCGAGTCTTAGTGGAAGATTGAGATTGAACAATAGGAGAAGCAGGCCTCTTCTCTCGATAAGAGGAAGGAGGCGAAACTGCGCCACATAAAGGAGGAATATTAGGTGTAGGAAGGAGACAAGGTCCATCATGAGGAGAAGGTATAGGTCTAACCTTGGGAAGAATATTGTTGTTCTCCTTAAGAGAAGGTAAAGTCATATCCATAGGTATAGGTGGACAATCTTCCTTAGGAGGGAGATTAGTTATGTCTGTGAGGGGAAGAACCTTATCTTGAAGAATAGTATAAATGTCAAGTGTTGGGGATCTAGGTTGGCTTAAGGATAAGATCATATCGTTCTTCCATTTTTGATAAGATTGAAAAAGAGCATCGCTCCTTGATGGAAGAGATTGAAATTGTTTAGGCCAAAAGAGATCAATAGGAACACCGGGGCTTCTTTCGGATGGACGCAATAAGCTATGGTTCATGGTTATGATTTCTCCATTGTGAGAAAATTTCAAACACTTGTGGATTGGAGAAGCAATAGCCTTCATGGAAGATAGGCAATGATAGCCCAACTTCAGACGAAATTGCTCAAAAGATGGTATGATAACAAAGTCAACATTCATGGATTTAGCATGAACTTCAACATGAAGGGTGATAGAGCCAATGGTAGGACAAGAGAAGCCAACAAATAACCTCACAACCACATCAGAAGCATCATATATTGGTTTATGCAATCGTAAAGTGAAAAGATACTCTTTAGTTATAACATTAACCATGCAAGAGGGATCAATAAGGGCACCACGACAAGGGATATCCTTTACCTTCACAACTATGTATAAAGGGCCATTGGGTGCTCTAATGGTCTCACTAGGGTCAAATGTAATACAAGGATCCTTAGTCATATCCTATGTTTCTACCATATTAATCAAGTTTGGAGCCATCAATAATGTTAGAGGTATGAGAAGGTAAGGGATCAATGAAAATATTAAGATTTTGATTAGGAGGAGCTATTGATTTATTCCCTTTATCATTCACACCTGCCACATATATAGTAATATTATCAATCAAGTCTTGAATCTTATTTTTCAATGCAAAACATTTCTCGGTATCATGACCAAGCTAACGATGAAATTGGCAAAAGGAATCGTTATCAAAATAAGGGGTGGCAAGTTTAGAAGGATCAATTTATTTGATAGGAGGAAGTTTGATAACATTTATGTGCAACAAATGAGACATAATACTATGTAAAGATTCATTCAAGGAAGTAAATTGTCTTCCTATTTGGAAAAAAATAGAAATAGGAGGCACACCTGTTGTAGCATTCACATTGTTGTTGTTGATTGTATCTTTGAACTTGATGAAGTTTTTTGTTGGTTTGAACTTTGCAAATAGTTGTTGAACACTCTCCCCCTTCTCACTCGGAGCCATAGGAGTAGATTGCTTCATTTGACTCGCAACCAGTTGATAATTGTGGAGCGTTGCGCACAACTGCGGAAAGGAAGTAAACTCAGACAAAAGAAGCTTTTCCATGATATCTTTTTTTAAATTAGAAATTAAAATTCTTTGAATATCATTATCAGGTACATGAAAATAAATTTGAGCATACAAATGCTTATATCTACCAATGAAATCAGTCACTTTTTCTTTAACACCTTGTTTACAATGCATTAAATCAGTCAAAGTAATTTTAGGACCAATGTTGTTTTGAAATTGTTGGATGAAAGCATTTGCCAATTGTTGAAAGGAGGTAATGGAATAAGAAGACAAAGAGCAATACCATTGTAAAGCCTTCACTCTTAGTGTTATTGTAAGCAATTTTGCAAGCAATCATTGATCATAAGCAAAATCAGTACACAAGGTTTGAAATATTTTGACATGCGTAAGAGGATCACCTTTTCCATTATAAAGTTCCAATTGAGGGATCTCAACATGTTTAGGTGGCATGACTTTAACAATATCAAGAGAAAGTGGGCTCGCAACATCAAAGGTGGGCACACTAAACTTGGATTGACTCATAGAAGTGATTTGTTGTTGTGAGGAAGACACGATTTGAGTAAGATTGTTAATTGTCGCTTTGGTAGAAGAATTGATGTTAGACATAGTTGATTGAGAAGGTGGTGTGATGTTATTGAAAGAAGGCATGGACTGAGAATAAGATGGTGGGACATTATGATAAGCAGGCATAGGTGATGATTGGGTAGGAAAAGGGACACTTAAAGGAGGAATAAAGTTGTTGAAGGAATTGCCCCCTTGTGTCACACTGATTGGTTGAGGAACAATAGGAACACTCATGGAAGACATAGGTAAAGATGGAGGATTAAATGAAGAAGAAGGATTGCCCCCATGACCAACGGTTGTAGGAATGACATTTTGAATTGAAGTAGCCATGATGTTGGAGGTAAAAGTAGGAATACTAGTCATAAGAGTAGCCAAAGGAATAGAAGGATTGACTTGTGTTGGAGGTTGTGAATAACCTAGGGTTTTGGCACAACTCTTAATAGGCATAACATTAGAATCAACAATATGTGCAATGCCACGCAATATATCATTTCCATTCTTATCACTTTAAAACATGTGCTTAACGCCTTCAATTAATGGGAGAGCTTCACTATTAGGGTATTCTTGGGACATCCATTGTTGAAAGTTATCAAATTGATTGTCCAATATGGAAAGTTGACCTATAGAAACCCTAGTTAAAGCTTCATCTTCATCATGGGATTCATCATTGGGGTGAATAGGCACATGATTATGATGGGAAGAATTAGTACGATCCTCATTAAAGAAGTCACCCAAATTAGGATCCATCTCTTCAATAATTAAACCTTGGAAAGTCTTAATTCTAATGCTTCGTCTAACAGGGATAGGATAGGTAGGACTAATAGTGGTAAAACTCATGCACTAGAGGGAAAATTTGAATTTGAAATTTGAAACAAAGCTTACAAAATTGATTAATACAAAATTTAAGAAAATAATGATTACACAATTTGAATTTTGTTGGGGGAAGAGGATGACACAATTTCCAAAAATGAAAGGAAATTGAAATTTTAATATTAGGGCCAAGGGAATACCACTTAATTTTAAAATCATAATTTTTAAAATCAGGGCAGACTATAATTAACCTCTTAATTTTAAAAAAATTCTTGAAATTTGAAATGTTGAATTTTGAAGGTATTTCCGATTCTAGAGGGATCAAAAATCTATAATATCAACTAATTTTCTGGATTTAGGCTATTAAATACAGTCATAACTGTCTCCCTAAATTTCAGGGAAAAAGTCGAGAACCATGGCGGGAACGCACATGGTCCGACCAACTTTTTTTGAAATTTTTAGGGATGGATATTACGATGATTTTAAAGTTAACCCCCAAAAATTGACGAATTTAACAACCTCTAGATGGGCAAAATGAAGGCGCAAATGTGAAAATAGGACCCTATTAGGATTTTGAAAAAAGAGGAATTAAATTGCAAATTTGAAAAAGGTCAAGCCCAATGGATAGGGACACCTTGGAAAATGTTTAGAAATCTGAATTGAAATGAAATTGATTTGAAAGTTGCACATGTAGACACATAAAAATTTCCATTAATTCATCCTCATTTAATTTCAAATTTCTCTGAACATCGGGCGACTCCTTATTATTACACTATTATTTCTCCATAATTCATTATTCGTAATTTCCATCTTTTATTATATTATTATAGTTTCTCATCATTTATCTATTAAATCTATTAAATAAAATATTACATCATATTCATGTATGCACCTTCATGCATTCACCTTATATACATTTCTCTAATTATTTAACAAAACCCTTAAATATCCCCTCCTACCACTTACCAAATTTCCACTTACCATTTCCCATTTACCACTCATCTTCCCTATAATACTCATCTTGCATTATCCCATATTCATTCCACAACATGAACTCGCCCGGAGAAAATCTATTAAACAAGGCCCCCTCTCTTATTTGGGGATCTCATCTTTATGCATCGAACTTATGTTAGTTTGCATCCCATTATCTTGACATCTTATCCGCTATCTTTGCATTCTCAAATCTCCATTTTCTCATAGCTTTTTGCATAAGTTCTTCTGATAGCAAATATAGATAAAATGTGAAATCTCGAGGAATAGGAGTGCAATGGAGTGAATTTTTGTTGCATGCATGTGTGTTTTAGCTTAGATATTTGCATTTGCATGTGTGTGTTTTGTAGATACTTCATTGTTGGATGTTAGAAGATTGAATCTCGTATTCAATCCATTTCCTCCATCTACAACACAAAATCCAAGTAATTTTGAAATTTGGGGTTTTATGACCTAACCACTTAATTCTAAAATTTGAATTTTGGGAAAAAGGGGGGGAATTGAAAATTTGAATTGTAGGATTGAAAACAAATTTGAGAACAATTAGAAATCTGAAAATTAAATGGAAATACAATTTTTGCACAAGGTCAAGATGATTTTTGAGAATTGGGGTTTTAACAAGTAACCTCTTAATTTTGTAAATTTTAATTGCAAATTGAACAAGACAATGAGGAAATTGAATTTGACAATCAAAACAATTTTCACATCCAAGATAACCACAAGCAATTTTTTACAAGTTACAAGTTCAGTTTAAAATTTAAAAGCCAGGGTTTTTAATGATTTATCCACTAAGTTTGCAGAGATTTGAAACTTGTAAATGAAAAATATGTAATTTTGTTCAAAGGAAACAATGCAAGAGATTGGGTTCACCAAAATGTGATGTGAAAGAGAGATGAGAGTTTTGCTATTGATTACCCTTCAAAAAAATTGCACCAAATTACATTTGGAAGAGGAGAGGAGAATTCACTAGATTCAACCTTCAAAGATGAAGATTGGATTCTGAATGAAATGGCAATGATAAGTCGATCCCGTCTTCCTTATTTGAAATGTAAAGGAATTGATTATGTAGTGCAAAAGTGACAAAGAACTGATTATAACTTGAGATCGGAATATGGGACGAAGTTGTGCACCTGGATCGGGCAGTAATATGTCGAGACAAAGTCGCCTTGTGAATCTGAGGAAAAGTTGTTCGAATCATGGCGGGAACATACACGATCCTCCGAAAAATCCGCGAAACAAAAAGGGTTTTTCCACCTCTACAAATGGAGCTTGAATCCAAAAGTACAGTTGTGCATCTGCAACCTACACACATAAAAGAGAGGAAAATGGGTTGGGTTTGGGGGTTTTCCTTTAGGTCAAACCCAAGTTTTGGAATTAACCAAGTAATGAAAGAAAGTAGTTGCAAGTAGTTGTAAATGAAAGACTGAATTGTAAATCACCTCAAGGGAGGTTGTGGTAGCAATGTTGATAGAAATGCTTGTGTAGAATTGAATGTTGGAATCAATCTCCTCTTCAATGGTTGAGTCCTTGGCTTGAATGCAACACCTAGCCTTGAAGGGAGACTTGAGAATGCTCAATGCTGGAAAAGAATGCTTGATCACTTGTGCAACTTGAATCTATCCAAATTCGACCTATCCAACTTTCAGTTATGCAAATGAGAGGATGAATGCCCCTTAAATACATGTTAGTGGATTTTATTTTTATCATAGGCCGACATCAAGGGAATTTCCCACCCAATGCACAACCAACAATGCAACCCTAGGAAGGGTCCTGCCCTAAAATAGGGCAGGGACAAGGGCACCACGCCCCTGTCCTGGGAGGACAAGGGTACCATGCCCCTATCCAAGGGCGGACAGTGGTGCCACGCCCCTGTCCTACCCCTTTCTCCAAGGAAGAGTGTGGACAGGGTGATGCATAGGCCAAGAAAGAAGTTGTTTCTGAGGGCTGAGCAATCTCTAGTCTTCGATCAGGCTAGAGGATTCGATCTCGCGTGCGTGAGGACCCTAATGCAGTCAAAAATTGCTAGGGTCACAATTTTGTGATACTACACCTTGATTTGCAAGTTCATGGGAATCAAGTTTCACTCCCCTTTTTGGAATCGTGGTCTCATCACATATGAAATATGAATGACAAAATAGAAGTGATGTTGGTTGTGAACAACTATTTTCTAGTGCGTTTTCATGTATATCTAATAGAAATAAGGCTTTAAAGGGGGGATCTTATTTTTATATTCAAGTTGGTCTTTTCATTAAGTCGTGGCATGTTGTGTTCAACCCCGCAAAGGAGCTTTCATTAAGGGTTCTAGTTTGGGTGTAGCTTACATGGTTCCCGCTAAAATTATGGAGAAATTACAGTTTTCTCTTGGTTGCACTATTGCTTAGCAAACCAGTGGGACTGTTGCAACAAACTATGGACAAAAAGGTACTTATGATTGTGTTTCAATTGAAATTGATTTAAGTCCGTCCTTACCAAATTCTATGGAAATTCAACTAGGATCCACCTCTTAGATCTAACAAATTGATTATGAAACCCATCCATTTCATTGTTGAATATATCATGAATTTGACCATTTGTAGCAAATGTGTACTAAACCTAACCTTATAGGGGCTTCAAGTAATGTGTCGTATCATTCATTACCTAAATAGGATAAAGGGAAGGCACCTATGGTGGAAGATAAAAATGGATTTATCCCAGTCAAGGCTCACAATAAAGGAAGAGGACAAAAGATAACTCCAAAGGATTGATAGTAAAATGAGGTGTTTAACAACTTTGATGCACTATAAGATTTTAATCTATTTGAAAAGGTCCCTATAGGGATGTCTATTAGTTAGGAACCTATGAGGATAGAATGAATAGTTGTTGAGAAGGATGACATTCTTCCTTTTGGTTCACATGATAAAGGCCTAGATACTCAAATGAACATAGATATTTCCTTAATGACTTATGTTGTCACAAAGGATTGCGTCATGATGCTAAGTATGAAACCTAACAATCTTGTGAAACATGGGAATACTTTTAGACCTTTGGGTATGCCTATATTGAAAGTAGACCTCTGGATTATAGGTCGGCTTCCTATATGATGAATTTCTTGCAAATAACTTTCTGTCGAGAAAAATGATAAAAGAAATACTGAAATTAAACCTATCCTACGAGGTGATGCACCGAATATCTATCTAAGAACTACAACCTGCTTAACTCACAAAATCTTTCAATAAGTAGCTTTGAATGTTTCACAACTTAACTAAACAATCAGATGCATAAATATTTCCTCGAAATGGCCGACTTTAACGCTTGCTTGAAGGAAAACAACAGGTTTTCATAACTTCAAGCTATCAAGACCAATTAACATAATCTAAAACCTACAACTACCATGTATCTCCCTACACCAGATGTTGAATGAATGAGAGAAATTAGATTATATAAATAATAGAAAATCATCAGATCATTCATTCATCAAATAACACAAGAAGTATCAAGAAGGAATTAGCTGCTA
Source organism: Cryptomeria japonica (assembly GCF_030272615.1). Taxonomy (NCBI): domain Eukaryota; kingdom Viridiplantae; phylum Streptophyta; class Pinopsida; order Cupressales; family Cupressaceae; genus Cryptomeria; species Cryptomeria japonica. Next base: position 50,757,692 of record NC_081406.1, on the reverse strand, counting down.
TTTTATTGACAAAATAAGGAACTGCTACTGTTACAAACTCAAAAAAGTGAGCTACAGTGCTATCCTTGAGCATGAAAGGGCCTAAAATAAGTCCACAATCATGTTGAGGAAAGAAAGTACTCTCAGTAATGAAGAGGAGAGAAGAATATATAGACGACAAGCTCCTAAAAATAGAGAGCTAAACATAGTTGAGCCATGATCTAAAAATCTGCATGAAGAAACCCTAGGCAAATTTGCCTTAAAAAGCATGCAAAGAGCATGCAAAAATCTGCCAAAATCACTCTCTGACGATAAAAATAACTCCCCAACTGAAAAGGTATGCAAGTGTGACTCTAATTGATGCATGAGTCACCAAAAATAGCTCCTAAGAAAAACATCTTCATCTCTACAAATTTGCATGGCTGCACACTGCCCAATATAGAATTGCTACAAATGCCAAAAATAGCCTAGTAAAAATCACTCTTCCTCTAAAAATCTGTATGCTGACCAAGGACTGCTAAAACTGAAAAAAACACCTTCCTCTCTTGAAAATTTGCATGTAACCATTTTTGCCAAATACAACTCTTCTTTAATAATTTTATTTTATCATTTACTTGAAACAACTGAGAATATTAATTTCAATAACTGATAAAATAAAATTATTAATTTATTTCAATGATTATTTGAAATTAATACGATAATTATTAATTCCAAATAAATACTAAAGTAAATGCAATTTTAAAGCTATATTTTATTATAACTTTATTAAGAATTTTTAACAAACTAAATCTTAATAAAGTTATAATAAAATACAATGATACAAAAGGCAAAGGAAATTACAAAAGCTTTTTCATTAAAAGAAAACTCTCGAACCCATCATCTCTTAGGGTTACACTTTTGAGCATGGATTTCATGACCTCATGAAAAAAATCTCGGTTGCCTGCATGTTGTGATGACTCGAGCTCGAGCTAGGGTTTTGAAGGGTTGAACTAGCAGCTTTGCACTTGGATTTCACATGGTATGCATGATGTTTTTCCTCTATTACTCCTTTATTTCTTTGTGGAAAAAGAGATCTGTGAAAACTTTGCTTGTTCAAATGCATCTTTTTAAGGGTTTTTGTGACTGATCATTGTGCAAAATCATGGAGGCATGGGAGGACTGCTGCAATTATTTATATTTCTCTTAAAATCTCATGCATGATGTTTTTATAGCACTATGTATATATACCTGTAGGTCATGATTACTAATGAAGGGTTTTGTCGCTAGGGTTCTTTGGTTGCTTTTATATAATGTTCTTTGAAACCTGCAACATTGTCTCTTGGCATCAACATGAAAGCATAGGTTACATCTGCATCTTGTATGATGATATGATTTTACAAATACAGGTAATGGTCGCTTAATATATCTCTGAGTTCCTGCCATTCTTGACAAAAATAACAATGAAGTGTGAAGTGTTCTTTAACCTTTATCACGCCATGATAGTATTCCATATGTTTCTTTATGCTATTATGATAAGCTGCAAAGTCATTGTCATTGCTCACCTTTGCTAGAATGAACCTGTCTTCATCAAGGCTGGATGAAATATATATAATGATTATAACTAATCATTATTTTTGTCTATAAGTAATTCATTATATCACCGTTTCCTGGTTATTTGTCTCTATTATGCCATAGGAGTGTTCTAATGTTTGCTTTGTTAGGTCTTTTAATGGTTTCTTAATCTCGGCTCCTTCATTTACTTTGTCCTATTTCTCAGATTACTCAAGACATGCTTACTATGTATACTCTTTCATGGAAGTTGTCTTCCCTTTAATAACAGTGGTATCTGTCTTTTGCATTGAGTATCTTGACATGTGCCTTGCTTGTATGTTCACAACTTTCCTTGCATTGATGTGTAATCTCTAAAGCTTGGCTACAAATCCCTGGCTCTGCACCACTGCTCACTGCCATTAGATCTACCTTTCTTGACTATTATATGGCAATGTTGGGAACTTTAATGGTTGTATCCTCTTGTGATTGGCTCTTCATGACCATTCATACCTTGATCTCTTATATTAATTCACCGTTCCATTGTCACTATATTGATAGTCCTTATGATTGTTCAATGGTTCCTTGGACTCTTATGCTTGTGTATTGATGAATGTGTTCTTGATGGGTTGCTATTATGGTTGCACCTTGATCTTTATCCCGAATGATGGGTTGTCTTTCATTAACTGCCAACAACTGTGTGCACTTACTCACTATGCATTCTTCTTGTTGTCTTTGACTTGGCATGATGATGTTCATTCATTCGATGCTAAGACTTGCCATTGCTTTGTCATAGGCGACTATGAAGACTGCTTCTTTCTCTATTTTAGGACTGTTAATAAGGTCTGAATCTATGACTGCTATGACTACCACCTGGTTTTGAAAAGGAGTAAGTGTTGCATTTTGACAGTGAGAAGGATTACTAGGATTGTTTTGTGCTCATTCGTTGTCACTATACCAGGGTTGCTTAGAACTGTGCATACCTCTTATAATGACTTGCAACAAACTTGTCACATAACTTATTGGTTGTTCTTTTATTTATATAATGATGCCTTGGTTGTGTATGCCATGTGAATTATCATTTGATGCTCTGAAAGTATCATATATTATTGGCTCTTTTATTTGTGATTGATTTATGTGACTACACTGAGTTGTTGTTGCTCTTTGAGTACTTTTCTCTGTTTATCCCTATACCATTGCAATGCTATGAACCTCCATTATATTTTGACAAAATAATCGATGACCCTCATTGTTTATACAATCATTAATGGCTCTGGCCTTTTGCTTCTTGGACTGTATTCTTGATTTTGCTTAAAGGTTGTCATAATCTTGCTAGTTGCCCAATTACTTTATATGTAACTGTGCTTAGTGTCTTAGATGTTATGACTTGCCCATGTGAAAATGATTGTTGTATTTACATGTTCATGCTTTCACCTCATTATTTATGACAACAAGCACACCTTTTAGTATGGAATGCTATATCTTCTGGGACTGCCCTTTACAATGCTCTGAGGTTTCTTTGATAGTACTATGACTGCATGATAATCTTTATTGACTGTATTCATTTGATATATATTTTGTCAATATCTAATGTACTGTACTTTTCTTTAGGTTTCTGTTAATGCTCAAATCACTTTTCTTTGGTTTGATCACAGTCTACTTTGAATTCTAACTCTGCTCTAGGACTACAATGTGACTGTGATCAAAGTGATTGTGCTTATGACCTTCATATTGCTACTACTATTTATCACTTCATCAATTGGTGCTTGGTGACTATTATATTAACATCTTGAAGATTGATGAATAATCTTTGTATTCATTGAGAGATATGGTATCATGGAGGTCTTTGGTCTTGGTTTTACTTGTATCCATGGTTTCCTTCTAGGTGTGATAACCATTGTTGTTATTTCTCTTTCTCTAGGTTTACCTTTCATGGCTGCTATAATGGCACAAGACTTGAAGATTGGTTGTTGTTCTGAACACTGTCTTTCATTGGGATAGCTTCATATATAAATTTGTTTACTATCATTTATGAATGATGTATTCTTATATTGAAGACTGCTTTCTCATTCGATGATTAGGCATGGATGCTACTAATGAATGTGTTTCTCTTTACTATCCCTTGGAGTAGGGTGTCAATACTTTCTTAATGATATTTTGATATGATTGTACTTACTGCTCTTTCACGGGGCTGCCAATGTGCTTCACTGTTATCTGATGATTTAAGCCTGCAAATGCTCTCTTTGGTGGTATTTTGGACTATTATGTTTATGAATGCTTTCTCTATATTTGACAATGCTTTTTGTAGACACCTAAAATTGTCATGTCTAATTAAATAAATATTTTATTTATTTAATTATCTAAGCCTAATTCTTCTATTAATTAAATAAATCTTTATTTATTTAATTAATTCATTTATCCTCTTCTAGCCTTATTTCTCATTTAAATAAATACATTTATTTATTTAAATTATCCCTTTCCTAAATTAAATAAATATCTTATTTATTTAATTATCCTACTTCTTCTATTAATTAAATAAATCTTTATTTATTTAATTAATTCATTATCTTTTTCTACACATGACACATGTCATTCATCTCTTATTTCCTACACTACCTACCTCTTTCATTATTTTGGTATTTCTTATACCTACCCTCTAATCCTAGCCGACCTCTCTTTTTACACCTCTCAATCTTAACCCTCCATTTCTTATTGTGTCTTCTATTTAAGGAGATGCTTTCTTCATTGTCAAACCCTAATGACTGATTTTGGAGTACTTGGCTACACTACAATTCCACTTGCAACCACATTCCGTTCTTTGTTGAGCTCTTGTGCATATAAAAATCTGAGAGCAAGTATATCAAGCAAGATCAATGGAGATAGGAAGAATGGAGATCAAAACCCTATTGGACATGTGATGGTATAATCTTTGTGATTTTTGAGTTATTTGCATTGTCTTAGGTTATCTTCATATGTTATGGTGGATCTTTGTTCATTGTTAGGCTAGGGTTTGGTGGTTGAATCCATTTTAGTCTTTCAATATTGTTGTTTATTGCTATCCATTTTCACCATACACATTTTGGCTGACCCGAGAAGTGAGTGCCGAGGGTGGAGCCAGTGAGGTCAAGCATCTAAGTATCCGCTCTGAATAGCGTAGCCTCGGGGGTAAAACCCCATGTGGGATCAACAACTATTGTCTTGGCCAGCCATAAGAATTGTGCTTGACTTATGATAAACATTCAAACACTCAAAGACAAAACAGCAAAACATTGTGTCTTTTGTGTCTTCAAGTGTATGCAAAAACTTTTTACATCAAACAACACACTCTCTTGGAGTCATTTTGGAGTCTAAACACTAGCAAACATTGAGTCATCAACACTGTGTCCTCTTGTCACGAAAAAACAGTCAAACAATCAGATTTGGTCACAACAAAACAACTTCACAGATAGGAAAGATTACACGAAGGTTACAGAAACGCGTCTGTGTCTGTTAAAACCGCGTCTGTGTCAGATAAACGCGTCTGTGAAGTACAAAATAGCGTCTGTGTTTTTATCTGCGTCTGTGTCGAACAGAGACACATCTGTGTCTGAGAATCGCGTCTGTGAAGTATACAGGCGCGTCTGTGTCCACAATTGCAAAAAACTGTTACAGTCCCGGCAAACATCAACAGGAAAATCTCAGAATCACGTCTGCGTTAAACAGAGTAGCGTCTGTGTCTTAAAACCGCGTCTGTGAAGTATACAGAGGCGTTTGTGTCAGGATTTGAAAATTTTAACAGTCAAACAAACAAAGAAATCAGTTTCGGCATACTTGAGCTTCCTAGGTTGTCTCTTCAGATTTCATCTAGCATTCAACCTGTCTTTGGGTCTCATATAGTCCATCATTGCTTCACATCTCATTTTACATTCATACTTGTCTAAACTTGAGTCAAAAGGTCACTTGCTTGTCCTCATCATACTTTGTCAACACACTACATACAACTACACTTTGCTAAGTGGTCCCTCATCAAGGTTTCTTACCTTTGGGTCTCATTTGGTCTTACTTAGAGTCAAGGTCAGCTTACCTCATCAAGAGAAACTATCCTCTCTTTGGAAGTCACACCTACTCTACTACTTACATACTTGGTCTTACACTTTGGACATTGCAAGTACACCTCAAGATTCATTTACACTCCATACAACTCTTAGTCTTCCATACTCTTTTCATTTTTTCGTCTAGTCTCTCACATATTGCCAAACACCTAGTTCATGGTTGAAACCCGTCTTCAAAAATCTAGGAGAATAGTCAAAGAAGCTCAAGAATCCGCAAACATGAGTTCTTATGAGTATGACAATGATGTCTTCTACAATCCTGAGCACACCACATTACCAGACATGAATGTTTATAGACACAATCCAAATGTGGAAAGCGCAAACGCTATAAACAACAATGCTACACACAATGACAATGTTGACAATTCTTCAATACTATCAGCAGACATACAAGAATCTATAATGGATCCTCAATTCAATAGATTGGTTGAAGAGATAATGAGGAGAGATCGTCAATACTTTCTAAACATGATGGCACAAAGTGGCACCAAAATACCACATGATTTTGACTTATCTCAACTTATGGAAAGTAGACCTTCACAACAAACTCAACCTAATAGTGGAGGACCAAATAATATGATGCCGGAGTCACCATCAGTTTGGCTTCAGAAACCAGCAATCCCACATACACAAGCTCAAATGTATGATACTTACACTCAAAGACCATCATGGAGGCCCTATGCTCAAACACACGCTCAAGATATGGGTCAACCAAGACAAATGGATACACAAGGACATCCTCAAAATTTTGACACAAGGAGACCTCATGCCAAAATTGGGGGCAACACAATGGAAAATGAAAGGCCTATTGAATATGGTTTATATGCACAAAACAGATATGGGGTCCCTCAGCAAGAAATTATGCCAAGTGCTCCATACATGTCGCAATAATATAGACCTCCATATGGACATGTTTACGATCAGTATCATCCATACATGCAACAAGCTCCTCCTCAAATGGGTGTTTCAAACATGGGGTATGCTACAAGAAATCAGTCTCCTCCCAAGAATAATTTGGAGCAACAAATTAGAGATCTACAAAAGAAAGTGGAAGACATGGGCACATCAAAACCCACATATACTATGAGAGATATATGCCCTTATCCATTTGATAAGAGCATTCCAATGCCTCCGTTTCCTCCGCACTTTGTAACACCAAAATTCGACAAATATAGAGGGAGAGGAGACCCCAAGGCACACATAAGACAATTCTTCACAGCTTGCATTGAGGTAGCGGCAGAAGAAACATACTTGATGAGGTTGTTCCCACAGAGCTTAGGAGATCAAGCTATGGAATGGTTTTCTCAATTACCTCCCGGTATTAAGTCATGGGGCGACTTGGCAGAGGCATTCATTCAACATTTCTCTTACAACATTGAAACAGATGTTTCAGTTACAACCTTGTGCAACACGAAACAAAAGGAAGGAGAATCTTTCGCGTCATTTTTACAAAGATGGAGAAACCTAGCTAGCAGATGCTCTTGTGAGATCCCGCAAAAACAAATGGTGGAGATGTTCACACAAAATGTTAACAAGGCTATTGGCTATGATCTTAGGAAAGCTTGTTTGTCCACATTCAAGGATGTCATTGAAAAGGGCCTAGCAACAGAAAAGGTCTTAATTGAACAAGGAGTTATCAAGCTATTCAAAGAAAACAAAGAGGACTTCAAAGGAAAGGACAAACCAAAATTTTGGAACAAGAACAAGAACACGGTTAATGATGGTGTTGTTGATGCCAACACAGTAAGACCAAAGTTCGTCTTTTCTGGATCAAGTTCTACCGACAATCAAGTGAACAATCAAACAACTTATAAACCACGAAGGAAGTACACTCCATTGGGAGAACCACTTGAATCGGTATTCAAAAAGCTTGTAGCAAACAAAGTGATCACAGTCCCAGATTTTCCTCCATATGAACCAAAGGTCAAACCGAATTGGTGGAATGATGATGAATATTGCGAGTTTCATAAGAGCAAGGGTCACAAGACAAGTAATTGCCATCGATTGAAAAACATTGTACAAGATCTCATTGACAGAGGAGATACTGAGATTGAGGGACATTCATCTAACCAAGAGCATGAGGTGTTTCAGGAACCATTCCCAAAACATGACAAGGGAAAAGGCAAAGTCACAGATGATCAAGCCAATTACACCAGAACATCTTACAATTATGATTCCACTATTAATCACATCTCAATGGACAATCATATTTCTACCATTACTATCAAAAATAAAAATCCTGAGAATTCTTCTCCAAGACCCAAAATTGTCCTAAAAGGTGTGGGATCTTCGTCCACATCTACCTTTGAATGTCATGTTACAACCCGTCGAGGTAAGATCACATTGCCAGGTACCTCTACTAAGAATACCAATCTTCCGTCAACTAAGCCTGAGTACGACCTTGTAGAGCAATTAGGGAAAACACCCGCACTCATCTCTATTCTTGAGCTCTTACGTATATCTCCTGCACATAAAGCTGTCCTTGACAAAACCTTGAGAGATACTGCTGTCCCTACTGATCTAAACGTGGACCAATTTCAAGCCATGGTGGGATATTTATCCGTTCCACACTCCCTCACATTCACAGAAGCCGATGACGCCTCCATAAGTCAGCCTCATAACGCACCTCTACATATTGAAGCCTTCATACATAAACACCGAATAAAACGAGTCCTGATAGATGGAGGAGCAGGTCTTAATATTTGTACATTGAGCACCATCAGACAATTGGGATATTCTGACAAAGCTGTAAATTCTACAAACCAAATCACTATTAAGGCTTATGATGATGAAGAGCGTTCGTCCAAGGGCACGGTCATCTTACCACTAAGAATAGGGCCAGTCACAAAGGATGTGGTTTGTCAAGTCCTGGATCTAGACCTCACGTATAACATATTACTAGGACGTCCGTGGATTCATGAAATGAGGGCAGTTCCATCAACATACCACCAATGCATTAAGTTTCCTCATAATGGAGTCGAGGTAACGGTCAATGGTGATCCAAATCCATTCATATATTGCAATAACTTGAGATCACATACTGAGACTATCATTCCCAGCAATCGTGAGGCTACTCCTTCTTCAGCATATATTGATCCTGAGTCATTAAAGCCCTCGACATCCAAACAAGGTGAGCTTAGAGCCAAGTTTCAAGACAAAGGCATGGGAGAATACACTCTGAATCAAACAATGTTCTTACGACAAGTCATGACCTCTCCCAAGGAATATGGGAGGCCACAGCCTAATAAGCAAATCTCCATCATGCTACTCAAATGGGATCCTACCGTCTTTCAAAAATGGGGCGAACTAGAGGAAGAAAATTTATATAAAATGCTATATAAGGACGCTGAAGAGGATACACATGATCAAATTATAATACCCTGTGAGAACTATGGCAAAGGTTTCAAAATTCTACAAAGATTTGGGTATGATGGAAAAAGCCCTCTCGGACTACGCAAAGAAGGTGTCATGGAGCCTTTACAACCTGAGCTAACTACAAGAAGGGAACGCTCCAAGGGGCTTGGTTTTCTAAATCCCAAGATTCACAATAAAAGAACAAAACAGATATGGCGAGTCAAAGTGGCTGAAGTTCAACAAGAAGATGACTATTCTACAGATTCCAACGAATGGGAATGGGGTTCAGACAAATCCTCCAGCGACTATGAGCTCAACGAGACATTTAGAGAGCCAGAGGAACCTACAGAGGAGGAGGAGTTTTACAAGAAATTCAGAGTTGGTCAAGAACCGACCCATAAGGATCCCGCACAAGCTTCGTTTCAAGGCCCTAGGTCAAGATCACATAGGATGAGGACACCTATCCCTGAGGGTGCTACTAGTGATGATAATTTGGACTCACTCACGATCGAAACTGATGAGGAGAGTGCCATTGACGACCTCGATGACTATCTTGACATACCTGAATATAACCACATCTTCACTATTAGCCTTGCGAACTCTGAAAACACTAAAGACCTTCCCCTCGTTCACCCCCAACTCATTGACTGGGATCAGGATGGACCAGCACAGCTTGATACATTTCAAAATGACGAAGCTATAGTCGATTATCTTGGCATTCACGATGATCTTCCTCTTGGAGACCATAAAGCAGGATACGCCATAGAGCTTAATAACATGGCATACTTTGGTGAGGGTGTCGGGCCTTCTAGTCGCAAAAATGTGAAAATAAAAACAAAACAAGGGTCTTATGGCGAAAACCACACTGTGGCGCTATCTGACTCTAAAAAAGTAAAAAGAAAGGACGTATCTGAGGGTGAAAACCTCTCTGAGGCGCCCGAAGATGGAAGGCTTGACATTCTCCCAGCATCATACGAGGAAAAATCATCCATGTTGGTAGAGGAGACTATAAAGACAAACATTGGTACAACAGAGGTTCCACATAACATATTTTTGGCTCAATCATTGATAGAGGCCGAGAAAGCAAGGTTCATAAGCTTCTTTAAGGAACGACAAGTCAACTTCGCATGGTCTTATGCTGATATGCCTGGACTAGACCCCGATTTAGTAATGCATCATTTAACAGTCAAACCGGGGGCAAAACTAGTAAAACAGAAATTGAGGAAAATGCATCCACAAGTGGCATTATTAGTCAAGGCAGAGCTGGAGAAATTACTGGATGTCGGATTCATACGCCCAATTGATTATCCTGAATGGATTTCCAACTTAGTACCTGTTAGCAAACCAGATCGCAGCATCCGAATATGTACAGACTTCAGGGATATCAACAAGGCTTGTCCGAAGGATGATTTCCCATTACCAAACATTGATTTAATTGTTGATCTCACAGCAGGCCATGAGATGTTATCTTTAATGGACGGATTCTCTGGATATAATCAGATCAGGATTGCACCTGAAGATCAACATAAAACATCATTTACTTGTCCATGGGGAACCTTCTGCTGGAATGTCATGCCCTTTGGGCTGAAAAATGCAGGTGCCACGTATCAACGAGCTATGACTACTATCTTCCATGATCTCATGCATGTAACGGTGGAAGATTATGTTGACGACCTTTTGGTTAAATCAATAGACAGAAATACACACTTGGACATACTTTCAATTGCTTTTGATAGGCTGGAAAAATACAAGGTAAGATTAAATCCAAAGAAATGTGTCTTTGGAGTAACCTCCGGGAAGCTCCTAGGATTCATTGTGTCTAAAAGAGGAATAGAAGTTGATCCAGCAAAAGTCAAGGCTATCTTGGATATGCTGCCACCCAAGAATATCAGTCAACTTCGGTCTTTACAAGGGAGACTCCAGTCCATACGAAGATTCATAGCACAACTTGCAGATAAGTGCAATCCTTTCCAGCACCTGCTACACAAAAACATCAAGTTCAAATGGGATGAGAACTGTCAACAGGCTTTTCAGGCACTCAAAGACTATCTTTTGAACCCGCCAGTTTTGATGCCACCAATTCAAGATCAACCATTGCTACTTTACATATCAGCTACTCCAACAGCACTGGGGGCACTCCTAGCACAACAAATACCTGACGGCAAGGAAAAAGCGGTCTACTATATCAGTCGCACGTTGGTGGGATACGAGCTGAACTACACTCCAATTGAGAGTGCATGTCTCGCTGTGGTCTTTTCTTCACAAAAATTACGACATTATATGCTCACTCACAAGACTAAGTTGATTGCCAGAATTGATCCACTAAAATATCTTCTCAACAAAGCTACACTTACTGGGCGGCTGGCCAAGTGGGTAATGATTTTGAGTGAATTCGACATTGAATACGTGGACAGAAAAGCCATAAAAGGACAAGCCATCGCAGATCAACTGGCAGATGCTCCCATGATAGATGATGTTCCTCTACAGTCAGAATTTCCAGATGAGTCAATTCTAACAATATCACCTGCAAAGCCATGGCAACTATACTTTGATGGCTCATACACACAGCATGGGGCAGGAGCGGGTATACTCTTTATAACTCCCCAAGGCGATTCTATACCAAAGTCATACCGCTTATCATTTCCTTGTACCAACAATATAGCGGAATACGAGGCATTAACAACTGGGTTAAGAATTGCAGTTCAGTGGAAGATCCAAGAACTTCGTGTTTTTGGGGATTCTCAACTTGTCATCCGTCAAGCAACTGATGATTATCAAACAAAAGATGAAAAGATAATGCCTTACAAACAACTGGTAGATGATCTGAAACAACACTTTGCAAAGATAGAGTTTGAGCAGATACCAAGAGAACAGAATCGCGCTGCTGATGCCATGGCTACAATTGCTTCGCTCATTGATCTGCCGCAAAATGAGACCTGCTATGAGTTCCTGGTTGACAACCTGCTGATTCTGTCATATGAGATCACTCCTACGGAAATGATATGTGTTATTGGTCCTGAATCCCAGTTATATGGTTCCATATTCACATACCTTCGCGACAATATCTTACCTCCCGATCTATCGAACAACCAACGCCGCACTTTCATTCGCCAATCCTCCCGATACGTTATCCTAGCTGATATCCTATACCGACGAGGTCTAGATGGCACCCTTCTTAGATGTTTAGAGAGTGACGAAGCTTAGATTGCGTTACGAGAAGTGCACGAAGGGATATGTGGTCCGCATACTAGTGGTCCTACCTTGGCCAAGAAACTCATCAGGACTGGATACTACTGGCCTACTATGGAAAAAGATGCATATCAGTTTGTCAAGAAGTGTAAGCAGTGTCAAATTCATGGAGACCTTATACATGCACCAGCACAAGAACTACAGCCACTTGCATCTCCTTGGCCCTTTTGTCAGTGGGGACTCGATCTCATAGGCAAGATTCACCCTCCTTCTTCCAATGGACATAAATTCATTATCACAGCCACAGAGTATTTCACAAAGTGGATTGAAGTTGTGCCTCTCACACAAGTTACTGGGAAACAAATCGCTACTTTCATCCTGAACTACATCATTTGCCGATACGGGATTCCTACTTCCATTATCACCGATAACGGGCGTCCTTTCAAGAACCAGGATGTTCGTGAACTCTGTGAGCGCTTCCATATCTCTCACCGTTTCTCCACACCATACTACCCCCAAGGTAATGGCCAAGCTGAGGCGTCTAACAAAACAATTCTCAAAATACTTAAAAAGACAGTCGACGACGCTGGCCGTAACTGGCATGTCCAACTCAATCCCGCACTTTGGGCCTATTGTACTAGTGTCCGCACACCTACAGGAGCTACACCCTACTCACTTGTCTACGGTGCTGAAGCCATCTTGCCTATTGAGGTCGAGTTACCTTCTTTATGGGTCTCCTTGAGAAACATAATCAACGATGAAGACTACAGGGTCTCCCGCTTACAAGAACTAGAATTGCTGGAGGAACGACGACACACTGCTTTTAATCATCTCAAGGCTTACCAACAACGAATGAGTCGCAGTTACAATCACAAGGTCAAGCCTCGCACATTTGAGGTAGGTGACTTAGTCCTCAGAGAGAACCCCAAAAATCAGCAAGACAGAGATAAGAAGGGCAAGTTCGAACCAAATTGGCTTGGTCCTTACATCATCACAGCAGCATATGGATCTGGGGCATATCAGCTCTCTACTACAGAAGGTGAACCTTTGGAGGATCCTATCAACAGCATGCACCTTCGCAGGTTCTACACATAGCTCTTCGGAATATCCTAATGCAAAAATACAAAAAAAAATCAAAAAAGTTCAAAAATACAAAAAAATTATAAAACAAAAAAATTGTTACTTGGTGAAAACCTGGCAAACAGGCACCTTGTGACAACAAAAAAAAATTGAAAAATCGAAAAAAGTAAAGAGAAATAATTTCGTCCAATGGTGAAAACCACTTCGGTGGCGCCCTGGGCAAGTACCATGGTGAAAACTGGGTCACCAGCGCCATGCGTAGGGACTTTGCTCCTCTCTCCTTCAGGATTCTCTTTCATCCTTTCACTTTGCACACACTCACAACCTATTCACTCACAATAAACTTACCCATTCCCATCATGGCTTGTTATTGATCTACCTAAGATTGGTTAGCCATCCATAACCCTCCCTTTTCACTCCCTTTTCCATCCATAATAAATCAGATCCTATCTGTGACTACGGCCAATTCCTACGTCTAGTAATGGGTGTGGAATTGAGAACATCACATGTTTCGAGGAGTACAGTTTCTTTCAGCTTTCTTCAGTCTATCTGCGCACAATCCGCAATAAAGCAGCATTTGCATCGCCAGTCCGCAATAAAGTTCCATCTTCTCCGCAATAAGGTATCAGTTTCATGGATTCAGTCAGTTTCAAATGAGACACAGCAGCAACAATGAACTTCAACAAAATCAAATCTTTCAACAGACTCAGACAACATATGGTTCAGTGTTAATCTATCCTTTTTGTGAAAGTGAACATTGTGACCACAATCGAATAAGACTTAAACAAGTGACAAGAGATACTAAACTTGAGGACTACAGTGGATGTTGGTGTCGAGTCTTGGTTTTCTTTTGATTTTATCTTTTGGTGACATGTCTTTTAGCTTTTCCAGGATGTCTTTGACTAGAGATTCTATCTCCAGGATGTCTTTGACTAGAAAGGCGAGGATGGGGTATCGTCACCTATTTGCATTTGCTGTCTGTGGATTGTCTTTTAGTAATGCTATGACTTGTCCAAGGATATGAGGACACTGTGAGTCTAGTATGAACTGGGGCATTCCTTGTTTGTGACTGTCTTATCTCCATGCAAACAGGTACAATGACTTTCTGGGTCGAACAAATGCCTCAATTGTCATAACCTACCTGCCATAATAAGCTCAATGATGATAACGCACAAGAAGCTCTTTCACGTTCATATCTTTTGTCTTCCATCCCCCTTTCTTGATTGACTTCCATCGTCCTTCTCAAGTCCGCGTAGCCCGCTATCACATGACTGAGTATAATGACACACCAAAAACATTTGCATTTCATATAGTTACACCTGCATCACCACATATAAGCATTCCATACATACATATAGATATCACAATTGCATCACATCCTGCACACAACACCTGTTAGCACAATTTACATTTGCATTATCATATTCATTTGCATTACATACATTCACATTTGCATCATGCATCACATATACAACATAAAAGAACAAAAATATATTGCATTGCATCATATAAGCATCCGCATCACATAAGAACATTTCATCACATAAGGTACACATGCATATAGCTGCCGCAAAAAAAATGGATCATCTCTCATATATACTCAAAATGTGTCATGATACAATGAGGTCAAAAGAATCATATGGCTACAAAAGAATCACCCGCAGGTGTCTACAATACAACAATGGTACATCTACTGATACAATGGGAGCCCACTATAGCTATGAGGAACTCCCTCCCTCGGAGCCGCCTCGCCTCGACGGAGTCTGAGCTATAGATGGACCCGCCCTTGGATCCCCCTGTCTCTCTGATGGTGGTGGAGGCCCCATGACCCCACCGCTGGATGCCTGTCTCCTGCGGCTCCCTCCCGTAGCCATCGCTGTGCGCGACGATCTATGGAAGCTCCTAGCCCGCTGATCTGCTGGCACGGCTGCATAGTATAGATCCCTCCAGTAGGCGATCTCCTCTCCGGCTCGCAGAACATATGCGTAGCCTGCCCCTGCATCCTCTGCTGCCCGCCTACCTGCCCTCAGAGCTGTCTCGACCTCTATGTATCTCTGGATGGCCTGATCCCTCTCCCGCTCTGTGTCTCGGACCCTAATCCTGAGGTGGTTCCTCTCTCGCACCAAATCCTCAATCTCATCTGCCTGGCCCTGGCAGATCTCCTGCAGCCTCACCACCTCATCCTCCTCAGAGTCTCTGCTCTCCGCCTCCGCCTGTGGCTCCTCCCTTACAGGTGCCTGTCCCTCCACCTCTGCCTGCACCTATCCCTGTGCCTGTATAGGTACCTGTGGCTGTACCTGTCTCTGTCCCTCTGCCTGCACCTGTCTCGGTCCCTGTCTAGGACCCTGTGCTGCTGGCACCTGTAGGGGCAGTCCACCCCGTCCTCTCACCACTGGAGCTGCTCTCTCCTGTCCTCCCTCCCTCCGAGGTGCCACCCGCCTCTCTCCCACCACTCCCCTCCGCCTCCGCCGGCCCCTACCTCCATCCCCTCCTCCATCATCATCCTCTCCTCCACCCTCTCCATCCAGTGGCTCTGCCGGATCTGTCAATCTGGGAAATGGATGCTCTGCCCAGTACGCAGAGTACTCTGCGTCCATCCCTGCCTCATCTACCTCTGGCCACATGTCCCATGGCATCGACATCATCTCAGCTAACTGTGTCACTGCCTGATCATATGATAACAGTGGGCCAAACTGCACCTGATCTCTGACCGTCCGGGCATACATGCCCGAGCCTCGTGGCATCCGCTGAATCCGCCCGAACTGCCTGCACACCCTGTCTACCAGCTGCCTCTCTAGAATATAGGGCGTCCGCCCCATCAGATACCTGCTCCTAAACACATATGGTAGCTCCAAGGCATCGTCCTCCCACTCCTCGCACCCCAGGTACGGCCTCCAGATCACCATGTCAATATCATCAATGACTCGCCTCCAATGCTCCAATCTCCCAATCCGAGGCTGGGATGTGATCATGTCATACAGGTGCACGAAACTCTGTCCCTGTCCTCTGCCTCTGAAATGAATGGGCCGTGTGATGGGAAGGTGCTCATAGGCCCACACCTGCAAGAGAGTCACGCCGCAGCCCAAACCCACTGATCTGTGGTATACAAACTGATGCAGCTCATAATACAAATGTGCCAGGACACATGGCCCCCATGCATACCTAGTGTGCTCTGCCATCAACGTCTCCAAGGCCCCTCCCCAGCCCACTGCCAATCCTCGTGTGGCCCTATCTGGACACAAATATCCACTGATGACTCCCCCAACAACTACCGGCAATGCTAATCCTGTGGCAGTCATGGTGTCCTAGGCTACATGACCTGCTCGCATCTCCAACTCAGGATCCTGAAAAACCCGTCTCAATGCCTCCCTGTCACCGTCACGGTCGTAGGGAATCAACTCTCCATCAATAGGAACATGCAGAATCCTATATACATCCTCTAATGTCACTGTCATCTCACCCATCGACAGGTGAAACGTGCACGTCTCCGAGTGCCATCTCTCGGCCAACGCAGTCAGCAACCCCATGTTTGCCCGAAACTCAGGCACATAGAGCATATGTGTGAGACCCATCTCCTCAATGGAAATCATGTCCTGGATCGACAACTCTGGTCGCAGTCTCTGAGTCGATGGGAATCTCTCCCGTGACTCCAACATCGACAAATACTCCTGCAGTCAAACAAATCAATCATGTCAGTTATCGTGGCATTCACTGTTTATCACAAAATGCTACTTGCTACCTAAATGCATCTGGTTATCTATCCTAGTGACACTCACTGTTCATCACAAAGTGTTGCTATCTACCCTAAGTAGTGCTCCCTGTTCATCACAAAGTACTACGTGTATGACATTCCCTGTTCATCACAAAGTGTCACTCACATTCGCACTCCCTGTTCATCGCAAAGTGCTGCCTATCTTGGTGCTCCCTGTTCATCACAAAGTGCCTGGATCTATCCTAATCTTTCTAGAGGACCTGCTTGAGTGTATCCTCTCAGCAGCTTATCCAATCGACAGCGTATGTTCATCACAGAACTGCCGATTTGACTTAAAAGACTAAAACCATGCATTTAAATACACAAACGCACTTTTACAACACACGCGCGCTTTTAACTCATAAACGCGCTTATAGACTGCACAAACGCGCTTCTGAAACACAGACGCGTTTTATGAACACAAACGTGCCTATTCCAGACACAAACGCGACCAGGGAACACAGACGTCCCTACATTACATAAACGCTCCTAAAAAGCACAGACGCTGCTACATTTCACAAACGCGTCCGCATTCAACACAAACGCGGTTCCAGGCACAGACGCGCCTGGACCCGACACAGACGCGCCTGTTGGACACAGACGCGGTTGCGCGTTTTTGCACTTTTTAAATATCCTATTCCTAGCGCATTTATTGCTCCTAAACATGCATTTATGACAAAACTCGAAATGCGTGAAAGTACGAGGAGGTTTTCGGGTACTTACCGGCTCTCCTGCATCGGCTGGTCGCTGGAATCGGCGGACACGGTCGAATCTATGAATGAATGCCATCGCTGCTGACTGCTGCTGCTCTTTTCTCGCTCTGCACTGTGATCTTCTAAGGGTGTGGATGACAATGAGGATGTCTTTTGCCCGTGGTCTATCTTATAGCCTAGCCTAGCCCTCGTCTTCATTTCCCGAGTCAGTCTTTTTCATCCCGTGACTTTGTCACTTTATCCAATCAGTCCATTCTATCTCGTCTTTCTTATCGAGAGATTGTCTGCACTCTTTCCAGACTTTTTCATCCAATCTCTCGAGGGGGCATATAATTCCTTATTCTGGGGCAACTTTGTATCAGTTCATCTTATTTTCTTTGAAACAACGCGACAAGCCGCATTGTCTCAAAGAGGGGCAAAATGTAGACACCTAAAATTGTCATGTCTAATTAAATAAATATTTTATTTATTTAATTATCTAAGCCTAATTCTTCTATTAATTAAATAAATCTTTATTTATTTAATTAATTCATTTATCCTCTTCTAGCCTTATTTCTCATTTAAATAAATACATTTATTTATTTAAATTATCCCTTTCCTAAATTAAATAAATATCTTATTTATTTAATTATCCTACTTCTTCTATTAATTAAATAAATCTTTATTTATTTAATTAATTCATTATCTTTTTCTACACATGACACATGTCATTCATCTCTTATTTCCTACACTACCTACCTCTTTCATTATTTTGGTATTTCTTATACCTACCCTCTAATCCTAGCCGACCTCTCTTTTTACACCTCTCAATCTTAACCCTCCATTTCTTATTGTGTCTTCTATTTAAGGAGATGCTTTCTTCATTGTCAAACCCTAATGACTGATTTTGGAGTACTTGGCTACACTACAATTCCACTTGCAACCACATTCCGTTCTTTGTTGAGCTCTTGTGCATATAAAAATCTGAGAGCAAGTATATCAAGCAAGATCAATGGAGATAGGAAGAATGGAGATCAAAACCCTATTGGACATGTGATGGTATAATCTTTGTGATTTTTGAGTTATTTGCATTGTCTTAGGTTATCTTCATATGTTATGGTGGATCTTTGTTCATTGTTAGGCTAGGGTTTGGTGGTTGAATCCATTTTAGTCTTTCAATATTGTTGTTTATTGCTATCCATTTTCACCATACACACTTTTGATAGTGCCTTTCATTCACTGATGTTGTATATGGTAAAAATGGATAGTGAAAAACAATAATATTGAAAGACTAACGAGGATCAACCACAAAACCCTAGCCTAATAATGAAATTAATCCACCATACACAAATGAAGATGCCTAAGACCATGCAAATAAACAAAATAAACCAAATATACCATTCACATGTCTAGTAGGGTTTCAATCTCCATTTATTCCTATCTCCATTGATCTTGTTTGATATATTTTCTCTCAGATTTTATGTGTGCACAAGAGCTCAACAAAGAACGAAAATGTGGTTGATAGCTTGATCGCAAGAAGGCTCGATTGACGCAATCATTAGGGTGATTAGACGATTAGGGTTGATAATGAAGGAAGCATCCTCTTATATAGAGAGCACTGTAAGAAATGGAGGGATAAGATCAAGAGGTGTAAAGATAAATGGTCGACTAGGATTAAAGGGTAGGTAAAGGAAATGTTTAAATGATAAAGGGAGTAGGTAAGAAAAGAATTAAGAGATGAATGATATGTGTCATGGGTAGAAAAGGGTAATGAATTAATTAAATAAATAAATATGTATTTAATTAATAGAGGAAGTGGGATCAATTAAATAAATAAAAGTATTTATTTAATATAGGAAAAGGACAATTTGAATAAATAAAAGTATTTATTTAAATGAGGAAAATCTTAGAAGAGGTTTAATGAATTAATTAAATAAATAAAGATTTATTAATTAATAGAAGACTCGGGATAAAATAATTAAATAAATAAAAATATTTATTTAATTAGACAGGACAATTTTAGGTGTCTACAGATGTTACGGACATTATGCTTCAAATTTGAGACTATCATTGGTATCTCCGTGTTACTCATCATGATGATTCTGTGAATGGATACTAATACTTTGTGTATGATTGTTAGTAATATTTGTCCATTGTCCCTCTTTAGTTTTGTCATCAATATTTGGTTGCTAATGACTATTGTCAAGAGACCACTGTGTTCTCCATATCTCTATTTTCTTTGATCACTCCTTTATGTAGCTACATTATTCTGTGATCACTGTCTCTCTCTAATGGACTGCCCTTATATGCTTATCATATCGTGAGACCCCATTAGGGTTGCCTGGGTGTTGATATGCCAATATGGCTACATTGGTCACAGCCACGCCATCAATGACAATGATCCTGAAAGTTTCACTGTTGTGAATGATGGGTCCCTACTCAATGGAGCGATATTGACATGTTAGCATGTTGGGATCAACCCTTGTGGGAACCTCATTTAACCCCACATGCATGAATGATAAAATAGTAATATATTATTTAATTCTTGTTTCCGCACATGAAACAAATATGTTAGATAAAATGTGGTACCTGGTTGATCACTATGGCATATGTGATGTACTATATTCTATTTGTAGAACAAACAAGGTCTCATTACCGGAGCTCTGACATCTCTCTCATCATTTGCAGGTTTATCTGAAGATCAAGATCAAGAGAAGATGACAACTTTGAAGACCCCCTGAAGACTTACTTATCAGACAATGATGGCTATGTTACCCTATGTGTTTTCTCCTTCTTTTATTCAACACTATAGTATATTTCACATGTTAATGTTGGTTCAGCTCTTCCCATGGCTTGTGTGGGATACCTTACACATTTCTTGTAATACAAAAGCTATTTCTATGCAACCTTTTACTGTTATTTGCTTGAAATACTTGCATATGTTAAATGAACTTCAACTTTCAAACCATAATATGTAAATGAAGAAACTGGTAAAAAAAAAAAAAAAATTATGTACCTTTCTTCAATTGCAATGTGTAAGGCCTATAACAGGCCACCAAATTTAGTTGTAGCAAAATTTTGGTAACATGTTTGGCGACCTCTCAGGGGTGTTTTCCTACTAAACATATAGACCAGTAGCCTTAAATTGCATCCATTGGGCATTGAATCAAATATGTCCTTTGGAATTCTAAAACATCTCCTCGAATTTGTGTAACCCCTTTGTAGCTCAGTTGTTTATAGCACAACAACAACAAAAAATAAAACTGAAAGCAAAATACTATGGCTCTGCCTATAGCCGGGCCCGAAAACTATGCATCAACACTTATTGAAATTTGAACTGAAACTGAAATTTGAATTGAAATGTGCCTGGAGCACTTATTGAGACTGAAACTAAACTAAAATGGAAACTACTCTACCCTACCCTAACCAAGAGTGAACCTTGGTTATACAAAACCATTCACTAGTTTTGAGAAGTAACATCCTTTTCTTCCCAATTAGGATGTTTCAAAAGCTTATGAACAACTGAGAAGAAATTAAGGATGAAGATATACTCTACCAGTTGTTGCAATATATCTTCAAAAATAAAAACAAAGCTTCCTACCTCACTGAACTGATTGTGCATACAATTTTCTTGGAATAGGTAGGTGAGTGGAGTTTGTTTTACTTCAACTGAAACTGGCTCCACTTGAATATCTTCTTCATGATTGGCTTCTATTCTGGTTAGATGCCTGATTGGATAGCCTCTTGATATGCTAAACTTTGGAATTTGATTGTTGGTTTCCTGTCTGTCAATTGTCTTCTCAACCATAATATATGCTTCTTCCACCTGAGTATGTTGCTCAAAATCATTTCTTTCCAAGGGTATCAAGTTATCAGCAAGATTAGAACAAAAATATTCCATGATGCTTAAGAAAATACTCACCTCGTAATCAATTTCATTATGCTGAGTATTTTCTTGTTCTACCTGAAATACACTTGAGTATTTTCACGGCTTGTGTGGGACATCTTACACATTTCTTGTAATACAAAAGTTATTTCTATGCAATCTTTTACTGCTATTTGCTTGAAATACTTGCATATGTGAAATGAATTTCAACTTTCAAACCATAATGTATAAATGAAGAAACTGGTTAAAAAAATAAAATTGTGTACCTTTCTTCAAGTACAATGTGTAAGGACTGTAATAGGCCACCAAATTTAGTTGTAGCAAAATTTTGGCAACAACTTCCTGATAGGGAGAATCTCTCAAAAGAGTTGCAATTTGGTTTATACATTAGGAAAAGGTGTTATAGTGGTCTTTCTTATTTGTTTATGCCCTTCTCTCCTTGTGTGAATCTATCCCAACACCCAATCTCCTTTGGAGAACTCTCTACCAACTCAATTGCTCGAATTACTAAAATCCAAGGTCAGAACTCACATGAGTAAGTTCAACCTCCAACATGCCTAATTCAATGCTCTTCACTTGCAGGGGTCTAAGAAGGATCTGACATGGTTTTCCAACTCCTTCCATGCTGCTTTGGTGTCTACTCCCATTCATTCTCCCATCGTTTTCATAGTTCTTATAATTGAGGGCTTGTAGCCCTAAGAGCCCCTTTTAGCCCTCTTTTTATGGTTTTTGCTCTTTGGTTCAAAAAGACTATCAAAGGACCCCACAGAAGCTTTACAGATATGAGCACCCATTTGGAAACCCTTCAATAGTTTTGAGGTTAGGTGGTTTGTTCTGTTTGTACAAGGATTGTCCCAAAAATGACACTTTTCAAGGGTTTAGGACTTGTGAGCATTCACCAATGGGGTTTATATGTCTCAACACTTTGTCCAGCTTCCACACTTACACTGAGGCTATGTCTAGTATTCACCCTCAACACCAAACACTTGGCACTGTTCAATTTGTCCACCCCTGCAAGGAATAAGGTATTGTGCAGTCATGTTCCCTAGCCGGGCTATGGCAGAGCTCGCCTAGGGCATGATCTTAACATTGACAAATGCAACTTATTGGTCACAATTTTTGATAATTACACTACACATAGACTCCATATCTTGAATCCTAAAGTTCGTTGGGAACCCACAGTGGGAATCAAGATGGAGTCATTTTTAGGGCCTAAACCCTTGCACAGACCGAGAACAATGAAGAAAAGAAAGAATTTATGTACACCTAAAAAACCTGCAAAATGAAAGAACACAAATACTTTTTAAGCACCACAACAACAAGTTCTAAGCCTCCATGAAAGTACAGTACAAAAACTAGTCCATTTGGTACGGACTGTAATAAGCAATTTGACAAAATTCAATGAAAAACTAGGAAATTGCTTCAGTTTGCTATTGAAAAATTCTATCACGGAGGTTCTAAATACTCTAGAATGTTTTGAGTGGCCTTATATATTCCCACACAATCATATCCAACCCTATATTGGACCACTAACTACCTCTTTGAACTTTTTTCCAAAATTGCTCACATTTTTAACAAAATGTTGTCAAGCCACCATGACAACTTTTGCTCTACAATGCATTTTGACAAATATGTCAAATATTCTCAATCTTAACCACCTAGGATTATTTCTTAACATCAAACAAACATCTTCAAAATCCTTACGAGGCCTTACAAGGACTTTTTGCGAAATTTGCTATGTGAGGCCATTTAAGGCTTACAAAGGCACATAGGCCCAAAACAGGGTAAGAAGCTAAGTTTAGCAAACAGTGACAAAGAAAAATCAAAGCACACTTTTAGACTCTTCAATAGTCCTTTATTCAACCATTGACCCAATGAGGATCAATCACACCAAAAGTTGAAGGTTTACTAAGAAACCTCAGGTGCTCCTGCACCATACTCCCCCAATGAGAAAGAAGTCAAGTGACTCCTTTAGGCAAAAAAGAGAGGTCAATTCCAACCTTTGAAAAGTCTTATTCAGGTACCCAAGTGGCCTCAGTTTCTAGAAGATGTTTCCATTTAACCAAATGCTCCATGTAGGCAGTATGCTTAGTCTTCTTGAGAATCCTTGAATCCAACACTTTCTCAGCTTGTGGCATGGTTGGAGGTGGCAAAGGCAGATATGAAAGTGACTAAGAGACATCTGAAACTCTATTGTACTCCTCTGGAATTGTGCCTTTGTACTGCACCGAATCTGCAACATTGAAAATAGGAGACAAAGCTATGTCCCTGGGTAGATCAATCTTGTAAGCATTTTGTCCATACTTAGCTAAGACCTTAGAAATGTCCAATCCTTCTCATTTGAATCTCGTTGGGAACACCTTTTTGAATCCTTTCCTTGTTCAAGTGGACCATTACCAAGTCACCAACAACAAATTGCATATTCTTCCTCTTTTCATCCACTTTTTCCTTGATTCTTTGAGAGTTTTCTTGTAAAGCTTGCCTAACTTGCTCATGAATCTCCTTCGTGAACTCAACCATATCAAAAGCATGTCCAATCCTCTGATCCATACTTCCAAGTTCTCTAAGCTCCAACACACCTCTTGGATGAATCCCATAAACTACTTCAAAAGGGCTCTTGCCAGTTGATCTATTCACGCTGTCATTATAAGCAAACTCAGCTTGATGGATGATTTGATCCCAAGCTTGCCCATATGCTTTTGCTAAACATCTGAGAAGGTTCCCAAGTTTCCTATTTAACACCTGTGTTTGGCCATCCATTTGGGGATGGTATGTTGAGCCAAAAGACAAGTTAGTACCCAATCTCGGCCATAAAGTTTTCCAAAAATGACCAATGAACTTGGTATCTCTATCCAATGCTATGCTGATTGGAAAAACATGAATCCTAATGACCTCTTTGAAAAACAAATGAGCAATATGGCTAGCATCATGAGTCACTTTACATGGAATAAAATGGGCCATTTTATTGAATCTATCTACTACAACATAGATGCTATCGAACCCAGTTTTGGTCTTGGGTAAACCAACAACAAAATCCATACTTACACACTCCCATGGCCGGTTTAGGATAGGTAATGTCTGATAGAGTCCAGCATTGGAAGAGGTTCCCTTTGCCTTTTGACAAACAACACATTGTTCAACATACTTTCTGATATCCCTTTGCATCTTTGGCCAATAATAGAATCTTTGAACAAGTTCCAAGGTTTTATTCAACCCAAAATGACCACTTAAACAACCATTGTGATTCTCTTGCATCAAGTTCTCTCTCATGGACCCTCTTGGCACACAAAGCTAACCCCCTTTAAACAAAATACCATCTTTCAAAGTAAAATCTGCATATTCACTATAAAAATGATTCCTAAACTCTTGGCAAACCTTGTAGATGTCAGCAAAATGTTCATCATCTTGATATAGCCCTTTGAAACTATCCACTCCAATGCTCTTGAGTTGAACTTCTTGAACTATTAGTAACCTTCTACTCAATGCATCGACAACCTTATTACATTGACCTTTCTTATGCTTAATGGTAAAAGTATAAGATTGCAAATACTCTACCCATTTGATATGCCTATGATTCAAGTTGTCTTGAGAGTTAAGGAAACTAAGAGCTTGATTATCAGTATAAACCACAAATTCTTTAGGCAATAATTAATGCCTCCATTTCCTAAGAGCTTGAACAAGTGCATATAATTCCAAATTATATGAAGATTGTCTTTTATTGGCTTCATTGAGATTTTCAATGAAGAATGCCACAGGTCTATTGTCTTGGCTTAAGACTGCTCCAACTGCTATGTTCCTTGCATCACATTCAATGGTGAATAGTTTGTCAAAGCTTGGAAGAACAAGTATAGGTTGAGTAGCCACCTTTGTCTTCAAGAGTTAAAATCCATTATTTGCCTCATTTGTCCATTTAAACTTAGTCTTTACACCTCCTTTGATTGTATCAAGCATAGGTGCACATATCTCATTGAGCCCTCTGATGAAATTCCTGTAAAACTGAGCCAAACCATGAAAAATCCTCACTTCACTTGCTGTTTTGGGTGTAGGCCAACTAATTATTGCTTCCACCTTTGAGGTATCCATCTTCAAATCACCACTTGAGATTACAAACCCAAGATACACCAACTCTTGTTTCATGAACTCACATTTCTCCAAATTGATAGTTAGTTGTTCATCACATAATTTCTTCAATACAATCTCTATATGTCTAAGATGTTCTTCTTTAGATTTACTAAAAATCAAGATGTCATCTAGATAAACAACAACAAATTTACCAATGTAATCTTTGAGCACTTCATTCACGAGC
This sequence comes from Cryptomeria japonica, assembly GCF_030272615.1. Lineage (NCBI taxonomy): Eukaryota > Viridiplantae > Streptophyta > Pinopsida > Cupressales > Cupressaceae > Cryptomeria > Cryptomeria japonica. The sequence continues at coordinate 50,731,837 of NC_081406.1, read as the reverse complement.
CACATGAATGTACTAGGGGAATTTGTGAGTCCAAATGGCATAACAAGCCATTCATAAAGACCTTCAGTGGTTTTGAATGTTGTCTTCCACTCATCTCCCTCCTTGATTTGGATTTGGTGGTAGCCACTCTTGAGGTCTATCTTGGTGAAATACTTAGCACCCCCTAAACAATCCATCAAATCTTCAATTCCTTGGATGGGAAATCTATATCTGATTGTAATCCAGTTGATGGCTCTTGAATCAGTACAAAGTCTCCAAGTACCTCCCTTCTTAGGTGCCAAAATGGTGGGAACTACACATGGGTTGATACTCTTTCTTATTAGACCATTGTCCAAAAGTTCTTGGATTTGCTTAGCCACTTCTATGTTCTGCTCAAGTGTCATCTTGTAGGCTGCCTTATTAGGCAATGAGGCTCCGAGTATAAAGTCAATCTGATGGCTTATGGCTCGTTGAGGAGGCAAAGTAGCAGGTGTTCCATCACTTATAATCTCCTTAAACTGATTGAGTATTTGTTGCACTTCATCAAGTATATAAACTTTCTTGTCCTTCTTTTCCTCTTTTAGTTTCACAACAAGTGAAAACCCCACTCCTTCTCCTTCTTTGAGAGTGTTTATGAACTCCTTCTCACCTACTAGTAGCACATTTGGACCTTTAGATCTATCCTCTTCTCCATCACCTATGGACTAAATTTTGTAAGTAACTCCATCTTTTTGAAAGGTGTAGGAGTTATTTTCTCCACGGTGTATTGCATTTATATCAAATTGCCAAGGCCTACCTAGGAGTATGTGGCATGCATCCATTGGCAAGATATCACACAAAATCTTGTCTTTATAGCCTCCTATGGTGAACTCCACCCAAGTTTTCTCATTCACCAAAACATGTTGCCCCTTGTTGAGCCAAGTAATCCTATAAGGATCACTATGTGGGATTCTTTGTAGTTTGAGTTTACTTACTGCTTCTTCTAACACTATGTTGTCAATGGATCCTGAATGCACCACCACTCTACACACCTTACCCATTATCTTGCACTTTATCCTAAAGAAGGATCTTCTTTGACTAGGTTCCTCCTTCACTAGTTCTTTGATCAAAACTCTTCTTATCATGAGGTTCTCTCCAACCTCTGAATCTAAGATCATCTCTGGTGAATTTACACTTGTTGCATCCTCTTGGATATAACTCACTCTCCTTTCACCTCCTTGGGATGAAAAAGACTTCTCAGGGCATCTTTAGGCAGGGTGCCCAAGTTGATGACAATTATACCACTTCATTATGGATAAATAGGACCCTCTTCCTAGTCCACTAGACCTTCCTCTACTAGAGTTGCTAGATCCCCTTCCTCTATAGCTGCTCTTGCTATCGAAATCCCCACTTTTCTCTACCAACTTGGATTCCCCTTTGGATCTTTGGTCTACACCTCTTCCACCATAGCTACCTCTATGACCTCTACCATCTCTTCCCCTACCTTTGCCTCTATTACTTTGCTCTTGTTTCTTTTTACTCTTCTCTTCCACCTTGAGTGTCAATTGATAGCACTTGTGGATTGTACTAGAGGACACAACAATCTTAGCTCTTCTTGGATATTCCACCTCAAACCATTCAAGTACCTAGCAACCTTGATGCTTTCATCTTCTACCACCTTGGATCTCAAGTACAATTTCTGAAATTCTTTGGTGTAGCTGCTCACATCTAGTTCTTGTTGTCTCAAATATTGTCTCTTCTTGTGTAGTTGGATCTCATAGTCATAAGGGATATAGGTTTCTCTCACCTTGGCTAACATTCCTTTCCAAGTGGCAATTGGGTTCTTACCCTCCTTTTGTCTCTCCTCTTGGATGAACTTCCACCAGGTCAAGGCTTCTCCTCTCAATCTAGATTTGGCTACCTTTACCTTTTGGGATTATCTAACTCCATCACACTCAAAGTGATTCTCTAACCCTTCAATCCACTCCATAACCACTTTTGGTTCCATTTTTCCACTAAAAAGTGGCACTCCTTCTAGGGACTTACCCTCTATGGCTTTGATGGCTCTAAGGAAAGTTTCTTTTGGCAAAATAGGATCTGGTTCAGGTGTTCCATCCTCCTCTACCACTTCTTTACCCTTTTCTTCATTGACTTTGATAGTCACCTTCTCAGTTTTGTCTTCTACTTCACCTAGTTTATTCTCCAATCGTTCCAACTTTTCCCTAAGGAGTCTATTCTTCTCCTCTTGGTCTTGTACCCTTTTGGCTAACTCTGCATTGGTCACCATACTGAAGCTATTTTCACCCACTGATTCAATCTCTGACATAAACTAGCTCCTACCCAAGTCTTAGTGAGCTCTGATACCACTTTGATAGGGAGAATCTCTCAAAAGAGTTGCAATTTGGTTTATAGCTTAGGAAAAGGTGTTATAGTGGGATTTCTTGTTTGTTTATGCCTTGCTCTCCTTGTGCGAATCTATCCCAACACCTAAACTCCTTTGGAGAACTCTCTACCAACTCAATTGCTCAAATTACTCAAATTACTCAAATCCAAGGTTAGAACTCACATGAGTAAGCTCAACCTCCAACATGCCTAATTCAATGCTCTTCACTTGCAGGGGTCTAAGAAGGATTTGACATGGCTTTCCAACTCCTTCCATGTTGCTTTTGTGTCTACTCCCATTCATTCTCCTATCGTTTTCATAGTTCCTATAATTGAGGGCTTGTAGCCCTAAGAGCCCCTTTTAGCCCTCTTTTTATGGTTTTTGCTCTTTGGTTCAAAACAATTGTCAAAGGACCCCACATAATATTTATAGATATGAATACCCATTTGGAAACCCTTCAAGATTTTTTGAAGATTTTTGAGATTAGGTGGTATGTTTTGTCTGTACAGGGACTGTCCCAAAAATGGCACTTTTCAAGGGTTTAGGACTTGTGAGCATTCACCAATGGGGTTTATATGTCTCAACACCCTGTCAATATTCCACACCTACATTAAGGCTCTATCTATCATTAAACCTCAACTCCAAACACTTGGCATTGTTCAATTTGTCCACCCCTGCAAGGAATAAGGTATTGTGTAGTCATGTTCCTTAGTCGGGCTATGGCAGAGCTCACCTAGGGCATGATCTTAACATTGGAAAATGCAACTTCTTGGTCACAAAACCTGATAATTACACTATACATAGACTCCATACCTTGAATCCCAAAGGCCGTTGGGAACCCACAGTGGGAAATCAAGATGGAGTCATTTTTAGGGCCTAAACCCTTGCACAGACCGAGAACAATGAAGAAAAGAAAGAATTTATGTACACCTACTAAACCTGAAAAATGAAAGAATACAAATAATTTTTAAGCACCACAACAAAAAGTTCTAATCCTCCATGAAAGTACAGTACAAAAACTAGTCCATTTGGTACGGACAATAATAAGCAATTTGACAAAATTCAATGAAAAACCAAGAAATTGCTTCAGTTTGCTATTGAAAAATTCTATCACAGAAGTTCTAACTCCTCTACAATGTTTTGAGTGGCCTTATATATGCCCACACAATCATATCCAACCCTCAATCGGACGAACATGTTTCCAAAATTGCTCACATTTTTGACAAATTGTTATCAAGCCACCATGACAACTTTTGCTCTACAATGCATTTTGACAAATATGTCAAATCTTCTCAATCTTAACCACCTAGGATGATTTCAAAACATCAAAAAACATCTTCAAAATCCTTATGAGGCCTTACAAGGAATTTTTGTGAAATTTGCTATGTGAGGCCATTTAAGGCTTACAAAGGCACATGAGCCCAAAACAGGGTAAGAAGTTAAGTTTAGCAAACAGTGACAAAGAAAACTACAAAAAAAACTCAAAGCACACTTTTGGACTCTTCAATAATCTTTTATTCAACCATTGACCCAATGAGGATCAATCACACCAAAATTTGAAGGTTTACTAAGAAACCTCAGGTGCTCTTGCACCACTTCCATTGTTTTGGAGATAAATGGGTGCAAAGAGGTGAAAGATTGCCCGAGTTTGGCCATTTCAATAACTAATGTAGGTAAGGATGCTCAAGATGTTGATAAAAGTAAGGGAAATCTATTTGCATTGGGGTTATAGAAAGGCCCTGAAAAATGGTGCTCTAGAAAAACCTCCTAAGGTGGGTAGAAAGAAAGATCAAGAAGTGAGATTAATTGGTGAGAAATTGGTTGAGTTTGGATCAGCGTAAAATATTGATTCTCATTTCTCTCCATCTCAAAACTAATAGTTATCTCATGGAATGTAAGGGGTGTGAATAGCATCCCCAGACAAAAGGCTAATTGAGATTTGATTAGCTTTCATTCTCTTGATATTGTCTTCGTCTAGGAGACTAAGATGTCTGTGGAAGTTTTGTCAAGTTTGGCTTCTAAGATTTGGGCTAGAGGCAAATTTTAGTGTGTATGCGGTGAAAATGGGATGTTAGATTATTGTAAAACGAACAAAGCTTCAACCACATAGAAACCCCAATTCCACAATTAAAATCCACCTTACACCACTGAAGAACCTAAAACATGCAAAACGTGAAAATATTGAAAGATTATACCATTCACATTCTTAGTAGGGTTTTATCTCTATTGTCTCCTATCTCCATTGATATAGTTTGATATGGTTGCTCTCAAATTTTGTATTGGGCACAAGAGCTCAACAAAGAACAGATTTTGGTTGTGTAGACGCTTGATTGCTTGATCGCTATGAAAGGTCGCATCAATATTGATTCACTTGTTAGGGTTTGGCAAGGATGAAGTAATTCTCTTATATAGAGAAAACCTTAGAATGGATGGATGGTATGAAGAGGTGAAAGAATAAATGGTCGGTTAGGATTAAAGGGTAGGTATAGAAAATGGGAAAATATTAGAGAGGTGGTTAAAGGTAAATCAAGAGATGAATGACAAGTGTCGCGGAGGGAAAAAAATAATGAATTAATTAAATAAATAAAGCTCTATTTAATTAATAGAAGAGGTGGGGCCAATTAAATAAATAAAATACTTATTTAATTTAAGGAAAGGATGATTCAAATAAATAAAAATCTATTTAATTAATAGAAGGCTTGGGATAAAATAATTAAATAAATAAAATATTTGTTTAATTAGGCTAGGACAACTTTAGGTGTCTACATAGTGCATTAGGGTTGGAGGTAGTTCAGATGGTGTTGCTTGTCTTTGAGATCCACTCAAAGTTGTTCTAGTGTGGTGGATTTCTAGTAGATATTCTATGTCTATGGTTGTATCAAGTTTGGAATGAAGTGAAGCCAATCTCCTCACCAATGTTATTCCTCTAAATGATCTCTCGAAAAATTCCTTGCTCTAGTCTCATATCAGGCTAGTTAGGTCCCTTACTCCATATCTTCCTTGGATCCTCGCAAGGGACTTCGATGTTGTTTCTAGTGTGGAGTAAAAGAGAAAAGGTATTGTCAACCTTAAGCATTATTCCAAGATCTTAAGGGATAATATAGATATTTTGAACCTAGTGGAGATAAAGCTATCTAATGGCATGTTTCTTTGGAATAACAGAATGTGGGGCACATATGGTATATCTGGGAGGTTAGACGGGTTTCTTGTGTCTACTTTTTGGGTTTGAGATATTTAGGCCACTAGCTATGAGATTCTTGATTGGGAAGGCTGAGATCATTGGTCAATCAAACTTCTAGATACTTTTTTCAAAACCTCTATATATCCCTCTTTTAGATGTCAACTTGTGTGGCTTTAATACTCTTCTTTATAGGAAGTTATATGAAAATGATGGTGAAAAGGGAAGCCTGCACTTGGTAAAGCAATGTACACATCTTCCAAGAGGCTTAAAAATTTGAAGTACATGTTGTAGAGATGGAATACTTGTAGTGTTATGGCAATATATTTATGGCTAAAGAGACTGCATAATCTCACTTGGATGACATTACTCATCAGTTTCAAGATCATGGTTTAACTAAGGAATCCTTGAGATTAGAATAGGAGCCATGAAAGAATCAGAGGAATGGTAGTTGTGTGAAGTTTTGGAATCAAATGTCTCGTATTGACTAGTTATAGAAAGGAGATTAAAACACTAGTTTTTTCATAACTCTATTAAGGATAAATTGCAAAGGAATCTCATTACCTCTCCTAGGTTCTCTAAAGGGAATCAACTCTCTCCTTCAGAGATGATTTTGAGAGAGATCATTCATTACTATTCCTCTTTGTTTACCGAGGATACCACTTTGGTAAAGGAGGAAAAGGATCTTATTTTGGAGTGCATTCCCTCAATGGTCTCTAATTGGATGAATGATTTGTTGAACGAATCTATCACCTTAGATGAATTAAAGGGGATTGTGTTCTCGATGAAGAAAGAGAAATCCCTTGGACCTCATGGTTTTCCAATAGATTTTTACTAGAAGGTTTTAAATATTCTCAATTTGGACCTTCGGGTAGTGGTTTTGGAATCTCAAAGGAGTAATTAGATGGTAAGAGCTATGCATGCTATTTTTCTTGCTATTATTCCAAAAAGAGAAGGAGGAGATTCTTTGGACCTCTTGAGACATATATCCTTGTGTAGTGTTATTACTATGTTGACTGTTGAGAGACTAAAGTCGTGACTCAATTTTTTAATTTTGAAGGAAAAAGGGGTTTTTGTTGGTGGTAGACAAATTTTGGATGGGGTTGTTGTTGTTACTTAGGATATTCATTCCATGACAACCTCCATAGAGAAGTCTATGTTTATGAAGCTTGACATGGCTAAAGCTTATGACCATGTCAATTGGGATTTTTTGCACAAGATTTTGGAGGCTTTTGGATTTGGAAGAAAGTGGATCAAGTGGGTCATGAGTTGTGTCACCCCCCTCTCTTTCTCTGTTCTCGTTAATAGCGAATCCTCTAAGCTTTTTGGGGTCTTCGCCAAGGGGATCCTCTTTCACCTTATTTATTTATTTTAATGGTTGAAGGCTTGGGGAGATTTATTAAGTCTCATGCAAGGCAAGGGTTAACTCAAGGATAGAACTAGGGTAATGGATTAACCACTCTCGCTTATAGTTTGTGGTTGAAATCGCTTTGATGAGTTTAGCAAGAGCTAAAAAGGCAGTCAATCTAAGAAGGTCTTTGGATATTTACCTAGTCACATTAGGGTGAAGTATTAACAAGGACAACTCATCCATATTCTTCTTTAATACTCCTTAGCATGTTCAGCCTAGGATTGCTTGGATCCTTAGATTCTAGATTGGTACTCTTCATTTTGTGTATCTTGGTATCCCCATTGTTATGAGCTCTTTGCTTAGCAAGTTTGGGCAACATGTTCTTAATCTGAGTAATGTCAAATTTCTATTTTGACTTATCATTGGTTGAGTAATGAAACCAAACATCATGAAGCACTTAGTAGGAGAAAACAACAAAAACAATTTGACAATCAAAATTGTTTGAGAAATCTAAGCTTTCCAATTTTTATGTGTCATTCATATTTTCTTTTTCAACAACTATTGTAACTATGACAGTGCATCCATGGTGTTAGTGATATTATTTCAGTGATGACCCCCTTATGTAAATGAAGTGTCGTACCTATAGGTAGATGTTGAGACCAATTTTTCATTACTCTTTTAGTATTAAGCTCCATGTGTAGATTGTATTTTGTTCATTAGAAACCGCTTTCATTACAAAATTGACCATACACTTGAACTTTTCTTACAATGTGATATTAACTTGTTTCCATTCCTAAAGTTGATTTTGTCAATTCTTATGCGTATATAAATTCCACAGATCATTTTTTGTTAATCATCCTCACCCCATTTTTGTCATTCACAATTAAAATTTGAGTTCAAAATCTTCTAATTCAGTTGTAATACATTATGTCTTCATAAAAGAACAGAAGCCCCTAGTTTGTCTATCACTTACTTATTCGACTGTAGTTGAAGATGCTGGCAAAGTTTCCAATTACATATCCTTCAAATGCATGGTTGTTTTTGTTTACCTTTCATTATAGGCAATTGATTGGAACTAAGTCATTTGGAGATCACCATCAGACTAAACCCATACCACTCTTTGAATTAATGATTGAATTTCTGAAATCTTCGAGTGATCATTCCTAGTTGCAACACTCTTCATAACAACAAATTCTTATGAAATTCCTTGCCTTCTTTCAACTTTTCCAAATCTTCATGTGCTTCCTTAAATTGTTTGAATCTATTTTGTTGGTGTTGTTTTTTACTATTATCCCAACAATGCAAGCTTTCACATGATGACATCTCTAACCAACACCATTCATAATGGATAATAGTGTCTATTAGTTGGCACAACACATTTGTTGCAGTGGTTAAGGCATTGTGTCATGTTTGGTAGGTTAGGAGTTCAACCCCCATGAACTCCCTTTAGGCTATATATTGTACAATGCTAGTGAATGCAAATATTAAATTGAAGTACAAGAGTGTAAGTATCTCAATATTATATATATATATATATATATATATATATATATATATATATATATATATATATATTATCCTTCTATTAAAGAATTGATAGAGGTTATAATATAATTGATCATATTCTTGTTGAAAATATTATTTACTAATCATTGATTTATTTTGTGGAATAAGAGTTCGTGTTATTAGAAATCAAGGAAACAATCATTAAGTATATTCCTTGTTGTGGATATATAAATGATTTAATTCATAACTCAGAATTTCATGTTTTCTTTTACTTATTGTTTGAATTTGGTAAATAAGTTAACAAGTTGTTAAAAATCAATTATGATGGTTTTAACTGGAAGATACTATAGAGATTTATAATTAAACCAATGGGAAACATTTTCAAACAACCACCCACTATAGAATGACAACCATTCCATAATTGAGGGATTACTGTGAATGGTAGTTTTTATTTTGATTCAAGTGGAATTATGTAAAGAAATTTATGCACAAATGTTGAATATGGAAACACGGGGAAGGGTAAATCTCACCACCTGATTTGCCTATCGGTAGTCGACATAAAACTTTGGCCAAAGTATTTTTAAAATCATTTTGATACTAGTTGGTTTTCATTCATTAGTCCCTACCATATCACAAGAATTGGGACTACATGAGCTATGTGATATATTAGATATTTTCATGTTGCATTGGGATTCCATCTTGCCCATCAGTTCCAGTTTTCTAGGAGCCTCGTGCAAGGGTTAGGAGCTCTTTGTAATCGAAGAGAATCGAGGAAGCAATTGCTTCATGGCTAGTCCACCCGGACTACATGTTCGTCTCATAGGAGCAGATGGAGAGGAGTTTGCAATGCATGGATACCAACTTCTATGGTATCTTTACATTTGTCATCCATGTTTTATCGACTCGATGATCATTTTGTAAATGATGTAATATTGACCTTATGGGTCACTTGTATTGTAATCGACTAGTATGGTCTCACATTTGTATTAAATCTTGAGTGTAGAAAATATTGTATCTTTAACTTTGATGTATTATCTTGGAATTATTCAATTTTAATATTAATTATGGAAATTGTGAGAAATTTTAATATTTATTATTTATAAAAATTTGAGTCTTTACAGATTGTGGCATTCATACATAGAAGACAAATTTGTATTCTCTACAACATAATGGAGTTGCATAAAGAATGAACATGACGTTGATGGAGAAGGCTAGGAGTATGTTTCCAATGTTTGGTACTTAATTAATAGGTCTCCGACATTAGCTCTTGTTGATAACATTCTTATAGAGGTGGTCAGGTCACGAGCCTTAATCGAGACATCTTAGATTTTTTGTTTATGAGGCATATGCATATGTGGCAAAGTGAATAGCACAAAAATATACTAAGAAGGGGGTGAGTCAGTAAATACAAGTTTCTACTTTTTAACTTAACAAGCACAAAACCATCAATTTCATTATATCAATAACATAAGATGCAATGATCATGCAATATAATTAAAACACGTGATATAACATGGAAACCCTTACGCGAGAAAACCATGACAAAGCATTGCATATAAATCTCTTCTTATAAAACTTTTTGGGCACCAACCCATATTAGACACCAACCCCCACAACTAAGCACCAACTTAGTCTAAAACATCAATCTCTCCTTTAGAAAGTACCAAATTCCAAAACAAGGTTCCTCCTTCTTAGACGTTGCTTCTACAATGGATGATAAGCAAAAAATCTCTTCAACTATTATACTTATATTCTAATGCACAAGACAACTAAGAGGGGAGGGGTGAATCAATTTTATGAAATCTTAAGTTTGTTCCTTAAATTAGATCGGCAACAACTTAACTTTAACACATAATCCACATAAAGATGTGAGCATGAAAACTAGAGCACACCATACATAATGAAAAACCAGATTTTACGTGGAAAACCCTATCAAGGGAAAAACTATAGAGAATGCAATTCTCAATATATGAGCACCTGTTAGGGTGACATTGGTTAAGGTGATTTTTACAAAGAAAGGCTCACTGTCTGAGAGAAAGAAAGAGAGACTCACTATCAGAGGGCTCACTACAAAAATGAAGAAGAGTAAAAGAGAAAGACTCCACCACTGATGCACCTCTACAACTAAGATCTGTAGATACCTTTAGCTCATTGGTGTTGATAGCTAGCACATGAAAGTTCACACTACTCAACACTTTTCACCAACTCAAACACTGATCATCAAACAATCAGGGAGATAGATCCTCTTTCCCAAACCTTCATTGCATTCCACTTTCTCTCACATACTCATACATCCATACACACACCTCTATTTATATCATCCTCACATATGAAAAGTCTCCCAAGGTTGGCTAAGCATCTCAACTGAACACAATTCAAATTAGGTCGGTGCTAAACATTATTACAGTAGAAAAGAATGTAAGGTGGACCACAACAAATCTTAACTAGAACCAAAATAAACATCAAATGCATTATAAAACGATCCATAATCATTGGAGCAATAATATGAAGTGTAAACACTCGAGGTCAACCAAACCTAGAGTAGACACCATCAAACTTTGAAACCATGCTTTTGAAGCCCAAGAACACGTGCCAGCTGAATATAATGAAGCTAAGAACATTACCAACTTAACTCCAAAACCGCAACACTAGAAACCATAATGCAGAGAAATGCAGAGCATGCATTTCATATGGAAACACTGTCAAACATACTGGTAAACACAACTTCCTTATCACAACAATCTAGAGCACCAAATACAGAGTATAACATCTCTAAACATTGCTTAAAAATATATCCAAATTGCATGAATAGATGTACAATATAGAAGATATGCAAAGCAAATCTCACAACACAACTACACAGAGAACTCAACATCACTTATACTAACCAGTCACTAATGAGAACCAAGGCATGTTGACATCAATGACAACACATGAGTAGCTCAATCTTATCAACCTTGCAACAAATACTTCTTCACACCTCTTCCAAAGAGGGATGACTTGCTTTAAGGGAGGTGACCTTTGCCAAGGGAGGTGCATTTTAAAATTAATAACATCCTTTACTAACATTTATTAGACTTTAGTGCTAATTATTTTCAAATCTGCTATCTTTATTGGGGTATATGTATTTTTTACATTTAACGCTCCACACACTTTCTTCTATTCCTACTTGTATATGATTTATATCTTTATGCCTTTGCTTGAAGGGAAACATCTCTTAGAATGAAGACAACCTTTTCCAAATGATATAAATTATTATTGGCACTCCTTAATGTTGATCGATGGCACTCAAATATTGATCATTGTTCTTTAAAACATTAAAAATTTGCTCTTTATTTTTTTCTTTAGAAATCACTCTCTTCTTTTCACTAATCGTTGCCTTATAGCCTTTTCACTAATTGTTGCCTTGTTATCTTTTAAGTAAGATGGTTTTTGTTTTAGTGGGGGGGCTCTAGCATTGGGAGGTGGGCCCCATAAATAATTTATTTGCAACTCTTTTAAGGCACAAAGTGGGGTGCCAAGCACTAGGGTAGACCATCATAAAACAAACAAACAAATTATTATATATATATTTTTAACATGAACATGGGGCGACAATTTCATAGAGAGTTGCACTCATAAATCACTAAATATTATTTGCATTTTTCATAGCAACACTCGCTTGTCTTTCTCAGCCTTTGACCTTGATACTTTCAAATCCTTATTAGAAATCTAGTTGGTCTTGACATTAGTGGAAAATAATATGGAATTCCTTCTTGATCCAATGGTGGTAATCTCACCCATACACATCAATCTTGCCACAAAACTCACTTATACGTCTTTGACAATGATAAATTTGAATATATATTTTGTTGTGATTAGTATACTTCTTTTTCACTAGCAATTGTAATATTTTTCATTCAATCTATTAATGTTATTGTATGTAACACCTGGCTTATCATTGACATGCATTAAGTCATTGTGATATTCATTTCCCTTTGACATTGATGATAATCTTGACTATTCACTTTAATATCAATTATAACTTCATCTTCACACCTTCTACATCAATGATAATATTTCCAACAATCTCCCCCTCTGTCATTGATGTCAACCTTAATTAGAAATATTCAATGAAACTCTCCCCCATATTATGTAATATCATAATTCTTTCCCCAACTCTCCCCCATCATATATTTCTCCCCCTTTAACATCAATGACAAAGGGGAATTCATGAAACATCTAGGACACAAATGGATAATGGGAAACATCTAATAACATTCTATAATATTTGCATCCAATGTAACAGGGATATACTTCTCCCTCTATTAAATATTCTCCAATGCTCCCCCTTGCTCTAATATTCCTCTTTCTCCAACTCTCCACCCTTTGTTTCCATGTTTTTTGGGTGACATGCTTCCTCTATGGCTATCCAAGAGAATTTGGATCATCTCCTCGAATTTAACAAGCTACAAACTTGTTTAGCTATTCCATTACTCTTTTATGCATCTTCAACTCTTCCTTCCCTGACAATTGCTAAAGATTATCTTTGTGATCTAGTGTTCTCGCCTTCTCAAGTTTTCTGATTGCCACAACTTAATGATTACTTTATCTGCTCTTTGCCATCCCTTGCACGATAACTTCTTCTTCTCAACATCAATAGCATCAACTCCTTGTATTCCCAAATTTCCAAACTCATGGAGACACTTGTAAACACTATCTTCATGTGAATGAGTTAAAGGTATGCAATATTTCATCATCTAGGATCTTTAACATATCCAAAAATTCTATAGATACCAACTCATTACTTTTCTTTGATACTAATGCATTACACAAGTGGATTCTTCTCTTCAAGTTGTGTGATACTTTATCTTGAGTTATCTTTTGCATGGGGCTAAAAGATAATGCCACACTAAGCTTCCCCTGAAATTGTGTTTCTCCTTATGAGCTAAGAGATATCTCTTGTGCGTTTATGAATTTTGTACTTGTATAGGTTTCTCCTTCTCTTTCTTTAGCTTCCTCTTCCAAACTTTTATAGCTTTTTTCTTATGCTTGCCAAGTGTGTTTATCTTCTTGTCTTGTCTTGAATGTTTCATAAAACAACTTATGAAATTGCATGCTATATGTTCGTAGTTGTTGGACTAGTGGCATATAACATTATAATTCACTAGAGGAACATATTAATTATATAATTTCTACCTTTCCACACATTGTGATTCTGATTTATGTTCCATCAATTATTATATCTCACTTGTGTTCCACACTTTCTTTCCTTATGTCTAAAATGATTGCATGAGTAGCAATAGCCGTAATAAGTACTCTTTAATCTACATATGTGTGTGTATCTCAGAGGATGAGATCTTTTGAATTTGTCTTGTAGACGAGTACTTGATTTTTAAGTGCATTAGCATAACTCTTTGTCTTTTCTTCATTTGTCTTTTTTGATGACTATTTGTACTCTTCCTCATTTGACTTTTGGTTTTCCTTGTAACCAGGTTCTATTTCATTTGATGGTGATCTTTGTCCATTAATGATTTCATCTAGGATCCTAGTGTTCTTTTCAAACTCAAGGCTTCGGTTTAACTTGGTGGTTGTCTTCTCCAATTCCTTCCTCTTATAAATAATTTCTCACTCTAGTCTTTCACAATTTTCTTCCTCCATCTTTAATTGAGATCTAATTTCTTCTTCAATTTGAACTTTTAAATCAATGAGCATCTTTTTAGATTATTCAAGAGTTATGGCCTTTGATTTACACTCTTCTTGAAACTATATTTTTATCTAAACAATTATATTATGAGATTCTTTAAGGCTCGTATTAACTCTATGCTATATTTATTTGACTCTTGAAATTGCAACTCTAATCTTTTGTTCTTGTTTTGAAGCCTCTCGATCTCATCTATAGCATGCCAAATTTCTTCTTCCAAATCAAGTACTCCTTCATCTTCATTATATTATTCAACTAGGTTCATATCAACATTCTCAACAGATTCTTTTGACTCCTCTTCTAAGTTTGTCTCTGCTTTTCTTTTACCCACGAGATGGTTTTCTCTTTTAAAGATATCATATTTTGTTGCAAAGTGTGTTCCATTTGACACCTAATCACTTTTACTTGCTTCTCTCTCATTGCTTGTATTTGATTTTAGTGATTGTTGATCAACGTTATATTTAGTATTTCCTTTTCCCCCATTTTCTTTTCTTTTGGTCCCGGGTGCTCTCACAATCTACCTTTAAGCGGGTAGAATTTTTTGAATTATTTGACTTTGATACCAACTTAAGAGCACACGAATATGCTAAGAGGGAGGGGGGGAGTGAATCAGTAAATATAATTTTCCACCTTTTAACTTAACAAAAAGAAAACCATCAATTGCATTACATTAATAACATAAGATGAAATAATCATGCAACATAAGTAGAACACACGATTTTACGTGGAAACCCTCATGGGAGAAAAGGATGACAAAATATTGCTTATATAAATATCCTTTTATAGCCTTTGTAAGCACCAACCCACAAGAGGCACTAGTCCCCCACAATTCGTAGGCACAAACCTCACAACTAAGCACCAACTTGGTGAGAAATACCAATTTCTCCTTTAGGAAGCACAAACTTCCAAAACAAGGCTCCATCTTCTTAGATGTAGCTTCTACAATGGATGATAAACAATTCAATCTCTCCAAGTGTTATACAATTTCCCTTCACAAAATATGTCTCACAAATAATCCTCCTAAAATTTATTAATAAGTCTTCATAAACTTACTCACAATTTCCAAAAAATTTGCTCATGAATTTTTCATAGATGTGACCATAAAATCTTCATGAATATACATATATTCTTCTTTTAAATGTACAATAATCTTTATATAAATTTGCTCCAACTTTTTGCGATACTCTTCATGTCTTCTTTACAAATATACTCTTATTCTTTTACTTGTATTTCTGCTTTATATTGCTCTAGATCTCCTCTTCTTAGAATGATATATTATTGTATTTCATATTCTTTAAACCTTTCTCTTTATGCCTTTAAATACCTCTTCATACCTCTTCCAAAAAGGGATGAATTGCTTTAAGGGAGGTGATCTTTGCCAAGGGAGATGTCCTTTACAATTAATAGCATCCTTTAATAACATTTCTTAGAGTGCTAATCCTTTTCAAATCTGCTATCTCTATTAGGGTATATAAATTTTATCTTTCAATACTCTACACACTTTCTTCTATTCCCACTTCTATATGATTTATATCTTTGCACCATTACTTGAAGGGAGACATCCCTTAGAACGAAGACAACCTTTTCCAAAGGACATGACTTATTATTGCCACTCCTTAATGTTGATTGATGCTACTCAAATATTAATATTTTTTAAAACATTAAAATATTGCTCTTTATTTTCTTTAGCAATCACTATCTTCTTCTCACTAATTGTTGCCTTGTAACCTTTACACTAATCGATGCCTTATTATTCTCGCAAGTAAGATGATTTGTCTTTTAGTTGGGGGGCTCTATCTAGCATAAGGGGGTGGGCCCCATAAATAATTTATTTGCAGTTCTTTTAAGGCACAAATTGGGGTGCTAAGCACGAGGGATAGACCCTCATAAAATAGACAAACAAATTTATTTTGTTTATATTTTAAACATGAACATGGGGTGAAAATTTCTTAGAGGTTTGGACTCATAAATCATTAGATATAATTTGCCTTTTTCATGACAACATTCACTTGTTTTTCTTGGTCTTTGGCCTCCATACTTTCAAATCCTTATTAGCAATTCCCTTGCTCTTTACATTAGTGGAAAATAACATGGAATTCCTTCTTGAACCAATGATCATAATCTCACAAATAATCTCACCCATATGCATCAATCTTGCCATTAAACTTGCTTATATATCTTTAACAACGACCAATTTGAATAAATATTTTATTGTGATCAATTTACTTCTTTTTGATCTACAATTACAGTGGTTGCCATTTAATCTATTAATGTTATTGTATATAACATGTGGCTTATCATTGTTATAAATTAAGTCATTGTGATATTCATTTTTGTTTGACATCAGCGATAATCTCAACTATTCACTTTAAGATCAATGACAACTTCATTTTCACAACTTTGACATCAATGACAACATTTCCAACACAAAGGATAAGTGAACAAATTTGGAGAACAAGGTTGTGAAACATAACATTACTGGGTACAACCATGGTGTGAAAGGATGCAAACTTTGGGATCCTATTGCACAAAAGGTAATATATAGTAGAAATGTTAGTTTTAGAGAAAGCAAACCTCTTTGGTTACATTCCAGCGAGATCAAATTAAACAGGAAGATATGACTCAACTTCCTTCTACACTTGAGAAAGTTGAATTCAGGTCCCTAGATAGACAAGAAGTTGAGGAGAGCTCATCTAGCTCTAAATCTTAAGAAAAGGATGAAGAACCTCCAACTCATATTGTTCAAAGATCTACAAGATATAGATAACCACTTCAAAGGTATTCAACTGATGATTAAAGATGTCTTTTTTTTAAATTCTAACATGGATGAACCAAGATTCATAGAAGAAGCATTAGGCATGAATGATGCAAAATATCAAAAAAATGTTATGGATGAAGAAATGGTATATTAAAAACAATGATACATGAGATCTATTACAATTATTCAAAGTTGAAAAACTTGTTGGTTGAAAATGGGTGTTCAAGAAAAATATTGGTTCAGGTGGAGGTATTGAGAAGTATAACACGAGGTTGGTTGCAAAAGGGTACTCTTAGATTGAGAGTGTTGATTATGGTGAGATATTCTCTCATGTCGCAAAAATGTCATCCATTGGAGTTTTGCTTTTTATTGCTACTAATTGTGATTTAAAGGTTGAAAAGATGGATGTGAAAATGACTTTCCTTCATGGTGATCTGAAGGAGGATATTTATATGACACAACCAAAGCACTGCATGGTGAAAGGTAAAAGTAAATTTGTATGTAGATTAAAGAAATCTTTATATGACCTCAAAAATCATCCTAGGATGTGGCACCAAATATTTGAACATATGTGTTGATATTGGAATTTAAGCATTCTAAATCAAATCACTATGTTTATAAAATCAGTGGTGATAGTTTCATATTTATTACATTATATGTTGATGATATGTTATTCATTAATAAAGGGAAAGGTATGCTTTCAAAACTAAAGCTTGGTCTTGTAACTAAATTTGAAATGAAATATTTGGTGCAACTAAGCACTTTCTTGGGAAGGAAATTAAAAGAGATAGTGAACAAAAAGCTACGACAAAGCCAGAGTATGCGAATTTAGTTTTATAGAGGTTTAACATGTAGGATTTGCAAATAATTATGTGTTCCTTTTATAGTTGGAATTCATTTATTTTCTCTAGATTATTGTACATCCCCATTGGAGATGGAAGACACGAGTAAAGCACCTTATCATAGTGTAGTTGGAAGTGTGATGTATGCCATGGTCTACACTAGATCAAACATTGCCCATGTAGTGAGAGCTCTTTTTCTCAAATTCATGTTTAATCCTAATAGAGTTCACTAGGATGCAATTAAACAAGTCTTCAAATATTTGAAGGGTACATGAAAGTATTCTTTGTATTATCATGGTAATTTTACAGGAGAAGAGGTTTCCCTTGATATTCATGGTTATGCAGATTTAGATTGGATAGGTGATGTTGATAGCAAAAGATTCACTAATGCTTATGTGTTTACTTTATTTGGTGGTGCAATCAGTTGGATGAGTATTTGGTAGGTTGTTGTTGTTTTGTCCACTACAAAAGACAAGTATATGGTAGCTACTCATGTTTGTAAAGAAGTTATTTGGCTTAAGAGATTGAGTTTTGATTTTAGAATAAAACAAGATTTAGTGACAATTCATTATAACAACTAGAGTGCAATTTGCCTAGTTAAGAAACCAACATTTCATGTCAAGATCAAGCACATTGATGTACAATACCATTTTGTTAGAGATAAAGTTGAGGATGATAGGGTGAAGGTGGTTAAGATAGAGACTTTGATGAATGTTGCAAATTCTTTAACTAAGGATGCAAGCACAAAGAAATTTAGATGGTGTTAAAATTATCTTGGTCTCTTGACCCCTAGTAATTAAAACATGATGTTGTTACTTACTCTAGTTGCTCTTGTATGGTGTTCAAAAAATGGGCGACTATTGGGAACATGGTGTCTCAACCTTACAATTATAAAAGTTTATTGTTGATAAATCAGTGGAGAGGGTTGCAAGGGGGTACCCCCTTACAAGGTTCATGGGGGATGGCCCCCTTGACGAGGGTTTGGGGGCTACACACTCTGACAAGGGTTTGAGGGTAGTACCCTCAAAAGACACAGTTTATGTATAATGCACATAAACAATGTATAATTTATTACTATTGAATAGTGGATATTATTTGTACTTTGTTTACCTCATAATGTAACCCTATTTTAAAAGGTCATTGTATTATGACTATTATTGGATGCATTTTGAGAGTTTGATACTTGTTGAGTTGTGTCTGAATCTCCGTTGGTGTTACTCCTATGAGAAGCTTCCTTTGCAAGTATGTTGTAATTTGTTGTTGATTTTTGAATAATAAATTGGGTGACTTTTGGAGTGTGGGTTTTTCTCTCAAAAGGGTTTTGCCCTACATAAATCACTGTGTTGTGGTATGGATGTTATTTGTGTTATTGTTGTTTAATTTTTGTAACTATTGTAAAGACCCCAAAAGTTTTGCATAATCCTTTTTTCAAGGTCGGTGTAGGAATTTGTTCCACTACCATAACTTCTTTTCACAAATGTGCAAATGAATTATGCAATTTTCATGGAAACGTGATCTTTTTAAGATCCAAATCCAAATGTTTTTATAGTGATTACTCGTTGTTAAACCATACATTTTTATTCATGTATTATATTAGGTCCCTAATATTCCATCTAATGTTATGACCCTACTATCACACATTCCTAAGTATATATTATATTTTCCTAAGTATAATAGGATAAGCACTTGTGGTATACTTAAACATAACATTAGTTTTAGTTAGTACTTTAAATAATCTTAAATAGGACCAAGGGGTATGTCCCTATATAGGCAAGCCTCTAGATAAGGGGAGAGATTTCTCCCAAATTATCATATTATTAAATATTGAATTCATACAATATTATTAGATTAAAGGAGGTCACCCTCTCGAAGTGATATGCCATTTTATATTTTTTTGCATTTATTTACAAGAAATATCATGAAATATTTAACTATCTCAATTGATTGCACAAATGATTGTCTTCAACTATCAAGACATAACAATAAAGTTGCAAAAATGTTTGTAAATTTCGCTAACAATATAGTGAAAAGGGGTTAGAAAGTTAGAACTTAAATTTGAACTTTTGAATTTTATGTTTAATTTTGTGTGTTTTGAGATTGAACAATGTTGAACCTAAAGTTGTGTGGTAGTGAATCAAGTTAGGAAATGATAAGAGTAAAGACATGAATTGAATATATGAAAATAGATACAAACATAGTACAATAAATAACTAATAAATGATAAATATGTGAACATGTGTATAAAAATGACTAATACGAAAATAACACAAAAACTGGCTCCCTTTCAATAAATAATTATATCAAAAAGTTTCATCAAAATCAACCCAAAACAAAATGAAAATTAACATAATAATTATGCAAATTTCACAATAAAAAAAAAGTAAATAAACAAACAAACTAACTAATAAATAAATAAATAACAAGTTTTTACTAGGTTTATGCACAATGATCCATATTAGATTTTCACCGAGATGCATTAAAACTGGCATGATATAATCGTACGTACATACGGTCGAATGAGTTTAGAAGGATTAGGGTTTTAAAGTCGATTTTTAGGGTTTCATATACTTCATACGCTCTTTCTTTTGTTGTTATTGGTGGTCGAAGGAGCAAGCTTAGCCGAGTGATTGCAGCTGAACAAAGTAAGTCCGTCTCCAAGCCTGCTTTTTCTATAGATTCATTTGCTCAATAGGTAAATTGTCTGATGCGCCTAGCGTAGATCTAAGTTTTAGGATGACTGTTGTGTTTTTATTGCTTTTGATTATCGATTTGGCTGCTTGAAGCGGCCGTTGAGTATGCTTAATTCTGTGAAAAAAAATTATGTTTGTATTCAAGATTCTTTGTCTTGGTGGATTTTAAGAAGGTTTTCACTATTTAGTGATTTTTTTATTATTTTTTTTGAAATTGTCACACTGTTTTAGGTTGTTACAGTTTGAACATAAATCGATTACAATCACAGTATTGAGTTTAAGGGCGTCTGATTGTTGGTGCTTTCTTTTTTTAAGATAATGGCAAAGCACTGGGTTGTTTGGCAGGGTTTAAATATTTCTCAGGCATTTCAGGAAAATTCTTCACTCATGCCTTATGTTCTAGGGTTTTGCTTGTCTTGGGATTATGCTTAAGATTGTAGGTGCAGCTAAAAGGGTGTTAATCTAGATGGAAGGCTAACCTTTTTGTTCCATTTGGTAAGTTTCTTTTTTGTTGGGCAATTTTTGTCTTGATTACGCTTGATTGAAAGCTTATTTTTTTCGGCACCTATCATTTTCGTAATGTATAGTACCCAATTTTAACACTTAGTTATCTTTTCACGTGGAATGTGAGCCTAGGGACCACTTGTTTTTATCACTTTCGATCATCCTGCTGGCTTAATCCGACACACAATGAAACGTATTGTTAACTCATTTGTAAATGCTAAAATCATAAGCTGCTTTATGTTTAAATTTTTAGGACCGTGGTATAAGATTATTGAAGTAGTCTCTTTTATAGCAGAGGTTTTCTGGCATGCTAAGACTTACGATCTAGATAACTTTTGCATATTGTAATTTATGATCTTTCACAATGGTCTTCAGTTAGGGAGGTTTTTGTAAGCTTTTTAGGGACTGGCCACTTTCACAGACGTTTTCAGGATTTCAATTGTTTGGAAGCTTGTTAAATATTGTCTGTATTGATTCTTTAGATTTTTAAATTTCATTGTCACTTCCATAGCTTATACTACCAATTAACTCTTCCCACACTTCCCACATGAAGTTTATTGTAAGGCTTTTTCTGTCAACATAGGTTGTCATTCCTGCCTGTACTATGCACTTTTCTAAAGTTTCCTATAGATCTTGTGAGCTATTTGTAGCAGAAATTTAGTTCCTCTTATCTAAATGCCTATTATATCATCCTGTATTTTGACCAATGCAAACTAGACGACTCTCCTGACATTTTTTTTCTTTGATTCCGAAATACCAGTATCCCTGTGTTATCAAAACAAAATACATAATGATAGAGAGGGTTGTCAAGTGTGTTGGTTTAGCTTTTCAGTGATTGTATTTAGTGTGGACTGAGCAAAGTAATGTGAGTGAAATTGCTGGGAAGGTTTAATTTATCCCTAACTCGAAAATCAAGTAATTATTAAACACATGCTCTGTTTTTTCATTCTTAGCAGTCTGACATCATCTTGATAGACAAATTTGTCAAGGTTTCAAGAGTGAGCTTTTTTTTGAGTAGTACAGTTGTATTGAAGAAAGTAAGGATAACACAGGTAGCAGTTTCGTTGCTCAAATGGATCTGAGGAGGCAACCGTGGGAATTATGTTGTTTGAATAAATTTCCTATAATATTTGGTTTTCAACGCATTTAACTGTCTACATTGTAGGCTAGTCTTGTTATGTTTATGTGCCTCGTAGTAGCTCTTTCACTTGAAAAAGCCTTGCTTAATCCTCAGTAAGCATGAACTGGTGCATTTGCTGTGCTGTTTTCAGAGTTGTACAAAAGTGGCTTTTTTTTAGTGGACATTTTTTGGTCCATGTTTCTCACTAAAAAATAGAGCAAAGGCAACCAAATAGTTTTGGTCTGGGTTTTATATTTTTTCTTTAAGATTTGCTTTTGAATAGGTTTCTTTTAGAAAGTCGAGTTTGAAACCACAATGAGTGTTCTTCTTTGAATATAAGTAAAAAGTTAAGACATGGTTCCTAAATGGTAGTCCATGCTTCATGACCAAATGGCCTACTATTTGAGGGCCATCTGTTTGTTTGTAAACCATTTTAGGTGAGACACAAATAGATTTTTAATAAGACCTAATTAATAAAATTTCATATACTGCATAATGCCAAATTTCTTATCTATATGCCTCTGTATTTGACACGAAATATCAAAATTATTATTTTTGTCTCTGTTCTTACAATTAGAATTTTTAACCCAGGTGATTAAAAGTTTGAATTCCATTTGTACATTTACGATACTGTGTAAATGCAATGATGCTATGTTCATGGTTGGTTTATTCACAAGATTTTCCTTGCTTTAGCTGAACTTGTGCCTCCACTTTACAGATTCCTTCTCCATTTCTCAAGATGCACATGAACTCTAGCTATGCACCCATTTTTCTTCATTAAAACTCATTGTATTAGCTATTTATAATCTATTTGGATACAACAACTATAATGCATTCCTGCCGTACAACTAGAGACTTGTTTTCTCACTTAATTGCACTAGCTATTTTAAATCTAATTGGATGTCAATATAACAAATGTAGTATGTCCATTGCAATCTCATCTTGAACTAATTAAATTCAATGATTTCATATCATGAGTAACAGTAACTCCTTTGAATGACATACATATTAGAGAAATCCATAGCTAAGAGTTCAACATGGCAACTCTGTTTTTACCAAAGTATATGCTAATCACAATGTCAATTGAGTACAAGCAATGATGTTAGACAACAAACTAACTGTGGCATTTTTTGATGATCCATCACGTGTCTTGTAAGTTCTATGTCAAAGTTTAGAGGAATTGTTTGGCATGCAAGTTTAAATTGTTATTTTGAAATTTGGTTGTCTTACTATATCATTTAGTCTATTTTACTTTGAGATTAAGAAGAGTTGATCATTGCAGGAGATGGCCAAGTCAAAGAATCACACAGCCCACAATCAGTCATACAAGGCTCACAAGAATGGCATTAAGAAACCAAAGAAGCAAAGATATACTTCAAGAAAAGGGGTATTGTGTTTATTTTGCATGTTCACGGAAGTCCTGTAATGGTGCTTCTTGTATTTATTGCAGGCGCTGTTATATATTTTGGTTGAATTAATTATTAAAAAAAGGTTTGCTTATTTAGTCAAGTTATATTTTGTTGTAGATGGACCCCAAATTTTTAAGGAATCAGAGGTATGCTAGGAAGCATAACAAGCCCAATGGAGCTGGCGCTGGCTCAGGTTCTGAAGAAGAGCAGTAGATTAAGTTCTTCAAACAAATGTGTCTGAAAATTATTTTGACTGAAACATGTTTCATCTCAGCATAGGTTCAAACTATTTTACATATTCCATTAAGTAGTTTTATTTTCAATTTGGAGTATATGACAAACTTCAATTGTGGGGCTGCTATTATACAACTTCAATTGTGACGAAGTTTGATGTTCAATGGCACTTATTTAATTTGCATGCTATCTAGCTGGTTGTCTTTTCATATCTGGGGTTTTTGCCCTTCGCTTGAAACTTTGATAAGGTTTGATAGACAGTGGCCATACGTATTTGGAGCAGTTTGCTAGCTAGTTTATTTATTTTTGGTTGAATTTAGCATTTGGTTTTAAAACACATATATTACATAACACCTTATAGAGAAGTGTTCTTTGGAATTGTTTATTTTAGGTTGAATTCAGCATCTGGTTTTAAAACACATATATCACATAACTCCATATAGTGAAGTGTTCATTAGAAATGTACTCTCAAAACAGTGAGCACATTCGGATTGGTTTTTTGTAATTTTGAAGTTTAGGTCTGGGATCTTAATAAGAAAAAATGATAAAGCTGTTTGCAGTTACTGCACATAGATGACACCCATGGGGGAGAGAATTTGAAATGCGATATTGATTCGTAATTCTTAAATTTAGACGTACACAATTTCTGGATTTTGCCCTTTCTGTAATTTGATTGAAATCTTGTAGGGCAAAAATATGTGATGTTACAAATGGAAATTTGAGCCAAGATGAACTTTGTTTGACCAACTTATGGTGGCAAAAAGGTATTAATTAGGCAAATATCATACAGGAGTTTTGACAAATTTGTATCTACCACAATCGTCCCTGGAGAAAATTAAGGAGATGGTCATAATGTAAGTCTTTTAAAAGAAAATCCCTTTTAAATATTTTATTTGTAGAGTAATAGCTTGGCAATCATGATTACCTAATTTTTTGGAATATTTTAGTTGTAGAGTACTAGCTTGGCAATCATGATTACCTAATTTTTTGGAATAATTTAGGTGTAGAGTACCAGCTTGGCAATCACGATCACCTAATTTTTTAGAAATGGTTGTCAGCTGTATACCTCCTAATACTTGTGATGAATCCCAAAATGCAAGTTGAAACTGTAATATGTTTTCTGCTGGGGTTGAGATGTTTTCCAATGATTTGGAAAACATGGGTGACTTTTTGTACTATTATAATGCTCGTCTGTAGTCTTCCAAGTAATGGGCACTGTTGGCTTAAATGATGATTCTTGGTTTCATTCCCAGTCAACGAGAAGCTTTCAATAATTTATTTGCAGTGGTGATGCTAGAACCAATTTTACAAGAGTTATCCATTGGCATCTTACCTCCCCAGTTTTGTGTTGTTCGAATCCAAAAACAAGATAACCCTATTAATTGGAAACAATTCATTTGCCTTGTCTTTTAGTTATTATCTTTGCACGTTTTTTCCCTTTTCCATATAATATGTTTATTTGGTTAATTTTTAAATTTAACTGAACATTCATAGGCTTTTGGTTGTATCTGGTAAAACTAGTCAGATAACTCTGAAACCTTTCTTTTGGCCCATTTTTTTTTCTCAAATCAAAATCTGTTTCCTGTAATCTGCTTTATGAAAAATATGCTTTTGTCCTATTGAAGAGTTGGATGGACAATCTTTAATAGAAGGCAAAGATGGAACTTTGAACATTGAAAAGCTTCGATGCTAGTATTAGAGCAAGTTTCTTGATCAAAAGATACTTTATTTTAATCAATTATAAACTGGGTCTAGAGTAAGTTTTTTTGCTTCTCAATTCTTATGCGATACTTTAAGCACAATCAAATCTTGCGCTCAAGTTTGAATCATTCTGAACGTGATGCAGGTCAAGTTCAGCCTAGCACTTATTTGAGGCTTTTGGTCTTGTGAACTTCTGAATCTGCTTTGTTTTCCTGTGTGTTAATTGTCTGAGTGAGAAATTAGGTACATGATTCGAATGGGGAATTTTTATTAGAAATTGCTAACAATATTTTGATGGAAAGTGATCCAATGTTGTATGAGCCACGTTGGTTTGCACCATCTATTTATAGATTGGACCTTTCACCTCAACAATTATTTCCCATCTTTTACTAGTTGTTCCAAAAAGTTCTCAAGATTATTTTTTAATATAACTAGGAAAATAAAGGTAATTTATATACGGGCAGAAAAACAATCTAGCACTTCTATATGCTTTGAGTCCTGTTTGCAAAGAACAAGCACAGCTTAGTAAATTATTCTACAATCACAAACAAGTAGTCATGCCACATATGGGACATGGGTAATACTCGTACAAAGTTCATGGAGATGCGCTCTCCTGGACAACAAGGAATTGGCAATGTGATTTACATGATCAATTATTCACCGTTTTTGAATACTATTTTGTATATTTAATCACAATAAACATTCACTAATAGGTTTTGTATCATTGTAAATCCTATTATGACTTCCAACCTCAAAAGCCCGAGCCTCTCTTCTTTGCACGAATCCCACCAATCTGCCCTCCCTTTGCACAGATTAACTTGCCGAACGTGTAGTTTATCCAAATGTAATAGTTTCTTGTGGGCCAAAACTTGTTATAAAACATTGATATGCATTTTCAAAACTTTCGCTATGCTCGTATCCTTCCATACAAGACTACTGCACAATAGGCTTAAGTCCAGTTAGTGTACTCGTCACTGTTTGCATTGATGACATATTAGCTAACTTGTTAGTGGCACTCTTACATATTTCATCTTGCACCGAAGGCTCAGGCTGAGTGCTAGCCTTGTTCGTTGTCTAATATTTCATTATAAATAACAAAAATATTGAAAGAAAACCGTTGATTTATGGTGACCTGGACGATACTATATATTTTAACATTAATTGAAAAAGGTTGCTAGGAAAATGTATACTACCTTGTTCTAATTTAGAATGTGATTGCAAATATAATAAATGTTAATTATCTTTACACGTGCACTTGTATTCTTGCCCATCAAATATATCTTCACTTCATGAACTTTGTACGATAGCACATAATTCTTTGTCGTAGGTGCAATAGCTAAAAACTGAAATCCAGAGTAATTCATAGCGATAATTTACAATACTATCTGCGTGAAGTCCAAAACAACACGCTTGCATATCCATTTTTTAATTGACCCAAGAAATCAAACTTGGGTTTGGGCGTACACTTCTTAGTATTCAATTTTTTTGGAAGTTGGGCTCCTTATTGATAACTTCCTCATGCCCATAATGCTCATTTATATGGTTTGTTTGTATGCTATCGTCATTTATTAGAGGGAGTTTCCGCCGTTAGTGGCAATGTAGGAGTGAGTAGCATTTTTCCCAAGTGAAGTTGCATGGCGTTGATCTCAATTACATAATTTAGATACTAGATAGTGTCATTGAAATAGGATCGTTGAATAGGTTTACTATTAGAATCGAGTATCGATTGAACTAGTAATAGGGTGGCTCTTGGTGGATTAGTAGCAAAGCTAGTAGGTCTTGGCAGAATAGCTGGTTGTTAAGGCAACGCTTGCAAGTAGCCTGTATTAGGATTAGATTGGGGTTGGCTTTTCCACATTAATTTTTTTATTGTAAGGAAGATCAGGGGTGGATACAAATACTAGTTTTGGGTTTTTAATTGGTATGGCTATTAAGGCCATGCCCCTTACGAACGTATCCATCTAGGTGGCATGTAGTTTGACCATAGTGGAGGTGGTCGATTATAACATGGAGAATTATTTACAAAGGAATTTACTTTATGAGAATTACAAGATAATGAATCTTGAGGATCACCTTTCCTTTGACCCCATGGTTTATGATGTGTCAAGTAGAATACTTGGCCATATCCATCTTCTAGCACCTCGAATTCTGGTAGATTCACTTTTGTCTTCTATGCTTGCCACTCTTTTGCACTTACAATCTCTCTTCTTCTAGCGATAGTGCCAAAAATATTAGGCTAATACTAC
The DNA here is from genome assembly GCF_030272615.1 of Cryptomeria japonica. NCBI lineage: Eukaryota > Viridiplantae > Streptophyta > Pinopsida > Cupressales > Cupressaceae > Cryptomeria > Cryptomeria japonica. The sequence continues at coordinate 50,704,274 of NC_081406.1, read as the reverse complement.
TTCCACACCTTCATGCTTGTTTTTGGCATGCAAAGTATCTATTTGAGTTTCCATATGGTTGATTATATCTTGCTTCGTTTCCTTTAACAAGTTGCTAAGCTTCGTTTGTGAGACACTCGTAGCTATTTTGGTAGTCATTGGTCCCAAGTTGTGTCTTATTCCCAAGTTGTGTGTCTTATTCATTGTTGAGTGGGAGTAGTTTCTAGAGATTTTGTAAAACATATTCCCAATGAATATCTTGTCTTATTCATTGTTGTGGGGGAATAGTTTCTAGAGATTTGGTAAACATATTCCCACTTATTCATTGTTGAGTGGGAATAGTTTTTAGAGATTTGGTAAACATATTCCCATGGAACTTGGATATTCATTGTTGAAGGCATCTAAGGAAATTTTCATTCTCTTAAGAAAATTAGTTTAAGGGAGTCCCTTGTTAGCATACTCTATTGGACTTTTGTAGGAATAATTGGAATTTTCAACTTAATCTTCTAGTGGCTCATCTTCTTTTTGGCTCATTTAAAAAATTTCACATTTTGTCATGTCACCTCATTTAATATTAATTGTATTTCTTCAAAAAAGTTCTCCTTTATGGTTTTCCAATCAATTACTAGATTCCTTCCGTGTCCCATGAACCATTTGTAGAGTCCTTGAGTGTGGTTGGTGCAATGGTGTAAATCTGACCCTACAAAAAGGATATTATGTTCCATTGAGAGGTAGTTTCACAACATACATTTAGATATCTCCAACCAATTAAATCTGTAGTCCTTGAGTGTGGCTAGTGCAATGGTGTAAATCTGACCCTACAAAAAGGATATTATGTTCCTTTGAGAGGTAGTTTCACAACATACATTTAGATATCTCCAACCAATTAAATATGTAGTCCTTGAGTGTGGCTGGTGCAATGGTGTAAATTTGACCCTACAAAAAGGATATTATGTTCTTTTGAGAGGTAGTTTGACAACATACATTTAGATATCTCCAACCAATTAAACTAATGAAGATATCTAATTATAGATAAAGAAAATAAGGATTTTGATTACAAAATTGAAAAGAGCATAGGACAGAGATTTTTCAAAATCTGAATGTCTTGGTCAAGGACGCTAGCGCGACACACAAACGCCTATGTGGCGTGTTGTTGTCTCGTATGAACCGCGAAACATAAAAACCCAACCTCGCATTTAGATTAACCTACAAGACCCAAAAGCTAGAAACGTAGCAACAAATACTAGATGATAAATACAAATAGAAATGAATAGAAATTCGATAAATAAAACATAAACAAACCCTCGTGTGTTCGAGTGCTTCCAATAAACCTACACACATACAAAAGAGAAAAAATGTTTGGGGCTATTTGGAGACTTGCCTTAGTCAAGTCCTTGTTTTGGTGTTTCGACCTCCACACCAACCATATAGATAGATAAAACAAAAGATGAATAGATAAAATGATCAAATAGATTAAGAGATGTGATAAATTCTTAAGATGCTCAAAGATGCGAGGAAGATATTATTGGATAGGCTTGAGAAATCCAAGAGCGCTAGAAAGATTATTTTGATAACTTGAAAGTGTTGTAGCAAATTAGAGACTATTGTAGTAAGCAAGAGAGAGAGCAAGAGAAAGCTGTTAGAGCCAAGAGAACACAAGAAATTTCTTGAGAGAACAAAGGGAGATTGCATGAATCCAAGAGATAGATTTAAAATGAGAGAATACGAGGGTTGTCAAACTGTTTCAAAAGATTCCAAGTCGTTTCCATTGACTTGGGCAGGTGACAAGTGTTAATACGCTTAGAACCAACATATGAATGCTAAGATGTCGCAAGATGTTTGCACAACATGTGAATGCTCGTGTGATGTGCTAGCGTTGAGACAAATCATGCTAAAAAACGACGAGTGACAAGAGAGACATGTGCCTAATGTAAAATTGCTATTCAAAGGTAGCTATTGAAAAGATGTCCTGGGCATCATGAGAGGGAAAAATTTGAGACAAGGGCTGCAATGAGCCTATTCGGATGCAATGGGAATGGACACTAAAGTGGCTACAAAAAGTGTATGTGGATTTGCAAAGGGATACACATTTTTTGACTCTACATTTTGCCCCCACTTTAGTGGGCTTATGAATCAACATGAGTATGCACACTAAAGGAATTCTTTTGAACATAAAATAATATCAGGATGCCAAAATGATACTATAGAGGAAGTAGACAAATCTTCGTCAAGGAAGCATGCCCCCAAGCCGAAGACCTACAAAATAAATGCATTAGACAAATAATTCTACATGACAAGAAAGTTAGAGAATAAAAACTCCCAATATGATGGGGTTAGATCATGATAAACATATAGATATATAGACAACATAGATAGCACACATGAAAGAACATAATAAACAATCTAAATTTTTTGAGTCAACAAGTGAAAGAGACCTTGACATGAAAGATTGTCTCAGTAGTATGCGTCGTCCCCAAAATACCAAAAACAACACACAGATGAATTCTAAAGAGGAGAGAAGAATGTGAGGATTGATTGCTTAAAGGAAGAATGTACCCAAGAAATAAGGAAGCAATCAAAATCGAAGAGATAGTGCATGACATAGACACTAGCTTACTCTATCGCTAGTGGTCATGTGGATGATAATTATTCAAAAGATCATTACAAACTAGCAAGTTGTGTTTAGTTAGGTGATTGTAGATTTAATGATAAAAAAAATAGATCATAGTCTAGCAAGCTGTGTTATGCTAGGTGATCAAAGACAAGTAGGACCAACCCTGCTATGAAGGAGAGCCACTACCAAAAGATTAGTAGCACCAACCTTGCTATGAAGAAAAGCCACTACTGAATAAGATGCTTTGTAGAACCAACTTCACTATGGAAGAATAAGATAGATTTTGACAAGTACCACAAAGGGAAAAATAAGACAATCACCACTATGGGCAATAAGTAGATGATCACCACAATGGGTGAGAGATAGATATGTACCTCTATGGGTGAAAAAGAGATAGGCACCACTATGCGTGAAACATAGATAGGACACATGTGAGAGTGCACAAGTGAGAGAGAAGTGTATGCCCCCTGAATATACTAGAATATTGACTATGTTGATATCTTAAGAAAAAGAAGAAAAAATAAGAGTGAGAAACCTCAAGAGGGATATACACCTCCCAAAACAAGTTGTCACTTGCCCCCAATGTATAGGGGAGGACAACTATGCTATAGACTATTGTGTTGCTACCATAAAGTAAGTATGGTTGCACACGACATTGTACCACAGTGAATGACAATGAGAAAGGAAGCTACGAATGCCACATAGTGAGGAGCGACACAATAGAACAAGTGAGAATGTTTAGCATGTAGAAGGGATAGGATAGAGGTGAATCTCAATAACACTTGTTATTTGAAGAAGGTGTATTGATAGATGAAGGGTTGATGACACTCGACTAATGAAGTTGTTGTATCTTGTTTGTCAAGGCCTTAAATTCACTAGTGGAATGGCCGAGCACTTGATGGTATACACATAATGAATGTTTTGATTTATCAATATTAAAAAAATTCTTATGTGTAGGAGGAAGAGTAATCAAGTGCGCTTTGAGAAGCTACAACAAGATATGCTCTTGCTTAGATAAAAAATGAGGAGCAGGAAGAACCCTTTCTCTTGTGGAGAAAAGTTTGCTTTGTCACAAGAAGAAGAAGACATAGAGGCATTAGATAATGGAGGGGATGAAGATAGAGGAGAAGGTTTGTAACCTAAGCCCATTGTAAAAGAGCACAATTACGATTTCAAAGGGACTTGAACTCCTTGTTGCATACACCCAAGACCATTTCCTTTATATCCATGCTTAGAAAGAATATTGAACACCTGGACCATAGCGTGATTGCAACTCCTCAAGGGGGGAGGATCACCATTAATGGTATAGTCAATAGCGTTTACATGATCCCATGATACAAAAGAACAATCATCTTTGATAGCAGACGTGAATGATACTTTTGAAATATTAAGGTGGATAGGGTTGACTTTATATTCTCCAATGGAGGATCTTGTAAAGACTAAGGAACCCCAATTATCATTGAGAAATGCATTTAATTGAGAAGAAGAATTTGAAGAAGGAAATGGAGTAGGAGTAGACTTAGGACTTTCTACTTTAGGAGGATCTTGCTTCTCAGGAGAATCTTCTTTAGGGACAACCTTCTCATGGACTTATATTTTAGGGGAAACTATGGGAGCAATTGTCGACATAGAAGATAATAATGGAATATAGTTTTGAAAGGTAGGTGTAACTAAAGGCTGACCAACTACATCCATTTGACATAAATACATAGCATCAAGGTTAGCCTTGATTTTGACTACCTAATTGTTAGCAACAAACTTAACATAACCATGGAGGGTAGAAGAAGCTGCTCCTAAAGCAAGAATTAGAGGTCTACTCAAGAGAAGATTGTATGGTAAAGGCCCTGACATAACATACACTAGGGTTGGAATAGTAACTAAACCAATATTTATAGGAAAGATAATAGTGCGCAAAGCAGTTTTACTAGTATATTATTGAAACCACGAATGAACAAAGAGGACGCAACAAGAGAATTTGAATCCACTTTGATTTTGGGCAATAAGTCTACAACCATTGAGTGTTGGGCCAGTATCAATGAGAGTCCGTCTAATGCCGACTCCATTACATAAACGATTATCATTGCTTGATTTCTTACTTCTAGAGGCGGGAGTTCATGTGGGTAAAAAGTAATATTCGACGAATCTGCATGATATGATCCATCAATGCATTCACATCTGAAGGCTTAACATACCTTGATAAACCGAAGTAGTTTGAAGCAAATCCTAAAGTTATATTTTAGCAGGAGTAACATGAAGTTGCTTAATAAGAACATAATCACTTAGTTGCTCAACTGAAGGTTTATGTGCTGGAAAAAGATTTGGTTGATAAGGTGGTAAAGAAGTATTAGATTGATCAATTTTTTTTTTAATTTCTACCTGTGTTATAAGAATGGGCTACCATTCTATAAGAAGGAGCCTTAGACTATTTGTATTTTGTAAAAACATCTAGTGAATCCTTTTAAAAGGAACACCATACATAGAAATTACATTCTTTGGAGAAGGACTAGCTGCAATCACGAAAATGATTGGTCTCTTTGTCCTGCTAGAGGTAGCAGAGAAAACAATAATATTTACAAACTCGTTACAACTTGTATAAGAATGAATTGAAGGAGATTGCTCAACATCGATATGTGGGAGATCAAATGTGAGACGAGAGTCCTCATTCAGAGTTGCATCAACTTTAGAAGAGAGTACATTGGAATGAAGAGGAAGTAGAGTATTACTAAGAAAAGTATCAATGATTTCATCCTCTTACAACAAAATATCCTCTAAGACAAAAGAAGTTTTACAAGAGGGATTGAAGACATAGAGTGACACAGGAATAACTAAGTCACCATCACATGCTTGAAAAGGAACATTGTTGGTACTTTGAATAAAACAACAATTTGAATTAATAAAAGAAGATAATAAATGCATTTTGAAAATAATAAGCTAAATTAAAGAAATAATGCATAAAGAAGTCGATCGAAGACCAACATATCATTAAAAAATTTGAATTGTCTTCTTTTTAGGGGTATAATGGTTAGTTGAAGAAATGATAAAGAATGATTTCTAAATGATGAAGAAGTAGTGTTCACATCTGGTTCACTAAAATGTAATGGTGTAAATCTAACCCCGCAGAAAGGATATTATGTTCCTTTGAGAGGCAGTTTGACAACATACATTTAGATATCTCCAAGTAGTTAAATTGATGAAGATATCTAATTATAGATAAATAAAATAAGGATATTGATTACAAAATAAAAAAGAGCAGAAGATAGAGAGTTTTCAGTCCAAAACTGAGTGTTTTGGTCAAGGACGCCAACGCGATGTGCAACATCTGTGCAATGCACTATAGTCTCGTACAAATCACGAAAAAAAGACTAAAAAACACATAAACCCAACCCTACGTTTTAATTTAACCTACAAAACCCAAAAGCGAGAAACATAGCAACAAATACTAGATGATAAATACAAATAGAAATTAGATAAATAAAACATAAACAAACCCTCGTGCATTCGAGTGCTTCCAATAAACCTAGACACGAGAAAAAATGTTTGGGGTTGTTTGGAGACTTGCCTCAATCAAGCCCTTGTTTTGGTGTTTCCACCCCCACAACAACCAGATAAATAGATAGATCAAAAGATGAATAGATAAAATGATAAAATGATCAAATATATAAGGGATGTGATAAATCCCCAAGATGCTCAAAGATGTGAGAAAGATATTACTAGATAAGCTTGAGAAAACCAAGAGAGCTAGAAACATTACTGTGAGAGCTTGAAAGTGTTATAGCAAATTAGAGACTGTTGTAGCAAGAGAGAGAGAGAGAGAGCAAGAGAAATATATTAGAGCCAAGAGAACACATGAGATTTCTTGAGAGAACCAAGAGAGTTTGTATGTTTCCAAGAGAGATTTAAAATGAGAGAAGGGAAAAAGAGGGTTGTCGAACCGTTTCGAAAGATTCTAAGACGTTTCCATTGACCTAGGAAGGTGACAATTGTCAAAACGCTTAGAACCGACATAAGAACATCAAGATGTCGCATGACATTTGTGATAACTCAATGATGAACAATGAGTACCAAACTGATACTAAGAGGGGGGGGAGTGAATCAGTACATACATAAAAACTTTTCCTGAACCGGTTTGACTGCAAACAATGCACTTGATTGACAATCACCAACACCGGTCACAACCAGATTACTACCGGTTAAACACAATGAGACTATGAAAGACATAAACCGGTAACACTTAGCTTTCCACACAACCTAATACCTCATTTCCACTTTACCCTTATGCATAAACATGTAATTTACCATCAGAAATATAATAACTTGCTAGTTCAACATGATTCACCACTTAACAAAAAATAATAGAGCATCACATGAAAAAGATATCACACATGACACACATATTTTTCATGTGGAAACCCAACTGGGAAAAACCACGGTGGGGATGAATACCCACAAGCTGTTCTTGAACTCTTTAGAAGTTCGCTCTGTTAGGAATCTAGTCCGGTTAAAGACTGTTACAACAGGTTCTGTTAGGAACCAATCCTGCTAGGGATCACCTAGTTAAGGGATGGCTAGAATACCCGGTTAAGGGTTAAACCCTATTAAAGGTTACCTTGTTAGAGGATTTTAAGAACTCAATGGTTTTGAGTCACCCTGTTAAAGGATTTACAACAAGCTGGTTAAAGCTACCCTGTTAAGGGATTTTCCAACCGTTGAAGTGGTTAGAGATCAACATGTATTACAATGACCTGGTAATAGCACTCAATGCCAATGCAGATCCGCTTTAGTTCCTTCCTTCTGCACACACACTCTGCAGGTATCAATTCTCTTATTTGGTATGGCAAGAATCACGTATCTCTGCACTTAGATACACACACAACATTTGCCAACAATATCAACATGAAACACAATATTGACCTTATAGGAAACAGATAGGTCGGTAGCATAAACCCTAAACCCTAAACATTTAGGTTGAACAATTCAGTCGATTCAATCCTGACCATTGAACCTTTGTCTTGAATACAATGGTCTTGAACAGATCTCAAGACGTTCTCCATCGTTTGTTCTTCACCACTTCTTGGAGGAGATAACCCATCACACGTTCTCCACTGTTTGCAGAGACTTCGCACATTCCCAAGGTAGATAGGATCAATCTCCTTCATGCAAGATCCTTTACGCGCACAAGGCTGACGTGGCAACACGATCTAATCTCCATTACAATGCTAACTCATCGCACGATGTCATCGGTTGAATTACACAGGCTTGAAACACTTCGACCGGAAACCCTGAATCTAAGACTACCAACCGGTAGTCATATCATATGAAACCTTGATACAAGACATTCCATATACCGGTTCACATTGGACAAACATACCGCTTCACTTTTTCACATATACCAGTTCACAACATCATATCGGTTCACTTTGCCAGTTGCTTAGCTTCAATATACCGGTTCACTCTTCAGCATATTGACATCAATGACAACATACAATATCATCATGTCATCATACTCTTCACATATGCCAACAATTTGTGCGGTGTGCGAATGTCTGTGTGGTGAGCTAGTCTCCAAAAAAATCATGCTAAAAAATGTCGGGTGATAAGAGAGACACACGACTAATGCAAAATTGCTACTGAAAGGTAGTTGTTGAAAATATGTCTTGAGTATCCTGAGAGGGAAAAGGTTGATGCAAGAGCTAAAATGAGCCTACTCAGATGCTAGGGGAATGGACACTAAAGTGGCTACAAAAATGTAGGTGGAATTTTAAAGGGGTATGCAATTTTTGACTCTACAGTTGGAAATAGTTTTAATTGATGTGTAGTTTTGGTGTAATCATAACTTCCATTGAGGACATCAAGTTCAAATACGATTACATCGAGACATTTTTTTCTTGATTAGAGATAAGGAATTCAAAACTAGTAGTTATAGGAGGTTGTTCTTATCCTTTCACATATCCCATTGTAATTTGTGAATTAGGATGAAGGATTGACGAAGGAACTTGAAATGATGAATTGTTGGAATCCTAACTAGAAGTGATTAGTGGATTGTATTCAAGTTGATTTAAATCAAGAATTTGAGGCCCACTTTTTTTTCTACTCTTATTTTTGCCACTACAACTAATGTGTCCTTGTGAGGGGTATTAATTGGAATAAATATCCCTATAGAATCTCTCTTTCTTTGTATTCAACAATTATGTACCACTTCCCACCTTTCTTGAATGATCTTAGTAGAAGATTTGATATTTGATGTGATATTTAATAATCCTAAACATTGAAAGTAAAAATTGTCACCTATAAAAACATTAGATTAGTTTTAAAATCCTAGGTACTCATATAGCTTGGCACCATCCTTGGCAACAACACCAAAAATATGTGGTTCCTTTTGACAAATAATAATGCGTAGCAACTAATTCATGTGCATCTTCTTTACAAACAAAATTGTCCCTTATCAAGAAATTATCAATCATGAAAGGTTACATATTGTATGTACGATTGAAGAGTCCAGGTATTTCTAAGATATCGAGTCTAGCAAATAAATTTTTGAACCGGAAAATAACTATTTACTAAAGTAAAAAGTAATTAAAGAAAACTAGGGAATTTTGTTACAACTTATAATATAAACTTACAACAATGGGTGGATATGAATTTAACTACAAATTTAGCAATTGGTATTGATCATTGGTTGCTACATGAACTACAAAATAACCAACTAATGATTAAATGTAGAATATTGATTACTAATTTAAAATAATGAAGTGACAATGTACCTTAAGTGGGCACTTGCTTGGAGTAGTTGAACTCAATCACACAACTAAATTATCAATCAACAAATAATTATCTATTCAAATCACTCCATATATATAGATAGAAAACTTAATTGTTTCAATTACTTGCTTTTAAAGAGAAAATATGTAATACTTAAAAATTTCATCGCATTCATTTTGTAGAATTTTTTTATTATATAAAGACTCAGAAAATCTAAACATTTTGGACTCATGAGTGCACATGTCAAATAATCCTGTTAAGCAGAAAGAGGATTATTCTTTAGAAATACAGCTCAAAAATTGAGAAATAAAATCTTAATACAATTTCCCCCGTCTTTAATGGAGAAACTGATCTAAGAGGCATGCATAGGCAAGTGGAAAAATCATGTAACAAGAAGATGTTGCCATTATTTGATATAAAAAAGTCATTGTTTTTCATGGGAATAGTCATTTATTGGCAACATAAGTTTTACTTGAATGCTTGATCTCCTCGGATGTGGCCACATTTGCTTCAAATCTTTTATTATTATTGCTATAGATTTGTGACATCTTGGATACATGTTTTCACCCCTTTTGTTGTTGAGTATAGGTCTTGATTCCCTTGGTTGAATGCCAACAATCGGTTACTTTTATTTCTTTGGCTTCACAAAAAATTAGTCCTTTCCACAAAATACTTAACCATCATTATTTATCATAAGGTTTCATCACATTTTGATAATAATCGCATGCATATGCAAGCATTTATCAAAATTTCAACAATTAGTTATTAGTGTTTTAAATTTAACATAAAGTTTTGAAAACTATCAATTTTTTTAATAGAAATGTCTAGATGTATTAGCAAGTCAAGGAAATAAACATGGTCGAAAATTGTAAATAATAGGTGTAGGATAATGAGAAGGAGGATCAATGTCCATTGTACGAGGAAGATTAGTTGATGTGATGACAAGGAAATGGTCAATGATTATGATATGCTAAATATTGTTTACAAAGTGGAGTTCATTGTCTAACTAAAGGGGAGATAAAATTGTAGATTTAGGAGCAATGATTAATACAAGCATGAGCCTCGTCATCACTAGAAGAAGAGTCTTCAAATAAATTTACTAAAAGATTACCAATAAAGGTTTGGGAGCCATATGGTGAAGTATCATCAAATGTATGAATATGATTGTCATAGTAATGAGGTAAGAGGAGTCATCCTTAAAATCTTATGAGAGATTCATGGAGTTTAAACATGTAGAAAGAAGAGGCAAAGAACTAGAAAAAGGCATAAAACCATCATGGATTATGAGAGATATGGTACAAGTAGTTAAAAACATCTTAATGGGATGAAAAAAAAAGATAAATATGAAAAAACTATTATCAATATCATTTGCCTCCTCAAACCTACTATCATAGTGGTTCGTAAAGACAAATATCAAAAAGCATTCCAACATAAGAAGAAAAACAGAAATAAAATGTATAAAAGAAGAAATATCAAATAGCCATTCTACAATCTTATACATGGAACACACACATTCATCTATGCCATCTAAGATATACAAATAAGAATTAAGAAAATGGGAAAGTTACAGTCCATAATGTAAACATGTAAGGGATCCCAATAAAATAGTGGAATAGACAAAGGCTATTGCTTTTCACATTTAGGATTGTAGGAATAGAGTTCAATGCATTGCCCCAATTTTTTTAAAAAATAAGGGAAGGCAATGAAGAAGCTATTGGCATTGAAGTGGTAAGCTCATCAAAATGTAATATATATAAATTAAATTATTTAAAATGTGTTCAAGTAGATTAAATTGTATAAAATACTAATGTTTTGATTAGATTAACTAATAGTTTGATGTAATCACAATAAATGAGGTACAAGTTACTATTATAAAATAAACACAAAACATTAGAAAAAATATTACATAAAACTAAAGTATAAAACACAACATAAAATTTGGCATTTGGATTACGAAAAAAAATAAGGATGGGCTAAAATGAGTTCTAAAAATGTTCTATTGGATTTAGCATTGAAATGGGTCCAATTTATAGTGCCAAAATTGTAGGGTATATTGATATTATAATATGAATACATATGCCAAAATCATATTTCCCCTTGAATACATCTTCAAATGGTTGGCATACTTAGAAATGAATATAGACTTCACAATGAAATTAAAATATATAGCGCCAACTAATGTTTATAAGTATTTTTTAAAAATAATAGTAAAATTTACATTCCCTAATCATAAAATAGACACAAAACCTCTTTGAATAAATGGTAATTATTATTTAATATTAGACAATGTAAAAACTATAGTCAAAGATCATATAAAAACTGAGTTTCAAAACCATAAACCTTTCATTCAACATTACCTAGAAAAAAATTGAAAAATTCTGGCTACATACTTGAATATTATGAGAGCTTGAATTTTGAAATTGATTGCTACATAATGCTTTTTACTTAGAATTTTCTCTCAATATTGACCAAGAATGCAATACAACCCCAAGAATAACCCAATCCCTCCATTTTACTACCTTTTCAAAACCATTAAGGGTTCCTACAACCCACTAAAACTTACTCCACATATGGAAATTAACATACCTCTCATTATAAAAATCTAGGGTTTTTAGTAATCAAAGTCAGTCACTTACCATTATCCTCATAACACTTAAGGAGTAGATTCTCATCAATTCAAGATGAGTGTGTTTGGTAACAAAATCCCAAGCTTGAGAATAACCCCAAATGGTAGATGGCTCCCGCCTGTTGCATTTCAAACGATGGCTTTCTACAAACTCTCGCCTGTGCTGGTTTTGCTACAACGACTCTCGCTGGCATTAGGGCCGTCGATGACTCTGCTCGCCCGACCCCCACTACTTTGCTTGCTACTGCTGCTGTTGGGGCCTTGCCTTTGGCATTGGATGGCTCGGGTCCCTCTGTGCCAGCTAGTCTTACTTAGTTGGTGGTTGATCCTTCTACTCCCACGCCCTTTGCGTTGGGTGAGGGTCGCTCCTTGGCTGGTTCCCCAACGATTTCCTTGGGTGTCTTTGCTCCGGTTGATGCCTTTCTTAGGGCTGCCATTGCTAGGGATGCTTGGGTCATTAGGGCTTCTCCTATGCTTGGTGATGCTAATGGTGACCCTGTTGTGGGTACTAATGCTCTTCCTAGGCCTTCCTTTGCTGAGAAGCATAGCTTTGCTTGTGTAGGCAGATTTTTTGCCCAACCTTCTAAGGGGGTTCGTCCTCTTCCTTGTGCCAAGTCCTCCCCTATGGTGGTTTGTGGATAGGACATTGTGGACAACATTGGGTTCTACCAACACTGTGCTCTGGTGTGCATATTCTAGGGGTTTTGGCCTTCTTTACTAGATCTTCATTGTTGGGTGAGTGACTCATGGAAGCCTTTGGTTTCTCATAATATTGAGCTCTTTCCTTATGCCTAAGGCTTTTTCATTTCTCTCTTTACTTCTTCATTTGATCATGACTTGATTTTGGGAAAGATGTGGGCTTGCAGAGTTCTCTCCCTCTCCGTTAAGCTGCTAACAACCTCTTTCAATCCCCTTATTGAACCTCTCAATGTGCGTCCGGTTCAAGTTTTCCTTCCAAATTTTCCTCTTCATTTTTGGGAGCACTCTTGCTACAAGGCCATCGACAACTCTATTGGCCGATTCTTGATGGTGGATGATGCCATGTCTTTCATGGGCTACTCTGCCTTTGCTCGCATCTTAGAGGATATTGACATCTCCTTGCCCCTCCCTAGGGATGTGGTCCTTATGGTTGGGGAGAGGCCTTGGACTCAACCGCTGGATTTTGAGGGCCTCCTCTTTCGATGTCAAAAATGCTTTGCCACGGGTCACTTAGCGTTGGATTTCTCCCTCCCACGTCACAAGGGTGCAACTACTTGGTGGAAGGATGCCACTTTGGATCACTTGACTGTCTATGCTACTGAATTGATTGACGAGCTCGCCGATAATGCTGCTATTGATACTATCCATGAGGATTCAACTCCTATTGCTCCTGATTTGTAGCCTTGTTCCACTCCTACCAAACCTGCTCCTGATGCTTCTACTTCTACCATTTTTGCTCCTAATGCTATTCCTTTACAACAACTTGTCGTTGTTTCACAATAACCTGTTGCGGTTCTTCAACAACACTTTGCCACTGCCATTGATTACAACCTTGTGGAGTAACTCCCAATTGATCTCTCTCTTGATGGTCCTAATGATTGTACCGTTTGGACCGTGGTTCGTCGCAGATGGAAGGGGAAGTCTTCCCCCCTCACTCAAACCCCTCCTTGTCAAGGGTTGGGTGTCTCGACCCCTCCTTGGGTTGGGCCGGGTTTGTTTTTTGGTCTGATAGGCTTTCCTGTATGCCCGTCTAACCTGGTTGGTTGGGGGCTTGCTCCCATGGTTAGCTTTTCTCATTGCCTATAGACTGTTGTATTAAGGGACAACACCATTGTTTTTGCTACTATAAATATCAAAAACAAAATCCCAAGCCTATTTGTTTATTATTTTTCTAAATTTTTAAATAAGTAAACCTTTGATCATTACCTAGAATTTTTTTACCTTATTCATAATATTTTAGACAGTAATAAAAATGATGAAAATTGCCAGAAAGATTTTGACAAACTTAACCAAGACAACTATTTTTTCTATAAGTATCACATGAAAAAAGTACCAAGCAATAATTCATTAATCAACGTGAAGCCATTAATGTATGCATCAACTCATATAGATGACTTTATCCAACAATAAAATACACAACCTTTTTCTCTTATTCATCATTATATTTTTTTCCCTACATTGGTATGACAATGTCCTCCCCCATGATATTCTTACTCATTAGAGCATAAAATTGTGCAAACAAAGACAACCACAAAACATAATAGTATACATGATATGTATTGTTGGCATGACTGATGGTGTTGGCACAACCGGTTCATCAATTAGTATTGTCATTCATGACCAACACTTACCGGTGAATAAGGCCAAGCTCATAGGCAAGAAGACGTGGTAAACCTCAATGGTTTACTCATGGCTGCAAATAGGATGGAGGATTCAATGCTTCCCAAATATGCATCATTAATACACTTAAGTAGTGTGTTATTAGGAGGCTAATCGTTTGAAGGGAAAACAAAGTAGTCGACCGGTCAGTCAAGCACCCAATAGGTATTGAGATCAATTTCTTCAAACTGGCAGATGAAATGATGATGCTGTCACAAGAGGTGACTCAGATTGCAGTTTAGTAGTCTTATGCACGACCGAAACACTTTGGACAGACATGTGATCAGTCTAATTAATGATCAGTGACCGGTGGCAAAAGGTGAAGAGTTACATCGATGAACCGGTGATATAGGTTGAAGGATGATATCCTCCGAGAATATCAGAGTAGTGACCGGTAAGCTGGATGCGATGACCAAAGGTGAGTCAGTCATGGCGAGATATCATAAAAAAAATGGATAGTGAAGTCTATTGCAGTTAACAATTAGTTAAGGTGAGATTTGTGCAGACTTTCCGGTTCGCATTAAAAAGACAGAACACGACCCAGAGGTTGGTGAAATTATGAGCTGCAGAGGCAGTTAAGGATGAGTCATTGGCGAGATTGATGGAGAGCGCAAAAAGAGAGTGCAGGAAGATTTGGAAAGTTTTGAATTTTAAATCTACTAAGTTTTGTATAAAGGTTTCTAGCGAAAACCAAAAAGTTTGATTGTAAAAATTGCAAAGTGCAACTCTGAGGAGATGCAATCCAACAAGATGAGAAGAGGGCAGAACTGCTAAGTGAATAGGAGAGTGGAGAAGAGAGTATGCAGTGCTTGGATAGTGTGAAGAGCAGAGAAAGAATGTAGAGCAAGTGTGATGCAGAGCATCGATAAAGTCCAGAGCAAGTGTAACCGGTGGTCAAACCGAAGAGCTTCATTTGGATTTGATTAAGCTAAGAGTAGCTATTACAATAGATCATTCTGTCTGTTGTTTTCTAATAATTACAACAGTAAAATCCCTTAACCGGGTGGACTTTAACTGGTCCCTTTGTAAAATCCCTTAACCGGGTGACATCTTAAATGATGATCCTAAGTCCTTTAACAAGGCTGCCTCTAACAAGGTAAAGGTTCTAACAAGCCTTAAAGAAAATCCCTTAACTGGGTGGCACCTAACAGTGTCTTTGTAATCTCCTAACAGGGATGGCTCCTCATTGGGCGTACTCCAGGAGAGTGCAAATTTTGTGAGTTTCTACTCACACCGTGGTTTTCTCCCATTTGGGTTTCCACGTGATAAATCTTGGTAGTCTTGTGTGTTACATTTTTGTGTGCATGTTTCTTATCAATACTGCTTATACTGATAAGTGTTAAGTTTGAATAAGAAGTTTTGATTAAGGTTAAATCTGTAATAATTGGAGTAGTGCTAATTCACCCCTCCCCTCTCAACACCGGTTGGGACTAACATGTATGTATCAAACATTAAACAGAATATATCAATTAAAAAAGAGCATCATAATAATTAGTATCAAATCAGGTTGTTGACCAAGTATATCACACGTAGCTATTAGAAAATTAGATAGAGGTGCATAATAATGATCCATAATAAATCTTAAGTATAACTAAAAATTCCTAGTATAAAATAAATCAACAGTGTCCCATACTCATAGTAAAGATTATTAGAATCCAAAATTTTAATTGCTTAAAGAGCCTAAAATGGGGCACTACATCTCATCTTGCAATTACCACTCCTATGACTTTTATCATCAATGTTGTTACTCCTTGTGTGATCTCTTTCTCTTCCATTCCTACATCTTATGTCACTATCATATTTTCCTTCATTAATGTTGTAATTATCTTTCATCCATCCATGTCTATTTATATCCATGTGGCTAGTATATCTATCTCCCAAACCTATGTTAATCTTGACACTTCTTTTTATATTATGACTGCCTTACTGATGCAGCCATAACCGCTAAAACCCTGAAAGAGAATCAACCGACTTATGCAGCAAGAGTAACACAACAAAAACAACAAGAAAATATAACAAGATTACATAAATAGATCATATTATTGCTTTAGAATCTCCAGCAAGCATCCTATTATCATCATATAATCATCAAAGAACATCCGACAATTAACTGGTTACATATAGGCTATCAGCCAAGTACAATCCATTGGGACTCTAAGAATCAACCGGATCACAAAATGCGAATCTCAATCCTTACTCTAAATTCTACTTCCTCTGCCCCTACAAATGATTACATAACATCATATTTATACCCACCGGAACATATCTAGGTCGGTCTCATAATATTACATTTACCAATGCAGGAAAATGAAATGTGTAACTAGGTCGGCCCTAAGAATTAAATAAATCTTTTCGGAAAATAACAATCAAGAGATGCAGTTCAGTAGGAAGGTCGGCCACATGCCAAAGAACATCAGACAAGACCTGAAATAGATCCACACGCCAAGAATCGCGCTGGTAATGAAGGAAAACCAACCGGTAAGCACAAGACCCGTCCCAGAACCCAAAAACAATCAACCAAAAGCGATAACTGACCGAAAAAGAACCCAAATGAACTGAAAATATGGAATTAAGCACATGAACCATCCTGGAAACCAAAAATAAGATCTACCATGAAAAGAAAGCAACTACCGGTGCCAACTGGTAAGAACACAAAAAACTGCATAAAGAACTAAACAAGAACAAAACTGAAAGGAAATATTTTTGGTTGATGCAAGATTGCTCATCAACCAGGGATGCTCTTGCATCAGACAACCCAGGTAGAAAAAGATATTCCATGAGAGGCAAATCATGAACATCTAAAAGGATTCAGAATAAAGAACCCATGCTCATTTCTGATCCAAACATCTTCCTTATCTGCCAACCTCTGCTTTAGCTCCTCTGGTGCCTCAACCGGCTTCTCTAACCTCTGACTCTCTTTGTTTCTCTTCCTTTGCTTCAGATCTGTACAATGTCTCTATTTATTGTTCTCTTTCTTCTGCAACTCTGATTTTATTCTACCGCAAGACTTCATCCGATTTGTCACCATAATATCTCTATCATCTGGTTCTGTCTGTCCATCAGGCTCAACTGTTAGATCCTTTTGCAAACTCATGTCCCTCCGGTAAACAATCTGCAACCGGTTCTATCAGATATTTATTCAAACCTTCCGGTATAAACTCTTGATGCAGAGTATACTGGTCTTCAAACACCCCAATAGGAAATACTTGTTGTTTTCACAACTTGACCTTAGAAACCCTCAAGGTTTTCTAGTCTTTTCCTTCACCAAAGAACTCAAATTTGGATTACCAACTCAAACAACCAATATAATACCTCATAGGGTCTTCATATTCCCCCAAAAAATTGCCTCAACAATAAACACATACCCATTTTCTTGGTTTACACAAAACCCTCTTACCCGGGTGTAACTTGACCTTATCCTAGTAGCCCTGCCAGACCGTTTTTTCCCACTTAGTTAAAATTTTCTCCGAAACACTTGAAAAATAAATTGGACTTCCAGATACCCTTTTGGAAGTTTCATAGCATATGTGAAAATCAACTATGGTTCCTTTGGACAAAATACCCAAACCAGTACCCTGCTACACACTGACTAGGCCCAATTAGTCCTTTTTTTCAAAGAAAGTACCAACAAATGGTATGACCAGAACACAAAAACAAAAACCAGTCTTGAAATTTTTTCCAAAACAATATATTTTCTAACTTTAAAGGAAAGACACACTCATTTGACAAGTTAGATATCCAACCCTCCTTTTTAGGCCTTCTAACCTAGGGCTTTCTCAAAACCACTCCTCCATTCACTTCCAGACTCAAAAAAAGGTCATTTAACCTTTTATTCAACCCCCCAAAACATCTTCCAACATAAAAACACCACCTTGTTAAGCTACTTCTTCTGCTGATATACTCATGCCTCCATTTTCATGCTTTTTCTCACACAAACAATCACTTTTCTTGGTGATCACCTGTTCAATCTCTTTTCCCTGCATTCTTGTCATTGGGTTAGTTAAAAAAACATTGATAGGGTCTCATTCCTCAAGGAACAGTAAATACATAAAGAGGAATGAGCCCTAACTTCTCATTTTGACTCCAAACTAACACAAAATGTGCACCTACAACAGGGTTCTTTTGGACAATCAAAATAAATGATCAAAACAGATGTAAAAACCTTCAAAATGGATTCAAATTCTCATCAATACCCAAAGGAATCACCTGCAATCCATTGCCAATCCTCAAAATGAAACAAACAATCCAAATCAAGCAAGTAACTTTCAGATTTTTGTATTACAAAAGAAGCTGTCCGTACAATTCAATTGTGATTCCTTTCCCAAACTTCAATCTTTCTTTTCCAGTTCATGTGACATGATTTATAAATCAATAACAACATTCCCCAAACTGACCATAACCACCTTTCTCCTTAACAAACACCCAAACCTCTTGTTTGGCTAACTAACCGTTGGGTTTCAAATTTAAATTTGGCAATACTAGACATAATATTCTTAAACCCAATTTATTAACACCAAAGGCTTTATTTGAGCTTTATTACATCAAAATAACTCAACACAACCTAATTAAACTCATTAGGCATCCTTTGTGCCATTTTTACATATTTAGACTTAATGACCCCTATTAGGTTCATTTGCACTCATAACTCATTTCATTCTTCCTATTACATTCAAATGCCTTAATAGGCTTTATTAAATCATTTTTAGGTCCTTTAGACCCTTGAATCCATGTTCTATACCAAAATGGTTTCATGTGCCTCCATGTCATAGGAAGTGCTCCCACACCATACTCCCCCCAATGAAAAACCTCTTGTCCCAAGAGAATAGGGGCCTGGTCTGTACTCCATGCATCCTTCTAGAAGGCCACCTATACCTTTGGCCTCTTGCAAACTTCTGTAGCAATAAAAACTCATGAAATGAGTTGGTCTTCCACCTATTACCTACAACAAACTCATGATCAGATAAAAATAAATCATTAGATCTTTGGTTTAGATAGTCACATATGGATTGCTGCTACACCATTTTCCTTGCCTTTGTGAGGTCCAAATGACCCCCAACTCCATTCAACTTGGAAGGACTATCACTGTCCTTAATCTACATACCTAGAGGGCACTCAACAGTCCCTACCATCACACTAGTCTGCATCTTCCTTTTGCTGTCAACAACAGAATGTTGCTGCCCTTCTAACTTCTTTTCAAACCCCTGATCATTGCCTTGTGTTCCCTTCACATTAGGAACCTGCATACTCACATACTCCTTCCTACCAAAGCATATTACACTAGATTCAAAGATATGATTATTCTTTAAAGGAGTTAGTGTAAATGTCTTACCATCTTTGTGAACAACATATGTGTTCAAGAACCCATCATGCAATGTCCTTCTCTGATATTGCCAAGTCCTTCCCAAGAGTACATGACAACATGTCATAGGAACAATGTCACACAATACCCTATCATGATAATCACCAATGGTAAACTCTACGTATGCTTTCTCTTGGACTACTAGATTTTGTTCATCTGTTACCCAAGTGGCTTTGTAGGGTCTATTATGTGGTATTCTTACTAAATTTAACTTGTCAACCATCTCTTAAGAAACCAAGTTATCAAAATAACCTAAATCAATGATCATACTACATACTTTACCATGGTTCAAGAATTGAGTTCTAAAAATGGATACCTGGGGTTGTACCTACTGCAACCTTTGTCCTCTTCCAAACATCAGAAAGTCACCCTCAGGTTCTGGAGCAACAATACCAATTTTCTCTTCTGTTGGTTGTTCTTCCCCTTGGGTCAACCGAACTCTTTTCTCAGTCTTCTTGCCACCTTGTTCATTCATTGGACACTTGAAGGAAGTGTGCCCAACTTCATTGCATGTGAAACACCTTCTCGTGAAGACTCATGTCCCTCTACCTGATCCAAATCTGCCTCCACCTCTGTATCCACCTCTCTGATAACAAAATGTCTCCTTACCCTTATCATTGCTGCCTTGTCCTTGTCCTTCATTGTTAGGCCTGTTGCCCCTTCCTCTATTTGCATTACTTCTGCCACTTCCTCCTTGTCTCTCTTGCTTCTTCTTTACTTTTTCTTCAACCCTTATAGCCAACTGAAAACACTCCCCAAGTGTCTTTGGTATACTCAAACCAATCTCATCTTCGAAGTTGTATCTAAGCCCATTAAGATATCTTGCAACCTTCTCATCCTCATCTTCCAATCCACCTCTTATACTCAACTTGTGGAATTGCTCAGTGTAGGTCATCACATCCATGTCTTTTTGTTTCAGATTTTGTCTGAACCTCTTTGTCTGAATAACATAATCAGATGGAAGGAATTGATCCTTCATCACGGCCTTAATCCTACTCCATGTGGTGATCTTAGTCATCCCTCTTTCCACTCTCTCTGTCTGCACACTACTCCACCATGTTAGAGCAGTACCTCTCAACTTTGTCTTGGCAAACTTCACCTTCTTGTCCTCATTCATGTCTTCATACTCAAAGTAGTTTTCTAAGGCATCAATCCACCCCAATACCTCTTCACTATCCATATTGCCATGATAGATGGACAAATAAATGGTTGTCTTACTGCCACCTCCTTGTACTGCCTTCAATAACTTCACCATCCTTCTCTCTTCAGGCTCTAGTTCCCCTTCTCCATTTCCTTCATTCTGATTCTCATCTATTCCATTATTTGCTTCAACATCTTCTTCTTCATTTTATGGTCCTCTTCTAGATCCTCTCTCCAAGGCTTCCAACCTTGCTTGCAATGCTGAATTATCCCTTCTCATTTGTCTCATCTCTCTATCCCTTTTTTCTTCTTGTTCTCTCCTTTCCATCTCCAAGGTCTCTTTCAACTCTTGGTTCTCCCTAACTATTTGTTGTTTAGGAGACATCTTGTATATACCCCAACTAGTACACAACTTCTCCCTCTTCCTTACTTCCCTCAAGAACCTACTAGTGGCTTTAATACCACTATGATGCAAAGGATACTGGTCTTCAAACACCCCAATAGGAAATACTTGTTGTTTTCACAACTTGACCTTAGAAACCCTCAAGGTTTTCTAGTCTTTTCCTTCACCAAAGAACTCAAATTTGGATTACCAAATAAAACAACCAATATGATACCTCCTAGGGTCTTCATATACCCCAAACAACTTTCCTCAACAATAAAAACATACCCATTTTCTTGGTTTACACAAAACCCTCTTACCCGGGTGCAACTTGGCCTTATCCTAGTAGCCCTGCCAGATCGGTTTTTCCCACTTAGTTCAAATTTTCTCCAAAAAAATTGAAAAATAAATTGGACTTATAGATACCCTTTTGGAATTTTCATAGCATATGTGAAACTCAACTATGGTTCCTTTGGACGAAATACCCAGACCAATACCCTGCTACACACCGACTAGGCCCAATTAGCCCTTTTTTTCAAAGCAAGTACCAACAAATGGTACAACCACAACACCAAACCAAAAAAAAGTCTTGAAAAATGTTCCAAAATAATATATTTTATAACTTTCAAGGCAAGACACACTCATTTGACAAGCTAGATATCCAACCCTCCTTTTTAGGCCTTCTAACCTAGGGCTTTCTCAAAACCACTCCTCCATTCACTTGCAGACTCAAAAAAAGGTCATTTCACCTTGTATTCAACCCCCACAAACATCTTCCAGAATAAAAACACCACCTTGTTAAGCTACTTCTTCTGTTGCTATACTCATGCCTCCATTTTCATGCTTTTTCTCACACAAACAATCACTTTTCTTGGTGATCACCTATTCAATCTCTTTTCCCTGAATTATTGTCATTGGGTTAGTTAAAAATACATTGATAGGGTCTAATTCCTCAAGGAAAAACAAATACATAAAAAGGAATGAGCCCTAACTTCTCATTTAGACTCCAAACTAACACAAAATGTGCACCTACAACAGGGTTTTTTTGGATAGTCAAAATAAATGATCAAAATAGATGTAAAAACCTTCAAAATAGATTCAAATTCTCATCAATACCCAAAGGAATCACCTACAATCCATTGCCAATCCTCAAAATAAAACAAACAATCCAAATCAAGCAAGTAACTTTCAGATTTTTGTATTACAAAGGAAGCTGTTCGTACAATGCAATTGTGATTCCTTCCCAAACTTCAATCTTGCTTTTCCAGTTCATGTGACATGAGTTATAAATCAATAAAAACCTTCCCCAAACCGACCGTAACCACCTTTCTCCTTAACAAACACCTAAACCTCTTGTTTGGCTAACTAACCGTTGGGTTTCAAATTTAAATTTGGCAATACTAGACATAATATTCTTAAACCCAATTTATCAACACCAAATGATTTATTTGAGCCTTATTACATCAAAATGACTCAACACAACCTAATTAAACTCATTAGGCATCCTTTGTGCCATTTTTACATATTTAGACTTAATGACCCCTATTAGGTTCATTTGCACTCATAACTCATTTCATTCTTCCTATTACATTCAAATGCCTTAATAGGCTTTATTACATCATTTTTAGGTCCTTTATACCCTTGACTCCATGTTCTATACCAAAATGGTTTCATGTGATTCCATGTCACAGGAAGTGCTTCTGCACCACCTCTGCCATCAGATCTTTCTTCAAACCTTTCGGTATAACCTCTGCCACCGGTTTCTCAGTACTGCAACGTTTCTCAGGACTCAGATTCTTCACCCCCTTCTCTTTCTCCAATTCAAAGAAATCAATGTGAACTACCGCCCATCCTTCTCAATAGTGACTAGGTTTCTTCTATAGTCATAAATAGCTCCTCTATCATACTACCAAGGTTTTCCCAGCAAGACATGACAAGCATTCATAGATACAACATCACACAAAACTTCATCTCTAAAAGGCCCAATGTTGAAATTCACCAAACATTGCTCCTTTATTTGTATCTTTTGATCATCTAGTAACCAACTCACCTCATAAGGACAAGGGTGCTCAAGCCTCTTCAATCCAAGCTTCACAACCATCTCCTCAGATACCAAATTGTCAATACTTCCACTATCTACAATAACCTTGCAACACTTACCATCTGATTTACCCATAGTCCGGAAAAGACTCTTCCTCTGAGTAGATCTGGTATCCTTTTTTCTGAACATAAGGGATTCTCCTTGCTTTGGTGCATAGTCAGATCCGGTACCTTCACCTAACAGTTCCTCACTTGCCACACAACTTCTTGTAGTTCCCTGATTACATTCATAGAATCTATGTCCGGTTTCTCCACACTTGTAACATTTTCCAGGAAATTCTCTACCGGTATTGCTATTGCCTTTCCTCTAATATTTATGTTCTGATTTTTTACTCCACTTAGGTTTTGATTCATCTTCCTCAACCAGTTTCTGCTTCTCTGTACTCATCTATCCTTTGAATTTCTCCTTCCCTCTATTCGGTTGTCTTCTTCTCATCTTCTCCTCAGCCTTCAAAGCATACCGGTAAGCTTCCTCAACTATGGAAACCCTCAACATACTCATCTCATCCTGAATGTTAAATGCAAGTCCATTTATGTACCTCACCACCTTTTCTTTGTCCATCTATCTATGTCCATATCTAATCACCACCTTGTATAATTCCTCAGTATACTCCTTCATAGTCATGTTTCTCTGTTTCAGGTTCTGCAAATTCTTGAACAACTCCACTTCATAGTCTCCCGGTATGAACTTGGCCTTCAATCTTGCAACCATCTGTCTCCACCTGGTGATCTTCAATTCACCATTCTCCACTTTGTCTTTCTACAATTCTTTCCACCATAAGGCAACATGCCCTTTCAACTTAGTCTGTGCCAACTGGACTCTCTGCGGGTCCTTGACATCCTCAAACTCAAAGTAGTCCTCTAGCTCTCCAATCCAATCGATCAGATCCTCTGGGTTCAGTGTTCCGAAAAAGTTGGAAACTTCAACTTTATGAACTTTACTCACTTGTGCCATGACTCTCAGGAATCTTTCCTCTCTTTCATCTTCCGGTCCTTCAGCTTCCTCAAGCTCTTAACTAGCTTCCTCATATTCATCCTCAGAATCAGGGTTTCTCCACAAACCAACCAAAGCGTTTCGGATTTTGTTCCTCACTTCATTCTTGAAGTCTTCCATCATCTTCTCTACCCTCTGGGGGTTTGTCCTTCTAGGCAGCATCTCTTCCTCCACTCCAGTGAATTGCCTCAACTCAGCGATTTGATTGCTGGTTTCAATTGCCTCCCCTCGGTGATCTATTGAACACACGCACTACCTGCCTCCAATCGACGATCTATCCACCCAAAGGAATGCCTCAATTCTCGCAAACAATTCTTCCACCAACCAGTCCATAACCAGCTCTAATACCACTCGATGCAACCATAATCGGTAAAACCCTCAAAGAAAATCAACCGACTTATGTAGCAAGAGTAACACAACGAAAGAAACAAGAAAACATAACAAGATTACATAAATAGATCATATTATTGCTTTAGAACCTCCGACAACCATCCGGTTATCATCATATAATCATCAAAGAACATCCGACAATTAACCGATTACATGTAGGCTATCAGCCAGGTACAATCCACCGAGACTCTAAGAATCAATCGGATCAAAAAATGTGAATCTCAATCCTTACTCTAAATTCTACTTCCTCTGCCCCTACAAATGATTACATAACATCATATTTATACCCATCGGAACATATCTGGGTCGACATCATAAGATTACATTTACCAATGCAAGAAAATGAAACGTGTAACTAGGTCGGCCCTAAGAAAAAGAAATATTTTCGAAAAATAACAACCAAGAGATGCGGTTCAGCAGGAAGGTTGGCTACACGTCAAAGAACATCAAACAAGACCTAAAATAGATCCACACGCCAAAAATCATGCTGATAATGAAGGAAAACCAACCGGTAAGCACAAGAACTATCCCGAAACCTAGAAACAGTCAATCGTAAGGGATAACTGACCGGAAAAGAACGCAAATGAACTAAAAATCTGGAATTAAGCACATGAACCAGCTTGAAAACCGAAAATAAGATCTGCCATGAAATGCAAGCAACTATTGGTGCCAACCGGTAAGAACATAGAAAAATGCATAAAGAACTAAACAAGAACAAAATTGAAAGGAAATATTTTTGGTTGATGCAAGATTACTCATCGACCGAGGATGCTTCTGCATCACTTACCTTATAGTATGTCTTCTCCTAACATTTTCATTCCATTTTCTCTTATATCTCACCCTATTTATACATCTCCCTAACTCATGCTCTTCATACCACTTCTATTCCCACCTCTACATTGACACAACTGAAGAATTTTGATCAACTTAAAAATACAGTGGATAAATTACCTATTAGTCATGAAGCTATTTCACATAATCTTTCACATTGCACATATCTTCTATTTTAAGTTGTTAAATATCAATTTACCATAGGCTTTGTGACATCTATATTTGAGTACTATTATGGAAATGGTGATCTTAGTGTTCATTTAAAAGATTATAATGTTGCTTATCAAAGATGAACCTATGTTTCTAATGACACTCCTTTTTATACTATGACCACCTCACCTTATAGTATGCCTTCCCCTAACATTTCCATCCCATTTTCTCTTATATCTTACTCTATTTATACATCTCCCTATCTCATGCTCTCCATACCACTACTATTCCCACATCTACATTGGACACACTTGAAGAATTTTGATCAACTTAAGAATAAAGTGGGTAATTTGCTTATTAGTCATGATGCTATTTTACATAATCTTTCACATTTTGCACATATCTTCCATTTCAAGTTGTTAAATATCAATTTCCCACAAGCTTTGTGGCATATATATTTTAGTACTATTATGGAAACTATACTCTCAGTGTTCATTATAATGTTGCATATCATGACGAACCTATGTTTCTCATGACACTCATTTTTATACTATGACCACCTTACCTTATAGTATACATTCCCCTAACATTTCCATTCCATTTTCTCTTATATCTCACCCTATTTATTCATCTACCTATCTCATTCTCTCCATACCTCTACTATTTCCACCACTACATTGGATACAACTAAAGAATTTTAAACAACTTAAGAATAAAGTGGATAATTTGCCTACTAGTCATGATGTTATTTCACATAATCTTTACATTGCACATATCTTCCATTTAAAGTTGTTAAATATCAATTTCCCATAGGCTTTATGACATTTATATTTGAGTATTATTATGGAAACGATGCTCTCAGTGTTCATTTATAAGATTATAATGTTGCATATCAAGATTCCACATATAAATAAAGAGTCTTAGATGAATTATTTCTATGAACTATAATCTTATAGTCAATTTCATAATTGATCCATGTTTCTAATAAGCTAGCCACAAATTCTTAATGATTTTTTAATGTCAATGACTAATTTGATTAAATTATCCCAAAGACATAACATACCTATGAATGACTATATTGTCCACTTCAATCTTTATGTGTTAAAATAAAGTGTAGACACCTAAAATTGTCCTAGAAATATTTATTTAATTATTTTATCCTAAGCCTTCTATTAATTAAATAGATTTCTTATTTATTTTATTAATTCACTTATCCTTTTCTAGCTTTTCCCTATATAAATAAATATTTTTATTTATTTAAATTATCCTTTCGCTAAATTAAATAAATATTTTATTTATTTAATTGATCCCACTTTTTCTATTAATTAAATAGATCTTTATTTATTTATTTAATTCTTTAGCTTTTTCCTTCTATGACACTTGCCATTTATCTCTTAATTTGCCTTTAACTACCCCCTTGATATTTTATTATTTCATATACCTACCCTTTAATCCTAGCCAACCATTTATCCTTTTACCTCTTAATCTTATCCCTCCATTTTCTTAGGTTTCTTCTATATAAGAGGATTCCTTCATGCTTTCACAACCCCAACTAACGAATGCAATCAACTTTCATATGATCAAGCAATCAAGCGTCTACACAATCATAATCTGTTCTTTGTTGAGCTTTTGTGCACAATACAAAATCTGAGAGCAATCATATCAAACAAGATCAATAGAGATAGGAAACAATGGAGATCAAGCCCTACTAAACATATGAATTGTATAATATTTCATGTTTTGATGTTTTTCATGTTTTAGGTTCTTCATTAGTGTATGGAGGATTCTTAATTGTAGAACTAGGGTTTTATGTGGTTGGATCTTTGTTGGTTTTACAATAGTTTTAATCATTCTATTTTCACCATATACATTTTGGCACTCCCAATGGGACCTTAGTCCCTTTTTCTAACATCATTTTGTATTTTAAGTTTTGCTGTCGAGTTGCAGATCGAATTTGCGACGATTACAGGTTTAAATTGAGTTTATGAAATCTTCTTTCGCGTTTGTGTTTTGCTTAAAAATTTGATTTGTAAGATCATCAGAATTGCGTCTCTGCATCATATTTTGATGTTTACGACTTGTATCTAGGCTCTAAAACTATGTATTTATGGATTATTGGCGTGTCTGTGAATTCATAACGCGTTTGTGTTTTGAGATCAAAATTGTTTCTAAGGCTGCTTCCCTAGGGCTTCAGTTTAAGTAAACCATTACATATCCCTAATTTTTTCATACATTTTCAGACGTTCTTACAGTCTTCCATTCACACTTTTCCAACAAGAGTCAAAAGGTTGTTTAGTAGTCCTCATCCTATCTTGCAAACACATTATATCACATCACTAGGTGGTTCTCACATCAGATCTATCATCTTGGGTACCATTTGGTCATCTTTAGTTAAGATCAACTTACCTCATCAAGAGCCTATCATTTCTTTGGAAGCCACAACTTGCTTTAGATTGTTACATTTGGACTTACATTTTTGGACATGGCAAGACAACCTTAGATTCTCATTCCATTCACAATCCTCTTGGTCTTCCAAGGTCTCACATTTCTTCTATCCTCCATTTTAGCCAGGGTTAGTTCAGGGTTGAAACCCGCTCACAAAGGTCTAGAAGAGAAGCCGAGGAAGCTCTAAGATCTCTCAACATGAGTACATATGAGTTTGATAAAGATGAGTTTTACAACCCACAAGCTTTTGAAAATCACAATATTCCACTAGAGATTGACAATGACAATGAAAATGAGTCCATTACTTCCACATACATTCAAGACACTATATCTAATGCACGATTTAGTAGAATGATTGAAGAAATTATGAGAAGAGATTGTCAATACCTTGTGTAAATGTTTATGCAAAGTGGTGCAAGATTACCCCATGACATTGATGTGTCAAAATTTTTGGAAGATGATCCCAATCAAGTTAATCAAGCCAATGAAAATCCTAGTGGTAATGAAGGTGGTAATAGGAGAGAATGTCTTATGCCCGAGTCACCCTCATCCTTGTTTCAAAAACTTGAAGATGCTCATGCCTATACCAATTTTGCTAGACATACTCATGAACAACCCAATGGTCATCCTATCCAAGGGTGAAGGAATACTAATGCATACACTAAAGAGAAAATTCAAGATCATGACACTAGGAGACCCCATGTTAGATTTAGGGGTAGTACTCAAGATCATACTTATAATACCACTCATCCTTATGGTCATGACACATACAATCGTCCTAGGCCTAGTGCTCCTCATTTTAATCTGATACACTAGTTACAATTATATTCCTCCTCCATATGAGCATATTTATGACCAATATCATCCCTACATGCATTATATCCCTCCTCCTCCTCCCAGTGGCTCAGGTATGGGAATACCTCAATGAGATAAGACACCACCTAGTAATGACCTTCAACAAAAAAATAGGGATTTGCAAAAACAGATAGCAGATATGCATGCACCAAGAAAAGACTACACAATGAAAGACATATGTCCTTATCCATATGATAAAAGACTACCAATGGCTCCTTTTCCTCCTCATATCATAACACCAAAGTTTGGTAAGTATAGAGGAAAGGGAGATCCAAAGGCACACACTAGAGAGTTTGTCACAACTTGCATAGGCTAGCAAGAGAGGAATCCAATTTGATGAGATTATTCCACAAAGTTTAGGAGGACAATCCATGGAATAGTTTTCACAACTTATGTCCGGGATCAAGTCATGGGGTGAACTAGCAGAAACTTTTATACAACACTTCTCATACTACATTGAAACAGATATATCAGTGTCTGCCTTATGCAATACCAAATAAAAAAATGGAGAATCGTTTGCATCATTCTTACAATGATGAAGAAGTTTAGCTAGTTTTTGCTCTTGTGATATTCCACAAAAAGAAATGGTTGAAATGTTCACTCAAAATGTGAATAAGAATATTGGATATGAAATTAGAAAATCTTGTTTATCTACTTTCAAAGATCTTATTGAGAAAGGCCTAGTAGTTGAGAAAGTCCTTACTGAGCAAGGTACCATCAAACTAATTAAGGACGGTAAAGGTGATTCTAATAGGAAAGATAATCGCTTCTTTTGGAACAAAAAAAAGGATAATGTCAATGATGGGGTAGTAGATGCTAATGTGGTAAAATCAAAGTTAACTTTCCCCGGTGCAAGTTCAACTAATTCCTATAATCAAGTGAATGCTCAAAGGCCATCAAGACCCCCAAGAAAATACACTCCATTAGGAGAACCAATCAAAACTGCATTGAAGAAATTGGTTGCAAACAAGCTTATTACATTTCTAGACAATCAACCATTTTAACCTAAGTTAAAGCCTACATGGTGGAATGATGCTGATTTTTGTGACTATCACAAGAGCAAGGGGCATAAGACTAGCAATTGTCATAGATTGAAGAATCTCACTCAATATCTCATTGACAATGGTGCAATAAAGTTGATGGTTACACTTCCAATGAGGAACATGCGATGTTTAAGGAACCATCCCCAAAGCATGTTAAGGGAAAATAATCTAAGACAGATACCAATGCCAATTATACTACCATGTTCTATGATTAAATCGTCAACCATATTTCAGAAATGGACAACCATGTGTTTGTACCATAATTATCAAGGATGAAACCCTCAAAGGTTCTACTTGAAGGGGTAAAGTTATTTTGCAAGACATTGGACCATCATCTTTATCATATAATGATAAGAACCCCGATGCAATGTTATTGTACTCGAAGGAGTAAAGTTACCTTACAAGGTGTTCCATCCAAGACATAAACCTCATTATCTACCAAGAATGAGTATGACCTTATAAACCAATTAGGGAAGACACTTGCCCTTATCTCCATCCTTGAGATTTTGTGCATTTCTCCTTCACGTAAGGCCATTCGAGACAAGATCTTAAGAGAGACACCCATTCCTATTGATTTGAATGTGGACCAATTTCAAGCCATGGTGGGATACCTTTCCACTCCACATTGCCTTACGTTCACAAAATCCAATGACGCATTTCCATGTCAACCACATAGCGCACCACTCTATATTGAATCATTTCTCCATAAAAGTTACATAAAATGAATCTTGATAGATGGAGGAGCACGTCTCAACATATGTACATTGAAATTATCATACAATTGGGATACTCTGAACAAGCTGTGGATTCAAGAAATAAGATCACCATAAAAGCATATGATGATAAAGAACGCTCATCTAAAGGAACACTCACCCTACCCCTTAGTGTTGGCCCAGTAAAAAAGGATGTGGTTTGCGAATTCCTTGATCTTGATCTCACATACAACATACTTTTAGGATGTCCATGAATACATGAAATGAGAGCAGTACCATCAATATATCATCAATGTATTAAGTTCCCACATAATGGAATTGAAGTGACAGTCAAAGCTGATCGAAACCCAATCATATATAGCAAAAACCTTCATCAAAGACAAAAGACAATAGTCCCAATCAATAGAGAGGCAACTCCATCTTCATCATATGTTGATCCAAAATCATTGAAAGCTTCTACATCAAAGCAAACATAGCTTAAAGGAAAGTTTAAGGACAAAAAAATGGGAGAATATAGTTTGAATCAAACCATGTGTCTAAGACAAATAATGGATTCTCCTAAGAATTATGGATGACCACATCCTTCAAAGAAAGTATCCACAATCACCATAAAATGGGATCCCACCACCTTTAAAAAACGGGGTTAGATGGAAGAAGAGGACATCTACAAAATGCTTTATAAGCAACTTGAAGAAGAATCTAATCAAGACCACATCAAAGTACCATTTGGAAACTATGGAAAAGCTTTAAGTTATAACAAAATATGGGATATGATGGAAAAGGCCCTCTTGGCCAACAAAATAAAGGTATTGTTGAATCGTTGCAACTAGAGTTAGTACCAAAGAAGTAGCACACAAAGGGACTTGGTTAATTGCACCATTGATATTAGGTTGTCTTGATTCCCAAACAACATTACAAGTTATTGATCCTACCTCCACTAAAGACCAATAATAGGAGAGACGCTATTCCACTAATCAAATGAATTTGAATGGGGTTCAAACAAGTTGTCTAGTGACTATGAGCTTACAAAATTTTTTAGAGAATAGGTGAACCCACAAAAGAAGAGAAATTTAGAAAGGTATTTAGAGTTTGTCAAGCAACATCATCTAGTTATACATCTCAATAAAAGATAGATAGTGGAGAACCATGGATTAAAACATTCTGGGATCTCGAAGCCTCTACTTCTCGAAGCTCTAGGTCAAAACTGTGAAAAGTGAGAACTCCCATTGCTGAGTGTCCTTCTAGTGATGTAGATTTAGATTCATTTATAATTGATACTAATTAGGAGAGTACTAGTGATGACCCTAATTAAATACCCAAAAATATTGTGTCTTTTCTCTCACACTTGCTGAATTTGAACACATTGATGGCCGTCCCCTTGTTCATCCGCAACTCATTGACTAGGACCAACAAGGGCCACCACAACTTGACACATTCCAAAATGACGAGGCTTTCATTGACTACCTTGGAATAAGAGATGATCTTCCCCTTGGGGACCACACAGCAACATACATCATAAAAGTCAACATTGTGGCATATTTTGGAGAGGGTGCCAAACCTTCCAGTTGCAAAAACATAAAAATAAAAATAAAATCAAATAATGGGTCTTTTAGTGAAAACCGCATGTTGCAAATGTGATGTTGATGGTATTGATATGGTTGTCATTGATGTCAACATACTGTATTAGTATTGGTTTTTTGAGTTGGTGATCCAGGATATGTTTCTCGATCTATTTGGTGCTTCGAATGATGTTTAGTGCTAATTGGTAATTGATAGTGTTGTTTGTGATCCAGATTTCTCTCTTTTCTGGATATGAAATTGATCACTTGGATTCATGTTTATCTTGGTTCTATTCTTGTTTTTCTAAGTTGAGAAGTGTTATTTTTTTGGTCCGGCTTGATTCAGAATCAGAGATTGTGTAACAACATCTGTAATGCCACACCCTCGGTCATACTTTGTTTAACCTAGCTTGACTTTGGATGATTTCTTCTGTTGTTTATATGACTGGATGATACTCTCTAATATAATGATTTTTATCATGGTTCTAGGATATGATGTTGGATAATATGATTAAGTACTGACCTTGGACTGACATATCGACTTTATGTATACATATCTTGTGTTCATTTTCTTGTATGGGTTCAAGTCTATATGGGGTGCGAGGGGATGATCTTCCATCACCCACTTTGGAGGGACATAGAATGTCACGACTCTCCTCCACTAGTGTGCCTGTTCATGCTAGATGTATATATGTGTGTTTTTCTCTGTGATGCAGCTGCAGGTACCGAGCATCGACTCCACCCGAATCCTCGGGTTTGAGTGTGCTCTATTACCCAATGGTAAAGTGGAAAATCGGAGTTATCAGTCACACCCTGATGCAACCATCATTTCTGCGGGAACAAGATGATTGTTAGGTATCCCAATGTTTTGTTGCCAGTCATGTTGGTTGTTTGCCCTATTTGACTTTTGTGTTGGTCTTTGTGTTTTGGTTTGTCACAATTCCTTCTCTTGTGTTTAGTTTAACTATTATCTATTATTTGTGACAAAGATTAATATTATATATATTAATGGTATTTGAATATTAATGATTAATTAATTAAAATCGCAATTGTGCAAAATTAAATTAAACTAATGTTAGTGGTAAAATAATTAAATTTATTTTATCCTCATTGTAAATGATTAATTAAATAGGGTAATTTGGAATTTTACTTTGTGTTCATGGAATAAAAGATTAAAAATATAAATGTTAATTAGTTGTTTTAAAAATTAAAATTTGAATAATTAAGGGAGTTACAAAAGAGGAAATAATGAATTTAATTATTGGAGATTTCTCACATGCATGGGGAGTTACATTTGGGAATTTATTATATTCTTCCTTTTGGGAATTATAAGGGGCTCTGGCCGTGAAGAAATGGTTTTTCTGTGCATGAGACAAATTGGAGGTTTTCGAGGAAATTGCAATGGGATTTGGATTTTTTTTGAAATTGAACAAAGAATTTTGAATGAAAATGGAGAAATGGGTAATGGAGGATTGAATTGATTTGCTGGTTAGAAGCTATTGGTCGAACTTGCACAACTGGGAGTTGCTAGAAGAATTTTGCCTCTCCCTCTTGGTTTTTCTAGTCAGCATTTAGAGGTAGGATTTCTGGATTTCGTTATTTCATAGCATATAGAATTCGTTCCTAATTGAAGGTAATCATCTTGCTGCTTATTTGTTATTTGGGGTTACAAATATGTAGATCATTAAAATGGGGGGGGGGGGGAATTAATGAGTTATCTGGAAAAGAAATTTGGGTTAAATATTTTTTGAAATCAAATTCTGGGGTAAAATTGGTTTTCTGGAAAAAATTTCATTATGTGATCTTAATTGTGAATTTTGATTGATCTTGTTTGTTTTTTAAAGAATTTCAAAATTTGGGGTTTGAATCTATATTTGTCCTGGCAAAATAATATTTCCGATTCATGAATTTGAGAGGATTTTAGTTATTCTTTTATGTGTAAATTTTCCATATAAAATCATGTCTTCTTGTATATATATATATATATATATATATATATATATATATTTTAATATTAATTACTGTTATCGTGTTCTGTGAACTCTGTTTTTTCTGCGAAGTTTTTTTATTTATGTGATTCGTGGGGGTGCCGTGGCTTACCCACGGTGGTGGGAAACCCCAACCACCGTGGGCTACCCATGGTGGTGGGAAGCCCACCCACCATGGGCTACCCACAATGGTGGGGAGTCACCCACCGTGGTGGGTTCTCCACCACCACCATGGGGGTCCACGGTGGCAACCCTTTTGCTTGCTATTTAAAATATTTAAACAAAATGATGGTTTTTTAAAAAAGTTTGTAGATATTAATATTTTTTGTGGATCGATTTTATATATATATATATATATATATATATATATATCATTTTATTATTATATAGATGTAAATACATTTTTACATGTGAATTGTAATTGGTCCAATAAATAGATAAATAAATATATGTATTTTGTTTATTATAGATACATTTGGAAATTAGATATATTTTGAAGAAATTAAACTGTTTTAAATTAATACACATGCCACTTCATAAAATTAATCAATCATATGGTTAGGTTTGGCATAGGATTATATTTATGTTTTCATATGAACTTGGCCTATCTTCATATATTTAGTTGTTGATCAAATATAATGATAGCAATTGTAGGAATGAATTATGCTTTCCTAAATGTTTGAATAATTAAAATGTTAGTATCATAGTGCAAATTATTAGGAATTAAATGTTATAAAGATTTTGAATTTGGGTTATTGAGATTAATGTTAATTTGAATTAATTGATGTATAGATGGTATTATGGCCTCCTTGGTGTTTTATTATGTTTGGATCTTCTTATGTTGACATCATGAGACCTTGTTTTTAGCTTTTGGATCTTGTCTTTCATTATTGGGATACTCCGATGTGTGGTTTTATGTGTTTGAATTCTAGAGGCTTAGGAAGGGAGTTTGTGAATTCTTTATTGAGTACTCATGCTTCTCTTTTGATGAAATTTGTTCAAGCCTTGTATGTTTTGGTAGCTAGATGGTGTTTCCTAGCCTACTTTAGATTCTCCTTCTATGTTATCTTATTCTAGCAAGAGAGTCAAGTCTTTCTATGGTATTTTGGCGTCGTACCATCCCGCATTTTTCGGTTTGATCCATGGTGTTGCTTGGATTCCTAGGTGTAATCTTGGGGGAGTGGCTCTCATTGGGGGCCAGGACCCAAAGTGGTCACCAGGGAAACTCAATGAGAGTTTTGTAATCAAGTGAAAACTTAATATAATGAGTTGGGATGGGTAGTTAGCTGACATTAATAAAGATTAATTTTTTTTGCCTCTTACACTAAGGTGCTTGTTTAGGGCAGAGGTAAGTAGAGAAGGGTCTGGAATGGCTTCCACCAATCTTGTCCTTTCGAAAGGTTGGTGTGATTCACTAGTGTTTGTATGGAGGTCGAGGGTCGGGAGAGGTCACCAGGGTAAACCAGGATGGGGGCTGGGACCTAGTGAAGACCTACCAGGGTAACTCAT
Organism: Cryptomeria japonica; assembly: GCF_030272615.1. Classification (NCBI taxonomy): domain Eukaryota; kingdom Viridiplantae; phylum Streptophyta; class Pinopsida; order Cupressales; family Cupressaceae; genus Cryptomeria; species Cryptomeria japonica. Next base: position 50,668,480 of record NC_081406.1, on the reverse strand, counting down.
GACAACCTAGTGATGACACTCTTCCCTATTGCATACCTAGTGGTAACATGCTTTTCTTTCATACTTCCATGGATTGCTTAGGCCTCTAGAAGTTGGTTGTTTTACTCTCGAGCTCTTGTGATTATGGTCTTGTGAGCCTCATGTGAGTCATTTATATCCTTTTGTATTTTCTTCTGTGTATTGGGTTTGGCTGATACCTCCTAGCACGGGGAGTGGACTTGATGGTACTACATAGTTGGGTGGAGTACTTTTCGCACCCATTGGGTTTGGGTCTTTCCACATCATGTTCGAAGAGGCTCGTGAGCAGATTGAAGACTCTCTTTATGTACCAGATTTATGTATTCATCCCATCATGGGACTCTTTTAAATTGTATCATTATAGATCCCTTGTAATGTATTTTATGATCTTATGTATATTCTGATGGAAACATATCATGTTTCATGATCCTTGTAAAGGACAGTGTAATCATATTTATGTGGTTTCTTATGTCCTTGTATGTTTGGTTATTGTTATTGAAGCAATCACTGGTGAGGAGGGACCTCAAAGAGATCAATCTGGACCGGTCAGCAAGTGTAAACACAATGGAAACACACATATATGATGGAGGCAATGCAAAACAGATAGTTTTATTGCACAAAATTTGATTACATCCAACCGGTAACAACCGGGTTACAACATACCGACACACTGGCCTGGTAGAATAGGTCACAACCGGGACGAAAGATCTATCTTCTAGGCATAGTCTATCTATCTGATACTCTGATTGATTCTAATTAATTCTTACATTCTAAAGCATGATTACAAATATATATCAATCCAAAGGATCCAGTCAGCCCAAAAGGGATCAAAACTCGAAGAACAAGACCTAATGTGTAAAATGAACAAGGCCGGCCTCCGCCAAGAGATTCCTCTGAAAAATCCAAAGGATGAAATGTAGATCATGGGAAATGGTCGGCCACACGCCAAGGAAAATCAAAATCAATGCTCAAGGCTCCACAATCTTTGGAATGGGTTCCGGTAGATCACCAAAATTGGTCTTAGGCAACCGGTAACAAAGGAACAACCGGTAACAAGAAACTGTCATGGAAACTAGTAGCGATATCTTGCCAGAAAGTGTTCCAAATGCGATGCGATCTGAAAGAAAGAAAGATGATCAAGTCTTCAAGTAGAACCCAAATCCACGAGATCCGGTGAGCCAAAATCGGGACACACAGAAAGGAAAACTGAAACTGCAAACAAAAAACAAAACATAAAGGAAAATATTTTTGGTTGATGCAAGATTGTTGTGAATCGAGGATGCTCTTGCATCAGACATCCGAGGTTAATAAAAAAGTGAGCCTCTCACTTTGTTGGGGTCAGAGGGAAACCAAGGCGGTCTACCTCTGCTTGAGAAATCCAATATTAATCTTCAACTGGTCTTCCCTTCCACTTCACAAGATATTCTTTGTACTGACTCGTTCGGGTACTACGCCCAATCCTACTGTCCAAAATCTCTTCAATATGATCTGGTTCCTTCTAGGGAAATTGTTTCTCAAGGTCTGCAATACCGTCCTCACTGAATTTTGGTTCATGGTACTCATGAAGATCTGCAATGTTGAATATAGGTGAAATATTTAGACTATCTGGTAGCTCCACTTCATATGCATTTCCAGAACTAAACTTCCTCAAAATATTACAGGGTCCAAACTTCTTCATCTACAACTTATTATAAGTTCCAACCAGGAATCTCTCTTTTCTCAGATATACCATCACTTCATCGCCAACTTCAAATTCCTTATGTCTCCTCTTCTCATATGCCTTCTCCTTATATTTGTTTTTCATGTCTTCCAAATGCTATTTAACCTGAATATGTAATGCTGCCATGTGATTTGCAAAATCTTCTGCTTCTGAACTCTTCTAGTCTTCACTGCTAATGTCTCTTAGTTCTGATATTCCTCTAGGATGCACTCCAGTAACAATCTCAAAAGGTGTTTTTCTGATACTTCTATTCACTGAATTGTTGTAGGCAAACTCTGCTTGTGCAAGGATCAAATCCCAACTTCCGGTTTTATCTCCCTCTAAACATCTCAACAAATTTCCCAAACTCTGGTTAACAACTTCTATCTATCCATCAATCTGTGGATGAAAAGTAAAACTAAACTTCAAATCTGTCTTCATCTTCTTCCAAAGTGCTCTCCAAAAATAGCCAACAAACTTAGTGTCTCTGTCTAAAACTACACTCTTAGGTAATCCATGAAATGTCACCACTTCCTTGAAAAATAGGTCTATTACATGTAATGCATCTGGTGTCTTCTTACAAGGTATGAAATGAGCCATCTTCAAAAATCTATCCACTACCACAAATATAGAATCATTCCCTCTTGGTGTCTTAGGCAATCCAAGTACAAATCCATGCTTATATCCTCCCAAGGTCTTATCGGTACTGTATGCGGGAAAATGCGGTGGAGAAAATGAACAACTCAAATCCAAAAGACCCACACACCAATGAGACTCTTGGTGCAAGTATATGAACTGATTCAATCAGTTCAACTTCCCAAGTGGGGTCCCATTGCTCTCTATCTCACAGGATCCCTAAAGTCAATGTTTTCTTCTCAGATCATTGAGCAAAGTGACTTAGGAATGACAATTCCAAGAACGAATGATGTTTGATTTATATTCATGAATGTATTCTAAGATATATATGATGTTAAAACTATGATGATTAAGCTAGTATGAAGTTGATGATATGATAAAATATTAGCAAATTATCCTAGCATGAATATTCTATGATATGAAAAATGCTTCTAAACACTATTATGATGATTTAACAAAGAGAGGCTAAAATGCTTAGTAAATTAGACTAAAATGTAGATGCATGAAAGATTGTTGATTATGAAAAATGAGGAATGAGAGCTCTATTTATAGGGAAAATAGGGCAATGGATGGTCAAGATTGAATAATCTTAACAAGGGACAGGATTGACAGTTAATCAATCCATGTTTACCATTCTCACCAATGAAATAGTGATGATTGTCAACAAAGGGTTGCTTGAGAGGAGATTTAAGAAGCATTAAATGCTCGAGGAGACATGAAGGTTACCCTAGGATATAAGGGTTAAGGTTAGGTTAGGGTTATCCAATGGATAAAGCTTTTACCCAAGGGGTAAAATCTTGTGCAAGGGTTAATAGGATAACCAAGGTTAAAGCCATGAATGCTTGATGAGACCCTTGGGTTAGATGAAGTTTAATTTAGAGAGAAAGTCTCTAACCATGCAAGAAGGTTGAGTTAACCATTAATGGTTAGGAAGACTTTGAGGGTTAGCTTGTTGAAGACATAAAGCCTTTAATGCATTTCAAAGACTTTGGAGGCTTTGAGAAGTGACTTCTCTTTGCTTAGGACTGTGACAATAATTAGGAGATGAATTAGGCTAAATTGGAAGTGATTAGAAGAATCTAGAAGGGGTTCAGGAGGCAAGTGGGAGATGTAGGAAAATGCAAGTGGGTGAGGAAAAAGGATTTTAATTAAAATAAAATTGCTTTATTTCAACTAAAATAGATGCAACTTGCATAAATACAAGTGGGGGGGGGATTTATTATTTATTTGCAAGGATTAATTTAATTAAAAAGAGAGAAAGGGGATTTAATTAAATAAAGTGATTTATTTAATTAAAGGCTAGAAAAGGTTTAGGTGAATTTAATTAAATAAATTGAGTAATTTATTTAATCAAATAGATGAAAATGAAGTAATTAATTAAATAAAATTTAATTAATAAGGGGAATGGGGTTAAAATAAATATTAAATATTCATTTAGGAAAGTGGTCAGATTTATTCGTCTATAGGTACTGTCAAAGGTTTATACAATCCCACATTCTGACTACTACCTTTTGCAACTTGACAAACTCTATAACTCTGCACATATCTTTTAACATCCTTATGAATCTGGGGCCAAAAGTATTGTTCACTCACCAATGCAACTGTTTTGTCAATGCCAAAATGTCTGGCTAAGCCTCCACTATGTTTCTCTTTTATCAGGTTCTCTCTCATGGAACTCTTAGGTATGCACAACTGAACTCCCTTGAATAACATCCTATCCTGAATGAAATAATCGAACCATTTTCTCCTATCAACCATAACCGGTTCTTTACATGCTTTCTAAGGTTCTGCAAAATCCAGGTCTTCATCATACAAGGTCTTCAAATCTTCAAAACCTAATACTATCTCTCTCATCTCTATTAGCAAATTCCTTCTCCTACTCAATGCATCATCAACTTTGTTATATTTCCCACTTCTATGCTTCAAAACAAAGGTGTAACTCTGCAAGAATTCTACCCATCTCATATGTCTTTGATTCAACTTACTCTGACTGTTCAAATACTGCAAAGCTTGATGATCTGTATACAACACAAACTCCTTAGGCAACAAGTAGTGTCTCTATTTCTTCAAGGCTTGAGTTATGGCTAAAATTCCTGATCATACACTGAATATCTCTTTCGGGTATCATTTAATTTTTCACTGAAATAGGCTATTGCTCTCCCTTCTTGACTCAAGACTGCTCCTATTGCTGTTCCACTTGCATCACAATCCACTTGAAATACTTTATTGAAATCTGGTAAAGCTAACATAGGCTGATAAGTCACTTTCTTCTTCAACAATTCAAAACTTTTGTTGTCTCCGGTGGTCCACTTGAATTCCTTCCGATCTCCTCTCATGGTCTCAGTCATAGGGTTACAAACTGAACTGAAATTTGTGATAAACTTTCGGTAAAACTAGCCAATCCATGAAATGATCTTACCTCCCCAATGTTTTCCGATGTAGGCCACTCAACAATGGCTTTCACTTTCTCAGGGCCCATCTTCAAACCATCCTCAGATATCATAAATCCTAAATAGACTAACTCATCCTTCATGAAAGTACACTTCTTGATCATATCGATCAACAACTTTTCTTCTCTCAACATGTGCAAAACTTGTCTTAACTGCAACAAATGCTCCTCTTTTGTTTTACTGAAAAACCAGAATGTCATCCAAATACACAATAACAAACTTACCCAATAAATTATTCAATACCTCATTCATCAGCCTCATGAAAGTACTCGGTGCATTATTCAATCCAAAGGGCATCACCAACCTTTCATATAGTCCTTTGTTTATCTTAAATTTTGTCTTCCACTCATCACCTTCTCTAATACTAATCTAATGATATCCACTCTTCAAATCTATCTTTGTAAAGTATTTTGATCCACTCAAACAATCCATTATGTCATCCATCCTAGGCAAAGAAAACCGTTATTTTACTGTGATCTTGTTTATTGCTCTTGAATCGGTACACATCCTCCATTCTCCATTCTTCTTAGGTGCTAATACTGCTGGTATTGCACAAGGGCTCATACTCTCCCTGATCAAACCTTTCTTCAACAACTCCTGCACTTGTCTATTTAGTTCGTTATTCTGTGCCGGTGTCAACCGGTGTGCAACTTTGTTAGGCAAACTAGCTTTGGGAACCAAGTCCATGCAATGACGGATACTTCTAACAGGTGGCAATCCATCGAGTACATTATTTGAAATAATGTCCTCATATTCTATCAGCAAATATCTGTAAAGCGGAAAATCGCAATCAAACCCTAGTTGCTCTCCCCTCTTCCAACTCCGAGGAGAGAGAAGGGAGGTCGCTAGGGTTGATGGTTTTCACTTAAGGGAGAGACTTTACATTCAAAAGAGGGGTTGAAACCCACAAGATCCAATCCCACACAATGCAAGATTGGATGCTAAATGCGTTTCAAGGGTTAAGACAGCAAGGCTACCCTCTTTTGTAAAGAATGTTGATAGAAGAATTAAGCTAGGAATACATAGAAAGTGACAAAGATTCGCTTATAAACTGAGATAGGGATATAGAATGAAGCTGCGGACCTGGAATTAGTAGTAAAATGTCGATACGGCGCTGTCCTACAAATTTGAGCAAAAGTTGTCAGGACGATGGCGCCCGGCGCCACGGTCCTCCGAAAAATCCGCGAAACGAAGGGGGATCTGTTCGTCTCTGCACAAGGATTCCAGATCTTCAATTTCAGCCGCGTACCTGCAACCTACACACAGAAAAGTGAAGACGATTGGGGGGTTAGGGATTAGGGGTTTGCTTTTAGGTCAAACCCCGATTTTGGAATTAACCAAGAAATGAGAAATGCTGTAAATGTAATGTAAAACAAGTACTAATACCTTGTTGTAAGGATGTTTGTATCCTTATGTGCGAAGGTATAGATGTTGTTGTTTGTTGTATGTTGTATGTTGTATGTAGTAAGTGATCTCCTCTTCAATGGTTGAATCCTTGTCTTGAATGCAACACTTAGCCTTGAATGGAGACTTAGAATGCTCAATTGCTTGAAGGAATGCTTGAATGCTTGAATGTTTGAATATCGTTTTCGCCTTTTTTCCCTCTACCAAAATGGGAGAGGAAATGTAGTTTATATACTTGTCAATTAGGGTTGAAAGACTGATTTTCCCGACCTTAGGCCGACCAGGAAAGTTAATTTCCAATTTGCAAACAAAAAGACCCGAGACCCCATAGGAGACCGGGCCCAAAATAGGCCCAGGGACCAGGGCGCTGGGCGCTCTGGTCCCACCTCCCGGGACAGCAGGGTGCAAAGGAGGTTCAGGCCAGGGTGCTTGAAAAATGCAGTTTTTAGTGTCGTAATTAGGTTTCGGGGTCTCCATTCAGGTTGCGTGTTGCGTCGCCATCGTGAAGACTGAAATGCAGTCAAAATTGCAAGTGTCGCAATTTTAGGATGCTACAATATCTTATCTCTTTTGAGTGCTCTTCTTCTGGTTCCAGTCTCTCAGTCTTCTTAGGAATTAAGGCAATACACACATTCTCATGTCTCAGTCCATCCATGAATTTCCTTCCATCTACTAAATTTTTTTTGGTATTTGTGCATAATTTATTCTTCAAAGTTTCCTCCAAAAGTAACAAGGTTTGCTTCATCCCATTGGCCACAATAGTGTATGTATTCTTCCTCCCATCCTATACTGCCTGTCTATCAAACTGCCAAGGTCTTCCCAACAAAAGATGACAAATATCCATAGGCATAATATCACACAAAACTTCATCATGATAATTCCCAATTTTCAATTTCACCAAACATTGTTCACTTACTAACAACTTATGTTCATCCTGAATCCATGCTATCTGATAAGGCTTATGGTGTTTCAAGCTCTCCAATTTCAACTTATTCACCATCTCTTCTAAAACAAGATTATCTGAACTACCGCTATCAATAACAACTTTACAACACTTACCGGATACCTTACATCTGGTTTTGAACAGATTCTTCCTTTATAAGGGTTCTTCATCTCCTCCGGTATGACACAAAGCTCTCCTCATCATCAACAGTTCTCCATCTTCTGGTTTATTGTCTGATCCGGTGGGGTTTTCTTCCACCATTGCTGCTCTTCCGGTAACCTCTATCTTCTTATACTCAAATGCACGACGTCCTTCTCCTCCACACTTAAAGCAAGTTCCTCTAAATGTCCTCTTATCTTGTCTTCCAAACTTCTCATTCCGGTAACCATCCGGTTCTCTCCTATGGTAGAAATTTCTATCATCCTTCCAGTATGAATTATCTTCTTTGTTCACTTCCTTGTCCTTGTTAAGATCTATACTAGTTCCTCTTCCTCCTTGAAATCTTCCTTCGGTAAACCTTCCACCTCTACTTCTCTATCTTTGCTCATGTCTTTTGTTCATTTCTCTTCAAACTTTAGTGCATACGGATAAGCCTCTTTAGCACTCTCCAATTTGATCATACTGGGTTCATCTTGTATAGACATCCGCAATCCGTTCAAATATCTTGCAATTTGTTCAACTTCATCATCAACATGTTCGGATTTGATGTTCAACTTGTAAAATGCTTCGGTGTACTCCTTCACACTAGATTGCTTCTGTCTCAGATTCTGCAACTTCTGAAATAAATCCACTTAATAATTCACCAGCACAAACTTCGATTTCAACTTAGCAATCATTCGATCCCATATCTTAATCTTTTCTTTACCTCTTCTTTGTCTATCAACTTGCAAATGCTCCCACCAAAGAGATGCATGACCTTTCAACTGTGTACAAACATATTTTACCTTCCTCTCTTCTGCAGTGTTTTCAAAAATTTCTCCATCTTCGAGATCCAATCCATCAATTCATCTGAATCTAACTTCCCATCATATTCTGGTGGGGTAAAATGAGGTTTAGTGTTCGTCCTACTCAAAACCCTTAAAAACTTTTCTTCATCCGGATCAACTGCCGGTAGGTTTACTTGTTCTGTCGGGGCTTCTTCTCCTTCATCTTCACTTACATCTTCAATATGTCGGCCTCTTCTCTGGGCTATCTCCATGAATTCTAACCAGGCTGCTATTCCTCGCAACATCTCCATCACAACAGGGTCTGCATTCCCACACGCTACACCATTCCTAGTTCCTCTTCGAGCCATCGATTCATGCTAGTCCTATGCAATTGCAGGTCGATTCCTCAATTCACAACCCTACAATAGAAAACATTCAAGACACACAACCTCCGAAATGATACTTTGCTCTGATGCCAGTTGAAGCAGTCATCGGTGAGGAGGGACCTCAAAGAGATCAATCCAGACTGGTCAACAAGAGTAAACACAACGGAAACACACAGATATGATGGAGGCAATGTAGAACAAATAGTTTTATTGCATGAAATTTGATTACATCCAACCAGTAACAACTGAGTTACAACATACCGACACACTGGCCTGGTAGAATAGGTCACAACTGGGACAAAAGATCTATCTTCTAGGAATAGTCTATATATCTGATACTCTGATTGATTTTAATTGATTCTTACATTCTAAAGCATGATTACAAATATATATTAATCCAAAGGATCTAGTCTGCCCAAAAGGGATTAAAAACCAAAGAACAAGACCTAACGTGTAAAATGAACAAGGTCGGCCTCCGCCAAGAGATTCCTATGAAAAATCCAAAGGGTGAAACATAGATCACGGGAAATGTTTGGCCACACACCAAGGAACATCTAAATCAATGCTCAAGGCTCTGCAAGCTTCAGAATGGGTTCCGGTAGATCACCAAAATAGGTCTCAGGCAACCAGTAACAAAGGAACAACCGGTAACAAGAAACTGTCATGGAAACCGGTAGCGATATCTTGCCGGAAAGTGATCCAAATGTGATGCGGTCTAAAAGAAAGAAAGATGATCAAGTCTTCAAGTAGAATCCAACTCCACAGGATTCGGTGAGCCAAAACTTGGACACACAGAAAGGAAAACTAAAACTGCAAACAGAAAATAAAACATAAAGGAAAATGTTTTTGGTTGATTCAAGATTGCTATGACCCGGGGATGCTCCTGCATCAGTTATCCTTGAGTAAAATCATTATGGGGCCTTGAGGAGTCTTGTATGATATTACATGTTCATTATATCCTTATCTTGTATCTTCATGATGCTCATTGTATTGGTATGATTTATATCTTTTATATATAAAAAAAATATTTGCATTTTCATTGTTTAATTTGTTTAAGTCCTCTAGGCCTCATAGCGGGGCGTTACAACATCTGTGTAGCGTATGAATCTTGTTTTGGATATAGTATTTGTGATGGATATGTAGCATGTTAATCTATTTGATGAAGTGTGGTGTGGTGTGGTCCACTTCTCATTCCTTTCCGCCACGAGATTGTTTAGTGCAGACCTATTTTAAATTATGTTTGGCCAACTTGAAAGGTTATGTAGTCAGGAGGACGATATAAGTAAAGCATGATCAGAATGAATGAGGCCTGAAAGATTTGTGAGATTGAAAAGCTAAATTTGATTGATGTTTGATGTGAGAAGTTGTACAAAGGTGTGTCAAGTGTTGTCAGGCACCGAATATAGTTTCAGCATTGCAGTTAGTGACAGCTGGGTCACAGTGGTGGGTTCTCTTTTCTTTCTTTCTCTTTAGACAATGAGCCCGCCTACAATGAGCCAGCTTTATAAAAATCACCTTAATTGGTGTCACCTAATAGGTGTTATATATTGAGAACTAACATTCTTTGTGGTTTTTCCCTTCTTGGGTTTTCCACTTCATATTTGGTGTTCATTGTGTATGTGTGTTCTTTCATGATTACATCTGTTAAATAATTTTTAAGTTGGTTATTTTGGATCTGTGAAAGAATTAAAAGTTTAATTGATAATTGATTCACCCCCATCTCAGTTGTCCAGACATTCAACACCACATTGTGGCGCTTTCTGGCTATAAAAAAGTAAAAAGAAAGGACACATCCGACGTTGAAAACCTCTCTGAGGTGTCGGAGGATGGAAAGTTTGACACTCTCCCCATGAAATCATATGAAGAAAAATCATCTATGTTGATCAAAGAAACCATTAAGACAAATATTGGGACATAAGAGGTATCACACAACATCTTTCTTGCATAGCCTTTGACAAAAATTGAGAGACCAAAGTTCATAAAGTTCTCTACAGAGTGATAAATCAATTTTGCATGGTTTTACATAGATATGCCCGAAATAGATCCTTATTTAGTTATAAATCACTTGGATGTTACTCGAGGCGCCAAGCTGGTTAAACAAAAGCTGCAGAAAATGCACCTACAGGTGGCACTACTGGTTAAAGTGGAACTTGGGAAATTATTGGACGTTGGCTTCATCAGACCAAATGACTATCCTGAGTGGATTTCTAATCTTGTACCTGTCAGCAAACCAGACAATAGTATCAAAATATGTCCCAAAAATATCAACAAGGCTTGTCCCAAAGATAATTTTCCATTGCCAAACATTGATTTAATTGTTGATCTTACAAATGGCCAAGCAATGCTATCACTTATGGATGGATTGTCTGGGTATAATAAGATCAAGATAGAACTTGAAGACCAACACAAAAAATTGTTTATATGTCCTTGGGGCACCTTTTATTGGAACATCATGCCCTTTGAATTAAAGAATGCATGTGCAACATATCAAAGGGCCATGACAAAAAAATTTCACGACCTTATGCATGTCACCATGGAAGATTATGTGGATGATCTCTTGGGTAAATCAATTACAAGGGAAGATCATCTAGACATTTTATTAGTGGTTTTTGAATTCTTGGAAAAGTACAAAGTCATATTAAATCCCAAGAAGTGTGTATTTGGGGTGACCTCCAAGAAAATCCTAGGATACATTATATCACAATGAGGTATTGAAGTGGATCCAACAAAAGTCAGAGGCATATTAGAAACACCACCATCGAAGAACATCTGTTAGCTCCGATTTCTACTACGAAGAATTCATTCAATCCACTGATTCATAGCACAACTTGTAGATAAATGTCATCCTTTTCAACATCTATTGCACAGAAATATCAAGTTTAAATGGGATGATAAATTTCAACAAGCCTTTCAAATTCTCAAAGACTATCTCCCAAATCCACTAGTATTGATGCCACCTATTAAAGGAAAACCCCTGTTACTTTATATATCAGCTACACCAATAACACTGAGGGCACTCTTAGCACTCTTGGAACAACAAGATCATGATGGTAAAGAACGAGCTATCTGCTACATTAGTCACACATTAGTTGGATACGAGCTTAATTACACTCCAATTGAGCGCGCGTATCTTGCTGTGGTTTTTGCTTCACATAAATTACGTTATTACATGCTAAACTCATTAAAAAAATCTTGTTGCAACAATTGACCCATAAAAATACCTACTCAACAAGGCAACTCTTATAGGTAGATTGGCTAAATGGGTCATGATGTTGAGCAAGTTTGATATTGAATATGTTGACAGAAAATCCATTAAAGGATAAGACATTGCAGATCAGCTTGTAGATGCACCTATGACTAATGAAACTCCTATAATTTAAATATTCTCAGATGAATCCATCTTTATAGTCACAAACTCAAGACGTTGGCAATTATACCTTTCCAATAATCAATGTCATACCTCCATTCACCAATCCTCCCTTTATGTCATCTAAGGAGAGCACCATCTAGACCTTGTTGGTAAAGGGTAGTCATAAAGCTCAAATTGCATTAGGTGAGGTTCACAAAGGTATATGTGGGGTTCACTCTAGTGGCCCAACCTTAGCTAAGAAACTCATGAAGACTGGATACTATTGGCCTAATATGGAAAATGACTCATACCAATTTGTTAGTAATTGCAAGCAGTGTCAGATTCATGGAGACCTCATTCATGCACTACACACAAGAACTTCAGTCGATCACCACTCCATGGCCCTTTTATCAATGGGGACTCAATCTTGTGGGCAAGATTCACCCTCCATCTTCCAATGGTCACAAATTCATTATCATAGCCATGAAGTATTTCACAAAGTGGATTGAGGTTTTTCCTCTCACCCAAGTCATCAGAAAGTAGATCACAACTTTTATACTCAATTATAACATTTTTTTGAGCTACAATGTTCCCCTTTCCATCATTGCAGATAATTGGCATCCTTTCAAGAATCAGGATGTTCGTGAGCTTTATGACTGATTTCATATCCATCATCGCTTTTCCACTCCATACTACCCCCAAGGTAATGGTCAAGCTGAGGTGTCTAACAAAACTATCCTCAAAATCCTAAAAAGATAATCGATTACACTTGTCGTAACTGAATGTCCAACTCAATCCTGCACTATGGGCCTATCACACAAGTGTCTGTACACCTACTAGAGATACTCCTTACTCACTTGTCTATGGTGCTGACGCCATATTTCCCATTGAGGTTGAGTTACCATATTTCCGAGTCTCCTTACGCAATCTTATCAGTGATGAAGACTACATGGTCTCCTGCTTGCAAGATTTTGAACTATTAGATGGGCGTAGACAAACTGCATGTAATCATCTCAAATCATATTAGCAATGTATGAGTCACAACTACAATCACAAGGTAAAGCCTCTCACATTTGAGGTGGGTGACTTGGTCTTAAGAGAAAACCCTAAAAATCAACAAGACAAAGAGAAAAAGGGCAAGTTTGAACCAAATTGGCTTGGGCATTACATCATCATAGTGGTCTATGGATAAGGTGTGATGCTCTGCAAAAAGGATTAGAAAATCTGTTTGGCAACACACACGAGCACAAGAAACAAACATTAGTGTTAGCAACAAAAGATTATCCTAAACAGGCATATCATGAGAGATATTAAGCATGAAATAGAAAGCATATAAACATAGAATAAAATAGCTAATCAAGATGCTCATAGTTGCTCCTCCCTTGTTCCTCTCCTCTCCAAGTCCCAAATGAGTGTAGCTCTCAGCAGCTTTTTGCACTATGGATGCTTATGGAGGATTGAGATTTAATATTAAGCTTCAAATATGAAATGAAAAGATAAATACTATGCTATTGATGCTAAAATGATTGATTTTACCAAAAAGACAAGATTTTAGTTATGCTATGCTAAATGCTCTCTAAAAATGTCTATAGCCTAAATGCATACAAGTTTTCAGGATCTGGATTATGAAAGAATGGGCTCTATTTATAGGAAAAATGGAGCAATGGATGGCCAGGATTGAAAGGTTTAATCAAGGGTCAAGCTTGAAAGTTGGGGATCCATGTGCACAATTTGCACCAATGAAATGGTGACAAGTGTCAACATAAGATTGGGTTGAGAGAAGAGGTTGGAGGCATTAAATGCCTGAGGAGACCTCATGGTTATCTAGAAGGTAAGGGTCAAGCCTAAATTAGGATTACCCACTGGATTAGGAGTTAATGCAAGGATAAACCTTTGTGCAAATGATTAAGAGATAATCATGGTCAAAGCATTAAAGGCTTGCTAAGACCCTTGGGTTGGGTAGAGGTTGAGTCAAAACAAATGTTTTAACCATGTAGGAGGGTTTGGGTTAACCATTAATGGTTTTTGAAGACTTTGTGGATTAAGTGGTTGAAGGTTGGAAACTTTCAAAGGTTATCCAAGACTTTGAGACATTTAGTGGTTGAAGGTTGGAAGCTTTCAAAGGTTATCCAAGACTTTTAGGCTTTGAGAAGTGACTCCATTTTGCTTAGGAATGTGACAATAATTAGGGGATGGATTAAGTTAATTAGGAAGGGGTTAGAAGAATCTAGAAGGGGATTAGATTTTGCAAGTGGATTTGGTGGGTGAGGGAAAATAGGATTTTATTAAAATAAAAATTCATTTATTTCAATAAATGTGTGCAAGTTGTATTTGGATAAATATTCAAATAAATATTAATTTATTTAAATGAAAAAAAGGAAGATAAAGCATTAAAATGCTTGAAGACTTTGAGGGGAACCATTAAAGGCTTGAAGACTTTAAGGGAAGACATTAAGTTTGAAGACTTCAAAGCCATCAAGTTTGAAGACTTTAAGGAAAACCATTAAAGGCTTAAGAAGACTATAGAAGGAAGCCATCAAGTTTGAAGACTTTAAAGCCATCAAGTTTGAAGACTTTAAGGGAAACCATTAAAGGTTTCAAGTGGGTGAGGATAAATAGGATTTTAAATAAATAATTTATTTAAAATAGTTGTGCAACTTGCATTTGTAGGAAAATGCAAGTGGGTGGAGGATAAAGGTGATTTAAATAAATGATTTATTTAAAATAGTTGTGCAACTTGCATTTGTAGGAAAATGCAAGTGGGTGGAGGATAAAGGTGATTTAAATAAATTATTTATTTAAAATAATTGTGCAACTTGCATTTGTAGAAAAAGGCAAGTGGGTAGAGGATAAAGGTGATTTAAATAAATGTTAATTTATTTAAATGTGAGAGGTGGGATTTTGGGGGATTTAAATAAATATTAATTTATTTAAATGTGAGAGGTGGGATTTTGGGAGATTTAAATAAATATTAATTTATTTAAATGTGAGAGAAGATTTAATTAAACAAATATGATTTATTTATTTAATTAATGGTATGAATTTGGTTAAGTGAATTAAATCAAATAAATTGAATAATTTATTTAATTGATAGGAGAAGAGGGTTAAGATGAATTAATTAAATATTAATTTAATTAATTATTAATTGATGGTTAAATAATCAAATAAATACTAAGTCTTCATTTAATTAAGTGGACAGATTTATGTGACTACATTTGCCCCTCTTTGAGACGGTGCAGTTTATCGCGTCGTTTCAAAGAAAGAAAAATAGGTGTGAAGAAATGCCCCATAAAATGTAAATTTAATGGGTGGTATGCCCCCTCGAGAGATGGGCCGAATTTTATTTTGAAAAATCGGGCGATCTCTCGAAAAAGAATGCAAAGTGGAGGGGAGGTAGAATAGAAGAAATTAGAACTAATGATGAAAGAATGGGAGAAAATGGAGTGAATATGAAGAAACAACAAGCTAGCGAGTACCCTGAGGTCATGCAAGAGATACATAGCAGATGTAGTGTGGGGTTTGGATTGATGCTATACAATTGATCAAAATTGGTTGGACAATCTGGTGCAATCGGTTTAATTGCCCCAGTCAAGTCAAAGCGTGACAGTTGATGTCAGTTGGTCGCTTGGACATGATAAAGTCTGAGTAAGTGAATCAAAGTGACCTGATGTGACTTAGACAATTGATGTAATTGCCCGATGAAGTCAAGGTATATGAAGCAAAATACTCATTGAGACTTAGACAATTGATGTAATTGTCCGATGGATTGTGTTTGATTGGTTGATCAATTGATAGTGTGTGCATGTGATGGATGGTTGTGGGGAATCATGGCAACCCCGTTGAGACTAGGTCATTATGATAAATTCTTGATGTAGTCTAGGATTACCATAATCGATTACCTGTTGAGACCCGAAGATACTTGATCAAAGTATCTGTTGATAGTCTAGGTGTGTGGGAGTCGATGTATCTATGTAGATAGAGTAACTAGCTTAATTTTGTGGATGAGTGAGGATGGGAAGCAATGAAGGGATTAGGATGATGTTGATGATCAAGATAGGGAGGGTGAGGGGGGGGGGTTCGTTGTTAGATAGAAGATATGGAGGACTAGGACCGAGTCCTATGGAAGAAGATGAGTAAAATAGAGTATGCATTATTATGACTATGTATGCATGATATGCAACTATTATGAATGTATGGATGGGTGGAATGCAACGAAATGCAATATATACAGATGAGATGAGATGACGATCCATGGTGCTTTATTTTTCATCATTGAGCTTTAAAATGTTGTAAGAAAATACAAGCAACTTGACATAAAGATTCAAGATGACCAGAGTATTTCTTACATGGATTTGATATAGCAAGTTAATACAAGCGACTTGATATAAGGGTCAAGTCGACCAGAGTATTGCTTGCGGAACAGACAAGGATTATCTCCGTTCATGCATGACTTGGATCGTCCTCCTTGATCTTAGGCTGATCATATCCTGAGACAAGTGCATACCGTACTAAGAAATAAAAACCTTTATCCAAATTGGATGAGGAGGAACCAAAGAATGAGCATTGTACCTGTAAACAAATAGTATATACATAAAGAATAAAAGAATATGGATCCTTGGTAATGGTTCATGCTCATATGGTCGAGGTATACGCTGTAGTCAGCAAGCCGTAATGATCTATGACTGTATTTGGCATAAGATTACGTAGCTTAGTGAACTTCCCACGTAGACACCATTAGTACATGCCCCAGAACTTCATCGGAAATAATGCGCAAACGATACAAAACAATGCTGAAAGATCCCGATACATATAAACAAATGAATTACTCACGAATCAACCAAGCATTTGATAGCTTAACATAATTTTCTTGTCAAAGAAAATGTCACATTTGTCTTTGTTTTGGTAAGGAAGGATGCATCCTTGTTTTTAAAGACAGTTTCTGATTTGTTGGATGTGGATTGTGTGGTCGATTGATAAATGGTCATTGTGTGAGTACTGTGTTAATGTTGGTTTTGCATCTGCTTGAATGAATATGTACAAGGTGTTGCCATGTTTTTGTGTGATTTTCGATGGGTTTTTCGATGTTTTTGGATTTTGTGTAATAGTTTTTGAATGTTTTTGGATTTTGTGAGTCATTCTTGAATGTTTTTGGATTTTGCGAGACATTTTTGAATGTTTTTGCCAATGAATCACCAGTAATGTAGAATCCACTTCCATCATCTAGATTGTAAGGGCATTGCCCCCAAGTTGGACATGATTTATGAAAAAGCGGGATGCCAGACGCATGATGTACTTTCTTGGATTATAGATCAAATAACAAGCCATGGTTAGATGGATGGATGTGTGTATGTATGAATGTGATCGCAACGACCTGAAAGATACTGGAGCCATTGCCTTTACGAGTGGCGCCTGTTTGCCAGGTTTTTGCCATCGTACTTACCCAAGGTGCCACTGGAGTGGTTGTTCACCGTTTGGATGCATGATTTTTCTTTACTTTTTTGAATGTTTTTGTATTTTCTTTAGGACATTTTTCTGAATGTTTTTGGTATTTTCTGATATGCAGGGGAGCCTGATGCCTTGTACACCTTAGGTATAAAACCGTTTGAGGTGCATGCTATTGATTGGATCTGCGAGCGGTTCTCCGTCTGATGTAGCCAATTGATATGCCCTGGACCCGAATACAGCAGTGACAACATATGGGCCGAGCCAATTTGATTCAAACTTGCCTTGATGTTCTCTGTTTGGTTGGTTGCAAGGATTCTCTCGAAGAACAAGATCACCTACCTCAAATGTACGAGATCTAACTCGGTGATTGTAGCTTCTACTCATGCGCTGCTGATAGGCTTTGAGGTGATTGTATGCAGCTTGTCGCTTCTCATCAAGTAACTCTAAGTCCTGAAGATGTGAGACTCTATATGCTTCATCATTGATGAGATTATGCAAGGAAACTCGTAATGATGGTATCTCAACCTCAATAGGTAAGATAGCTTCTGCACCATAGACCAATGAATAAGGAGTTGCACCTGTAGGGGTTCGAATGCTAGTTCGATATGCCTATGATGCCGGATTCAAATGAACATGCCAATCACGACCGGCATCATTGACTGTCTTCTTTAGGATTCTCAATATGTTTTTATTGGATGCTTCAGCCTGACCATTGCCTTGTGGGTAATAGGGGGTGGAAAAGTGATGTTGGATATGAAATTTCTCACAAAGCTCACAGACATCCTGATTTTTGAAAGGAAGACCGTTATCTGTGATGATGGACATGGGCACACCATACCGGCAGATGATGTAGTTGAGGATGAATGAGGCGATCTACTTGCTGGTGACTTGAGTAAGTGGAACAGCTTCGATCCACTTTGTGAAATATTCGGTGGCGGTAATAATGAATTTATGGCCATTGGATGAAGATGGATGAATCTTACCCACAAGGTCAAGGCCCCATTGACAAAAAGGCCATGGTGTTGTGATTGGTTGCAATTCCTGTGCTGGTGCATGTATCAGGTCACCATGAACTTGACATTTCTTGCATTTTCTGACAAAGTAGTAGGAATCCTTTTCCATAAATGGCCAATAGTATCCAGCTCGCATGATCTTCTTGGCTAGTGATGGACCACTTGAGTGAGTCCCGCAAATTCCTTCATGTACCTCTTCCAAAACCTTTGTTATCTCATCCTGTTCCAGACATCGAAGGAGAGTACCATCAAGACCACGTCGGTATAGGGTTTCGGCAATAATGGTATATCGAGCAGTTTGGCGAGTGAAGTTTTTTCGTTGGTTATTTGATTGGTTGGGAGGAAGGGTATGATCGCGGAGATAGGTGTAGAACTCACCGTACCATGGGGATTCAGAACCAACAAGGCGACATATCATTTCAGATTCGGGGATATCATAAGCGGGGATCCAAAGCTGTTCTACCAAGAACTCGTAGCGTGTTGAATTCTATGGAAGATCTAGTAGAGATGCGATGGTAGCCATAGCGTCAGCAGCTCGATTCTGATCTCTTGGTATCTGCTCAAAAGTGATAGTAGAAAATGATGTCTTTAGAGTGTCCACCATTTGCTTATATGGCATGAGTTTATCATCTTTGGTCTGATATTCATCTGTTGCTTGTCGAATGACTAGTTGGGAATCGCCATATACTTGTAGTTCTTGTAATTTCCATTGTACGGCTAACCTGAGTCCTGTGATCAAGGCCTCATACTCTGCTATGTTGTTTGTACATGGAAATGTGAGCCTATAAGACTTCGGGATGCTATCACCTTGAGGTGTGATAAACAGAATGCCTGCCCCTGAGCCGTGCCTAGTGTATGAACCATCAAAATATAGTTTCCATGGTTGTACTTCTGTGATCATGAATATCTCTTCATCTGGAAAATTGGAAATGAGGGGATGATTGCCTATGAGTGGTGCATCGGCCAATTGATCTGCAATGACCTTCCCTTTGATAGCTTTACGGTCCACATACTCGATGTCAAATTCACTTAGAATCATTACCCATTTGGCCAAGCGACCTGTCAATGCTACTTTGCTGAGTAAATACTTGAGTGGATCAATCTTTGCGATGAGTTGTACCTTGTGTGTCAACAGATAGTGTTGCAATTTAGTGGCTGCTAAGATTACTGCTAGGCAAGCTCGCTCAATAGGTGTGTAATTGAGTTCATAGCCAACCAGTGTGCGAGAGATGTACTAAACAGCACACTCTTTGCCTTCTGCATTATGTTGTGCCAATAATACACCTAATGCTATACTTGTCACTGAGATATAAAGTAACAACGGTCTACTTGGATCTGGTGGCATCAACAATGGTGGATTCATGAGATAGTCTTTAAGCGTCTGAAATGCTTGTTGGCATCTGGCATCCCACTGAAAGTGGATGTTCTTGTGTAGCAAGTGTGTGAATGGGTGACACTTATCAGCCAATTGTGCAATGAATCTTCGGATGGATTGAAGCTGCCCTTGTAATGTCCTTAGCTGACTGATATTCTTTGGAGGTGGCATGTCCATTATTGCCTTAACCTTTGCTGGATCAACCTCAATGCCTTTGCTTGAGACAATGTATCCTAGAAGCTTCCCGGAGGTCACTCCAAAGACACATTTCTTTGGGTTGAGTCGAACATGATATTGTTCCAGTCTATCAAAGATTTGATCTAAGATATGGAGATGTCCTTCTCTAGTAAGTGATTTTGCTAGTAAGTCATCCACATAATCTTCCATCATAGTATGCATCATGTCATGGAAAATGGTGGTCATTGCTCTTTGATAGGTCGCTCCTGCATTCTTTAGACCAAAAGGCATTACATTCCAGCAGTATGTGCCCCATGGACATGTGAAGGCTGTCTTATGTTGATCTTCGGGTGCGATCTTTATCTGATTGTAGCCGGAAAAGCCATCCATGAGTGAAAGCATCGCATGTCTTGCTGTTAAATCCACTATGATGTCGATATTTGGTAGGGGGAAATCATCTTTAGGACAAGCCTTATTTAGATCTCTGAAGTCCGTACAAATGCGGATGCCCCCTTTTGGTTTGCCGATAGGCACAATGTTGGAGATCCGTTCTGCATAATCAATTGGCCTAATGAAACCAACATCTAAGAGTTTCTTGAGTTCTGTTTTGACTAGCACTGCAATCTGGGGATGCATCTTACGAAGCTTCTGCTTGATAGGTTTGGCTCCTTCTGCTACGGTGAGGTGATGCATGACTAAATCAGGATCAAGCCTAGGCATGTCTGCATATGACCATGCAAAGTTGATCTGACGCTTCTGGAAGAACTCTATAAATTTAGGTTGTTCCTCTGGAGTGAGAAGAGATGCCAGATGTATGATATGAGGATTTTCAGGAGTCCCCACATTGTATTCTTTGGTTTCCTCAATGAGAATCGTTGATCGTTCCTGTTGTGCATTAGCAGGGAGAATGTCAAACCCTTCATCCTCAGGTGCCTCAAAGAGGTTTTCACCGTTGGATACGCTCTTTCTTTTTACTTTTGTGGGATCAAACAGTGCCATAGTGTGGTTTTCACTGGAAGATCCATGTTTCATTGTTATATTTTTGCAGCTGAAAGGTTTGGCATCCGCCTCGAAGTATGCTGCGCTATTAAGTTCAATGGCGAATCCAGCTTTGTGATCCCCGCTTGGTAGATTATCCCGTAATTCCAAAAAGTCAATGATAGCCTCATCATTTTGGAAGAGGTCAAGACATGGAGGATTTGATTGGTTCCATTCGATGAGTTCAGGGTGGATAATGGGCATTACCTCATCGATTAGGTTAAGTGCGGGAGATGTATCAGTGAGGGTTAAGACGTTATGGTGAAGGTCGTTAATGGTACTCTCCTTGTCAGAATCAGGCGTAGGATGAGACATAGGGTCTGTGGAAGATGTTTCCAGCTTAGGTACCCAAGTGGTCTTTATCTGTGCTTCTCCGTAAACAGGGATGTCTTTGCATGGCGGAAGTGGTGATGTGTCTTCCTCATCTGAAGTGTTAAGTTGTATAGAATCAAATTCCCACTCATGTGAGTCGGTCTCTGAATCACTCTCCAGCATCCGATTGCTATACCATACTGGGATGTCTTTGGAGTTAAACACGACAGGTGTGATTGGTTTATGTATCTTTGTAGTGATCGGTGCTGCAGGAACTGTGATGGGGATTAAAGGATTTGTTACTGGAAGTATCGACAGTGTTGATTTAGTGGCTTCTGTTGGAATGGCTGGTGCCATAGATGTTGCTGTAGGTTTCCATGCAGTTGTTGCTACAAATGGTGTTGCTGATGGGATTACTGGTTCATTTGGTGGGATGAATGATATTGGTGATGGTTGCGGTGGGGTTGTGAGCCTCGATGGGGCAGTGGGGATAGTGCTTGATGGTGCTTTGATTATGAAAGGTGTCCTCTTTGCAATAGGTGGGCAAAATGGTTTGCTGGGTTTTCCTTTGAATTTGAGTTTAGGAAGGATCTCTTTTTCAAAGCCTAGGCTTGTATTACCTTTGGGCTTGAATTCTAGTAGCAGAGGTTCATGTCGTCCTTGCTTGCAGTATCCCAAAGCACTCTGACCATCATATCCCATTCTTTGCATAATGAGGAGGCCTTTGCCATACTGTTCTGTAGGAAGTGTAACTCGCGGTTTATGAGTGGTGATGGGATCTTTATAGATCCAGTCCGCTAGGTCCTCATCTTGTGTCTCTTCCTCTTGACTCTTTCCAAGGACGAATGGCGTCAAGGCACATGCTGGTATGATTAGTGGTTGCTGGAGTAACTGCTGTGGCTTACCATGTGTTCTAGGAGAAGTGGGCATTTGTCCCACACAAAAGAGCTGACTCAAGTTGTATTCTCCAGGACCTTCCTCTGCTACTTTCATCTTAAGCTTTTCTTGCTTGGGTATAGGGGTGTTCGAACTGGCAAGAGAGGCGGGACTTACATATGATGTGGAGGAAATGGCTTCCCTATTATTAGGAACAATAATTTCTGGTTGATGGCTGATATTATGGCAAAATGCAAAGGGATTTGCATCGTCCAGGATTGTGATCTCTGTACCGTTATGTGGGAACTTGATACATTGATGGTAGGTAGATGGAACAGCTTGCATGGCATGTATCCAAGGTCTCCCTAATAATAGATTATATGGCAGAGGAAGGTCCAGAACCTGACAGATGATGTGCTTTACCACAGGGCCCACTCGGATTGGTAGTACCACAGCTCCTTTGGATGAACACTCTGCATCATCATAGGCCTTGATGGTGATCTTCTTGCGAGGATCCACTGATTCTATTGCATATCCCAATGCTGTGACCAACTGTAGTGTACAAATGTTTAGGCCTGCTCCATTATCTATCAAGACTCGCTTGATCCTGTGTTGGTTGATAAAGCCTTCAATGTGTAGCGAAGCATTATGAGGTTGTTGGAAAGAAGAGTTGTCACTTTCAGAAAAAGTGAGACAAGGTGATGACTTTAGATTTCCAACCATGGCTTGAAACTGGTCCGTATTCAGGTTTGCAGGGACTGACGCCTCTTGGAGTGCTTGATCCAAGATTGTTTTATGAGATGGCGATAGGCGCAATAGCTCTAAAATGGATATAAGCGCAGGCGTTTTGTCTAATTGTTCCACAAGATTGTACTGCTTTGGGACGGAGGTGGTGCCTTGTGGAGCTGCCTTAATGGTGACCTTGCCACGACGTGTAACAACATTGCAATTTGAGGTGGGATTTTTGAAGGTTATGGTTGCAATTTGTTCACTGGCATCATACAGATGATTTACAGTATAATTATACGCAGCCTGCATATAATCAGTGGTATCAATGCCTCGCCTAGAAGTGGAAGGACCCCTTTGATCTTGTGATGGAAGTGGATTCTTGAACATCTGATGATCATTATTGGTTGTTTTTGGGTCATGTCCTTCAACTTCAATTTCTCCTCGGTCAATAAGATCCTGAATGAGATCTTTCAATCGGTGATAATTACTTGTCTTGTGTCCTCTTCCTTGATGGAACTCACAGTGTTCAGTATCTCTCCACCATGCCGGTTTGACCTGAGGCTCATAGTTTGATAGCTTAGGTAGAGTGATCAAATTTTGAGAAATGAGTTGTCGCAAAACTGTTTCAATGGGTTCCCCTAAGGGAGTGTATGTGCGTTTTTGTTTTTGCTGACGAGGTCTAGGTTCATCATGAGACGTGATGCGACCTTGATTGGAAGGAACATTTGTGTTATTCTGAGGTGGAGGATTTTGTCCTGCAAATCGAACCACAAGTTGTACATTTTGGATAGTTCGAGCATCCACAACTCCATCGTTGACGATATTTTTGTTCTTGTTCCAGAAGTTCGGTTTATCGCTATTGAAGCGCGGGCGAGGACCATCTTTTGGTTCATTAAAGATTTTGATGAGTCCTTTCTTGATGAGTGCCCGTTCACACTTTAAACCCTTGGTGATCATATCATTAAAAGAGTCTGTGTCTTTGACATCCAGGTGAAATTCCATTTCTTCGTTTAAGTTGGAAATGAATATTTCCAATAGTTCTCGTTCAGGTAACTGAAGAGAACGTCTGCTAGACATTTGGCGCCATCATTGCAGGAATACTGAGAATAGTTCACCTGGTTTTTGTTTGGTGTTGCACAGATCAGCCATGGTGATGTCGCGTTCAATATTATAAGAGTAATGAGATAGGAACTTCTGGATGAGTTCCTCAAATGTTCTAATGCCACCTGGTAGTCGGGAAAACCATGACGTGGTTGTTCCTCCCAAACTTTGGGGAAAAAGGCGCATTAGGTATGTGTCTTCATATGCCACTTCAAGACAAGCGGAATGAAATTCTCGGACATGATCACGGGGATCCCCCTTTCCTCTATATTTTTCAAATTTGGGTGTTTCGAATCCTCGTGGAAAGGGTGGCATATAAAGATTCCTATCAAACGGATAGGGACAGATGTCGTTAAGTGAGAATTGATTGGTCTTAACACCACTATGAAGTTGTTGGGCGAGATTCTCGACTTGTTGCTGCAACATCTCCATTTCATTTGGAGGAGGAGGTGGTGGGTTACCTCGAGGAATGTTATATCTGATGTGATCTCTACCTCTTTCCTCCTCATGGCGACTTTGTCTTTCTGATGCTTGTCTTAATTGGGCAAGATCAAAGTCAGAGGGGAGTTTGGCTCCTTCTTGAGCGAGTTTTAAGAAGTGAGCATCCGCATTACTCCTGAGTATTTCGTCAAACAGTCTGTTAAAGAGAGGGTTATGCTGGGCCCTCTCTATTGTTGCAGGAGTGGGAGTATTTGGGTTTTCATCATTCATATTTCCTCCAAGTGCCTCTTGAAATTCATTGAGATTTTCGTCTTCTTCTTCCTCAATTTCTATTTTTCGTTGCCTTGACCGTGATCGGGTTTGAGCCATTTTGTTTGCAAGTTTTGTGTGAAGTTGATTGAAGATGATGATGAGTCGTCGATGAAATGAAAGATTGATGGTTGGTGATTTGTGTTGTATGGGGATCTCTAGCACTTTAAGGTAGATGTAACCAAAATTCCTTCTTTGAATTGCTTGTTTGTTTTGAGGAGTTTGGATGTGATAAGGTGTAGAGAAATCTGAGATGTGTTACAGATTTTGACTACCTAGTAATGAGAGGATTCACTCATGAACTAGTTTTAACCTGCGTAGATGTGTCTCTTAGGATGAGCTTATCCTAGATGTAGAAACAATCTAAAAAGTGATGTGATGTGTTTGATTTCAAGCAATATCTAAAAGAGAACTTGGGACAAGAACCTCTTAATGTTTTGAGAGTTGGGATGGATTGATGATGAAGTGATGATGTATGAGTGAGATGATGGATGAAAATGTTTTCAACTTCAATAAAAACTTTGTGTTACAAATGGGACAAACTCTATCTCTTCCCTTTCAGGTGTTGGTGGCACTTCTCGAGCTGTGTTGTAGGTGATATAGATGTTTGGGAAGAAGTTGGGATTAATCTTTCCTCCTTGATTTTTGTGATAACTCAGAGCTCTATATTGCATAAAAGCTCTACGATTCAATGATTCTGAATCAAACTCGTTTGTTTTACCTTGAAGGTATAGACGCATGCGATGTAGAAAGACTCTATGTGAGACAAAGATTTGTCTATTGAGATAGAAGAAGTTCCTCCTTTTGATCAAAGCCTTTGAGCTTAATGGTCTCCTTTTCAAGTTGATATTCTGATGACACTTCTTCTTTCGCAAGATGTGAAGAATGGTCATAAAATTTGTCTCTTTGTTGTTTGCACTTTGTTTTTGGTATTTTTGTTTGTTTTTGAGAAATGTTGGATGAATACTATGTTTTTGGGATTGATTTTCTGATTTTTTTTTGACAAGAAAACAAAGCAAGCACACAAACACAAGAATGTTGCCTCAAAGGCACAAATGAGTATGGGTCTAGATCAACCCAATCCTTGGACTTGTTTTTGACCCTTCTTTTAGATGTATTTTAAGGTGTATTTCCAAAGCCTGAAGTCGGCTCAATTTGCACTTGGTCTTTAAAACGAACACACTTCAAACACTTTTTATCCCTAAGGTCAAATGGCCAGTTGTGATAAATTTAGCCCACATCTTGATATTTCTTTGACTTTGGTACTACATACCTTATGAATCCCGCCTTGGCAGGTAAGGATGTGATATACTAAGTCTTGCACGAGCATAACAAATAGATGATCCCTATGATGGGGGAGTCACCACTTTTATCAAGCCACAAGTGACTTTTCAAAAAGCTATGTTTCTACTCAAGGAAATATGTATGGTGAGTATCTTGGGAGCAAAACCATCTATGCTCTTGCACTAAATTATATCTCAAATATCCTCAATCAATAGAACGGGTGGGCTACTACTTAAAAGTGTTTAGTCATGTTCGATGTTTTTGGACATAAGTTCATTCTGCAGTGACTCACTTAAGAGCCTTGTAACTGGTGGTGGGGCCCATTTGTCCTTTCGGCCAGTTACACTGTAGGAACAGCTATACCCAAGGCTACAACTTTCACTCTCACCTGATTTCTATAGCGGCTCGAAGGATTTACCGCTCAAGGTCGTTCCCAAGAGTGATGTGTCTCTTGGCAGGCCTCTCTTAAAAAGATAAAATTTTGAGTGTTACTAACACTTTTCTCTTGCACCTAG
Organism: Cryptomeria japonica; assembly: GCF_030272615.1. Taxonomy (NCBI): domain Eukaryota; kingdom Viridiplantae; phylum Streptophyta; class Pinopsida; order Cupressales; family Cupressaceae; genus Cryptomeria; species Cryptomeria japonica. The sequence continues at coordinate 50,642,054 of NC_081406.1, read as the reverse complement.
GACCACGAAAGCCAAGGGAGAGGATAGTGTGTGTTAGAAGTAGGACCACTCGACCAACTCTTTGCACAAGTGTGCCAAGCACGAAAAACACTTGTTCTTTTTAATCTATCATTGCAATGTGATCTAATTATTTGGAGATGTTGCTCCAACAATCATGGTGTTCTTTTTAATTTTCAAAGGCAATTGTTTGAGTAAACTAGAATTTGAAAATCCTGGTCAACTTAATGAAAAACACGTTTGCATGAAGTAAAATTGCTTTAAAAATGAGACAAGTTGATTGTGAATTTTATGTGCACCAAAAATGGAAGTGTGGATTGTGAGTTTTATCTTGATGCAAAAAATAAAATTTGCTTTGTTGATTTTAAGCACCAAAACGAAGTTTGTTTTCTAACTTGCAAAAAAAAAAAAAAAAGTTGTTTTTGTATAAGTTTGTGGTTCTTTTTACCTTGGAACAATGAAATTCTTTTTAAGAGCCCCAAACAAATGTGTGATTCTTTTTTTAAAAGCCCAAATTTGAAATGTGAAGTTAATTTTAAACCAAAATAAAAAGTGAATTCATTTTTAAAACCAACTTATAAAACAAGTTAGTAAAAAATATAAATCTACTTTTTAATCTAATTTAAATCTGCACAAAAGAGAAAAATAGTTAGTAAAATCTGCCTATTTGGTGGGCTTCTACAAGCCTAATTTTTTTTTTTTGGTTACAAGGTGATTTGTACAATGTTTTGTTACAATAGCGCTAGTCTGCGTTTGAACAGAGGCACTATTTAACACAAACACACTAAAAGAAAGGGAAAGACAGAGAAGGAAAAAGCACTGAAACAGGGTGAATAGCGCCAAAATAATGTCAAACGCACCAAAACAGTGTCAAAAGCGCAACCTATGTGACATTTTCAACATTCAAACATGTTATTGGTTAAAAAAAAAAAAAAAAAAAAGTTGATCTTTTTGGTGTTTGGATTCATGTCAGGTTCACCAAATGATGCTCTGCAAAAAGGATTAGAAAATCTGTTTGATGGCAACACACACAAGAGCACAAGAAACAAACGTTAGTGTTAGCAACAAAAGATTATCCTAAACAGGCATATCAAGAGAGATATTAAGCATGAAATAGAAAGCATATAAACATAGAATAAAATAGCTAATCAAGATGCTCATAGTTGCTCCTCCCTTGTTCCTCTCCTCTCCAAGTCCCAAATGAGTGTAGCTCTCAGCAGCTTTTTGCACTATGGATGCTTATGGAGGATTGAGATTTAATATTAAGCTTCAAATATGAAATGAAAAGCTAAATACTATGCTATTGATGCTAAAATGATTGATTTTACCAAAAAGACAAGATTTTAGTTATGCTATGCTAAATGCTCTCTAAAAATGTCTATAGCCTAAATGCATACAAGTTTTCAGGATCTGGATTATGAAGGAATGGACTCTATTTATAGGAAAAATGGAGCAATGGATGGCCAGGATTGAAAGGTTTAATCAAGGGTCAAGCTTGAAAGTTGGGGATCCATGTGCACAATTTGCACCAATGAAATGGTGACAAGTGTCAACATAAGATTGGGTTGAGAGAAGAGGTTGGAGGCATTAAATGCCTGAGGAGACCTCATGGTTATCTAGAAGGTAAGGGTCAAGCCTAAATTAGGATTACCCACTGGATTAGGAGTTAATGCAAGGATAAACCTTTGTGCAAATGATTAAGAGATAATCATGGTCAAAGCATTAAAGGCTTGATGAGACCCTTGGGTTGGGTAGAGGTTGAGTCAAAACAAATGTTTTAACCATGTAGGAGGGTTTGGGTTAACCATTAATGATTTTTGAAGACTTTGTAGATTAAGTGGTTGAAGGTTGGAAACTTTCAAAGGTTATCCAAGACTTTGAGACATTTAGTGGTTAAGGTTGGAAGCTTTCAAAGGTTATCCAAGACTTTTAGGCTTTGAGAAGTGACTCCATTTTGCTTAGGAATGTGACAATAATTAGGGGATGGATTAAGTTAATTAGGAAGGGGTTAGAAGAATCTAGAAGGGGATTAGATTTTGCAAGTGGATTTGGTGGGTGAGGGAAAATAGGATTTTATTAAAATAAAAATTCATTTATTTCAATAAATGTGTGCAAGTTGTATTTGGATAAATATTCAAATAAATATTAATTTATTTAAATGAAAAAAAGGAAGATAAAGCATTAAAATGCTTGAAGACTTTGAGGGGAACCATTAAAGGCTTGAAGACTTTAAGGGAAGACATTAAGTTTGAAGACTTCAAAGCCATCAAGTTTGAAGACTTTAAGGAAAACCATTAAAGGTTTAAGAAGACTATAGAAGGAAGCCATCAAGTTTGAAGACTTTAAGGGAAACCATTAAAGGTTTCAAGTGGGTGAGGATAAATAGGATTTTAAATAAATAATTTATTTAAAATAGTTGTGCAACTTGCATTTGTAGGAAAATGCAAGTGGGTGGAGGATAAAGGTGATTTAAATAAATGATTTATTTAAAATAGTTGTGCAACTTGCATTTGTAGGAAAATGCAAGTGGGTGGAGGATAAAGGTGATTTAAATAAATTATTTATTTAAAATAACTGTGCAACTTGCATTTGTAGAAAAAGGCAAGTGGGTAGAGGATAAAGGTGATTTAAATAAATGTTAATTTATTTAAATGTGAGAGGTGGGATTTTGGGGGATTTAAATAAATATTAATTTATTTAAATGTGAGAGGTGGGATTTTGGGGGATTTAAATAAATATTAATTTATTTAAATGTGAGAGAAGATTTAATTAAACAAATATGATTTATTTATTTAATTAATGGTATGAATTTGGTTAAGTGAATTAAATCAAATAAATTGAATAATTTATTTAATTAATAGGAGAAGAGGGTTAAGATGAATTAATTAAATATTAATTTAATTAATTATTAATTGATGGTTAAATAATCAAATAAATACTAAGTATTCATTTAATTAAGTGGACAGATTTATGTGACTACAAGGTGCATATCAATTATCAATGCCAAAGGGAGAACCATTGGATGATCCTATCGACAACATGCACCTTCACAGGTTTTATACATATATTTTCAAAGTATTCTAATAAAAAATGTGTGAGCTTGAATTTCATCCTTAGAATGTTACCTGCAATAAGTTAGTTTCACAAAATACAATGGAAATGCATACAGGAAATCCAAAATCCACCAATGAAACTACATGAAATACATATTAAAATAAAATATTATTTTAGCTTCATGACTTATGTCTCATCGTGTCCTAACTCCATTGTTCTTGGTTGCAGATGGTGTGCTCTCAGACAATGCACTGTTGGCTTCCAAGATGGTATATGAAGAATGGACTGATAACTTGTTGTTAACTGATGCTATGATATGAAAAGCTACATGATTATGCTAAAATGATAATACTATATGATTATATTGCTAAAATGATATTTGCTATTTGCTTCAAAAACTCACAGATGCATAAGATTGGCTTGAAGACTATTTTTGAAGATTAACTTCCTCTCAACTGAAGCTCTTGATTTTATAGACTTTGAGAGGATTAGATGATGTGGCTTAGATCAACGATCATGATCAAATCTACAGATTTGAATGGCTATGAGCAAAGGTTAAGGTTGAGAGAAAGGGGGAAGGAGAAGACAAGTGTCACTCATCTCACCTTGACTGGGTTGCTGACTGAGGGAATCTAGGGATGGTTGGAGGAAATTTAGGCATGGTAGGACAAGTGGACTCAAGTCCTTCCCAAGATGTAGGGGGTGTTGGAGAGAATATAGAAAATGGTTATGAAATGTGTGTACGTACACAATTTCATTAATTTTGGAGGTTGAAGATAAATCATGAATTAATATTTAAGGAATATTAATTTCTTTAGCCACATGTTTGATGAGTTGGCAAAGGGAAGATGAAGTGGAGATGGAGGGTTAATATTTGAGACTATAGGATAGGAGAATAATATTAAATATTGGATATTTAATTGTTTGGAGAAGATAATTAAATATTAGATATTTAATTAACTTGGTTAGAGGAATAATTAAATATTAGATATTTAATTAATTTAGAGGAATAAGATAATTAAATATTAGATATTTAATTAATTCGGAAGAATAGGATAATGAATGAATTAATAAAATATTAATTAATAGAAAGATATGAAAATGAATTAAATTAATTAATCTTTTCGAATTAACTATTTAATAGAAGAATAAATATTAAATAAATATAAAATATTTATTTAATTGCTCATAGCCAATTTTTAGGTGTATACATTTTGCCCCTCTTTGAAATGATGTCGAGACAACATTGTTTCAAAGATTAAATCAAGTCTCGATAATGCTTGATAGAAATTGAAAATCCAGATTGTGTGCCCCCTTAGGAGATTGATCATGAAATTGTCGAAAATTTTAGTTTGAATGATTAATCTCGTGATAATGTGATAAAAAATTTAGTCAATTAAGTTCATTTGTAAAAAACAAATTAAATTGCCCCATTGTTGAAATTAATTACTCTTGAAATAGTAAATATAAAATTAACCAAGGCTAATTTTAACTTCATTGTTATCCTTGTCAGCTTTTGGAGAGAATATTCTTGCTGAGGTGGCCAAAACGGTGATTCCAATGGAGTGTCATCGATTCAAGCAAGTTTGGCGATATCAGCGGCCAACCGAGTATGGGTATCCGGTATGTATCTTATCTCGAGCTTTGTTTTCAAGTTTTCGTTCAAAATTTCATGTTTTAGGTGCTCTTTTTTGAATTTTTGAAATTTTTTATTTTTTTCGAGTTTTAGATTAGCACATTTGCAGTTTAGTTTAGCGCATATGCAATTTTGGTTAGCGCAAATGAATGTTTTATCACATTTGCTCTGTATTTTAGCCATTTGCATAGAATGTTAGCGCTTTTGCTTAAAGTAGCGCATATGTGTCATTTGTTAGCGCTTATGTTCAATAGGATAGAGCAAATGCCCAAAGCAGTGCATATGCATGGTCTATTAGCGCATATGCATCGTTGATTAACGCTTTTACTTAAGTTAGTGCATATGCATCGTTGATTAGCTCATATGCTAAAAAAGATAGCGCTTTTGTTTAAATTTGATATTGTTGATAGGTACAAAAGCTAAAAATCACTTTGATGATTAGTTTTAACGCTTTTGATACACATGTATGATAAAATAGAGTCGTGATTGAGTGATTGCACGATTGATAGATCGATAGATAGCTTTGATTACTAGATTGAGTAGCTCTGATTAGGTTGATTTGATAGATGTGATATTTGAGTAGCTCTGATTAGCTTGATGGATAGATTTGATGATTAAGTAGCTCTTATTAGCTTGATTGATAGATTTTGATGATTAAGTAGCTCTGATTAGCTTGATTGATAGATTTTTGATGATTAAGTAGCTTGTAAGAAACCGATTTAGTTTCTGATGCAAGAGTTTAGCAGAGTTTTTGATCAAACTCAGTGATTGATAATAAACCATGATTGATAGGTTTAAAATGATTTGATAGCTTAAGTTGCTTCAATTTGATTTGATTGATTGATTGATTTAGTTTGATTTGATTGATTGATTGATTGATTTCTCTTGAAAAATAGGAGAAACTTGATGTTCTCCAGTGTCGGGAGAAATTACCGGCCATATGTCATTTAGTTCCAGAGTTATCCCAGACTGAGATTAGACATATAGATGCCTGTGGTTTATGCCATTTATTATTTATGCCCGAGATTACACATAATAGAGGATTGTTGACTGCATTAGCCGAGAGATGGCACATCGAGCATAACACTTTCCACCTGCCGACGGGTGAGATTAGTGTTACTCTTGAGGATGTCTACAGGATTCTACACATCCTGATGACTGGTGAGCTAGTGCAGTATGATTATCAAGATTGAGTTAGTACAGAGGCTTGCAGAGTCATTTTTGCTGATGAGAGCATCGATAGAGGAGAGATCCGATGGGTAGATATGGTGATGTACTACGAGACTCTTCCTGTTATTCTGGCTGGTTTGATTGGAGGATTCATATGTCCGGATAGGTGATCGCAAGGTTTTTCTGTTGGATGGGGTGAGGTTCTTCTCAGCATGATGCAACATTTGACGCGATATGCTTGAGGTGTTTGCATGTTGGCACATTTATATCATGATCTACACCAGGTTGTGTATGATGAGAGTGCTAGTTTATCTACAGGATGCACTTTATTACAGATCTGGTGCTGGGAGCACATTGCTATTACACGACCTATCCATCATAGAGTTCGTGGAGAGAGGCATCCATATGTTTATTTTTATGTAGGTATCCTTACTTAGCATAAGCTGGGTAAGATGGAGTATTGGCATTGGGTACTTGATTCTTTAGATAGCATTATTTGGAGACCATATGTTGATTGTGAGCCATGGATAGATGATGCACAGACATTACCGCTTATTATGCAGAGTAGATATCTGATTGGTCGGACACCTTTCATTTTTGAGCGACAGTTGATTGATCGGATTTTCAGATAGTTTGGTATCATTCAACCTATGCCTACTGGTGTGACTATATATGTGCGACGATACAGAGATAGGCAAGATTGGGGACCATCTTTGTCATTTGAGATTGCTCGTGCAAAGTTTATTACTACTCTGAGAGTGGCATATGATATGAGATTACACATTCTAGATCCTGGGGTTACTGCAGAGTATTCTCAATATTTATTAGCTCATCCATTTCCTCGGATTATGGATCCAACAGATCCTCCTCCTAGCTTACGAGATGATGATGATGATTCAGATGATCCTGTTATCAAGAGATGGAGATGTAGATAAGAGCTTAGAGCTTCTCATGAGGCTGGGAGAGGCGGAGATGATGGTGGGGATGGAAGTGGTGGTGGTGGAGCTAGATGGAGAGGACGTCGATTGAGAGTTTGTGGAGGACCATTTGGACCGGCTGGTAGGATTGAGAGACCTCATCCTATGGGTGGGAGAGATGGTGGATGGATTGGGAGGGATACTGGCAGGGTAGGGATGAGTTCACCTAGAGGATTGCCATTGAGAGGAGGTAGAGTGACTGGATTGGATGGGGGTTGCGGGAGAGGTATTGATTTTGGATAGATTCAACCAGATCCTAGAGTTATTGTAGCTCATGGTAGTGATGATGAGGATCCTAAGGATCATGTTCCCTTGATTAGACGACGGGTTCAGAGAGTGACTCGGACTGAGATTCCAGCAGTTGGACAGGTTGGTGGTGAGGGGATTGGGGGTGATGCACCACAACAGGATCTACTAGAGCAGGTTGCACCAGTGCAAGATATGCCAGATGTAGTTATACCAGAGCATGATGTGCCAGGGCATGATACTATTGATAGTCTGAGAGCACAGATTGATCAGCTTCGAGCACAGATACAGACTCTTATGACTGAGAGAGACACAACTGTTAGGAGACAACAGGATACTCAGGGTCTTATTGATCATATTCAACAGGTTGGATCAGGTACTCTCTCAGCGAACATTGTTAGAGTGTTATTTTGGGTCGGGAAGGAGACTTCTTATTGGCGACGACGATATGAGGAGGCAGTTGCAGAGAGCCAGAGAGCAGGTAGTTATCAAACCACTGTGTTGATGGATACTAGCAGTGGTGGGGTCATGGGACCTCCTCAGAGGAGTGGTGAGCATGGTAGACAGGCATCTAGAGGATCTTCTCGCCCACAGCCACAAAGATGGACAGATTCAGGTGGTAGTGGTACAGGACAGCCGTGATTTGATTTGGAGCATTTGTATTGTTTATTTGATATCATTGTATACTTGGACTTTTATTGTTTTATAATGATCTATATGCAGACATGGATTCTATATGATGGTGCTTTTTATTATGCATGTTACTTTACATGATGATCTATATGCTTATATGCTTTGATTTTATGGATGCAAATGAGTAGATGAATAATGATATGATGATAATAACTTACATGATGCAATGATAAATGTTTTTGCTTTGATTTTGATTATTTTGGGTGTAAATGAAAAATGATTACTTAACTTAAATGATGCAAATGCAAATGATCTATATAAAAATGCAAATGAATGATTGCTTAATGCTTACAATGATGTACATACAAATGATCTATATGAAATGTTTCTTTTGAAATTTTATGCATGCAACTAAATGATAAAATAGAATAATGATGATATACTCTATTTGATGATTTATACAGATTTGTACATGAATGATTGATTTGTTTTGTATTTATATGCCATGCTTATAATGATTATGAATCTAAGTGAAAAAGATGCAACTAAATGATCTTTATGAAATGATAATGATGATACTTTACATGGTTAATGAAATGCACTTAATTGAATGCAATTAATGCAATGATAAAATGCAGCTAAAATGAAATGGATAAAATGAATGCACCTACAATGATTAAATGCAAATTGTTTTAGTTTGTCCAAGTATACTCAATCTTTATTTATGACCATTGATCTGTTAATGAAATGATATGCTTATAATGCAACAAATAAATGAATGCTTATAATGCAATGAATAATGAGCTAATGAAATGATCTAACTAAAATTTATACTGCCATTCTTCATATGCTATCGGGTAAGAGTGCTTGATTTCATCATTGAGCTTTAAAATGTTGTAAGAAAAATACAGGCAACTTGACATAATGATTCAAGATGACCTGAGTATTCCTTACATGGATTTTGATATAGAAAGTTAATACAAGCAACTTGATATAATGGATCAAGTTGACCTGAGTATTGCTTGCAGAACAGACAAGGATTATCTCCTTTTATGCATGACTTGGAACGTCCTCCTTGATCTTTTGATGATCATATCTTGAGACAAGTTCATACCGTAGTAAGAGATAAACCACATACAACAATCAAAGAAAATAATCATGCCCCATCATAGCTTCTCTAGTCATGGACATCCTTGAGTCTTATAGAGTACATGATTAGCGATAAAATCAAGATATAAACACTGAATCTTGTATGTCATTCACATGTTCTAATGGTCATTAACTGATATAATCATTTTAATGAATGATCTTGGATAATCTCGTATTAGTTGCTGATTGATTCTTTGGTTTCTGAGTTTCATGATTCAGTTGTTGATGAAATGCCTTGATTTTCGTTTCTTTGTTACTCGTTATCTGTTTCAAAATCCTAGGTGTTTTTGGATTTTTTAAATTTTTGAATGTTTTTGGATTTCCAAAGATTCAAAAGATTGCCTTATCAAAAGGAATTTGGATTTTTCCCCCAGCGGAAACAAAAATTTATTATGGATGTATGAATTTGATCAAGATCCAAACCATAGAGGGATACAAATGCAGATTGATAGATGCTGATAAAATCTAAGACAGTGACTACAACAAGTATGTCAAAGATTGATAACTGTTGGTAGGCTGCATATTTCTTGCTAAATAGTTCAGAGAAATGGATAAGCTAGGATATATGGAAGTGATAGATGTGATAGGATGAAGCGGATAGGTGCGTAAAGTGATCTCATAGATGGAGAAACTCACTTTTTAGATAGTACCTATTTACCAGGTTTTCACCATCTAAATTTATTGCATTTTTGTTGGATTTTATATGCTTTTTATTGATTTTTTCAGGACTTTATATGCTTTTTATTGATTTTTTCAGGACTTTATATTTTAAGCATAGAATTTCTTGAGATGGATAGAATTGATAGGTTCATCAAACCAATCACCTTCTGGGGTAGATAATTTTTATGCTCCTGATCCATATGTTGCTACTATGACAAAAGGTCCTAGCCAATTTGGTTCAAATTTGCCCTTCTTTTCCCGATCTTGCTGATTTCTTAGATTTTCCCTTAGAACTATGTCTCCAATCTGGAAAATGCGTGGCTTGAATTTGTGGTTATAGCTTCTTGCCATTCTTTGTTGATATACTTTTAAATGTTGTTGCATTTTGGCGATGTTCCTCAATCAGTTCTAGTTCCTGGAGTCGAGAGACTCTTTGTTCTTCTTCTGGTATAAGACCATGCAAGGATACTCATAGAGAAGGTATCTCTACTTCTATAGGTAATATATCTTCTGATCCATAGACCAAACAATATGGAGTTGCCCCTGTTGGAGTGCGGACACTAGTTCGATATGCCCAAAGAGCAGGATTTAGTTGAATGTGCTCGTCTTTTCCAGCTTCATTGACTGTTTTCTTCAAGATTTTTAAAATAGTTTTGTTTGATGCCTCAGCTTGACCATTACCTTGTGAATAATATGGAGTAGAGAACCTATGTTGGATATGAAATTTTTCACATAGCTCTTTTACATCTTGATTTTTGAATGGTCTTCCATTATCAGTGATAATGGTCATAGGAACTCCATAGCGACAGATTATATAATTTAGAATAAATGATGATATTTGTTTTCCTGCCACTGTTGTTAAAGGTACTGCTTCAATCCACTTAGTAAAATATTTAGTAGCAACCAAAATAAACTTATGTCCACTAGAAGATGAAGGATTGATCTTTCCTAACAAATCCAGGCCCCACTGTGAAAATGGCCATGATCCTGTCATAGGATATAACTCTTGTGCTGGTGCATGAATTATATTTCCATGAATTTGACATTGTTTACACTTTCTAGCATAGGTGAATGAATCTCTTTCCATAGTAGGCCAAAAGTAACCCATACGAATAAGTTTCTTAGCCAATGTTAAACCACTTAAGTGTGTACCACAAATACCCGCATGAATGTCATTAAGAGATCTCTCAGATTCATCTTTTTCAAGACATCTCAATAATGTACCATCTAGACCATGCCTATATAGGATATCAATAATAATGGTATAGCGAGAGGACTGACATATAAATTTTCTTCGTTGATTATGAGATAATTCCAAAGGAAGGATATGATCTTTCAAATATTGGTAGGTTTGATCGTATAGGGATTGATTGGTTCCTGATATATGGCAAATTCGATAGGTATGTTGGGATTGAATGGTAGGGGTTAAGATATCTTCCACAAGAAATTTGTAATGTTGTTGATTCTCTTTATTTTGCAAGAGAGATGCTATTGTAGCCATTGCATGTGCTGCTTTATTCTCATTTCTGGGAATCTGGGTGAATGTGATTTCTTTAAAATGTCCTTTAAATTCCTCCACTAGCTGTTTGTATGGCATAAGCTTATCATCCTTTGTTTGATATTCATCATTTATTTGATAAATGACAAGTTGTGAATCACCATAGACATGTAGTTCTTTAACATTCCATTCAATGGCCATTTTGAGCCCTATAACCAATGCTTCATACTCTGCAGTATTAATGGTGCATGGAAATCGCAGTCTATACGATTTCAGAATTGTATGTCCTTGAGGTGTGATAAAAAAATTCCTGCACTTGATCCATATTGAGTATAAGAACCATCAAATTATAATTCCCAAAAGTTTGTACTTACTGTCAAGATATCTGCATCAGGAATTCGATTTGCAAAGGCATGTTATTTTGTAAAGGTGCATCAACCAATTGATCAGCAATGACTTGTCCCTTGATGGCTTTTTGGTCAACATATTCTATGTCAAATTCACTCAGTATCATAACACATTTGGCTAGTCTCCCCGTTAATGTTGACTTGCTCAACAAATATTTGAGAGGATCTATCTTTGCTATTAGTTTTACAGAATGAATCAACATATAATATCATAGCTTTTGAGTTGCAAATACAACTGCTAGACATATCTTTTCAATTGATGAATAGTTTAACTCATATCCAACAAGTGTTTTGCTGATAAAATAAACTGCTCTTTCTTTTCCTTCATCATCATGTTGAGCTAGGAGAGCGCCTAATGATACACTTGTTGCTGAGACATAGAGTAACAATGGTTTCCCTTTGGTTGGTGATATCAGTACTGGAGGACTCGTAAGATATTCTTTTATTTGTAAAAAAGCTTCTTCACATTTTAGATCCCATTTGAATGGAACATTTTTATGTAGAAGATGGGTAAATGGAAGACATCTATCGGCCAATTGGGACACAAATCTCCGAATTGATTGCAACCTTCCTTGTAAAGATCGCAATTGACTTATGTTCTTAGGTGACTCCATCTCCATGATAGCTTTAACTTTCCCAGGATCAACTTCAATGCCACGAGCTGATATAATGTACCCAAGGAGCTTTCCAGAGGTTACCTCGAATGCACATTTCTTTGGATTTAATCTCAATTGATATCTTTCCAGCCTGTAAAAAATCTTGCTTAGAATGTTCAAATGTTCTTTTCTTGTGTGAGATTTTGCGAGTATGTCATGACATAATCTTCCATGAATGTATGCATCATGTCATGAAAAATTGTCGTCATAGCTCTTTGATATGTTGCTCCTGCATTCTTAAGCCCAAATGGCATAACATTCTAGTAGTATGTTCCCCATGCATAGGTGAAAGCTGTCTTCTCTTGATCTTCAGGTGCGATTCTTATTTGATTATATCCCGAGAAGCCATCCATTAATGAAAACATCTCATGCCCTGCTGACAAGTCTACTATGATATCAATGTTTGGTAGTGGGAAATCTTTTTTTGGACATGCTTTATTCAGATCTTTGAAATCTGTGCAGATTCTTATGCTCTTATCTTATTTTGATACTGGTACAATACTTGAAACCCATTCTGGATAAGCAACTGGTCTTATGAATCCCACTTCCAATAGTTTCTTGAGCTCAATTTTTACAAGGAGAGCAATATGTGGGTGCATCTTTCTTAGCTTTTGCTTAACAGGTTTTGCCTTTAAATCCACATTAAGATGATGCATGATAAGATCTGGGTTAAGCCCCAACATATCTGCATAAGACCAAGCAAAATTTATTTGTCGTTGCTTAAAGAATTCCATGTATTCTTTCCTCTCTTTTTCTGATAATGAGGTAGCAAAATGAAGTATTTTAGGATCCTTTGATGTATCAATGTTTACTGCTTCATTGGTTCTATCAGGATAGCAGATCTTTCTTGAAAATATACAGGAAAAATGTCAAACTTTCCATCTTCTGACGCCTCAAGGAGGTTTTCATCATTAGACACACCCTTTATTTTCTCTTTTGATTGATCTAATGTTGCCATGAAATGATTTTCAACAATAGGTCTCTTTCCTTGTTTTATTTCACTTTTGCGACTGAAAAGTTTGGCATTCTCCTGACTATGAAAAACATTACTTGATTCTTTAGTAGAAGATATCTTAGGTGGGATGGGTTCAATAGCGTTTAGGTACACAACTAAGTCATGATCATTGGAAAAGACATTTAGTTCGGGGTTGTCTAAATTATCCCAATCAATTAGTTCAGGATGAAGAAGGGGTAAATCATAATCACTGTCATCATTAGGTGTTTCAATATTCATGACATAATGATCATAATTTAGCATAGAATAGGTATTATCATAGATTAGATGTTTTTGAGGATTGTCTTTCTCAAGCATTTCTGAATTAGTCTCAACAAGATTAATATTAGCATTTTGTATTTCACACTCAAGTGGTTCTTCAATTGATGTTTGTCCCTTAAATGAATGGATTATATAAACACACACGTCTTTGGTACTGTAATTTTCTTCTTGATTGACTTCATTTGCATTTTGGAGTTGATAGACTTGTGTACATGATAAAGAGGATTCTTTTAATAGATTTTGTCTCCTTTCAAACTCAGCTTCTTCTAGACTAATAGTTAATCCAACTTGACTATGTCTTATTTCTTCTATGGTTCTTGCATATTTGATCCTTGTTTGCGCTTCTTGTGGCATTGTGTCGCTGTTTTTTTCATTTGCTTTTCTTTTTGCATACGCCTCTTTTCTCTGAATTATGAGTTTCTCTTGTCTTGTTTCTAATTTTATCTTTTGTTCTGCAATAGACAAGTCTTCTTTTGTGATAGCTGCTTGATCTTCATTGTGTTCTTTGCTTGATGTAGTGGATAAGGTATCTGGACTCCATTCATATTCATTGGAATCTGTTTCTGAATCCTCATCTAAGATTACTCCACTATACCATACTGGAATGTCTTGTGGTGCAAAAAGTTCCTTGATTTCTGTCATTTCTATTTTTACCACCTCTGGAATATCTTGTTCAGATTTTGCCTTTGTTTGTATTTTCAAATTTGTTGACAAGATTTTTCTTCACCTTTGATAGTAGTCTCTTCTTCTTTCTTTTCATGATCTTCTTGCTTCTTTTGCTTATTGGCTACTGTTTTGGCTGCTTTATGTAGCTTTTCTTGCCTATTGTCTCCTTTAGAAACTGATTTCTTTCTCCATTTTTGCTGTTGAGTATTGTGTTGCTTTTGATTAGACTTCAGGTATCCCAAACCAGATTTATCTTCTGTGGATTGTGAGTGTGGACAAATAGGTTCTGAAATACCTTGATGTTGCTTACCAATTTGTCCTTTTCCTTCATATCCCATCTTTTGCATGATTTCATATCCTTTGCCATATTGTTTTATGGGAATATTGACTTCTGTTGCTGTTGCTATAGTTTTATCTTCATCTTTGTATAACCAACCAAGAATGTCCTTGTCTTCATTTTCTTCTTCAAGGGTTCTAGCACTAACAAAGGTTCCTTTAAACATATGTTTTGATTTGCTTGATGTTTGTGACTGAATATCTGCAGGTTTTCCATATGACCTAGGGGAAAGTGGAAATTTATTCAAAGAATACTTTCCCATTCCTTCATCATTTAACTTGAGTTTTTCTTCAAAAGTTTCCCATAACTTTGCTTGAATTTCTTTGGTAGGATATACTAATTCTCTGTTATGTGGAACTCTTGTATCTTGTGTTGGCTTCAAATTATTACAATATTGACTAGAATCTGCAATTATAGTGATCTCTTGCCCTTTGTGAGGAAATTTCACACATTGATGATATTTAGAAGGAACTGCTTGTATCTTGTGAATCCAGGGTCTTCCCAGAAGAATGTTGTAGGAGAGATTCAAGTCTAAAACTTGACACAATGTATCCTTTACCACGGGTCCTATCTTTATTAGTAGCACAACAGTTCCTTTAGAAGAACGTTCTACTTCATCGTAAGCCTTGATGGTTATTTTCTTTTTCGGGTCCATTGCATTCTCTGAATATCCCAAAGCTTTTATCAAACTTAATGCACAAATATTTAAGCCAGCTCCTCCATCTATGAGTACACGTTTGACATGAGTTTTATTAATGGAGACTTCAACATACAAAGGAGCATTGTGAGGATGTATGCGTCATCATTTTCAGAAAATGATAAGCAATGAGGGGCTATAAGGTGTCCTACCATGTTTTGGAACTAATCTGTATCGAAATCTTTTGAAACCGTTGTGTCCACTAAAGCTTTCTCCAAAATTTCCTTATGCATAGGTGAAATCTTGAGAAGTTCTAGAATTGATATTTGAGCAGGTATTCGTTGTAATTGCTCTACTAAATTGTATTGTTGTGATGTGGATGTTGAGTCTTTTGCTATACCTGGAAAGGTAACCTTTGCTTTGCTTCTTGTGATAACGTTGATTGGTTCTGAAGATTGATTTTCTTTAACAATTATCACATTTACTACATCATCGTATGTATAAGTATAATTTACTTTGGTTTTTCCTTTGTCATTTTCCAATTGGGATGATTCACCTTTATCATAGTTTGGGAGCAGAGTTTTAAAAGCCAAGTGTGATTCATTCGTCTTATGGCTATCCACCGCGATGGTTCCATTATCAATTAGATCTTGGATAATGTGTTTCAATCTTTGGCAATCATTTGCTAGGTGTCCTTTATTCCGATGATAATTGCAAAAATGATTGTCATTCCACCAATTTGGCTTGACTGGTGGTTCATAAATTCTTGCTTTGGGTAAAACAATCAATTTATTAGCAAGCAAAGTTTTTAGAGCTGATTCTAAAGATTCTCCAATATTTGTGAATTTTCTCCGAGGATTAGAGAAAAAGGATTTGGCTTTATTGTTTTCTAGATTGTTGTTGCTTGGGATTTTACTTGATATATTGAAAATTGGTTGTTGTTGTTTCGCAGTATTGTTATCATCATTTCCTTCATTGCTGACATTCCTATTCTTTGACCAGAACTTGGGTTTGTCATTGTTGTTGTTGTATGAATTATTGTAAAGTTTTAGTTCTCCTTTCTTTACCATTGCGTTCTCTATTTTTAGATCATTTTCGATCATTTTGGCAAAAGAGGGAGGACATTGCATCCTTAGTCGATAACTCATTTCACTGATAAGATTATCAATGAATATGTCTATTTTTTCTTGATCAGGTACATCTCGGGGATACCTATTAAACATGCATTTCCATCTTTGTAAAAAGATCATAAAGGATTCTCCATTCTTTTGTTTAACATTGCAAAGATCTAGCATTGTTATTTCATTCCTTATATTGTAGGAATATTGTGAAATAAACCTATTCACAAGTTCTTCAAAGGATTTGATTCCGGATGGTAATCTTGAAAACCACTCCATTGATTGTCCATTTAAACTCCTAGGAAAAATACGCATAAGGTAAATTTCCTCGTGATCAAATTGCATGCTCATAGTACAAAACTCCCTAATGTGATCTTGAGGATCAGATTTTCCATCGTATTTGTCATATTTAGGGATCTCGCAATGTTGCGGAAATGGCATCATATTCAAATTTTTATAAAAAGGATATGGGCATATATCTTGTAATGAATATTTCTTGGAGCTTGTCCCATTTTGCATGTCTTGTATTTGCTGTTGTAGAGCTTGTATTTGTTGAGTAAGGTTTGATAAGGGATTATCTGCATAGTCTCTCCTTGTTTCATCATGAGTCTTTTTGTCATTGTGCTCTTTTCTTTTATCATCCCTTTCTTTCCTTGTTTCTTCGTTGTTCATATTTTCATTATTTTGCTCATCTGTGTTTTGGGTGTTACTTGTCTCCGCGTCTTGTTTTAAGCTTTCTATGTTAAAGTCTTGTGGTAGTTTAGCTCCAGATTTTGCCAACATCAAGAGATATTTTTCTTTTTGTTTTGCCAACAATTTTTCCATTAGCCTATCAAATTTGAAATCTTGTTCAAGGTCTCTAATGGTGCTATTGACTACTTCTTCATCAACAACGGTAAATCCAAAAGTGGTATCTTCTTCCTCCATTTGTTGTTGTTTTCTAAGCTGTTCGTATTGGGCTCTAGTCCAAACTGGCATGTGATTATTTCAAAGTTGTCAAAAGTTCCCAAGGACAAGGTCAATAGGTGATTATTGGTTTAGGAAGATATGCTTTATTGATCTTACCACTATTGTTTGTTCGTTGGGATAAAGTGTCTCTTTGTTGAAAAGAACGTCTTTGTAGAGTTTCACCGTCAAATTTTGTACCGCAACCACATAAGTAGTGATGAAAACAGTGTAGGAATGTCCTATGTTTCAGCAAGATCTTGCGATTGATATACAAGAATCTTATTCTCTTTTGAGTAGCTTTGTAACTGGGTTTTCTTTTCTTAAGGTGATACTTAAAAGGCATATAAGCATTTGATAGTTTACAAGTTTGATTGATTCCAAAGTTGGTGCAATTTTGGTTTTGATGTAACCTAAGTTCAAAATAGGAAAGATATATCCAAGATTAGGAACCTAGTATAGATTGATCAAGCTTCGTGATAGAGGATTTGATTATCCCGATGAGAGACTTGACAAGGATGTTGATTTTTTTGCACTTAAGATGTTTGAATCAATAGCTTGTTGAATGTTGATGTTTATAGAACCTTTTGGGAATAACCTATAGGATTAGCAACCTAGTTGTTTGAGCTATTTTGAAAATATGTGATGGTTTAGAGACAAACCTACTTCAAGAATTATTTTGATATTTTGATACTTTGATTTTGAGTTGGTGTTTCAAGTGTTGGAATGCTTTTTGTTTTATCCTTTTGATCACACTTTTCAGAAATTTGTTGATTTTTGATCTCTTGTAGATGATAATTTTCTTCAATTTTTGACCATTTGGAACATGTTACAGACATAGAAGACACAATTTTTAATAAATGAAAAGCACCAGCAAGTACAAATCCCTATGGCAGGCTGAGACAATAGTTGTTGAATCTCACATGGAGTTTCCCTCGAGGCTACGCTATTCAAAACGGATATTTAGATGCTTGACCCCACTGGCTCCACCCTCGACACTCACTTCTTTGGGGCAGCCAAGCACCAGTTTCCATGAAATCTCCTCATGGAAAACTATATATCTCTACTAGGAACCGTATGTGTGTGAGAGGTCCGACCTCCTGCGCCAACAACTAGAAGGTTTTTGACAACTAGTACAAATAGTTTTTAGTAAAGGCTTCCGGTCATGTGGCCATACATGCGGCACTTTCAGCTCTATAAATACAGAAGGTTCCCAGCCTATAGAGGTTACGCTCCATAGGGTTTATGGGGAAACATAGTGTCGGTATGAACTTATTAGCACATGTTGTTTGAACTTTCGTCACAAACACTATTTATTTATAGTGGATTGGAAGGACTCGGTATTAGCCCGTTTCCACTTTAGGTCGTTCCCCTCTCACTGGCCCCCTCAAGGCAGCTCGGGAAGGCAGGCTCTCTAAAGGATTTAATTGCTTGAAAGTAAAGAAAGTGTAAAAGAGTGGGTTTGGCTTTTTGATCACCCAATTAAGGGGAGAGCATATACCTACCACTTTTGAGACACAGAATACAAGTGTTCTTTTTAACTTTCCATAGCAATGTGATCTATCCTCTACTTGAAGATGTTGCTTCAACAAGCATGGTGTTTATTTTAGCCCCATATAGCAAATGATTTTCTAAACTAGGAATTGGAAATCCTGGTCAACAAAATGAAAACCGTTGCAAAAAGTAACTTGCTTCGTAAGAATAGACAAGTTGATTGTTCTTTTTAACTTGCAAAATATAAGATTGATTATGTTTTTTACCTTTGGAAGAAAATAAAAGATTGTTGTTCTTTTTAGAGCCCAAAATTTGAGGTGTGATTCCTAACTTTGCAAGAAAGTAAATGTTTGATTTGTTGTTCTTTTTACCTTGCAAATGTGATTATTTTTAGAGCCCAAAAACAAGTGAGGTACTTTTTAGAACACCAAATTTGAAAAATGAAGTTCTTTTTACCCAAAAGGAAATATGAATTCTTTTTAATCAACTTTGAAAAAGCTAGAAAAGAAATCACTAAATCCTAAGTTAACTCCTCCAAATCTGCAAGAAACTGTTAGAAACCTGCAAAAAAAAAAAAGAAGTTAGTGAAAATCCAAAACCTTAGGTGGGCTTCTACAAGCCTAAAGCTATGTGTCAAAAGCGCTAACCTGCATTACAAAAGCGCTACCCTATGATGCAAAAGCGTTGATTTTCAGACAAAAGTGCTAACCTACATGACATATGCGCTAACCTATGATGCAAAAGCGCTGATTTTCAGACAAAAGCGCTAACCTACATGACATATGCGCTAACCAATGATGCAAAAGTGCTGTCAAAATTCACACATGCGTGAATCTGCATTACAAAATATGTTAATTTTATTTTTGCACGATTTTTAAAGATATATGCGAGGTCCAACCCCACAGTGGGCGCCAAAATGTGTGAGCTTGAATTTCATCCTTAGAATGTTAGCTGCAATAAGTTAGTTTCACAAAATACAATGGAAATGCATATAGGAAATCCAAAATCCACCAATGAAACTACATTAAATACATATTAAAATAAAATATTATTTTACCTTCATGACTTATGTCTCATTGTGTCCTAACTCCATTGTTCCTGGTTGCAGATGGTGCGCTCTCAAACAATGCACTGCTGGTTTCCAAGATGGCATATGAAGAATTGACTGATAACTTGTTGTTAACTGATGCTATGATATGCAAAGCTACATGATTATGCTAAAATGATAATACTATATGATTATATTGCTAAAATGATATTTGCTATTTGCTTCAAAAACTCATAGATGCATAAGATTGGCTTGAAGACTATTTTTGAAGACTAACTTCCTCTCAACTGAAGCTCTTGATTTTATAGACTTTGAGAGGATTAGATGATGTGGTTTAGATCAACGGTCATGATCAGATCTATAGATTTGAATGGCTATGAGCAAAGGTGAAGGTTGAGAGAAAGGGGGAAGGAGAAGACAAGTGTCACTCATCTCACCTTGACTGGGTTGCTGACTGAGGGAATCTAGGGATGGTTGGAGGAAATTTAGGTATGGTAGGACAAGTGGACTCAAGTCCTTCCCAAGATGTAGGGGGTGTTGGAGAGAATATAGAAAATGGTTATGAAATGTGTGTACGTACACAATTTCATTAATTTTGGAGGTTGAAGATAAATCATGAATTAATATTTAAGGAATATTAATTTTTTTAGCCACATGTTTGATGAGTTGGCAAAGGGAAGATGAAGTGGAGATGGAGGGTGAGTTGGAAAAGGGATTAAATAATTTTGAGAATTATTTAATATTTGAGACTATAGGATAGGAGAATAATATTAAATATTGGATATTTAATTGTTTGGAGAAGATAATTAAATATTAGATATTTAATTAACTTGGTTAGATGAATAATTAAATATTAGATATTTAATTAATTTAGAGGAATAAGATAATTAAATATTAGATATTTAATTAATTTGGAAGAATAGGATAATGAATTAATTAATAAAATATTAATTAATAGAAAGATATGAAAATGAATTAAATTAATTAATCTTTTCGAATTAACTATTTAATAGAAGAATAAATATTAAATAAATATAAAATATTTATTTAATTGCTCATAGCCAATTTTTAGGTGTCTACAAAAAATACAAAAAAAAAAAAAATAGTCACTTTGGTGAAACTTGACAAATAGGCACCTTGTGACACAAAAAATATTTGAAAAATAAAAAAAAGTAAAGAGATAAATTCGTCCAATGGTGAAAACCACTTTGGTGGCACCCTAGGCAAGTACCATGGTTAAAACCGAGTTACCGACGCCATGTGTAGAGACTTTTGCTCCTCCCTCCTTGAAGATTCAACTTTTCCCTTTCACTTTGCACACACTCATAGCCTATCATTTCATAATAAACATCCATACCATCATGGCTTGTTATTGATCTACCTAAGATTGGTTTTCCATCCATAGTAAACCTTCCACCCTTTCCCTTCACCCATAATAAATCAGGTCCTATCTATAACTGGGGGCATATCCTAAACCTAGTGATGAAAGTGGAACCTTGACATCTCATGTTTTGAGGAGCATCGTCTTTTCATTTCTCCTTATTTCTGCACAAAATCCATAATAAAAGATCACTTGCATCACCAATCTGCAATACTTTTTGCTCTTCTCCATAATAAAGTATTGGTTTCATGGAGTAAGTCAGTTTCAAATGAGATACACGTAGTAGTGAGCTTTCAACAAATCAATCTTTCAACAGACTTTGACTACAACGGGTTTTTCAACATTATCTATCCTTTATCAAGATGACAACATTGTGACCAAATCAAACATGTTAACATATGTGGCAAGATGCACTTATAATATGAATATTTTAGTTCATATTGGTGTCAAACCAATGGTTTTTCTTTTGATTTTATCTTTTGTGGTGACATGTCTTTTAGCTTTTCAAGGATGTCTCTTAGTAATACTATGACTTGTCCAAGGATATGAGGACATTGTCGGTCTAGTGTGAATTGGGGCATTCCTTGTTTGCGACTGTCTGATCTCCATGCAATTGATATGATGACAATATAGGTCAAACCTATATCTGGATGGTCACAATACATTTTCCATAATAAGCTCAATGATGATAATTGCACAAGAAGCGCATTCACCTCCAAATCTTCTACCTGCCATCCCTCTTTTCTGCTTTGTCCTCCATAGTCATTCGCCGAATCCATTGAGTCTGGAATCACATGATTGAGTATAATGACACATCAAAAACATTTGCATCTCATGTAGTGTTCATCTGCACCATCACATGTCAGTGTGCATCATGCATATTGTTGGTTAACAGATTTAGCCTTGCATAATTTTATAATAAATGACTCATGTATGCCCTTAGTTTTGTGAAAGACAAATAGAACCAACAGTTGGGTAATCCAATGATTTGTTTACCCTCTGCATAAGGATGCATCTTCCTATATGATGTTCAATGATTTTTTAAACACACACATATTAACTTCACTTTTAACTAGAAAGCAAGAAAAGGCTTTTCACATTCATTAGTCAACACCACATGAATGCCAAGAAGATAAACACTCTTGTAATGTTGAAAAATGGTGAATGATGGATCAAGAGGAAAACTACCCTTTCCCTCCAAGGAGAGATGAGAGTTTCACTATTGATTACCCTTCAAACACTTTTCACCATGTTACATTTGGAAGAGGAGAGGAGAATTCACTAGATTCAACCTTCAAAGATGAAGATTGAATTTTGAATGAAATGGGAATGATAAGTTGATCCCCTCTTCCTTATTTGAAATGGAAAGGAATTGATTGAATTATGTAGTGCAAAAGTGACAAAGAACTGATTATAACTTGAAATCAGAGTATAGGATGAAGCTGTGCACCTAGATTTGGCAGTAATATGTCGAGATGAAGTTGGCCTGCGAATTTGAGGAAAAGTTGTCCAGACCATAGTAGGAACGTACACGGTCCTTTGAAAAATCCATGAAATGAAAAGGGTTTTTTCGCCTTTGTAAATGGATCCTGAATCCGAAAGTACAGATGCACACCTGCAACCTACACAGAAAAGAGAGGAAAATGGGTTGGGACTGGGGGTTTGCAACCCCAATTTTGGAATTAACCAAGTAATGAAAGAAAGTACTTGCAAGTAGCTGTAAATGAAAGACTGAATTGTAAATCACCTCAAGGGAGGTTGTGATAGCAATGTTGATACAAGTGCTTGTGTGGAATTGAATGTTGGAATCAATCTCCTCTTCAATGGTTGAATCCTTGACTTGAATGCAACACCTAGCCTTGAAGGGAGACTTGAGAATGCTCAATGCTGGAAAAGAATGCTCGAATGCTCGAATGCTCGATCGCTTATGCAACTTCAACTTATCCAACTTATGCAAATGAGAGGGCGAATGCCCCTTAAATACATGTTAGTGGATTTGATTTTCATCACAGGCTGACATCGGGGAAGTTTCCCACCTAATGCACAGCCAACAATGCAACCCTAGGAAGGGTCCTGCCCCAAAATAGGGCAGGAACATGGGTGCCACGCCACTGTCGTACCCCTTTCTCTATGATATAGTGCGGACAGGGTGATGCAGAGGCCATGAAAGAAGTTGTTTCTGAGGGTTGACCAATCTCCGGTCTCTGATCAGGCTAGAGGATTCAAACTCGCAAGCATGAGGACCATAATGCAGTTGAAAATTGCTAGGGTCGCAATTTTATGACACTACAACTCTATATGTAAACCCACAGATTTACGATAAAAAATAACTTTAGTTCTCCAAATTTTTAATTAAAGGAGCGATAAAATCATGAACTATGATTGAGTCTCTCTCATGTCTCATAGGACAAGGGGAATCAGATCCACACAAAGTTAACAAAAGAATTACTTATCACATTCATTCATAGACATATGAAAAGTGGATAATAAAAGAAGCAACAGATTCAACACAAACAGATTTATCGCAACAAAGATTCTCTTTTCTGTATTCAAATACACAGATTTGAAAGTTGTTGAGAATGTCTAATTTTATTCATTGATAAAATGCTTTCATTGAAAATCCACAAGTATCTAAAACAAAGTCTGCTAATCTTTTCAAAAAATTTCGAACCTTTTTTAAGTCTTTTTCTAGAAATATATAGCTAAACTTTCCACCCTAACCACAAAGTTACACCACTCTGCTCGAGGGTAAGTTAAACAGTTTGTTTTAAAAACTTACTTATAAAACTATTTTTTGACTAAAAACAACAGAAAGTAAAGAAAGCACGGGAACAATTATTTAATTCATGGCAACAGGCGACCAGTTTGATCCTTCTTCCACTCCGTGAATGCCTTCGTGAATTGCTGGATGACAAGTTCATTTAGAATGCCTACGTGTAATATCCGTTGTTGCCAAACCTCCTTATCACGACGCACCTGTTTTACTTTATCCACATGGTTGTTCAAATGATCTATGCATAAAAACAGTAAGGATTCAATTTTAGCAATGGTGGAGAAATCTTTCTTGGTGACCACTGTTGCACTTCTAACCATATCAATTTGCACTTCAAAAGATTTGCTTATGGCGTTAGTAGTGTCAACGCTTTGTCCATCCTCACTCATATATTTCTCTCCAATGCATTTCAGATCATTAAGCATGTTTTGTACCCATTCAAACAATTCTCAACCAAGTTTAAGAAATTCCTCATAGCTCTATTTTATTACCGAATTTCTCCATTCAATGTTCTTTATGTAGATGTACAAAATATTGTCATAGAATCCCTATAAAGGCTTTTCTGCAAGGAACTTCATTACGCCATGCTTTTGAACTTCTTCCATGTGAGCTACTGTTCGGGCCCATTTGGCTTCTTTGTTCTTCCAGGTTGTGTTTTCCTTTCCCAACTCTTGGATAACGTTAGTAGCGTCATCATACACCTTGCTCAAATGCCCAATGTATTCTTTTCCCTCTTTCCTGATTGTATCTAATCATTCAAGTAACACCCCATGCACCATTTTATTCCTTTGTACTTCTGCGAGCAACTTCTGATTGCTAGGGGATTTAGGATCAAAGAGTGCTGGTTGTGCAGACAGTGGTTGGGGATCTGGCCCATGGATTGCGTCAATGTATTCTGCCATTTGTCTTAAGGTGTCTCTTAGTTCCTTTTTATCTTTTTCATCCTTCCAGGTCCTGGTTATGATCTTTTTCGTGGAAGCTTCAAGATGAAGAACATCCATGGCCCAGGAAGTAGTACCAATATTCACCTTTTTGACAGTAAAATCTCGGACTATAGGGTCCTCTGTTTTATCATCTGTCAATGGGCGTGCTATCTCTGTAGTCCAATTCCCACTTTTAGCATCAAAATCAATTCTTGAAATGGTTTTCAATTTCTTCAATTTGGGAGTCTTTCCCAAGCACTTGCTCACCATATCCTCCAAAGGGACTGAAACTGGAAATGCGTTCCTTTTCTTGCTATTCAGGGTATTTTCTAACCATAGAGGCCTAATGCGCACAAAAGTTTCATTAGAGCCAGCTGCAGTTTCTTTTTCATTCCTTACTACCAATGTGGTAGTAGTGTTTGCCAAACTATCCACTTGCTGAGTGTCATTTGTATCATCAACATTTAGCACCTCCAAGTCTGGATGAGCTAAAGGATCTTCCATATCAGGAGAGGCTTCTAAATCAACTACGACTGAATACACAAGAGATTTCTTAGCTCCTCTTCTGTTTCTGGCCTTGGTGATCCTAGTAGGAGCTGGTTCCTTTTTTATTTCCATCGGCCTAGCACTCTAACTAACTTTAGTTTGTGTTCTAGATGATCCTGCAACACAAGAGTTAGCCAATGGGACTTCAGAGGATGAGGTTGAACCTTTATTAGAGCCCTTCTCCCTTCCGCCTATCATCCACAAACCGAGGATCCTTCAGTTCACTCTCATCATCCTTGACATTAGCAATATTCATTTTCAACTCAAAGGCCATGACCTACTATAGGGTAAACCTTTGGCGTGTCCTCTTCCTAACCTCAAACTCATCACAACAATCAGCCCAAAAATCCTCTATATTTGGTACATGGATAAAATCTTTTCTCAATGTCAAATGGGCGGCAGGGAACCCTTTAGCATCAAAATTCGCTCATGGACCATATAATTTAAAATTTAATTTCTTAAATTTTAGTTCCAAATTCAAGGCATTAGAGACACTACTACAAATAAAATAAGTTAATTCAATTGGAAATGAGACACTTGACTGATGTCTGGCTCTGTACTTTGTATCAATATAGGCCAGTTGCCTGCATATCTCCATTAAAATCTGTCTGTCAAATGCATATCTGGGAAGCTTGTACGGTTCTCCTTCAAAACCCCCTACCCTTAGGTATGTAAACTTGGGAAACTATATGAAGTAGCTGCCATAAGTACCAATCAATTGCATAGCTTCATTTGACAATCTTTTACGAAGGTTTTCCTTCAATCATACACCATCATGCTTAGGAATAATGTAGTTTACAATAATTTTCACATGACCTTTGTTGTTGAAGATGCAGATGATATACAAATATTCTCATATTATCCACCCATGCTTCATGGTACAAACCAGGCCACGGTCTAACACATGCCAAGCAATGCAAAATATATGATGACATATAAAAGTTTTTGTTACCAAATAAACTCAAACCTTCATGCAATTTGTCTGCAATTAATTATGCCCAATCAATATATCTTTTCTCACTAAAAATAACCTATATGAAGAAGTACATCCAATCTTCCCAATAAAAGACAATTTGGTTCCCCCTCACTCTATGCAACATAATGACTATGTCTACGACTTCTTTGATCAGACGTTCCCAGGTCAATGGACTTGGCAATTGGGAACCTCCTCTTTGAAACTTTAACAGCAAGTTCCTTGCAATGACATTCCTATAGAATGATTTATTTTATGAGAAAAGCCCTTTTGACTTACACACTGTCCAATCCTCATATTGCTCCTTCTCAGGTATTTTCATAATGACAACAACAACCTCCCGACTAACCCTAAGCAAAACCTCACCATCTGCGCTTCTTACACATCTCTCAACAGGGTCATATCTATTCATGCATTCTAGAACCAGCTCAGGACATGACACCGCTGCAGGGAAAGCTGCCGCTTCCACTAATCCACTATCCAGAATCCTCTGCATTAAAGGAGAACCAGTAGGATTATGTTCCCTTTCATGGAATTCATCTAGGTCTACTGATGGCAAAAAAGTGTCCCCTAACTCCGGCAAGGTACAAACTAACCAAGACTTTTGGTCTATCTTGGGCAATTTAGGTCTCATTTTGAATTTACCAATATAAAGAAAACACAGCAAGGGAGACGAACTGAACCAACTGAACAACCAAGCAAATCTTCCAATTTAAGAAATCGTAGGGATGAGAAGAAGATTTTGAACTCACCTTTCATGTAGAGCTCAGAATCCAAAGAGACAAGAATAAAAAATATCGCCTGTGCAAATCCCTTAATTACCAAATTAGGCAAATGAAGAAGGCAAGTATTTAAAAAAACAAAAAAAAAAAAGCAAATCTTGAGAATAGGCTTAAAAATCGATCACACGATTTGATATGATTGTAATTACATGCTTATCCGTGCCAAATTATTCTGAAAAGACTTAATTCTGACAATTCATTAATTACAAGTCTTTTCCCTCCATATCCTTTCCTGAAATAATTATTCTCAAGTACGGCTCTTCATTATTACTCATTCCCTCGAAGTTCACTTGTTAATCTAGAATATTCCCTTCATGCTGATGCTTCGTCATTTTTATGTCCACCACTTTTATGTCCAAAGCTAATCAATCCTTGAACTTTGAAATTTGAACCCTCTGAGAAATAGTTCAAAAGTTCAAGTTCAAAAGAACAAAACAAGGACAAACCAAGACAAAGACACCACAAGGCCGCGACTTACGTGTTACAAAGACAAGACTTAGACAAGACTCGACTTTGAACTTGAACCTTGAACTTTTGAAACGGTTCAATGGTTCAAGTTTAATGACAATTGACACTAAGACCGTTAAATTTTTTAATTAGAACAAAGCCACGATACAACATGCTCTGCTTGAACTTGAACCTTGAACTTTTGAAAAGGTTCAACTGAGAGGTTCAGTTCAAGACAAAATTTATTAAGACCAAAAACCGAGAATTACAAAAACCCAGACTAAATAAACACTCCTTATTTTAAATAACGTGAGAACAAAAATGCCTCGAGAAAATGAGGAGGGTAACACATATCATATACATAAAAGTCATATTTGCATCCATCCTGCATATCAATAATTGCATATATAATATCATATCCATGTACATAACATCATATCCTGCACACACCACTTGTTAGCACTTCATATACACATCATTATCATATTAGCATACATGCATATACCATACATCATTATAAGCATAAAAAATTTGTAGAATCATAAATAGATCATTACATCAACATGCATGGCATGAACATATAAAACACACAAAAACATATCTGCATCTCGTACAAATTTCATCACATCATACAATCATCATCATCATCACATTTTGTATCTTAGAACATATAAGAACATCATAAATAAATTGTATCATCATAATAGATATCATACACATATAGAATCATATATCATAAATGCATTACATAGGAGCATATGCATATAGTCATTGCCGCCAAAATAGATCATCTCGCATATATATCAAAAATAATGTGTCATGATACAATGATGTCCAACTATCATAAGACTACAAAATCACCTGAAGGTGTCTATATCATCGTACAAAACTCATACAAAATGGATTAGAGAGAGCTATGATGAACTCCCTCCCTCGGAGCCGGTAGGTCTTGACGGAATATGAGCTAAAAAAGGCCCAACCCTTGGATTGTCTCGCCAGCCCCCTCCTGCTGATCCTGTTGGTGGTGGTGGCTCCATAACTCCACCGCCAGAATCCCTTTGTCTATCCCTCCCCGTGGCACTGGACCAAGATGCCCATTTGTAGCTACCTACTCTTAGGTGAGGTCAAATTGCCACCTCATATAAGCTCCTCCAATAGCTAATCTCCTCCCCAACCCTGATACAGTAGGCATACCTTAATCCAGGGTCACCCTGCCGTGTAGCCTTGGCCACCCTATTGGTCTCCTCTGCGGATCCATACCGCTCAATAGCCCTATTTCTCTCATCTCAAGTCTCTTGTAGTTGCCTCCATAGTTTGGCTACCTCCCTCTCAAGGTCCTCTATCTCATTAACCTGACCCTATGTGAGCTCCCTATGGGATATCATCGCATCCTCCTCCTCATCCCCTCTAGTTACACCCTCTACCATCTCCTCGTCTCTCCTCTCCTATCATGGGGCATCCTATATCTATCCCTGTCCCGGTGGAGAAACCTGTACTGACTTTCCTCCTCTACCCCTTAGTGGTTTGCCTGCCCTATCCTATCCACCCTCTCCTCAACCTCCATCTCCTCCACAACCTCCATCACGATAAGGTGCATTGTCTCAAAGATGGGTAAAATGTAGACACCTAAAGTTGTCCTAGCCTAATTTATTCAATTATTTTATCCTAAGCCTTCTATTAATTAAATAATTTTTTTTATTTAATTAATTAATTCACTTATCCTTTTCTAGCCTTTCCTTATTTAAATAAACATTTTTATTTATTTAAATTATCCTTTCCCTAAATTAAATAAATATTTTATTTATTTAATTGATCCCACTTCTTCTATTAATTAAATAGATCTTTAATTAATTAATTAATTAATTAATTAGCTTTTTGTCTCCATGACACTTGTCATTTATCTTTTAATTTGCCTTTAACTACCGCCTTGATATTTTATTATTTTCTATACCTACTGTTTAATCCTAGCCGACCATTTATCCTTTCAACTCTTAATCTTATCCCTCCATTTTCTAAAGTGTCTTCTATATAAGAGGATTCCTTCATCCTTTCACAACCCTAACTAATGAATGCAATCAACTTTCATATGATCAAGCAATCAAGTGTCTATACAACTACAATCCGTTCTTTGTTGAGATCTTCTGCACAATACAATTTTTGAGAGCAATCATATCAAGCAATATCAATGGAGATAGGAAACAATGGAGATCAAACCCTACTAAGCATGTGAATGGTATAATCTTTCATGTTTTGATGTTTTGTATGTTTTAGGTTCTTCATTGGTGTATGGTGGAGTCTTAATTGTAGAACTATGGTTTTATGTGGCTGAATATTTGTTGGTTTTATAATAGTTTTAATCATTCCATTTTCACCGTATACATAAAGCATCAAGTAGATGATTATGAATTACAATCGATCTTTCTTGAGGAATTTCTTCCTCCTATAAATTAGTATTTATGTCTATGGAAGTGAGTTCCACTTATGCACAAGGATAACTACATCATTCATTGATGCAGAGGTATCTGGTCCACCCAAGCAATAATCAAAACCAAATGGATTCAACCAACTATGGCTTCTTACCAACAAGGTTTGCTAACCTTCTTCCTTCTCTAGGCTTCACCAAGGTACTCAAACTTAGGCCTCAACTTCAAAGGTTTAATCCTACATATTCTAGGGTCTCAACATGCCCTATTCAACATGTTCCAACATGTTTCATCCACCTACTTGTCTGGTTCATCAACAATCCTTTACCCGGGTACTATCTAGGCTTAATCCTAGTAGCCCTTGAAAACGGGTATTTTGCCCTTTGTTCCAAAATTTCCCAAAACACTTGCCAAATAAATTACATATTAGGATACCTTTTTGGAAGTTATTTAACATATGTAAAAATCAGATATCATTCTTTTGGACCAACTGTACGGACCAGTACCTTGCAACTCTTGAATTTAGGCCTAATTACCCCACTTTTACAAAGGAACCCTATTGTAAAATTAACTCAAAAAATCCAGACCCCAAAAAAATCTTAGGAAATGATGCCAAACCAAGGATTTTCCAGGTTTTAGGGGCTGCCACACTCATTTACCCCTCCAAACACTAAACCCTCATTTCTAGGCTTGAAAACCTAGGGCTTCTTGAAACTGACCTCTCCAAACACTTCCAAAATCAAAAGAAGGTTTTCTCACCTTGCATTAAACATATATTAACATTTTCCATCATAAAAACATGCCCTCATTAAGAGAAATCTTCAGATCTAATATATGGTACCATGCACCCCCTACTCACACAACACACAACTTGCTCATTTGGTGATCACCCTCCAAAATTTCATGCTTCTCCTACACACATTTGGTTAGTATCAATTATTTTACAACATTTTAGGCCCATTCCACAAGCTACAGTAGAAACAGAAAGTGGAATGGGTCATTCATTCACGATGAACCCTAAAATCCAATAAAACTTGCCAAGTGACAGTTTTCAAGACAGTCAACTATTTATGCACAAAATGAATTGATTAAACCTTCCAAATGACTTAAAATCATTCTCAGAACATATACCAAACACCTTTCAAAGAGTGCATATCAAAATGAAGAGATAAAACAATAATATGTTTTAGATTTCACTCATGAATGTAGGGAAAATGTTGAATTTTATTGCAGCAGTTTGGTATTACAAAGATCAATCTTCAAAATAAACCTCAACAACCTCTCCACACGTGATAATGAGGCTTTTAAACAGATTTTGACCCCCCAAACCGAAAACAACTCCCATAAATACCTAAGAACCAACTAGCCATTGGAATCCACCATTTGAAAGTGTGAAATTGACAATACTTGACATTTTGTCCTTATATCATCAAGAAACTCAATCTAATGATTTGAACACTCTGAAAACATCATATGGAACCCATTTTGACACTTACCATGCCTTCTTAACATTTATTACATAAATTTTCTCATTTGAAAACATTGACACAATTTTGACACAACTAGACAACTTGACTCAACCATGACAAATATTGGCTTTACATGCCTTATAGACATATTAGACCTTATAGGTCCCTTAGGTGCCCCTGCAACATTCACTTCCAACAATTGATGAAATCCCTCTAAGGTGAGCTCTACTTATGCATAACTCCCTTGATGTTTTTAATTAAAAAAGCATCAAAACAAGGATAACTACATCATTCACTTCCAACAATTGACAAAATCCCTTTGAGGTGAGCTCTACTTATGCACAAGGATAACTACATCAGTCACTTCCAACAATTGACAAAATCCCTTTGAAGTGAGCTCTACTTATTCATAACTCCCTTGATGTTATACTTAAATTGGGATTCCTTAATAAATTAGTTTTTCTTACAATATATATTTCGTGTATGAGTGTTGTCCTCAATCATTTATCTAGCTAGTAAATTGGTATACCTACATGGTTGGACATAAGGGCAGCAATAATGCATGCCACATGCAAACCACCATACACAACTTAATTTTTATGCAATAGCAAATCGAGAACATAAAGACAAGTTAAAAATGACTTCCTAAAAGTTTGTAGACATCGGCTCCATGAACCCAAATCAATTCTACAGACCCCATTAGACCCACTCCTACAATCCGATTAAATCTACAATTACAAAAGTGACTCAATAAAATAAATACAACATTTTGCCAATTCCAAGATATTTATTTAATCTTCACTAACATTAATACACTATGACAAATCATAGTTTATCACCCATCTCAATCTTCTACTAAACATATTTATAATTTTAACTTCATTCAATTCCCTAGGAAGGGGGAAACTGGCAAAAGCAATCTTTCCAATTACATGGAGATTTGCAAATGGTCCTTTGATGGAAGGAGAGAGTGGGTAGACTTCACATAAAGAAATGTGTAAGGCTTTAATCAATGTGTGGAACACATACCCCACACAACATGCGCACTGTTTAACAGTTGATATTTGAGTGAACATAGGAAAAAAAGGGGACACATTGTGATGGGTTCCGTGCACTTAGGCCATAGCTCGTGACAGGCTATTAAAGTCCTATCACTTTAGTACGTTCTCACTTAATTCTATTGTCATTAATAAACCGTACCATGGTCCTTACTATAATATCATTTTTTCTAAAAATTTCGCCAAACAAGAAAATCTAGGGGACAGTTCATCTACTAAAATATATTGTTTTTACTTAGATAGGAAAGTATCTCTGTCACTCAACTGCAATTTAATCACGGGATCCTATCCAAAATTTCCATTGACAGTCTGCCAGAATTCTTGCTCTCTAAGAATAGATAAGAGGTGAGGGATTCCATGCTTCAAAAGCTTTGTCAATTATTTCTTGGAATGTGAAAAATTAAAAGCTTCTGAAAAGTGCATTTTTTAATTTTTAACTTAGTTTTTTTAGCTTAGAGATTCAATTTTGAGTTTTAGTTTATTTGTTTTCATTTGAGTTGTATTTGAGGTGTCAAAATGATTTCAATTTTATAATTTTGATCTTTTTTTATTAGTCATTATTAGTCGATTGGAATATTAAACATTTCAAATCGTATGTTAGGTTTGGATTAGTTATGTTGTATGTTACGTTGTTATATAAAAAGATAAATCTTTAGATATGTTGTATATTATGTTGTTATATAAAAAGATAAATCTTTCTTCTTGTCTATGAATTGAAGAAATCAAGGAACTATTTGGCCATCACGTGGAATTAGCATCCTAACTGGTAAGGCAAAGGAGTTGAGAAATTGAAAGGGTAAAGTGTATGCAGTGGTTACAAGATTCACTTGTAATTAGGTTATTACTTTTGTAATTGATTATGTTCATTATAGATCACTGAGTTGGAGCTCGGTGCAGGGGTTGGTGCTCCTTGGGTTGGTATCCTAAATTAGGGGTTGGTTCTCCTTGGGTTGGTTCCCTAAAGCAGGTGTGGTACTCCTTGGGTTGGTACCCTAAATGTTGTAACCGATGTTTTTATTGTGAGGCTGGATTGGAGCAGTAGACTCCAGCAAGGTTTCTCACCGAGGTTTTTCCCATCTTGGGTTTTCCTCGTATATATCAGTGTCATGTGATGTGCATTTGTGTGTGCTTTCTTTGTGATATCTTTACTTCTCTTACCCGTAGGTTAACTTGCTATTAAGATTGGTAATTGGTAATCACTCTTAGTATTAAGAGGTTAAGAATTGTAAACCACTCGTTCAACCCCCCCACCTCTCAGTGGCATATTGTGCTCAACAAAGGGTGAATCATTGGTCATGAGGAGAGCCCTGTTGCAGAGAGAAACTAGGGATGCAAGTTCTGATATAGAGGATAAGCCTATTCTAGACCAAGTGCAAGTTTGGAGGAAAGTGTTGTAAGGTTATCATCTACAATGGCAATATAGACAATTTGGTGCAAAAGCTAAACCTGAAGAGGATCAAGCATCTAGACCCATACCAGATTGCTTGGATACAAGATGGTCAAAAATGCTTTGTTAGTTTCTACATTGGTTAATTTAAAGATGAAGCATTGTGTCATTTCATGCCAATGGATACTTATCACCTATTACTAGGGAGGTTGTGGTAGAATAATAGAAGGGCCATACATGATGGTATAAGAATTACCTACATCATAACTAAGGATGAGAACAAACATATTCTGACCCCCTTGGATGAAGAACAAAAGGAGGTTGTATCCGGATTTGCAAGGATCTGTTTGGTGGATGGAAGGAAATTCTTGGATTAATTGAAGCTTGATAATACCTATTTTGCACTCCTTCCAAGGAAATGTAATAGTGGGGATGCTGGAGCTGTCAGTGTAAGGGAAAGGAGGTACCACAAAAGGAGGTTGCAAAGTTGCTTGAGGATTTCCAAGAAATTGTACCAGAGAATGTTTCAGAGGCCCCGCCACTAGTCTGGAGTATTAGTCATCATATAGACATGATACTGAGAGTAATTTCACTCAACAAAGTAGCACACTAGATGACATTGATAGAGAATGCAAAATTCAACAAATAAGTCCTCAAATTGTTAGAAAAAAGATTGATACAGGAGAGTCTAAGTCCATGTGTAGTACATGCTATCTTGACACCAAAGAAAGACAAAGAATGGAGGATGTGTACCAACTCAAGGGCCATCAACACGATCACAATAAAGTACTAGTTTCCTTTGTCGATGATGAATAACATAATGGATTGTTTGAGTGGTGCAAGATACCTCACCAAGATTGATCTCAAGAGTGAATACCATCAAATTATGATATGGAAGGGGGATGAATGGAAGACTGCATTCAAGACAAGTGAGTAGTTGATCATGCCTTTTGGACTCACTAATGAACCTATCACATTCATGCAATTAATGAAATAAGTATTGAAGGAGTTCTTGGGTAAGTTCCCTATTTTTTATTTGGATGACATTATGGTTTTTATGAAAAACAAGGAAAGAACACATCTAACATATCATACAAGTGTTCTAGTGGTTGAGGGAAGATAAGTTGTTGATCAACATAAAGAAGTGTAGTTTCATGAAGAATGAGATAGTTTTTTTTTTTTTAATCTCTACGGAAGGGATGAAGATGGATTTAGAGAAGGTGAGAGAAATTTCATAGTGGCCTACACTAGTAGATGTTGGGGAGGTGACATCTTTTTATGACCTAGCAAGTTTTCATTGGAAGTTCATTAGAAACTTTAGTACCATTTGTGCACCTATGATAGAGGCAATGAGAGGAGACAGAAAGGAGTTCAAGTGGACATCTAGAGCATAGAAGAGTTTTGAACTATTGAAATAGAAGGTGATGGAGAAACCGATACTAACCAATGTTGAATTTCAACAAGGTCATTCAAGTGGATTGTGATGCTAGTGGTAGCACCATAGGAGTTTTTTTTAGCCAAGATGGGAGACCAATTGCCTATTCACTTAGAAGTTGAATGATGCCTTGAGAAAGTATTCACTCTATGACTAGGAATTCTATGTCATAATCCAGGCATTGAAGAAATGCAGACACTATTTTCTATTGAAGGAATTTGTATTGTACACAAATCACTAGGCACTTTAGTACTTGAACAATCAAGGCAAGCTGAATCAAACACACATGTAGTGGGTGGAGTTAATGTTGAGTTACACTTTTGTCCTCAAACACTAGAGTGGAAAATCAAACCACATGGCAGATGGGTTAAGTAGGAATAGAAACATGATGATGCAAATGAGGGTGGTTGTAATGGGGTTTGAAACACTCATATAAGGATGATCTGGACTTCATAGAGGCATGAAAGATGAGTGAGAATATAGTAGTGATGCAAGAAGCACCCCTCTCACCTCACAAAACTCAAAACACAAATTTACACAAGTAGATACTCTCAAGTATAAAATTGGTTTTAAGATTGCAACTAAGAAACATAACTATATTCTTATTAAATTGGAATACACATTACTACATATGTTCATAATTCATTTTAAAAATGACTAGTCTATAGCCCCTTAGTTTTGGAACTCTCTCCTTTACACAAATTTTGTCTTCTTTCTACTCTACTCAGCCCACATCACACTATCGTGGACCCTCACTTCCTCCTAGGCCAATGCAACCTCTATTGGCCACACTTCCCCCTGTGATGCCTCCTTAAGTTGTATTTTATATTCTACCTATTGTTTAGATTCACCTTCCATTCAAAAACCTTTTATCTTCATTCGATGGCTCTATCTTTTCATTTTCATTTTTATCAAACCATGTGGCTTCTCCTCATTCAAGCCCTTCTCATTATTTTAAATCTTTCAAACAATTTTTAAAATGCCTCTTTAAATATCGATACCTTCTTAAATCGTAGTTTACAATTTGCACTCGTCGTTGTCCTTTCATAGTCTAGGACTGATATTCAACTTCAACTTATTCCAAACCTCTTTTAGATTTCCAGTTTGTTTTTAGAATAATCATATTAATTAGCACTTATGAAAGTTTCATAATCTCATTGATTGTTCATGATCGAACTTGGAGGAGCTCTATATTTCTTAGCAATTTTGGTTGAAGTCTTCACCCTTTATTCCTTAAAATTGTTTCACAAGCAATGCAATTCATGGTTCTTATTTTAGGCAGATTGCAATCAATCAACATAGTGTCATTTTAGATGGCATTTTCCCTTGATGTATATTCATGCTTTTCATTGCATTTTCCTAGTTTCTGCACCCTCCAAAATTGCTTGATCTATTTTGTTTTCACTTTTGCATTCAGTATAAATTTTTTATTATCACAAGTGTCTTGTGCTATCATTTCCTCAAACACATATTCGTCTCCCATATAGCTTCTCAAGATCCAACACTTATGATTGCATGACTCTTATTCTATCTTTGCTAAGCCCAACTTCTCTTCTTTCACTTCATTAAGTTATGGTTTGGGCCTCTTAGTGCATATATTTGAAGTTTCAAAAGACTTTTCCCTTCAATCGTATAAGCTAGGAGGATGTTGGAAAAGGTTACAAAATTTGGCTTTACATTTGCCAATTTGATTTGCTTGGAAGTGTCTAAGGCTAGTTCCAACAAATCCACTTTGATTATATCTCCAATCATTGCAATCCTTGAGGCATTATGTCAAAGAGT
Organism: Cryptomeria japonica; assembly: GCF_030272615.1. NCBI lineage: Eukaryota > Viridiplantae > Streptophyta > Pinopsida > Cupressales > Cupressaceae > Cryptomeria > Cryptomeria japonica. The sequence goes on along the minus strand of NC_081406.1, from coordinate 50,605,071 downwards.
CCATGCGCCCTGCCTATGCTTCCACAATTTTGCTTCAACATGAAATGTGACAATTTGTGTGACAAGATTAAAAACTTATACAAATACATGAAGAGATGTCCAAACAAATTCCAACAAAAAATGAAATAAATGAATTGAAAACAAATTATTTTTGGTGGTGTCGATCAACAGTTCACCAAGGTGCTCCTACACCAAGTAGTAATCGATATAAGACAATGGCTAGACTACCATTGATTGTGGTGTTAGCACAAACAAAAACAAGAGATCCGAGGATGGATATCCTCTCTTTAAAAGTGAATAAAAATCCACTCCAAGGTACAAAAGGCTAGGTCTTAGTCGTACATGACAAATCAATAGGATAAAATGTGTTTATATGGAAGGGGACCTACTGGTTTTGACACTTCAAAGCTAAAACTATGAAATTATATCTCCTTAGAGATGAAACAATCTCTCTTTTTGGAATTTTTTGAATAAATATGCATAAATGAATTAGCTAAAACAAATATTTTCTAACATTCTACTCTAACCACAAGTATGAAATAAATTGCAAAAGGTAAGGTTTCAGGAAATGATTTGAAAATAATTTAAAAATTAGATCTACCAGACAATGTTAACCAATAGATCATTCAAAGCACATGACAATTAAACCCCATTGAACAAAATCATATTTGCGCAAACTAGATCAACACAAGTCATGAAAATATGATGCAAATCTTATAAGGAATGAAATAATGAAATAATTTTTAGAATTCATCTAAATATATGACCATTACCCATGCACACATACAGGACGAAATCCTTAATAAGCTCTCCATAATTCAATATATTCAAGTTAACTTTTGTAAATAAATCACCAAATGATTAACAATATCATCTAATAAAATGTTTGAATAATCAACATAGGCTGGAATATTGAAACATGTATTTAGTTCATTCATACTTCACAAAAATTTAAAAGAAGATATCACACCAAAGATGCATAAATATTTCACAGTTATGTCTACATTAATAATCCAACCCTTTTTACAATCATATCAAGGGTTTATATAGAGTTTACAACTGTTGATTTGCAAACCCTAAATTAGGATTTTCGGGCAAAATTTGGGCCCAAAATCTATTAAAAAAAGAAAATAAACACCCTAAAACTACTCCAAAACTAAATATGTAACTCCCTAGGACTCATGCAAGATGTATATGATGGATTTGGGCAGCCAAATCTGAAGAAAATACTAATTTTTCCATCGATTTGAGTCTTACTTAACTGTTGACTTATTAGGTAAGATAAATTGGGATTATTCTTCTATTCACCCTAATTCTCTCTTTGTGGCTTTGATAATTTTGCTAGAGAGTCACTTGGTCTAGTCATACTACCTATCAAAGTAGGAACCGTGAATTTACCCACTCCGATCCATGTCATGCCTAATGATCTTAACAACAATTTTCTTCTAGGTAGACCATGGACTCATGCTATGAAAGAAGTCTCTTATACTCTTCACTACACAATAATGAAATCCACACAATGAAGGCTGATCCTACTCCTTATTATAATATTTAAGATGAAGTAGGATGCATATCTCCCTTTCACATTATGATTCCTTCAAAAAATAGTCTCTTATCAATGATGCTTTAGGAAATAATTGGGGTGCACTAGAATTTACATTTTCCTTTAATGGATATAAGTATGAAGCCTCGAGGGAGCCTTGTGTGTCATTTATCCAAGATTAATCTAAATCAAATTCCACCTCTTCTTCCAACACATGTCTTGATGATGATTGGGTATTTTTCAACCCTCCAATCTAGACATTTCAACACCTACATTTAATTCTGAACATGGATGCAATGGGCATTGAATAAGATGTGTGCACAACAAATTTTTAAGGCACATGAGAAATCTACATACTTTTCTAAGGAAGGTCGAGGTTTCCAGCTTCCTCCTTTGTCAATATCCCCTCCCTCATTGACTAGTACATCTATGTCTTCTTTTCCCATCTTTTCATCACAACAAGAGAGTATTTTGGATGAGCTTCTTAGAGAAAATTTGATTACTCTCCCTTTGAAAAATCAAAGAAATAATCATAAATTAAATAAAAACAACCCTTCATTTTGCAAGTATCATCAAATCTATGTTCATTCCACCAATGAATGCCATGAATTGGAAACTAAAATTCAACAACTTATTGTAACCGATATCATTCTAATACTAGATGATAATGAGTTGGACTCTCATCTTATTCCTTCTACTTAACATTTAAGTTCCTCTCATGTTGCTCCTCACTGTGTGAAATTGATAGCTTACCTATTTGAGGCTCGTTTTCATTCAAGGTAGTATAATTTCAGGTTTAATCATACTTAGGTATCAACATAATAGTTTATTTATTTGTGTCCCCATGCTTGGGGGCGGGAAATAATTTTTCAATCATTCATTCTTTCTAAGGATCCACTTTTTCTTTGTTGAGTTGCATCTTTCATAACTTGATGTCCTTTCTTTCGTATAATTATCCTTAATGTGAGTACATGTGTGTTCCTTTATTAGGGCCTATCCTTACTTGAAATAGTACATCTTTTATGAATAATGTCTCCTTAGTGAAATCTGCAATCCTTCACCAAGAATCCAATTTTCCATAGCAATAGGGAAGGTGTGTATTCTTATTTTCCTTTCCCTCTCTTATGTTCAAAGATGTCATCTTTATCAAATATCTCCTCTCTTCTTGGAGGTAGATATCTTTAATTATGAAAAGATCTCTTATTCCTTTTTCAATCATGCATCCATCAAAAGGATCCCTTTACATTTTTTGTGCTGGGTGAAAATTTTGTAAACTTGAGAGAGCTTACAAAATGTGGATTTTCGCCACACTGTGTGAGACAATACCTCTCAAAAGGCAAGGTATAATCTCTCCTATTTATAAGGGAAGGCTCCCCCTTTCTATTGCAATCTATATTTACTCTTAATCTACTTGTTAACTTTACACTATTTTTAAGATGAAACAATAAATTAGTTCTCTTTTTTCAGAACAAGTATCTCTCCAATTCTCAATTTATAATGGAGAAACAAAACAATCCTAACTTGTAGTAATCTTAAAAATCTATGCTAAATTGAAGCTTCCTTTTTTGACAATGATTTAAGGGACGGGCCTTTTGTATTCAACAGAGTTGAAAGTCTCCTTCAAACACTCAAGTCCTATCAAACATTGTAACCCAAATATTGATATATTGTAAGCACAAAGTCTCCCAAATATATCACAACGCTTTCTACTATAACAAGATAACTCAATAAAGCACAAAGAATTCACCTTATTATTTGATGAGTGGTACTTGCATATCATGAGATATCTGAGTGATGGTACCTTTCTCGACTCTATGAACAAGAATACTAGGGATAGGATTCACAAGTTGGCAGGCAGCTACATTATCCTTTCTAATGTTCTTTATAGGAGGGGTTATAATGGTCTTCTCCTTTGATGTCTTAACAAAGCTAAAATCACCATTTCTCTTGAGGAAGCACATTCAGGTGCTTGTGGGGGGCACTTTGGGGGTAGACATTTAGTTCAAAGATTTCTCTGAATGGGATATTATTGGCAAACCATGGAAAAAGATTCCTTTGTGTTTGTTAAGAAATGTCATCAGTTTCAGCAACATAGTGATCTGATCCATGCTCTCGCCCAAGAAATTCGATCTCAAGTAGCATCTTGGCCCTTTTCTACATGGGGTTTGGATCTCATTGGTAAAATATCTCCTCCCTCATCTTAAGGACATACTTTCATCATAACTGCCACTTATTACTTTATGAAGTGGGTAGAAGAAGTTCCTCTTCAGTCCACTACCGCTGAAGTAATCTGTAAATTCGTTTTAGATAACATTATTTCCCAATTCAGAATACCTTTTGCTTTGGTTTCAGATAATAGAACATCATTTAAAAACAAATATGTGAAGAAGTTTATCGAGAAATATCATAGTCAATCAAATGGTCAAGCCGAATCTTCAAATAGAATAATTGAAAAAAATCCTTCATAAGACTGTGAACAAGCATGGTAAAGATTGGAATACTCAGTTGATCTATGCTCTTTGGGCTTACCAAACGAGTGTGCGTATTGCTACGGGTTGTATTCCTTGGTGTTGATGCTATTATACCTTTGGAGTTAGAAATTCCATCTTTAAGGGTTTCTCTTAAAGGTATAGTGGATGATGATTCTTATAGAGAACAGAGGCTCCAACAAATTGAGATGCTTGATGAATGACATATAAATGGTCTTGAGCATATTCAAGTGCATCATAAAAAATTATAACAAAGATACATTGAGAAGGTCATTCAACATTCCTTCTCAATAGGTGATTTAGTACTCTATGAAAATCAGCACAACGTGAATGCCTTACCTGAGGAAAAAGGAAAATTCAGCCCTAATTGGTTTGGACCATATATTGTCGTTGAATTCTATGGATTAGGTGCTTATAAGATAGTAGATGTGGAGGATACGCCTCTCAAGGAACCCATAAATGCTATGCATCTTCGTAGATATTATGCCTAGTCTTCTTCTCTCTATCTTTTTCTCTCTCTTTATAGTTTATTCTCTCTCCTTGCGCCTTTTCTTTCTTCAAATTGGATAATATGTTATCATATCTTCATTAAAGTATGTGGTATTAAATGATATTGTATTGCTTAGTCTACATTACTTCATTCTTGACAAGCATATTTCTTCACTTGATAGTTTGTCTTGGATTCATTTATGTAAATTGTAATAGATTTACATTTTTATATGTGCTAGGATGTTATACGATTTCATATGTGTTGAGAAGGATTATATCATGTTGTGTTTAATTGGGTTTAATTAAATCATATTAGTCATATAATTCTTAAGCTTAACACATTTTTCTTCGACATCATCAAGGTAGCATTTAATTAAATACTTATTTATTTAATTAAATCACACATGTATCAATTTAATCATGAAGCATTGAGAAATTAATCACATGGAAATTAAATTAGACATAAATGTTCATTACCAAATATGTTACTTTTAATCAAGGCAATGCATACATTGTTTCAAGAATTAAAATAACATGTTTGAGATAAAACATAAGCATAAATGTCATAACATGTATATCCCTATACATCAAAAAGTATCGCAATACAATCATCTCCTATCCCTAGGACTAGCAATTGTCGGATGGTGACTAAATGTCCCCTCCCGATCTGGCCATGGGGGTGGACCCATGGGTGTGTATCATGATGTGGCGAGTGACTCCGCGAGGAGCTCCTACGATCCCTCCCCATCATGATCCCGCAATATGTGATTGCCTCTCCCTAAGTTGTTGCTAGATCTCACTCTATTTGTTGTAGCCTCTCTCACAAAGTACTCTCCCTCTCTCTCTAGACCTCCATCTCGACCCAAATAGGGGTGACTAGGTCCTCATGGCGCCTGACACTCTCCTGTGGTCCATGCACTATCTACGAGGAGTTTGGAATATGTGCGATCGTGATGAGACCTATCACTATGTTCTGAATAAGGGAGCCCCACTCCTAGACACCAGCTGTAGGGATTGAAAGAGGTTTGTCATCAGTAACATTCTATATCATCAAATCTAATAATTAAGATGCATAACTTAAATAATCATAAAAACACTTTATCTGGATCTCCCTCTTGCCAATAAGGGTCGTGGAAAGGGACCTCCTATGACTGGGACCCGCTAAGCACTCCACGCTCATAATATCTACACATTGGGCACAAGACTGTGGGGACTAGGATCAGGACCCCTTATAGGGTCCTTCTCCACTCACAATGGAATCCTCGATGGATATAGGGCTATGGTGTCATCCTTGAACTTATGAGGAACTGCATTTGACTCGTCCTCCTCAGCCTCCTCATCCTCGTCCTCCTCTCCATCCTCCTTACCATCAACATCCTGATCTCCCTCTCCTACATTAGGATCATCTCCATCACCACCAAACTCTTGCTCTCCTGCATCATCATCTTGATCATCTATGTCCTCCTAACCAAGGTCCTCAGATGTATCAAGATCCTCCTCATCACCTGTGTGTCTCCATGGTCTGGGATTCCCTCTAGGGAAGTCTGCTGGAAAGATGGCTCCAGGGTATGTCTTACCCCACCATGTGATGTACCGTCAGTGTGTTCCCACATCATCTCTATAGTCGGTTGTGATATCCCCACCTGACCCATCTGAATCTGTGATATCAATCTCGTCGCTAGTAGGCCTCATAATGGATCTCGACCTAGGAGTCACACATGAGTGTTAGATATAGATAGGCACATCTGTAGGGACACACTACTCAAAACCAAACTGCAACTAGACTCGGTCAAAGTAGAATGGGACTACAATGTGGTTGTACCATCCCTCTAGTAGACAGTTCCTCTACATGAAACAACCACATTCTAGTCGGCGGAACTATCTAGTAGAGGGATGGTACAGGAACTTAATCTATCATAACTTGAGCTAGGGAGCTCCAATTTTCACATTGTCAGCGGAGTCAAAATCATGAATTCCTTGTCTTGCTCCACATTCATTCCATAAAGCACTTGTATGTACAATCGAGCCTTGTTGAGAACATGTTTTCATCAAGGTCTTCATCACAATTTGTTGTGGTAAACATGATACCCCGTTTCACCTCACTAATAAGCAAGCCGAAACAAGGGAGCGCATATAGCTACCCTCAAATTTCATCACTTTCTAGATTAAGTATTAGGTGATTTTATGATCTAACATGTGGTTTTGTAGGGTGCGGTTCCTAATTGTGTGTTGCAAATACCATTGGGGGCTTCGTCCGACAACTTATGAATATATCCTTTTTCAAAATGATGTTTACTTTTTTGTACTTTAGCTTGCATATGCACATAGTGTCATATTACCGCTAAAGTGGCAGCTAAATGTAGCATCGTAAATTATACACCCTTTCTAAGGTGGTATAATTCCATGCTTGGTTTAGCACCCGCCTTACTGTATTTTGCATTTTGTATTTCTAATCTTTTTTTAAAGTATTTAATTAATCAATTTAATTAAATCTAAATCCATATTTCATCAGTTCACACATTATAAAGTTGGGCCCTTTACCCTAAGTGTGCCCCTTTTCATCTTATTCCTTCAATTAATCATTAAATCGTAAACCCTAATTATGTCCTATTTTGATCTTTAAGGCCCGATTTTGCATATCAAAACATCTTGAAATCAGCTGTAACTTTAGGATCCACTCTAATATCATCATATCTAACAACACTGAAAATTTGGTGAAAAGTTGGTTAGACCATGTGCAAATGCAACATGGTCCCCAACATTTTTCCTGAATTTTTGGGAGCACAGTTTTATGATATTACAATGCTTAACCCCAAAATATTGGCGGCAAATTCAAATACTAGGTCGGCCTAAAGGTGAAATTAAGATCTAGGATTTCATAATAAGAACTCTCTTTCTTTATTTGAAGGGGGGAGGAATCAAATCTAGAAAAAAGCTATTGGAGTGATTACAAGGAGCCTTCTATGTAGTGAAAGAGAAGATCTTTTGAGTCTTCAACAACATTCAAAAACACCTATCAAGCATTCATCAAGCATTCTTTCATCAATTGGGGGCTTTTGAAGATATAGGAAAGCGATAGGAGATCACCAACTGAAGATTGGCTTGTACCTCTCCCTTGGGGTTGGGTATGGTTTCATGTTGTTTCTATGTCTTTGTATGAGCTTCATCAATTTGATTTGCATTCATGCTTTAGATCACTTTGCATTATTGATTTAGGGCATTTACTTTGTCTATTACAGGCAATTAGGGTATACTCTTTAGGGTTGCTCTAGATTGTTTACCCTCAACCTAGGATCTTGCACACACATAAGATTCCTGCACACACTATTTTACTATACAAATCAACTATTTGTTGAGGTGGAAATCACCAAAACAGAGGTTTGACTAGAGAAAAACCCCATATAGCCACCAAAAACCCTATTTTCAACTACATGTGCAGATTCAGGATCCAGGCGTCACTGCAAATTTCAGGACCGACAAAGCACACAAAGACAGTTCTAGGGCTTAGATCTCAACAAAAACCTTTGGGACAGGGGTGTGGTGCCCTATTCCTCCCTATTTTCAGCAAAATTTTACAAGACTGTAGTTCAGAACCCTCAGATTCCAGTCTGCAGAATTAGGATAGGGGTGTAGTATTCCAGTCCTTGACATTTTGGCTCAGATTTCTAGCACAGGTACACCTCTGATTTTGTCTCTTAATCTGTACTTTTCAGAAGTATATCAATTATTCTCAATTCTGCATTTCTAGATTAGGGTTCTTTATGCCTACTTGTATTTTCAAATCTACACTTTGCATCACCTCTTCCTCTCATTTGTAGCAAAGGAACAGAAACCCTAAGGGTAATCCTTGGCTCTCTCTTCCTCACAAGAAGTATCCAAAGTGTGTTACCTCCCCAAGCTCTTTTGTATTCCATAGTGTGTACATGAGAGTGGGATTAGGGCTTGTTTTCTTAGTCTCACTTTTTCCCCTACACAGAATCACTATTGGAATTTTGTTAGACAACTTGTTAAATTTAGCCACAGAGTCCCACATGGGTTCCTATGGCTCTTTTATCATTGAGGTTAACTGTGCTAACAATATGTGAGCATATCTTGTAGGCTTTAACCTCTCTTTAAACTTTGTTATGAGTGTTTTCCAATTGGTGATGGTTTGTGGTGCAAGATGGTAGAACTAGTCAGCAAAAACACCTTGTAGTGTTTCAATGAATAACCTCACTGAAACATATCCATGTTTAACTCCAATAACACTGCATGCAATTTAAAAAGCAGCAAGATGTTCATCGAGATTTTGTTTTCCATCCTTATAGAACTTGGAAATATTCTTTCGTGAGCCATCAAGAAGAGCATGTAGAGGTGGAGTTAGATTCAATGGACCAAAACCATTCCTGCAAGGACCTTGGGCAACAATTTTACATGTCCTTGGTGAAAAATTGACAAAATACAATGAATAGGATAGTGGTATACTTCAACCAAAATCACGAGTGTAATGTCCCCTCTTGGAATCTCCCAAATTTAAACCCTAGAATAACAATTTCGGCTTAAGTCTAAGAAGGTAATCTTTTTGAACTTTACACAAATTATCAAATGTAAAACATGGTTCAAAGTAAGCCTAGTTTAAGTCCTATAATAATCATTTAGAAAGTAAGAAATTACAATAATATTTAAATTTATAAGTATTAACATTAATCCCAAATTTCCATGATTTCATATAACAATGTAATGACCTCAACAAGTGGATACCTAATTTATGCCCTAGATAGACTAGAATCAGATTCAGAGATTCTTGGTATTTTGAATGAAGCCCTGCAAACAAGTTAAAACTTAGAAAATTATAAAATACATGATTATAACAGATCCTAAGAACTTGTTTGAGTAAAGCTTGAATTCATTTTAAAATAACTTCTATTCATAGAATAGGAATAGGATAGGATGACCTAGTGTGGTGCCCAAGAAACCCTCTATCTTAGGCTCAAGGGAGGCTTAACCCCCTTGAACTCATGTGGCCTAGGAAGTCTATTCTTCATAGGCCCAAGGGTAGCACTATGGTACCTCCTTGACCTCATGGGACTCCCCAATCTTAAACCATGAGGTGGTGTGCCTAGAAGATAACCCCGAGACCGTTTTCCTCATTGTGATTCCTTTCCTTTGATCATATTCAAAAAAATTTAAGAACATATTTACAATACTATTCCACATATATGATTCGATATATGATCAACAAGGATTCCTTAGAATTCGCTAATATTCATAATACATAGAAATACTTATGAAAGTAGTGATATATTACATTTGCCAACGTGCATAAGTTTATTATAGACATGACTACAACATAGGAAATTTGTATTGAGTTTGTGTGACCAGGTTACTACCTAAAGTCTTCGTTTTTTCTCTTTCTTTATTTCGTCTGATCTTCTTCTCAAATATTTCTCCTTTTTGAGACCTTTATATCACAGGGTTTTCACTAGCTAGGCAATATTATATCACATGCATTCATATTGGGGGATTTAATATCTTTAAAAAAAGCTCAATATACTACCTATTTGGTGAAAATAGGGGATTTTTTAATCCGGGCCACAAAAAAATGCAATATATAGTCAAAATAGGGGGGTTTTAAATTTGGGTTGTGTATTGGGAGGGGGTGATAAAAAAGGATTCTAGGGCAATATTTTTTGCAAATAGGGGGATTATTTAGTATGCCATGAACGCATGTGTTATAACCCAAGATCACTAAGTGAATCCCCCGTTCTTTATATCTCCTCTTTGGTAGTTGATGAGTCACACCCTTTCCTTATCAATGTCTTGTTACAAGTGTGCTTGTCGTGTATCAAAAGATCGACTTGTTAATGCTTGATACAACCACTAGACTCATAGAATCCACACGAGGTGGTTGAGCCATGTCACAAACCCGAGCACTGCATTTCACAACACAAGGAGACCAAGGGTGCATACCTTGCATAAACCCCCCCCAGTCCAAGTGGGGGGTTTGAACCTATGACCAAGCTCTCTGATACCACTTGTTAAAAGTGTGATTGTTGTTGCACCAAAAGATTGACCTGTTAATGCTCGATACAACCACTAGACTTATAAAATCCACAAGAGGCGGTTAAGACATGTAACAAACTCAAGCACTGCACTGCACAACACAAGAAGACCAAGGGAACACACCTTGCAAAATGTCTTGAGTTGTTAAGGAAGTGTCCTTTGTTGGTTGGTGCCTTCTCTTAACTAAATAGTCACTCCTTCCATTTCACCCTCTCAATCATATTTCATTATTAATGAAACTGTTGTCAATAGACATTGATCATTATGTATAATTATTTCCTATCCCACATAACTTGCTACCAGTTTGAAGACATTATATCTAGGACCGATATATTTGAGGGGAATTGTGAAGCCTTACGTTGTAAGACAATTCACAAAATGATCAAGGTTGACCGACATCATGACTCGGACATGATAGTACCCATGCATACCACCAAGAATAAGGGTGTAACTATTGGCATATGTGCTGAGCATGATGACATGATGATATTGTATGTTGTCATTGATGTCAATATGTTGCAGTATGAACCTGTATGTTGTAGAAAGCAAAATGTCAAAGAGAACCAGTATGATGATGTAAACCGGTATTTGCGAAAAAGTGAAGCGGTATGTTGGAATGAGAACCGGTAAATGGGATTTTTGTATCGGGGTTTCATTTGGCATGACTACCAGTTGGTAGTCTCAGCTTCAAGGTTTCTGGTTGATGCATTCCAAGATTGTGCGATTCAACCGATGACATCCTGTGATGATTTAGCATTGTAATGAAGACCAGATAAGTGTTGCCACGTCAGCCTTGTGTGCGTGAAGGACTTCCTTGAGGATCTTGCATGGAGATTGATCCTATCTACCTCGGGAATGTGCGAAGTCTCTGTAAACGGTGGAGAGCGCGTGATGAGTTATTAACTTCCTGAAGTGGCAAAGAATGAACATTGGAGAACATCTTGAGATCTATTCAAGACTGTTGTATTTGATGCAGTGTGATTAATGGTCAGGATTGAACCGACTGGATTGTAAAACCTAAATGTTTAGGGTTTAGGGTTTTTGCTACCGACCTATCTGTTTCCTATAAGGTCGATGATGTTTTTCATTTTGAATTTGTTGGCAACTGTTATGTGTGTATCCCAGTGAGTGATACTTGATTCTTGCTAGACCGGAGAAATGTGTTGATACCTACAGAGTGTGATTGCAGAAGAAAAGGAGCTAAAGTGGATCTGCCTTGGCATTGAGTGTTGTTATCAGATCAGTGTATTACCTGTTGACTTCTAACCATTTCTGCAGTTGCAAAATCCCTTAATCGGGTAGCTTTAACAGGATTTTTGTGTAAATCCTTTATTAGGGTGACTCAATTATATGAGTTCTTCAAATACTCTTGTGAGGTAACCTTTAACAGGGTTCTAACCTTTAACCGGGTGATCCCTAGCAGGATCGGTTCCTAGCAAAACCTATTGTAATAGTCTTTAACCGGACTAGGATCCTAACAAAGCGGACTTCAAAAGAGTTCAAAGAGAAGCTTGTGGGTATTCATCCGCACCGTGGTTTTTCCCAGTTGGGTTTCCACGTGAAAAAAAATCAGTGTGTCATGTGTGATGCCTTTCATGTGATGGTTTAGTGTTTTATGTCAAAGTGGTAAAACATGTTGAACTAGTAGTCATTATATTTCTGATGATAGATTACTTATTTATGCATAAGGGTGAAGTGGAAATGAGGTATTATATTGTGTGAAAAGCTAAGAGTTACCGGTTTATGTCTTTCACATTCTCACTATGTTTTATCGGGAGTAATCTGATTTAGACTGGTGTTATTGCTTGGCAATCAAGTGCAGTGTTTGCAGTCAAACCGGTTCAGGGAAAGTGCTTTTGTCTGTATTGATTCACCCCCCCCTCTCAGTACTAGTTTGGTACTAACTATTTATCATTTATTCATCAATTGGTATCAGGGTATTTTCCAAGTCCTTTATGTTGTAAGCTTAACCGCATGAGGAAAATATCCTACTCTAATGATGAAGAGGGAAGGTCCAAAGTTCAATAGAGACAACTTTAAAATATCGAAGGATAGAATGAAGATATACATCAGAAGCATGGGTGCTCAACGCTGGAGCTATGTTGAGAATGCGTATGTTATCCCTATCGGTACTCTCACCGATGATCAAAAGAGAGATTCAGGAGAATGGGCAAGTCATGGAAGCCCTAATCAACAGTCTATCTGACATTGAGTTTATTGATGTTCAGGATAAAGACAATCCCAAATAAGTATGGGATGCTCTTGAGAATATCTATGGCGGTGATGAGCATGTGAAACAAGCTAAGGAAGAGAGCCTTAGGGGAAGGTTTGAAGACATGCAGATGGTTGAAGGAGAGACCATTCAACAATATGGAATAAGAATCAAAACTGTTATTGGAGACATCAAGAGTGTATGTGGTAAAATAGATGATTCCACTGTTGTTAGCAAAGTCTTGAGATCCTTATTACCAGTCTATGCAATATGGGTTGCTGCTATTTAGGAGTTGAGGTCTATAGACAAGACAAAGGTATCCCTAGACTCCATCATTGCTAAGTTGACAAATTATGAGCTAAACAATTATGATGACAGTATTCAGAAGACTGAATCAACCTTTAGAACATCTACTGCACCATTTAGAAAGGGCAAAGAAGCTAGTACCAGTTTTGAACCAAGACAAAGCAGAGAAATGGATGATTAGGAGATCCTGATGGAATTTGAAGCTCTTCTTGACAAGAGGCTTCCTAAGGGAACTGGTAAATATAGAGGTAAGCTCCCTTTGAAATGCTTTTCTTCCAATAGGATAGGACACATTGCTGTAAACTATCCTAATGGTGATAATAAGGACAAATCAGAGAATTTCAAGAAATTCAAAGGAGGAAACAGGAGAAACTGTTTTGTAGTAGTTGATGAAGGTGTCACTGATGAGGAATCAGAAGATGAAGAAAGTGAAGACATTGTATTTGTAGAAGTTAAGGAAGATGTGTCAGACAAGAAGGCTCTTGTCTCCCGCTTTGATAATTCCAATGAGTGGATTATTGACAGTGGTTGTTCTCACCATTTGACTGGTGACCGGAGTAAGTTTCTATCTTTGGAAGAGTATGATGGTGGTGTGGTCCGATTTGGTAATGATGCACCATGTATGGTAAAAGGCAGAGGGTCCATCTCTCTGAATGGAAAAAGCAGTACTGATAATGTGTATTGGGTAGAAGGTCTCAGACACAACCTTTTGAGTGTTGCCCAGTTGAATGATAATGGACTCACTCTGGAATTCAGAGATGGAGTGTGTAAAATAAAAGGCAAGAGTGGTGAACTGATGGCCACCGGTATGCAGACCAAAGGTAACCTATTTCAGCTGAATGCAAACATCAGTACATGTCTAATGGCTAAGTTTGATGATAGCTAGATATGGCATAGGAGACTCTGCCATGTAAACTTTGATAATATTGTGAAGGCCAGTAAGATCAAGGCAGTTAGAGGATTGCCTATGCTGAGCAAACCAAAGAATCCTTTGTGCAGAGAGTGTCAACTGGGGAAAATGTCTTCCTCAACCTTCAAAGGTAAATCTTTCACTACAGACAATTTACTTGATCTTGTTCATACTGATTTGTGTGGTCCTATGAAAACTAAGAGTGTGCAGGGAGGTAGGTATTTTATGATTCTTACTGATGATTGCTCAAGAATGATGTGGGTCACATTCTTGAAGGACAAGTCTGAAGCCTTTGGAAAGTTCAAAGCCTCTAGAGCATTGGTTGAAAAAGAAAGCGGTAAGAGGATTAAATGCCTAAGAACTGATCAAGGAGGAGAATTCACTTCCGGTGAATTCAACAAGTACTGTAAAGAGAATGACATCAAGAGGCATCTGTCTGCCCCCCGGACTCTACAACAAAATGGCCTAGCAGAGAGAAACAATCGGACTGTAGTTGAAGAAGCTAGAACAATGATGATCTAAGGAAAAATTGCTCACTTTTTGGAGAGAAGCGGTGAGCACTGCAGTCTACACTATGAACCAGGTACTCATCAAGAAGGGTAAGGATAAAAATCCTTATGAGTATTGGACCGGTAAAAACCCTGTGGTAAGATACTTTAGAGTGTTTGGTAGCAAATGTTATATCAAGACGAGTGAACATCAGAGCAAGTTTGATGCAAAATGTGATGAAAGAATATTCTTGGGATATTCCACAAAGAGTAAAGCTCTTAAGTGTTTCAACAATAGGACTCAGGGAATTGTTGAAAGTATCAATGTTAGAGTTGATGAAACCTCTGAGAAACCTGAGGAAATTGATAGTGAGCAAGTAGGAGAGGAACCTGTAGTAACCTTCTGGGAACCGGTAGTAACCTTCTGGGAACCGGTTGTAAAACAACCTAGCACCAGTAACAGTGCTCCTACACCGGTAGATGTTGATGCTAATGAAGATGAGGATGAAGAAGAAAAGCAAGAGGAAACAACTAAGATCATTCCTAGGTATGTAAAGCTGAATCATGATCCAAAGCAGATCATAGGAGATAAGGATGCATGAATTTTTACAAGAAGAAAGTTCAGAGAAAATTCTTGCATGATCTTTGAATTTGAGCCTAAAACATTTAAAGAGGCACATAAAGATGAAGATTGGATCAAGGCAATGGAAGAGGAACTTGACCAGATAGAAAATAATGGTACATGGTCTTTGGTACCCAGACCTGAGCATAAAAATGTCATAGGCACCAAATAGGTTTTCAGAAATAAGTTGAATGAAGATGACATAGTGGTAAGAAATAAAGCTAGACTGGTGTGCAAAGCATATGCTAAAGAAGAAGGAGAAGACCATGGAGAAACCTTTGCTCCTATATCTAGATTGGAAGGGGTTCGTATGCTTCTTGCATATGCAACCTTCAAGGGATTCAAAATATATCAAATGGATGTAAAATCTGCATTCCTGAATGGAATACTAGAAGAGGAGGTGTATATAGAGCAACCAGATGGGTTTGCCCTATTAGAAGACAGTGACATGGTGTGTATGCTACATAAAGCCTTGTATGGACTAAAACAGACACCTAGTGCATGGTATGAACACTTGCACTCCCATCTTGTGAAGATTGGATTTGAAAGAACAAGTGAAGATAGCAATATCTACTTGAAATCATAAGGAGATCAGATTCTGATCTGTGAAGTATTTGTTGATGACATAATTTTTGGTGGAGATGACAAGATGAGTCATGACTTTGCAGATGAGATGAAGAAGGAATTTGAGATGTCACTTATACGGGAGATTAAGTTCTTCATTAGACTACAAACTCAACAAATGAAAGATGGAATCTTTATCACTCAGTCCAAGTATGTCAAAGAGGTGTTGAAGACCTTTGGCATGGAAGACAACAAACCAGTTGGTACACTGATGGTGACAGGTTGTAAATTATCAAAAGAGGATGACTCAGTGTTGGTAAATGAGAAGGAATACCGATCAATGATTGGTAAATTGCACCATGTAGTACATAGCAGACCGGACATTGCACATGCAATGGGCATTACTGCACGGTTCCAGAAAAGCCCAAGAGAATCCCACTTGGTAGCAGTCAAGCAGATTCTTAGATATCTGAAGGGAACTATTGACTATGGATTATGGTATTCATTCAGTAATGATTTCAACCTGAAAGTGTTTACAGATGCTGATTGGGCTGGTAATGTGGACGACCGGAAGAGAACAACCGGTGGTGTATTCTTTCTTGGTGGTAGACTAGTCTCATGGATGAGTAAGAAGTAGAGTTGTATCTCTCAGTCTGCAATAGAAGTAGAGTATGTTGCAGCATTTATGAACTGCACCCAGACAATTTGGATGAAGCATGTATTAAATGGCTTGAAAGTTCCTGTATCTAAACTGATAAGTATATTTTGTGATAGCACAAGTGCAATTAACATCTCCAAGAATCCGGTTTTACATGCTAGAACCAAGCACTTCGAGCTCAAGTATCATTTCTTGAGGGAGAGGGTTCAGAACAAAGAGGTTGTACTGGAACATGTTTCCAGTAAGGAGCAGTTAGCAGACATATTCAACAAGCCTCTACCGAAGGCTACCTTTACCTATTTGAGAGGTGAATTAGGGGTGCTACCCCTTCAAGAGGTGAACTAAAGGTGTGTGCTGCACATTAGTCAGGTCTTACATTGATATATCTTTTTTAGGATTGGTGTGTTGAAGGATACTACTCCTTAGGGGGAGCAGCATAGTGGAACATATATGTGTATGCCTCCACTTTGGCATTGTTGTCAAAGGGGGAGAAGATGTGAAGTGGAAAACATATCTGCCATATTGGGGAGAAGATGTGAAGCAGAAAGATATCTTAGTATATTGCCATCAATGCCAAAGGGGGAGATTGTTGGCATATGTGCTGAGCATGATGACATGATGATATTGTATGTTGTCACTGATGTCAATATGCTGAAGTATGAACCAGTATGTTGTAGAAAGAAAACTAGCAAAGAGAACCGGTATGCTGATGTAAACCAGTATTTGTGAAAAAGTGAAGCGATATGTTTGATCAAGGTGAACTAGTATGTTGGAATGAGAACCAGTAAATGGAATTTTTGTATCGAGGTTTCATTTGGCATGACTACCAGTTGGTAGTCTCAACTTTAAGGTTTGCGGTTGATGCATTCCAAGATTGTGCAATTCAACCGATGACATCCTGTGATGATTTAGCATTGTAAAGAAGACTAGATAAGTGTTGCCACGTCAGCCTTGTGCGCGTGAAGGACTTCCTTGAGGATCTTGCATGGAGATTGATCCTATCTACCTCAGGAATGTGTGAAGTCTTTGTAAACGGTGGAGAGCACATGATGAGTTATCAGCTTCCTGAAGCGACAAAGAATGAACGTTGGAGAACGTCTTGAGATCTGTTCAAGACTTTTGTATTTGATGCAGTGTGATTAACGGTCATGATTGAATCGACTGGATTGTAAAACCTAAATGTTTAGGGTTTAGGGTTTATGCTACCGACCTATCTGTTTCCTATAAGGTCGATGATGTTTTTCATTTTGAAGTTGTTGGCAAATGTTATGTGTAACCAAGTGAGTGATACTTGATTCTTGCCAGACTAGAGAAATGTGTTGATACATGTAGAGTGTGATTGCAGAAGAAAAGGAGCTAAAGTGGATCTGCCTTGGCATTGAGTGTTGTTATCAGATCAGTGTATTACCTGTTGAGTTCTAACCATTTTAGTAGTTGGAAAATCCCTTAATCGGGTAGCTTTAACAAGCTTTTGTGTAAATCCTTTAACAAGGTGACTCAATTCAATGAGTTCTTCAAATCCTCTTGCGAGGTAACATTTAACAGGGTTCTAACCTTTAACCGGGTATTTAGCCATCCTTAACCAGGTGATCCCTAGCAGGATCAGTTCCTAGCAGAACCTATTGTAATAGTCTTTAACCGGACTAGGCTCCTAATAGAGCGGACTTCAAAAAAGTTCAAAGAGAAGCTTGTGGGTATTCATCCTCACTATGGTTTTTCCCAGTTGGGTTTCCACGTGAAAAAAATGAGTGTCTGTAGCATCCTAAAATTGCGACACTTGCAATTTCGACTGCATTTGGGTCTTCGCGATGGCGATGCAACACATAACCTGAATGGAGACCCCGAAACCTGTTTATGACACCAAAAACTGCATTTTTCAAGCACCCTGGCCTGATCCTCCTTGCACCCCGCTGTCCCTGGAGGTGGGACCATGGCACCCAGCGCCCTGGTCCCTGGCCCTATTTTGGGCCCGGTCTCCTATGGGGCTTCGGGTCTTTATGTTTGCAATTTGGAAAATAGTACTTCTTGGTTGGCCCAAGGTCGGGAAAATCAGTCTTTCAACCCTAATTGACAAGTATATAAACTACATTTCCTCTCCCATTTAGAGGAGGAAGGATAGATATGTACAAGACGTGGAAACGATATTCAAGCATTCAAGCATTCAAGCATTCAAGCATTCCAGCATTCCTTCAAGCAATTGATAATTCTAAGTCTCCATTCAAGGCTAAGTGTTGCATTCAAGACAAGGATTCAACCATTGAAGAGGAGATCACATATCACATACAACAACATCTACACCTTCGCATGTAAGAATACAAACATTCTTACAACAAGGTACTAGTACTTGTTTTACATTACAATCATTTACATTTACAACATTCTCATTTCTTAGTTAATTCCAAAACTGGGGTTTGACCTAAAGGCAAACCCCTCATCCCTAACCCCCCAATCGTCCTCTCTTTTCTGTGTGTAGGTTGCAGGTATGCAGCTGTAATTGAAGATCTGGAATCCTTGTGCAGAGACGAACAGATCCCCCTTCGTTTCGCGGATTTTTCGGAGGACCGTGTGCACGCTGGGCGCCATCGTCCTGTCAACTTTCGCTCAAATTTGCAGAACAACACTGTCTCGACATTTTACTGCTAATTCTAGGTCTGCAGCTTCATATCATATTCCTATCTCTGTTTATAAGTGAATCTTTCCTACTTTACATGCATTTCTAGTTCAATCTTTCTATCTACATTTCTTTACAAAAGATGGTATCCTTGATGTCTCAACCCTTGAAACTCATATAGAATCCAATCTTGCATTGCGTGGGATTGGATCTTGTGGGTTTCAACCCCTCTTTTGAATGTAAAGTCTTCCCTAAGTGAAAACCATCAACCCTAGTGACTCTCCCTTCTCTCTCCTTGGGGTTGGGGAGGGGAGAATGACTAGGGTTCGATTTTTCCGCTTTACATTTTGGTGAACCCGACGTGAACATCCTCATTCTGATTATTCATGGTTAGATCTGAAAATTTTGTTTCCTTAATTACATTTCCATGTTTGATCTTTTGCAAATTTTAGAGGTTGATTGCATAAAAACCCTAAAATTTTCTTTTTAGTAATTAAACTTGTGTTAATGCTTGTTTCAGATCTACCCTTCTATTGCAAATTGTCAATTCATATTTGTGCTTTAATTCTGAAAATTAAGTGGTTAAATGTCAAAACCCTAATTTTTAAGACCTTCTTGATTCAACCTTTGACGGATAATTTCACTAATCAAAACACTTCCAAATCGGCTGTAACTTTGGATTCCGCAATAAAATCACAATATCTTTCATCCCTGAAAATTTGGAAAAAAGTTGCGAGGACCGTGTGCACCCCGAGCGCCATCGTCCCTGACATTTTTTCTGAAATTTCGGGAGCTAGATCTTACTGTATTTTTCTGCTAAAATCCAGAATTTTGGCTGATTTTATCAATTCTAACACTTTCAAAATTACAGTCAAAGTTGGTCTTGTGATTGCTTGGTTTAAGGCTTCTAATCATTCAAAAAATTGTTGAAATTGAAATTCATGTCAAAATTGTGTTTCTTATTATCCTAAATCTGAAAAGTGTGTTGGCATTCATTCGAAATTTCAGTGCTTTATTCAAATTCTTGCAATTTGTGACTTTTGAAATTAAGTGCTTAATTACAACAACTTTGATTTCCGCTTTCAAAATTGAATTTTGCGTGAAATTGAGTCAACTTCTAAATTTCAAAACTTGCATTGCTCTTAACATTCCCTCTAAAATCATAAAATTCAAAATTTCAGTTTCCCTCTCTTTTTCAAAATTCAAAATTTGCATTTTTCGACAATCTGGGTAGGGTTCAATTTTGAGATTGCAACTTTAATTTGGCCTATCTACAGATCGTAAAATCACTCAATTTTTTCAGGTTAGCTGTAAAATCATCATAACTTTCATCCCTGCAAATTTCGAAAAAAGTTGCGAGGACCGTGTGCACCCCGAGCGCCACGGTCCCGGACATTTTTTCTGAAATTTCGGGAGATTGTCCTGATTGTATTTAACAGCTTAAATCTAGAAGATTGGCTGATTTTACTGAAATTTGCTACCTCTAAAATTCAAAATCTTCTCTTTCTCTTTAGTGCATGTGTTTTACAACAATAAGCCCTACTTACACTATTCCCGTTAGACGAAGCCTTAGAATTAAGTCCTTCCAAGGTTTAATTACTGAGGAGATGGAACCTAATTTGAATGGCCTTTTTAACGAGGACATGGGTAATTCCTCTAATCCTCTTAATGATGAAGAAGCTCTCCATGAGGTTTCTATAGAACAACTTTCAAAATTGGATAACCAATTTGATGATTTTCGACAATGGATGTCTCAAGAATACCCTGATAGTCAAGCTCTTCCATTAATTGAGGGTCTAAAACGTATGCTTCAAAGTGATAAGAATGGAATTGATATTTTGCGTGGTATTGCACACATTGTGGATTCAAATGTGATGCCTATGAAGAGTTGTGCTGAAACTTTGGGTTATACACAACCTCCTACTCAAGTCAATCATTCTATTCCTTTGACAACTTCTATTGCTAGTATACCTACTTTTACATCAAACATAATGACTACTTCAATACAAGACATCCCGCCTATGATCACGAGTCATGGGGACAATCCTTCTTCTTCAATTAACCCTCTTCCTTCATTCAATCCGACTTCTTCATTCATTCCTTCAATAAGTGTTCCTCTTATATCTCCACAAATGAACATGACGCAAGGGGGCAATTCATTTAACCCTTCCATTCCTCCTTGTAGTGTTCCTCCTTTCCAATCATCTCCTATGACTAACTATCATAGTGTCCCACCACCTTACTCTCTACCTTCTTTCAATAACATAACACCTCCATCACAATCTAACACGTCTAATATGAACTCTTCGACTGAAGCGACCATTAACAATCTTGCACAAACTTTCTCTTCTTTACAGCAACAAATTGCCTCTATGAATCAATCTAAGTTTAGTGTGCCCACATTTGATGTTGCGAGCCCACTTTCTCTTGACATTGTTTGAGCTATTCCCCCTAAGCATGTTGAAATTCCACATTTGGAGCTTTATAATGGTAAGGGTGATCCTCTAACACATGTTAAGACTTTTCAAACAATATGTACTGATTTTGCTTATGACCAAAGGTTGCTTGCAAAACTGTTTACTATAACATTAAGAGATAAAGCCCTACAATGGTATTGCTCGTTGCCTTCCTATTCTATTACTTCTTTCGAACAACTTGCAAATGCTTTTATTCAACAATTTCAAAACAATATAAGTCCTAAAGTTACTTTGATCGATTTAATGCATTGCAAACAAGGTGTTAAAGAAAAAGTGACTGATTTCATTGGTAGATATAAGCATTTGTATGCTCAAATTTCCTTTCTAGTGCCTGACAATGATATTCAAAGAATCTTTATTTCTAATTTACAAAAAGATATTCGAGATAAACTTCTGTTTTCTGAGTTTACTTCTTTCCCACAGTTGTGCGCAACTCTTCACAATTATCAACTGACTGTGAGTCAAATGGAACAATCACATCCTATGACTCCGAGTGATAAGAGTGATAGTAGTCAACAACCATTTGGGAAGTTTAAACCGAACAGAGAGTCCATTAAATTCAATGAAAACATCATCAACTATAATGTGAATGCAGCATCAGGTGTGCCTCCTATTTCTAAGTTTTTCAAGAAAAAAAGAAAGTTTACTCCTTTGAATGAATCATTGCATAGTATTATGAATAAGTTATTGGAACAAAATGTGCTTACTCTTCCTCCTATAAAGCAAATAGATCTTGCAAAGATTAATTCACCCTATTTTGATAACAAATCTTTTTGTCAATTTCATCGTCATCCTGGGCATGATACTGAAAAATGTTTTGCTTTAAAGGGTAAAATTCAAGATTTGATTGATAATAATACTATCTCTGTTTCTGGTGTGAATGATAAAGGCAACACATCTGTAGCCCCTCCTAACCAAAATCTTCAGATTTTTACTGATCCATTGCCTTCTCATACCTCTAATGCGATTGATACTACTGATTCCTCTGTCTCACCTGATGATCTTGTGTCTATGACTCTGAATGTGATTAACTTTGTAGAGCAGCAAAAAATCCCTAAAGAACCTTCCATCACTTTTGATTCCAGTGAAACTATCAGGGCACCTGATGGTCCTTTATATATAGTTGCAAAAGTCAAGAACACACCTTGCCGTGGAGTGCTTATTGATCCTTCTTGTATGGTTAATGTCATTACTGAAGAATTTCTTTTTACTTTACAATTGAATCAAGTGATCTATGATGAAACAAATGTGGTTGTGAAATTATTTGATGCATTCTCTTCTCCTGCAATTGGTTCTATTACATTACCTATTGAGGTCCATAACAAATCCCTTGATGTGGACTTTGCTATTATTCCATCATCCGAACAATTTCGTGTGAAGCTAGGCTATTCTTGGCTATCTTCCATGAAAGCTATTGCTTCTCCTATTCACAAGTGTTTGAAATTTCCCCATAATGGTGAAGTTGTTACTGTCAATCATAGTCTCTTTAAACCAGCTGAAAGAACTTCTAGCGTTCCTATTGATTACTTTTGGCCTAAACAATTCCAATCCCTTCCTCCACGAAGTGATCATCTTTTCAAATCTTATCAAAGATGGAAAAAAGATATGATCCTATCTCTAAGTGAACCTAGAACACCCAAACTTGACATTCCTATCATTCTTGAGAAGGAAGTTCTTCCTTTGAAAGATAAAACTAATGTCTTTCCTCAAGAAGATTCCCAACCCATCCCTATGGATGTGACTATGCCTATGATTAATAAACTTCCTAAAAGTAGACCTATCCCTCCTCGTCATGATGGACTTGGTCTCCTTCCTAAACCAAATATTCCTCCTTTATATGGAGCAGTTCCTCCTCCTTCCTCTTATGGAGAGAAGAGACCTTCCTCTTCTCCTATTGTTCAACCTAAGAGACCACAACCTAAACACCCAAGTGCTAAGGATGAGAACATTCCTCCTCCTCAATCTTCGCAACTTCCTACTAAGACTAGACAGAATCGTTCTGCACGTGAACGCCAATGAAAGCATCATCTTAGAGCTCAGGCAGCTGCTTTTCAAATTTTGCAATCCCCCAAAACACCTTCAACTAATATTATTCCATTTTCTCCTCAGCCGACGATTGAGCCGAAATCTCCTAAACATAAGATGCATGATGGTCTTGATCCTGTGCGAGTTAAAGATCCTATTTTTATAAATCTTGATGATGATATAGATGAAAATGTCATTCATGATGAAAATGCTACTTCTCTTGCTTCTGATAGTGAATATGAATATGTTGATGTTAATAACCATCTATCTAACAAATTTTCTAAAGCACTTATCCTAGCTCCTAGACAAGAACACCGTGGCTTGGAACATGAACATAGCCCTTGTTTGGATCTTGTGATAGCTCCATCTGCTATGTTGGATGTTCCTCCTCTAGCATGTTCCCTGCCTTCCCGAAACATTGATCAACAAGATCGGGGGGTAGATGACATGCTAGACTAGTTCATTAGCATAGCAGACTCTCTCCTCCTCTCTTTTGTCACTTCTTCTATGTGTTATTCTCATTCTTCTATTTGTTGTCCTTAGTGTTGTCTACTTGAGGACGATGCAAAACATTGAGATCTCTTTTGGTCTCTTTCATGTTGACTCAAAAGACACATGTGTTCCCTTCTTCTAGGTGACCTTCCTTGATTGGGGAATGAAGAACGATTATGCATACATACATATGATATACATGAATTATCATACAGCATACCGACCCCGAGGAAAGCGAAGTCACCTTGTGCTTTGTGTTTTGTGTCTATTATCCTTGGGCTTATCTCACACTTGGGGGCTAAATCCTTGTGATAACGTGCTCCTTTCTCATTTCTTATATGTATCACTACCTTAAAGCAATCACCCCCGGTGAGGCATGTGCGATCGCTTTAACGTAGGGGGGCATACATCCCGTTCATATCTTTTCAAGATACTTGAAAATTTCTTGGCAAATTTAGCTTTGCCTTGAAAATTTTTGATATCTTTCTTGCATGACTCATAGTGAGGGAACCATACTACTGACAGTCATGGTTCTCCCTCATGATCTTCCCTTTTACTTTGTCAATCGAAGTTGTAAGATCCTTAGTCCACTGGGGGCTTGGTATATCTTGCCTCCTTGACATGGTGAAAGTCTCTCAATGTTGTTTCCTTGTACTTTACCGGAAGTATGAGCGTACGCTTATACTCCCGCTAAAGTGGGGGCTAAATGTAGCGTCCTAAAATTGTGACACTTGCAATTTCGACTGCATTTGGGTCTTCGCGATGGCGATGCAACACGGAACCTGAATGGAGACCCTGAAACCTGTTTATGACACCAAAAACTGCATTTTTCAAGCACCCTGGCTTGATCCTCCTTGCACCCCGCTGTCCCTGGAGGTGGGACCATGGAGCTCAGCGCCCAGCGCCCTGGTCCCTGGCCCTATTTTGGGCCCGGTCTCCTATGGGGCTTCGGGTCTTTATGTTTGCAATTTGGAAAATAGTACTTCCTGGTCGGCCCAAGGTCGGGAAAATCAGTCTTTCAACCCTAATTGACAAGTATATAAACTACATTTCCTCTCCCATTTAGAGGAGGAAGGATAGATATGTACAAGACGTGGAAACGATATTCAAGCATTCAAGCATTCAAGCATTCAAGCATTCCTTCAAGCAATTGATAATTCTAAGTCTCCATTCAAGGCTAAGTGTTGCATTCAAGACAAGGATTCAACCATTGAAGAGGAGATCACATATCACATACAACATACAACATACAACAACATCTACACCTTCGCATGTAAGAATACAAACATTCTTACAACAAGGTACTAGTACTTGTTTTACATTACAATCATTTACATTTACAACATTCTCATTTCTTGGTTAATTCCAAAACCGGGGTTTGACCTAAAGGCAAACCCCTCATCCCTAACCCCCCAATCGTCCTCTCTTTTCTATGTGTAGGTTGCAGGTACGCGGCTGTAATTGAAGATCTGGAATCCTTGTGCAGAGACGAACATATCCCCCTTCGTTTCGCGGATTTTTCGGAGGACCGTGTGCACGCCGGGCGCCATCGTCCTGTCAATTTTCACTCAAATTTGCAGAACAGCACCGTCTCGACATTTTATTGCTAATTCCAGGTCCGCAGCTTCATATCATATTCCTATCTCTGTTTATAAGTGAATCTTTCCTACTTTACATGCATTTCTAGTTCAATCTTTCTATCTACATTTCTTTACAAAAGAGGGTATCCTTGATGTCTTAACCCTTGAAACTCATATAGAATCCAATCTTGCATTGCGTGGGATTGGATCTTGTGGGTTTCAACCCCTCTTTTGAATGTAAAGTCTTCCCTAAGTGAAAACCATCAACCCTAGTGACTCTCCCTTCTCTCTCCTTGGGGTTGGGGAGGGGAGAACGACTAGGGTTCGATTTTTCTGCTTTACAGTGTCATGTGTGATGCTTTTCATGTGATGGTTTAGTGTTTTATGTCAAAGTGGTAAAACATGTTGAATTAGCAGTCATTATATTTCTGATGATAGATTACTTGTTTATGCATAAGGGTGAAGTGGAAATGAGGTATTAGATTGTGTGAAAAGCTAAGAGTTACCGGTTTATGTCTTTCACATTCTCACTGTGTTTTACCGGTAGTAATCTGATTTAGACCGGTGTTATTGCTTGCTAGTCAAGTGCAGTGTTTGCAGTCAAACCGGTTTAGGGAAAGTGTTTTTTTCTGTACTGATTCACCCCCCCCCCCCCTCTCAGTATCGGTTTGGTACTAACTGTTTATCATTTATTCATCAATAACAACCTGTAACTTAATAACAACTCTGATCTGGTCGATCGTGATCCCACTAGATGATTTTGATTTCTTTCCTTTATATCTCTCAATGTGAGGGAGGGGTCACACCTCTTCATGGTGTATGCCCTTTGGCAAGAGAAACACCCTTTTCACCATTGGTGCCCTTTGAAAGAGTGCAACTCTTCATTATTTTTGCCCCTCTAAAGGGGTCGCACAACCTTTCACAATCAGATCTACCCTTATTATTTAATTTGTGATTCCCTAAATTATCTTCCCTTCGAATGAGTTATCTTCTCCCTTTTATACCTAATATTTGGGGGAGTCACAACTTATCATTTCATGCCCTTTGACCATTCATTAACTTAATTAAACTTTAATTATATATATATATTTAGTTATATTCTTCTATATTTTAATTTAAAATTTATTTTTTATTTTTATTTTTGATAGGTAATTGGTCGAAGCCTGAATAACTTTTGACTGGAGCTATGAACTAGTGAGGCCACAGTAGGGGGCCCCATCCTCATTACATATCTTTGAATTATTATTATTATTATGTTTTCATTAGATTGACCCCAAGACCTTCCCCATCCTTTGGAAGGCCAAGAGTCACAACTTAGAATTTCACTTTAGATGTCCCTATTGGGAATTGAACTTGGGTCTCCACAATGAGAACCCAGTGTTTTAACCAGTTAAGCTCAACCCCTTGGACATTTTAATTTTATTATTATTTATTATTTAATTTTATTATCAGAGTGGGGATTGTATGCTAGAAATATGAATTGATTAATTAAAGCATCTAACACACATCAATGAGACATAAATCAAATAAACAAATCAAAAGAGTACTCCCCAGTGGCATCCCATTGTCCTCTATCTCCAAGGACCTTGTTGGTCTATTGATTTGGCTCTTAGTAGCATGGACCTCCAAGATGACAACCTGAAAAATGAGTAGCTACACTATGATCCTATGATCTACATGATTGCTATGATATGATGAAATAAACAATACTAAATGCAAATGTATGGTGATATGTTAAATGTGCAAACTAAGGATGTTGTTGTACTAAATATGTATGCTAAATTGCAGAATGTAAGATTAAAGATGCAATATTAAACATTAAAGACTTAGCTTAAGGATCCTTCATGAACGAAAAATGGGGATATTTATAACTTTTTCCAAGGTATGAGCCTGGGTGGCAGGATTCGATGGTCTAGATTCAACCTAGAAAGATGAACGGTCAGAGATGAAGAAGTTAGAAAGGGGTTGAGAAGATATGACACTTGTCATTGTTGGAAGGACAAGTGGCATGGAGGGGGAGGACATGTGGCAAAGAATCCAAGTGTCCTCATGAGGGGATAGACAATCCATAAGAGGATAGGATAGAGGTAGTTTGGAGGGATAAGGTCGGTTCAACCCAAGGTTAGATGGTAGGTTAGATAAGAGGTGGGTGGGGGGGGCTAGGTTGGATAGTTTAGATTAGGAAGCATGTGACTAATTTTAATTTAAAAGTCAAATTAATTGGGAGGGATAATTAAATAAGATAAATTATTTAAATATGCTCATTTAATTATGAAAAATGGAGAAACTAATTTATGATGGGAAGAATTAGGAAAAATGAACTATATAAATAAATTATTCAAATTATTTTGTAAGTAGAAGAATTAAAAATCTATTAATTAAATAACTCGTATTTAATTAATTCTCTCCAAGGCAATTTTTTAGTCTATACAGGGACATTATAATGAGGCCTTTGGATGCATATCGTATCCCTATAAGAGTCACCAAAAATTGTTGGGTGAAAATTTTGTAAACTTTAAAGAGCTTACAAATTGTGGATTTTCACCGTAGTGTCTAAGACAATACCTCTCAGAAGGCAAGTTATAATCTCTCCTATTTATAAGGGAAGGCTCCCCCTTTCTATTGCAATCCCTATTTACTCTTAATCTACTTGCTAACTTTACACCATTTTCAGGATGAAACAATAACTTAGTGAACTCTTTTTTTAGAAGAAGTATCTCTCCAATTCTCTATTTAGAACGGAGAAACAAAACAATCCTAACTTGCAGTAATCTTAAAAATCTATGCTAAATTGAAGCAAAGTGTCCATGAAAGTGCAAAGTATTTCCTTGCTCCCTTTTCAGACAATGACTTAAGGGACAGGCCTTTTGTATACAAAAGAGCTCAAAGTCTCCTTCAAACACTCAATTCCTATCAACCACTGTAACCAAAATATTGATAAATTATAAGCACAAAATCTCTGAAATATATCACAAAGCACAAATACTTCACCTTATTATCCACTTAATACAAAATTTTTAGTAAGATATTGATGCACTACAAAAAGGATATTAGGATCACAAGAAAAGTCAAATGTTAATGTTAGTAGTATCAATCAAAAATGAAATATGAATGAAACTACAATCCTAAGCATGCATATCAAGAGAGATACTAAACAAATTATAGAAAGCATACAAAAACGAAGGAAAGACACTAAACCCTCCCAAATGCTCTCAAAGATGCTCATAGCTGCTCCTCCCTTGTTCCTCTCTCCAAGTTCCACATGAGTGTAGCCCTCAACTTTTTGCACTACTATGGAAGTCTTATGGAGATTCAAGATTTATGAATAATGAAGATAAAAGACTATGTAAATGCAAACAAACTAGATATGAGAAAATACCTAATTAATCTATATTGATTTTAGCCAAAATAACAAACTAGATATGATTTTGCTCCTAAATGCTCTCTCAATTTTACTATAGGTTAGATGCATACAAGATTTCTTGGTGATTTTGGAGAAGGAATGGGCTCTATTTATAGGAAAACTGGAGAAATGGATGGTTGAGATTGAGTAATCTCAACAAGGGCCAGGATTGATGTGTTTGTGATCCATGTGAGGGATTTCAACCCAATCCTAGGATGCCAAATGTCAACATGAGATGGCTTGAGAGGAGATGGAAGAAGCATTAAATTCTTGAGATGACATGAAGGTTACCTTAGGAGGTAATGTTAGCCTTGAGTTGAATGAATAAAACTTTTATCCAATGAATAATGGCTTTATCCAATGGACAAACTCTTGTGCAAGAGTTAGTGGAGATAACCATGGTCAAAGCAATGAATGCTTGAAGAGACACATGAGTTAGATGGGGGTTGAGTTAGAGGGAAATCCTCTAACCATGTTGGTGAGTTGAGTTAACCATTAATGGTCATGTAAGAGCCATTAATGGTTTGGAAGACTTTAGGGGTTAATTTGTTGAAGACATAAAGCCTTTAATGCTTTTCAAAGACTTTGAGGCTTTGAGAAGTGACTTCAAGTTGCTTAGGAATGTGACAATAATTAGGGGATGGGATTAGGATAATTTAGAATGGTTAGAATATTCTAGAATGGGTTAAAAGAGTCTAGAATGGGTTAGAAGAGCAAGTGGGTGAGAGAAAATAGGATTTTAACTAAAATTAAATTCATTTATTTCAGCAGAATTGGTGCAACTTGCATTTGTAGGAGAATGCAAGTGCGAGGGTAGTTTAGGGATGTAAATAAATATTTTATTATTTATTTGATGAGCAAGTAAATTTGGAGTAGGGTGTGTTATGAATCCTACACCACAAGGAGGAAAGGGGGTTAAATTAAACAAATATGTTTTATTCATTTAATTGATTATAAATTTGGTTTAATGAATTTATTTAAATAAATTAATAATAGAAGAAGAGGTTGAAGATGAATTAATTAAATATTCAATTTAATTAACCGGTTATTGATGGTTTATTAATCAAATAAACATTTAATTAAGTAGACAAATTTATGTGTCTATATTTGCTCCTCTTTGAGACGGTGTGGTTTATCGCATTGTTTCAAAGAAAGAAAGATAGGTGTGAATAAATATGCACCATAAATGTTAATTTAGTGGGTGGTATGCCCCCTCGAGAGATGGGCCGATTTTTTTAAAAAAATCGAAGGATCTCTCGAAAAATAGAAAGAAGTGGAAGGGAGGCAGAATAGAAAAATTTAGAGATAATGGTGAAAGAATGAAAGAAAATGGTGATAAAATGGAGAAAGGGCAAGCCAGCAAGTACCCTTAGGTCATGCAAGAGATACAGTGAAAATGTAGTGTGTACTTTTGATTGATGCTGTACAATTGATCAAAATTGGTTCGACAATCTGGTGCAATTGGTTAAATTGCCCTGATCGATTCAAAGCGTGACAGTTGATGTCAATTGTTTGCTTGGACATGATAAAGTCTGAGTAAGTGAGTCAAAGTGACCTGTTGTGACTTAGAGAATTGATGTAATTGCCTGATGAAGCCAAGGTATTTGATACAAAATACTCGTTGAGACTTAGACAATTGATGTAATTGTCCATGTTGATTGTGTTTGGTTGGTTGATCAATTGATAGTGTTTGCATTGTAGGTTGTTTGTGATGAATCATAGCAGCCTCGTTGAGACTAGGTCATTATGAGAAATGCCTGTTGTAGTCTAGGTTTGCCACGATTGATTACCTGTTGAGACCCGAAGATACTTGATCAAAGTATCTATTGATGGTCTAGGTGTGCATGAGTCGATGTACCTGTGTAGACAAAGTAACTTGCTTGGCTTATAGGACGACCGAGGATGGGGCACACAAACCCTCCTATTAGAGATAGATGGTAATGAACATGGCTTGATTGGGTTGATGGGGCACGATGCAGGGTAGACAATTTATGATGATGACCTAGATAGGGAGGGTTAGGGGGGGATTCATTGTTAGATGGAAGATATGGAGGACCTAGGATCCATTCCTGTGTGAGAGGAGAAAAATAGAGTATCCTTTTGTCATGACTATGTATGAATGATATGCAGGTATATGGATGTATGGATGGATGGAATACAACAGAATGCAATATATACAGATGAGATGAAATGATGATCCATAGATTATTCACAGTGCTTAATTTTCATCATCAAGCATGGTAGTATCGTTCTTGGATGAGGTAACAAGAACCAAGGTTGAGCATTTTCACATGTAAGAAAGCATCGTAGAGAAGGAAAAGTTACCCTCCATTCTGGTTCATGCGCAAATGGTCAAGGTATACGTTGTAGTCAGCAAGCCATAGTGATCCATGACTGTATTTTGGCATAGGATCACGCAGCTTAGTGAACTTCCCACATAGACACCATTAGTACATGCCCCAAAACTTCATTGGAACAATATGTAAACAACAAGCAAACAAACAAAAAAGATATCAAGAACCATCCCGACTACTCTAATCACTTGTGGATATCCCAGAGTAACGTAGGAACCTGATATAAATAAATAAATAAATAAATAACAAATTGATCAAGTTCTTATCAGCTAAACACAATTTTCTTGTCAAAGAAAATTTTATCATGTCTAGTCTGTGAGGAAGGATGCATCCTTGCGAAGACAGTTGTGTGTAGATGTTTTGATTGGTGGTTGATTTGATAAGTGATCATCGTTTGAATAGCTCAAAATGTTTGTTTTGGTGTCTTTTGTGATGCATATGTATAAAGAATATTATATGTGCAATGTTTCAGATTGATTTTGATGTTTTTATCATGTTTTTGGATTTTTTGAGTGTTTTTGAATGTTTTTGGTATTTTTTGAGTGTTTTTTGAATGTTATAAATGTTTTTGATATTTTCTGTAAAGCATTTTGCAAATGTTTTTGGGATTTTTTGATTTTTTATGAACGTTTTTGGTATTATGTCAAGACATTTTTGAATGAACAACTCAATGAATCACAAGCAATGGAGAATCCACTTCCATCAGTAGGTTAAGATCATTTTCCCTAGTTAGATGTCGCTATGAAAGTGTGATGCAGGATACATGAGGTAACAACCATGATTCAGATCTATAACAAGCCATGGTATAAATAATAGGTGAATGGATGTGATCGCAAGGATCTTGATAGACAATGGATCCATATCCTTTTACGAATGGCACCTATTTACCAGTTTTTCACCATCGTACTTACCCAAAGCACCATCGAAGTGGTTTTCACCGTTTGGATGCATGATTTTTCTTTACTATTTTCTTGATTTTTTTGTATTTTCTTCAGGACATTTTTCCTGAATGTTTTAGTTATTTTCGGATATAGTTGGAGAAGCCTGATGCTTTGTGAAACTTATGTATGAAACCGTTTGAGGTGCATGTAGTTGATTAGATCTACTAGTGGTTCTCCTTCTGATGTTTCCAACTGATATGCCCCAGACCCGAAAATGGCAGTGATGACATACAGACCCAACCAATTTGATTCAAACTTCCCTTGATGTTCTCTATTTGGTTGGTTACGAGGATTCTCTCTGAGAACAAGATCGCCTACCTCAAATGTGCGAGGTTTAACCTGATGATTATAGGTTCTACTCATGCACTACTGATATGCTTTTAGGTGGTTGTATGCACCTTGTCTCCTTTCATCAAGTAATTCCAAGTCTTGGAGACGTGAGACTCGGTATGCTTGATCATTTATCAAATTGTGCAAGGAAATCCGTAGAGATGGTATTTCAACCTCAATAGGCAAGATAGCTTCTGCGCCATAAACTAGTGAGTAGGGAGTTGCGCCTGTAGGAGTTCGAATGCTAGTTTGATATGCCCATAATGTTGGATTTAAGCAAATGTTCCAATCACGACCGTCATCATTGACTGTCTTTTTAAGGATCCTCAACATGTTCTTGTTTGATGCTTCGGCTTGACCATTGCCTCGAGGGTAATAGGGGGTGGAAAAATGGTGTTGGATGTGAAACTTCTCACAGAGTTCACGGATATCCTGATTTTTGAAAGGAAACCCGTTATCTGTGATGATGGAGATGGGTACAACATACCAGTAGATGATATAATTAAGGATGAATGAGGCGATCTCCTTGCCGGTGACTTGAGTAAGTGGAATGCCTTCGATCCACTTTGTGAAGTATTCGGTAGTGGTAATGATAAATTTATAGCCGTTGGATGAAGATGGATGGATTTTACCCACAAGGTTAAAATCCCATTGAAAAAAGGGCCATGGTGTTGTGATTGGTTGTAATTCCTGTGCTAGTGCATGTATCAGGTCTCCGTGAACTTGGAACTTCTTGCACTTTCTGATGAAATAGTAGGAGTCTTTTTTCATGGAGGGCTAATAGTATCCAGTGCACATGATTTTATTTGCCAATGAAGGACCACTTGAGTGTGCCCCACAAATTCCTTGATGTACCTCTTCCAAGGCTTTCGTTATCTCATCTTGTTCCAAACATGGAAGGAGAGTACCATCAAGACTTCACCTGTATAGGGTGTCGGTAATGATGGTGTATCAAATGGTTTGGCGGATGAAGGTTTTTCGTTGGTTATTGGATTGGTTGGGAGGAAGTGTGTGATCGTGGAGGTAAGTGAAGAACTCACCGTACCATGGGGATTCGGAACTGACGAGGTGACATATCATTTCAGTTTCGGGAATATCATACGCGGGGATCCAAAGTTGTTCTACCAAGAACTCGTAGCATGTTGAATTTTGCGGAAGATCCAGGAGAGATGCAATTGTAGCCATTGTGTCAGCAACGCGATTCTGATCTTTGGGTACTTGCTCAAATATGATAGTTGTAAATGATTCTTTGTAACTATCCACCATCCTTTTATACGACACGAGCTTATCATCCTTAGTTTGATACTCATCAGTGACTTATTGGACGACTAACTGAGAATGTCCATATACTTGTAGCTATTTGAGATGTCATTGTATAGCCAATCCGAGTCTTGTGATCAAGGCCTCATATTCTGCTATATTATTGGTGCATGGGAAAGTGAGCCTGTATGACTTTGAGATGCTGTCACCTTGAGGTGTGATAAAAATAATACCTACCCCCTAGCCATGTCTAGTGTATGAGCCGTAAAAATATAGCTTCCAAGGTTGTGTAGCTGTGATCATGAAGATCTCTTCATCTGGAAAATTGGAAACAAGAGGATGGTCACCTGCGAGGGGTGCATCAGCCAATTGATCTGCAATAACTTTCCCCTTGATAGCCTTGTGGTCCACATACTCTATATCAAATTCACTCAAGATCATAACCCATTTGGCCAAGCGGCCTGTCAATGCTGCGTTGCTGAGTAGGTACTTGAGTGGATCCATTTTGGCAATGAGTTGTACCTTGTGCGTTAACATGTAGTGCCTCAATTTGGTGGTTGCCAAGATAACTTCTAGGAAAGCTCACTCAATAGGTGTGTAATTGAGTTAATATCCTACCAACATGCGAGAGATATAGTATACAACACATTCTTTTCCTTTTGCATTGTGTTGTGCCAGCAGTACTCCTAATGTCATATTTGTAGCTGAAATATATAGCAATAGAGGTCTACTTGGATCTAGTGGGATCAGCAAGGGTGTATTCATCAGGTAGTCTTTAAGCATTTGGAATGCTTGTTGGCACTTTGTCTCCCATTGAAAGTGGATATTATTGTGTAATAGATGCATGAAGGGGTGACACTTATCAACCAATTGTGCAATGAATCTTCGAATTGATTATAGCCTCCCTTGTAGTGTCCTTAACTAACTTATGTTCTTGGGAGGTGGCATGTCCATGATTTCTTTGACTTTCACCAGATCTACTTCAATGCCCTTGATTGAGACAATATATCCTAAGAGCTTCCCAGAGGTTACTCCAAAGACAAATTTCTTTGGACTAAGACGGACATGATATTGCTCTAATTTGTCGAATATTTGACCCAATATTGCCAAATGACCCTCAGTGGTTAATGATTTAGCTAGTAAATCATCGACATAATCTTCCATTATAGTGCGCATCATGTCATGAAAGATGGTAGTCATAGCCCTTTGATAGTTTGTCCCTGCATTCTTCAGACCAAATGACATTGCATTCCAATAATAGGTTCCCCATGGGTATGTGAAATCAGTTTTATGTTGATCCTTTGGAGCAATCTTGATCTGGTTGTACCTTGAAAAGGCATCCATAAGAGAAAGCATTGCATGTCCCACTGTTAGATCGACAATCATGTCAATGTTTGGTAAGGGGAAGTCATCTTTAGGGCAATACCTTGTTCAAATCTCTAAAGTCTATACAGATATGGATGCCCCCATTGGGTTTGCCGACAAGTACAATGTTAGAGACCAATCTGCATAATCGATTAGTCTGATGGAACCAACATCCAAGAGCTTTTTGAGTTCTCCTTTGACAAGAACAATGATTTGTGGGTGCATCTTTTTGAGCTTTTGTTTAACAGGTTTAGCTCCTTCTGCCACAGTTAGGTGATGCATGGCCAAATCAGGATCTAAGCCAAGCATGTCTGCATAAGACCATGCGAAGTTGATTTGATGTTGTATACGGTGAAAATGGATAACAACAATGACAATATTGAAATACTAAATGGATTCAACCACAAAACCCTAGCCTAACAACAACAAAGATCCACCATAACATATGAAGATTACCTAAGACAATGCAAATCAAATGAAATCACAAATATTATACCATCACATGTCCAATAGGGTTTGGATCTCCATTCTTCCTATCTCCATTGATCTTGCTTGATATATTTTCTCTCAGATTTTATGTATGTACAAGAGCTCAACAAAGAACGGAAATGTGGTTGCAAGTAGGATCGCATATGAAAGTGCAAAAGGCGTAGTATAGTTGAGTGCACAATTGAGTTAGGGTTTGATAATGAAGGAAGCATCTCCTTATATAGAAGACACTATAAGAAATGGAGGGATAAGATTGAGAGGTGTAAAAGATAAATGGTCAGCTATGATTAGAGGGTAGGTACAGAAAATAAGAAAATAATGAGAGGGTAGGTAGTGTAGGAATTAAGAGATGAATGACATGTGTCATAGGTAGAAAAGGTTAATGAATTAATTAAATAAATAAAGATTTATTTAATTAATAGAAGAAGTGGGATCAATTAAATAAATAAGATATTTATTTAATTTAGGAGAAGGATAATTTAAATAAATAAATGTATTTATTTAAATGAGAAATAAGGCTAGAAGAGGATAAATGAATTAATTAAATAAATAAAGATTTATTTAATTAATAGAAGAATTAGGCTAAAGTAATTAAATAAATAAAGATATTTATTTAATTAGACTGGACAATTTTAGGTGTCTACAGACGCTTCTGGAAGAAATCTAGAAATTTTGGTTGTTCCTTTGGAGTTAATAGAGATGCCAAATGTATTTGGTGAGGAGTCTCAGGGATCCCCACATTTAATTCTTTTGTTTATTATATTAGGATTGTTGATCTCTCCTGATTTGTACTAGATGGGAGGATGTCAAACCTTTCATCCACAGGCGCCTCAGAGAGGTTTTCACCTTTGGATACACTCTTTATTTTTACTTTTTTGGGATCAACAAGTGTCACCGTGTGGTTTTCACTAGAAGATCAATGTTTTATTGTGATATTTTTGCAGCTGAAAGGTTTGAAATCTACCCCAAAGTACGCTACGCTACTAAGTTTGATGGCAAACCCAACTTTATGATCCTCGCTTGGTATGTTATCATGTATTTCTAAATATTCTATGAGTGCCTCATCGTTTTGGAAATGATCAAGACGTGGGAGATTTGGCTGGTTCCAATCGATGAGTTCGGGGTGGATGATAGGCATTACCTCATCGATCAAGTTGAGTTCAGAGGAGGCATCAATGAGGGTTAATATAGATGAGTGACGTTCATCGATGGTACTCTCCTTGTCAAATTCTAGTATCGGATTTGACGTAGGCCCCATGGAAGTTGCTTCTTGCTCAGGAACCCAAAAGGTTTTAATGCATGTCTCTCCATAAACTGGGATATCTTTATGAGGTGGTGGAGGTGATGTGTCTTCCTCGTCTAAATTATTTAGATTTACTGAATCTCATTCCCACTCATGCGAGTTGATCTCATAATCACTCTCTAACATCTGATTATTGTACCAAGCTGACATGTCTTTTGAATTGAAGAGTGTATTGGTCACAGGTGTATGCACTTTTATAGGTGGGATTATTAGTGCTGCTGATGGGGTTATTGGTGTTGTTGATGTTGCTGCCAGGGTTATTGGTGTTGTTGGTGTTATTGATGCTACTGATGGGATTATCAGTTTCGTTGGTGCAAGTGGTGTAGTCGGTGCCGCAAATATAATCAAGGATGGCCGCCTTTGAGTAACTGGCTGATATAGGGGGTTGTGGGGTTTTCCTTTGAATCTAAGCTTAGGAAGAGATTCCTTTTGAAAGCCTAATTCGGTTTTATCTTTGGGTTTCAACTCAGGTTGTAAGGTCTCATGTTGCCCTTGTTTGCAATGTCCCAAAGCACTCTAGCCATCATAGGCCATTCTTTGCATGATAGTGTGGACTTTACCATATTTATCAGTGGGAAGCTTAGCCTTTGGGCTTTCTATTTTGATAGGGTCTTTGTAGATCCATTATGCCAGGTCCTTATCCATGGTTTCTTCCTCATGACTTTTACTAGGGATGAATTGCACCAAAGTGCATGCTTGCTTGGCCAATGGTGGTTGAATCAACTTTTGAGGTTTGCCACGAGTTCTAGGGGAGGTGGGTAATTTCCCAACACAAAAGAGTTGGTTAAGATTATATTCCATGTGACCTTCCTCATCCATTTTCATTTTCAACTTCTCTTGCTTTGGTATAGGGGTGACTGAGCTAGAAAGATAGGTTGGATTAACATATGATGTGGAAGGGATAGCTTCTCTATTGTTAGGTATAGTGATCACTGGCTGATGGTTGATGTTATTACAATATGCAAATGGATTTGTATCACCAAGGATTGTGATTTCTACACAATTATGGGGAAACTTGATACATTGGTGATAGGTGGATGGGACTGCTTGTATGACATGTATCCAAGGTCTTCCTAACAAGAGATTATATGTCAAAGGAAGGTATAGAACTTGGCAGACTATATGTTTTACCACTGACCCCACTCTGATAGGTAATACAACAGCTCTTCTAGAAGAACGCTTTGCATCATCATAGGTCTTAATGGTTATCTTTTTGTTGGGATCCACTGATTCTACTGCATAACCCAGTGTTGTGACCAACTGCAAGATGCATATATTAAAGTCAACTTCATTGTCAATCAAGACTTGCTTGATTCTACGTTGGTTTACAAATCCTTTAATGTGAAGGGATGCGTTATGTGGTTGTTGGAATGAAGTATTGTCACTTTCAAAAAAAAGTGAGGCATGGTGATGACTTGAGACTACCAACCATGGCTTGAAATTGATCTATGTTGAGGTTGGTGGGGACTGACGCTTCTTGAAGAGCTTGATCCAAGATTGTTTTGTGTGAGGGGGATAAGTGCAAAAGTTCTAATATGGAAATGAGTGCAGGCATTTTATCCAATTGTTCCACAAGATTATAATGCTTGGGAAAGGGTGTCGTTCCTTGTGGTGTTGCTCAAATGGTAATCTTGCTATGACGTGTAGCAACATTGTATGCAGGATTTGGATCTTTGATGGTGAGAGTTGCAACTTGTTCATCAGCGTCATAGAGGTGATTCACAATATAATTATATGCAGCTTGTGTATAATTAGCTGTAGTATATGTGTTTCTCCCTGAGGTGGAAGGGCCCCTTTGATTATGTGATGGAAGTGGATTCTTGAACATTAGATGATCATCATTGGATTTTTTAGGGTCATGTCCTTATATTTTGATTTCTCCTTTATCAATAAGATATTTCAGTCGATGGCAATTGCTAGTTTTATGTCCTCTTCCCTAGTGAAATTCACAATGTTCATTATCTCTCCACCATGGAGTTTGACCTAAGGTTCATAGTTAGATGTTTTCGGTAAGGTCACAAGATTAGAAGAGACCAATTGACACAAGATTGTTTCGATGGGTTCCCCTAAGGGTGTGTACGTGTGTTTTGGTTTGTAATTTTGTTG
The DNA here is from genome assembly GCF_030272615.1 of Cryptomeria japonica. Taxonomy (NCBI): domain Eukaryota; kingdom Viridiplantae; phylum Streptophyta; class Pinopsida; order Cupressales; family Cupressaceae; genus Cryptomeria; species Cryptomeria japonica. The sequence goes on along the minus strand of NC_081406.1, from coordinate 50,566,012 downwards.
CCTTTGTTTTGGTTCTTCTTGTGGTGCATTGCGACCTTGATTTTGTGGATGAGTGATGGTGTTGTTGTTAAGAGGGGGATTTTATCTTGCAAACCTGACCACAGGTTGTGCAATTTTTATTGTTTGTGTATCCACTATCCTGTCATTGACAATGTTGTTCTTGTTCCAAAAATTGGGTTTATCACTATTATAACGTGGACAAGGACCATCTTTGGGTTCATTGTAGATCTTGATAAGTCCCTTTTTTATAAGGGCTCTTTCACATTTTAATCCTTGAGTGATCATCTCCTCAAAGGACTCTGTACCCTTCATGTCTAAATGGAATTCCATCTCATCGTTCAAGTTGGAAATGAATATTTCCACTAGTTATTGTTCAGGAAAATGAAGAGAATGTCTGCTAGACAGTTGCCTCCATCGTTGTAGGAAAGTTGAGAACAACTCCCCTAGTTTTTGTTTGGTGTTGCATAAATCTGCCATGATAACATCTCGTTCTATGTTATGTGCATAATGAGAGATGAATTTTTGAACTAGTTCCTCAAATGTTCTAATGCCACCTGGTAATTTGGAAAACCATTGAGTGGTTGTGCCTCCCAAACTCTGACGAAAAAGGCGCATTAGATAGGTGTCCTCATAGGCCACCTCTAAACAAGTTGAGTGAAATTTACGTACGTGATCTCTAGGGTCTCCTTTGCCTCTGTACTTTTCAAACTTTGGTGTTTTAAACCCTCGTGGAAAAGGTGGCATAAGTATGTTCCTATCAAAAGGATAGGGACAAATATCATTAAGTGAAAACTGAGTAGTTTTCACACCACTATTGAGTTGTTGAGCGAGATTTTCCACTTGTTGTCTTAACATGTCTATTTCTGAAGGAGGAGGTGGTTGAAGGTTCCCTTGATGATTAAGGTCATAGCGGAAGTAATCTCTACCTCTTCCACCATCGTTACGACTATGTTGCTCAGATGTTTGTCGTATTTGTGCGGTATCAAAGTTAGAGGGTAGTTTGGCACCCTCTTGAGCAAGTCTTAGAAAATGAGAATCTGCGTTGTTTCTAAGGATTTCATCAAAGAGTCTATTGAACTTGGGATTGTGTTGTGCTCTTTCTATATCTTTGGCAATTGGAGTGCTAGGATCTTCATCATTTGTGCATCCTCCAACGGCCTCATGGAAATCGTTGAGGTTTTCTTCCTTGTCTTCAATCTTTGGTTGTCGGTTTCTCATTGATCTTGTTTGAGCCATGTTGTTGAAATTTTTGGTGAAAGTGATTATGAGGTGGTGATGAAATATTTGATGAAATACAAGTTTTTGTGAAATGTTTAGAAGATGGATCTCTAATACTGAAGGTTGGATGTTACCAAAGCTCTTTATGAAATGCTCGTGTTTTCAACAATTTTTGATGTAATAAGGTATAGCAAGGTTTGAGATGTGTTACAAACCAAGCTACCTAGCAATGAGAGGATGCACTCAGAAAATAGTTTTAACCTGTATAGAAATGCCTCTTAGGATGATTGATCCTAGATGTAGAGACACCCTAAAAGTGATTTGTTGGTTTGATTTAAGAAATATTTAAAAGAACTTAGGACAAGACCTTTTTGTGTTTTGAGAGATAGAAATGGATTTGTGATGTGTGAAGGTGAAAGTGGAGAGAATATGGACTTCAATAAAAACTTTTTGTCACAAAGGGGATTTCTACTTCTTCCTTTCTCTAAGGGGTTTGTGGTTCCCCTTGAGCTTCGTTGTAGGTGATACAAATTTTTGGAAAGAAAGTAGGGTGATTTTTCCCCCTTTGTTTTTGTGATAATCCAAGGCTCTATAGTGAGTAAAAGCTCTATTTTTCAAAGGCTCTTTGTCAAATTCGTTGGATTTGCCTTGAAGATACAAGTGAATATGGTGCAAGAAGGCTTTGTGTGAGAGAAAAATTTGTCTATTGATATAAAAAAAAAATCTTCTTTTGATAAGAGCTTTTGAACTCAATTGTCTCTTTTTCAATGTGCTCTTTTGATGAAGACTCCTTTTTCTCAAGATGTGAGTGATGGTCATACAAACTTGATACTTGTTTCACTTGTTGATGTTTGTTTTGTTTATCAAATGTTGGATGTAAATTTGTTGGATGAATACTTGGTTTAAATTTTTTTTTGAATTTCTTTGACAAGAAAACACAGCAAGCACACAAGCACAATAACCTTGCCCTTTTTCAACAAAAGGCAAAAATAGGCGTGGGTCTAGATCAACCCAATCATGAACTTTGTGACCCTATTTACAAATGTGTTTTTATGTTTCCCAAAGCCTGAAGTCGGCTCAAATTGTTATTGGTCTGACACAAGACAAAGACAACTCAAACACTTTTTATCCCTAAGGTCAATATCCAATTGCGATATTTTCAACCCACATCTTGATATTTCTTCGACTTTGGTACTACATACCTTATGAATCTTGTCGTGGCAAGTAAGGATGTGATATACTAAGTCTTGTGTGAGAATAAAAGATAGATGATCCCTATGATGGGGGAGTCACCACTTCTATCAAGCTTCAAGTAGCCTTTCAAAAAGCCTTGTTTCTACTCAAGGAAATATGTATGGTGAGTATCTTGGGAGCAAAACCATCTATGCTCTTGCACTGAACTTTTCACAAATATCTTCAATCAATAGAACGGGTGGGCTTCTATAATAAAAAAGGTGTTTAGTAATGTTTGATGTCTTTGGACGTAAGTTCATTATGCAGTGACTCACTTAAGAGCCTTGTAACTTGTGGTCAGGCCGATATGTCCTTTTGGCAAGTTACACTGTAGCAACATCTACACCCAAGGCTACAACTTTCGCTCTCACTTGATTTCTATAGCAACTCGAAGGATTTACTGTGCAAGGTCATTTCCAAGAGTGATGTGCTTGGCAAGCCTCTCTTTAAAAATAAAATTTTTGAGCGTTACTAACACTTCTCTCTAGCACCTAGGACCACGAAAGCCAAGGGAGAGGATAGTGTGTGATAGAAGTGGGACCACTCTACAGATTTTCGCACAAGTGTGCCAAACACTGAAAATACTTGTTCTTTTTAATTGGTTTAATGTGATCTATATGCTATTTGGAGATTTTGCTCCAACAACCATGGTGTTGTTTTTAACTTCAAGGAAATTTGTTTTCTAACTAGGAAATTGAAAAATCCTTGTCAACCAAATTAAAGGCACATTGCTCAAAGTAAAAGAGAGTTTGTAAAGAAAATGGACAAGTTGTTTGTTCTTTTTAACTTTGCAAAATAAAGAGTTGATTGTGAATTTTTATCCTTGCAAGAAATGAAAGTTGTTTTTGTTTGTTTTAAACCCAAAATGAAAGATTTGCCCCTAACTTGCAAGAAAGCAAATTTGTTTGTTTGATTTTGTGGTTCTTTTTAACTTTGCAAAGTGAAATTCCTTTTAAGACCAAATTGAAAATTTTGTTTATTTTAGTCTAAAAGGAAAGATGAAGTTGATTTTAAACCAAAAAAAGTAAAGTGAATTTGTTTTAAATCTAACTTTAAAAGCAAAGCTTAGAAAGAAAGAAAAAAGAAAAAAAAACTTCCTAACTCCTTGAATCCTACAAAACAAGAAGTTAGAAAACCTGCACAATAAAAGAAAAACAGTCATTTTTTAAAATTTTTTTTTGGTGGGCTTCTACAAGCTTAAAATTTTAATTTTCGGTTACACTATTTTTTTCAACTCTCTATTACAAAAGCACTACTCTATGTAAACACAAAAGCGCTACTTTAATACAAACGCGCTAAAAGAACAACAAACGCGCTTAAGAACAACAAAAGTACTAAAAGAACAACAAACGTACTAAAAGAACAACAAATGCACTAAAAGAACAACAAATGCACTAAAAGAAACTGTTACATAGAATGAAATCTCTGTCAGACAGAGAGTGCAAAAATGCTAAAAGAGTGACAATAGCGTTATGTAACCAATGATAGTGCTATAACTATGACAAAGGCGCCAGAACTCGGATCAAAGCGCTAAATCCTCAACTGTTGAAAGCGCTAAAACGTGTTCAATAGCGCTAAAGTGCAACCTGTGTGTGACAATTGGGCAATTTTTAAAAAAGTTAGTAGTTTCAAATCATAAGGTTGCATGTTCGATTCACATTGGGTTCACCAAATGATGCAGTGCAAAAAGGATGTTAGGAACACAAGACAAGTTAAATGTTAGTGTTAGTAGTATCAATAAAAAATGAAATATGAATGAAACTACAATCCTAAGAATGCATATCAAGAGAGATACTAAATAAATTATAGAAAGAATACAAAAATGAAGGAAAGACACTAAACCCTCCCAAATGCTCTCAAAGATGCTCATAGTTGCTCCTCCCTTGTTCCTCTCCTCTCCAAGTTTCACATGAGTGTAGCCCTCAACTTTTTGCACTACTATGGAAGTCTTATGGAGATTCAATATTTATGAATAATGAAGATAAAAGACTATGCAAATGCAAACAAACTAGATATGAGAAAATACCTAATTAATCTATATTGATTTTAGCCAAAATAACAAACTAGATATGATTTTGCTCCTAAATTCTCTCTCAATTTTACTATAGGTTAGATGCATACAAGATTTATGGATGATTTTGGAGAAGGAATGGGCTCTATTTATAGGAAAAATGGAGAAATGGATGGTTGAGATTGAGTAATCTCAACAAGGGCCAAGATTGATGGGTTTGTGATCCATGTGAGGGCTTTCAACCCAATCCCAGGATGACAAATTTCAACATGAGATGGCTTGAGAGGAGAGGGAAGAATCATTAAATGCTTGAGATGACACAAGGGTTACCTTAGGAGGTAAGGTTAGCCTTGAGTTGAATGAATAAAACTTTTATCCAATGAATAATGCCTTTATCCAATGGACAAACTCTTGTGCAAGAGTTTGTGGGGATAACCATGGTCAAAGCAATGAACGCTTGAAGAGACACAAGAGTTATATGGGGGTTGAGTTAGAGGGAAAGTCTATAACCATGTGGGTGAGTTGAGTTAACCATTAATGGTCATGTAAGAGCCATTAATGGTTTGGAAGACTTTAGGGGTTAATTTGTTGAAGACATAAAGCCTTTAATGCTTTTCAAAGACTTTGAGGCTTTGAGAAGTGACTTCAAGTTGCTTAGGAATGTGACAATAATTAGGGGATGGGATTAGGCTAATTTAGAATGGTTATAAGAGTCTAGAATGGGTTAGAAGAGCAAGTGGGTGAGAGAAAATAGGATTTTATTTAAAATAAAATTCATTTATTTCAACTAAATAGGTGCAACTTGCATTTGTAGGAGAATGCAAGTGGGGTGGTAGTTTAGGGATTTAAATAAATATTTTATTATTTATCTAAAGGAGGAAAGGGGGTTGAATTAAACAAATATATTTTATTCATTTAATTGATTGTGAAATTAGTTTAATGAATTAATTTAAATAATTTGAATAATTTATTTAGTTAATAGAAGAAGAGGTTGAAGATGAATTCATTAAATATTCAATTGAATTAACTGGTTATTGATGGTTTATTAATAAAATAAACAATTAATTTTTCATTTAATTAAGTGGACAGATTTATGTGTCTACAAATATCATAACACAAAGTCTACAATATTTTACTTTATCTCTTTCAACTCAAATAGTTTTCACAATGTATGATTTAATCTCAAAGAAAGTAGAAAAGAATGACATAAGAATCTTCCCTCACACAATAAAGTAGTCTTGAGAGAAATATTGGATGCAACTTATTTTCTTCTTTGATTAAACTTTTTGAGTACACTACAAGCTCAAAGTCTTAGATAACTTTTCAATTTTGCAAAGTTTCCATGTATTAGCCAAAAGATTCCCTTATTATTCCAATGAGCATCCACATATATAGAGAGGAGGTGCAATGAGAAAAAATAGGAAAGACTCAACTAACAATGACAAAGCCAAAACTAGAAACCTTTTTTACCTAGGACACATCCAGTCCTATATATGTACTAGTGCATACATATAATGACACCTGAGGTGTCGATTGATATTACAAAATGACACTAAGAATACACAAAAAATGACTAAGTGTCCAGAGAGACATGTTTACTATGATCATCTTTCTTCAAGAAATATTAGTATTGTTGCTAGGTAGCGTGTATTTTAGAATCATTTGGTGTTCGCAATGTTTGATGCCATTAAGGATGATGGGAAGATCGGATAAGAGTATTGATTTTTGAACTTCACTGTTTTCTTTCCTAAAGATGGTTGTGACATTTGTATGAGAATAAAACTGTAGAATTGGGGAAACATCAACACTTGTAAGGAGTAATTCATCAACCATCTTAATTATTTATACTAAAGAGGATCATGCATTACATATGCCAAATTTGGTATCATTAGGGTTTCTGAAACCCCCATTGTATCATAATAGATCAAATGTAAATCAGTCTGTGAACCCTATTTACATGTGTGTGAATTTGGTGCAATTCAGGTCAGTAGACCCAATTTACACTTAAGGCCAAGTGTAGTTCGGGTTTGTAGAGCCGAATTGTAAATTGAAAATGGGAACCATAAAACTAGGTGTAGTTCAGACCTACAGACCCGAAATACACTTGGGTAAAATATATCATTAGTGTAGATTGGATCTGTAGTTCTCAACTACACCCGAATAGTGCATTTGATGGAATAGGTGTAGGTCAGGTCTATAAATCGGAATTACACCAAAAATTAAGATCATGGTATAAGTTAGACGTACAGACCCAACCAACACCAAGAAAGAGTGGAAGCACAAGTTAGGTGTAGTTTGGGTCTACGGGTCCGAACTACACCAAGTTAGGTGCAATTCAGGTCTATAGATCTAAACTACACCAAGACTAACTACACAAGTACAAAATCGAGTTTAAGACCATATTTGACACCAAAAACTCCTATACGAGTGTAAAATGGGGTTTAGGACTCAATACAACACCAAAAAAAAAAAAAAAAGATGAAATAAAACTAACTTCTAAAAGGCATTTTGCTCAAACTTTGACAACTTAAGACTTCAAATTGAGATGATTTATTGAGAGCCAAGTCATGAACGGAGACAACAAAATTTTACCTCGATCAATGTGCCTAGACCACATGGGCTATCAATTAGGCAAAATTTGTAGGGGTTATCCAACAAATTTGAGCAAGCCAAAATTGAGTATAACATGTTGCAAGATATCTCTTTTACAAACATCTCTTCCTTGCTTAAAGAAATGAAGCTTATACATGCATCTTTCTTCCTATCTTGTAATGCATGTATTGTTGCCTTAAGGATATATCCTTGGTGATGAAGGTGTTTAGAGCTTTGTCTTTTATTTCTACTTTAAGACATTAACATATGACTATGTTGACATCTTAAGGGGGGGGGGGGAGGGGGGGTGGATATATTTAGCCTCCTAGTTACAATTTTAGTTATCTTTATCAAACTATCATTTGTCTTAAATGGGTTGTTGTATTCTCATACTTCATTCCCAAAACCATATATTTTTATATTCAATCTATCATACGTTTTATATAGGTTGTTTCATCCTTATGCTTCATTCTTGGAACCAAACATTTGCATTGATCAATCACCTTGCAATAAGAAAAATTTTCTTGACACCCCTTTTTGCAAGATGAGTGGAACTAGCATAACACAACTTGCTAGACTATTTTGATTCTTCCTATGTCTCTCCCATGGATCATGTAGCATAACACAAATTACTAGCTTGTAGAATCCATGTTATTCTCTCTCTCTCTCTCTCTCTCTCTCTCTCTCTCTCTCTCATGAACCCATAGCATAACACACTTTTCTAGTGTTGTATCATGGTTTCTTACACCCTCAATTGGTATGGATCCTTATTCTTTCTATAAATCCACTTGTTCTCTTGCAATAACATGTTGATAATCATATTAACATTTGAGGCATTATGATTATTGAGGTCTTTTCAACTAGTTGACTTGGAACCTTTTGTTTTAGTACTAACGTGGTTTTCTTTGCGTATACATGAAGGTTACTTGCATGGATTCATAGGATCCAATGCTTAGGGGCTTGATCATCCCTTAGTATTATCCTATCCTTATATTGTCTTTCTCTCAAATGCTCTATCTCTTCATGTCTACTTTACCATGAGTATGATCGTAAGATCATACTTCATTAAAGTGGGGGCTAACTGTAGCATCGTAAATTGTACACCTTTAATTAGGGTGTTCAATTTTATTCTCTTACCACTCATTTTAGTACTGCCCATTTCTCTATGCATACAGGACCTTTGTTAATTCAAATTAATAATTAATTTAATATTAAGAGTCCTATTTCACTTCATTACATCAACACTTTATTATTTGGGCCCTTAATTTCAGGTGTTCCTTTTATCTCTCATCACTTTAATTTATTTTAAGTCGTACAAATTTCAAAATAACAATTCTCCCACCTAAAAATAAATTTTTTTCATGAAACTTGTGCTTTTTGAAACAAGATCCTATAATCTTCTGATCCTAAAAATTTGGGTCTATTTTGTCAGGATAGGGTTGTTTGGGGCAACATTGTCTAACACTTTTTGGCTAGAATTTTGAGAGGTCAAAGAGTTGATCTTGCCCTATCCATAACTATCTCCAATGTAAAGTATGATAATTCTAGTTTTGCCTAAAGGTTATTTTACTTTTAGATCCCTGTATAAGACATCATTCATAATTCATTTCATCATCTTCTATTATCACATTATTATAATTATTCCTACTCAAGAGCAACACTCGAGAGTAGATTTGAGTCTAAAGAGAAACAAAATACAACAATGTATCTTCTATTATGTTTTGATTATGACTTCCTGATTGATTTTATGTGATTTATCATGTTATTACATCAACACATGGAGACTCAACCTAAGTACACTACATCAAAAAATTAAAGGTAAAATCAATTTAGTCAATCATTTCCATTGAAGAATTTTCAATTCAATTATAGGTTTAATTCCAAACACAAAGTTTAACCTAAGAAAACCCCTATCAACCCAACATCTCCTCTTGTGTGCAAATATAGGTTCAACTATAGGTGTCCAATAGAGATGAAAGACAAAAAAGTGCTGAGGACTCAAGGACAAAAGGCCCTTTAAAATCTCACCAAAAAACACTTGGAGAAAGGTGTTATGGGTGCCATTGTTTCAAAATTTCATCTAAAAACACCAGGACAAGGGCGTTCTAGGTGGCATTGACCCAGACAAGGGTGCCTCATTGTCCTCCAAAATTAGGTTCAGGGTGAAATTTGATAGGGTGGCAATGTAGTGTCTTAGATGCCTGGATCTAGATTTGTGTGCAAAAATTCACCAAAATAAAAGGGCATTTTGGGTGACCTTGTCCACCTAGTTTTAGCTCATTTTTCAAGCACATGTTATCCTTTGCATCCTCTTCTAGATCTAAGTTTTTTATATTATTATTAGTTCTATATTTATCTATTTATGTTGTCCATTGTTAATTTTGTACAAGTTCTATCCCTAATTCTCACATTCAATTCACATCCTTTCAATTGCTCATTTTCAACTCAATCAAAAGGAGTGGAATCCAATATGATTTCAACCCTCTTCCTAATAGAATTGAAGTTGAATCAATTGAGTTCATTCTCCTTTTAATGTAATAATTATTGATGCTCTGCAAAAAGGATTAGAAAATCTGTTTGATGGCAACACACACAAGAGCACAAGAAACAAACGTTAGTGTTAGCAACAAAAGATTATTCTAAACAGGCATATCAAGAGAGATATTAAGCATGAAATAGAAAGCATATAAACATAAAATGAAATAGCTAATCAAGATGCTCATAGTTGCTCCTCCCTTGTTCCTCTCCTCTCCAAGTCCCAAATGAGTGTAGCTCTCAGCAGCTTTTTGCACTATGGATGCTTATGGAGGATTGAGATTTAATACTAAGCTTCAAATATGAAATGAAAAGCTAAATACTATGCTAGAGTAGATAGTGATGCTATGAAAAAGCTCTATGCTAATGCCAGTATAACAACAATACTCTAAATGCTTCTCCTTTTGCTTGAGGAGAAGGGTTCTATTTATAGAAGAAATAGGGAAATGAAGGGTTAAGATTGAGCAATCTTAACAAGGGTTAGGATTGAAAGTTGGGGATCCATGTGCACAATTGGCACCAATAAAATGGTGACAAGTTTCAACATAGGATTGGGTTGAGAGAAGAGGTTGGAGGCATTAAAGGCCTGAGAAGACCTCATGGTTATCTAGAAGGCAAGGGTCAAGTCTAAATTAAGATTACCCACTGGATTAAGAGTTAATCCAAGGATAAACCTTTGTGCAAATGTTTAAGAGATAATCATGGTCAAAGCATTAATGGCCTGATGAGACCTTTGGGTTGGGTAGAGGTTGAGTCAAAACAAATGTTTTAACCATGTGGGAGGGTTTGAGGTAACCATTAATGGTTATTGGAGACTTTGGGGATTAAGTGGTTGAAGGTTGAAAGCCTTCAATGGTTATCAAAGACTTTGAGCCATTTAGTGGTTGAAGGTTGGAAGCTTTCAAAGGTTATCCAAGACTTTGAGGGTTAATTTGTTGAACACACAAAGCATTAATTGCTTTTCAAAGACTTTGGAGTCTTTGAGAAGTGACTCCAATTTGCTTAGGAATGTGACAATATTTAAGGGATGAATTAGGCTAATTAGGAAGGGTTTAGAAGAATCTAGAAGGGGTTTAGGCATACAAGTGGATTTTGTAGGAAAATGCAAGTGGGAGAAATTTTGGTATTTTCAATTAAAATAAAATCATTTATTTCAATTAAATGGTGTAAGTTGCATTTGGATAAATATTCAAATAAATATTAATTTATTTAAATGAGAAAAATGAAGATAAAGCATTAAAATGCTTGAAGACTTTGAGGGAAACCATTAAAGGCTTGAAGACTTTAAGGAAAACCATTAAAGTCTTAAGAAGATTATAGAAGGAAGCCATCAAGTTTGAAGACTTTAAAGCCATCAAGTTTGAATACTTTAAGGGAAACCATTAAAGGTTTCAAGTGGGTGAGGATAAATAGGATTTTAAATAAATAATTTATTTAAAATAGTTGTGCAACTTGCTTTTGTAGGAAAATACAAGTGGGTGGAGGATAAAGGTGATTTAAATAAATGATTTATTTAAAATAATTGTGCAACTTGCATTTGTAGGAAAATGCAAGTGGGTGGAGGATAAAGGTGATTTAAATAAATGTTAATTTATTTAAATGTGAGAGGTGGGATTTTGGGGGATTTAAATAAATATTAATTTATTTAAATGTGAGAGAAGATTTAATTAAATAAATATGATTTATTTATTTAATTAATGGTCTGAATTTGGTTAAGTGAATTAAATCAAATAAATTGAATAATTTATTTAATTAATAGGAGAAGAGGGTTAAGATGAATTAATTAAATATTAATTTAATTAATTATTAATTGATGGTTAAATAATCAAATAAATACTAAGTATTCATTTAATTAAGTGGACAGATTTATGTGACTACAATTATGAAATAGGTTTAAGTTCCTAGTTTGCATGCATAAGCTAGTGAACCCTATTTCTACCTAGTACATAACTCCGACAACTCATAGTCCTAGTGCAAACTACCTCTCTTTGACGGTTTGTTCACACACTCAAAATTACCCATTCCAATACCATTGATGTAAGGAAAGAAAGAGTTATGAAAAACTATTAACATGAAATTGGTCTTCTTCTCTGCAATCTTTACTTACAATTTGAACTTATGCAAAAGACCCTTGTTGCAAATAACAACTACGTATAAAAGGACATGTTCCCCAAAACCATGGGTTGGAACCATACTTGAATTCCCATACCAAAACCCTTTAGCTTCCTCTTTCTTTAAAATCGATAAGTTTAAGAAAAGGCGGTTACAAATGAATCTTCCTCATTTCAAACGCTTAGATTGGGAGAATATAAAACAAATAGGAGAAATACATTATTTGTTGTATGATGGTTTGTCACAACCTTCCATTCCAATGCCCAAGAAATAATAACTCCAAATCGCCTTTCAAGAAAGAAATCTCCAAAACAAACTTTTCTATTAGTTGTGGCCAGAAACCTATATTATTTAATTTTTTTCTGTAGTTTCATAAAATTGTGACCCTTGCAATTTTTGACCATATTAGGGTCTTCACATCGGAGAATTGAATCCCCAAGCCTGATCGGAGACCCGAGACTTTCTCAATCCCCTAAAGTGCACTTTTTCTGCACTTCGCACTACCTAAACCTGCTTCCTGTCGTAAGATAAGGGTAGGACAGGGGTGTGACGCCCATGTGCCCCCCTAGGATAGGAGCATGGTGACCCTATCCTTGCCTTATCTTGGGGCCCCTTCTTTCAAACTATGCATTGAACTTTTCACTTAAAGCAAGAAAACTTCCCCTGTGTCAGCCTATGATGAAAAATCAGCCTATTAATCCTAATTAATGAATATATATGTTGTATTTGCCCTCCCATTTGCATAAGTTGGATAAGGTGAAAATTGGCATGAGTACGAATACATGAGATCGTGCATTCAGGCATTCAAGAGCATTCAAGCATTCCTTTCAACAATTGAGCATTCTCAAGTATCCCTTCAAAGCTAGGTGTTGCATTCAAGTCAAGGATTCTACCATAGAAGAGGAGATCTCTTTCAACATTCAATTCCATACAAGAAAATCTACCTACATTTCTATCACAACCTCCCTTGACGTGAATTACATTTCAATCTTTCATTTACATTTACTTGCAAGTACTTTCTTTCATCATTTGGTTAATTCCAAAACCGGGTTTTAACCTGAAGGCAAACCCCCAATCCCAACCCCTTTTCCTCTCTTTTCTATGTGTAGGTTGTAGGTGCACAAATGTATTTGCAGATTTGGACTCCATTTACAGAGGCAAAAAAACCCTTCATTTCACGGATTTTCTGGAGGACCATGTACACTTTCAACATTTTATAACCAGATCCAGGTGCACAACTTCATTCCAGGCTTCTATCTAAAGTTATAATTAGTTCTTTGCTACTTTTACACTTGGTCTCAAAACACATAATTCAATCATTTTCTATTCTAAAAGAGGGGTTAGCTTGTCATTTCTACCTCGTTATCAATTCATTTAGTATTCAATCTCTCTCCCTAGAGATTGGATTTAGTGAATTTCCCTCCTCTTTTAAATGTAATGTGCATGAGGTGATTGAAGGGAAATCCGCAGTGAAACTTTCATCTCTCCTTGGAGGGAAGAAAAGCTTTCCTCTTGATCTCTCCATCATTCACTTTTCCCCACATTACGTTTTGGTGAACCTGACGTCTTGCATGCTTTATTATGAAAATCATTGCATATTTTTTATTTACAAGTTTAATTTTCTGCAAACTTAGTGGTTAATTCATTCAAAACCCTCGTTTTTAAAATTAAAATTGAACTTGTGTCTTGTTGAAATTGCTTGCTATTGTCTTAGATCTGAAAATTGCTTTGTTTGTCAAATTCAATTTCTTCATTGTCTTGTTCAATTTGTAAATCAAATTCACAAAATTAAGAGGTTAATTGTCAAAACCCTAATTTTCAAAAATTATCTTGAAATTGTGCAAAAATTGAATTTCCATTTAATTTTAAGATTTGTCACTTTTTTCAGACTTATCCTCTTTCCTAAAATTCAAAATTTCAATTTCCCTCATTTTTCAAAATTCAAAATTTCAAAAATTAAGTGGTTACATCCTAAAACCATAATTTTCAAATTTAATTGGATTTTGTGTCAATTTCAATCAATTTCAAATCAACTTCAGTTTTTTCAAGTTGTCCATATCCATTAGTTTTGACCTTTTTCAAAATTGCAATTCAATTCCTCATTTTTTTCAAAACCCTTATAAGGTCCTATTTTCACATTCAAACCTTAATTTGGGCTATCTAGAGATTGTAAAATCCACCAATTTTGGGGGGATAGCTTTCAAATCATCATAATTTTCATCCCTGAAAATTTCAAAAAAAGTTGGTCGAGTCATGTGCACTTTCAACACGGTCCTCGACTTTTTTCCCGAAACTTCGGGAGACTGTTATGATTGTATTTAATAGCTTAAATCCAGAAGATTTGTTGATTCTATCGATTTTTTATTCCTCTAAAACCAAAAATACCTTCAAAATTCAACATTTCAAATTTCAAGAAAGAATTTAAAGTTAAGTGGTTAATTATAATCTGCCCTAATTTTAAAAATTTTGATTTTGTCAATTTTAAGATTAAGTGGTATCCCCTTGGCCCTAATTTTAAAATTCCAATTTTCTTTCATTTATCTTAAAATTATTTTTGGAAATTGTCTCATTTTCTTCTTTCAACAAAGTTCAAATTGTTTAATCATTATTTTCTCAAATTTTGCATTATTCAATATTGTAAACTTGGTTCCTTTAATTCAAAATTCAAATTCAAAATTTCAATTTTTTCCTCTCGTGCATGACTTTTACCACTATTAGTCCTATCTATACTATCCCTGTTAGACAGATGAAGCTTTAGAATTAAGGCTTCCCAAGGTTTAATTACCAAATGGATGGAGCATAATTTGGGTGACTTCTTTAATGAGGATAATGCTAATTCTTCCCATCCTAATCATGCCCTTATCTATCCAATTGATGAATCTCATGATAAATGAGAAGCTTTGAATAGAGTTTCCATAGATCAACTTTCAAAATTGGACAATCAATTTGATAACTTTCAACAATGGATGTCCCAAGAATACCCTAATAGTGAAGCTCTTCCATTAATTGAAGGCCTTAAACACACGATTCAAAGTGATAAGAATGGAATTGATATATTGTGTGGCATTTCTCATATTGTTGATTCCAATGTCATGCCTATAAAGAGTTGTGCCAAATCCCTAGGTTATTCACAACCTTCAACACAAGTCAATCCTTCTATTCCTTTGACTAGTGTTCCTACTTTTACCTCAAACATCATGGCTACTTCAACTCAAATTGTCATCCCTACAACCATTAGTCATGGGGACAGTCTCTCTTCCTCATTTAATCCTTCATCTTTACCCATGTCTTCAATAAGCATTCCCATTATCCCTCAACCAATCAATGTGCCACATGGGGGTAATTCATTCAACAATTTTATTCCTCCTTTAAGTGTCCCTTTTCCTACTCAATCGTCACCTATGCCTACTTATCATAATGTCCCACCACCTTATTCTCAATCCATACATTCCTTAAATAATATCACACCACATTCTCAATCAACCATGTCTAACATCAATTCTTCTATCGAAGCGACCATTAACAATCTTGCTCAAACTGTGTCTTCCTTACAACAACAAATTGCTTCCATGAGTGAATCCAAGTTTAGTGTGCTCACATTTGATGTTGCGAGCCCACTTTCCCTTGGTATTGTTACAGTCATCCCACCTAAGCATGTTCAGGTCCCTCAATTGGAACTGTATAATGGAAAAGGTGATCCTCTAACGCATGTCAAAACATTTCAAACCTTGTGTACTGACTTTTCTTATGATCAAAGATTGCTTACAATTTTTTTCACAAGAACACTAAGAGATAATACTTTACAATGGTATTGCTCTTTTCCTTCTTATTCTATCACTTCTTTTCAACAATTAGCAAATGCTTTCATTCAACAATTTCAAAACAACCTAAAATCACTTTGACTAATTTAATGCATTGTAAACAAGGTGTTAAAGAAAAAGTGATTGATTTCATTGGTAGATTTTTCACATTTGTGTGCTCAAATTTCTTTTCCTGTACCTATTATTGATATTTAAAGAATTTTCAATTCTAATTTACAAAAAGATATTAGGGAAAAGCTTCTTTTGTCCGAGTTTACTTCCTTTCCGCACTTGTGCGCCACACTCCACAATTATCAACTGGTTGTGATTCAAATGGAGCAATCTACTCCTATGGCTTCGAGTGATAAGGGGGAGAGTGTTCAACAACTATTTGTGAAGTTCAAACCAACAAAAGTCTTCATCAATTTCAATGACACAATCAACAACAACGACAATGTGAATGCTACAACAAGTGTGCCTCCTATTTCTAAATTCTTCAAAAGAGAAAGACACTTTACTCCTTTGAATGAATCTTTACATAGTATTATGTCTCAGTTATTACAAAGAAATGTTATCAAACTTACTCCTATAAAACCAATTGATCCTTTTAAGCTTGCATCCCCTTATTTTGATAACAATTCCTTTTGTCAATTTCATCGCTAGCCTGGTCATGATACTAAGAAATATTTTGCATTGAAAAGTAAGATTCAAGATTTGATTGATAATAATACTATATCCGTGACAGGTGTGAATGATAAGGGAAATAAATCAGTAGCTCCTCCTAATCAAAATCTTAAGATTTTTACTAATCCTTTGCCTTCTTATACCTATAACGTGATTGAGACTAAACATACCTCTTTTTCTCCTTCTGATCTTACTAGCACAACTCTGAATTTAGTGAATACGGTAGAGAAACAAGAGACACCTAAGGACCCTTGTATTACATTTGACTCTAGTGAGATCATTAGGGCACCAAGCGACCATTTATACATAGTTGCGAAGGTTAAGGACATACCTTGCCGTGGTTGTCTCGTTGATCCCTCTTGCATGGTTAATGTCATCTCCGAGGAGTATCTTTTGACTTTACGATTGAATAAACCAATTTATGATGACACTAATGTGGTTGTGAAGTTATTTTATGGATTCTCTTGTCGTACCATTGGTTCTATCACCCTTCCTATTGAAGCTCACACTAAATCTATGGATGCCAACTTCATTATCATTCCTTATTTCGAGCAATTCCGTGTGAAATTAGGCTACCCTTGGCTATCTTCCATGAAGGCTATTGTTTTTCCAATTCATAAGTGTTTAAAATTTCCTCACAATGGAGAAATCATAATCGTTAACCATAGCTTATTTCGACCAATCAAATGAATCTCAGGTGTTCCTATTGATTTCTTTTGGCCTAAGCAATTTCAATCTCTTTCATCAAGGAGCAGTGCTCTTTTTTAATCTTATAAAAAATGGAAGAAAGATATGATCTTATACTTAAGTGATGGATTGTGTTTGATTGGTTGATCAATTGATAGTGTGTGCATGTGATGGATGGCTGTGGGGAATCATGGCAGTCCCGTTGAGACTAGGTCATTATGATAAATGCCTGATGTAGTCTAGGATTACCATAATCGATTACCTGTTGAGACCCGAAGATACTTGATCAGAGTATCTGTTGATAGTCTAGGTGTGTGGGAGTCGATGTATCTGTGTAGACAGAGCAACTTGCTGGATTGTGTGGATGAATGAGGATGGGAAGCGATGAAGGGATTAGGATGATGTTGATGATCAAGATAGGGAGGGTGAGGGGGGATTTGATGTTAGATAGAAGATATGGAGGACTTATGACTCATTCCTATGGAAGAAGAGAAAAATAGAGTATGCATTATTATGACTATGTATGCATGATATGCAGCTATTATGAATGTATGGATGGTTGGAATGCAATGAAATGCAATATATACAGATGAGATGGAATGACGATCCATGGTGCTTTATTTTTCATCATTGAGCTTTAAAATGTTGGAAGAAAATACAAGCAACTTGACATAAAGATTCAAGATGACCAGAGTATTTCTTACATGGATTTTGATATAGCAAGTTAATACAAGCAACTTGATATAATGGATCAAGTTGACCTGAGTATTGCTTGCGGAACAGACAAGGATTATCTCCTTTCATGCATGACTTGGATCGTCCTCCTTGATCTTAGACTGATCATATCCTGAGACAAGTGCATACCGTAATAAGAGATAAAACCTTTATCCAGTTTGGATGAGGTAGGAGGAACCAAAGAAAAAGCATTGTACCTGCAAACAAACAATATATACATAAAGAATAAAGAATATGGATCCTTGGTAATGGTTCATGCTCATATGGTCGAGGTATACGCTGTAGTCAGCAAGCCGTAATGATCTATGACTACATTTGGCATAAGATCACGTAGCTTGGTGAACTTCCCACGTAGACACCATTAGTACATGCCCCAGAACTTCATCGGAAATAATGCGCCAACGATATAAAACAATGTTGAAAGATCCCGATACAGATAAACAAATGAATTACTCACAAATCAACCAAGTATTTGATAGCCTAACAGAATTTTCTTGTCAAAGAAAACATCATCTTGTCTTTGTTTTGGTAAGGAAGGATGCATCCTTGTTTTAAAGACAGTTTTGGATTGTTGATGTGGATTGTGTGGTTGTTTGGTAAATGGTCATTGTGTGAGTAGTTTGTCGCAATGTTTGTTTTGGTATCTGCATGGATGAGTATGTACAAGGTGTTGCCATGTTTTTGTGTGATTTTTCAATGGTTTTGTCGATGTTTTTGGATTTTGAATTGTTTTGAATGTTTTTGGTATTTTTGCGAGATATTTTTGAATGTTTTTGGATTTTTGATGATTGTTTGAATGAAGAACTTAATGAATCATAAGACAATGTAGAATCCACTTCCATCAATAGGTTAAAGGCATTGCCCCCAGTTTTAGACATGACTATGAAAAAGCGGGATGCAAGATGTATGGAGTACTATCATAATTGCAGAGGAATAACAAGCCATGGTTGATGGATGGATGGATGTATGTATGAAGTAGATGTGATCGCCACAAGTCTGAAAGATAATGGAGCCATAGCCTTTACGAGTGGCGCCTGTTTGCCAGGTTTTCACCATCGTTCTTACCCAAGGTGCCACCGGAGTGGTTGTTCACCGTTTGGATGCATGATTTTTCTTTACTTTTTTGAATGTTTTTATATTTTCTTCAGGACATTTTTCTGAATGTTTTTTGGTATTTTCTGATAGGCAGAGGGGCCTGATGCCTTGTACACCTTAGGTATAAAACCGTTTGAGGTGCATGCTATTGATTGGATCTGCGAGCGGTTCTCCTTCTGAAGTAGCCAACTGATATGCCCCGGACCCGAATACAGCAGTGACAACATATGGGCCTAGCCAGTTTGATTCAAACTTGCCTTGATGTTCTCTGTTTGGTTGGTTGCGAGGATTTTCTCAAAGAACGAGATCACCTACCTCAAATGTACGAGATCTAACTCGGTGGTTGTAGCTTCTACTCATGCGCTGCTGATAGGCTTTGAGATGGTTGTATGCAGCTTGTCGCTTCTCATCAAGTAGCTCCAAGTCCTGAAGGCGTGAGACTCTGTATGCGTCATCATCAATGAGATTGTGCAAGGAAACCCTTAATGATGGTATCTCGACCTCAATAGGCAAGATAGCTTCTGCACCATAGACCAATGAATAAGGAGTTGCACCTGTAGGGGTTCGAATGCTAGTTCGATATGCCCATAGCGCTGGATTCAATTGAACATGCCAATCACGACCGGCATCATTGACTGTCTTCTTTAGGATCCTCAATATGTTTTTATTGGATGCTTCGGCCTGACCATTGCCTTGTGGGTAATAGGGAGTGGAAAAGCGGTGTTGGATATGAAATTTCTCACAAAGCTCACGGACATCCTGATTTTTGAAAGGAAGACCGTTATCTGTGACAATGGACATGGGCACACCATACCGACAGATGATGTAATTGAGGATGAATGAGGCGATCTGCTTGCCGGTGACTTGGGTAAGTGGAACAGCTTCGATCCACTTGGTGAAATATTCGGTGGCGGTAATAATGAATTTATGGCCATTGGATGAAGATGGATGGATTTTACCCACAAGATCAAGACCCCATTGACAAAAAGGCCATGGTGTTGTGATTGGTTGCAGTTCTTGAGCTGGTGCATGTATTAGGTCGCCATGAACTTGACATTTTTTGCACTTCCTAACAAAGTAGTAGGAATCCTTTTCCATAGATGGCCAATAGTATCCAGCTCGCATGATCTTCTTGGCTAGTGATGGACCACTTGAGTGAGTCCCGCAAATTCCTTCATGTACCTCTTCCAAAGCCTTTGTTATCTCACCTTGTTCTAGACATCGAAGGAGAGTACCATCAAGACTGCGTCGGTATAGGGTTTCGGCAATAATGGTATATCGAGCAGTTTGGCGAATGAAGGTTTTACGTTGGTTATTTGATTGGTTGGGAGGAAGGGTGTGATCGCGGAGATAGGTGTAGAACTCACCGTACCATGGGGATTCAGAACCAACAAGGCAACATATCATTTCAGATTCGGGGATATCATAAGCGGGAATCCAAAGTTGTTCTACCAAGAACTCGTAGCGTGTTGAATTCTGTGGAAGATCTAGTAGAGATGCGATGGTAGCCATGGCGTCAGCAGCTCGATTCTGATCTCTTGGTATCTGCTCAAAAGTGATAGTAGTAAATGATGTCTTTAGAGTGTCCACCATTTGCTTATATGGCATGAGTTTATCATCTTTGGTCTGATATTCATCTGTTGCTTGTCGAATGACTAGTTGTGAGTCGCCATATACTTGCAGTTTTTGTAATTTCCATTGTACGGCTAACCTGAGTCCTGTGATCAAAGCCTCATACTCTGCTATGTTGTTTGTGCATGGAAATGTGAGCCTGTAAGACTTCGGGATGCTATCACCTTGAGGTGTGATAAACAGAATGCCTGCCCCTGAGCCGTGCCTAGTGTATGAACCATCAAAATATAGTTTCCATGGTTGTACTTCTGTGAGCATGAATATCTCTTCATCTGGAAAATTGGAAATGAGGGGATGATCGCCTATGAGTGGTGCATCGGCCAACTGATCTGCAATAACTTGACCTTTGATAGCTTTACGGTCCACATACTCAATGTCAAATTCACTTAGAATCATCACCCATTTGGCCAAGCGGCCTGTCAATGCTGCTTTGCTGAGTAAATACTTGAGTGGATCAATCTTTGCAATGAGTTGTACCTTGTGTGTTAACAGATAGTGCCTCAATTTAGTGGCTGCCAAGATTACTGCTAGGCAAGCTCGCTCAATAGGTGTGTAATTGAGTTCATAGCCCACCAGTGTGCGAGAGATGTAGTATACAGCACACTCTTTACCTTCTGCATTATGTTGTGCTAGTAGTACACCCAATGCTGTACTTGTTGCTGAGATATAGAGCAATAATGGTCTACTTGGATCTGGTGGCATCAACAATGGTGGATTCATGAGATAGTCTTTGAGTGCCTGAAATGCTTGCTGGCATCTGTCATCCCACTGAAAGCGGATGTTCTTGTGTAGCAGGTGTGTGAATGGGTGACACTTATCAGCCAATTGTGCAATGAATCTGCGGATAGATTGAAGCCGTCCTTGTAGTGTTCTTAGCTGACTGATATTCTTTGGAGGTGGCATGTCCATGATTGCTTTAACCTTTGCTGGATCGACCTCAATGCCTTTGCTTGAGACAATGTATCCTAGAAGCTTCCCGGAGGTCACTCCGAAGACACATTTCTTTGGGTTGAGTCGAACATGATATTGTTCCAGTCTATCAAAGATTTTATCTAAGATGTGGAGATGTCCATCTCTAGTAAGTGATTTTGCTAGTAAGTCATCCACATAATCTTCCATTATAGTATGCATCATGTCATGGAAGATGGTGGTCATTGCTCTTTGATAGGTCGCTCCTGCATTCTTTAGACCAAAAGGCATTACATTCCAGCAGTATGTGCCCCATGGACATGTGAAGGCTGTCTTATGTTGGTCCTCTGGTGCGATCTTTATTTGATTGTATCCTGAAAAGCCATCCATGAGTGAAAGCATGGCATGTCCTGCTGTTAGATCCACTATGATGTCAATATTTGGTAGAGGGAAGTCATCCTTAGGACATGCCTTATTCAGATCTCTGAAGTCAGTACAAATTCGGATGCCCCCTTTTGGTTTGCCAACTGGCACAATATTGGAGATCCATTCTGCATAATCAATTGGTCTAATGAAACCAACATCCAGGAGTTTCTTGAGTTCTGTTTTGACTAGCACGGCAATCTGAGGATGCATCTTACGAAGCTTCTGCTTGACAGGTTTGGCTCCTTTTGCTACTGTGAGATGATGCATGACTAAATCAGGATCAAGCCCAGGCATGTCTGCATATGACCATGCAAAGTTGATCTGACGCTGTTGGAAGAACTCTATAAATTGAGGCTGTTCCTCTGGAGTGAGAAGAGATGCCAGATGTATGATATGAGGATTTTCAGGAGTCCCCACATTGTATTCTTTGGTTTCCTCAATGAGAATCGTTGATCGTTCCTGTTGTGTACTAGCAGGGAGGATGTCAAACCCTTCATCCTCAGGCGCCTCAGAGAGGTTTTCACCATTGGATACGCTCTTTCTTTTTACTTTTGTCGGATCAAATAGTGCCACAGTGTGGTTTTCACTGGAAGATCCATGTTTTATTGTTATATTTTTGCAGCTGAAGGATTTGGCATCCGCCCCGAAGTATGCTGCGCTATTAAGTTCAATGGCGAATCCAGCTTTGTGATCCCCGCTTGGTAGATTATCCCTTAATTCCAAAAAGTCAATGATAGCCTCATCGTTCTGGAAGAGGTCAAGACATGGGGGATTTGGTTGGTTCCATTCAATGAGTTCAGGGTGGATAATGGGCATTACTTCATCGATTAAGTTAAGTGCGGGAGATGTATCAGTGAGGGTTAAGACGGTGTGGTGAAGGTCGTTGATGGTACTCTCCCTGTCAGAATCAGGCGTAGGATGAGACGTAGGGTCTGTGGAAGATGTTTCCAGCTCAGGTACCCAAGTGGTCTTTATCTGTGCTTCTCCGTAAACAGGGATGTCTTTGCGGGGTGGCGGTGGTGATGTGTCTTCCTCATCTGAAGTGTTAAGTTGCACTGAATCGAATTCCCACTCATGTGAGTCGGTCTCTGAATCACTTTCCAGCATCCGATTGCTATACCATACTGGGATGTCTTTGGAGTTGAAGACGACAGGTGTGATTGGTTTATGTATCTTTGTGGTGATCGGTGCTGCAGGAACCGTGATGGGATTTAAAGGATTGGTTACTGGAAGTATCGGTAATGGTGACTCAGTGGCTTTTGTTGGAATTACTGGCGCCATAGATGTTGCTGCGGGTTCTGATACAGTTGCTGCTGCTATTGGTGTTATTGATGGGATTACTGGTTCGTTTGGTGGGATGATTGGCATTGTAGATGGTTGTGGTGGGTTTGTGAGCCTCGATGGGGCAGTGGGGATAGTGTTTGATGGTGCTTTGATTATGAAAGGTGTCCTCTTTGCAGTAGGTGGGCAAAATGGTTTGCTAGGTTTTCCTTTGAATCTGAGTTTAGGAAGGATCTCTTTTTCAAAGCCAAGGCCTGTATTACCTTTGGGCTTGAATTCTGGTAGTAGAGGTTCATGTCGTCCTTGTTTGCAGTATCCCAAAGCACTCTGACCATCATATCCCATTCTTTGCATAATGAGGAGGCCTTTGCCATATTGTTCCGTAGGAAGTGTAACTTGCGGTTTGTCAGTGGTGATGGGATCTTTATAGATCCAGTCCGCCAGGTCCTCATCTTGTGTCTCTTCCTCTTGACTCTTTCCAAGAATGAAAGGCGTTAAGGCACATGGAGGCGTGATTAGTGGTTGCTGGAGCAACTGCTGTGGTTTACCATGTGTTCTAGGAGAAGTGGGCATTTGTCCCACACAAAAGAGCTGACTCAAGTTGTATTCTCCAGGACCTTCCTCTGCGATTTTCATCTTAAGCTTTTCTTGCTTGGGTATAGGGGTGTTTGAACTAGCAAGAGAGGCGGGATTTACATATGATGTGGAGGAAATGGCTTCCCTATTATTAGGAACAGTAATTTCTGGTTGATGGCTGATATTATGGCAAAATGCAAAGGGATTTGCATCGCCCAGGATTGTGATCTCTGCACCATTATGTGGGAACTTGATACATTGATGGTAGGTAGATGGAACAGCTTGCATGGCATGTATCCAAGGTCTCCCTAATAATAGATTATATGGCAGAGGAAGGTCCAGAACCTGACAAATGATATGCTTTACCACAGGGCCCACTCGGATTGGTAGTACCACAGCTCCTTTGGATGAACGCTCTGCATCATCATAGGCCTTGATGGTGATCTTCTTGCGAGGATCCACTGATTCTATTGCATATCCCAATGCTGTGACCAACTGTAGTGTACAGATGTTTAGGCCTGCTCCATTATCTATCAAGACTCGCTTGATCCTGTGTTGGTTGACAAAGCCTTCAATGTGGAGTGAGGCGTTATGAGGTTGTTGGAACGAAGAGTTGTCACTTTCAGAAAAAGTGAGACAAGGTGATGACTTTAGAGTTCCAACCATGGCTTGAAATTGGTCCGTGTTTAGGTTTGCAGGGACTGACGCCTCTTGGAGTGCGTGATCCAAGATTGTTTTATGAGAGGGTGACAGACGCAAAAGCTCCAAAATGGATATAAGTGCAGGGGTTTTGTCTAATTGTTCCACAAGATTGTATTGCTTCGGGACAGAGGTGGTGCCCTGTGGAGCTGCCTTTATGGTAACTTTGCCGCGACGTGTAACAACATTGCAATTTGAGGTGGGATTTTTGAAGGTTATAGTTGCAATTTGTTCACTGGCATCATATAGGTGATTTACAGTGTAGTTATACGCAGCCTGCATATAGTCAGTGGTATCGGTGCCTCACCTGGAAGTGGATGGACCCCTTTGATCTTGTGATGGAAGTGGATTCTTGAACATCTGATGATCATTATTTGTCATTTTTGGATCATGTCCTTCAATCTCAATTTCTCCTCGATCAATAAGATCCTGAATGAGATCTTTCAATCGGTGACAATTACTTGTCTTGTGTCCTCTTCCTTGATGGAACTCACAGTGTTCAGTATCTTTCCACCATGCTGGTTTGACCTGAGGCTCATAGTTGGATAGCTTAGGTAGAGTGATCAAATTCTGAGAAAGGAGTTGTCGCAACACTGTTTCAATGGGTTCCCCTAAGGGAGTGTATGTACGTTTTTGTTTTTGTGGACGAGGTCTTGGTTCATCCTGAGATGTGATGCGACCTTGATTAGGAGGAACATTTGTGTTATTTTGAGGTGGAGGATTTTGTCCTGCAAACCGAACCACAGGTTGTGCATTTTGGATAGTTCGAGCATCCACAACCCCATCGTTGACGATATTCTTATTCTTGTTCCAGAAGTTTGGTTTATCACTATTGAATCGCGGGCGAGGACCATCTTTTGGTTCATTAAAGATTTTGATGAGTCCTTTCTTGATGAGTGCCCTTTCACATTTTATACCTTTGGTGATCATATCGTTAAAGGAGTCTGTGTCTTTGACATCCAGGTGAAATTCCATTTCTTCGTTTAAGTTGGAAATGAAAATTTCCACTAGTTCTCGTTCAGGTAACTGAAGAGAACGTCTGCTAGACATTTGGCGCCATCGTTGCAGGAATACTGCGAATAATTCACCTGGTTTTTGTTTGGTGTTGCATAGATCAGCCATGGTGATGTCATGTTCAATGTTATAAGAGTAATGAGATAGGAACTTCTGGATGAGTTCCTCAAATGTTCTAATGCCTCCTGGAAGTCGGGAAAACCATGATGTGGTTGTTCCTCCCAAGCTTTGGGGAAAAAGGCGCATTAAGTATGTGTC
Organism: Cryptomeria japonica; assembly: GCF_030272615.1. Taxonomy (NCBI): domain Eukaryota; kingdom Viridiplantae; phylum Streptophyta; class Pinopsida; order Cupressales; family Cupressaceae; genus Cryptomeria; species Cryptomeria japonica. Next base: position 50,540,515 of record NC_081406.1, on the reverse strand, counting down.
TTCATATGCAACTTCGAGACAAGCGGAATGAAATTCTCGGACATGATCGCGGGGATCTCCCTTTCCTCTATATTTTTCGAATTTTGGTGTTTCGAACCCGCGTGGAAAGGGTGGCATATAAAGATTCCTATCAAACGGATAGGGACAGATGTCGTTAAGTGAGAATTGATTGGTCTTAACACCACTATGAAGTTGTTGGGCGAGATTCTCGACTTGTTGCCGCAACATCTCCATTTCATTTGGAGGAGGAGGTGGTGGGTTACCTCGAGGGATGTTATATCTGATGGGATCTCTACGCCTTTCCTCCTCATGGCGACTTTGTCTTTCTGATGCTTGTCTTAATTGGGCAAGATCAAAGTCAGAGGGGAGTTTGGCTCCTTCTTGAGCGAGTCTTAAAAAGTGAGCATCCGCATTGCTCCTTAGTATTTCATCAAATAATCTGTTAAAATGAGGGTTATGCTGAACCCTTTCGATTGTTGACGGAGTAGGAGTACTTGGGTTTTCATCATTTACATTTCCTCCAAGTGCTTCTTGAAATTCATTGAGGTTGTCCTCTTCTTCCTCAATTTCTATTTCTCGTTGCCTTGATCGCGATCGGGTTTGAGCCATTTTGTTTGCAAGTTTGTGTTGAAGTTGATTGAAGATGATGATGAGTTGTTCGATGAAAGATGGATGATTAGTGGATTGTAGATCTCTAGCACTCTAAAGGTAAATGTAACCAGAATTCTTTCTTTGAATTGCTTGTTTGTTTTGATGAGTTTGGATGTGATAAGGTGTAGAGAAATCTGAGATGTGTTACAGATTTTGACTACCTAGCAATGAGAGGATTCACTCATGAACTAGTTTTAACCTGCGTAGATGTGTCTCTTAGGATGAGCTTATCCTAGATGTAGAAACAATCTAAAAGTGATGTGATGTGTTTGATTTCAAGCAATATCTAAAAAAGGAATCTTGGGACAAGAACCTCTTAATGTTTTGAGAGTTTTGGGATGAATTGATGATGGAAAAATGATGTATGAATGAGATGATGGATGTTTTGTTTTCAACTTTAATAAAAACTTTGTGTTACAAATGGAACAAACTCTACTTCTTCCCTTTCAGGCGTTGGTGGCATTTCTCGAGCTGTGTTGTAGGTGATACAGATGTTTGGGAAGAAGTTGGGATTAATCTTTCCTCCTTGATTTTTGTGATAACTCAGAGCTCTATATTGCATAAAAGCTCTGCGGTTCAATGATTCGGAATCAAACTCGTTTGTTTTACTTTGAAGGTATAGACGCATGCGATGTAAAAAGACTCTATGGGAGACAAAGATTTGTCGATTGATATAGAAGAATTTCCTCCTTTTGATCAAAGCCTTTGAGCTTAGTGGTCTCCTTTTCAAGGTGATACTCTGATGACACTTCTTCTTTCGCAAGATGTGAAGAATGGTCATAAATTTTTGACTCTTTGTTTGTTTGCACTTTGTTTTTGGTATTTTTGGTTGTGTTGACAGATGTTGGATGAATACTTTGTTTTTGGGATTGATTTTCTGATTTTTCTTTGACAAGAAAACAAAGCAAGCACACAAACACAAGATTGTAGCCTCAAAGGCACAAATGAGTATGGGTCTAGATCAACCCAATTCTTGGACTTGTTTTTGACCCTTCCTTTAGATGTATTTTAAGGTGTATTTCCAAAGCCTGAAGTCGGCTCAATTCGCACTAGGTCTGTAAAACGAACACACTTCAAACACTTTTTATCCCTAAGGTCAAATGGCCAGTTGTGATAAATTTAGCCCACATCTTGATATTTCTTCGACTTTGGTACTACATACCTTATGAATCCCGCCATGGCAGGTAAGGATGTGATATACTAAGTCTTGCACGAGCATAACAAATAGATGATCCCTATGATGGGGGAGTCACCACTTTTATCAAGCCACAAGTGACTTTTCAAAAAGCTATGTTTCTACTCAAGGAAATATGTATGGTGAGTATCTTGGGAGCAAAACCATCTATGCTCTTGCACTAAATTATACCTCAAATATCCTCAATCAATAGAACAGGTGGGCTACTACTTAAAGGTGTTTAGTCATGTTCGATGGCTTTGGACATAAGTTCATTCTGCAGTGACTCACTTAAGAGCCTTGTAACTGGTGGTGGGGCCCATTTGTCCTTTCGGCCAGTTACACTGTAGGAACAACTATACCCAAGGCTACAGCTTTCGCTCTCACCTGATTTCTATAGCGGCTCAAAGGATTTACCGCTCGAGGTCGTTCCCAAGAGTATCGATCCCTTGGCAGGCCTCTCTTAAAAAGATAAAATGTGAGTGTTACTAACACTTTTCTCTTGCACCTAGGACCACGAAAGCCAAGGGAGAGGATAGTGTGTGTTAGAAGTAGGACCACTCGACCAACTCTTTGCACAAGTGTGCCAAGCACGAAAAACACCTGTTCTTTTTAATCTATCATTGCAATGTGATCTAACTATTTGGAGATGTTGCTCCAACAATCATGGTGTTCTTTTTAATTTTCAAAGGCAATTGTTTGAGTAAACTAGAATTTGAAAATCCTGGTCAACTTAATGAAAAACACGTTTGCATGAAGTAAAATTGCTTTAAAAATGAGACAAGTTGATTGTGAATTTTATGTGCACCAAAAATGGAAGTGTGGATTGTGAGTTTTATCTTGATGCAAAAAATAAAATTTTATTCTCTTACCACTCATTTTAGTACTGCCCATTTCTCTATGCATACAGGACCTTTGTTAATTCAAATTAATAATTAATTTAATATTAAGAGTCCTATTTCACTTCATTACATCAACACTTTATTATTTGGGCCCTTAATTTCAGGTGTTCCTTTTATCTCTCATCACTTTAATTTATTTTAAGTCGTACAAATTTCAAAATAACAATTCTCCCACCTAAAAATAAATTTTTTTCATGAAACTTGTGCTTTTTGAAACAAGATCCTATAATCTTCTGATCCTAAAAATTTGGGTCTATTTTGTCAGGATAGGGTTGTTTGGGGCAACATTGTCTAACACTTTTTGGCTAGAATTTTGAGAGGTCAAAGAGTTGATCTTGCCCTATCCATAACTATCTCCAATGTAAAGTATGATAATTCTAGTTTTGCCTAAAGGTTATTTTACTTTTAGATCCCTGTATAAGACATCATTCATAATTCATTTCATCATCTTCTATTATCACATTATTATAATTATTCCTACTCAAGAGCAACACTCGAGAGTAGATTTGAGTCTAAAGAGAAACAAAATACAACAATGTATCTTCTATTATGTTTTGATTATGACTTCCTGATTGATTTTATGTGATTTATCATGTTATTACATCAACACATGGAGACTCAACCTAAGTACACTACATCAAAAAATTAAAGGTAAAATCAATTTAGTCAATCATTTCCATTGAAGAATTTTCAATTCAATTATAGGTTTAATTCCAAACACAAAGTTTAACCTAAGAAAACCCCTATCAACCCAACATCTCCTCTTGTGTGCAAATATAGGTTCAACTATAGGTGTCCAATAGAGATGAAAGACAAAAAAGTGCTGAGGACTCAAGGACAAAAGGCCCTTTAAAATCTCACCAAAAAACACTTGGAGAAAGGTGTTATGGGTGCCATTGTTTCAAAATTTCATCTAAAAACACCAGGACAAGGGCGTTCTAGGTGGCATTGACCCAGACAAGGGTGCCTCATTGTCCTCCAAAATTAGGTTCAGGGTGAAATTTGATAGGGTGGCAATGTAGTGTCTTAGATGCCTGGATCTAGATTTGTGTGCAAAAATTCACCAAAATAAAAGGGCATTTTGGGTGACCTTGTCCACCTAGTTTTAGCTCATTTTTCAAGCACATGTTATCCTTTGCATCCTCTTCTAGATCTAAGTTTTTTATATTATTATTAGTTCTATATTTATCTATTTATGTTGTCCATTGTTAATTTTGTACAAGTTCTATCCCTAATTCTCACATTCAATTCACATCCTTTCAATTGCTCATTTTCAACTCAATCAAAAGGAGTGGAATCCAATATGATTTCAACCCTCTTCCTAATAGAATTGAAGTTGAATCAATTGAGTTCATTCTCCTTTTAATGTAATAATTATTGATGCTCTGCAAAAAGGATTAGAAAATCTGTTTGATGGCAACACACACAAGAGCACAAGAAACAAACGTTAGTGTTAGCAACAAAAGATTATTCTAAACAGGCATATCAAGAGAGATATTAAGCATGAAATAGAAAGCATATAAACATAAAATGAAATAGCTAATCAAGATGCTCATAGTTGCTCCTCCCTTGTTCCTCTCCTCTCCAAGTCCCAAATGAGTGTAGCTCTCAGCAGCTTTTTGCACTATGGATGCTTATGGAGGATTGAGATTTAATACTAAGCTTCAAATATGAAATGAAAAGCTAAATACTATGCTAGAGTAGATAGTGATGCTATGAAAAAGCTCTATGCTAATGCCAGTATAACAACAATACTCTAAATGCTTCTCCTTTTGCTTGAGGAGAAGGGTTCTATTTATAGAAGAAATAGGGAAATGAAGGGTTAAGATTGAGCAATCTTAACAAGGGTTAGGATTGAAAGTTGGGGATCCATGTGCACAATTGGCACCAATAAAATGGTGACAAGTTTCAACATAGGATTGGGTTGAGAGAAGAGGTTGGAGGCATTAAAGGCCTGAGAAGACCTCATGGTTATCTAGAAGGCAAGGGTCAAGTCTAAATTAAGATTACCCACTGGATTAAGAGTTAATCCAAGAATAAACCTTTGTGCAAATGTTTAAGAGATAATCATGGTCAAAGCATTAATGGCCTGATGAGACCTTTGGGTTGGGTAGAGGTTGAGTCAAAACAAATGTTTTAACCATGTGGGAGGGTTTGAGGTAACCATTAATGGTTATTGGAGACTTTGGGGATTAAGTGGTTGAAGGTTGAAAGCCTTCAATGGTTATCAAAGACTTTGAGCCATTTAGTGGTTGAAGGTTGGAAGCTTTCAAAGGTTATCCAAGACTTTGAGGGTTAATTTGTTGAACACACAAAGCATTAATTGCTTTTCAAAGACTTTGGAGTCTTTGAGAAGTGACTCCAATTTGCTTAGGAATGTGACAATATTTAAGGGATGAATTAGGCTAATTAGGAAGGGTTTAGAAGAATCTAGAAGGGGTTTAGGCATACAAGTGGATTTTGTAGGAAAATGCAAGTGGGAGAAATTTTGGTATTTTCAATTAAAATAAAATCATTTATTTCAATTAAATGGTGTAAGTTGCATTTGGATAAATATTCAAATAAATATTAATTTATTTAAATGAGAAAAATGAAGATAAAGCATTAAAATGCTTGAAGACTTTGAGGGAAACCATTAAAGGCTTGAAGACTTTAAGGAAAACCATTAAAGTCTTAAGAAGATTATAGAAGGAAGCCATCAAGTTTGAAGACTTTAAAGCCATCAAGTTTGAATACTTTAAGGGAAACCATTAAAGGTTTCAAGTGGGTGAGGATAAATAGGATTTTAAATAAATAATTTATTTAAAATAGTTGTGCAACTTGCTTTTGTAGGAAAATACAAGTGGGTGGAGGATAAAGGTGATTTAAATAAATGATTTATTTAAAATAATTGTGCAACTTGCATTTGTAGGAAAATGCAAGTGGGTGGAGGATAAAGGTGATTTAAATAAATGTTAATTTATTTAAATGTGAGAGGTGGGATTTTGGGGGATTTAAATAAATATTAATTTATTTAAATGTGAGAGAAGATTTAATTAAATAAATATGATTTATTTATTTAATTAATGGTCTGAATTTGGTTAAGTGAATTAAATCAAATAAATTGAATAATTTATTTAATTAATAGGAGAAGAGGGTTAAGATGAATTAATTAAATATTAATTTAATTAATTATTAATTGATGGTTAAATAATCAAATAAATACTAAGTATTCATTTAATTAAGTGGACAGATTTATGTGACTACAATTATGAAATAGGTTTAAGTTCCTAGTTTGCATGCATAAGCTAGTGAACCCTATTTCTACCTAGTACATAACTCCGACAACTCATAGTCCTAGTGCAAACTACCTCTCTTTGACGGTTTGTTCACACACTCAAAATTACCCATTCCAATACCATTGATGTAAGGAAAGAAAGAGTTATGAAAAACTATTAACATGAAATTGGTCTTCTTCTCTGCAATCTTTACTTACAATTTGAACTTATGCAAAAGACCCTTGTTGCAAATAACAACTACGTATAAAAGGACATGTTCCCCAAAACCATGGGTTGGAACCATACTTGAATTCCCATACCAAAACCCTTTAGCTTCCTCTTTCTTTAAAATCGATAAGTTTAAGAAAAGGCGGTTACAAATGAATCTTCCTCATTTCAAACGCTTAGATTGGGAGAATATAAAACAAATAGGAGAAATACATTATTTGTTGTATGATGGTTTGTCACAACCTTCCATTCCAATGCCCAAGAAATAATAACTCCAAATCGCCTTTCAAGAAAGAAATCTCCAAAACAAACTTTTCTATTAGTTGTGGCCAGAAACCTATATTATTTAATTTTTTTCTGTAGTTTCATAAAATTGTGACCCTTGCAATTTTTGACCATATTAGGGTCTTCACATCGGAGAATTGAATCCCCAAGCCTGATCGGAGACCCGAGACTTTCTCAATCCCCTAAAGTGCACTTTTTCTGCACTTCGCACTACCTAAACCTGCTTCCTGTCGTAAGATAAGGGTAGGACAGGGGTGTGACGCCCATGTGCCCCCCTAGGATAGGAGCATGGTGACCCTATCCTTGCCTTATCTTGGGGCCCCTTCTTTCAAACTATGCATTGAACTTTTCACTTAAAGCAAGAAAACTTCCCCTGTGTCAGCCTATGATGAAAAATCAGCCTATTAATCCTAATTAATGAATATATATGTTGTATTTGCCCTCCCATTTGCATAAGTTGGATAAGGTGAAAATTGGCATGAGTACGAATACATGAGATCGTGCATTCAGGCATTCAAGAGCATTCAAGCATTCCTTTCAACAATTGAGCATTCTCAAGTATCCCTTCAAAGCTAGGTGTTGCATTCAAGTCAAGGATTCTACCATAGAAGAGGAGATCTCTTTCAACATTCAATTCCATACAAGAAAATCTACCTACATTTCTATCACAACCTCCCTTGACGTGAATTACATTTCAATCTTTCATTTACATTTACTTGCAAGTACTTTCTTTCATCATTTGGTTAATTCCAAAACCGGGTTTTAACCTGAAGGCAAACCCCCAATCCCAACCCCTTTTCCTCTCTTTTCTATGTGTAGGTTGTAGGTGCACAAATGTATTTGCAGATTTGGACTCCATTTATAGAGGCAAAAAAACCCTTCATTTCACGGATTTTCTGGAGGACCATGTACACTTTCAACATTTTATAACCAGATCCAGGTGCACAACTTCATTCCAGGCTTCTATCTAAAGTTATAATTAGTTCTTTGCTACTTTTACACTTGGTCTCAAAACACATAATTCAATCATTTTCTATTCTAAAAGAGGGGTTAGCTTGTCATTTCTACCTCGTTATCAATTCATTTAGTATTCAATCTCTCTCCCTAGAGATTGGATTTAGTGAATTTCCCTCCTCTTTTAAATGTAATGTGCATGAGGTGATTGAAGGGAAATCCGCAGTGAAACTTTCATCTCTCCTTGGAGGGAAGAAAAGCTTTCCTCTTGATCTCTCCATCATTCACTTTTCCCCACATTACGTTTTGGTGAACCTGACGTCTTGCATGCTTTATTATGAAAATCATTGCATATTTTTTATTTACAAGTTTAATTTTCTGCAAACTTAGTGGTTAATTCATTCAAAACCCTCGTTTTTAAAATTAAAATTGAACTTGTGTCTTGTTGAAATTGCTTGCTATTGTCTTAGATCTGAAAATTGCTTTGTTTGTCAAATTCAATTTCTTCATTGTCTTGTTCAATTTGTAAATCAAATTCACAAAATTAAGAGGTTAATTGTCAAAACCCTAATTTTCAAAAATTATCTTGAAATTGTGCAAAAATTGAATTTCCATTTAATTTTAAGATTTGTCACTTTTTTCAGACTTATCCTCTTTCCTAAAATTCAAAATTTCAATTTCCCTCATTTTTCAAAATTCAAAATTTCAAAAATTAAGTGGTTACATCCTAAAACCATAATTTTCAAATTTAATTGGATTTTGTGTCAATTTCAATCAATTTCAAATCAACTTCAGTTTTTTCAAGTTGTCCATATCCATTAGTTTTGACCTTTTTCAAAATTGCAATTCAATTCCTCATTTTTTTCAAAACCCTTATAAGGTCCTATTTTCACATTCAAACCTTAATTTGGGCTATCTAGAGATTGTAAAATCCACCAATTTTGGGGGGATAGCTTTCAAATCATCATAATTTTCATCCCTGAAAATTTCAAAAAAAGTTGGTTGAGTCATGTGCACTTTCAACACGGTCCTCGACTTTTTTCCCGAAACTTCGGGAGACTGTTATGATTGTATTTAATAGCTTAAATCCAGAAGATTTGTTGATTCTATCGATTTTTTATTCCTCTAAAACCAAAAATACCTTCAAAATTCAACATTTCAAATTTCAAGAAAGAATTTAAAGTTAAGTGGTTAATTATAATCTGCCCTAATTTTAAAAATTTTGATTTTGTCAATTTTAAGATTAAGTGGTATCCCCTTGGCCCTAATTTTAAAATTCCAATTTTCTTTCATTTATCTTAAAATTATTTTTGGAAATTGTCTCATTTTCGTCTTTCAACAAAGTTCAAATTGTTTAATCATTATTTTCTCAAATTTTGCATTATTCAATATTGTAAACTTGGTTCCTTTAATTCAAAATTCAAATTCAAAATTTCAATTTTTTCCTCTCGTGCATGACTTTTACCACTATTAGTCCTATCTATACTATCCCTGTTAGACAGATGAAGCTTTAGAATTAAGGCTTCCCAAGGTTTAATTACCAAATGGATGGAGCATAATTTGGGTGACTTCTTTAATGAGGATAATGCTAATTCTTCCCATCCTAATCATGCCCTTATCTATCCAATTGATGAATCTCATGATAAATGAGAAGCTTTGAATAGAGTTTCCATAGATCAACTTTCAAAATTGGACAATCAATTTGATAACTTTCAACAATGGATGTCCCAAGAATACCCTAATAGTGAAGCTCTTCCATTAATTGAAGGCCTTAAACACATGATTCAAAGTGATAAGAATGGAATTGATATATTGTGTGGCATTTCTCATATTGTTGATTCCAATGTCATGCCTATAAAGAGTTGTGCCAAATCCCTAGGTTATTCACAACCTTCAACACAAGTCAATCCTTCTATTCCTTTGACTAGTGTTCCTACTTTTACCTCAAACATCATGGCTACTTCAACTCAAATTGTCATCCCTACAACCATTAGTCATGGGGACAGTTTCTCTTCCTCATTTAATCCTTCATCTTTACCCATGTCTTCAATAAGCATTCCCATTATCCCTCAACCAATCAATGTGCCACATGGGGGTAATTCATTCAACAATTTTATTCCTCCTTTAAGTGTCCCTTTTCCTACTCAATCGTCACCTATGCCTACTTATCATAATGTCCCACCACCTTATTCTCAATCCATACATTCCTTAAATAATATCACACCACATTCTCAATCAACCATGTCTAACATCAATTCTTCTATCGAAGCGACCATTAACAATCTTGCTCAAACTGTGTCTTCCTTACAACAACAAATTGCTTCCATGAGTGAATCCAAGTTTAGTGTGCTCACATTTGATGTTGCGAGCCCACTTTCCCTTGGTATTGTTACAGTCATCCCACCTAAGCATGTTCAGGTCCCTCAATTGGAACTGTATAATGGAAAAGGTGATCCTCTAACGCATGTCAAAACATTTCAAACCTTGTGTACTGACTTTTCTTATGATCAAAGATTGCTTACAATTTTTTTCACAAGAACACTAAGAGATAATACTTTACAATGGTATTGCTCTTTTCCTTCTTATTCTATCACTTCTTTTCAACAATTAGCAAATGCTTTCATTCAACAATTTCAAAACAACCTAAAATCACTTTGACTAATTTAATGCATTGTAAACAAGGTGTTAAAGAAAAAGTGATTGATTTCATTGGTAGATTTTTCACATTTGTGTGCTCAAATTTCTTTTCCTGTACCTATTATTGATATTTAAAGAATTTTCAATTCTAATTTACAAAAAGATATTAGGGAAAAGCTTCTTTTGTCCGAGTTTACTTCCTTTCCGCACTTGTGCGCCACACTCCACAATTATCAACTGGTTGTGATTCAAATGGAGCAATCTACTCCTATGGCTTCGAGTGATAAGGGGGAGAGTGTTCAACAACTATTTGTGAAGTTCAAACCAACAAAAGTCTTCATCAATTTCAATGACACAATCAACAACAACGACAATGTGAATGCTACAACAAGTGTGCCTCCTATTTCTAAATTCTTCAAAAGAGAAAGACACTTTACTCCTTTGAATGAATCTTTACATAGTATTATGTCTCAGTTATTACAAAGAAATGTTATCAAACTTACTCCTATAAAACCAATTGATCCTTTTAAGCTTGCATCCCCTTATTTTGATAACAATTCCTTTTGTCAATTTCATCGCTAGCCTGGTCATGATACTAAGAAATATTTTGCATTGAAAAGTAAGATTCAAGATTTGATTGATAATAATACTATATCCGTGACAGGTGTGAATGATAAGGGAAATAAATCAGTAGCTCCTCCTAATCAAAATCTTAAGATTTTTACTAATCCTTTGCCTTCTTATACCTATAACGTGATTGAGACTAAACATACCTCTTTTTCTCCTTCTGATCTTACTAGCACAACTCTGAATTTAGTGAATACGGTAGAGAAACAAGAGACACCTAAGGACCCTTGTATTACATTTGACTCTAGTGAGATCATTAGGGCACCAAGCGACCATTTATACATAGTTGCGAAGGTTAAGGACATACCTTGCCGTGGTTGTCTCGTTGATCCCTCTTGCATGGTTAATGTCATCTCCGAGGAGTATCTTTTGACTTTACGATTGAATAAACCAATTTATGATGACACTAATGTGGTTGTGAAGTTATTTTATGGATTCTCTTGTCGTACCATTGGTTCTATCACCCTTCCCATTGAAGCTCACACTAAATCTATGGATGCCAACTTCATTATCATTCCTTATTTCGAGCAATTCCGTGTGAAATTAGGCTACCCTTGGCTATCTTCCATGAAGGCTATTGTTTTTCCAATTCATAAGTGTTTAAAATTTCCTCACAATGGAGAAATCATAATCGTTAACCATAGCTTATTTCGACCAATCAAATGAATCTCAGGTGTTCCTATTGATTTCTTTTGGCCTAAGCAATTTCAATCTCTTTCATCAAGGAGCAGTGCTCTTTTTTAATCTTATAAAAAATGGAAGAAAGATATGATCTTATACTTAAGTCAACCTAGATCACCAACAATTGGCATTCCTATTATTCTTGAAGATGAAGTTCTTCCCCTAACAGATAGAAATAATCTTCCTCCTAAGGAATATCCTCTACCTAATCCTATGGATGTGACTATTCCTTCTCCTAAGAAGAACAACAATATTCCTCTTAAGGTTAGACCTGTACCTCCTCCTCATGATGGACTTGGTCTCCTTCCTACACCTAAATATTCCTCCTTTATATGGCGCATTTCCACCTCCTTCCTCTTATAGAGAGAAGAGACTTGCCTCTCCTCTTGTCCAACCTAAAAGACCTCAACCTAAACCTTCAAATATCAAAGAGGAGAATATTGATCCTCCAACAAATGTTCCTCCTCCTTCCCAGCCTTTGGCTAAGACTCGACATAATTGTTTTGCGAGAGAACACCGACTAAGACGTCGTGTTTGAGCTCGTGAAGTTGTTCCTCAAAATATTCAATCTCCTAGAACTCCACCAGTTGACATGATTCCCTTTTCTCCTAAGCAAGATGTTCAACCTAAATCTTCAAATCATAAATTGAAAAAAACATGTGATGGTTTCACTTCTATTCATGTGAGGGCTCCTCTTTTTATAAATCTTGATGAGGAAATAGGTGTAAATGTTATTCATGATGGCAATACAACTCCTAATGCTTCTGATAGTGACTAAGAAAATGTTGATGTTGACAAACATGTATCAGCAAAATTTTCAAAAGCCCTAATCTAGCTCCTAGAGTTGAACAAAGTGACTTACCACATGAGCATACTCCTTGTTTGGATCTTTTGATAGCTCCATCTATTGTGCTCGATGTCGCTCCTTTGGCGTGTTGCCCGCCTTCCCAAAATAGTGATTAGAAAGACCAGGAGGTGGATGTTGTGCTAGCTTAGCAACATTACCATCGTAGATCTTCTCCCTCTCTACTTTCTTGCTCTTTTAGTCTTCTATGTGTATCCTTGTTCTTCTATTTTTCCCCTTAACATCTACTTGAGGACGATGCAAAGCATTGAAATCTCTTTTGGTCTCTCTCATGCTGACTCAAAAAGATATTTGTGTTCTCTTTCTTTCAAGGAAGTTTTCTTTCTTTGGGGAATGGTGATTATTCTATGCAAATATGCATATGATATACATGAGTTATCATACAACATACTGACCTTGAGGAAAGCAAAGCTATCTCATGTTTTATGTTCATTATCCTTGGGTTTATTCCTTGACTGAGGCTAAATACTTGTGATAACGTGCTCCCTCTCACTCTTTTTTCTCTTGGGTGTATCCTACCTTAAATCAATCATTCTCGATAAGGCGTGCATGATTGCTTAAACGTGGGGGCATACACTCTACTCATATATTCCTTCTTTATACTTAAAGTTACTTAGTGAATTGGGCTTTGCTTTGTAATTTTTGGTATCCTTTCTTTTCATGACTCATAGTGATGGGAACCTTGCTACTTGCAGTCATGGTTCTTCCCTTCTCGATCTTCCCTTTTACTTTATCAATTGAAGTTGTAAGATCCTAAGTCCGCTAGGGGCTTGGTGTATCTTGCCTCCTTGACGTGGTAGAAGTCTTTCAATCTTGTTTCCTTGTACTTTACCGATAGCATTGGCATACGCTTATGCTCTTGCTTAAGTGGGGGCTAAATGTAGTGTCATAAAACTGTGACCTTTTCAATTTTTTACCACATTAGGGTCTTCACAACGGCAAATTGAATCCCCAAGCTTGATCGGAGACTCGAGACTTGCTCAATCCCTGAAACTGCACTTTTCCTGCACTCTGCACTACCTAAACCTGCTTCTTATCCTGAGTTAAGGGCAGGATAGGGGTGTAGTGCTTGTGTCCCCCCTAGCAAAGGGGTGTGGCGCCTTTGTCCTCCTAGGAAAGGGGCGTGGCTCCCTTGTCCTTGCCCTATCTTGGGCCCCTTCTATCAAACTATGCATTTAACTTTGCACTTAAAGAAGGAAAAATTCCCTTGTGTCGGCCTATGATGAAAAATCAGCCTATTAACCCTAATTGACGAATATATATGTCGCATTTTCCCTCCCACTTGCATAAATTGGATAAGGTGAAAATTGGCATAAGTTAGAATACATGAGATCGCGCATTCAGGCATTCAAGAGCATTCAAGCATTGAGCATTCTCAAGTCTCCCTTCAATGCTAGGTGTTGCATTCAAGTCAAGGATTCGACCATTTAAGAGGAGATCCCTTTCAACATTCAATTTCATACAAGAAAATCTACCTACATTTCTATCACAACCTCCCTTGAGGTGAATTACATTTCAATCTTTCATTTACATTTACTTGCAAGTACTTTCTTTCATCATTTAGTTAATTCCAAAACTGGGGTTTGACCTGAAGGAAAACCCCCAATCCCAACCCCTTTTCCTCTCTTTTATGCATGTAGGTTGCAGGTGTGCAACTTTAATTGCAGATTTGGACTCCATTTACAGAGGCGAAAAAACCCTTTTCGTTTCGCAGAATTTTGGGAGGCCCTATGCACTTTCAACACGGTCCCAACAACTATTCCTCAAATTCGCAGGGCAACTTCATTTCGATATATTATAACGAGATCTAGGTGCACAACTTCATCCCATGCTTCTATCTCATGTTATAATCAGTTCTTTGCTACTTTTACACTTGGTCTCAAAACACATAATTCAATTATTTTCCATACTAAAAGAGGGGTTACCTTGTCATTTCTACCTCATTATCAATTCATTTAATATTTAATCTCTCTCCCTAGAGATTGGATCTAGTGAATTTCCCCCCATCTTTAAATGTAATGTGCGTGAGGTGACTGAAGGGGAATCTGCAATGAAACTTTCATCTCTCCTTGGAGGGAAGAAAAGTTTTCCTCTTGATCTCTCTATCATTCACTTTTCCCCACTTTACATTTTGGTGAACCCGACGTCTTATATGCTTTATTATGAAAACCATTGCATTTTTTTTTGTCTACAAGTTTAATTTTTCTGCAAACTTAGTGGTTAATTCATTCAAAACCCTAGTTTTTAAAATTGAAATTGAACTTGTGTTTTGTAAAAATTGCTTGTTATCGTCTTAGATCTGAAAATTGCTTTGTTTGTCAAATTCAATTTCTTCATTGTCTTGTTCAATTTGCAAATCAAATTCAAAAAATTAAAAGGTTAATTTTCAAAACGCATCTTGAAATTGTGCGGAAATTGAATTCCATTTATTTTTCAGATTTGTGACTATTTTCAGACTTATCCTCTTTCCTAATTCGAATTTTCAATTTCCCTCCATTTTTAAAATTCAAAATTTCAAAAATTAAGTGGTTACATCCTAAAACCATAATTTTCAAATTTAATTGGATTTTGTGTCAATTTCAATCAAATTTTAAATCAACTTCAGTTTTCTAAACATTTTTCAAGGCGTCCATAACCATTAGGTTTGACCTTTTTCAAATTTGCAATTCAATTCCTCATTTTTTTCAAAACCCTAAGAGGGTCCTATTTTCACATTGAAACCTTAATTTCATCTATGTAGAGATCCTAAAATCCACCAATTTTTGGGGGATAGCTTTCAAATCATCGTAACTTTCATCCCTAAAAATTTTAAAAAAAGCTAGTCGAACAGTGTGCACTTTCAACACGGTCCCCAACTTTTTTCGCGAAATTTCGGGAGACTATTATGACTGTATTTAATAGATTAAATCCAAAAGATTGGATGATTTTCTTGATTTTTGATTTCACTAAAATAAAAAATACCTTCAAAATTCAACATTTCAAATTTCAAGAAAAAATTTAATGTTAAGTGCTTCATTATAATATGCCCTGATTTTAAAAATTCTAAATTTGTCAATTTTAAGATTAAGTGGTATCCCCTTGGCCCTAATTTTAAAATTCCAATTTCCTTATTTATTTAATCATTATTTTCTCAAATTTTGCATTATTCAATTTTGTAAACTTTGTTCCTATAAATACATATTCAAATTCAAAATTTCAATTTTTTCCTCTCGTGCATGACTTTTACCACTATTAGTCCTATCTATACTATCCCTGTTAGACAGATGAAGCATTAGAATTAAGGCTTCCCAAGGTTTAATTACCAAATGGATGGAGCATAATTTGGGTGACTTCTTTAATGAGGATAATGCTAATTCTTCCCATCCTAATCATGCCCCTATCTATCCAATTGATGAATCTCATGATAAATAAGAAGCTTTGAATAGAGTTTCCATAGATCAACTTTCAAAATTGGACAATCAATTTGATAACTTTCAACAATGGATGTCCCAAGAATACTCTAATAGTGAAGCTCTTCCATTAATTGAAGGCCTTAAACACATGATTCAAAGTGATAAGAATGGAATTGATATATTGTGTGGCATTTCTCATATTGTTGATTCCAATGTCATGCCTATAAAGATTTGAGCTGAAACCCTAGGTTATTCACAACCTTCAACACAAGTCAATCCTTTTATTCCTTTGACTAGTGTTCCTACTTTTACCTCAAACATCATGGCTACTTCAACTCAAAATGTGATCCCTACAACCATTAGTCATGGGGGCAATCCCTCTTCCTCATTTAATCCTCCATCTTTACCAATGTCTTCAATAAGCATTCTCATTATCCCTCAACCAATCAATGTGCCACAAAGGGATAATTCATTCAACAATTTTATTCCATCTTTAAGTGTCCCTTTTCTGACTCAATCATCACCTATGCCTACTTATCATAATTTCCCACCACCTTATTCTCAATCCATGCATTCCTTAAATAATATCACACCACCTTCTCAATCAACCATGTCTAACATAAATTCTTCTACCGAAGCGACCATTAACAATCTTGCTCAAACCGTGTCTTCCTTACAACAACAAATTGCTTCCATGAGTCAATCCAAGTTAAGTGTGCCCACATTTGATGTTGTGAGCCCACTTTCCCTTGATATTGTTAAAGCCATCCCACCTAAGCATGTTGAGGTCCTTCAATTGGAACTCTATAATGGAAAAGGAGATCCTCTAACGCATGTCAAAACATTTCAAACCTTGTGTACTGACTTTTCTTATGATCAAAGATTGCTTACAAAATTGTTTACAAGAACACTAAGAGATATAGCTTTACAATGGTATTGTTCTTTGCCTTCTTATTCTATCACTTCTTCTCAACAATTAGAAAATGCTTTCATTCAACAATTTCAAAACAACATTGGTCCTAAAATCACTTTGACTGATTTAATGCATTGTAAACAAGGTGTTAAAGAAAAAGTGATTGATTTCATTGGTAGATATAAGCATTTGTGTGCTCAAATTTATTTTCATGTACCTAATAATGATATTCAAAGAATTTTCATTTCTAATTTACAAAAAGATATTAGGGAAAAGCTTCTTTTGTTGGAATTTACTTCTTTTTCATAGTTGTCCGCAACACTCCACAATTATCAACTGGTTGTGAGTCAAATGGAGCAATCTACTCCTATGGCTCCGAGTGATAAGGGGGAAAGTGTTCAACAACCATTTGTGAAGTTCAAACAAACAAAAGGATTCATCAAGTTCAATGACACAATCAACAACAACAATGTGAATGCTACAACAGGCGTGCCTCCTATTTCTAAATTCTTTAAAAGAGAAAGATAATTTACTCTTTTGAATGAATCTTTACATAGTATTATGTCTCTGTTATTACAAAGAAATTTGATCAAACTTCCTCCTATAAAACCAGTTGATCCTTCTAAGCTTGCATCCCCTTATTTTGATAACAATTCCTTTTGTCAATTTCATTGTCAGCTTGATCATGATACTGAGAAATGTTTTGCATTGAAAAGTAAGATGCAAGATTTGATTGATAATAATACTATATTTGTGGCAGGTGTGAATGATAAGGGAAACAAATCAGTAGCTCCTCCTAATCAAAATCTTAAGATTATTTACTGGTCCTTTGCCTTCTCATACCTCTTTTTCTCCTTCTGATCTTACTACCACAACTCTGAATTTAGTAAATATGGTAGAGAAAAAAGTGACACCTAAGGATCCTTGCATTACATTTGACCCTAGTGAGACCATTAGGGAACCTGATGGCCCTTTATACATAGTTGTGAAGGTTAAGGACATACTTTGTCGTGGTGCTCTTGTTGATCCCTCTTGCATGTTTAATGTCATCACCGAGGAATATCTTTTCACTTTACGATTGCATAGACCAATTTATGATGACACTAATGTGGTTCAGAAATTATTTGATGGATTCTCTTGTCCTACCATTGGTTCTATCACCCAACCTGTTGAGGTTCACACTAAATCTATGGATCTCAACTTTTTTATCATTCCTTCTTCTGAGCAATTCCGTGTGAAGTTGGGCTACCCTTGGCTATATTCCATGAAGGCTATTTCTTCTCCAATTCATAATTGTTTAAAATTTCCTCACAATGGAGAAATCGTAACCGTTAACCATAGCTTATTTCGACCATTCGAAAGAATCCCAGGTGTTCCTATTGATTTATTTTGGCCTAAGCAATTTCAATGTCTTCCATCAAGGAGCGATGCTCTTTTCCAATCTTATCAAGAATAGAAAAATATGATCTTACCCTTAAGTCAACCTAGATCCCCAACAATTGGCATTCATATCATTCTTAAAGATGAAGTTCTTCCCCTAACGAATAGAATTAATCTTCCTCATAAAGAAGATCCTCTACCTATTCCTATGGATGTGACTACGCCTTCTCCTAAGAAGAACAACAATATTCCTCCTAAGGTTAGGGTTGTACCTCCTCCTCATGATGGACCTGGTCTCCTTCCTACACCTAATATTCCTCCTTTATATGGTGCAGTTCCACCTCCTTCCTCTTATAGAGAGAAGAGGCATGCCTCTCCTCTTGTCCAACCTAAAAGACCTCAACCTAAACCTTCAACTATCAAAGAGGAGAATATTCCTCCTTCAACAAATGTTCCTCCTTCTTCCCAGCCTTTTGCTAAGACTCAACAAATTAGTTGTGTGAGAGAACGTCGACGAAGACACAATGTTTGAGCTCCTGAAGTTGTTCCTCAAAGTATTCAATATCCTAGAACTCCACCGGTCGACATGATTCCCTTTTCTCTTGAGCAAGATATTCAACTTAAATCTCCAAATCGTATATTGTAAAAACATGTGATGGTTTTACTTCTATTCATGTGAGAGCTCCTCTTTTTATAAATATTGATGAGGAAATAGGTGAAAATGTTATTCATGATGGAAATACAACTCATAATTCTTCTGATAGTGACTATGAATATGCTGATGTTGACAAACATTTATCAGCTGAATTTTTAAAAGCCCTAATCCTAGCTCCCAGAGTTGAACAAAGTGACTTACCACATGAGCATAGTCCTTGTTTGAATCTTGTGATAGTTGTTAGGGTTCCCACAGATACTGAGAGGGGGGGGGGTGAATCAGTATCTGACCGGTAATGATATTTTCTTAAAACTGAATATGCAGAACATAAGGTAACAGTATACCGGTATGCAAGAATTAATGTAAATAATAGAATCAAAAACATCCACATGAAAAGAACACCATAACACAATATGTTTAACGAGGAAACCCAGTGTGGGAAAAACCTCGGTGGGATTTGTGACCCACAATATTCACTTACTGGCCAATAAGAGAATATTACTTACAATAGGGGCCTGCACATGCAGGAAGGCCAACTACCTAGAGCACACTACTCAATAAGAAGTCACATTGACTTACAATGAGGATTATGCAAATCCAATGATCTGTACTGCTTTACAATAGCATCTTCAATGCCAGATTCAGTATCGGTTCTTGCTCTGTTCTTTACATATACCCTTGACCTACAATTCACACATTAGGTCTACCTTATAATTTATTATGCTTCCTATCCATTTCCTACAAATGACTACAATGATCTCTTTTATATACAAGAGTCATTTTACAATTTGCCAAGTCGGCTTACAATAATAAACAAAATATTACATATCAAAAATCTTGTCGGCCTCTGTGTCGGTATACATATTTCCTTCTGTGCTGGTGTACATCTTCTGTGCCGGTGCTGGTGTAGATTGATCTTGCTGATGTCGGTGCATTGTCTTGTTTGAATAATGCTTTGCCGGTATAATGTCTTGTCGGTGCCATGGGATTGCAAGGTTGCCTGCGTAATGCTTTGCCGATGTAATGTCTTGTCGGTGCCATAGGATTGCAAGGTTGCCATCAATGACAAAACCTTCAATCACACACAATGTCTCATTGGAGTGTCCATATGCCAACAATCTCCCCCTTTGGCACTGATGGCAACACTCATGAGAAATTTCAAAAAGATATCCAAAAATGTGTAGACCAAAAATGTTACCAAAAATGTGAGAGCTCCCCCTGAGCATGTGATCCCTGTGTTTTGAATTTTCTCATCTACTACTCCCCCTTTGGCATCAATGACAAAGGTTAGTAGATTTTGTAGTTGTACCAATTCATAACCTCAACCTTGTAGTTGGGTAGTTATTATCTGAAGAATATCTCCCAAAATTAAGTTTATGCCATCCATAAACTTCTTGCTCTCCTTTATTGCTATCTCAGTTCTGTATACCGTACTGGTGAGATGCTGCAAGTGCTCTGTCGGTGTTTTGCTACCCTTTGTTAGTGCCTCTGAGATTTCCTTCCGCAGAGATGCTAAATAGTCCAATCTTGGACTTAGTTTAGATCTCAAGAATTTTGCCTTGTTTATTATTTTCTTTTTCTCTCTTTCTAATTTGAGCAATTCTTCCTCAAAATTTGTTATCTTTTCCTCAAAAACTGATAATGCATCGGGTGAGTTAACAAAATTATCTGCAAGTTTATTTATCTCTTCCTGTACCTTGCTCATCTTTTTGTCTACATCTATGGTAAAAAAGTTTATCTTATAGGTGTCTTTGTACAAAGTTTTGTACTCTTTCAATAAATTGCACAGTTCCGGTAGAAGTGTGTCAAATTCCCTGTTACACTTCTTTATTCCTTCCTCAAAGAATTTCTGTTTCTCTTTTTCTACACTTTCCTTTACAGTCTCTACCTTTGTTTGCTCAAAATTTCCAGAAATATATTTACAAAGTGTATCCAACTGGCCTAAAGAATCTTTGTTGTCTATATTACAATTGGGAGCAATTGATTTCAAAACTGGAATTGAATCATCTATCACTTTATAAGCTTGTGAGCTATAATCAGTTATTTTCTTAATAGATTCGAGCAATAC
Organism: Cryptomeria japonica; assembly: GCF_030272615.1. Classification (NCBI taxonomy): domain Eukaryota; kingdom Viridiplantae; phylum Streptophyta; class Pinopsida; order Cupressales; family Cupressaceae; genus Cryptomeria; species Cryptomeria japonica. Next base: position 50,519,846 of record NC_081406.1, on the reverse strand, counting down.
CTCTGTTACATTTGATGGTGACCCAACAAACTGTGTGCCGGTGGAAGTGACCATGCTAGTATTGACCTCTAGTAGGTTTGTTTGTGTCTCCATCTCTTTAAGCATTGGTTTTCCTGCATCATTTCTTACCGGTGGCATCTGTTCTGGAGCCTTTAGCTCTGTTGGTTTCTCTGTTGGTGTTCCAGATTCCATCTTTTTCTCTAAATCTGTTGCCGGTTGCTCTTTGTTTCCTGATTTGTCTGTTGTATCCTTATCTACCACTATGCTGATCTTCTGAGTATCAACATTCACAGTATATAGGACTTTAGGATTAGGATTATTATCCTCTGTGTCCATGCTCTCAGCTACCGGTTGATCTTCTGCAGTTGTTGTTTTTATCGGTGGAGTATTTAAAGGAGGTGGGGGTAAGTTGTCTCTAATCTTGATGCTTGGTGGTCCACCGACTTTACCTTTCCCTTTATCCTTGTCCTTCTGATATACCATAATGGGCTTGGGATTCCTATATTCTTCTTGTTTTTCTTTTTCAACCAAGAATGTATCCCAACCATTTTCTGTTTCCTCTAAAACTTCAGTAACTCTACCTGTCATTAGTGATATTTGCCGGTGTGTAGTGGAAAAAACTGTTTGGTTGGCCTGAGCTATCAGATCATCAATTTCCTTAGGTGAGTTGACTGGGTATACTGCAAGTAATTTCTCTATTTTTATTTTCTTATCCAACTCAATTATTCCTTGCCTTCTGGCCTCAAGTCTTTTATATAGTTCATCAGGAATTTCATTTAGGACTTGCATCAAATTTTTTTTATACATGTCCATGTGTAATATGACACTCTCTTCAACTTGTCCTTTATCATCATCTGATAGGGTGTCATAGATTTTCCCTATGTTTTTCAATTTTCCTTCCTCTGTGATCTCATTCAGTAATATGTCAAGAGGGGCAAAGTCAGTGTTTGTCTTCTTCTTCTTTTTGGGGGTCAACTTCTTCTTAGGTGTGGCTTTCTTGACTGGAGATCTCACGACTTGTTGCTTTTGTCTTGTCCTTCTAGGTGAAGGAGTGGTTACCAGTGAGGGGTCTCTTTTCCTAACAACTCTTTTAAAAGTTGCTGGCATATCTCCTTCTGAGGAAGTATCTACCGGTGATAGATGAGTTTCAGGTTGTTGGGCTGCCAACTCATCTTCTATTATGCCAGTTTTCTTTAATACATCTTCCTTTATGGCTTTTGCTTGTCTGGTTCCTTTCCTCACAAATGCCTCAACCTTTTTCACTCTCTTCTTAGATTGAATTTGACTTTCGATGGTCTCAGCACTTACCAAATACTTCTTCCTTTGGTTCATTGGGGGCTTCCAGAAGTGCTTTGGCATAAGTTTCCACTGTGTGGTCATCTGTTTCATACCCCATCTCTGTAACCCAGACTGTCCTTGGGATGACTCCTTCCATCTAGATCTCATCCTTTTTTATTACAAAACATATATCATCCTTGTATTTGTTGACAATTTCTTGTGATAGTCTGATTCTTTTATTCATTCTGACCTTTAGTGCTTGAAAATACTCATTGATATTCTTTTCTCTGTTTTCACCCATGTTGTTGAATAAGTCAGACAATTGTTTTCCTATCGGTAGGTCAAATCCAAAGTCCTTTTTGCCTATACCGGGAGCCTATTTGGTTATGTGTAGCATTAAGCATACAAGTAAATTTTCAAAATCTAAAGGTTCCTTTCTTATCCTTCTTGATTTTTGCTAAGTTGTCAATTAACTCATCCTTTAACCATTCACAGATATCAATTTTTACATTGTCCTTAACCATGTCATAAGCACTTTTTATGCATAAACTGGAAACTGAGTTAAGCCTATTAGCATGAGTTGCTTTGTAACGTAAAATCATGCTAACAAATCTAACATTTGTATCGGTCACATCATTAACCCTCAATGATCTCTTGTCGGATGTTGCACCAGTTAAGTTTGTTACCAAGTCATTGGAAACCTTCTTGGTTTTGTCGGGTCTGCTACCGGTGGAGGGTAACCCTGTTACTGCTTTCACAACTTCCTTTGTAATTTTATGCACTGAGTCAAGCCAAAAGAATGAACCATGTACCCTACTTAAAACTATCCTAACCACTTCCTTGGGAAATTCAGGAATGCAGAGGATTTCAGTGAATCCTAGGGTTTCAACAATTTTATGTTCAGGTTTCACATTTTCGGAGTTGTCACATATAACAGACTTATACATGTTTTTTATTTCTTCATCACCTAATTCCTCTATGTTGCAATGAATATACATTCTAGGGTCTTCTGCATAAACAACACCTTTTGGAATTTTTGAAAAAGCACCTGTGTTGTCATCTTTCTTAGCTACCTCGGGAACTAGCTGAAACACGGGCCTAGGTCATTTTATAACCTCGACTACTGTAGGGTTTGCTATGAATTCAGGTGCAGAGGAGGATGCCATGATGATAAATACCTTTTTTTGCCTTTGAATGGATTGATTACTAAAGTGCTTTGCCTCTTTGCTCGGAATGCCTTAGCTCGGAAATCTTCGAGCTCTCTGAAAGTTTGAATTCACGGTGAAATGAAATGGAGCCAAAAACCTTATTTTATAAAGTCTTTTCTACTACCTACCACATTAATTGCTTGCTGGTAATGTATTAGCTTAACTTTATTTGCCGGTAATGAATGATTTTCAACTTCTTTTCTCTAACCGAGGGAATAATAGCACATGTGTCATTAGATTGCCAAACCCTCAAGATAATTTTCTTCAATTTGATGAAGAACATCCTGCCGGTGGAGCATTGCTTTGTCCTACCGGTGGAGCATCATATTGTCCTGCTGGTGGAGCATTTGTTGGTTCTACCGGTGGAGGAGTATCCCCAATATTTAGATCACCTTTTCTAATCCATTGTTTTGAGAATTCTTGCTTAACCTCTTCAACCTTTTATTTACCTTTCAAACTAGTGCTTTTGTTATCTACCGGTGTACCTTTACTTCTACAAAATTTAGCAATATGACCAATCTTGTTACATGCATAACAAGTTACATTATTTTTCTGAATAGCTTTCCCATAACCTATGCCGGTTTGTGTTCTGCATTTATTTGATAAATGACCAAATCTTCCACAAACATAACATCTTACCTTCATTCTGCAATTTTCAGAGTTATGACCAATTTTGTTGCATTTGGAGCATTGACCGGTGGGAGGATTGATGTTTTGATAATTCCTAGATCTACATTCATTTGCCCTATGACCATATTTATTGCAGTTAAAGCATTTTCCATTGAATTTGTAAGTATTAGAGGGTCTTACCGGTTTGCTTTGATCTTGGGTATTTGCAGTACCGAAGCTTTCTCCAACTTCAAATCCAATTCCAGAAGTGTCACCTTTGGGTTTTTGATTCTTCAATAAGGTACCAAGTTCTTCTGAGCTTTTTTTGAATTTTTCTTTGTGTTGATTTGCAGTTTCGAATTCCTTTTCCAAGATTTCTTTTTGTCTCATTAGTTCATTTGAGTCATTCTGAGTATGCATCAGATCTGTCTTCAACATGTCATTTTCATAGCTAAGTCTTGTGTTCTCATTTGTTGCATCACTTAGTCTTCTGGTCAACTCTTCTTCATTCTTCTTTCTGTCCTCAATCTCTTTGCAAAATCTCATTGTCATATCCTGCATTTCATTTTTTGTTGTCATGATCTCTTGTTTCAATTTGCTTATCATATCATTTAGTGATTCCTTTTCATCATTCTCATTTTGCAATTTTATCACAAAGTTCTCTCCTCTTATTTCTTGTAACAGTAAGATTTTCTTGAAGTGCCTGAATAATGTCCTGAGCTACTTTTAAATCATCTTCTAATTTGATATTTTTCAACTTCTCTGCATCATAGTCAGTAATAGCTCCTTCAACTTGCTTCATCAGATTTTCCATCTCTACCGGTGTCCAGATCTTCCTCAAGCTATTAGGCTTCTGAAAATAGAGGACCACACTCTGATACCAATTGTTAGGGTTCCCATAGATACTGAGAGGGGGGGGTGAATCAGTATCTGACCAGTAATGATATTTTCTTAAAACCGAATATGCAGAACATAAGGTAACAGTATACCGGTATGCAAGAATTAATGTAAATAATAGAATCAAAAACATCCACATGAAAAGAACACCATAACACAAGATGTTTAACGAGGAAACCCGGCGTGGGAAAAACCTCAGTGGGATTTGTGACCCACAATATTCACTTACTGGCCAATAAGAGAATATTACTTACAATAGGGGCCTACACATGCAGGAAGGCCAACTGCGTAGAGCACACTGCTCAATAAGAAGTCACACTGACTTACAATGAGGATTATGCAAATCCAATGATTTGTACTGCTTTACAATAGCATCTTCAATGCTAGATTCAGTACCGGTTCTTGCTCTGTTCTTTACATATACCCTTGACCTACAATTCGCACATTAGGTCTGCCTTATAATTTATTATGCTTCCTATCCATATCCTACAAATGACTACAATGATCTCTTTTATATACAAGAGTCATTTTACAGTTTGCCAAATCGGCTTACAATAATAAACAAAATATTACATATCAAAAATCCTGTTGGCCTCTGTGTCGGTATACATATTTCCTTCTGTGCCAGTGTACATCTTCTGTGCTGGTGCCGGTGTAGATTGATCTTGCTGATGCCGGTGCACTGTCTTGTTTGAATAATGCTTTGCCGGTATAATGTCTTGCCGGTGCCATGGGATTGCAAGGTTGCCTGTGTAATGCTTTGCCGGTGTAATGTCTTGCCGGTGCCATAGGATTGCAAGGTTGCCATCAATGACAAAACCTTCAATCACACACAATGTCTCATTGGAGTGTCCATATGCCAACAATAGCTCCATCTGTTGTGCTCGATGTCGCTCCTCTACCATGTTGCTGACCTTCCCGAAATAGTGATCAACAAGATTGAGAGGTGGATGTTGGGCTAGATTAGCAACATTAGCACTTTAGATCTTCTCCCTCTCTCCTTTCTTGCTCTTTTGTGATTATTCTTCTATGTGTATCCATATTCTTCTTTTTTTCCCCTTAACATCTACTTGAGGACGATGCAAAACTTTGAGATCTCTTTTGGTCTCTCTCATGTTGACTCAAAAAGACATTTGTGTTCTCTTTCTTCCAAGGAAGTTTCCTTTCTTTGGGAAATAATGACTATTCTATGCACATATACATATGATATAAATGAGATCATATATCATACTGACCTCGAGGAAAGAAAAACTACCTCGTGTTTTGTGTTCATTATCCTTGGGTTTATTCCTTGACTAGGGGCTAAATCCTTGCAATAACATGCTCCTTCTCACTCTTTTTTCTCTTGGGTGTATCCTACCTTAAATAAATCACTCTCGATAAGGCGTGTGCGATCACTTTAATGTGGGGGCATACACTCCGCTCATATTTTCCTACTTGATACTTAAAGTTACTTAGTGAATTGGGCTTTGCTTTGTAATTTTTGGTATCCTTGCTTTTCATGACTCATAGTGAGGGGAACCTTGCTACTTGTAGTCATGGTTCTTCCCTTCTTGATCTTCCCTTTTACTTTGTCAATTGAAGTTGAAAGATCCTAAGTCCACTAGGGGCTTGGTGTATCTTGCCTCCTTGGCATGGTAGAAGTCTTTCAATCTTGTTTCCTTGTACTTTATCGACAGTATTGGTGTACACTTATACTCCTGCTAAAGTGGGGGCTAAATGTAGTGTCATAAAATTGTGACCCTTGCAATTTTTGACCACATTAGGATCTTCACATCAATGAATTGAATCCCCAAGCTTGATTGGAGACCCGATACTTTCTCAATCCCCAAACCTGCACTTTTTTCGCACTCTGCACTACCTAGATCCGCTTCCTGTCCTGGTTTAAGGGTGGGACAGGGGCGTGGCACCCCTATCCCCCCTTAGGAAAGGGGCGTGGTGCCCCTACCCCTATCCTATCTTAGGGCCCCTTCTTTCAAACTATGCATTGAACTTTGCACTCAAAGTGGGAAAATTTCCCCTGTGTTGGCCTATGATGAAAAATTAGCCTATTAACCATAATTGACGAATATATATGTCACATTTTCCCTCCTATTTGCATAAGTTGGATAAGATGAAAATTGGCATAAGTTCAAATGCATGAGATTGCACATTTAGGCATTCAAGAGCATTCAAGCATTCAAGCATTGAGCATTCTCAAGTCTCCCTTCAAGGCTAGGTGTTGCATTCAAGCATTGAGTATTCTCAAGTCTCCCTTCAAGGCTAAGTGTTGCATTCCAGTCAAGGATTCGACCATTGAAGAGGATATTTCTTTCAACATTCAATTCCATACAAGCAAATCTACCTACATTTCTATCACAACCTCCCTTGAGGTGAACTACATTTCAATCTTTCATTTACATTTACTTGCAAATACTTTCTTTCATCATTTTGTTAATTCCAAAATTGGGGTTTGACCTGAAGGCAAACCCCCAATCCCAACCCCTTTTCCTCTCTTTTTTTGTGTGTAGGCTGCAGGTGTGCAGCTATATTTACAGATTTGGACTCTATTTATAGAGGCAAAAAAACCCTTTTCATTTCGTGGATTTTTCAAAGGACCGTGTGCGCTTTCAACATGGTCCTGACAATTTTTTCTCAAATTTATAGGGCAACTTCATCTCAACATATTATAACCAGATCTAGGTGCACAGCTTCATCTAATGCTTCTATCTCAAGTTATAATCAGTTCTTTGCTACTTTTACACTTGGTCTCAAAACACATAATTCAATTATTTTTCATTCTAAAAGAGGGGTTAGCTTGTCATTTCTACCTCAATATCAATTCATTTAGTATTCAATCTCTCTCCTTAGGGATTGGATCTAGTGAATTTGCCCCCTCTTTTAAATGTAATGTGCGTGAGGTGATTGAAGGGAAATCCGCAGTGAAACTTTCATCTCTCCTTGGAGGGAAGAAAAGATTTCATCTTGACTTCTCCATCATTCACTTTTCCCCACATTACATTATCCTACAACATTAAAATCAAACAAAAGAAAAAATTAAATAAAATTTCTTTTTGGTTAATGTTGGATAGCTTGTCTTCTATGGATGCTCTTGCATCATCAATTTGCAAGGTGACATGGTTTGTCACATTTTGGTAGGAATGAGAGTACCAAAAATAAAACCTATGTTCATGCATTGTGGTAATCACAACGTGGTTTAACTTGTTTACAATCTTGTATTCTATAAGAAAACCAAACACAAAGGTTGAATGTTGTTTTGATCTAGAGTCATTTTAATTACCTTAAGTGCTATACAAATTACCCTCTTCTCATTGTATATATTTATAATTTAAACATTAATAGTACATTGTGAGTAAAGTATTTTCCATCAATACATGTAAATAGTACCTCTAAATTAATAACTACTAGAGTTTGAAAGTAGAATCATTATACAAACATGCTTTATGATTAAAAGTAAAGTAATCTATGAAAGTATTAGATATAGAAAAAAATGGTGTATAATAGACATGATATGAATTAAATTATTAGTCTTTATAATATCTAATGTATCTCTAAAAGTGATCACTAATGTACATCATTATATACATGCTCATGATATGAAGATAAGAATGATCTAACATATAGCATTGTATCTTCATTTCTACCAAATATCTATATCATTAATGTTCTTAAAGTATATATATTAGAAACAACATAAACCAAATAATCATGAAAAAAGTCATTAACCACATCATGCAAATGATACGGATTTTCATCACTTAAGAAACAATCACTCATTAACCACATCATGCAAATGATACGGATTTTCATCACTTAAGAAACAATCACTCATTAACTGCATCATGCAAATGATACGGATTTTCATCACTTAAGAAACAATCACTAAGCTCCCCATTAAACAAAACATCATTATACCATGAACTAATAGATAAAGGAAAGAATATAATTTGAGCTACATGAGAGATAACATCATTATGAGATTTAGTAAAATCAAGAATAATAAAAAAATAAATAGTAACATAATCTATTTGTGCATCACTATTAAATGTCATGCAGGGAGTGTAATAATTAATATCAAAAATCAACGCAAGTCCTCTTACATGGAACAACAATACTAATAATCTCTATGAAAGATGATAAACTAAATATGTTATGAAGTAATGTATTCATAAAGAATGGATCATCATCCATTTGGTAAAATGATATATTTTCCTCAAAGGTGAATATGTAAGATGCAACTAGGTATAAAAAAATTTAATATCCTTAATGTATTCATGGATACAACCAAAAGAAAAGGGTGATCACAATCCATGATTAATAAAAATAAAGAAGCAAATGGTGTGGGGATTTGAAAAGTGACAATTGATTAAGGCTCAAACACTACATAAAATACTAAATGCTAATAAGCAATAGATAAATTTGATAATAATATTAAAAAAGAAAAGCACAAAGATACTGAATAAGAAAAAATAGAAATCTAATTCTAGTGGACAAGCATGCAAGTTACTATTTGACCAAAAATCGTGAACTATTGATGTAAATAAAAGGAGAAGTACAAGCAATGAGAGGATGCACAAAATCAATTTGATATAAACATGATAACAATTAAAAATATCAATCACCAATTAGAATAGGTCAAAATAACTAAAGGTGGTTAAAGGTTCAAATTCATCAAAATGAGAGGAAATAAGTGTGTAGACACATAAAATTTGTCATCCTAAGCTCAAGTGGATCCACTTCATTTTTTAGGCATTATTCTGTCTATCATCAATATTATCTAATATTAATATTATTATTATCATTTATCATTTACTCATTATTAGTATTATCATTAATATTATTATTATTTTATCTTTTGTTCTTTTAATAATATTAATATTCTATCATTTATTATTTATTAATATTATTATCATTTTATCATCTATCACCTATATATTTAATATTATTTATCCATTTTCATAAACATATGCATAAGCATTACTTTATTCATTTATGCTTTCTCCTTTACCCATTTGCATCCACCTCACACATGTGGGATCAAACTCTAAAATCCTATTCTTTATCCCATATTCATCCCACAATCTGGACCCACCCGGAGAATGCTTATAAAAGGAGAGCCCCTCTCCCATTTTGCTATCCACAACTTTACATTCAAATTCTTGCATTCATCTCTTGCATTTTTTTATATCTTATCTCGCTTTATTGCATTTCTCATTTTTATGTTCTTTGCAATCATCTTGAATCTCCAATAAATCATAGCTTCTTGTGTGTGCTTCTGAGAGCCATGTTACTTACATAAGATCTTGATTTAAGGAGTGCAATGGAGTATTTTCTTTATAGCATGCATGGTTGTTGGTTGTTATGGAAATAAAAGAGTTAGAACTGTGTTGTGGATGTTGATAAAAAGGTATTGCCAAATGAGAATCAAAGCTCTAAATAAGGAGTGATTTAATTACTACATTTGAACATGAGTGTGTTTAATAATTTACAAATGTAACATTTCTTGAGCAACCTATGAAATAAATAAATTAAAAATATATAATTATTCATTATCCTCCGTTAACTATTTTTTTCTTATTTTCAACTAACAAATTGATTTTTTGTTGATTTTATTATTAATTATTTTGATTGCAATCACTCATATTTTCTCTATTTCACTTTTTCAATAAATTAAAATTGATTCAAATATGACAAAAATAATTGCATTCAAGGGTCCACAACCTTTTAAACAAAAACCAATGCCATTTATTAAATAAGACAAATAGAATATGAAGGTGACATAGAAATAAGTTTGCACTACTAAAAATTTTATAGTCAAAATGAAAAAAAGGTTGATAGATTCCATAGCTTACATCACACTACTATTCATGTTCGCAAATACTATCCAATAAAATGATAGATATTTTTTTTTTAAATTTTAAAATAATTGGTCAAACTATTTTAATTTTAATCTCTTATTGATTCATTTGTTACCAACTAATAAAACCTAGCAGATGTAATATTCCTATCTTTGTTGATCATAATAAAAATAAATAGTGTGAAGTAAGCATCGCCTAAATATAATAATTGTTAAGTGGACCAAACATACTCGTGAGAGATAAATTCTTAAAAATAACTCTTCTAAAAATATATATCGATAAAAATTGACTCAAAACTAGACAATAAAATCTAATAAAATGACATAAAACTAAATTATAATTAAAACATTTGACATGTGATGGAGATGAGGTATAGTCCTTGATCTAACAAATCATGGAGATTGACTATGGTCCTTGTGGGGACACCTGATCTGTTGGTTTTTAATAATGGTCTCTACTAGAATAGAAGGATGGTTCATGTGAATTATTGTATACATATAATTATAACTTAAAATTAAGTAAAAAAGTGAAATGAAAATAATTATGGAGTATAAATTCTTTTATAGTCAAAACGAAAAAAAAGGGGGTTAAAATAATCTATAAATTACATCACGCTAATAAATATATTAGTGTATCCAATAAAATATTAGATAAATTTAATTTTCATATTTTAAAATAAATTTGAGAAAAAATAAATATTAATAAAATTAGTCATACTATTGTAATTCTAGCATCTCATTGATTCATTTATTACCAACTTGTAAAGCATAACAGATGCATTAATAAACCCACATCTAGTATAAATTGATAATAATAAAAATAAATAGTATGAAGTGGGCATCACCTAAATATAGTGATTAACATGATCATGATTTATGAACTCTTTTTCATATATTAGATATAGAGTACAAAACATAGTACATTATGAGGAGTTATGTTGCATCTGGCAAAGATATAAACCCCCAATACATATTGATCCGCTACCATCAAGCCCAATACACTAAGATTTAAGCTACATGCACCATATTATCACTATTCTAAAAATCACTAGAAAATGTTCTAAAAATATAAATCGATAGATAAATTCTTGCGAATCGATATTTTAAAATAAAAATTGACTCAAAACTAAACAATTATATCTGAATAAAAGAACATAGAAAACTAAATCATAATAAATTCAATGGGCATTTAGTCTACTCGTGGAGTTGAATGGTTATGAATAAGCCCATTAGGGATCAAGTCTTGTGGAGTGCAAGACCTTGATATAATTTCATAAAGGATGACATTGGGATTGTAGCTAAAAGTTCTTTATGAATGATATAAAATCTTCCATAAAATAAAATTATAATAAGAACTTTTGATAGAGATGGGGTATAGTCTTTGATTTAACGGGTCATGGAGATGGGTTATGGTCCTTGGATCTTCCTTGAAGTGGCTTCAACCTAAAGACTTGTACTTTTGTATAGATTGCTAAAAGTTTTTTCTGAATGGTATATAAAATCTTCCAAAAAATATCTAATTATAATAAAAACTTTTGAAGAGATGGGATATAGTCCTTGATTTAATGTGTCATGGAGATGGACTATGGTCCTTGGCTCTTAGTTGAAGAGACTTCAACCTAAAGACTTGTACAATAGCTAAAAGTTATTTATGAATGATATAAAATCTTCTATAAAATAGAATTATAATAAGAACTTTTGATAGAGATGGGTTGTAGTCCTTGATTTAAGGAGTCATGGTCATGGAGATGGGCTCTGGTCCTTAGCTCTTAGCTCTTAGCTGAAGAGAATTCAACCTAAAGACTTGTACTTTTGTAAGGAATAGCTAAAAGTTCTTTATAAATGATATAAAAAACTTTATAAAAAACTTTATAAAAAAAAACCTTTTAACAGAAATAAAATATGATCCTTGATTTAACAGGTCATGAAGATGAAGTATAGTCCTTGATGGGTGGGGACACCCAATCTCTTCGTTTTCATGATGGTCTCTACTAAAATAGGAGGGACAATTCATGTAAATTATGTATAGACATATTTAGAACTAGTTTTTTGAGAAACCATAGGCTAAATTGGACTGTTGGTTCTCAAACATCCTACACATTACAGGGATATGTTCTGCGTTTGCCCACAACATGCTCGCGTGTTTCCATGCCCCTTTCTCTTTTCTTTAATACTTGCATGCCTCGCCATTCGTGAAACAAATAAGACCTCGGATTAGTGCCCATTTATAGCATTCACTCTCTACTTCCATTAACCTAAGAGGAAAACCAGGGCAAAAGTTGGCTTTCCCAAAATACAAAGTTAATTACTTTGTTCCCGAGGAGAAATCTTCCAACCAATTTTCTAAGTCCCAGCTAATCATGGGCACAACCCCGAAAAAAAATATATAAAAAAGCAAAATTCAAACATTTTAGTACAAAATTTAAATGAAGAATCTGTAGTTGAAATTGGATGACATTTCATTTTTGATTGTGTAGTATATTACATATAGTTTGGAGATATTTTGCAGGTGGATAAAGACTTCACAAAATCGCAAGTTTCTTAATCAAGATACATTATAGAAGAGTGGATATGGAAATAAACATGATAATAGATTAATGTTGATGCACTCTCTCATAATGAATCACATAGTATGATCTGAAAGATCAAGATTATAGATTGTAATCTAAAACATTGATACAAAATTAGAAACAGCAAATCTGAAATTAACGCTAACTCTCTTGATTACTTAAACTGCCTGATCTTGTATCATTCAATTCAATTGAATTGGTGTGTGTTTTGAGGCTTGATGAATACGTTGGGAGACGGTCAAGCGGATCCCACGTTGGACTAGTAGTTGGAAAGCAGTAATGATCAGAGGTTTGGCTTTTCATTAATGCATTATAGGCATTTGAGTACAACCCATTAATGATGTGTCTGAGTATCACGCATGCCCAAAAGAAAAAACATGAGCTCTTCTTCTCTGTCTACATCTGCCATGTTTTTCACTGTTACAGACTCTTGATTACAAGGCACTTGTCGGTGGCCCTCCTTTTACCTTTTAGGCCTCTATTGATATAAGCCCATTCTCTTTCTCCCCACACTAAATAAAAAACCAACGCTAGAGACAACACACAAGTCAACTAAATCATAACAAATGTTTTGATATTCATCGAGAGGAGCAAAACAAAAAGTAGGGGTTGAAGAGATTGGAAGGTATTTGAGAGAATCAAAACTGTATGACGAAGATTAGAATGTGTGATGAAGATTTTCAATGTATTGACTTAGAAATAGGGAAATAATGGTGGTGAAAGAAATTATATATTAAAGATTGGGCGGCCAGAGGGCGGTAAAACCGCCAGGCAAAACTGTAAGTGCATTTAATGAGGGCTCCATCACGTGGGCGTAGGCCCAGCAGGCCAACAAGTCATATACGGCCCTGATTAAAAACAGTTTTGCCATTAATAAATATCATGGTACCCTGTAACTCATCATGCAGTGATATAACTCGTTCTGGCCTTGTTGTGATAGCAATGGCCTCTTGTTTGAGATTGAGCACGGAGGGTTTGTAAGGCAGGGGAGGTCATAAAGGTTTGTGGCTTTTTGTTTGTTTGCAGTGGGCTCCACTGCAAGCTGTAGGGGTTCTGTGAGCTTTTGGGTTCTTTCTGTCTTTCACTGTGGTATAAATAAAAGGTGAAATTTCAGAGAATTGGTGCTGAATCAGAAGAAAATTTGGGTGTTTGTGGTAGACAATGGTGAATTTGAGAGAAGATTGATTGTTGGGTATGTGTGGATGGTGGTTGATTGATTTGATTGATCAGGGTGTTGTGGAGGAAGAACTTAGAACAGAGGCTTTGAGGATTGATTATTGGGTATCTGAGTGAATGGTGGATAATTGATTTGATTGAACAGGATCTTGAGGAGGAAGAACTTAGAACAGAGACTTTTCTGCAGGCTTCTTGGTGGTGAAGATATAGTGTCTTGGGGTTCTGCAATGCAAGGTTGGCTGTTTGTTTTAATGGGTTTGTAGCTCTTGATGGCAGTGTAATTATCAGCAACTTTTCAAGGACCAGAAGTGTTTTCCTGCTGGTTTGAAGGCCATGAAATCTGCTGCAAAATCATAGGCAAATTTGTTTCTTTCTCTCTCAGTTGCGATCAGAAGTATTTGGTTCCTGGTTTGAATGCCATGAAATATGATCTAACATCATCAGCAACTCTGCTTTGTTGAGTTGGGATTAGAGGTGTTTTCATGGTGGTTTGAAGGCCATGAAATGTGATGCAAAATCATAGACATTGTTTGTTTCTCTTTCAGTTGAGATCAGAAGTATTTGGTTCCTGGTTTGAATGCCATGAAATATGATCTAACATCACCAGCAAGTCTGCTTTGTTGAGCTGGGATCAGAGGTGTTTTGATGGTGGTGTGAAGGCCATGAAATGTGATCCAAAAGCATAGACAAATTTGCTTCTTTTTGTTTCAGTTGAGATCAGAAGTATTTGGTTCCTGCCTTGAAGGCCATGAAATATGATCTAAGATCATCTGTAACTCTGTTTTTCATATTTGGGATCAGAGGGGTGGTTATTTTAGCAGCATTTCTGGGCTCCATGAAAATGGCCTGCTGTAAAAGCAAGCTGCTGGTCATTGTATTGCTGGTGGCTTCACAGTTGTGCATTCAGAACGACAGAGCTTTGGGAATTAGAGATATAAACAATGTGAGGCAATGGCAGAGCGCCCGCCATGAATACCAGCAGCTCTTCAACGAATTGCAGAGTAAGAACCACAAAGAAAACTCCCCTCCAGCTTCCTCGTCAGTCGACAGGAATTTTTACGACAGTAAACGGAGAGTACCCAACTGCCCTGACCCTCTTCACAACAGGTAATTAGAGCTAATTCTGCAATATTGAGTTATATATACACACAAACACAGAGTCAAAGTATATAAACAGAAGCGGGATTGATGTATGTCCATCCATTAATGGAACCCCTGCTGCTGCTGTGATTGATGCTTACTAAAAATACATGACAGGGCACTGGAGAGCTTAATATTTCTCTGCTCCATGGCTCTGTACTGTATTTTTGCACAACACCAGCAGCTTCTTTTTACTCAGTTTATACCACTATTCATTTTACTGTACTGCGATTAATTAAGCTACCATGCGAGGCCCTGTAAATTTCTATGTCAGAGAAATAAAATAGTAGAAGTAATTATACAGTAGCTCTTTGAATCATGTGTGTATGTTTTTGTATGGACATCTCAAGAAGGAGAGAGTAATAGTAATAAAATTTGTATGATGGTACAATAGTATTTAAATCCATTATCAAGGAGAAGAGAGTAATCAGATAGATAGTAAAATGTGTGTTCAATTATAGTACAATTACATTTAGAAATGTATTAGATGGTAAGGAAAGCTTTCATTATCAACATTTCAAATCAAACTTGAACAACAACCTTCATTAAGGAAAGAAGAGAAGAATCCATTGTCATCAAAGAGTAGAAGGATCCATTCATTTCATGAATTCATCAAAGGGAAGAGAAGAATGTTTTTGCATGCTTTCAAGAATTCATTGTCAAAAAGAGAAGAGTCCGTTGTTTTTTCATCATTTCTTGAATCTTTCTTCAAGAAGAGAGAACACGTCATTTTTGCATCATTTCAAGAATCTATCTTCAAGAAGAGAAGAATCCATCATTTTTGCATTGTTTCAAAAATCTATCTTTTATAAGAGAAGAATCCATCATTTTTCATCCTTTCAAGAATCCATCTTCAAGAACAGAAGAGAAGAATCCAGTTCAAGAATCCATGAGAAGAGTACTCAAATAATTGAAGCCCATGAGAAGAGTACTCAAATAATTGATGCAATTATACGCATAGCTTTCATTAAAAGATTGTTTTTAGAATCAACTCTGCATATTTTTTATCCACATTGGAAATCATCACCATTGAAAAGAAAACAGCATCCCTCTGTGAAAAAAATTCTCTGTTAAGCCTGGCAGGCTTGCCAAACTAAGTTCAAATTATCTGTTATATACACACCAATTTTCATCCATTATATAAATGGATTGCTTTAAGTTACAGATTTGATAAACAGCAGATATTTCGAAGCCTTACAAATTCACATAAAAAATTGAAGGAATGGTGAATCTATATAATCTACGTGAATCCTGGGATTAAGACAAGACAGTAAGTAAAAACAAAGTGAAGTACGTAAATAAAACAACTCGATACCGACGCGCTTTGTTGTGGGGAAGCGTGTGACAAGTTGAGGGCTTCTAAACACTGCGGTCAAAGGAAAAAGCTTAAGCCCGTGACAGTTTGGGACGGATACTCAATTAATATATGTTGGTATTGGCCCTGACAATTTGGTTGATATACATTTAATATATGCACTGGCCTGGTAAATCACGACGTCTCTGACATCAGCTCGAAAGTTACATGCAACCATCATGCGAATGTCTTCCCATATTTGTTTTATACTGCAGACTCGTGAATATATATACATGGGGAATTACGTAAGCTGTAATAATATATATACATGGGGAATTACGTAAGCTGTAAATATTATATATGGCTTTTCAAATTAATATTTTTTTTCCTTCCTCAAAGAATAAGAATTTACACACGTCAGAATAATCATACCATGCAATTATTATCATTATTATTTAATTAATGTACTGACCCATCTTGTCGTCCTTTTTACCTTGTCCTTGTCTGCAAATGAAAAGAATTTAGAAGGAATTTGTACAAAAATTAAAGAAGGAAACCCCAGAATGGATCATTACGGAATAAAGTTTTGTAATAGTAATATTGGTACAATTTTCAAATTTTCATTTAGTTTGTGTTTTATTTTGAGGAAATCTTTGATCAATAGTATAATTTTATGTGAATTTTAGTACACTTTAATCATTAGGAGTAAAAGGGATCATCTTTTGAAAACTTCTATTTATTATGGACTTAATATTTTATTGTATTTAAATTATTTTGTCATACTTAATATTTTGATAGGTATTCTTTGGATGAGTAGATAAGTGCAACACATTAAATGTTAGAAGATCATTATGATCGCACGATGACCTATGTCATTTGAATGATTCACTTGAGGTTGGCACCCTCACAATTGATTGTTCCTTATTACATGTTTCACTCGATTGGAACACCTTAAGGTAGTATACCTTGTGGAGGAACTTAGAAGTATTATGCAATATCATTGTGCAAACTTAAACAACCCTTCACACCTCGTGCAAATGTTTACATTGATTTGCATGCTATTGTGCAAAGCTCAGCAACCCTACATGCTTCTGTGTAAGCACTTGTGATGCTTCATGCAATAGTTGTCATCGTGCGCTATTGTAGATAACCATACACACTATTTTATCATGTGCCATTGTATATGATAAGTCATGTAATTATTTGTCATACATACTCCCACTTAATGCAACTATCATGCATGAATATTCATAAATTTGCACACTTGATTTCTTTAACAAATAAAAACATGATGACTTTGGTCATTATAAAATGACATTTATAAGTAGTTGGAAGATTGAAAATTTAGGACAAGTTGTTACACTTATCATTCTTGGCTTACAACAATAAAATAATGTATTATTTATGTTCTCATGAACTTGTCACGTTGAGGATGAATATTGTATAATTATGTGGAGATAGAATAATGTGTTACTCCATTTTGCTCACAAGGATTTTCATTCCTAGTCATGATATTTGTAAGCATCCCTTAATAAGAGATTCAATCAATTGACAATAGATAGTGGCATGTGTTGAGTACGCATGGTATAAAAAATATTACAATATAGGAGGATCACTATTGTGATATCATATAATGACTAATAGATCTTATGGAACACAATGCATAGGTGATTAATCCTATTTGAAAGATCTTTCTCAAGCCAATGACAATTTTTTTCAAGCCACACAAAATCATAAAAAAGTGCTCTCCACACAAAAACTTGTATGCCTCATTTTTTAGCGCACATAGTTATCATGATTAGGAAGAAATTATATGGAAACACTTCATAAACTAACCTTAGAGGATATTATTGTGAACATTTAAGATATTTACAATGATAGATAATAGAAACATAAATAATAAACCACAACATGATGGTTCATGTGGAGAAAACTCTTTCGAGAGAACACAAAAAAAAAAAAAAAAAATCACATTCCAAAAGAAAAACCACTTTTATTATTCCACAAAAACCATAATTACAATATAATCAAGGATATGCCTCTTATAAGAGTATCACCAACATATAATTCTAAAATGATTCTAGTATCATAATGGTAATTGTAAAATTAACTATACAAACTACATTTCCAAGCACTAATAAATATGTTAGGTTCAAACTCAAAAAAATGAATGGTTTAGGAATACCACTTACAAAACCATAAGATGCATGGTACCCAAAAGCATGGGTCCAAATTTCATGTGTCTCTTTGGTCTTGCTCTTCCTAATTATTTTAGCATATTTCTTACACTCTTGCATTGTCACAATCCATCATATTTGACCACTTAAACTCATATGCCCCTATTTTTCCTCATTCACTACTTTTAAAGATCATGACAAGTGTCTAATCTTGTAATAATGTTGTTCAAGATTCTAATTTAGCCTCCCTCTTACATGGTTTTAAATGTCATAAGATTTTTTCATATGTAACTCTTAACTTGACGACCTTACACATTCCAAAAGATGCTAACACATGGTTATTAGTATACTATTTTAATATGGAATTTCTACCTCCCCATATAAAGACAAAATCCACTAAAAATGAATTCCATGTCACCTCCAAATACATGCCAAATCTCACACATAAAGACAAAATAGTGGATGCATACAATAATAAAATTGACTATCAAGAATGAAAATGTTGAGACACCTTTTTCTCAACATTCTCCCACTCGTTGAACACAATTGCAATAGCAAAAAAAGAAACTTACTAATACTAAAATTTAACTGTTATGAGTTGTCAAGCCCATAGACTCATTGCACCACCTCTACTTATCTATATACTCATCAACCTAGTTAAATAATCTATAAAAAAGTCAAAGTATCAACCTTCTCTAGCATCCGTCTCCCACCCTCTAATATATCATTAACAAAATGCCAGAAGACATCGATGTACTTCATCCTCACATGAAAGGTTGGTTTCTTTTCCAAACATATGACACTTGAATTGTCCAATAGAATTGTAATAGCTCCTGCATCTATCCAAAAATTTGAACATAATTTCTTAATATATATGGATTCCTTACGAGCATGAGTAGATACCATGTACCCTATTTTTGTTGTGTACAAAGCAATCACATCTTTTTGTCTACTCATCGAATTGATAACAACACCAAACATAGTGAAAAAATATCCATTGATGGATCTTTTGTTACTAACATCTCTAGCCTAATATGAATCCATGAATAGTCATTGATTGGTTGTCTCATGTAGAATTATCAAGATAAAATACTTAGTACTTGTTTGTACCTTGAAAATGCATAAGCATTAACGTTGTCTAAGTCTTCTCCACGAGTTTTTCATCCAACTGTAGTGTTATGGTACCTAGACCCATTTCTTTGAGAAAAGCAAAATAATCTACTAGTGGTAGTTCCTCAAATGCACCATTTATAACTCATTCTTTGAAGGTAGCTTCAATTCTTCCTATTATTCCAAAGATAAACAAAAGAAAAAAACTTGTGATGGTTTAAATAGATCATGTACACCTCAGGTTTCCCCCAATCCTCCTATAGAGCTTATCCTTCCATCCATTCAAAGGGGAAGATAGCTCCACCTATGGAATAGGATGATCATGAGTCATCTCAAACATCTATTTTAGGTTCACATACTCACCAAAGCCAACTTGCATGTGAGCATAATTATTGTAGGGAAGTATTGGCTCATGAATAGGTTGCTTTGTAGATGATAGAGAACAAATATCCTCCTCCCATGCAACCATCTCTTGACTTGGTTAAACCCAAGCTAGTTTCCTCTTCTTTTTCACCATCACTTAGCACACCTTTTGCTCCACATTCGGCCCCTCCTATTGATCAAGATGAACCTCATGCTGAATGGATGCAAGTGTTCAATTTTCCTTCGATAGACCATCTAATGATCATGTCACACTTCCTAAAATTCTACCTTTTGTTGAGCCTCTAGATATGCCTCATACAAAGTCATAAAAGATAGAAGAGGAAACTTGAAATGACCCTTTCAACTTAGAAAGGATAAAAAACACAAATTTGTTATCTGGTTTTAAAAGTGAAAGCAAAGACTTGAACTTAACCTGGAAATCTTCAATCAAAGCAAATACATTCGGGGAGAGTGTCGTCAGTTCAACATCCATTTGAAGAGTGTATAATTTATTGATTGTACCAAATAAATCATTCAATTTATCCCACATTTAGTTAAGTGATGTATAATTTAGCCTTGTTTGGTTCTTGCACTTGATTTGGGTTCTATTCCTTTATTTTTTATGAAAAATCTATCAATGTGTATCATATCAATAATAAACAAAAGACAATCAAAAAAATATTCATAAATGCATGATGAGAAAGATGAGCAAGAGGAGATTGATCACTTTCACTTGGTTTTGATGAGATATTAACATGCAAAAAAAATAGTTTATGGAAGAGTCTACTAGGAAGACCTGTTGAACTTTCTATACTTGTGCCTATAAGTTAGGCTAGCAAACCATGCAAAATGAAAGCTACATTTCAACATAAAATGACAAATTAGAGTACTTATACCCCATAAAGCTAATTGTTCTAACCACAGATTAATTAGAAGAGAATTGAAGGAAATTTAGTTCTAATTTGGTAAAATTATAATTTGATTTGCGCTTGTTTTGGGTAAGTGGCAGCCAATTAGATATCTAAGGTGAAGGGGATGACTAGGTGGTGGTCGAGATGGAGGCCTTGTAGACAATGGATGAACTACTACTTGTATCACTTGAAGAGATGAAATTTTGTTTTGGGAAACTCTTTGTGGTTTAATGTATCTAAGATAATTGTACTATAGATATTCTTCAAGTATTTTCAAGATAACCTACAAAATGAAAATCTTTGTGATGGGATCTAAGATAATTGTACTATAGATATTCTTCAAGTATTTTCAAGATAACCTACAAAATTGAAATCTTTGTGATGGGAAACTTGCAAAAGCATGGCAAAGAAGGGGAGTCTATCTAAGTCAGTGCTCTTTGAGTATTAAAAAATGGGACCACATGATTGTGATATAATGAAATGATTTAAATGAGAAACAATGTTTGAATCACATTCAATCATTTAAATGTTCATAAGCTAGTCTTAGGGGAACCATGCCAATGAGTGAGGGTGGGAGAAAAGGATTGGATAGAACATTAGAATTTGGTGTAAAATGATTTATAAAAGACTAGTATGGGTTGTGGAAATAATATTATGAAGTATCACCAATAGAGGTTTGACTTAGTTTTTATTAAGGTCTTTGGTAGAGTTACAACAATGATGTATACTCATAAAGGGGTGACAAGTAACATGAGAAAATGGGATCTTAGTGATTGAAGATGGATTGAAGAGGATAATGTGAAGAACCTTTACTCTAAATAACTTGGGTTGAAAGTGAGTTTTGGATTGAATTTTGTTGAATCTAAGCTCACCATCTTGTAATCTAGCTTAAGGGAGATCATTTGCAATGAAAATGTGATATGAATAGGATCAAAATGGATGGAGAGGAGATCCTTACATTTTTTTAAAAATATGGACAATTTCATATAATAAATATTCCACAAATTAAACTATATTAAAAAATATGAAAAAATCAAGACCAACTTGCAAAAAATCTTGATGAATGAAATACATAAGCATCATATACATGTTCTATCACTGTAGACTAGATTTAACTTGAATTTTTTTTGAAATGATTTATAAAAAAAAAAATTCTTTGCTTAAAATATAAAACCTTATTAATCTTTGTCAAAATTTGCCTTTACCATGTTTAAATGGGTAAAGGTTGTGCCTATTTATAACTTTTTAAAGAAAAAATTAGTAAAGAATTACTAGTTATTAGTACGCATAACATCGATTAATATTCCAAATGATTTCTCATAATATCAACAAAGCAAGACTACCATGTTGGGAGAAATAATAAAAGTGGTGTTATCCAATGAGATTGGGATCTAATTTTTCATAGAATCTTATGTGTACAAGTGTATACTTATAACCAATTATTTTCATGGAAACCTCAACCATTTAATCATATATTAGGAAGAGGAAACACTTTGATTGGCTCATAATGATTAGAAATGTAGGGGGACATGGTCCTAAATTAAGAAATTTAAACTTAAAAAGTTTAGATTTCATATCAACATGTATAAAAATGACCCAAATCAATTTCACACACAAACTTGAATTATAATAATAAATAATTAAACGTAAAATGACTCTAAACATACTTACAAAATTATTTACCAAATTCTACATAAAATACTTCCCTCCCACTAATCAATTCATAAAAACAATCTAACCACTATAAATCTAAAGCATTGTACACACACATCACCATATGGTGTATGGAAATATATGAAAACCCCCAAACCAATTGCCATGGTCGATTAAGTTACTTTATTTTTAAAATTTTAGGTAGAAGTTTAACGTGCCCAACAACTAGTATGATAAGATCATTCATTATCCCCTCATATTTTAGTTAATAAAATTTTATGCTTTTTCTTCAAATAAAACAAAGTTTAACGTGCCCAACAAGTATATGTATTACTGTGCAAGTCCTTTCTCTAGGCAAGACAAAATTCAAGGCCATAAAAATAGTTTTGTTCTCTTTTAGTAAGAGAAAAGCTTTGACGTCATATGCATTGAAGTTTGTGCTCCACCCACTAACTTTGAGAAACACCAAAATGCATGTGTTGGACTCTTTTCAAAAGGTCTTTTGCTTGCACCACACATAAAGCTAATGTTTGTACAAGCCCACTTCATTGACCCCACGCACAAATCTATGGGGCCTAACTACTTTACTTGGTAACCGTTTGTAAGTGATAATTGAAATGTCCAAAGGGTGTCTCTAGTCTAACTCAAGCTAGTGAGAATTAGGGTTAAGTACCTAGAAAATCTGTAGTGTTAGGGTGCACTATGTACCATGATAGAGATGTGATTGGTGGTGGTGCAAAGTTTTCCAAAGCAAAACTCATGATACAAATTTATGTAGAGTTATGAGAGAACAAAGTACTAAGGAAATCATTAATACCATCTTCCAATAATAATTTGTGAGGAGCAATGTATATGGAGGGTACCAGGGAGGATAAAGGGAAGATTTTGATAGGGAGGATACAATGTAGGATAGATTTTGGGCTATATGGATGTGGAGGGTACAATGTAGGAGGAGGTCATGTGAAATGTAGGTAGGATAACCATATTTAAGTAGAGTGTGGGATTGGTGAATTGGGTCATAGTTTTATTTTATGAATATTGAAAAGAAAATTACAAAACATGAATGCATAGTTTTGTATATACATACAATTTAAATTCAATAACAAAGTAACATAAATTTCTGCATGCATCATAATGTGATATCAAAAGAGAAACTTGTTGAATCTTTAACATGGAGTAATGTAGGCGAGTCAAGCAAAAAGGCTACCATAAAGGATTATATGTTCAAACATATGTAATTGGAAGCATACAAAGAAAATGAGAAAGTGACTAAATTTTAGATTAGATCTTAACTACAATTAACCCACAAAATCAACAATGCATTATGAAAAAGTTGTGCAAATGTTGCACATAACCCAATAAGAAATCTTAAGAAGTGAACCAAGTTACGTGATGAGTTAGAGATCAACTATGCAAATCTCAAACTCCTTCACAATGAAAAAATTCTCAAAAGTTCATAAAGAGTCTTAAGAAGCTTGCTACTCTAGAGGATCCACTAAGACTTGATTCATTTCTAGTTAACTACATAAAATTTCAAATAATTATTTCTGGATTCGATTGTGTATGCCAATTTTTTTCATCAACGTTTCGAATCACACTCTATGATTCATCATCAGGATGCACAAGAATACCAAGGAGATAAAAGATAGTAAGTTGCAGACCTGTCAAAGAATATCTTTCATCTCCTTGGTATTCTTGTGCATCCTGATGATGAATCACATAGTGTGATTCGAAATGTTGATGAAAAAAATTGGCGTACACAATCGAATCCAGAAACAATTATTTGAATGTAAATATGGATTGTGGAAATTTGATAGCTCTACATAATATTTATTTTCATGCTAGAGCTAAGGTATGACATGGAACTTTTTCAGCTTTACAAATTGATGGGTTCTCACTTCAAGATGTTCTTTTAGTACCAAAGCTAAAATAAATATCATGAAAAACATGATAAGCCATGGGTTGGTATATATGCAATTCCCAATTTTATTACACAATGCAAAAAATACACTTGTTGAACTATTAGAATACTACATGATACATAGATCAACATTGAAGGTGTAAATTTTAAATTTGACTTCGAAGTAATTAAAATGTTGGATGAAGAAATAAATTGTACACACTTGGGATGATATTTTTATTTCCGTGATAAACCTAATATGCACTTGTGATAGCACATCTTGAGTTTTAAGGAAGTAATAGTGAGTTTTCATTCCATTAGAACACTCCAATAAGACACCATTTGTAGAGATGACACATTTTGAGTAAATTTTTGGAGTTACTAAGGGAAAATTAGATAACATGGAACCATATTTTTAGGGAATTCTCTTATGGATTTATGCATAAAAAGTTGACTTTGAGACTCAGTTGGAGAGATAGTTGAGATAGTTGCTAGGAGAACATGAGATTGTAGCGAATAATCATTGTTGTGATCAATTATTTTTAAGGTGTGCACTTGTAAAAGTTATACAAACTATAAAAGCACTTGTTTGATAAATTAAAGTTTTTTGTTATCAATAAGGTACTATACAAGTTCCATGATTTGTCTTAAAATCATGTGTATTTATTGGTTTTTTTCCATTTCAATCATATTATTCTTAGACAGGACCATAAATCTTCTAGAATTTTACATGAGTCCATGGATTGAAGGTATCCCAATTGGATAAACTATCTCTATACCATCCCAGTCACTCAAGAACACATTTGTACCTAGTAATGGGTGGTGCACTAATCTAAAGTCACCAATTGATCAAAATTTTGTGCCCATTCCTCTATTGATCCCAAACCCATAGAACACAAAGACCTCTATGTTATAATAGATAAATGCTTACAAAATTTTATATTGCAATACAGGTTAAGGCATTTGGGGCCTAGTTTTTCCCAATTTTCTAAATTTCTACATCGATGCACTAGTTTGTGAATACCTTAAGTGACTTGGCACCCCTTTGGTAAGAATAAAGGAATTATTCGAGGAAGTTAATAGTTAGTTGTAGACATCTAAAATGTATTCTTGCATTTCTTCCATCATCACACCAAATCTACCCCACATATATCGTTCTAACACTAATTAGCTTCAACCATTCTACTAATGTTAATTATAACAGTTTTGACTATTTAAATAATTGATCTAATATTTCTTCTAAAATTAATTAACTAAATTACCTTTATTTATTTAATTAATTTAACCTCTTTATCATTTCTTCCAAAGTTCTAACCTTAATTGAACAAATTGCATTTATTTAATTAAGTCAATCGTTCCCCCAATATTCTCTTATAAATTAAATAGATCTTCAATAATTATTCGATTCCTAAAAAACATCATTAGTTGGAAAAACAAATCAAAATATGTCAACTAATTAATCATTTACCACTTTTCCTAAAAAAGGTCAATCTTGCACATGGATCAAAGTGGATTAGTCTCTAAATGCACAAGGCTCCAAGTGTAAAATTCTCCAAAAAGACTCTTTTTCAATCTCCACCCTCAATCAAGATTTGAGAAAATCTCCACCATCTATCTCTTCTCAATATATGCCCTAATCATGTGCACCAATCACATGATGTCACTTCTTAACCTCTCATTCTCCCTTGCATATGGATCAACCCCATCCCTCTATTACACAAGGCCTAATCCCATCCATCTATCACTCCTATCCAAAGTACATAAATTGATCGATTCACAAGCTATTTTCAAGAATTGAAATTGGATGCAACAAGGTTATATTTTTGGATTGAACAATTGTCATTTATCTTCAAAGATCAACTAATCATATCAAGGAAAACATTTAGGTCAACGAGGTTTGTGTGGTCATTAAATTTTTTTGTCATTTTTTATGTGACTTTTATTCTATTAGAGGTGTAGCTAGGTATAGAGTTGGGATCTTGTTTCATGCTTGTTTCATGATATTTTCCTTTAGACTTTACTATACGCACTAGGATCAACTAAAGATGATTTTATGTACACTTTAGTTTCATAGATCACAAACCTAGTCATAATTAGGTCTTCAATAGTAACAAGGAATATGTATTCAATAATCGATCTAAGTATTTAAATATGTTCTATGAATTTATTGATGGGTCCTTTGACACAACCAACTCTAGTATAATGAAGATCACTTTGCTTCTCTTGAAAAGGTAATTGATCCAAAGAATAAATCAACTTCAAGGTCCATATATGCTAGGTCTTAGAGATGTTGTAGAAGCCAACTCGGCATGTGATGGTAAAATATCAAGCTAGATAAACCTTATATCTAGTAAGTTTAAGTTGTTAAAATAGTTGATAAATCTTTTAAGATCTAAATAAAATGACTCGAATCTTATCCTAATCTAACCAAATTTGTAAAAAAAGATTAAAATTTGTTAGTATTTATATAAATAAGCATGAAAATAGATAAACAAGGATGCCCTTAGTTTATGCCTTAATTTTGAATGGTCTAATGAAGTTCAAATAACCTATAATGCAATGATAATTTTTCCATTCAAACACTATAGATATGAGATTCTAAAGAATTTTGACAAAATATTTGAGTTAAGAGAATAAAAGCACCATATTACATGGATAGATTTCATACATTAACTATACTTTAAAGCGCTTTATAATATTTCACCAAGTTATTCAGCGTAGCATAAAATACAAAATACATTGCCACCAATCAAGAAAACACTCAAAATAAATAGTCGGCATGATACTTTGATTGGTTTATAATGTTGGGATTTCCAAGATCAACAAATAAAATTCTATGAACTATTAGCATAAAAAAGAAAAAGAAATATTATCAAAGAGTTGATTTGAATGTAAAAAGTAGGCTTGCATATATAGGCAATAGAGGTAGGCAAGTTGGACACAATAGCTGACTATCATTCCAAAGATGAAACACTTGTTAACTTACTCAAGACAAGTCTTCTAGTGAGTGGCATATGTGTGTAATAGGTGTCTCACAAAGTGAGTACACATGTCTCAATCGTATAAGGCGAGACAATCTCTAAAAAGCCTAAGTAAACTTAAGCTTATGTTTGAATAGGTCAATCTAGTAAGTGATGACAACTAGTTAGCGATGTAATGACACTATTTACATTAACGTCCCCCCTTAAGTGCAATTTAGGGAGTAATGTAAACAATTTGATGATGGGTCTTGGCTACTAGCCATGCTAGGTACTCATGTACACATTTCTCATAAAATAGAGTAAAGGAGAAAACCCAATGGGAACAAAACTCCTCTGCAGAAGATAAATGATACAAAGTGAATGTACAAGTGAAGAAGATAGGTCATAGAAGGAAGGACTCATGATTACCCCATAAGGAATTCTTCTATGCACGATATACAATGAATGTTCCCCCCCATAAGAGAGAAATGAGAAATTATGTAGCCCCCCATAATGTGGTGCTAGTAGTGCGAGTAGATGCTTGAAATTGGATGTTGAAAATGATTTGCACTCATTGCACAACACCAAAAATGTGTGCAAGATGACTTGTCATTACAGATATGTAGGAAGTAGGATGAATGCCTCTAAATTTTGCACATAATCCAAAGATTGAATGTCATCATATTGGTTTCCATACCTACACTGCTGAAAAATAGCATGCACATTAAAGGACTAAATTTCATCTTCATATATTGTTCAAGAAGGTAAAGAATTTTTAATTACACAACTCACAAAAGTTTTTAGAGGCATGACTTAAGATACCCCCTTGATTTAATATTAGCACCTTTACAATGTACAAGGACCAATGTGTAGGAAATGTCAAAATATTAAATTTTGTAAAACATGGTGCTCAATTTCAAGCTATTGATCAAAAGTTATTAAACAACAAATTTCTTGTAAAACAGCCTATTTTTAATAAATCAGAAAATGATATCTAAGGTGAGATCAAACCTAACCTTCCAGCCACTCATCGAAATCGGCGAGAAATAAGCTTTCCAACGACTATGAATTTGCTGAATTTTTCCTCCATATGGAAAATAAATAAATTCAAAATCCTACCTTTCAAGCATAACAAACACTAATTTTAAATTGAAAACTTTAATCAATTAATTGGAGTGATCAATTCCAACGTTTATGATGCCACCATAAAAACCATGTGACTATGCCTTACTACCATTGGAGGAGAGTTGCCCAAGTTTAAGTGTGGAAGATAATGTTGATGCTGAGTGGGAGATCACTATTAGTTGGAGGCGTGGATAAAGCAATTAAATCTGTCACACTGCCCACACTAAATGGTGCTAGATTTGAAAATGCTATTTATTGAGGCCACGTGGGTGAAGGCTATGCCACTTTAATGCAAAATATGCCAATCTCTTGCACTCTTTTTAGATGAATAACATAAATATGCAGAAAAATAATGCAAGACATGACATGAGCACTGCCAAAAACAACATTACAAAAGCAAATCTATCAAAACCTCTTTACTGTCATTTAATGGCTGCCGCACCTAAGCCAGAATAATGGCATTCACTCCTTGTATCCAAAAGTAGATTGTGTGAGTTCCATTGGGACATGGATAAAACTTAGTAGACTTGCAGGTCATATTCCTACTTGCATTAGAGCTATATTTATGCCATTTGAAAGCAATAGATGCCAATGTTGGAAATGTTTTCAGTCCTCTTGCTGATGGAAAGCTTTTAACCGCCATAAGAACACCTTCATGCCTCTAACCACACTTTTTTTTATACCAATTTTGGCATATCTTACGCCTGCAAATTTGTGGGGGCGTTGAATTTGCAAGAAAAAGGTTGCGTATGGGTGATTTGCAGGTTGAATGGAGGCTTGCAGGGGGGTGCCGCTTCTTGGGTGAGTTTTTCTTTGTGTTAGTTGGAATGTTAGATACTAACTCGTGCTTATGTAGTCATCAGATTGTACATTTGATCATATTTGATTGTGACTTTTAACAACGATTCAGGTTGACTTTCTTTCACACTTGCGCAAGTTAAAACTCTCGGGGTGCCTCTTTCAATAGGTGAACAAAATGTTCAAATTGGCCTTTGATCAACTCTCTTGCAGTAAACAAGTGACTTAACTTTCCAACACCCGGAAAATAAACCATCAATCACTCATAGAAAATCAAACCAACAATCATTTGTTGAATATTTTTATGAGTAACTCTTGACTAGGTTAGGTGCCGGATTTTGGGAAGGGTTTTGTTACTATGGCTTTGATACTATATTGGTATCTCTCAGATCAACCAAAAAAAAATCTGTAAAGCGGAAAAATCGAACCCTAGTCGTTCTCCCCTCCCCAAATCCAAGGAGAGAGAAGGGAGAGTCACTAGGGTTGATGGTTTTCACTTAGGGGAGACTTTACATTCAAAAGAGGGGTTGAAACCCACAAGATCCAATCCCACCCAATGCAAGATTGGATTCTAAATGAGTTTCAAGGGTTCAGACATCAAGGATACCCTCTTTTGTAAAGAATGTTGATAGAAAGATTGAACTAGGAATGCATGTAAAGTAGGAAAGATTCACTTATAAACAGAGATAGGGATATGGGATGAAGCTGCGGACCTGGAATTAGCAGTAAAATGTCGAGACAGTGCTGTTCTGCAAATTTGAGTAAAAGTTGACAGGACGATGGCGCTCGGCGTGCACACGGTCCTCCGAAAAATCCGCGAAACGAAGGGGGATCTGTTCGTCTCTGCACAAGGATTCCAGATCTTCAATTACAGCCGCGTACCTGCAACCTACACACAGAAAAGAGAGGACGATTGGGGGGTTAGGGATGAGGGGTTTGCCTTTAGGTCAAACCCCGGTTTTGGAATTAACCAAGAAATGAGAATGTTGTAAATGTAAATGTTTGTAATGTAAACAAGTACTGATACCTTGTTGTAAGAATGTTTGTATTCTTACATGCGAAGGTGTAATGTATGTTGTATTTTGTATGTTGTATGTGATCTCCTCTTCGATGGTTGAATCCTCGTCTTGAATGCAACACCTAGCCTTGAATGGAGACTTAGAATGCTCAATTGCTTGAAGGAATGCTTGAATGCTTGAATGTTTGAATATCGCTTCCGTGTCTTGTTCACCTCTGTCCTTCTTTCTCCAAATGGGAGAGGAAATGTAGTTTATATATTTGTCAATTTAGGGTTGATAGACTGATTTTCCCGACCTCAGGCCGACTAGGAAACATTATTTTCCAATTTGCAAACTTAAAGACCCGAAGCCCCATAAGAGACCAGGCCCAAAATAGGGCCAGGGACTAGGGCGCTGGGCGCCATGGTCCCACCTCCAGAGACAACAAGGTGCAAGGAGGATTAGGCGAGGGTGCTGAAAAATGCAGTTTTTGATGTCATGAACAAGTTTCGAGGTCTCCATTCAGGTTCCGTGTTGCATCGCCATCGTGAAGACCCAAATGCAGTCGAAATTGCAAGTGTCGCAATTTTAGGACACTACAAAATCATATAAAATTTCACAAAATATTAGCCAACAAAAATCCAAATGAATATTATCAAAGAGTTGGTTTGAATGTACAAATTAGACTTGCATATATAGAGAAGCTAGTAGAAGTAGGCAAGTTGGACACAACAAGTGACTAATCTTCCAAATATGAAACACTTTTTAACTTACTTGACAAGTATTCTGGTGAGTGGCAAGTGTTTGTGCAAGAAATGTCTCACAAAGTGAATACACATGTCTCAATCATATAAGGTGAGACAAATATCTAAAATACCTAAGTAAATTTAAGATTAGTGTGGATGGGTCAATTTAGAAAATGATGGCAATTAACTAGTTATGTAATGACACTATTTACACTAACATGTAATGGGAAAATTATGACTTCCAATAGGATTCCCACATTGAAAATTTAAGAATTCACTTTCTTTTTAAAAAGTTTTGACCTTAAGCAATATTTTTAAATCTAACATAAATACCCATATTGAGTGTCTAACACTACAATCTCCAAGAGAAATTCAAGTTGAAATGAGAGAAATCATATTAAATTATAGTGAATATATGTACTCTAAAAATCACAATGGGTCACATTATAATCTTTGTCATAGATTAAGAAAAAAGATTTCAACATAGGGTTTTTTTGCAACATTAGAGTTCAAGATCCTAGAATGACTCATACCTAGAGTATTAGGGATGCTGAAATTTTGATTCTTGAAGGCAAAAACAAGAATAAGCCACTAAATTATATAAAACCTACTTAATATGTCTATAATATTCCACACCAAAAGAAATCCAAACTCTGAAACTAAGGAAAATATAGCAATCTAAGCCATCAAGGTTTGGGAATTGGGAGGAACCCATATGAACGACCAAAATAAGGGAATGTTATAACTTACAATTTGATAAGTGGGAAAAATGAGATTTTTAACCTAGGAATGTAAACTAGGAACCATTTTGCACTTCGGATATCATTCCATTAGGGAATAATCAATTCAGGCTCAGCTTCAACCCCTTAAGAGAGCTAAGCACTATGAATCAATTGTTCCCCTTTTTTATTTGATGTGATTCAAATGAGATGATGCAAAATAGACAATAATCAACATAAATAGATAGTGTGTAGGGGAAAAAAGCGAGACTAGGTTAATCATGCCCTAATCCTACCTTTTGACACACATTACGGAATACGAAAGAGCCTAGAGATATCGCACAATTGGCTACTTCTTTTGGTGAAAGAGAGAGCCACGGGATATCTATTAGGATTTCTATTCCCTTGTTGAAATTGTAAGATCAAGTAATGCAAGTTCAAACCCTAATCTCAAAATGCAAGTATGAACTAATAACAAGATTGCAGAATTGAGATTAAACAATGAACAGCTGTAAGTGTAAGGATAAAATAAGAATGCAGATATGTACTCGGAGTCGAAATCAAATTGAAAATGTTCGGGACGGGGGCGCGGGCACCACTGTCCTGAAAACTGCACCGGAAACCACTGTTCTGCACCCTGAAACACTGTCGGAAAGTCGTCGGAAAGCTGTCTGTCCGGAGGACCAAGGCGCCCAGCGCCCCTGTCCCGGTCTTCTGAGCTGCAATTTCACACAGAGTTCTGCCTCAGCCTTCTCTCTCCGGATCTGCGTCCCGCAGCGTCGTCCGAATCCCGAAACCTGCAATAATATCTGAAAAGGGGGAGGGGCGGCTATATAGGGTTTTGCCTTAGTCAAACCCCCGCTTCGGTGATTTCCACCTCCACGAATAGCCAAGTTGTTTTGTAAAATGTATTGTGTGTGCAGACCTAGTGTGTGTGCAAGGTCCAAAATGCAAGAAAGCAAACTAGAGCAACCTAGAAAGTAAACCCTAATTGCTTGTAAATGATAATGTAAATGCTCTAAATCAAGATGCAATGTGATCTAAAGCATGAATAAATGATGTATCAAAGCTTATGCAAAGACATGAAAACAATACGAAATCATACCCAACCCTCAAGGGAGGAGTACAAGCCAATCTTCAGTCGGTAATCTCCTATTGTTCTTCAATGTCTTCCAAGCCCTAAGTGGATGAATGAATTTGATAGATGCTTGATAAAATGATGTTGAATGTTGTTGAAGTCCTCAAAGATCTGCTCTTTTGCTGCATATGAAGTTCCTGGAAACAAAAATCCGATCCCTCCAAATGAAGAAAGAGAATTCTTATGTATGAAAACCTAGGTCGTAAATTCGTATTTTGGCCGACCTAGAGATTGAATATCTCGCCAATTTCTTGGGGTTAAGCTTTATTTTATGATTGGATCGCGCTCTTAAAATTTTGGGAAAAATGTCCGGGACCATGTGCACGGGCGCCATGGTCCCGACAACTTTTCACCAAATTTTCAGGGCCGTCGGATATGATGATTTTAGAGAGAATCCCGAAGTTACAGGTGATTTCGAGATGTTTTGACCCCGAAACCAAGCCCCCAAGTTCGGAATAGGACTTAATTAGGGTTTTTGATTAAGTGGTGTATTGGAAGAATAAAATGCGAAGGGCACGCTTTAGTGAAAGGGCCCAACTCTATGATGTAGAAAATGATGAAATAGGGCCTTAGACCTAATTAATTTGATTAATTAATTAAGTGCTTAAGGAGAAATGCAATGCAGAATGCAAAATGCACTAAGGCGGGTGCTAAACTAGGTGCGAAATTGTACCACCCTAGCGAGTGCGTACAATTTACGATGCTACATTTAGCCCGCACTTTAGCGGTCATATGAGTACTACGTGCATATGCAAGCTAAAGTACAGAAAAGTAAACATTATTTGAAAAAGGATATATCCATAAGTCGTCGGACGAAGCCCCCAGCGGTATCTGCAGTACACAGTTAGGAACCGCACCCTACAAAACAAACGTTAGATCACAAAACCACCTAATGCTTACTAGGGAAAGTGATGAAATCTGTGAGTAGCTATATGCCCCCCCTGTTTCGACTTGCTTATTTAGGGAGGTGAAACAGGGTAGCATGTTTACTTGCAACAAATTGTGTAATAGAGTATTGATGAGGGGTGTTCACTAAATAGGCTTCATCAGAGCACTTTTTGGAACATCCTGAGAGTAGGAGAAGGAAAATACGATTCCAACGCAACAAACGGCTCGAAAATCGCATCTCCCAAACTCAAGTTATGATAAAATGAATGATAGAAGAAAAATTAGGGTTTCAAGAAGTAAGAATAAACAAACGAGAGTATATACTTCGAAAGTGACACTTGTATTCGTCACTTTGTCAATTTTAGGATACTATTCAGTGCAGCGGAGCCCACCTAGCCAACACCATGCCTTCACGACGACCGGAGCGTCCCACGAGGATCGAGATCCTGCGCCAGGCCGTGATCGACGACGAGCCACTGGACGAGGTGAGTTGACTGAACGTTTGACTTTTGATTTTTCGCATGTTTGACTTTTCCGTGATCGTATGCGGTCCTTGAACGCCGACCGGGGGCCCACCCAGGGCGCCCTAGTCCCTGAGAGGCGCCCTGGTCCCCCCAGGGCGCCATGGTCCCTGACAGGGGCGCCATGGTCCTTGCAGGGCGCCATGGTCCCTGTCAGGGCGCCATGGTCCCTGTCAGGGCGCCATGGTCCCTGCAGGGTGCCATGGTCCCCATCAGAGCGCCATGGTCCCCAATCAGGGCCTAGCGAGAGGTTCTGGGGCTAGCATACGATGTGCGACGGTTTGCATTTGCAATTTTGATGATTGAGTACTGATTATCGTCATGTTTTCGTTTTGCAGGGTCTCCCGTACATGAGAGAGCATACAGCGGGACACATTCTTCGCACTTTGCGAGATCAGATTCCACGACTGACTCAGTCAGAGAGAGACACCCTATCGATAGTAGGATTGTGGTACGTGATTCTTATGCCGGCCATTCGATTTCATCCTGCGATGCTGATGGCACTGATGGAGAGATGGGATCCTGACACCTCTACCTTTCACCTTCTGGTAGGAGAGCTGACGGTCACACTCGAGGATGTGTACCGTATACTGCGTCTTCCTATCAGAGGAGCGACAGTCACATACACGACTGATCGGGTAGCGGAGGATCATCAGAGGGAGCAGATGTATTGCATAGGGAGAGTCATGCCGAGCGAGACGAGAGGCCGTATCATGGTCAGCTGGCTCTTACATCCTACAGGGGAGATACCACTTCTGAGACGCCTCATGATAGCCATCATAGCACTAGCTGTCTGCCCTAATGGGCGAGGGACACACATGCACGGGGGCCTCACATGGTGTATCAGAGCGATGGAGAGACATAGGAGAGTGCATGCATGGGGTCGGAGTATGCTTGCACATCTCTATCACGACCTGGAGGAGTATGTATTCGGACAGGGTTGTAGTTTGATGACATGCACACTTCTGCAGGTGTGGATTTTAGAGCACTTCACATGCACCAGGCCCGTCAGCTTTCCACTGAGTACAGCGAGCGAGCGACCTAGGGTGTTCGCTTATCCACTTACCAGCGAGTGGAGGTTTGGAGATTTATTATATTGGAGAGTGATTATTGACAGACTGACATCCGAGGTGATAGTGTGGAGACCTTACCTACTGATGCACAGATGGGATGGGATGGAGAGACAGTTAGCATGTCTACAGAGGAACCGCCTACTGCGAGGACGATATGCACACATCATAGTCCCTTTCTACTTTGACCGAGTACGGAGGCAGTTCGGACTAGAGCAGTGTGTTCCAGCCGATGTGCCCATCTATACTCGACACTCACAGGTCCTTCCCAGACCTGGAGCAGTAGCGAGACCGACGGTAGATGATATCGAGACGACAGACTTAGAGGGATCTGATCAGGACGTAGTCACTGACTATTCTGCAGAGCCTGGAGCACAGCGTAGATATGTTTCATGGTTCATGAGATCATATCCAGGTCCTATCTTTCCACCAGATCATCCGACAGGCTATCCAGGCCCATGGAGACATGGAGACCGAGACGAGGACGAGGGATCCAGGTCAGAGGAGTCAGAGGAGGGAGAGGACCATGAGGAGGCGGGAGATCCTGATCCACCTACAGGCGATCAGCCCAGTGACGAGGAGGAGGAGGACGAGGATGCAGATAGAGAGGAGGACGAGGAGGATGCAGGTGATGACGCAGATGAGGACGAGGATGATGAGGATGATGAGGAGGAGGATAGAGATGATGAGGAGGAGTCGGATGCAGCTCCCCATCATTCAGGAGATGATACCATAGCTCTAGATCCACCTCCTATTCTCCAACAGGGGGAACAGGAGGCGATACGGAGACCTGTCACCAGTACCGTCCAGCCTACACCCATCGTGGATAGAGTATATGAGCGAGGGGAGCCTAGCGGTTCTCAGTCACAGATACTACCATATCATGATCCCTACTGGCGCGAGGGAGATCCAGGTATAGTAAGTTTATATTGATTGATTAATGTTTTGATGATAAAGAATGGTACTAACAAAGATCTGTTCTACTGCCACAGCTAATGTGCAGGAATGGCGTTCCTTGATTCAGCAGGCAATGACAGACATTTCCATGATAGCACAGATCCCCAGTTCCTCACAGATTGCCTATAGGCCTCAGGGGAACGCAGGTCGGCATGAGAATTTGTTTTTCCCATTCCGAGTACAGGTAGATATATGGAGGGAGAGAGAGAGAGTCCTATCAGAGGACCTCCAACAGGCGCGGCAGAGAGAGAGTCCTATCAGAGGACCTCCAGCAGGCGCGACAGAGAGAGAGAGTCCTATCAGAGGACCTCCAGCAAGTGCGGCGGGACCTAGTAGCGGCTCAGACCGAGGCTACCACCTATCGTGCGATCCTTATGGATAGGGATCGTAGGAGTTCCTCTCGGAGTCACTCACGATCTGTATCGCGCTACACACCCATGGGTCCACCTCCACGGCCAAATCAAGAGGGAGCATCCAGTCGACACTCTCCAGCCACTAGCCCTAGGGATAGGAGATGATTGTATGATGTAGGAGAGGTCACATTTTGGATATACAGTGACCTATGTTTGTATACGATTCACACATATATATATGTATATATACATGCTTCTCTTTTGTCTCAAATGTGTTATTTCTAATGCTTAAAACAATGTATGTTTTGTTTTGATTAAATCTAATACATTTGGTAAATGTACATGTATGTTCAGAATTTAATTTCTATGTGATTGATTTCTCAATGCTCCATGATTAAATTGATACATGTGTGACTTAATTAAAATATTTAATCAAGTACAACATTGATGATAAGGAAGAAATATGCATTAAGTCTAAGAATCATATAACTAATGTGATTTAATTTTGAACTTAAACACAACATGATACGATTCTACTTAACACACATAAAGACACTGTATAATATGCTAGCATAATGGAAATGTAAATCTTTCACAATTTACATAAATGGATTCAAGACAAACTATAAAGTAAGAAGGCACGCTTGTCAGGAACGAAGCAATATAGATTAAACAATATAACATTTAATTCTATTTTGCTTTAATTAAGAAACACTAACATATTATCCAATGTTGAAGTTTTGAAAAGAAGATAGATAAGAAATGAAAAATTTAAGCATAATATCTACGCAAGTGCATAGCATTGATAGGTTCTTTAAGAGGCGTACCGTCTACATCCGCTATTTTGTAAGCACCTGATCCATAATCCTCAATGACGATATATGGTCCAAGCCAATTAGGACTAAATTTTCCCTTTTCGGCCGGCAAGGCATTCACATTGTGCTGATTCTCATAAAGGACTAAATCACCTACTGAGAAGGAACGTTGAATAACCTTATCATTATAGCTTCGCTGTAGAGTTTTGTGATACACTTGGATATGCTCAAGAGCATTTATACGTTGTTCATCAAGCATCTCAAGCTGTTGAAGTCGTTGTTCTCTATAAGAGTCATCATCTACTATACCTTTGAGAGAAACCCTAAGTGATGGAATTTCTAACTCTAAGGGCATAATAGCGTCAGCACCATAAACAAGATTATAAGGAGTAGTTCCCGTAGCAATTCGTACACTCGTTCGGTAGGCCCAAAGAGCGTAGATTAGCTGGTTACTCCAATCCTTACCATGCTTATTTACGGTTTTACGAAGAATTTGCTCAATTATCTTATTGGATGATTCGGCTTGACCATTTGACTGAGGGTAATACGGTGTAGAAAATCGATGTTTGATATGATACTTCTCGAGAAATTTCTTCATGTCCTTGTTCTTAAATGAAGTTCCATTATCTGAGATAATAGTGGAAGGTATCCCAAATCGAGAAATAATGTTTTCTAGAAGAAATTGACAAATCACTTCAGCAGTAGTAGAGCGAAGAGGAATAGCTTCTACCCACTTCGTAAAGTAATCCGTTGCAGTTATAATGAAGGTGTGTCCTTGAGATGAAGGAGGAGAGATTTTTCCAATAAGATCCAAACCCCATGCAGAGAAGGGCCAAGAAGCTACTTGAGAGCGGAGTTCTTGGGCAGGAGCATGAATCAGGTTATTGTGTTGTTGACATTGATGACATTTTTTAACAAATGAAAAGGAATCCTTCTGCATAGTTTGCCAATAGTATCCCATACGAAGCAGCCTATGAACCAGGGATTTGCCCCCAAAGTGCCCCCCACAGGCACCCGAATGTGCCTCTTCAAGGGCAATAGGGATTTCCGACTTGTTAAGACAACGAAGGAGAAGACCATCATAACCCCTTCGATAAAGGACATTAGAAAGGATGATATATCTAGCAGACAACTTGCGGATTCTAGCCCTAGTGTTCCTATTAGCAGAATCAGGGAAGGTACCATCGGTCAAATATCTTACAATATGCGAGAACGATTCATCTGAGTCTACAAAGTCACAACATGTTACCAAGCTAGAATCATCTTCAATAGCTGGAGAAATAAGATTGTGAATAACGAAGTTAAGATCGACCATAGGGTCCTCTAAAGATACTAACGAAGCCACACATGCCATCGCATCCGCATGTCGATTATCTTTTCGAGGAACAGGTTCCATGGTATAAGAATCGAAATTTTGTAATAAAGAGATAGCTAGGTCTTTATATTGTGATAATTTGTCCTGTTTTGCTTGATATATTCCTGTTACTTGTCTTATAATCAATTGCGAATCTCCATAGATATGTATGTGTTTTATATTAAGAGCTAAGGCTGCTTTTATTCCTGCTATAAGAGCCTCATACTCAGCAATGTTATTGGTACACAGGAAATTTAGACGATATGATAAAGGAATAGACTTCTTTGTAGGAGAAATCAGAACAACACCTGCCCCCGATCCCGTACGACACTTAGAGCCATCAAAGTATAACTCCCAAGTTTCATCTTTCTCTATAGAAAGAATGAAGTCGTCAGGAAAGGATTCAGGGTTTGGGAAGGAGAAAGGTGAAGGGGCCTCAACCAAGTGATCGGTCAACGCTTGTCCTTTAATTGCTCTTTGTGAAACAAATTTAAGGTCAAATCCAGTTAACATCATAAGCCACTTAGCTAGACGTCCTGATAAATCAGTTTTAGAAAAAAGATGTTTCAGAGGATCAAACTTAACCATGACATTGACTTCTGAATTTAAAAGATAATGTCTCAATTTCTGAGTCGCAAATACCAAGGCCAAGCATTGTCTTTCTATCGCAGAATATCGGGTCTCATAATCGAGTAAGGTACGACTTATGTAATAAACCGGACATTCCTTACCATCTTTATCATGTTGTGCCAACAATGCTGCGAGAGCATGAGAGGAAGCAGCTGTATACAGAAGGAAGGGTTTAGAAGGTTCGGCAGGTTGAAGAATAGGAGGACTAGCCAAATACACTTTTAAATCTTCAAATGCTTGCTGACAATCCTCATTCCATTGAAAAGTGATATCCTTTTTAAGAAGTTGAGTAAAAGGAAAGGTACGATCCGCAAGTTGAGACACAAACCTACGAATAGCTTGAATCTTTCCTTGTAAGCTTTTAAGTTGAGATACATTTCGAGGAGGTGGCATGTTAACAATAGCATCTATTTTCTTAGTATCCACCTCAATCCCACGATGCGAAACTATAAATCCTAATAGTTTTCCACTATCCACACCAAAAACACATTTTCGGGGATTCAAGCGCATGTGATATTTACGAATTCTTTCAAAAATTTGTCGAAGGATTTTAACATGATCCATGCGAAGAAAAGAT
This sequence comes from Cryptomeria japonica, assembly GCF_030272615.1. Lineage (NCBI taxonomy): Eukaryota > Viridiplantae > Streptophyta > Pinopsida > Cupressales > Cupressaceae > Cryptomeria > Cryptomeria japonica. Next base: position 50,480,054 of record NC_081406.1, on the reverse strand, counting down.
TTGGCCAGAATATCATCAACATAATCCTCTAAAATCTTATGCATATAATCATGAAAGATAAGGGTCATCGCTCGCTGATAAGTTGCACCGACGTTTTTAAGTCCAAAAGGCATCATTATCCAACAAAACGTACCCCAAGGAGTGGTAAAAGCGGTTTTGAATTGATCTTGAGGGTTAATGAAAATTTGATTGTAGCCTGAAAAACCATCCATGAAGGATAAGAGGGCATGTCCTGCCGTAGAATCAACTATCATGTCAATGTTTGGAAGAGGGAAATCATCTTTTAAAGAAGCCTTATTTAGATCCCGAAAGTCGGTACACATTCTTATTTTGTTATCTGGTTTAGCCACAACGACAATGTTTGAAATCCATGGGGAATAGTCAATAGGGCGGATAAATCCAGCCTCCAATAATTTTTCAATCTCGGCTTTAACAAGCAGAGCTATCTTAGGATTCATTTTTCGAATCTTTTGTTTCACGGGCTTAGCATCAGGAACTCAGACAATATTATGAGTAACGATCTTAGGATCTATACCAGGCATGTCAGAATATGCCCAAGCAAAGATCTCAGGGAATTCATGCAATAGTTCTTCATATTGTTTCTGTTCCTCTTCATCCAAACATTTTCCAATTTTAATGACTTTCTCTTTATTGCAAGGATCCATCTTAATATCAGTGGTGTCACTTATGAGGAGATTACTTTGTTGAGGAGTATCCTTTAACTGAGGGAATTCTTTCACAATCTTATCGTTATCAATCTCCTTTCCAAAATAGGCTTCAGTGTTCAAACAATAAGGGAGTCCCCTATTGTGATGATAACGAGGAAGAGTGTCATAGGCTCCCAAGAACTCAGCTAAAGCATCATCGGTAGGGAAGATATCTAGAGCACAATCACCCGAAGAATCCTCATCAATATACTCAGGGTGTTGTATTGATAAAGATGTAGAGATAGCATTAACACTAATGCATGGTCTTTTAGAGGCTTTAGTACGTCTGCAGGGATTATAACCAAGTCCAAAGGCATAATGTTGAAAATTAGTTTCTAGGGGAACTCTAATCCCTTGTTCATTAGCACCACAACCTTTTCCATGATACCCATGCTTAGCAAAAATGCGAAAACCACGACCATAGCAATCAGCCATTTTAGGAAGAGAAGGTGGTTTTTCATAAGACAAAGAATCAAACTCTTCATAGTTATAGATATGAGGAGAAGAAGTTTGAGAAGCGGCCACAAAATTATTACTCATAGATTTAGGTAAGGTTGATTGACTTTTAGCTTCTTCTTTCTTTTCAACTTTAATTTCTCTAGAAGGAACCTTATATTCACCTACAAAGGTAGGGTTAAAATCAAGAGATCCCCAATCATCTTCTGCGAGATCCTTCTCAGGATCAAAATCCTTTTTATGTGTAGTTTCAAGTCGAGAAGGATTTTCTTCAGGAGTTCCAGATTCATCCAAAGGATTTTGATCATCGGAAAGCGAAGACTCATCGATAGGTTTCTTGTTCAAAGAGTCATCACTAGACGAGGATGGCTTAGAAGAATCTCCTCTGGAATTAGATGTTTGTAGACAAGCTTGAAAATTAGTATCTCCCATCAAAGTATATGTCTTATTGTTATAAATGAATTTAACTTGTCTATGCAATGTAGAGGGGACAGCTTGCATGCTATGAATCCAAGGCCTCCCTAATAACAAGTTGTATGTTAAATTTCCTGGCATAACATGGATAGGAGTAGGCAAAGTAACAGGTCCTACTGTGAGAGGTAAGGTGATGATACCCAATGAAGTCTTAGCCACATTATCAAAGCCACGAATGGAACAAGAGTCAGGCTCCATAAGAGATGTATCCACATTCATCTTATGCAATAGATTGATGCTACACACATTAAGGCCAGAGCCATTATCTACTAGTGTTCATCTTATAGCAGTGTCTTTCATGACAACCACAATCATCAAGGGATCATATTGTTGTTGGACTTCACCAGTAGGCAACTCATCTTGCGTAAACACAATTTGAGGTTTAGGATTCATCACGGAGTTAACAAAAGATGCTATATTACTAGATGTATTCGGTGGAGGAACATTCAAATCTTTCAAGGCATCTTGTAACATTCCATGATAAGCGGAAGAAGTTTGAATCAAATCCCAAAGGGATATCTTAGCAGGGGTAGCTTTGAGTTGTTCTATGAGATCATATTCCTTACCCATAACTTGCGAAATACGGGGAGCTTGAGGGAGAATTGGTTGAGGATTAGGAAGAGAGACTGGAATAACAGGAGGAGGATTAGGTTGCCTATTATTTCTGGTATGATAAGTATGGGCAACCGCATGATAACTCTCTCTAGTTATTTGCTTAGCATAATTGTAAGGACTTATAGGTTTTCTTCCTTGTACGGTGATGATTGGTTTATTCGGAGTACAAAAGGAATCATGATCATACCTCCCTTGGACAGTAAGGAGAGGAGTCTTAGGAATTTGAAAGGTGGGAGAAGGATAAGCACCTTGGACTTCAAAGAGAGGTTTGTTATATTCATTCAAATTTATCATGTTAACCAATTTAGAGGTCTTGTTTTTGTTTAAAGGTTTCGACAAAGCCACAAAGTCATCAAGAGCATCATCCAACAAAGCATGATCATATCGATTAAAAGTCTTTTGATTCAAAAGGAGACATCTCCTCATAGAGGGGATTATTGAAAACAACCATGTTACTAGATTCAGGGGAAGAGTGGATAGGAATGTATCCTTGAGAGGAATCATTCGACTTATCTTTCTCATCACACCTAAATGGCATAGTAACAAGGTTTATGAGTTTTTGGTAAAATGAAGGTTTAGCATCCTTAGGGTTTAAAAACTCATCTAAAGCTTCATCTAATTCATCTTGGCTATACTCATAATAATCATCAAATGCATGAACATTTTGCAAATAAAAATCTGACATTTTGAAAAGATTGCATAAAATTTAAACACACAATGCAAAGAAACACAAGTTTTCTCTCTTTTTTTTTTCTTTTTCTCTTTTAATGAAATGAAATGAAAACACACTAAATCTAGATCTAGATCTAACACATGCAATGCAAGAGGAAGCAATGATAGGTTCACGTCGGGTTCACCAAAATGTGTAGGGGAAAAAAGCGAGACTAGGTTAATCATGCCCTAATCCTACCTTTTGACACACATTACGGAATACGAAAGAGCCTAGAGATATCGCACAATTGGCTACTTCTTTTGGTGAAAGAGAGAGCCACGGGATATCTATTAGGATTTCTATTCCCTTGTTGAAATTGTAAGATCAAGTAATGCAAGTTCAAACCCTAATCTCAAAATGCAAGTATGAACTAATAACAAGATTGCAGAATTGAGATTAAACAATGAACAGCTATAAGTGTAAGGATAAAATAAGAATACAGATATGTACCCGGAGTCGAAATCGGACTGAAAATGTTCAGGACGGGGGCACGGGCGCCACTGTCCTGAAAACTGCACCGGAAACCACTGTTCTGCACCCTGAAACACTGTCAGAAAGTCGTCGGAAAGCTATCTGTCCGGAGGACCAGGGCGCCCAGCGCCCCTGTCCCGGTCTTCTGAGCTGCAATTTCACACAGGGTTCTGCCTCAGCCTTCTCTCTCCGGATCTGTGTCCCGCGGCGTCGTCCGAATCCCGAAACCTGCAATAATATCTGAAAAGGGGGAGGGGCGGCTATATAGGGTTTTGCCTTAGTCAAACCCCCGCTTCAGTGATTTCCACCTCCACGAATAGCCAAGTTGTTTTGTAAAATGTATTGTGTGTGCAGACCTAGTGTGTGTGCAAGGTCCAAAATGCAAGAAAGCAAACTAGAGCAACCTAGAAAGTAAACCCTAATTGCTTGTAAATGATAATGTAAATGCTCTAAATCAAGATGCAATGTGATCTAAAGCATGAATAAATGATGTATCAAAGCTTATGCAAAGACATGAAAACAATACGAAATCATACCCAACCCTCAAGGGAGGAGTACAAGCCAATCTTCAGTCGGTAATCTCCTATTGTTCTTCAATGTCTTCCAAGCCCTAAGTGGATGAATGAATTTGATAGACGCTTGATAAAATGATGTTGAATGTTGTTGAAGTCCTCAAAGATCTGCTCTTTTGCTGCATATGAAGTTCCTGGAAACAAAAATCCGATCCCTCCAAATGAAGAAAGAGAATTCTTATGTATGAAACCCTAGGTCGTAAATTCGTATTTTGGCCGACCTAGAGATTGAATATCTCGCCAATTTCTTGGGGTTAAGCTTTATTTTATGATTGGATCGCGCTCCTAAAATTTTGGGAAAAATGTCCGGGACCATGTGCACGGGCGCCATGGTCCCGACAACTTTTCACCAAATTTTCAGGGCCGTCGGATATGATGATTTTAGAGAGAATCCCGAAGTTACAGGTGATTTCGAGATGTTTTGACCCCGAAACCAAGCCCCCAAGTTCGGAATAGGACTTAATTAGGGTTTTTGATTAAGTGGTGTATTGGAAGAATAAAATGCGAAGGGCACACTTTAGTGAAAGGGCCCAACTCTATGATGTAGAAAATGATGAAATAGGGCCTTAGACCTAATTAATTTGATTAATTAAGTGCTTAAGGAGAAATGCAATGCAGAATGCAAAATGCACTAAGGCGGGTGCTAAACTAGGTGCGAAATTGTACCACCCTAGCGAGTGCGTACAATTTACGACGCTACAGATAGATACAGAACTAGAAATCAACTCAAAAGTACATATCTAAAAATGGAGTGTAGAGAGGAACATACATTTGAAATCTAGGCCTAAAATAGTTGGACTATGAAACTAGGTGCCTTACTCCAGACAAGTAACCTGCAAAATGAGGCTTCAATCTCGAATCGGGATGTTTTTTAGTTCGCTCTCTCCAAAAATTAGCCAAAAAGCATCGAATTATAGAGCTAACTAGATTAGTTATGAGATTTTTGCCTGTTCAAAATCTACGACTGTGTGTCTGAGTCTAGTTTGTACAATTCTAGCACTTTCTATTGTCATATTTGTAACCTCACATAGAAAAGAGGGAAAAGATTGTGATATATAAGAGTTTTCCTAAGTCAAATGTTAGGTAGGAATTAACCTTCACTACAGCAACGATGAATGAGAAAGAGATTACCCCAAGAAGGATAGAGGATGAAAACCTTAAGGAAATGCTTGAATTGACAAATTATACTTTGAAGTGAAACCCCTTTCCTTGAAGCCTCATAAAAATCTTGATGTTTCTTAATAGGCATTCATACATGCCTTCACTCATGGAGGAACATATAAAACTTTATCATGATTGTTGAGCTCGAATGCTTGCCTTTAGATTTCTTCTCGATTGTCTATAAGATGCCTAATTGAATGCTCAATTAAAGTGATAGGAATTGTGATTTGAAAGTGATAGGTGATTAAATGAGTGAGGGAGTTGTATTTATCCATAATTTACACCTTTTCAGGTTTTTATTTGGGCTAACATTAGCAAGCACTTTCATGCTCCACAATTTTTTAACTAAGGTCGGTGAGTTTAGCATTGTGTTGGGACTCTAGAAATGGTAATGGGATGAGTAGAATAAGTCATGAATTAGGGGCAAGAGGCACAACCACCAAAGTGAGCCCAAAACGAGTGTGAAATTGTAGAGCGATACAATTTAGACAATACATTTATCCCCCACTTTAACAGAAGTATGACCTTATGCTCATACTTTCGATAAAGTATAGCATAAAAAGACTTTCACCAAGACATTAAAGAGATAAGACAACACCAAGCCCCCAAGAGTTAGGATCTTATTGGTCTAAAATATCAAGATAAATGGAGCAACGTGATTAGCATAGGTTACACATTCTCATCGATCATGCAAGAACAAAGAAAGGTATGACATATAAGACTAGTAAGGAATAATTACTCTGAGGCATGACATCTAGGTCTAATAAGAGATGCTTACTAAGAGTCATGTACAAGAGAGTGAAATAGGTATAGCAAGGTGTACTTTGCTAGTTGACTCTTGCTAAAGAAGATTACAAATAAAAATCTCTATTTGATAGATAATCTAAAAGTGTGATTGCAAAATCAACAAAATGTATCCTAGTATAATCATGACTACAAGAAATCATTAACACCCTAGGATAACCAATGAAATGAGAACCCCACACTTGAATCATTTATAATAACTATAGAGCTACACCTTATCAACAATCAACCTACTACTTGTACAAACTAGTTAGAACCTTGGATAAAGACCCTGGATACACAAAGTGGCCAAGGACTCCAAAATATTATTAACTAAAACATTAAAAAAAACTAAAAGGTTTCCACATTTTCTACAAAAAAAATGCAACATTTTGTGTGAGCAACAATAGCTTTAATCAATCAACTACCACATTCTTAAAACACTTTTAAATCAACATGGACTGAAACATAACAATGAATGATTTAAGCATGCCTAATGAAGCAATGATCCTATATATGATCATATCATCAACTTATAATCTTTTGTATCATGAATTAAAGTAGCAATTTGATGATGATTAGTTACAAATTATATTTCTAGAGGGCTACTTCTCGTTTTTAAAAACAATGTAGCTTTCACTCTTTTAGCGATATATGTACTCATTTAAAAAATCTTGAAGCCAAACACTTAGCATCAAATACATTGAAATTTGGGCCATGATCACAATCATCTTACTCTTCTAAGTTTCAAAATCCAAATAATTTTTGAAAAGTTAATCATATGAAGGAAAACATTAATCAAATTGTGCACTGCCACTTTTCCTTCATTTAAACCAACTATTCCTATGAGTTCACAAAATTTTTAAAAATCCTTGAATGACTTACTTCAAATTTGATTGAGCGCTAACTTGATTATTCTTCCTCTTATACTTCCTTTGTATTTAAACTAACCACTTCGTAGGTCCTATAATAACCAAAAATGTTGTAATTTCTCTAGAGTTAAAGGTCATTATACTCAGTCATGCATGGGTATCAATCATAAGGTACATGATCTTGTAGATATAATATGATTTATGTTGAAGATGTCAATATAGTAGAAAACCTTTATTTAGACCTAAAAATAAAGATTTAAAATTTACACAAATCTCTTCCCAACTCATCCAAACAATGTAGAGGCACAAAATACTAAGGTATACAAGGATAATGATAGTGTTGATGATGTACATGTAGAATCTCATATCGTTCACATCCACATGCTTTCATGGGAATTGATTGAAACTATTGATGTGTCTTCTTCAATGCTTCCAATTACATTATTTGATTTGGAGATACCACAAATAACTACTATGGACCATTATATATTGTACTAGAGTTATGATCTTCTATTCATGATATTATTATTTTTATGCTACAATTCAATAGAATGTATGTGTATCTAGGGTTAAAATCGTCATAATTAATCAGATTATAGGAGCGAATCACAACTCTAATCTAATTAATATTAATCCTAAATTTCAATGAAATAAAGCTAACATCAATTGAATTATGAAATGAAACTAATTAAAAGCTCCCTCGATTGATGCAACATGGCTTCCATTGCTCTTCTCCAATTTGTGTGGTCGATGGCTCTTAGGTATTGCACTGATTTCCTGCATGAAAATATTTTGAAGATTGTGATTCTAGAATGAAATGAGCAAAGAGGTTGAATTTATAGATTTTCAAAACAAAAGGGGTGAGGATTTGAACTCAAGTGTTGATTGACATATAACTGATTTAGATTGATCAGTTAATTCATTAGATTGATCTGTTAACAGAATTGATTAGAGAGTGAATTCAATTGATTGATCAGAAGACTAAATAGATTAGCTAGTTGACTGAATTGATTGAGGAGATGACTAATTAGATGGATTAGAAGACTGAATTGATTGAAGAGTCAGAAAAAGGTGTTTGAGAGTTAAAAAAGGATGATTGAAGAGTTAATTGAGTTAACTGATTAGACAACTGATTTGATAAACCGGTTCTGATTTTAGCATGTGTTGTAGGAGATTCATTTGAAATTTAATTTCATTTTGATTTGCCTTTAAATTTGATCATTCGAATGCTGAAATGCACATGAAATTCAGTGAAATTCATATTTGGGGAAAATGTGAAATTGGATGAAATTAGGTGAAATTCGAATTTGGGAGAAAATCAAATGAAATTAGTTGGAATTAACTGGAATTATAATTTGGGGAATTGGAGGAATTTAATTAATTAATTTAAATAATTTAACTGAAATTATTTAAAAATGGGAAATTGAATTAATTAAGTAATAAAGATTATTTTACTAAAGAAAAAGTTGCCATTAATTAAATAAATAATATTTAATTAATAATTGAGATAGGGTTAATTAATTAAATGATGAATTGATAGAAATGTGAAAAATTAGTAATGATTTGAATTGATTAGAAGGATAGGTTAATTTAATTAAAGAATTACTTAATTAAATAGACGAATAATTAGTATAAGATGAAAGAGACATTTTAGGTGTCTACATTTGAGTGTAAATATGCCCCCTCGGAAAAAGTGGTCGAAAAATTATGGAATGAAGACCATTTTTTCGCAAATATGGTAGTAATCGATAATGTGAAGTTTGGTAAAGTTTCAATCTTGTTTGGTATGTCTACAACTGCGTTGAAGTTGGAGGGGTCCATGGTCGTTAGGGTGACAAAAAACCCTTCTTTTGAGCTATAAATTGAAATTTGGTATTGATTCGAGCTCATTTGCACTCATTTGCTTTGTAAGAATTCCTTGGAGATATTAGTGATTTCAGCATCCTTGGAGCGAGATGGCGGGTCACAGAGCAAAGTTGCATTTGTCTGAGCGAGTGCAGTCGTATCAGAGACCTCTCGACACTGGTGGCATGGTGAATTGTCATGATTTTTGCTTGTTTTTCATTTGTTTTTTTCAATTTTTCATCGATCTTTGATAGGTCAACTTTCATGAATTTCACAATTGACTGTCGATTTTTTCGCATTTGCTATAAATAATTCACATTTTCTTTTAATGCTTCACAATTGATTTTTAATCTCACAATTGAGGTTCCTAATTCGCACTTGTTAAAATCAATTCACATTTGAAATTTTTGATTTGCAGTTGCTTAAATCAATTCACATTTGAAAGTTTTGATTCGCAGTTGCATAAATCAATTCACATCTGATTTAAGTATTTCGCACTTGATGATGATAAGCATTTATTTATGTGTCCTAATATGCGAAGATGTAATTAATTCATTTTTTTGTTTTCCAAATGCAGGAGCATTGTCCAGTATTGCTTGCTAGACAGAAAAGGCCAGATGGTCTTGATCGATGTCATGAGTTGGACGTAGAGGATACTGCTTTGTTGCGACAGGTTGGATTGTATCACATAACGCATTTGCCTAAGGTTATGGCCAATAGGGCCATTATTACTGCTTTGTTTGAGCAGTGACATTCAAAGACATGTTCTTTTCATCTACCAACAGGTGAGGCATCCATCACACTTGAGGATGTGTGGCGTATCTTACACATTCCAATATTTGGTACACGAGTTACTTTTGATCATCGTGATGGTGTATCTGCTTTGTGTGCACTATTTGAGTGTTCGGAGGAGGATCTCCATATTCGTGGTCGTTATGAGATTCATTGGGATGATTTTGATTATGATGATCTCACTGTTGTTCTTGCTTGCACTGTTGTTGGATTATTGATCCCTGATAGATGTACCCATGGTTTCCCTGTTGGATGGGGACCAATGATGCACAATATGATTATTGATAGACTAGCATTTTCTTGGGGTCCCTGTCTTGTTGCCACTCTATATCATCAGATGCATGGGATTATTTAGTTGCGACATAAATCTGTTGGATGTGGTATCACTTTGCTCCAGATATGGGCTTGGGAGCACATAGCTATCTTTCTTCCTGTGTTATATGTTGATTTAGAGCCAGATCAACCATATGATTACATGTACACTGTTGGTGTGAGACATAGGGCATCGGGTAACATTTTGTATTGGCGTCATCAAATTGATATCTTACAGTATTTCTCATGGAGACCTTATATCACTTGCCTCGGTTGGGTTGATGATGCCCAACATCTTCCTTTTTGTCGACAACAGAGATATCTTATTGGTTGAGATGTGGGTCGTCATAGGGTTATTGATATGCATCTTCCTGGCCATGTACTCCGACAGTTTGGGGAGATACAGGGTATTCCGGATGTGACAACCTATTTTGCTCGCACTACTCGAGAGGTTGGTGATTGGGGTGCTTGTCTGCAGCCTCATGTTGCTATTGTTGAGTTTGATGCTCATGCTCTTGTTCTGTGGGGATGATGGGTTGGTTTAGTGGATCTGGGGACTACAACACAGTATAGTGTATGGTGGATACAACACAGGCCCATATCATTCACAGATCCGACAGTTCTAATTGCTTCTCAGTAGATAAGACTTGGCAGGTGTCCCACGGGGAGAGGAAGAGGTGGGGGGGAGAGATGGAGGGAGAGATAATGGAGGGAGAGATGGAAGTGAGAGAGATGGAGGTTAGATAGATCTGATAGCAATAGTTGCAGAGAAGGTAGAGAGTGGAGAGGAGGATGTGGATATTGGTGGAGAGACTGCATTTGTGAGCAATTCTGATATGAGTGATAGTGAGGGCGATGAGTCATCATCAGGCTCATCAAGGAGCGATGGGGGTGAGGGTGGGGATAGGGGACATGATGTTGATATGTCCCAGGCTATGGAGATGGGAGGTGCAGAGGGAGGAGATTGGAGGGATTGAGAGATCGGGTTAGGAGTTTAGAGGACTTAGTCGCTACTTTACAGTAGCGACAAATGGAGAATAGAAATCAGTATCGACGGGAGATGGGGGAGCTGACTACAGAGAGGGATCAGATAGTCGCTGAGAGAGATCGAATACAGAGGGAGAGGGATGAGACAGTTAGGAGGTCTCAAATCACCATGGATGCATATGATCATCTATTTGGGCCGATGAGAAAGGCTCGGAGCCAGGCAGATAGATAATTTGCTGCTGCACAGGAGGCTATTTACTATAGGTAGGCTTATGAGAGAGTTGTTCCTAAGGGCCAGAGGGAGCCTATTTTTAGCACTTTCATGGGGAAGAGATCAAGTCAGTCTACCTCTCAACAGAATAGCAGTGGAGGAGTGATGGGTCCACTTAGGGCATCGTCGGGATAGACTAGAGCAGGATCCGGTAGATAGGATCCACCTAGAGGCAACATTGGTTGAGAGATTTGTTATTGATGTTGTATCATAGATACGATGTACTTTGACACATTTTTATAAGTTATATGATATACATTTTTGATGAGCTATTTGATGATGAATTTCATGGTCTAATGTTTCTTTTTTGTTTTTATGCTTATGTGATGATGATTGCAATGTGATTGTGTTATCATGCAGTGATGTGATGTACCTTTATTTTGCGATGTATGATGGTTGATGAAACACTTATTATAATGCAATGGACTAATGCTTATTATGTGAAGTGATTTATATGAAAAAGCAATGTGGATTTTGATGAGAATGTCTTCATTGCTTTATTCGTAGTGCAATACATTATCATCATTGAGCCTTATTATGTAACAATGGAGCTTATTACACCAGGGTATGAGGAACCAAGATGTATAGATATCTTATTGCTAAGAAACAAACATGTAGTAGACAAGGAATGAACCCTCCATTTTGGGAATTACGCTAGGGGTCAAGGTATGTGTGGCATTCACAAGCTGAATGCTTCTATCACAGACACCCACTAGAGCAACTGCCCCAGAACTTCATTGGTTCAAACCACAAACAACAAACAAAGAAAAGGATCATGCCCATCACATCTCCTCTAGTCACTTTTTGGACATCCTTGAGTAGCTAAAAGAATTGATCTTCGCCAATTTGATAAAAAGAGTCAACCAAAATAGACAAAACTCAGCAGTTGGAATGAATGCCCCTTTGCTTTGATATGTTTGATGTGATTTTGATAATGTTTGTTTTCAAACGTTTTGGACCTCGTTTAAGACTGACATGCCTGGTTTCGAGTGTACTGATTCTATTTAAGACAAGATGTTGATCACGTTGATAGTTTGATAGTGATTCGATAGATTAGACAGTTGATCAGCTTGATTGCAGATGTTTTGACAAGATAGTTTATCCTTTGTTTAACTTCGTGTGAAGTGTTTGTTGAATATCTACTTGGGTGTTTGATTCTTACGAGACATTTTATTGCATGTTTTCAAGTGAATTTCCAATGTTTTTTATTGATTTTTGAAGAGCTTTTTGATGTTTTGGTATTTGGTATTTTTTGATTTTATGTTTATGTTTTTTTATGTTTGTTATGATTTTTCGATGTTTAGAATTTTTTCAGGACTTTATCTGAATGTTTTTGATTGATTTTTTCCAAGAATTTGTCTAAATGTTTTGATTGATTTTCTCATGACTTTTTACAATGTTTAAGATTTTTTTTCAAGACTTTTTTATGATTTTTAGACTTATTCAGTTATGCCCCCAAGTATGCAAACCTATATGATATGATGTTGTGGAGACAATGAATTTAGACATCAGCTATACTGATGCGGTATGTAAGATGAAGATGCAATCCCTATTTAAACAAGGATGATTGTGTGTTTTCTTCATTCTGAAATGGACTGATTGAATCGAAGGTGTGAAATGTTTCAGAGATAGGAGTTCAATTCATTCTCAAAATACTTTAGATCATCCAACCTAACAGGCGCGAAAAACTTCTCAATCAATTCTTGAAACTTTGATCTTCTTTTGCCCATGTGTGTGCAATTGAATTTATTGCGACTCTTATAACCATCGCAGACACTTGGAATCCTATGTGGCTAGCTACGTTAGATATTCAACCTTACAAAGCATCCTAGATAGAGCCTCGCTGCCAGCAATATTTTAGGGATCTGACGAGGTTATGCACTGTAATCTCTCAAATATTGCTCCTTTTCCAGCAGGCATCCATTGCCCTGATGGAGTTACTTGTATGTTCCCTTAGTCAAGCTTTTTATTGTCGCACTTGTATGCGTGATATTTCAGTAATATATCTTCTTTTCTTTTCTTTTCTTTTCCTGACTTGACTTCTAAGTAATGAAACTTACTTGGGTATGATAATTACAACGGCGTTGAAGTAGAATTTATTGATTTTTCACTAACCACATGACCAACTAGGTATCTGTAATGACTTAGATCATTGATTAATGTGTGAGATATAGCAATTGATAGATTTTGGGTAAGCAAGGTTGAATAGTGAAACCTCTACACAATCATAGATAAAGCTTAACGACACGGCGAAGCTAAGAATGACTGACTAAAGCCTCCTAAAGACTTCATGAGCAAATATCTAGGAAAGGAGTCCACCTTCTTTCCTTGCATTGCATACAGGTGAACAACTTAGACAATAATCTTGTGTTATTGATGTAACTACATGAGAAAGCAATAATGGTATGCAACTATATGTTGTACAAGCAACTATGATGTATTTTGAAATGAAGATATACAATGTAGTACTCAAAATTGAAGTGAAGTCACCCTTAGATGTAATATCTTTTTACGTGCATGTTGTTATTGAGTTGGTATGAACTTTGTGTAGATAATTCATTGGTCTTTGTTTGAAGAGTTGGATGAACCTTTCTTTTTCAATAGGATAGTCAACTAGGAGTCTTTCATGTACAGTGTCTGCTATAGCCTCCTTATTTTCAAACCAATCCAATTGTGGTAGACCTTCTTGCCCCCATTTTTTCAAGTGTGGGTCTATGAGGCAAATAGATTTTGGTTTCAAAGTTGTGACATGAGCAGGTGCTATGCTTGTTTCTATTGATGCACTTGATGAGGATGATGAAGCCAACCAGGTGTTGATCTCATTTGTTAGTGTTATTCTTGTTTTTGTCACTACATTGGCATTAGATGATGGTGCAAAAACCATTGTTGATAAATTATTCTTTGTAGTATGATCTGGATTGGTGATTTATTTGATGAGGGGTTCATGAATAACTTGTATAGAGACATTGAGATCATGAGGGAGACTAGGAGATATGGTAGATTCATTTAGTGAGATGGAATCTTGTGAGAGACATGGAGAATTATGACACGAAAATGATGGGATGGAGTGATCTTGATAAGGATCTAGATAAATAATGGGATCTTGTTTAGGACATGAAGGTGAAGGGATACTTTGATCTTGACTTGGAAAGAGATTATTAGGAAGGATGGAAGGGATGTCTTGATCTTTCTTAGGAGGTGGATGTTGGATGGAACTTGAAAGAACATCTTTCTCTTGAGTAACAAGGGTGTTATTATGAGTGGAATAGAAAAGAATGAGGGGATCATCATAATATTATTGATAGGTGGAGTCTTCATCAAAAATCAGGTAGGATGAAAAGGTTTGTTCTTGATCTTGATTTATTTAATGACTGATTTCTTCCGATTTTGGATTGTCCTCCTAACACAGAGAAGGAGTTTGCATGGGATATTTTTGGAAGGTTCTAACACTTTGGCATGATGAGGAAGGATTTTGAATGAGATCCTCTGAATCATGATTTGAGTTAGATTGGATTTGTACGACAGATAGCCCTTGGGAGATTGTGTTATTGGATAGAGATTGCATGGATTGGTCTTGTGTGACTTCAGGGGATGATGAAATGGAGGATAGACATGATTGATTTCGATTTTGGTTAAATTGGATTTGGTTTGGGTTCAAAGAGTTTTGGTTTTGGGTGAAAGAGGTTTGATTTTGATTTTGACTTTGGTTGAAAGGGGTTTGATTTTGGCTGAAAGGGGTTTGTTTTTTATTTTGATTTTGGTTGAAAGGGGTTTGATTTTGGCTAAAAGGGGTTTGATTTGGGTTGAAAGAGTTTTGGTTTTGGTTAAAAGGAGTTTGAATGTTGTGTTGATGCGATTGGTATGTTTGATATGCTGGGTTGAAAGAAGGTTGACATGACTCTAATGTTGGTTGAATTGATGTAGGAATGATGTTGTTGAAGAATGAAGGTTGTCATGTTTGAATGATCTCACAAGAAAAAGAAGGGTGGCCTAATAATGATTCCCTCGTGGTTATCACCTCCCTCGTCATATTTTCTAACCAGCCCCTATGGTTGCTAGGACTAGTCATGTCTCTCATTTGTTGTTGCAAAGTATTGATTTGTTGAGCTAAGGACTCTATGGATGGAGATGGAATAGGAACAGAAGGGATGAATTGTTCACCTTCCCTATGAAATGCATAATGCCAATCCATGATGTTTGCTTGATTGGTTTGGACCTAGGATCAAAGCATGTAAGATGTTTTCTCCATTTCTAGAATGTTGCAATGTTTGATTGATTTGTTGATCTTGACAAACTTGTTTGCTGCAGGGTTTTGATCTTGTTGATATTGAAACTTGACTTTGTTGAGGGATTTGATCTTGTTGATGTTCTTGAAAAAAAATCGGTTGAGATTCCACTTTGTTTATGGTCTTTTCAAAAAGGTTTGAATGTAGCAAAGGACACAACAGGCACATCAAAAAGAATAATATCATGAAAAGAATACTTCTTTAAGGAACTTTTTCAAATTCCCATGAATGTTGGAATCTTTTTTAAGACCCCATTTTATTATCGTTGTATTTAGGCAATTCAATAGCACATCAAGCAGACTCTCCTAATGGTCAAAAGATCACAAGTATTACCACAACCCACAACTTGATACTTCGTCAGCTCAAACAACCCTGTCACACCCTAGGGTGCAACCATTTTTTTGCCTTTTTTTCTGGAAATTAGATCAAAGAAGATTGCTCCTCAATTGACCCATTATCTTAGGAGATATATGTTGGCATTTTTCATATAGATTGCATTAATGATATGTTGTCATTGATGTCAATTGAACTGGTGAATGATATTCTTGATATTGTTGATGTTATCGTTGTTATTGCTATTGTCCTGTAACCAGTATGATAAACCTTGAGGAAGATGTAGTAAACCGGTACATGGTAGTTTGTAAGTTGAATCAGTGTAAAGGGTTAAACCTTTCTATGTTATGTAATCGGTAAACCCTACTAGTTGTTTTCTGTTAAACCCTAACCGATCAAGTTTGTTGGTTTAAGATCTAATGTTGAGTGGTAATGATGGAGACACGTGTGATAATTGAATGAGGATTAGTTCAAACTGATTTGGCGCATTTGTTATCTTGGAAAGGAGAAAAGTGGATTGCATCTAATGCATAGCGCGTGATGAGTTACAAAGTCTAATGAAGCGGTGATCATGGAGCGGTTGGAATTTTCTTGATTAATGTGAAGAGATTGTTATGATTTCTAACGGTCAAGATTGTACCGACTTGTTTGTAATCTCGATAATGAGAATTATGTTTTTGTTGTGTTACTGACCTAATTGATTTATATTTAAGGTTGATGATATTGTTTTGTTAAGTGTTGGCAAATTGACAAGATTTGGAGAAACCAGTTGAGTGTGTGGTTGCCTAACCGATGGATGGATCTATCGTTTGAGTTGTTGGGCCTTCAAATTTCCAAATACTTTCAAGAACCCTACTATTAAAAAAGATGGTCACTTTATAAAAATGACACATAATGGATGATTATTGATTTGAACAACTAGAGTAAAGGAGGATATGAATAAATTAATTCCAATGGACCCCATGAAAGACTAGTGTTTTTGATGTGTAGAAAAGATGATATGAACAAAGAATTAAAATGAATGAAACATGAAAATATAAGAAATACCCATTTCACAAAATCAAGTTTCAAAGCTCCAGTTAAAATATTAGATCTGTACAATGTGTTTTTGGCTATAGACCATACACAAGACCGTAAGAAGGCTGAAAAACCTGTTATTTCGACTTGCATGGAAGAATTTCTCGACTTGGAATGAAAATGTATGCAAATATAAAATCTGATGAAGACCCAGTTTAGAAGTGGATGTTTCCTACCACCACAATAACTTTCAGATTCACATCTGAAGTTTAAGGCAGCCAACCAAACAAAAACCCGAAAGATAGCTTAAAGCAAGGTTATTGACTAACTAGTTTGCATATTAATTTCAAAGGGTTTTGTTAATTTTAATGTAAAATGGTGACTTTTCACCCCAAAAGGGGTATGGTGCCCATTCAACCACATATATAAGTGGTTAAAAAAATGTAGATATGGAGGGGGAGTCATAAGAACAAGATACTGCTGGAAGGATTGAATATCATTTTGTATTAGAGAAGTCTATAGGAAGAAGAAGTATCATTTTGTGCAATTAATTTGTAATGGAGTATCTGCAAGTGCAGCTTATGTATGCAATTATTTTCTAAAGATTAATATACAAGGTTCACTATTTCTTTTTCCAAATATTGTGTACACTTTTGAGTTGATGATTATCTTTGTCCTCTTGATAAATCTGTTTATAGATTTGCTATGATGTGAATCACATGTCGTTGCATTAAGTAAAATATTGATTTCTTATTGTTTGTGTAACGCATACTAAACCTTCATAGTTGATGAGAAGTTGTCTCTTGAGTTGATAAGATATATTTGTCCACAAAGTGTCATATATATATATTCCTGGATAGAGACACTGGTCTGTTATTGATCTTTTAAGGTTTTGATATGTATGCATTCAAGGTCCTTGATAAAAAAACGTTCTTCCCAAATCCTATATGAATTGATCTATCCAGATTTCATTTAAATCCTGAAAGCAATCTCATTTTCAATATACATTCACAATCATTTCTTTTCGAAGCATTCAGTTAAAGCACATAATAAAGCATAGTTGCAGAACAATAATTTGTCAGTTGTGTAAACTTGCTAAAAGGTTTAAATCCACTATAAATAACCTCTTGTTGGTGTAAATAATTATTCATCTTGGATATTATTACAGTTACTTAAGTTTACTTAGGAAATGCATTTCATAATAGTTTGGGTATGAGACACTTGGGTGTTTGTGCCACATTGGGATAGTGTGTGTAGGAGAATTTACACCTTTTATGGTGTGATCTTGTTGTTACACTCCACATTCAGTGGGTGATCCACCTCATGTGGAATATTATATTATTTCTCCTACCTACCCACACCTATTTCCTATCTATCCTTGTTTCTTATTAAGCCACATGTCATGTTTGTGTGCTCACATATCCATATAGCCTTGCCTATATAAGCAGGCTCATTTTCATTGTATGTAACGATCGATTGATGATCCAATTGATCAGTATTTTCATCTTGATAGAATACAATTTATTTCTATCATCTATTTTGTTCTCTCTTATTTGTGTTTTCCATTGCCTCTAGATATTGGCAAAATCTCACATGCTATCAGAGCCATTAGAGTGTCATTGGTTTGCTAATTGAGAGAAATTTGATGCTATTTAGAGTTGTGTATTTTGGAGTTTTCTATTGCAGGTTATTATTGAAGCTTGATGGGTCAAATATGAGGTTACCATTGGATTTAAAAGGTCCAAGAAAGTCAGTTTTGCCTTTGTTTCATCAAAATCGGACTTCGGAGGCCAAATCTAGAGGCATTTGAAGTTTGACGCTGTGGTGGAAATTTTCCAGAAATTATAATTTTGCAGGCAATTTTCAAATAGCGATATCTCACTCATCCGGACTCGTTTTTTCGAACAATTTTTTTTGCTTTGGGGTAGAATTTTGTGATCTGTATAGTGGTGTAGGATTTTTTGGATTTTCGGATATAGGTTTTTCGGAAATCATGAAATCCCGATTTTTACAACTTTGGAGGCTTCGTTTGGGCTCATATGGACTCCTTTTCAGGTGCCATTTTTTTTTAAGTGCATATTTTTTCATCTACTTTCATAATCTGCCATCTGTTTGCAGTGATTTTAAGTAGAAATTGTACTTTCAGTATTTGACCATTTTTGGCATATTTGGTACTTGCATTTTGCTTGGATCTCAGTTTAGATCACTAGCAGTATTTGTTGAAGTCTCTTAGATCTCATTTTGAGAAGTTGTAAATTGAAATAAGAAGTCCACTTTGCCTTGTTTTGCAAGTGGCCCATTGTATATGCACTAAGTATAAAGTGCCAAAATCACCATTTTGGGGGGATTTCTTGATTGAGTATTTTGGGGGGGTGTCTTGTGTGATTGTGCCTCTCTCTATCTTGTGTTTTTTCATTTTGGTGCTATGGGTCTTCCTAAATTTCCACTTTTAACTCCTCATAATTATGCATCATGGAAAATTAAGGCATGGAGTAAACTAATGGAAAAAGGACTCATTCATTATGTAAATGAAACTATTACATCACCACCTGATCCTAAGGCTAATCCTAACGCTCAAATTGAATGGCTTACTAAGAATGATATGGCACTTGGAACTCTTAGAAAGTGTGTATCAGATGACCTCATTTTTCACATTGATAAGTGTACAACAATTAAAGAGGCTTGGGATATTTTTAAGAAATTGTATGGTCGAGTTGATGAGATTAAGGGCTACAAGCTTGATAGTGAACTCACAACTTTGGATCCCAAGGATTTTGATACAATCCAAGATTATGTCACAAAAGCAACTGAGCTAAGAGAAAAGCTAAAGGATTGTGGAATTGACAGAAATGATGCTCAATTGGTTTATAACTTGTTGGACAAGCTTCCTTCAGAGTATGCAGCCTTTGTATCTAGCTTTCACACCCATAGGTTAGCTCAAGGTTCCTCATACACTTCTCCCTCATTTGATTCATTCATGGAGATGTTGATACTTGAGCAATCTAAGTTGATCACGATGGGGATTCTCAAATCTTCAAAGTCACAAGCTTTGGTGGCTAATAAAGGGAATCAAAGTAATCAAGGAAAAGGCAAGAATCAAAAGCAACCTAAGTCAAAACCACAACAAGATGAAGCACAATCTTCCTCTCCACAACAAGGTGATTCACCATTCTCACCTAAGAGGAAATCATATAAGGACAATATTTTTTGTGGATATTGCAAGAAGTCAGGACATGATGAACATCATTGTTATAAGAAGGATATTTATGAGTTGAAGAATCTTCTTGAGAAGAATAGAATCAACCTACCTTCTAGAATGTCTACATTGGCTTCTTCTTCCAAGGATAAAGGAAAGGATCACTCTTTTGGGACAAATAAAGGAAAGGGACAAGCTCTTTGTGCTACTACAAGTCATGATTCAGGGAGATGGCTTCTAGATTCAGGGGCTTCTCATCATATGGCATCTTCACAGTCTATGTTTTCTACATTTGAGCCTTGCCACATGCCACAGATTTTGATGGGCAATCATACATACATGGATGTGATTGGGAAAGGATTTATTGCCATTGGGGATAACTCCTTCAATCATGTGTTGTGTGTACCCCACTTGACAAATAATCTTCTTTCCATTTATCAAATCACACATGGGGCAATGCGGAAAACTGTGGAGTTCACACCTAATTCAGTTATCATTAGAGACTTGGATAGTGGAGCTATCATTGCGACTGGGGTGGTTGATCATTCATCTCGGTTGTATTCTTTTTCAGATTTTGGTCCTATTGATGAGGTTGATTCTTCCTATGTTGATGATTCAGATTTTGAGGAGAACTTTGGGCATTTGAACTTGGGGATTCTCACTTGTGATCCCGTTCTTGAGCCTTGCATATCATCTCCTTCTATTGATATCACACCACCTATTGCACCTGATGATGCAACTAGTGCAACAATTTTGCCTTCTTGTGATTCAGTGCAACAGGATATTTCATGTCTTCCAGCTTCAATTGATTGGGATGCCTACTTGACAAACATTGCAAGTTTGTTTGTGGACTCCTACATTGCAGATTTGGGAGATACCATTGATGACATTCATCTTCTCTTTGATGAAGATGATCCTTCTTTGATTGTTGCAAGGGATAACTCTGACCCTCTTGTGCATTCTCTACATGATCAATCTTTAGAGGTTGACATGATTGTGGATACTTTTGTACAACACTTGGAAGAGGTCTATTTATCTTTTGAGGAGACATATGAATCTTTGGATATTGTTCTACATTCATCTCCACTAGATCTTAGAGTGCCTTTTTCAGCAGTGTGGCACAGTTTACCACCTTTGGAGGGGGTACCTTTCAACATCGACATGGGGACACTTGAGCAGTTTTCAAAGATTCCTTTCATTATGAGTATTTTTGCTTCATCTTCCCTTCATGGTTGGGGATACTTTTTGGATCCACCTTTGGTTTTGTTTCTTCCTAAGGGGAGGAATGTTGTTCGACGTTCATGGAGCAGTTTCTTCATTCATCTTTGAGCTTCTATCATTGGTGCAGATTCCAAATTGAGGGGGGGCTTCCTAGTCTCTCTTCTTCTTCTTCTCTCATATGGGGGGGAATTTTTCCTCACATGGGGTTTTGTTCTTCACATACTTCTATGAGAGTTCTTTGTATCTAGTTTTCATCTCTCTTTTGGGGGAGGGTTTTTTCCCATTGGGTTTTTCTCTCTTTCCTCGCTTTGTGAGAGATTTTCTTGCATTGGTTTTCATGCATTTGCATTTGTACATGGGTACCTAACATGGCCTCATAGCCGGGACCCATCTTGCATTGCTTAGTCGCATTGTAGACTTTAGTTCATTCCCCTAAGTTGCACTTAAGGGGGGGTGTTGGTGTAAATAATTATTCATCTTGGATATTATTACACTTACTTAAGTTTACTTAGGAAATGCATTTCATAATAGTTTGGGTATGAGACACTTGGGTGTTTGTGCCACATTGGGATAGTGTGTGTAGGATAATTTGCACCTTTTATGATGTGATCTTGTTTTTACACTCCACATTCAGTGGGTGATCCACCTCATGTGGAATATTATATTGTTTCTCCTACCTATCCACACCTATTTCCTACCTATCCTTGTTTCTTATTGAGCCACATGTCATGTTTGTATGCTCACATATCCATATAGCCTTGCCTATATAAGCAGACTTATTTTAATTGTATGTAACGATCGATTGATGATCCAGTTGATCAATATTTTCATCTTGATAGAATACAGTTTATTTCTATCATCTATTTTGTTCTCTCTTATTTGTGCTTTCCATTGCCTCTAAATCTTGGCAAAATCTCACACCTCTTTTGTGCTTGAGAGGAAGAGGCATACCCACCTAGGTTTAGTGGAACCTAAAGTGTAGAGGGATTTGGTATTTGACCATCCCTGTTCGTTGGCCAAGGCTGATTGGACTACTTGAGCATTTGGCAAGTCTTTTGGTTTTCCAATTTGTGGTTTTGGGCACCAACAGATTGGCGACTCTGTTGAGGAGTTGTAATAAATAGTTTGACATTCACCTAGAAGTTCTGGTGTTTTTCATTGAAGATTTGATAAGTTTTGTTTTCCCCATCCGAGTCACACAACAAATTGGCGACTCTACTGGGGACTTGTCTACAAATTTTTAATTCCAGAATCTTTGTAAGGTGTGCTCTACTGGAAGGAAGAACCCAAGAGATCAGTAAGTAATATTTTCCTCCACATGAGGTGGCGACTCTATTCTACATAACAAGATCTATTTCAGTTGGTGACTCTACTGAGGAAGAAGATGTAGAAAGAGATGAAAATTTTCCTTTTTTGAAAGAAATGGCAATTTTGGTTTAGAAGGATTATGAGATTTATGCAGAAGATTATGTGATGAAGTTATTTGTCAAGACATTGAAGGATAATCAAGAGAAGCCTATGAATCACTTCCTACATAGAGCATCTCATCATGGAGGGAGTTGGAGCAATGGTTCCTTGATGTGTTTCATGATGCAGGTGAAGAAGGAAGCATGTGCTATGAGCTAGAGGAAGACCAAGAATACACTATGGAAATAGAATTCTATGTGTCTCCCTTGGATAAATTTTTAAATATAAAAAAACAAGAAGATGATGATAGTTCCGATACTTAATGTAAGTATAGATCCAATAGCTAACAAGATGAGAGGGGGGGGGGGGTGAATCATACAAACTTAATCTTCCATAAAAACAACAGATTCAACCTCGGTAACATATACTTCAGTAATATAACCAAAACTACTAAACATGCAAACTCAAAAGCATATGAACATCATAACACTTATAACACGAGATTTAACGTGGAAACCCAAATAGGGAAAAACCACTATGGGATTTCAGACCCACTAAAAAACATACTCTTCTAGAGTATGCTCAGTTAAAAGCAAATCTTGTTAAAGATTACAAACACATTACTAGATGTGACCCGGTTAAGGGATTTCCCTCAGATCTATTAGGATCTTCACCTTGTTAGAAGTGACCTTGTTAAAGGATTTCAAACACTCAATCAAAATGTCACCTTGCTAGAGGGTTTTACAAATAAGACTGTTAAGTCCACTCGGTTAAGAGATTTTCTGTCACTTCACAAAATAACAGTAATAAAAATCTATCTGCAACTTCACATCTAAAATGCTAAATCAGATTCTTATTTGCTCAATACAATAGGACTTATCTTGTCCATCTGTTGGGCTCTATACTCTGTTATTCAAATAGGTCTTCAAGCTTTTGTGCTCGGTAATCACTATGTAGCATCCCTGTGCATACATTGTTTATCAACAGTTCCTTATTTATAAACAATTTGTTGACTGCTTAATCTCCTTGATCACATTTCCCATGATCAATCATAGCCATCAGATCTTCAAACTTTGACCAGGTTCAATGTATCATTCAATCTGAAAAATGTTTTACCCTGCCTTGGAACTTGCATACATTTCTTGGAACTTGTGCTAGGGTATTGCGGTTCAATCTGAGCTGTAGATCTTCCTGCCGATTTTCCTTTGCCATAGATTCTTTAACAAACTTCAAGCACGACATACCAATCATTTAATCATAGCCAACTCATTAGCTTCCTTCATTAAATAATGCTTTTATTCATTCAATGCATTCTGTTACTACTCGGTTGCAACTTGGTAAATACTAAACTTCACTCGGTAGACATTCTGCCTTCATTAACCAATAGTGATAACCTTAGGGTTTACCAACTAGGTTCCTTAGGGTTTACCAACTAGGTTCTTTGCTCGGTAACATAGTATAGTATTAACCTTACAATCAATAACATATGTAGGATATCAAAACAATCTAAACATCATGATCTCATCATTGTCTAACTCGGTAATAGTTGCCCATTGAATAACTTATTCCTCCCCTTATTCATCACATTCTTTCTGTGTCTTTTACCGACATCTTTATACTCATCAAATCATACTTTTTAAGATATGGCAACATCATACCAAATTAGAAAATCAATTTATTGACATCAATGACAAAATAATAATATTAAGACAGTAAACATCCTTAATCAGTTATATCCATAATCATCAACAACCTTCTCAATATCCTTATTGAAATGCCAACAGATGAATCTGCAGTAAATTTCTTCATGAGGATGTTCAATATTTATCAAGAGATACCTTCAGATGTCAAGCTTCCATTTTATGAGTTATTAAATAAAATATATAAGTTAGGGTATGACTCTCAGCTGTATAGTTTTCTCGGGTATCTACATGATGAAATTGTTGCAGAAGATAATGGATGCAGGATGAGATCTACAGAGGGAACACAAAACCCTAATGAAGAGGGAATTTTGGATCAGATTGAAAAAGAATCCATTGTTGATGAGACCTGTGTGGAAATAGACAACATGCAATATCAAAAGGAAGATTGTCTGCTCAGTAGTGAACAAATTTCAGATCTTCTGGATAAAGAGTATCAGAGAAATGCAGCAAAGGAAAAAGAGGTGTGTCATGGACAACAGATAGAATGTGAACATGCACCTGGAAATAGGTTCAAATCTTTTTCAAATCAGTTGTGTGATGACATGACAGAGGATGGCTGCCATTCGGAAAAAAATTTATGTGATGAGTCCTCCCATTTCTTTGATAAATACATTAATGATAGTGAGAACACATATGATGAACAAAAAATTGAAGAGTCATATAAATATCAAGATCATTTTAAATGTTTTACAAATCCTCTTTATAATAATGCAAATATAAATGATGAAATGACACTCTGCCGGAGTATGTCTAACAAAGATCTCTATGTGTTTTCAAATCCACTATATGAAGAACAAGAAATATCTCCAGATGATTAGGAGATCTTATTGAGCAATGACATAAATAACAATGAGGATAATTGGGAGCATTGTTATGGTGATATATTTTTTTTTTAAATAAAAGAAAATGTTAATGAGAAAAGTTTAGGGTTTCCAAATAATCTATCTCTCCAATAAAAGATACAATTGAAAAGCAAGCCTAAGTATGAATTTTTGACTTTAGGTCTACATCAATCACATAGGGGAGTAACAAAGAAAAAAAAAATTCTCCCTATTCTTATATTGATATTGTTAGTATGATTTCACCTAATCACAACAAGGAAATAAAGGTTGAAAGCCAACATCTCTCGGGGGAAATGGAGAAACCCTATAAAATAGGGATGAATATTGATGTATTTCCAAATATAGGAGTATTTCAAAGGAAAAACCCTTATAAGGATAAAAGCATGATGGTTCAAAGGAATTTGATTTCCTATATGGTAAATTCAAGGAGGGGTAAAAAGCAATATTTCGGGGATGATTTGGAGCATGTCCATAAAGTAAGGAGAGATAATGTGATATTTAAAAATATTAGAAAGTCTCAAAAGATAAAACTTTATAAATCAAATGATATAACGATTTATAAAAGTTTGATGCTCTATGTGGTGAAAACAAAAGGAGATTGTTGGGATTCTTTTAGCATGGAATATCAAGACAAAAATAAAATATATTACAACATATATGGTAAACATGAAAATATGACAATTGATAAGCTTTTCGATGAAATTGGATTTGTTGATGATATGTGTCAAACTCGAATTTTTTTGCATGATGAGAACCAGGTGTTTGATCTAGGAAAAATGAGTGTTCATATTTTTGGGACCTAGGGGCCACCAGATGCAGTTTTAACATAATCTACAGAAGGGAGGTGATTGTTAATGGTCTACTCTACCAGAGAAAACTGGATTCTTGCTATGCCCGCAAGGGGCATACATCCCCAGACAGAGCCACTGTTGGGGCTTCAAATTTCCAAATAATTTCAAGCACCCTACTATTAAAAATGGTGGTCACTTCATGAAAATGACACATAATGGATGATTACTGATTTGAACAACTAGAGTAAAGGAGGATATGAATAAATTAATTCCAATGGACCCCATGAAAGACTAGTGTTTTTGATCTGTAGAAAAGATGATATGAACAAAGAATTAAAATGAATGAAACATGAAAATATAAGAAATACCCATTTCATAAAATCAAGTTTCCAAGCTCTAGTAAAAATATTAGATCTGTGCAATGTGTTTTTGGTTGTAGACCATACAGAAGATCGTAAGAAGGCTAAAAAGCCTGTTATTTCGACCTGCATGAAAGAAGATGTCGACTTGGAATGAAAATGTATGCAAATATAAAATCTGATGAAGACCTGGTTTAGAAGTAGATGTTTCCTACCACCAAAAAAAATTTCAGATTCATATCTGAAGTTTAAGGTATCCGACCAAACAAAAACCCAAAAGATAGCTTAAAGCAAGGTTATTGACTAACTAGTTTGCATATTAATTTCATAGGGTTTTGTTAATTTTAATGTAAAATGGTGACTTTTCACCCCAAAAGGGGTATGGTTCCCATTCAATCATATATATAAGTGGCTAAAAAAATGTAGATATGGAGGGGGAGTCATAAGAACAAGATACTGCTGGAAGGATTGAATATCATTTTGTATTAGAGAAGTCTATAGGAAGAAGAAGTATCGTTTTGTACAATCAATCTGTAATGGAGTATCTGCAAGTGCATCTTATGTATGCAATTATTTCTTGAAGATTAATATACAAGGTTCACTATTTCTTTTTCCAAATATTGTATACACTTTTGTGTTGATGATTATCTTTGTCCTCTTGATAAACCTGTTTATAGATTTGCTATGATGTGAATCAGATGTCATTGCATTAAGTGAAAGATTGAGTTCTTATTGTTTGTGTAACACATACTGAACCTTCATAGTTGATGAGAAGTTGTCTTTTGAGTTGATAAGATATCTTTGTCCACAAAGCGTCATATATATATATTCCTGGATAGAGGCACTGGACTGTTATTGATCTTTTAAGGTTTTGATCTGTATGCATTAAAGGTCCTTGATAGAGAAACGCTCTTCCCAAATCCTATATGAACTGATCTATGCAGATTTCATTTAAATCTTGAAAGCAATCTCATTTTCAATATACATTCACAATCATTTCTTTTCAAAGCATTTAGTTAAAGCACATAATAAAGCATAGTTGCAGAACAATAATTTGTCAGTTGTGTAAACTTGCTAAAAGGTTTAAATCCACTATAAATAACCTCTTTTGTGCTTGAGAAGAAGAGGCATACCCACCTAGGTTTAGTGGAGCCTAAAGTGCAGAGGGATTTGGTCTTTGACCATTCTTGTTCGTTGGCCAAGGCCGATTGGACTACTTGATTTGGCAAGTCTTTTGGTTTTCCAATTTGTGGTTTTGGGCACCAACACGAGTAAAGGAAGATTGAAGCTTAAGAAGGATCTAATCAAGCAGATGTAGTCATATTCAGACAGATCAAGAAAACTTGTTGTTTTCTAACAATTACAGCAGAAATTGAAATCCCCTAACCGCGTAAGCTCTAACATGCTTAGTTACTTCCTAAATCCTCTAACAAGGTGGTCCATTAGTTTGGATTCTGAAATCCTCTAGCGAGGTTACTCCTAATAGGGTATTTTGTTTTTCATCAAGGCATATTTGTAAATCCTTTAACCGGGTGATTCCTAACCGGAATTAGTTCTTAATAGGACTTATTGTAAAAGTTTTAACGGGTTTGGATCCTAACAGGGTGAACTTTAGAAGAGTTCAGATAGCTATCCTTGTGAGTCTCATCTCACCCTGGTTTTTACCTATTTGGTTTTTCCACGTATAAATACTTGTGTCAAGTGGTGAATGTTGTTGTGGTTATGATCTTATTTGTTGATTTGATTAACTACTTAACTATTATGATTAGGCATAATAATTGGAAGCATTGAGAGATGAATATGTTGACATATGATTAAGCATTTTTTATGTTTACAAGATTGAAGTTGTTTACTATTAAGTTGTCATAATAGTTAAACCGGTTGATGTTGGTTGATGTTGATGATCTTTGAAATATTATCTTGACTGAGTTACTTGTTGATAAGTTCATATTTGAGTTTGGGAGTTTGTATCAGTTTTTCAGTATACTGATTCACCCCCCCCCCCCTCTCAGTATTCTACCAGATACTTATTCTTTAATCATACCATCAATTGGTATCAGAGCATCTCGGGTCCTCTTTAACCTAAAGCCTAACAACTTCAGGAAAAGATCTTGTAGATCATGATGAAGAAAGAAAGTCTGAAGTTCAACAAAGATAACTATAGGATATGGAGCAATAGAATGAAGATTTACATTAAGAGTCTTGGTAGTCACTATTGGGATCATATAGAAACTAAGTATACTGCACCTACCGAAACTCTAACTAATGATCAGAAGAAAGAACATCAAGAGAATCATCAAGGATTGGAGGCTATTATTAGTTCCATATTTGATGTTGAATATGTAGATGTTCATGGTCTTGAAACTGCATATGAAGTATGGAAAAAACTTGAAGAGATTTATAGCGGTGATGAGCATGTCAAGATTGCCAAAGAGGAGAGTTTAAGAGGAAAATTTGATGACATGAGAATGTCTGAAGGTGAGAATATCCAACAGTGTGGTCAAAGGATAAAAGAGATAATTGGTGAAATAAAGAGTGCAAGAAGGAAATTGGAAGATGCCAAAGTGATCAGTAAGGTACTGAGAACCCTGCTACCGGTCTATTCTATCCGAGTTGCAGCTATTTAAGAACTGAAATCCATTGACAAAATAAAGGTAACTCTTGACTCTATCATTGGAAAACTTACTGTTTTTGAACTAAATGGCTATGATGGTAGTGTACAAAAATCAAAGTCTGCATTTAGAGCTTTTGTTTCTAACTCATCTGTGAGAAGAAGTAGAGATACCGGCCATAGCTATGAATCTAGATCCAGCAAAGATGTTGATGATGAAGACAGTTTAGTGGAGCTTGAAGCATTGTTGGCAAAACAACTGCCTAGAGGCACTGGGAAATATAGAGGTAAGCTACTGTTGAAATGTTTTGCTTGCAATAAGATTATTCATATAGCAGCTAATTGCCCTAATGGTGAAAATGAATACAAGAGACAAATTTAAGAAGTATAAGGGTAAAGGCAAGAGATATTGTCTTCTAGCTATTGACAATGGTATTACTGATGAAGAATTTGATGATGATGTTAGTGAAGATATTGTGTTTGTAGCTATTAAGGAAGAGATATCATATTAGAAAGCACTAGTGTCCAGGATGGATAACTCTGGTGATTGGATCATTGATAGTGGTTGTTCACATCACATGACTGGTGATCGAAGCAAATTTCTTTCCTTGAAGGAATTTGATGACGATGTTGTCAGATTTGGCAATGACTCACCCTGTATGGTGAAAGATAAGGGAGTTATTTCTCTTAATGGGAAAAGAAGTGCTAACGATGTCTATTGGGTTAAAGGCCTAAAGCACAATCTTCTAAGCATAGCACAACTTAATGACAGAGGATACCCACTAGAGTTTAGAAATGGTATGTGCAAAATCTTTGACAACAAAGGTGAATTGATTGCAACCAGGAAACAGACCAGAGGTAATCTATTTCATCTTAATCCTAAAGTTAGCAGTTGTTTGATTGCAAAAATAGATGATAGATGGCTTTGGCATAGGAGATTTTATCATGTAAACTTTGATAACATTGTTAAAGTGAGCAAGTCTAAGACTGTAAGAGGTCTACCTCAACTAGACAAACAAGTTAATGCTCTTTGTAAAGAATGTCAGTTAGGAAAGATGACTTCTTCAAATTTCAATAGCAAGTCCTCAGCAGAGCACTTATTAGATTTGGTTCATACAGATCTATGTGGACCAATAAGAACTAGAAGCATTTCAGGTGATAGATATTTCATGATCTTCACTGATGATTGTTCAAGGTCGATGTGGGTCACATTCTTGAAGGATAAGCATGAAGCTTTTGGTAAATTCAAGGCATTCAGAGCCTTAGCTGAGAAAGAGAGTGGAAAAAAGAATTCACTAAGTATTGTGATGAGAATGGTATCAAGCGGCAACTTTCTGCACCAAGGACACCACAATAGAATGGTATAGCAGAGAGGAACAACCGGTCAATAGTTGAAGCAGCTAGAACTATGTTGATACAAGGAAATGTAGCAAAAACATTTTGGAGAGAAGCTGGAAGTACAACGGTCAACACAATGAACCGAGTTCTGGTGAAAAGAGGTAAGGACAAGACACCTTATGAGTACTGGTATGGAAGAACACCTTATGTTAGCTATTTTAAGATCTTTGGTAGCAAGTGTTTTATTAAAAAAGGTGATTACATAAGCAAGTTCTAAGCTAAGAGTGATGAAGGCATATTTCTTGGCTATTCCACCAAGAGTAAGGCCTACAAATGCTTCAACAACCAGACACAGAGAATTGTTGAGAGTGTTGATGTTCGTGTAGATGAATGTACTAAAATTTCAAAAGGAACCTGTTCAGAGAGAAAGGATGAAGATCCTTGCATTTTGCTTTTGGAACCTGAAACTGTTAAATCAGTTTTCAGTAAAGCAAATCCCGATATACTTGTTCAACCGGAACAAATAAATTCAGAGGAAGAAGACAATGAAGAAGTTGAACCTGATGAGAATGATCATGTTATTCCTAGGTATGTGAGACTGAATCACAGTCCTGAGAAGATTATTGGGGATAAGGATGTTGGATTACTAACGACAAGGAAAATTAGAGGGAACTCTTGCATGATCTCCACCATTGAACCTAGAAGTGCTAAGGAGGCATTTAGTGATGATCATTGGATGAAAGCAATGGAGGAGGAATTGGATCAAATTGAGAAGAACAACACTTGGATCTTGGGTACCCTGACCAGTAAACAAGAATGTTATAGGTACTAAATTGGTGTTCAGAAACAAGTTAAATGAAAATGGTGTTGTAGTTCGCAATAAGGCAAGATTAGTTTGCAAAGGTTATGTGCAAGAAGAAGGAGAAGATTATGGAGAAACTTTTGCACCACTAGCAAGACTGGAAGGAGTTAGAACATTACTTGCATTTGCAGCCCATAAGAAGTTCAAGGTATACCAGATGGATGTTAAGTTTGCATTTTTGAATGGGATATTGGAAGAAGAGGTTTATATAGAACAACCTGATGGTTATGCATTGACAAATAAGGAAGACATGGTATGCAGATTGCATAAAGCTTCATATGGATTAAAGAAGGCACCCAGACAATGGTATGAACGACTTCATACACATCTGATGAAGATAGGCTTTGCAAGAACCAGTGATGACAACAACATTTATCTCAAGTCTGAAGGAGTTGAAATACTGGTCAGTGAAGTATTTGTTGATAACATTATATTTGGAGGTAATGATGCCATGAGAAACAGTTTTGCGGATGAAATGAAGAATGAGTTTGAGATGTCATTAGTAGGGGAAATAAAAAATTTCATAGGCTTGCAAATACAACAAATGAAGAATGGCATTTTCATTACTCAATCTAAATATGTGAAAGAGGTTTTGAAGACTTTTGGCTTGAGAGACTGTAAACCAGTTGGAACTCCAATGATTACAGGTTGTACATTGTCCAAGGAAGATGCATCTAAGTCTATAGATGAAAAGGAATACAGGTCAATGATTGGCAAATTACACTATGTTGTTCACAGTCGACCGGATATTGCCCATGCAGTTGGTATAGTTGGTAGATTTCAGAAAAATCCAAAGGAAGCATATCTGATAGCAACCAAGAGAATTTTTAGATATCTGAAAGGTACAGTTGACTATGGGTTATGGTATCCATATGGAGGCAATTTTGATTTGAAGGCATACACTGATGCTAATTGGGCAGGAAATATTGATGACCGGAAGAGTACTACCAGTGGAGCATTCTTTCTAGGAGGAAGCTAGTTTCATGGAGTAGTAAGAAGCAGAGTTGTACTTCACAATCTACTATGAAAACTAAGTATGTAGCTGCTTACATGAACTGCACACAAGCTATTTGGATGAGGCACATTTTGGAAGGTTTTAAGATGAAGATCTCAGAACCTATAAAGATTTTGTGTGATAATACAAGTGCAATAAATATTTCTAAGAATCCTGTTTTGCATGCAAGGACTAAGCACATTGAATTGAAGTATCACGTTTTGAGGGAAAAAGTTCAAAGTAAAGATGTTATCTTAGAGCATGTTTCTACCCAAGAGTAGCTTGCAGATATCTTTACCAAACCTCTGCCTAGACCACTTTTGAGTATCTTAGAATTCAATTGGAGGTTGTCCCTCTTCATGAAGTCAGTTGAGCATGATGTTGATTGCATCAGTCTTTGAATTACTTGCAAAATCTTACATGGATTGATTGTTTTTGGAAGTGGATGTATTCCACAAGGGGAGCATCAAGTTGCAGTATGTTGATGCACAATAAGAATTTGGAATTACATGTTTTACTTTCAATTTGGCATTGTTGTCAAAGGGGGAGAAGAATTATGTGTCTGATTAGGTGAACTAGTGATAGACAGAAGACAGACAGAGTATGGTGAATAATTGGTAATGTAAACCAGGATTCTTATTCACTAATCACAACAACAATCAAAGGAGTTGATATTTGCATTGCCATCAATGCCAAAGGGGGAGATTGTTGGCATTTTCAGATTGTTGGCATTTTGCATATCGATTGCATTAATGATATGTTGTCATTGATGTCAATTGAATCGATGAATGATATTCATGATATTGTTGATGCTATTATTGTTATTGCTATTGTCTTGTAACCTATGATAAATCTTGAGGAAGATGTAGTAAACCGGTATATGGTAGTTTGTAAGTTGAGCCGGTGTAAAGGGTTAAACCTTTCTATGTTATGTAACCAGTAAACCCTACCGTTTGTTTTCTGTTAAACCCTAACCGATCAAGTTTGCTGGTTTAAGATCTAATGTTGAGAGGTAATGATGGAGACACATGTGATCATGGAATGAGGATTAGTTCATATTGATTTGGCGCATTTGTTATCTTGGAAAGGAGCAAAGTGGATTGCATCTAATGCATAGAGCATGATGAGTTACAAAGTCCGATGAAGCGATGATCATGGAGCGGTTGGAATTTTCTTGATTAATGTGAAGAGATTGTTATGATTTTTAATGGTCAAAATTGTACCGACTTGTTTGTAATCTCGATGATGGGAATTACGTTTTTGTTGTGTTACCGACCTAGTCGATTTGTATTTAATGTTGATGATATTGTTTTGTTAAGTGTTATCAAATTGACAAGATTCAGAGAAACCAGTTGAGTGTGTGGTTGCCTAACCGGTGGATGGATCTGCAATTTGAGTAAAGGAAGATTGAAGCTTAAGAAGGATCTGATCAAGCAGATGTAGTGCTATTTAGACAGATCAAGAAAACCTATTGTTTTCTAACAATTACAACAAAAATTGAAATCCCCTAACCGGGCAAGCTCTAAAAATCTTAGTTACTTTCTAAATCCTCTAACAAGGTGGTCCATTAGTTTGGATTCTCAAAACCCCCAGTGAGGTTACTCCTAACAAGGTATTGTGCTTTTCATCAAGGGATATTTGTAAATCCCTTAATCGGGTGATTCCTAACCACAATTAGTTCTTAACAAGACTTATTGTAAAAGCTTTAACAAGCTTGGCTCCTAACAGAGCGAACTTTAGAAGAGTTTAGATATCTATCCTTGTGAGTCTCATCTCACAGTGGTTTTTACCTATTTGGGTTTTCCACGTATAAACATTTGTGTCAAGTGGTGAATGCTTTTGGGGTTATGATATTATTTGTTGATTTGATTAACTACTTAACTATTATGATAAGGCATGATAATTGGAAGCATTGAGAGATGAATATGTTGACATATGATTAAACATTTTTTATGTTTACAAGATTGAAGTTGTTTATTGTTAAGTTATCATAACAGTTAAACCGGTTGATGTTGGTTGATGTGGATAATCTTTGAGATATTATCTTAACTGAGTTACTTGTTGATAAGTTCATATTTGAGTTTGGGAGTTTGTATCAGTTTTTCAGTATACTAATTCACCCCCCCTCTCAGTATTCTACTGAAAACTTATTCTTTCATCATACCATCAATATATGGTGAGTGTCTTGGGGGCGGATTCTTCCCCACCCTTGCACTGTGATAATACAAGTGTCTGGTTACTGACTCAGTTGGGCTTCTAATTCCTAAGGTGTTTAGAAAGGGTTTCATTTGAGTGGTCACAATCAGCAGTGTTTTACACTCTGTTGAGAGAGGTCTATCAGTCTGTAGAGGTTACGCTCTACAAATTTTTATGTCTAGTATAGGCACTAAGGGAGGCATAACGTCGTTGTCACAACATGTAACACTCGTCGCATATGATTTTCATCACATTCACATTTATTTATAGTGGCTTGGATTACTTGGCTTTAGTCATTGCCACTTAGGTCATTCCCTATCACTTGACCTTACGGGCTACTTGGGAGGCAACCCTTCTAAATGTGTTATCCTAATGCAGAAAATGAAAAAGCATGAAAAAGGTTGGTTTGGCTTTTTGACCACCCAAAAAAGGGGAGAGCATATACCTATCACCTTGAAGACATGAAGAACAATGATTCCTTTTAAACCTTCATTGCAATGTTTTCTAAACTATTGGAGATGTTGCCCAAAAAGGCATGGGGTTTATTTTAACCATCATAGCAATGATGAAAGTTGTATTGTTCTTTAATAAAAGAACCAAAAAGAAAGATTTAGCTAAACTAAGTTCAAATATCCCTGCAAGAAACCATGAGAATTGTTAGCACATTGTGGGCTCTCCAACCTAATTTTCTCTTTTCTCGATTACAAATTTCAAAAATATCAAAAATATAATTTTCAGTATTTTTCTACATGTTATTAAATTGCATTTTCGGAGGTTGTTGGAGCATTTTGAGCCCTCAAAACTTTGGATGGTCCTTTAAGGATGTTGTCGTAGGCAGATCCAAAAAGGACTAGAACTAGAGATCTTGGAGATCTTTCCAACGGTGTAAGCGGTTTGCAATTTCGAGTTCGGAGTGAAAAGTTATGACTCTTCAAAGTTGGTTACAGATTTAACCTCTCTGTTTTAAAAACAAAAGCAATTATTGACAAAAAACACAGAGAAAAATAAACAGAAACAATCTAACCTATTCCTGCAAAAGCAAATTAGTATCTAATCAATTGTGAACTAATATAATAGCAATTGCGAATTGTTGACTGAGCAAATGTGAATTTCTTACAGAGCAATTGCGAATTTTTGACAGAGCAATTGCGCATCAGCAAGGCTAAAAAAATTATTTATTTTTTAAATTTAGATAGAAGATAGAAATTTTCGCTTTCTTTGATATTATTTTTCCTCCTCTTGGCACCTACAATTTTGAAATTCACCTTTCCTACCATTGAGTTAGAACCATTTTATGCCAAAAAATGAAAATTTCCAGAATTGAAAGATTTTTATGGGTTTGAAGAATGAAATGAGCAAAGAGGTTGAATTTATAGATTTTCAACACAAAAGGGGTGAGGATTTGAACTCAAGTGTTGATTGATAGATAACTAATTTAGATTGATCTATTAACAGAATTGATTGGAGAGTGAACTCAATTGATTGATCAGAAGACTGAAAAGATTAGCTAGTTGATTAAATTGATCGAGGAGATGACTGATTAGATAGATTAGAAGACTGAATTGATTGAAGAGTCGGAAAAGGTGATTCAGAGTTAAAAAAGGATGATTGAAGAGTTAACTGAGTTAACTGATTAGACAATTGATTTGATCAACCAGTTTTGGTTTTAGCATGTGTTGTAGGAGATTCATTTGAAATTTAATTTCATTTTGATTTGCATTGGAATTTGGTCATTCGAATGCTAAAATGCACATGAAATTCAATGAAATTCATATTTGGGGAAAATGTGAAATTAGATGAAATTAGGTGAAATTCGAATTTGGGAGAAAATGAAATGAAATTAGTTGGAATTAACTGGAATTATAAATTGGGGAATTGGAGGAATTTAATTAATTAATTTAAATAATTTAACTGAAATTAATTAAATATAGGAAATTGAATTATCAAATCATTACTAATTTTTCACGTTTCTATCAATTCATCATTTAATTAAATAATTAAATAATTACTTAATTAAATAGACGAATAATTAGTATAAGATGAAAGAGACATTTTTAGGTGTCTACAGTATGCACAGGGGAGTTTCTAGTCAATACATGTATGAAGCCTAAAACTTATGCCCATTCAAGAGTATATATAAATATGATAACTTGATTATTGGTCAACCCTCTAGGTCGTGTCATCTTCCCATATGTTGGATATACAATGAAGTATTATTCCATGTGATTCATGCATCCAATAGATTCTACATATTAATTGGTAGACAATAGATAGACTATTTTAAAATTCATAAAATTTATTCATGAAAGAAATTATATTAAAATTCTAAGAGATAAATGTGATCAAAATGCATAGTGAGTCACTTTACTTTGGATACATAGATTAACTCTAAAAGAACCTCCATATGAAAGTGAAAGTGGTCTCTATGAGATATACCATAAAACAAAAGATCAAAAATAACACAAGAAGATTAAATCATAGGGAAATGATAAATGGCCTATAAAAGAACACATCATTTATGAACAAAAGTAAAAACAACAAACAACAAACATGATAAAAAAACTAAAGTTTCATGCTCAAAGACTACTTAGATGCTAAAGAAAGAAATTGTGTTCCATCAAATTCTAATGATTCCTCTACAACCTCAAGCAAAAAAGTAAGAAATTTAGATAAGAAAGAAGTTCCTAATATGATACTATTTGATTATGTGTTTGTGCAAATATAAACCTAGGTTTAAAATATAAAACCTATGTAATTGAAAAGAAGCAAATAACAAGATCCAAATATGAATGAACATAAATACGAGGACTTCTCTTGGGATGATGATGGCCTTTTAGAAGACAAAGATCCTTATGAATTCATTTAATGATTCATGAGCATCATAGCCTATATATTTATATTAATTGCATATTTTTACCATTTTGGTTGAGCCTTGTTTGTTGGTGTTCTCATTCCTATTTAAATTTCTATATATTGTTTCATGTTTTGCAGCCTTGCCCTGAGTGGGAGGAATTCACCTTTCTTTCACTTGATCTGGTTTAATTGCTTCTTTATTTCCCTATCATATCTTACAATTATGTATACTTTTTTCTACCACATTGTCTTTTCTATTTTCTCTTGTTTTTGTTATGCACCCTTAAGTTTATGGTTTTTATAATGTTAGTTTGCTCATTTTTTCATATCTCGTGTTACTTTGATTTCTCAAAGCCTATATTTATGTCCATTTATGATATTTAGAGCACATTCTTATGATCTTTATGCTTTATCTTATATTAATCACTTCATGAGCCTACATTGCCATATCACACTTCTAGAGCTATCCTACTAGACTAAAATAGATATGATGCCTTCCCTATTCACTATTTATCTTTCTCATTGCCATATTTTTGTATTAGTTGCATCATGCCTTCCCTATATCATTTTGTGAACTCACATTGTTTTAGAACAGTTATAAAGAAACCTTTACATCATACCTACACACAATTTTTACACCTAGATCCATGTTACGACTAGTTACATATTGCTTTACCTTAACTATCATGTTTTCTTTTTTCTTATATGTCATATTAAGGGCATATATTGAGCCTAGTTTCCTATTGTACCTATATATGGGTGTTTCATGCCATCAAGGGCTATATAAACATTTTAATTATCCATGTTGGAGGTAAAATTACATTTCTCCATACTTATATCTGATCCATGTGTTTATAATAAGTTTATCATTCGGGATGTTTTATCTACTTCTAGCATAATGAACTTATTGCATTTGTCTATCTCTTTAAATTATCTATATACTTAAATTTATATTTCATGTAAATTTCTTCTCCTTCAATTCAATGTGCTCTATGTTTACAACCATTTGACAAGTAGGCATATCATATCACTAACAATCCCATGTCGAGATTGCAATTAGTTATAGTTGCCTCCAAAATATTTATCGCCATGTGCAAACAAACCTTCACCACATTTCATGGCAACACCCAACATACCATGTTATACCTATTGTTGTTGCAAAGAATTACCTTCCTGTTTTCCATATCAAGGCAAAAATTCTAACCCAACTCCTTTTCAATTTTTTCTTTCTAATCTCGTGAATAGTTAAGCATGCTTGAATTTTATGTTTATTTTATTTGTGAGACAAAAACTACTCATTTCATGTCTATTCTTAGTTTTGCAAGTTTATATGGAGGACCCATACTGAAGACAATGAACACACAAATATATATCATGCATATACTCTGTATGAACTTGATATACATTTTTATGTCTAAATATTTACTTTCATGCATGTTAATAAGTCCGCATATACTCTAAGTTTCATTATCATTTTAGGCTTCACACCTACTTAAAAATGATGGGGAAATATAATGGTTAGATTTCCATGCCCATGCCAATTCCCATTTAGTTTGGCCAAATCCATTTTAAAATAATGTATAATGCAATTACACGTTAAAAAACAACACAGTTTTTTACAAGTTGGGCTTGGGGTCATTCCTAATCCTTCACCTATCACATACGCATACATTCTCACTCATTTGACCTTATCTCACCTTTTCTAACACTATCGCACATATTTGATTTCCACACCTTTTTAGTCCAATCAACCATTCCCCACATTGAGTTTATTGATTCTTAGTCCCAACTCCAACGTGTAGCTATGAGATCAATCTTGGATCTACAAAATTGAAACACAATTCAAAAATCTAAATTTAAATTTTTTCCAACAAGTGTATATCTTTCATGTCATAAGCCAACATGGTACATGTTTCACATGATTATTGCTATGCAATGACATATAAAGGCATATGTTTAAACATTAATTCACAACATCATCCTCAAATCATTTAACTTTCTGGAACATTCAAATAGCATTTATATAATAATTAGATTTCAATTGGTGCCTTGAAAGGAACAACACTTCAAAATCATCATATAGGATATTTACATGCTTACCTATTGTGTAATTCTAAGATGTGTAGGATTACCTACTATCTACCAATCTTTCACATGACCATAATGTTGGTCTCTTTAGAGGTTTAGGATAACATGCCTCTAGAAATTCACCAACTGCCTCCAACTATTTTTAGATAGTACTTGTCCTTTGTGACCATTAAAAAAGAAAGAATTAATAAACCAAAGAGTAAAAGCACATTATTTTTAAATTGTAATTGTCCTTTTTGACCATTAAAGAAGAAATAATTAATAAACCAAAGAGTTAAAATACGCAATCAACAAAAGATTAATTTTGCAAGCCATGACAAATTCCGACCAACAAATTCAAACCTCCAAAAAACAATCTTGCATAGAATTTCGTGAAAAAGACATGTCTAAATCATCTTTTTACAATTAAAAAAAAAAACTTTCCCAAAATAATAAATAAAATCATATTAATTTAACAACTACTCATTCAAACTAAGTTACTTCAAAAATTATGCTTGGAGAACAATTATTTTTATTTACAATATCATAAATTGTGAATTCCCAACCCCCCTACAACTTGATTTGAAAACTGAATGATAGTCCCTCCTACATTCATCACATCTTCA
Organism: Cryptomeria japonica; assembly: GCF_030272615.1. Classification (NCBI taxonomy): domain Eukaryota; kingdom Viridiplantae; phylum Streptophyta; class Pinopsida; order Cupressales; family Cupressaceae; genus Cryptomeria; species Cryptomeria japonica. The sequence continues at coordinate 50,440,322 of NC_081406.1, read as the reverse complement.
CACTCTCATACATTATAATTAAGCAAAGGGGTTGTATATGAAACAAAAATATGGATATAAAAATGGTGAACAAGTAATTCCCAAAATCAATTGAAACCATAGTTGTTCTCATGATGTTACAATATTGCCCAATTCAACCTCCAAAAAGCCATTTTTTCATAGAATTTGAAGTAAAAGACATATCTTAATCATTTTTTAAACAGAAAGATAAATTGTAACAACACATCAAATTCAATCACCCACATAAAATCTAAAACTAAACACCCTAATCGTTACATTACTTTCCCAAAATAATAATTAAAATTATGTTAATTTAAACTACTACTCATTCAAACTAGATTAATTCAAAGATTAAGCCTGAAAAAAAAGCTATTTTCTTTTGTAATATCATAAATTGTGAATTCTCAACTCCATTACATATTGATTTGCTAACTGAATGATAATTCCTCCTGCATTCATGGCATTTCCATATTCTCATATACATTATAACTCCATAAAGGGATTGCATCTTAAACAAAAATATGGATATTTGGTGTAATGGCAAAGTTCATATTATAAGCACCTAGATAATCCTGAGTTTAAATCTTGCACAATACCCAAAAATATGAATATGAAAATGCTAAAACAGACCTTCATACTCTTATACATTTTAACTCTACAAAAGATATTACATCTTAAACAAACATTTGAATATAAAAATGACAAACAAATAATCCCCAATATTAAAGCCAAGTCATAATCCTTTCCATCATATTAAAATATCATTAGAACAAACATCAAATATGAACATGGTAAACAAGTAATCCACAAAACTAAAGCCAAGTCATAAACCTCCCCACCATGCTACAATACCACCACAACCCACATCAAAATTCCCATTAAATTCTATCTAGATCACAACTGAAAAACAAAGAAGCAACCTGGTTTCATGAAAACATCCCTTCAATTTTGTTGAGGGTGTGTAGTTGTAGCCATTACAGAAGGCTTGGGATTGAGCAGAGCTTTATTAATATGAGGAATTACACCCCCACCTGCAATGGTGGCCTTAACCAGACTATCCAGATCTTCATCTCCTCGTATGGAGAGCTGCAGATGTCTGGGAGAAATCCGTTTCATCTTGAGATCTTTGCTTGCATTTCCTGCAAGCTCTAAAACTTCTGCCACAACATACTCCAAAATGGCTGCTGTATAAACTGCTGCTGCCCCTGCAATCCTCATGCTCCCATGGAACCGGGACTTCATGTGCCGGTGGACTCGCCCAACTGGAAACTGTAGAAAACAAAACCCATTAAAAATCTGTGAGAAAAGAGAAAACCCAACAAAAAAAACAAGTCATCTTGGGGTATGTAAAAGGAATGAAGGATCCTTATGGCCTGAGAAAACAGAGTAGTGTGATCATTAATGGCCTGAGAAACATAGTAGTGTGATCATTATGATGCAGACCTCTAGACCAGCACGAGAAGATTTTGAAACAGCCTGATTTTTTGTATTCTTGGCCTTCTTCAACTGAGAAATCTGAGGGCTCTTCCCTGCTTCAACTGCTGTAGCTTCTGGATTCATTTTGGCTTTCCCCAACTTTTGCTGGTTCTTTTCATCTGGGCTGGCAAATTTATTGGATGATTGATTAATGATGTAATTGAGATGATTGATTATTTTTGCTTGCATTTGGTACGATGGGATGATTCACATGTTTTCAAATTAATCAACATAGTACGTGCTTGAGTTTTAGATCGAATGGGCATTGAATTTCTTCAGTACATGGAATTTTACCGTTGATTGCAAAATTAACTGATCTTCATTGCTTGATTAATGGCATCAAATCTCATTAATGCATGTACTTTGAGAGTTGTGATTTAAGGGTTGTGGGATAATTTTTATTTGGTCTTGTGGATGTTGTCAAAGATTTGTAGTTATTCATTTAAGTTTGTGAAATATTTTTTGTCATGTTAAATGTATTTTATTTTGATTGATATAACTTTTTATACATTTCATAGTTGTTTTTTTTTTGTTTTGTTTTGTTGTGAAAATAATAATGACTTGAATGGTCTTTGGTCTATTGGTGAAGTTGAATAGTTTTGAAAGAGCCATCAAAAATCAAATCTTGGTAAGAGCAAGGCTTGACAAAACGAGAGATGAGGTTGAGTAGAGTCATAATCCTTCCCATCATACTACAATACCACTACAACCAACACCAGAATTCTCATTATATTCTATCTAAAGTAATGGTTTAGTTGTTTAATAGTTACGCCTTTTTGTTTGGAATGGAAACATGGAAAGCACGAGTCAAACACTAGGCAATTTTAGCAAAGTGGATACCCCTTAGTCCTTTTCTCTTAATCAAATAAGTTTTAGCATAAGATTTGTGCTTCTTTTGTATCATATTATAAGATGATCTTGTGAAATATAGAATCCTCTATAGTAAAAAATAAAATAAAAAGAGCCATGAATAAGTGATAAATGTACCAATGTATATACACTATCAAAATACTTTAGTTTGATTCTTTTGGTGCATACATTAACTATTGCCTCAAATTTTAGTAGTCAATCCCCATTTTAAATTCTTTTCGTTTGGAGCAATCTTAATGTCCTATCTTTTTCAACATGGGATTACATCCTATGACATAATAAAGTCGATGGAGTAGGATGTATTATGAACCAAATTTGTGGACTTTTTTCACATGATGCAACCCAATATGTACACTAGGTCATACTACTCAATATGAGCTCCACTTCATCAAAAATTAGTTTCTCAATCTTAGGATAACCTTTTTGAAACTAGTTATTGTCCTATTGAACAACATGCCAAAAATCTTGAATTTAGTAACCAAGCCAAGTATTTATATACATTCCTAAGTTACTAGCAATCAACATGCATCAAAAGGAAAATATCAAATAGAATCACATGAAATCTATATTCAATTTCCAAGCACTTTCAAGACATCTATGTGTATGATTTGGCTATGGAGATACCCATCCAAGATCTATACGTCTAATGAAAAGCATAATGAAATAAGAAGATCAATATGACAAAAATAAATTGTATTTAGATATCAATGAATGCAAATATACAATGAATGAATGAGATCACAAAGGGAAACCCCTAGTTAAATAGGTCAAGGAGACGCATGGGATATCATAAGATTATGACAAGTGTCCTAATCTTATGATATGAGACATAAAGTGGTAGGTATCTTATGTGTGCCCTAAGTAAACTAAATGATCAGGTGCAAAAAGGATCTAATAGTGGAATTAGTTTGGTAAAACCCCTATTTACACCAACACCCCCTTAAGTGCAACTGAGAGGGAACAAATGCATGCAAGGATGCAATGTTGGTTCTTGGATGCAACGTTGGTTGTTGGCTACTAGGCCATGTTATGTACCCATGTACAAATATAATCTCTCACAAATAGAGAAAAGGAAAAAACTTAGTGAGCCAAAACTCCTGAAAAAGAGAGAAAAAATAAGAAAGTGAAAGAATGGAGGAGGACTCAATATGACCCCCAAGGACTCAATATTTACCAAATATGTGTCTATAAAATTGGAAGAGAAGATGACTAGATCATCAATAATATCCTCCAAATATGCAAGATAAGACTCAAAATAAACTTGCAATGCTTGTCAAGTAGTCATCCCAAATAGCCATATTTAGATGATGATGGATATCCTATTGCACCAAATCAAAAGAATTCATAGTTGTAACAACATAAGTACCATAAGGAGAAACAATAGAAGAATATGTGATCTAAATAGGAGGAAAAGAAAGAAGAGATGTCTCTTTTTCAACTGGTCATTCAAGATATTCACTATATTTGAAAGTTCCTCTAAAGTATCATCATCAAAGGGTATATTATTTTCATCATAAAGGGAAATGAGGCAATCTATAATAGGATTGCAGCATTGTAAATTGTATCCCTGTACATTTTTTTCCTCACCTGGGCTTGAGTTCTGCATTCCAACCTTTAGGCCTCACTTTCGCATTCTATCATTTTGTGCCTTGACTCCACTTTGATTATACTCACACCCATCTAAAATGTGCATCTTATGTCCCTTTGTGGAACACTGTTCAAATTTGAGTCTTGATTGGCAGGACCATGATGCCCTAGGCGTCATGGTCCTCCCAAAAGGTTGGACCCAACAATAGTCACATTTTAGAGGTGAGAAAACATTCTCCATGTTGGCTTTCTCCAAAATTACAAACACGTTTGGTGTAGTTAGATTAAAAGAAATCATAAACCCCTCATTTTGTAACTCTCAACCTCTATCAATCTCTCAATTGCACTTTTGCAAATTCAAGCGAACAAGAAATCAAGTATCATCAAGGCAGTGAAGGAGAGGTCAAGTTTAGATTTCAAGCATTCATGATGGCATCCATGGTCAAGACATTATGCAGACATTCTACATAGCATTATCAACCTATGCATGAAGACTTCAAAGCAAGAATCATCAAGGTATCAAGTTCTAATTCAATAATTTCAATTCAATTTTAGCCTTGCCTTCAAAAGGAAAGCTTTTCCAATTTAGTCAAATTCCATTTCAAGTTCAATTTCAATTCAATTTAAGGGTAAATTCCAAACCTGAGGTTTAACCTAAGCAAACCCCTATTAATTGTTGGAAATATGATGGATTTGGTTAAGTGTTGTCATTGATGTCAACATTGTATCCCGATTCGAGACTATCCCGGTTGGACCTATCCCGGTTAGTCTTGGTGATCATCTTGGTTTTGGCTATGATTTTAATCCGATATGCTCAGATCTCTGGAATCAGTTTTGGATGCTTACTCTAGATGGTTATTTGTTTGCCATATTTTATTGGCTCATTATTTGGTGCTTTGGTTGTTATCACTTTTGGTATTTACCGGTACCGGTTAGCTTCTGGCTTTCCCGATTAGCTTTACCGGTAAGAGATATTTGGTGTTTTGGTCAAACGATTTTGGTCCAGCTTATGGAATCAGTTTCTATCATGTTGAAGGTTCTTCTTGATCATATTCCGAGTGTTTGGTGACTTTGCATTGGTTGGCGTGCTGTTATGATGGTCCTATTTGGATCCAGATAGATTTTCTATGTTACTTCACTAAGGGTTTCTACCGGTTGGTGAAGCGTGTTGGATTTTGGTCTTAGCAGAATTTCCGACAGATGTAATTGTTTGGTTACTTGATTTAGGTCTATGCTATGTAATGTAAATCATAATATTGGTCTGGTGATACTATGTAATGTAATTTTTGTTATTATGGGTTTATGGGTTTATGGGTTTAGGGTTTAGTCAACCTTGTCAATAAGGTTGATGATTTGTATCTATAGGTGACTTATTCATGTAATTTGATATCGATACATCGATGGGATCGATGGTTATGTCTGCATTATCAAAGGAAGGTTTATGCGCAAACAAGTGATATACCATTCGATGAAGGTTTTTCTATTGTAAGGAAGACATATGTTGTTAACCGGAACTGTATCAAGCATTAGGAGATGCTACTTTCACAGCTCATTCTTTCTGGATTGTAGTCCGATGTTTTTGTAAGTTAGTGAGACTTCTTTTTGTGATGAGCAGTGTACTCTGAGCTGTTGGCCTTAATGCAAGTGCAAACCTCATTGTAATTGTTCACAATACTACTACATAGTATTATATGATTGTGGGTAGGGTTTCCCACTATGGTTTTTCCCTTTACCGAGTTTTCCACGACAAAATATTGGTGTTGTGTGTATTGTTCTTTCATGTTCTATCCTCCTTTGTGTTGGTTTCTTTGTGCTCTGGTTTAATGGTTTTGATATGCATTATTTTGTATTTCTTATGGTAAATTGATTCAACCCTCCCTCTCAGTTTACTCCCGGTATCAGATCTATCTAACAATTGGTATCAGAGAAAAGCATATAGATGTTATAACAAAATATTGAATAGGATAACGGAGAGCATAAATGTCAAGGTAGATGACATTGGCAATAATCAAATCATAACATATGACTGTGGACCAGAAGATGAATTTATCATACCTGAACCAAGAATGCATGAATTTACTCAGAACAGTGAACCTATCACTTCGGTAACATAAAAAAACTCAACTATGACAAAGGAATAGCAGAAAGAGTCAGTAAATCATTGGGGATTTTTGCATGGTGTGCATCCTTGGTTTCCTTGTGTTGTGCACCACAGTGCTTGGGTTTGTGTCATGGCTTAACCGCCTCCTATGGATTATATTGGTTTCATGGCTTAGCAAGAAACAATCATGTACTTCATTATCTACTACTGAAGCGAAATATGTAGTTGTTTCTACCAACTCTACTTAGATTTTATGGATGAAACAAATTCTAAAAGATATAAGGGCAAGTTATGATGAGCCTATTGTTATTCATTGTGATAATACTGTTGCTATTGATATGTCAAAGAACCTAGTATTTCATTCCAAATCAAAACACATTTCTATAAGGTACAATTTCTTGAAGGAAAAGGTTGAAGCAAAGGAAGTCAAATTGGTTTATGTGCCTACTAAGCAATAGATTGCAAATATTCTAATTAAACCATTGCCTAAAGATACTTTTGAATATCTTAGAGATCAGTAGGGGGTTACCAACCCTTTGAAAGAGACTTAGAGATGCAGGAATGCATCAATCCGGTAAGCTTATCAGATATTTTCTTTGATCTGGGTTGATCATATGATGTGTTGGTTAACGGATTGGATTTCTCAAAATTTACAAATAAATACTCCTGTTGCCCAAATAGAAAACCAATGATAACCAGCAGTTGGGTAAATAATTATTGTTCTTACCCTCTGCATTAAGGTACAACTCCCTATATAATATTCAATGAATTTTGAATAATTTTCTCTTTATGTGATTCACTTTTAACCAGAAAGTAAACAAAAGGCTTCAACATTCATTAGTCAACACAATATGAATGCTTAATGATGGATAATGAAATTCATAATAAGACATTTGATCTCAAATGGAAATTAACTCTCAGGATGATAAAAGAATGTTTGAATTCTAATTGACACTCACTCATGTCTCATAGGACAAGGGGAATCAGAAAATTCAAAAGCTTACAGCTAGTTTCATTTACCAAATTGATTCGCAGACTTCAAATGAAAAATCAGAGAAAAGAAATTGATACACGAACACATAATCATTCCAATAGAAATTTTACGCATTCAAAACACACAGGTTTCTCAAGTTGTATCATATATTTCATTCCACTCAAAGATGGGTATTTCACTGAAATTACAATTGAAATTAGTCTGGTCCTTCAAGTTTTTCACCAAAAATTCTATATCGCGCTAAAACATCCTTACAAATATATATAGCCGCTAGGCTTAATTGTCTTTTTAAATAAAATGCAAATATGAAATTCCAGAAACAATCGCCTATAACTGAAATTTAACTAAACTGCTACAAGCCGTAAATAGAGCCATAACTAAAAGAACAGAAAACGGCCTAAATTGTCTCTGAAGTGTGCGTGGAGCCACGTATATTTCGCCACTCCATATGAGCCGCGGAGAAGTTATGAACTACTTGGTAATGTGGGAGCCCAATGTGCAGGATGCGTTGCTTCCACACTTCTTTATCCATACCCACCTACGTGACTTTAGTTTTGTGCACTTCCAAGTGATCTGAACAGACAACCAACATGGATTCAATGCGGGCCACTCTGGTGAAGTCATCGCGGGTGAAGGATTTTGATTCTTTAACAGAATTGATTTTCCCTTTGAAATTCTGCACCATATCTACTACCTGTTCAATGGTCTGTCCGTCTTCCTTCAGAAGTTGTACATCGATGCACTTTAAGTCTTTCTGCATCATGGCAATGAGTTCTTTCAATTCTTTTAGCAACTTAATGGACTCTTCATGACGTTGTTTTATGATTGAATTTCTCCATTCAATGTTTTCCTTGGCCACATGTAGTACCTTGTCATCTAATTCATTTACTACCTTTTCTATAAGTAAGTTCATGACGCCATACTTCTATACATCTTTCATTTGAACCAGTACTGCAGCCCATTTTTTCCTTTCTTTTTCCCACGCCGACACTTCTGTTTCCAACTCTTGAGTCACAGTCACAACATCCTCGTACACCTTTACCAGATTAGCAATATACTCTATTCCTTGCTAAATTATGAACTCAAGCCACTCTTCAAAGGTTTCTGCCGGCACATGATTTCTCTGAACCTTATCCAACAAATTCTGGTTCATGGGAGATCTAGGATCAAAATTTTGAGGAACCTGTGATAGGGGCTATGGGCTGGGATGATGAATGGTGTTAATATACTCTGCCATCTACTTCACAGTCTGCTTCAACTCTCATTTGTCTTTCTCATCCTTCTATGTTATGGACAACATTCATTTAGCAGAGGACTCTAAGTGTTTTGCATCAGCAGCCCTTGAAGCAATTCCTAAATCAAGCTTTTCAACAACAAAATCCTGCTCCGTTGCATTTTCTGGATCTTTGTCAAAAATAGGCCTAGCCACTTCAGCTACCCAGTGCCCTATATTCTCATCCACCTCTAGCATAGCTTCTGCTTTTAGCTTTTTGGAATTAGGTGTTTTTTCGAGGCATTTGCTCACCATATCTTCCATGGGTACACTGATAGGGACCACATTGCGTTTCTTACTTATTGATGCTCCTAACCACTTTGAAACATTTGAGGATATCTTAGCTGGCGGCGTTTGACATTCGGATGAATCCATGGTCACCAAAGTAGTCACTCGATCGGGGGCTTCCCCAGACTGCTCCTTTTCTTTACCTGCATCTTGAGCTGCAGGAATGTTTGTTTCTGGTTCACCCATACTCACTTGCGCCTCCTCAGTATCAAGAACTATGATGGTTTCTTTTCCTGTGATGTCTGCACCTTTCCTTTTACTTCTAGAACGGGTGACTCGAACCGTTGAGGGGCCAAACAGTGGTTCTTTAAGTCTTCTGGTTTGAACCTTTTCACTTCGAGTACCAGTGACACCTGCAATATCAACAACAATGTTAGAAGAAGAAATTGGTACAGCAGCATGAGATTGCTCAACTGATTTCTCCACTGAGCTGGCAGCAAATTTTATTCTAGGCCTATGATCTCTTAACCATTTCTCCGTTCTCCTTATTACATTAAAGGTTCTTGACTGAATATTTTCTTCTTCTTTCCTATCCCAATCAATTTCAGGAATAGGTTGCACATGAACTCTTTTATTGAACTCTGGGTCCAATACATCTTCATCTTCCGCTTCTTGTATTCCTGCAATGTTCATGGGCAATTTCAAAGTAATAATTTGCTGTAAAGTGAACCTCGACCATAATCTTCTCCGAACTTCAAATTCATCACAACAATCCTCCCAATAATCTTCTAATTGGGGTATATGTGAGAAGTTCACATCAAAATTTAGTTGCTTCATTGCATATTCTTTGTTGTCGAACCTCTGTCGAGCAACATATGGCAGAAAATTCATCTTCTTGAGCTCCCATTCTAAGTTCAATGCATCAGAAACAGTTTGGCAACTATAATGTCCGAGTTCAACTGGGAAAATTGCTTCAGATTCACTTTTCATCCCAAATCTCTTATCCACATGAGCTAGCTATCTGCTAACTTCTAAAAGTACATAGCTGTCGAGAGCATATCTGGGTAATTTGAAAGGTTCATCTTCAAAGCCTCCAATTCTGATATAAGTGAATCTAGGAAATTGAATGAAACAACTCCCATATGTGGTGACCAACTTTAATGCCTCAGGTGACATCCTATTATTCAAATTTCCTTGTAGTTCAAAAGTTAATCTTCCCGCAAAGACATCATTCCATCTCAAGAAATTTTTTGTGTATCTCTGTATTTGCAAATGTGGATAGCACTCGTAGACCTTCATTCCATTAACCCAGGGTTCCTAATGCAATCCCGACCATTCTCTGATACATGCTAAAATATAGAACAAGTATGAAGTCATGTGAAAATTAGCTGTTCCAACAAAATTACTCAACCCTTCATGCAATCTCTCAGCAATTACTTGCACCCAGTCAAAGTATTTTTCACCAACTAATAATACCTAAATGTAAAAATACATCCAGTCCTCCCAATAGAAGGCATGTGAATTCCCCTTAAGCCTGTTCAAAAGGACAACAATATCCCTAACTTCTGTGATGAAATGCTCTCTTGTTAAGGGTTTGGGCAACCTAGAACCTCCCTTTTGTATTTTAAGGAGCCAGTTCCTGGCTATGACGCTCCGATAAACACTTCTCTTCTCAGAGAAAAATGCATATGAGGTTCCTATGGACCAATCTTCATACGGCTCTTTGTGAGGAATTCCAATTGCAGCCATTACAGTTTCTCTGTCAATCCGCACTAGCATGTCTCCATTATTGGCTCTAATACACCTATTACCAGCATCATATCGGTTCATACATGCATATACTAATTCTAGGCAAGGAGCAGCAATTGGGAATGTAGCGGCCTCAACAAGACCATTATGAACTATCTTTTCCATCATGGAATTAGCTATCGGGTTCTTGGCCCTCTCCAAAAAGTTATCTAACTCATCCTGAATGAAGGTTGTATCATCTAACTCTGGAAGGGTACTAACCAGGCATGATGTTCGACCCAATTTGGGCAGAATCGGTCTCATTTTTGCTTTAAATTACGTCAATCAGACAGAATTCAATTCCGAAGCAAAGATTTACACTTTCCAATTTTCAGAACTAAACAGAGCAGGGGAAAATAAGCAATTAAACTCACATGTCTTCAACATCAAACTGTGAAACCCTTGGAAGAACTGAGCTAAATTACCTTCTACGTCTCCACTCTTCGCCAATGGCAACAATAATTACCTTACCTGAGAAGCCCCATATTTTAAGACGAAAAAGACTGAAATGAACCAACACACGCTTCGGCCCAGCTTATTCTCCATGTGAAACCACTTGTGATTTGATATAATTCTGACATGCTTATTAATTAGAAATCAAATCCACACAGTCGACATGCCTTCTCATGATTGTTTCCATAATTACAATTTGAAAACATGAAAACCAAGGAAAATTCTGTTTTGATTGCGCCACCTTTTCTTTCATGACACCATCGAGCTGAGCTGAAAACACTGCTTTGAACCTTGAACTCATTTTTAAAGAAGTTCATTGGTTCAAAGTTCAATGACAACAAGTCACATTTGCGAACAAGCAGAAAGAGACAAAAGGAACGTTCAAAAGCACGGGAATGAACCTTGAACCTTGAACCGTTTCAAAACAAAAGTTCAATGGTTCAAGTTCAAAGCGAACACAAGACAAGCACTAAAAAGACAGCTGCAAAACACAAGACAAAAGACCGATTGAACCTTGAACCTTGAACCGTAAAGGTTCAAAGTTCAAGTTCAATGACTATGTTAATGACAACTTGGAATTTTATGGAATGCATTTCTCTTGAACTCGAATTGTGAACTTTATTAAAGGTTCGTCGAATGAGTACGAAGCTCGTTTAATGAAGAATTAAGTCCTAGAAAATAATTACCCTTTTTTTTGATAGGCTATAAACGAAAAATAAAAAAGGGGGCAACATGATGCTACTACTCAAGGAGAGTAGTCAATTGTTTGGTTCAGTATCCATCCTTTGTCATTGATTTCAAAGGAGGAGAGATGGTATTCATGTGAAAATCAATCATATCTTTGAGGAAGATTGTTGGGATTCGTTGGCACTTGGATGTTTTTTACATTCAATGTTGCCATCAATGCCAAAGGGGGAGATGGTTGGCAATATGATAGATTTGGTTAAGTATTGTCATTGATATCAACACTCTCCTGGTTCGAGACTATCCCGGTTGGACCTATCCCAGTTAGTCTTGGTGATCATCTTGGTTCTGGCTATGATTATGATCTGGTATGATTAGATCTTTGGAATCGGTTTTGGATGCTTACTCTGGATGGTTATTTGTTTTCCATATTTTGTTGGTTCATGATTTGGTGCTTTGGTTGTTATCGCTTTTGGTATTTACCAGTATCGGTTAGCTTATGGCTTTCCCGGTTAGCTTTACTAGTAAGAGATATTTGGTGTTTTGGTTAAACGATTTTGGTCCGGCTTATGGAATCAGTTTCTATCATGTTGAAGGTACTTCTTGATCATATTCTGAGTGTTTGGTGACTTTGCATTGGTTGGTGTGTTGTTATGGCAGTCCTATTTGGATCTGGTTAGACTTTTTGTGTTACTTCACTAAGGGTTTCTACCGGTTGGTGAAGCGTGTTGTATTTTGGTCTTAGCGGAATTTTCTGTTGATAAAATTGTTTGGTTACTTGATTTAGGTCCATGATATGTAATGTAAATCATAATATTGGTCTGGTCATATTGTGTAATGTATTTTTTGTTATTATGGGTTTATGGGTTTGGGGTTTAGCCGACCTTGTCAATAAGGTTGATGATATGTATTTATAGGTGACTTATTCATGTAATTTGGCTATCAATACATGGATGGGATCAATGGTTATGTCTGCATTATTAGAGGAAGGTTTATGCGTGAACAAGTGATATATCATTCGGTAAAGGTTTTTGTATTGTAGGGAAGACATATGTGCTTAACTGGAACTATATCAAGCATTAGGAGATGCTACTTTCACAGTTCATTCTTTCTGGATTGTAGTCCGATGTTTTTGTAAGTCAGTGAGACTTATTTTTGTGATGAGTAGTGCGCTCTAGGCTGTTGGCCTTTCTTCAAGTGCAGACCCCATTGTAATTGTTCACAATACTACTACAGAGTATTATTTGATTGTGGGTAGGGTTTCCTGCCATGATTTTTCCCTTTGTCGGGTTTTCCACGTCAAAATATTGGTGTTGTGTGTACTATGTTTTCATGTTCTATCCTTCGTTATGTTGGTTTCTTTGTGCTCTGGTTTAATGGTTTTGATATGCATTAGTTCTGATTTCTTATGCTAAACTGATTCACCCCCCCCCTCTCAGTTTACTCCCAGTATCAGATCTGTCTAACATCAAAAACACAATTTCCTTTCTTTGTGTGTGTAGGCAATAGATTCAAGAGTCATAGATGGAGTTTTAAGTGAGTTTCAACAGAGGATTCAACAATGATTAAATCTGACTTTTGTAGGGACAAAAAGTAGAGGACTAGATTGATAATTGCCTCTTGGTCATCAGAATTTCCAATGAGCTTCTAATAACATATTTTGACCATTCAGATTCTGAAAGTTTCCTGTTTGTTTGCATCTGATAACTAGAGGACCAGGTCGATAATTGCCTCTTGATCTTGTACTTTCAAACTGAATTTGTTCTCATGGGTGCCTCTTTGTTTCTTTTTCCCAGATTTAGCTCCATGTCTACATATTGTGCCTATAGCTTGTTGTTTATATTATTTTATGTCAAATTCCTATCATTTTCCCTAGATCTAGCCTTAAAATTACATCATTTTAATTGCATCATTGACTCAATAAAAAAGGGAGTAGAATCCAATTAGTATTCAGCCCTTTTCTTAGTAGAATTAGAGTTGGATATATTGGGTTCTCTCTCCCTTTTAATATGTTGTGGAGATAAGTGAATTCATACCTTAATTTGTGGATCCTTACTTTCCCACATCACAAGGATCAACTAGGAATGGAGAGATATGAGGGTCTCCAAAGATCTCCCAAATCTTGGTCTAAAGTGTAGGTGGACACATAGTCTTTGAGATCTATAAAGGAATATCAACACCAATAGTTGTACGAATCAATCCTATTGTATGATTATTATTATTACCCCAAACTAGATTTCTCCAAGGTATATGTTGTTCAAGTTGCATTCCATAACAATGAGCCAAAATTTTAAGCCACATGAGATGTGTCAAGATGCCTTTTTGCTAGGACTACCCAACATACTCTAATACCATGTATGCTTTGGCTACGGAGATAGCCACACAAGATCTAGAGGCCTAATGGAAAGCACACTTAAATGAAAAGATCAATATGACAATAATAGTTTATATTGCTATTAATTAATAAAAAATACAATTAATGAGATTGCAAGGGAACTCTTGGTCATATAGGCCAACATGAGGCATATGATATCATAAGATTATGACAAGGGTCTTAATCTTATGATATGAGACATAAAGTGATACTTGTATCCTATGTGGACCCTGAGTAAACTTAAATGGTAAGGTGTAAAAAATACCTAATAATTGAACTTGTTAGGTAATATCCCTATTTACACCAATTCATTAGGTCTAAAATTTGTATTGCTTGCATAGTGTGATCATAATTTTTTATACATTGTCTACAAGTTTGATTGCTATTAAGACCAATTTAGGACTTCATATATTGACATGAATATAGTTTCATTGTGTCTTTCATCATAACCAACCTATTCATAGGCAAGTTTAAGTGACAAATGGGTGCACAAATCTCCAAAGATCATCTATCAATAGTGTTATCCTCGATTTTTGTAATGCGTAAATCGAGAGCACCCCACAAATATTTATGGCTATTTGTGGTTTTGATGCTTTATTAATTCTTTACGAGACATTATGTCGTCGTAAGTACGTTTTTCCCCCTAACTTTCTCTTTTTCACTGAAGTGTGAAGTTTTGGTGCAAATCAGGTTTGTAAACACGATTTACACCAAGTATACTCTTTAAGTGAAAATCGGGTTTACAAATCCGATTTACACCTCTTTTTTATTAGTTTTACCCTTTACGTGCAAATCGGGTTTACAAACCCAATTTGCACATATTTATTACACAAAGAGTTATTAATTACTCATTTAAGAATTTTGAATAGGAATCTTTTTCTCGTATTTTAAAGCTTTCTTTGGTTATTTCAATTCTCATTCAATCCATTTTGCTTGCTTGAAATCGGGAGAAAAGAAGATTTTAGTGATTTCCTATCGAGTATGTATTTTTCTCCCCAATTTTTTAGGGTTTAGAAACCCTTCTTTTTATTTCGAATGCTTTCTTTGTTTTGATGAATATCAATTCCTAGTGATGTCGCATGAGATCTATCCTGAACGACATCATATTTGTGATGTCGTCTGAGTCAATGGTCTTGAGCTGCATCTCTTTTTATTTATGCTTTTAAGTCATTGTGGTGTTGGGTCGAGGTTGTAGGCCCACCACACACCACATTGTGGTGCGTGTCTGCGACCTTGCCTCACACTTTGTTTTTTCCTTCATTTTATTGTCATGAACTACCATTGTGGTGTTGGGAAAGGCTGTAGACCCACCACACACCACATTGTGGTGTGTGGCAGGTCTACGACCCCGACCACCACCATCCTCTTTCTTTTTTTTTGCTTTGCATACAACTATGGTGTTCGATGGGGTTGTAGGCTTGCCACACTATGGCCAGTCTACGACCCCATCCACCACCACCACCACTACTCCCTTTTTTTGTTTCATTTGCAAGTCTCCAAACTTGGTGTTTGGCGGGGGTAGAAACCTGTTAAACACCAAACTTGGTGTTCGTCGAGTTAACCCTGCCAAACATTGATTTACCTTTCCTTTTTCAAGTGTAATACGGGTTTCTATACCCACTCTCCACTTCATTTGCACGGTTTTGGTTCCTTTAGTTGTTCGTCGGGCTTATAACCCCACCCAACACCTACTTTGTTGTTACACCTTTTTCAAGTGTAATACGGGTTTCCAAACCCGAATTACACCTGATTTTGTTCTTCCCAAGTGCAATTTGGGTTTAGAAACTTGAATTACACCTTGATCCACACTTTTTCTTAGGTGAATTTTTCAAGCTTATAAACTTGAAATTAACTTATCACACAAACGCAAATTGAGATTTTATATCTAATTTACCTTGAAGATTTCAAGTGGATTTTGGAAACCCTAATAGCTTAAAATACGTAATTTTCTGAAGTTTGTTCATATCAAATGAATGAAATGATTGATCAAATGAATAATTGTAATACTGATGATTTTTCTTTTCTTAGTGTTATTATCATATCAATGACATAAAATTCTCCAAGTAAAAGGGTCATGAAGTTCAAGAAACGGGACCCCCATCTAGTCTTTCCACCTTCTTTAGTCACATCCAATGTTGATCATATTAGAGATATGGAAATAGTTCATGTGGACCTATCTAAATTTCTAAAGAGAGTTGAGCATCCTTCTTCCTACCGTCAGATGGAATTCATCATCATTAATAGCATCCACTTGGTGGTGTATTTCCCCATGTCTTCTCAAGACCCTGAGTTCGTGATGCTAGTTGCAAATCACTTTGATCTAGTCAGTAGAAGTGTGAAGGATGAAGTCGTAAAGAAATTGATTAGACTTGATGAGGAATTATTTGATTTTATCTTTAAGTGCCCTAGTATTGAGAAGTGTTCTAATATCATAATGCAATCAGCTATAGCCTATTTTGATAAAAATTATGACAAGTGCAAAAAGAATATAAATGATAATTGGTTGAAGACCCCGAGATCTACCATTGCAAGATGGTTGGAAAATCTTCCCAGATGTGAATTCGTTGAAGAAGTCAATGATTTGATAACTCTTTTGAGTAGAGTGAAGGGTTTTCCCACCTCCAAATTACAAATGGATGTATCAATACATCCATGTGATTAGGCAAAATAAAGAGAAGAAATTTTGGGGAGAACAAATCAATGATGCTATCTGTGAGCAGTTCTCCAAGGTACCTACCACACTCAAGTTTTACATGACCTCATACTTGGTGTACGTTGCGGCTTCAATGAGACATTTTCCATGTCTATTTGTGACAGGGGATAGATGACAAGTTGAGGTACACATTTATACTATTCTCAATTTCTTCTTGAAAATAGTCATAGTCATTTTCAGAGAGTAAATGATGCATTCTTTGGTTATTATATGGTTATGATGAATAAGAAATTGTATAACAAACGAGTATCTGATCATGCTTGGGTGGTGGTGAACCAATATGGATGAATGTTCTTTCAATTCCGAACCTTCTCATACCTTAAAGTTAGTTGTTTCACTAGTGAGCCTTTCATGCTCCCTAGGTATCCTTCTGATAAAATTGTATTGATGGAGTTAGCTCATCAAATGAATGTAGTACATGAGGCCCAAAAAAAGTTCTCACAAAATATGTTTGAAATTCCCCTTTACCATTGATAGATATTCCATCAATTCCATCTTCAAAGCCAAAGAAATGGAAGAGGAGATGAAAAGAGTTACCATGAGGTTATTCAAGGCTATGAAGGACTTCAATTATAGAGGAATGAGAAATAAGTTGAGGAAGTCATATGTTCATGTACATCAAATAGAAGATGTTTGGGATGATTACAAGTTTGAGAATGATGTAAGAAAACTTGACTGTTATCGGTTGACAGTTGAGCAAATAAAAAACTTGTGTCTTGTTGATGTTCTCGATGATCTTGAGGAAGATGGAGATATCTTAGATCTTATGTATGAGAAGAACAAAGTTTCCTCTACTCCTTTTCCTATCATCCAATGGTCGCAAAAGGAATGTATTTCCATCAGGAAGCGGTTTCAGAGTATTCTTACGAATACCAATATGTGGTTAACCCTGCATGGTGTTCCAATGAAACCCTTCTCTTCTAGTTCTGATGATGACATTGTTGGCCCAATGGGAAGAAGATCAGGATCCCACTACTCCGGCCAAAGTTCACAACTTGAAGTTCACAGTTGGAAATAAGAAAGGGAAAGCTCAAGGAGAGCCATCAACCTCTAATGTTCATGAGACACAGGAGTCTAAAGTACCAAATGAACAAGTGGAGGGTGAGCATCTTGATGAAGAACGGATTGATTTTGATCAATTAGAAGAAGGACAAGAAGGTGATCAGGAATATGGTGACTTTGATGAAGAGGAATTGCCAATGAGTATTTACCCGAGGTACCTCCTTCTTCATCTATGTTATAGGTTCCTATTTATACCTCTGAGTTAGAGCCCCCAGTGATTACTTGTGTTTCTCCTTCAAATAAGATCCATGTATATTCCATTAGTGCTAGTGAGTCCACTCTAGATACTTCTCATGACAACATCGAGAATGTTTTCTTAGCTTTTCCCACTTTTTTTGAGGTGTCTGCAACTATGATGGATTATTTTGATAAATTCATGAATGAGTGAGCTCCTAGATCCAATGAATCATACCTTGAAAATCCTTCCCATGTTGTTACAATGACATCACCTATAGTAACCACCACTGTTCAAGATTCTATCAATCCCTCTTAGGATGTGGTAGTAAGTGAGAATGATGATCTAACTTTACCACCTCGGTTGTTTTCTAATACGCCAAAGAGGAAGAAGCAAGTAGTTTCTCTAGAAGATTTTGATTTCAATCAACTTGTTCCTGTCAAGCCCAAAACTACCAAAAAGGATAAAACTATATCAAGAGTTGAGGTTGATAAGAATTAGAACAAGTATGTCGAGGTTTTTGTTCCTCCTTCAGATGCAGTTATTGGTCAATTCCAAGATTCAGATTATGTGATTCATAGAATCAAGCTAGGAAAGCAAACTCATGATTTTGTG
The DNA here is from genome assembly GCF_030272615.1 of Cryptomeria japonica. Taxonomy (NCBI): domain Eukaryota; kingdom Viridiplantae; phylum Streptophyta; class Pinopsida; order Cupressales; family Cupressaceae; genus Cryptomeria; species Cryptomeria japonica. The sequence continues at coordinate 50,421,929 of NC_081406.1, read as the reverse complement.
GTGCAGGATGCTCAGTTGGCTTTGGAAGCCTTAGTTTCCAAGTATGATGAAGACAAGGCCAAGAAAGATCAACTCAAGGCATGAATTAAATAACTCACCTCAATTCCGATGAAGGTAACTAAGTCCTCGAAGGTTGTTGAACCAATAACTTCATCTTTAGATGAATAGGTTGTCAAAAGAGTTGAATAGGCAACATCTTGTAGCAGAGTCGTAGGAGAATCAATGGATCAAATGTTGAGTCAAGGCACACGACTCATAAGTTTATCTTGTATTATTGTCAAAAATCTTGATGCAATGAAGACAAAGGTAGATAGCACCATAAAGGTCTTCTCCCAAGAACATAAAACACAAGAAAAGGATTTTGAAGCCTGGTTGAAGTTTGAAGATTATGATCCTGATGATCTTATCCAAAATGGTGTTATTCCTTCATGGGGAATGTATATTGAGAAGCGAGAGTTATTAGAGAATCAAATGAATATCCTAGAGCATCTAATCAAGGATATGAGGAGGGCCCAAAAAGAATGTGTAGATAAGAAGAAGGAGATCATTGCAAACATCTTTGAAATTCCATGTGTATTCCTTGATGAGAATGAAAATGTGCTTGATGTGGATGAAATCATCAAAGAATTCAGCTTGCTCGTGACTGTTGAAGTTAATAGGGAGGGCTTCTCTTTGTCCTCAATTGACAGGTTACTGGATCTTTAGTTCATCTTGGATTTTCTAGATTCACTTCTAAAGAAACATAAGAAGTGTTGAATCAACTTAGAATATTCCATCATCGGGGTCAAAGTTATCACCGACAATACCCAGGGACCCGATGGATTTCAGATGAAGAACACTTTACAGAAGTTTGAGGAATTCCAAAAGCGAGATTCAGCTTAAAGAAAATGACACTTAGTCATTTTTATGTTTTTCCCACTAGCATTTCATTTTATCCATCGACACCTCGGGTGTCATTTTGTATTTACTTGTGTTCCCCTGTTGAGTGCACAAGTCCCAAGTCAAATTGAACTCTTCTTTTGAATTAGTCTTAGAATTAGTTATATTTTCCTATTTTCATGTTGCACCCCTCTTCTATATATATGAGGGTTCTTATTGTAAGAAGGATCTTTTTCCATCTTTGTTTATGCAACAAAACTCTGCCCAAGTGAACAGCAAATTGAGACTTTGTGTTCTTTTTGTAAATTTGCAATTTAATCAAGAAGAAGATAATCTTAGAATTCAAACTTTGTTTTGGGTTCAATCTTATGTGTGGTATGAATGTTATTATGTCATTGGTGTCATACTTTCTTAAATGATTAAAGTCAGATATAGTTCTTTGTGCTAGATATTGAAGATTTTCTTTGAGTTTTGTAAGTAAATATCTTTGAGTTACTTCGAAATTTCAAGAATCGGAAATTGGTTGAGAGAAGGTTGCTTAGAATCTTTGAGCTTCTACAAGTTATCTCTAGAATTTGTATTGGAAAGGTAAGAAGTAAATTCTTTGTGCTATACAGATTATCTAGTTAGAGTAGGAGATCTTTAAATATATTGTAAGTCTTTTGGGCTGAAAATATATTTGGGTTACATTGGTTGATAGGAGTTCAGTATATAAAAGAATTTTTGAGTTCTTAGGTATATGCAATTCTCGTCCCTAAGTCATTTTCAGAAAAGGGGAAGTAACAAAAGACTTTATCCTTTCACAGACACTTTACTTCCCAGTTAGCTTAGTTTTAAATATTACTATAAGTTTTGAGTTATTTGTGTTAAGAGAAAATCTAGTCTTAAAAGAGAATCAGATAGAAATAGTTCTGAAGAAAGAGAACTAAGTTGTTATTGTACCTTGGATTAGAGTAAAGTTAGCAGGTATATAGAATAGAAAATAATTGTAGTATAAAGGGGCGGCCTTCCCTTATAATTAGGAGGGAGCATATCTTGCCTTCTGAGAGATATTATCCCAAGTGTTGTCATGAAACACACATTTTGTGAACCTTCATCACTTTACAAAATTTTCACCCAACAATTAGAAAAGTAATATCCACTAGATGGAGTATGCAACATGAAATAACCCTATTTAAGGCTAGGCTCAATTCTCTCTAATCTCTAATCCTTGATCAAATTTCTTATTCTGATTATTGTAAAGCATTATCAATTCAACATTAGAGATCAAATCAACAACTTGTTCAATATATAAAAGTACTTTAATCATTCTCAACTACTCTAGTTCCTCCACTCTTTGCATGTAGATCTAATCAAATGTTGTTATTTTTAAATTTCATTCAATTATATCTAATCACGTTTAAGGACAAAAGAGAAATATTTGGTTAGAATTTTATTTCCTTACATAAAACATTGTACTAAAAGGAAAAACATCGTGCACTCACTACCAATACCAAAATATTCACAAGTAAAGATTTTTTATTAAAACAAAAGAAGAAATGGGCATAAAACATTGAGACAACAAAATGAAAACCCAAGGCTTGGATTATTTATGTCAAATAATTGCCACAAAGTAGTGTAATAGAAAGGGAGTCAAAATCAATATATAAGATTTATGTAAAAAGTAAGACTTCAAGCAAAATACATTCATAGGCACCATTAGAAAGTTATATGCATATGTCCATGTCATATATTATTTGTACATTATATATTCTTTACCACAAGCATGGATATACACATCACATACTTGGGTAGCTCTCTCTCTCTCTCTCTCTCTCTCTCTCTCTCTCTCTCTCTCTCTCTCTCTCTCTCTCTCTCTCTCTCTCTCTCTCTCTCTCTCTCTCTCTCTCTCTCTCTCACACACACACACACACACACACTCATGATTGTGGTATGCAAATGTACATGAATATAGAGAGAGATATCCCTCATGAATATAGTGTTGTCATTGAGGAGATGATGGGAGTATGTATTGTGGTCACTGATATATTAGATGATGTGTGTTGGGCATATTTAAGAGTAATTGTGCCAGATATTTGAGAGTAGTTGTGTCATTTTAGATTGAACAATGACAAAGAAGAAAAATTGAAGGTATTAGATAACATGATATCAATCTAGAATATATGGTATGTATCGATACACATGATTTATGCCTTGGTTATATGATGTGGTCACCTTAGTTGATATCTAGAAGTCAGTTAGATGAGATTTTTGTTCAGATTTAAAATTGGGTGATTGAAGAAATTTGTCTAAGTATAGAATAGTCTATTTTCTTATGAATGTATTGGTAAATTGATCTGCATTTTATTGCATTACATCTTTTGGTTGTGCGGTTCAAGATTTAATATTTGTAGTGTGTCAAGGATATACTGTCAATTTTTCAAATCATAATATCTTCTTTAGAAAAAGTCATAAGGTTTTGTTCCTTGAATCAAAATTTGACACTGATGCATGTCGCAGTTGGATCACCAAAATGCTCCACATTCTACCATGATGATTGGTATGACCTTGTGGTTTTAGGAAGATGTTAAGGATGGTGTATTGGACCGGTGCTATGAGTTTCAAGTGTGTTGGTGTCATGCGATATATCTAGCCTACTTAGTATTTACCAATTTATTAATGTTATTATTTTTCACTAGCATCTCATGGAGGTGTCACACAGTCTGTCTAGTCTACACAGTATTCACAAATTTAGTAATTTTATTGTTCTACTATGGTGCACCGTAATGATGTTTGTAGAAAGGTTGTAGATGGTCTTTAGTGACTTGATCTTGGTCCGCATAATATTTTGAGTCTCTCTGATAGTAAGAAAACAAACAATTAGCAATTTTGAAAGTGGCAATAATACTTGAGCCGAGTGGGTATGTTCCTTCAATTGTGATTAATCCTAACCTATCTAATTGGCTTTGAAGGATGTGGTATGACATGTTTGGTGTTTAATTAATTTATAGGTTGATCTACAACCTATTTTTGATGATGATAAATGCATTTGAGGCTGACCTATGTTGTTTTGCATGTTTCATTCGTTAGATCCTATTTGAGCCAACATGATTGATGTTTTTGGATGTTACAAAGGATATATAAGGAAGGATAAATCATTTTTAGAGATGCGAGAGTTGATGTGAAGTGTAATGATGTGAAAAATCAATCAATGATATATCAGATGATTATGAAGTGTATGAAATTTGTGTGACAAAATATTTGGGCTGCAAAGAGGACTACACTATTAGCATTTGTCAAATGCTTCTTCTAAAGTAGTTCACATTTTTTTTTCATTGTAATATCATTAGATCTTGCCCTAGAGAAGTAATCTTGAATTTTCAAGTCAATTTTATCTTTCCCTAGGACAATGAGCCTTAGCCTACAAGTCTATTTAGGGAGCAACCAACTTCCTTGGAAGTGATCCTAGAACAAACATTGTAATAACTATTTCATATATTGTGAGTTGATCCTTACTGTGGTCTTTTCCTCCTTGGGTTTCCCATTTAAAAATCTTGGTGTTCTTGTGTGGTCCATGTTCTATTTTTTGCTTTACTTCCACAAATCTGATTTAATGTTTTAAAGGTTAATGAATGGCTAAAATTTAGTTTATGTTGATCCCCCCCCTCTTAGCATCTTGATATGTTCAACAAATACTTGTAATGTCAAAAATTACATACATGTGCAAATTCGCATTTACACCTTGAACCCACCTTATTCAATATATTAATGATATTTTTTATATTGTCATATGAAATATTCTATCCTACACTTGAATAGCACAAGATTTTTCCAACTTGTGTGCTTGATTTCAGTAGAATTCACTTGGAGGGGAGTGCTACATGCACAAACATCTACATGGCATAGTAGCATCTAGTCAATTTTTGAATTTCAAAAATACACTTTTTGCATGGATCATTTATGATGTATTTCATAACAATTAAACAATAAAATAACAGCTCTTCCTTCTTATTCAAGCAAACAAAACTCCTCTTATTAATTTGAAGAGACTTTACAAAATAAAATAAAAAGTAGCTCTCTACTTTTCTCTCTTGGAAATTCTATCAAAACATAGATAGCCATATCTCAATCTTTGCTAGGTGTTTCACTATTGTTAGACTCTTCCCTTATAGTAGTTGAAGCCTCCAAAATTAGAACTCTTACTTTTATATCCTTCATACATACCAAGGAAAGCTTTGGTTGTTGGTAACATTCTTTTATTGTGCTTTGTTATTATTAATTTCTCATTATAGAATAATATCTTTTTATCGAGGTATATTTATTTATCTTTGTTATTAGATCCATTTTTTGTCCAAGGGCGATTCTCTCTATAGGCCAAGGTCAACACCATTATCAAATACTTTTATAGTTTGCTTTTAATCCATAATGCACTTAGGATTTAAAATCTTTCATCTATCATTTTCTTCTTGGCTATTCATGGAGATTAAAATATCAAAATGAGGATTTGATCAAGGAAAGAACCTAAACAAATCTCTAACATTTTTTCCTATCTTTGTGTGTGCATATTAGGAATATTCCACCACTTAGGAAGAGCATACTAAACAATTTTGAGGTGAATGATGAAGGACAACAATACTACATGAGGATATGTGTGCTACGTGCTAGTGTACTAGATAGTGAGCTTCTACATTTGGTAAGAAGCTCCTATTAATCTCTCTTTTTTTTTCATAGAAAATAGATTTTATTTATCTCTAGTACTTCTTAGTTTCATATTTTCTAGTTTTTCTTTATATTTTCAACTTAGACTAAATTTAAAATTATAATATTATAAATAGTGAGAACCTACTTTATTTGAGGTAGTATAAAGATTTGTTTTCATATTAAAATCCTTACACAACCATACTAATTAAAAATATCTTATCATCAAGTTTGTGTTGTGTAAATCATCTCCAACTTCGTTTCCTTCCTTACTGTATGTGGGAAAAGCGGGTCGATAGAACTTAAAATGCAAAAAATGAAGTTCAAAGAGGCTTTGCTCACACACCCACGGGACTTCTTGGTGCAAGCTATGGAGTCATGAAGTATGGCTCAGCTTCCCAAGGTTGGTTCCATGGTTCTCTATCTCACAAGGTCCCTCAAACCAATGTCTTTGCTCTCAGATCACTAAGCAAAGTGGTTTAGGGATGACAAATGCAAGAACGAGGGATGCTTTGGTTGATTTTAAGATGAAATGCATCCTAAGCTATACATGATCCTACAAATGCAATAAACTAGTTATAAGATGACAAGATTAGTAACAAGACTGTCCTAGCATGCTATATTAGTCTATGATTAAGCTAAATGATAAGGAAAATACTCTAAACATGCATATTTAGATTAATTCCTATTGAAAAGAGAGGCTAAATGATGAACACAAATGATATATAAAAGTTTGGATGGGTTTTAGTATAAGTATGATGCTAAAGACTTGGATCCTAAAAAATGGAGGAATGAGAGCTCTATTTGTAGCAAAAATAGGGCAATGGATGGCTAGGATTGAAAGATTTAATCAAGGGTTGAGTTTGAAAGTTGGGAATCCATGTTTGCAATTGTCACCAATTAAATGGTGATAAATGTCAACATAAAACTGGGTTGAGAAGAGAGGTAGGAAGCATTAAATGCTTGAGAAGACCTCATGGTTATCTTAGGGGGTTAAGGGTTAAGGTTAAGTTAGGGTTATCCATTGGATAAAGTTTTTACCCAAAGGATAAACTCTTGTGCAAAAGATTAAGGATAACTATGGTCAAAGCAATAAATGCTTGATGAGACCCTTGGGTTACATGGAGGTTGAGTTTAGGGAAATTCTTTAATCATGCTAGAGGGTTGAGTTAACCATTAATGGTTTGGGAGACTTTCAAAGTTAAGTGGTTGAAGTCTTTAAGGGTTTTCAAAGACTTTAAGGGTTTGAGAAGTGACTTCCCTTTGTTTTAGGGATGTGACAAAGTTTAGGAAATGGGTTAGGTTAATTTAGAAGTGATTAGAAGAGTCTAGAAGGGGTTAGGAATAGGGTTTAGGAAGCAAGTGGGAGATGTAGGATTTTGCAAGTGGATGAAGGGATAATAGGATTTAATTGAATAAAATGAATTTAATTCAATTTGGTTGTAATTTGGGGAAATCAAATAAATTAGATTTATTCAATTTAGGATAAACTATTTAATTAAATTTGAATTTAATTAAAAGTGCATAGAAGGAATTTAATTGAATAAAATGATTTATTCATTAAATGTCAAAAGAGGCCTATTCAATTTAATTTAAATAAATTGAGTAATTTACTTAATTTAAATAGAGGAATGTGGGTGATTTAATTAAATTGGATTTAATTAAATAGAGAAATGAATATAAAATATTCATTTAGGAATATGGTCATTTTTATACGTCTACATTTTGCCCCTCTTTGAAGTGAGGTGTGTGCACAAGTTAATTCAAAGAAAATGATGTGTTATCGTGATTTATGATCAAATTAAAATTTTATGTCATTTTGAGATATGCCATGCCTCAGTTTTGATAATTGATGTTGATATGCCATTTTTCCCCTCTTTGAAGTGACGTGTGTGCACGGTGGGCGCCAAAAATGTATGCGGGAAAAGCAGGTTGATAAAACTCAATATGTGGAAAATGGAGTCTAAGGAGCCTTGCTCACACACCCACAAGACTTCTTGGAGCAAGCTATGGAGTCATGAAGTATGGCTTAGCTTCCCAAGGTTGGTTCCATGGTTCTCTATCTCACAAGGTCCCTCAAACCAATGTCTTTGCTCTGAGATCACTAAGCAAAGTGGTTTAGGGATGACAAATGCAAGAACGAGGGATGTTTTGGTTGATTTTAAGATGAAATGCATCCTAAGCTATGCATGATCCTATAAATGCAATAAACTAGATTATAAGATGACAAGATTAGTAACAAGACTATCCTAGCATGATATACTAGTCTATGATTAAGCTAAATGATAAGGAAAATACTCTAAACATGTATATTTAGATTAATTCCTATTGAAAATAGAGGTTAAATGATGAGCATAAACAAGATATTAAAACTTGCATGGATTTGAGTATAAGTGTGATGCTAAAGACTTGGATTCTAAAAATGGAGGAATGAGAGCTCTATTTATAGCAAAAATAGAGCAATGGATGGCCAGGATTGAAAGATTTAATCAAGGGTTGAGTTTGAAAGTTGGGAATCCATGTTTGCAATTGTCACCAATGAAATGGTGATAAATGTCAACATAAGACTGGGTTGAGAAGAGAGGTAGGAAGCATTAAATGCTTGAGAAGACCTCATGGTTATCTTAGGGGGTTAAGGGTTAAGGTTAAGTTAGGGTTATCCATTGGATAAATTTTTTACCCAAAGGATAAACTCTTGTGCAAAAGATTAAGGATAACTATGGTCAAAGCAATAAATGCTTGATGAGACCCTTGGGTTGCATGGAGGTTGAGTTTAGGGAAATTCTTTAATCATGCTAGAGGGTTGAGTTAACCATTAATGGTTTGGGAGACTTTCAAAGTTAAGTGGTTGAAGTCTTTAAGGGTTTTCAAAGACTTTAAGGGTTTGAGAAGTGACTTCCCTTTGTTTTAGGGATGTGACAAAGTTTAGGAAATGGGTTAGGTTAATTTAGAAGTGATTAGAAGAGTCTAGAAGGGGTTAGGAATAGGGTTTAGGAAGCAAGTGGGAGATGTAGGATTTTGCAAGTGGATGAAGGGATAATAGGGTTTAATTGAATAAAATGAATTTAATTCAATTTGGTTGTAATTTGGGGAAATCGAATAAATTAGATTTATTCAATTTAGGATAAACTATTTAATTAAATTTGAATTTAATTAAAAGTGGATAGAAGGAATTTAATTGAATAAAATGATTTATTCATTAAATGTCAAAAGAGACCTATTGAATTTAATTTAAATAAATTGAGTAATTTACTTAATTTAAAGAGGAATGTGGGTGATTTAATTAAATTGGATTTAATTAAATAGAGAAATGAATATAAAATATTCATTTAGGAATATGGTCATTTTTATATGTCTACATTTTGCCCCTCTTTGAAGTGAGGTGCGTGCACATGTTAATTCAAAGCAAAGGATGTGTTATCGTGATTTATGATCAAATAAAAATTTTATGTCGTTTTGAGATATGTCATGCCCCAGTTTTGATAATTGATGTTGATAATGCCCCCTCGGGAGATGAATAAAAAATTCAAAAAAAATTGATGTGATTTGATAATTGTGTTTGCTTTGCAAAATTTTGGCTATGTGGAATGCTTAAATTGATTCATCTCCCGGTAATTGATGTGTGCGAGGGTACGAGGAAGACCACGAGCAAATTACATGCTCAATCCCCTAACCCTAATTTTATTTTACCCTATAAAAGGGGAAAAGTGCATTTTTTTGTCTCATTTGTGCTTTGTTGACTTCAGAGAAAGAGACTTTTGGAGAGAAGACAAAATGCCTATTCCATATTCTACGCATCGATTTGAGCGCGTTTGGAGGTATCGGAGGCCTGCCGCGTATGGACCACCGGTAAGTCAACCTTTTTGACCCCTTTTTGATTTTTGATTTTGTCGTTTTGGGTACTTTTTTGGAATTTTGCACGCGGGTTTAACGTTTTAGTGCATCTAGGTCGTCGGTCAGCGCATACGAAAAATTTCATAGCGCATAAGGTTGTGGATTTAAGTTGTGTCCAAAAAACATAGGGTAGCGCATAGGTTTGCGAGGTTAGCGCTTAAGTTTGCTAGGTTAGCGCATAACTCCACATTAGCACATTAGGGACACAGGGTAGCGTAGAAACTGAAATAAGTAGCGCATCAAGTAAACCTAGTGCATAGGGTAGATAGGGAGTCGCATGGGTAGGGGTACGTAGTGCGTAGGTTAGACCTAGCGCATAGGGTTAAATAGGTAGCGCAGCTGCAGGATAGGTTAGCGCATAAGATAGGTTTAGCGCTTAGGGTAGTTGAGATAGCGTATTGGAAGAAATAGGTAGCACATAGAGTTAATCTAGCGCATGGGGTAGATAGGATAGCGCGTGGAGAAAATAGGTTAGTGCATTGAGTCAATCTAGCGCGTAGCCAAATTCAGTTAGCACATGCGGTCGGTTTTGTGAGAAAAGATGAGTTATGAGTGAGGAAAATTGATAGGATAAGGTCAGTTTTGCTGGGATAGGTGTAAAATGTTTCATTTTTGTGTTTGATGTCATGGTTTTGATTGTTTGTCCAATATAAGTGTTGATATAACTTGGTTTGATTTGTGATTTTTTAAGTTATTCATAGATATCGATGTGGATTTGGGATAAACTTGATTTGATTTGCATTGTTTCAAGTTAATATATGTGGAGCCTGATTTGTGTTACAAGATGATATGATTGTGGAACTTGAGTTATTTTACAAGTTGATATGGGTTGGAAACTTGAGTTGTGTTGCAAGTTGATGTGATATGGGGACTTGAGTTGTGTTACAAGTTTGATATGGTTTTTGAAAACATGAGTTGTGTTACAAGTTGATATGGATAGATATGATGTGATTTTGATTTTGATATCTATGTTATTATGAGAAAATTGATATTGAACTTGTTTTGCTGTTTGACAGGAGCAATTGGGAGTGGTTCAGTCGCGTGAGCGGTTCCTGAGACCATGGGCATTGATACCACGGTTGGCACAGGCTGATCTGGACATTATTGAGAGATGCAGCCTGTCTTCCCTATTGGATATGCCTCGGTTCACTGTGAACTGGGATTTACTGACAGCGCTTGCAGAGAGATGGCACAGTGATATGAACACCTTCCATTTTGCCACAGGGGAGATGACAGTGACCCCTAAGGATTGTTACCGGATCCTGCGCATACCTGTAGTAGGGGCACTACTACCTTATGAGCAGTTAGAGGAGGGTGGGACAGAGGCACTTTGTCAAATTTTTAACGATGATACAGTGTGCGGGTATGAGATTCTGCGACAGGAGTTTCTGGATTTGGATTATGCGCCTCTTCCATCAGTATTGGCAGGGTTTGTAGGTGGTTTTCTATGTCTCGATCGTAGGTCGAAGGGACTATCTGTGGGATGGGGATTGGTACTGGAGGAGATGGTGACACAGGGTCGCAGGTTCGCATGGGGATCAGCTATGCTAGCCCATTTGTACAGGGATTTGCACAAGGTAGTATACCTAGGTTATGACAGTTTGTCAGCTGGCGTTACACTTCTACAGGTATGGTGCTGGGAGCACATTCCTGCAACTAGGCCACTTGTGGATAGAGATAGGTCGGTTGGACGTGCCTATGCATATGGATATAGGGGATTAGTTGTCCAGTGGAAGCTGGGCAAAGTGGAGCATTGGAGGAGGGTTTTGGATGATATTGATACGGTCATATGGCGACCGTATATAGGTTGTGAGGTTTGGGCTGAGGATGGGTTGGAGATGCCATATGTCTTTATGACCCAATTTTTGATAGGGAGGACCCCTTTTGTGATCAAGAGATTTTTGGTTACGAGAGTTTTGCGACAGTTTGGTCGGTAGCAAGGGATACCACAGGGGACCTATTTGTATGCGCATTGGAGGCAGGACATACCAAATTGGGGTCCGACTATTGATAGTGTAGCGATCGTGGAGGATTTTGCGCAGCTAGCGAGCCAGATATGGGATTATGCCCCAGAGATTTTGGATGCTGGGATGACGGATGAGTTTGCTAGACTGTTTGCATCATGCCGTGGTGAGGATATCGGATCCAGCGGAGATGCGGCCCACTTTTGATGATGATGAGGATGAGGGAGGGGGAGATGGGGATGAGGGAGGAGGTGGAGGAGGTTAGGGTAGGAGAGGAGACAGAGGGAGAGAGAGGGGTGATAGAGGGGTGGAGAGAGCAGTTCGACGAGTTGTGATAGATAGAGGTAGAGGAGGTTTGGCGATTGGAGCAGGGGGTGAGGGGATGGTGGGAGAGGTGATAGCAGCAGTGGGAGGGACTGACGAGGTGAGACAGCTAGCCTAGAGGAGGAGGACTGATGTGCTACCTCTACAAGCATAGAGGACAAGTAGAGGGACAGGGGGTACCCCTTCACAGGTACCCCTACGGGTCCGGGTTTTGACTCATGTGGAGGACGCCCAAATTAGGACCTTACAGGTGACAATGCAGCAGCTGCAGGCACAACTATTAGCACATCAACATTAGATTACACAGCTGACCACTGAGCGTGACACTGAGATAGAGTGGCAAGGTCAAGCGGAGGAGCTCGCAGCGAGTGTGCAGAGAGCAGCAGCAGGTGGGCCGATGAGGGACACCTTGAGAGAGCTAGCCTTGAGAGCCCAGGAGGCAGAGTACTACCGTCGTCATTATGAGGCTGTGGTGCCCAGGGAGCGTTGAGTGCAGAGTTTTACGCAGTCGAGATCGAGTCGATCTTGAGAGACAGGATCGCGATCAGAGAGAAGAGGTGTGACAGGGCCACCGAGACATGATCCACCTAGAGATCCAGGGGCTGGGACTTCTGCGGCGAGACCGTCTCCTTCAAGAGATAGTCATACTTGAGAGTCGTTGTCTCTATTGTATTTTTTATCATTGTATTGGGTCGATACATGACATATATTGTACATTTTGATCATTTTTTATATATATATATATGACACCATTTTCTTTGATCATGTGATGTGTTATGGATGCATGTTCTATATGTTTTTACTTTATTCTATGATGATGCAATGCTTAGATAGATGATATGATGTATGATGATGTATCTTGAAAATGAGATGAATGATTATGATATGTTGTGAGATGTATCTTGAAAATGAGATGAATGATATGATATGCAACTAATTGTAAAATGATATGCAACTAATTGTTTTTGGAGCACCCTCATTCTGCATTTGTCATCCGATATAACCACATGTTTATTTGCTTTCGATATATGTATCATCATTGAGCATGGATTGATTTTTGGATATGTTAAAAATTTATACAAGCATAATGGTATAATTAAACCATGATGACCTGAGAAAAATTTACATGATGTTTGACTTTGCAAGATAGCACAAGCGTCAAGGTATGATTGAACCAGGACGACCTGAGTGCGGATTGCGTATAAACAGACAAGATTAAACCATTTGTATGCGTAAAGTGGAATCATGTCTTCAGTGATATTCGTTGTATCACGTCTCGAAACAAGTATTTACACAGTACAAATGATTGCCTCACAGACAGAAGACTAAGAAAAATATTGGAGTTTTTCAATGTTCTCTAGCTTGGAAGCATTGTTGAGAAAATTTAGAGAATACAATAATTCAAAAAGCTAAATGCAAAAAAATAGTCAAGACTTTATGCAAAATGCAACAGTTGGTACTTCAGAAAATCATCCATCATATGTCTCTTGTGAATTTGTTATCGATAGATGTTTTGATTTGGGTTTGTGTAAGTTTGTGCTTTGTTGGACATGATGTTCTGAGTTTGCAACTAGTTTTGACGGCTTGAACGTGTTGCAAGTGTGGACGAATATTGCCCCTAGCTAAGTGTACCTCTCGATGTGGATATGTACAGTGATTATCAAGGCATGGTGAGATGTGGTGAAAGGATATATGAATAAATTAGGATAGTGACTACACTAAGTATGTCCTGAATGGATGTTTGCTAAAGTGTCGTGCGATGGCTGATAGTGCTTTACTATGAAGATAAGGATATGGATTTAGATAAAGGAGTTGTTCTTTCACAAGAGCACCTGTTACCAGGTTTTCACCAGTTGCTTTTATTGTACCTTTTTATTTGCTTTTCCTTGATTTATTTATTTTTTAATTGTTTTTTACTTTTTCCGTGCATTAGACTACTCAAGTGTAGTATTTCTTCAGATGAATGTTGTTAGTTGGTTCGTCGAGCACATCTCCTTCTGAAGTTGTTAGTTGATAAGCACCTGATCCATAGACTGATATGATGACATAGGGACCTAACCAGTTAGGTTCAAATTTCCCTTTCTTTTCTCGATCTTGCTGATTTCTAGGATTTTCCTTGAGTACTAGATCACCAACTTTGAAATTTCAGGGAATGACCTTTTGATTGTAGCTCCTGCACATACGTTGCTGATATGCTTTGAGATGAGTGTAGGCATGTTGACGTCTTTCATCTAGAAGTTCCAGTTCTTGTAGTCGGTTGACTCGATACTCTTCATCTGGGATTAAGCCTTTTAGAGAGACTCTGAGAGATGGAATTTCCACCTCTAGTGGTAAAATAGCTTCTAATCCATAGACCAATGAGAAAGGTGTTGCTCCTGTAGGTGTACGGATGATAGTTTTGTATGCCCAAAGTACTGGATTGAGTTGTACATGCCAATCTTTTCCTACATCATTCACTATTTTTTTTAGGATTTTCAGTATTGTCTTGTTGGATGCTTCTGCCTGACCATTCCCCTGGGGGTAGTATTGTGTAGAGAACCGATGTTGTATTTTGAATTGTTCACATAGTTCTCGAAAATCTTGGTTTTTGAAAGGTCATCCATTATCGGTGATGATGGAGCTTGGAATACCATATCTATAGATCAGATAGTTTAGGATAAAAGAGGCAACTTGTTTTCCAGTTACTGTGGTCATAGGGACTGCTTCTATCCACTTGGTAAAGTATTCTGTTGCAGTTATAATGAACTTGTGTCCATGTGAAGATGAAGGATGAATTTTACCGACCAAGTCAAGTCCCCACTAACAAAAGGGTCAGGATGTTGTAAATGGTTGCAGTTCCTATGCTGGTGCATGTATCAGATTGCCATGGATCTGGCATTTAGGACACTTCTTGGCGAAGTGGTAAGAATATTTTTCCATTGTAGGCCAGTAGTATCCCATCCTTAGAATCTTTTTAGCAAGAGTAGTCCCACTTGAATGTGTGCCACAAATACCTTCGTGAAGCTCATGTAAAGCGGAATCAGATTCATTACGATCAAGGCAACGAAGAAGAGTACCATCTAGACCTCAACGGTACAAAGTATCATCAGTAAGGGTATAATGGGTGGCTTGTCGGATAAAGTTACATTTTTGGTTTCGGGATAAGTCAATGGGTAGGATGTTGTTCTTTAGATAATCATATATCGGTCCATACAAAGGGGAATCTAAACCAGTCAATGCATAGACAACATGGGATTCAAAGTGGTCATAGGCTGGGGAGAATAGTTGCTCTACCAGAAACTCGTAATGACTCTGTTGCTCTGGAATCTGTAGTAGTGAAGCAATAGTAGCTATTGCATCGGTTTCTTTGTTGTTTAATCTTGGTATTTGCTCGAAGGTGATGTGTATAAAATATTGTTTGAAGCCATCCACCATTCATTTTTAGGGTAGTAGCTTGTCATCTTTTGTCTGATAGTCATTGTTGATTTGATTGACGGCTAGTTGTGAGTCTCCATAGACCTTTAACTCCGTGATTTTCCATTCTACGGCCATTTTGATGCCTATAACCAATGCCTCATATTCAGCCACATTATTTGTGCATGGGAACATAAGCCAATATGATCTTGGTATAGTGTGTCCTTCAGGAGTGATGAAGAGAATGCCAGCACCTAAACTATGTTGTGTGTAGGATCCGTCAAAGTATAGGATCCATTGCTTGGTAGAAATAGCAAGAACGTCTCTATCTGGAAATTCAATCTCCATAGTTTGTTTTCCTGGTAGCGGTGCTTCAACTAGTTGATCTGCAATTTCTTGTCCTTTGATAGCTCTTCGTTCTGTGTAGTGGATGTCAAATTCACTGAGAATCATGACCCATTTAGCCAATCAGCTTGTAAGAGCTGCCTTGATGAGTAGATATTTGAGAGGATCAATCTTTGCCACTAGTTTAATTGTGTGTGCTAGCATATAATGTTGGAACTTTTGAGAAGCAAAGACTACTGTTATACAAGCCTTCTCAATGAATGTATAGTTGAGTTCATAGCCATTCAATGTCTTGCTGATGTAGTATATGGCTCGTTCCTTTCCTTGTTGATCTTCTTGTGCCAATAGTGCCCCCAGTGATATATTTGTTGTTGAAATGTATAAAATGAGTGGCTTTCCTGCTATTGGTGGTACTAGAACTGGTGGGTTTATTAGATATTGTTTGATTTGATAAAAAGATTCAACACACTTGGCTTCCCATTTGAAAGGTACATTCTTATGTAGCAAATGATTGAATGGTAGACTTTTATCAGCTAGTTGAGCGATGAATCACCTAATTGATTGAAGTTGTCCTTGTAGAGAGCAGAGCTGATTGATATTCTTTGGTGGTGGCATCTCCATAATGGCTTGTACCTTTGCTAGATCCACTTCAATACCTTTAGCTAAGACTATGTAGCCTAGTAACTTGCCTGATGTAACCCCGAAGACACACTTCTTAGGGTTGAGCCTGACTTGGAATTTTTCCAATCGATCAAAAATCTTTGTTAAGATGTTGAGGTGTTCTGCTCTAGTGAAGGTTTTAGCTAGTAAATCATCCACATAATCTTCCATGAAGGTATGCATCATGTCATGAAAGATTGTTGTCATTGCTCGTTGATAAGTAACTCCAGCATTCTTTTAAGCCAAAAGGCATAACATTCCAATAGTACGTTCCCCAAGGACAGGTAAGCGCTATTTTATCTTGATCCTCTGGGGCTATTTTTTATTGATTATAGCCTGAAAAACTGTCCACTAGTGAGAGCATTGCATGGCCCACTGTGAGGTCTACAATTATGTCGATACTGAGTAAAGGAAACTCGTCCTTTGGACAGGCTTTGTTGACATCTCTGAAATCAGTGCAGATTTTGATACTGCCATTTGGTTTTGATACTGGTACTATGTTGGAAATCCATTCTGCATAGTCGATGGGTCGAATGAATCTGACATCTAATAGTTTCTTCAGTTCTACCTTGACCATGAGAGCTACCTGTCGATTCATCTTTCGCAGTTTTTGCTTGACTAGCTTAACTCCTGGAGAGATGGACAAGTGATGCATGATCAAGTGTGGATCAATTCCAGGCATATCTGCATATGACCAAGCAAAGTTAATTTGCTTTTCTTTAAAAAAGATGATAAATGCTGATATTTCCTCCTCTGTCAAAGATTCTGCCAGGTGTATGTTTTTGGCTGCTTCTCTAGTACCAATGTTGATTGATTGAGTGGGCTCAATCAATATGGGTGATCGCTCATGAAAATGTTCAGGAAGAGTGTCAAGTCTCCCATCTTTAGCTGCCTTAAAAAGTTTTTCACCCTCAGATGCGTCCTTCATTTTTACTTTTTTGTGATCTAGAGCTGCCATTGACCAGTTTTCAGCATCAGATCTTTTGTTTGGTTTACTTTTGCGACTGAGAGACTTGGCACTCCCTGGTTTGCAGACATCGTTACTTTGTTCACTGGTAGAGCCTGTTTCTGGGTTAACGGTGCATAGGTAGTGGATAATAGATTCATCATCTAGGAAAATTGGTATACCATGTATTTCGGGTTCATCCCAATCAATGAGGTCGGGAAAGACAAGTGGTAAGGAATCATTTTGTGGATCAAGTTCTGCTACTGTAAGTGTTAAGACAGAGGTTTCATCATGATTGGTTTGGGTGCTAAAGAAGTTCAGGATTCTGTCGAGGTCTTTGATGGTATCATCCTCTATATAGACTTGTTCATAATATTTTTGCTCGCTTTCCTCAACGTCATAGATATTCTGTGGTCCAAATTCAAGTAGTCCATCTTCTACGTTATGCTCTGTAGTCACATAAATCTGTCCACTTAATTAAATGAATATTTAGTATTTATTTGATTATTTAACCATCAATCAATAATTAATTAAATTAAAATATTTAATTAATTCATCTTAGCCCTCTTCTCCTATTAATTAAATAAATTATTCAATTTATTTGATTTAATTCACTTAACCAAATTCAGACCATTAATTAAATAAATAAATCATATTTATTTAATTAAATCTTCTCTCACATTTAAATAAATTAATATTTATTTAAATTCCCCCAAAATCTCATCTCTCACATTTAAATAAATAAATAATTTATTTAAATCACCTTTATCCTCCACCCACTTGTATTTTCTTACAAATGCAAGTTGCACAACTATTTTAAATAAATCATTTATTTAAATCACCTTTATCCTCCACCCACTTGCATTTTCCTAAAAATACAAGTTGCACAACTATTTTAAATAAATTATTTATTTAAAATCCTATTTATCCTCACCCACTTCAAACCTTTAATGGTTTCCCTTAAAGTCTTCAAACTTAATGGCTTCCTTCTAGAGTCTTCTCAAACCTTTAATGGTTTCCCTTAAAGTCTTCAAACTTAATGGCTTCCCTTAAAGTCTTCTTAAGACTTTAATGGTTTCCCTTAAAGTCTTCAAATTTAATGGCTTCCTTCTAGAGTCTTCTCAAACCTTTAATGGTTTCGCTTAAAGTCTTCAAGCATTTAATGCTTTATCTTCCTTTTTCTCATTTAAATAAATTAATATTTATTTGAATATTTACCCAAACGCAAATTAAACCATTTAATTGAAATAAATAAATTTATTTTAATTGAAAATACCAAAATTCCTCCCACTTGCATTTTCCTACAAAATCCACTTGCATGCCTAAACCCCTTCTAGATTCTTCTAAACCCTTCCTAATTAACCTAATCCATCCCCTAAATATTGTCACATTCCTAAGCAAATTGAAGTCACTTCTCAAAGACCTCAAAGTCTTTGAAAAGCAATTAATGCTTTGTGTGTTCAACAAATTAACCTCTAAAGTCTTCCAAACCACTTATGGCTCTTACATGACCATTAATGGTTAATTCCACTTGCACCCATGGTTAAGGACTTTGACCCCTAACTTAACCCTCATGTAACCCATGTGTCTCTTCAAAGCATTTATTTCTTTGACTAGGGTAGCCATCATGTCCCCTCAAGCATTTAAAGCTCCTTATCTCTCCTCTCAAGCCTCCTCATGGTGACACTTGTCAACATGGGATTGGGTTGAAAGTCTCACATGGATTGAATATCTTTCAATCCTAACCCTTGTTAAGATTGCTCAATCTTAACCCTTCATTTCCCCATTTCTTCTATAAATAGAACCCTTCTCCTCAAACAAAGGAGGAAGCATTAGAGTATTGTTGTTATACTGGTATTAGCATAGAGTTTTTTCATAGCATCACTATCTACACTTGCATAGCATTTGCTTATCATATTCAACCATCTTGAATCTCCATATGACATCCATGGCTAGTGCTAAAAGCTGAGAGCTACACTCATTTGGGACTTGGAGAGGGGAGAAACAAGGGAGAAGCATCAAAAGGCATCATGGAAGCATCTTAGGGAGGCTCTTCTCCTTTTTTTTATTTTGTTAAACTTCTTTCATGCTTTTTGAAATCTATTTTGATATGCTTGGAATGGTTTTTAGTTCTTTGTTTTATTTTTATAGTTGAAACTAACTTATTAACATTGAACTTTGTTGTTGCCTTGTCCCCATTTCCATGACATCATGCTCTTCTTGAGAAAGGGATATGGAACTAGTATTGTCAGTGGTATCTCCAGTAGCATTTGAGCATCTACCCCATTCATATTCATTGGAATCAGTCTCAGAGTTATCATCCCAGATCTTTTTAGTGTTGTAAACAGGTATGTTGTATGGTGAAAAGAGATCTTTGATAATTGATATCAGTTTGATAGTTTTCGCTAATTCTATGTCGGATCTGGCTTCTACCTTTTGCATTTGCTCATATATTGTTCCTCCTTGGGGAGGAATAATGATATCAAGAGGTAGTTCTATTTTTTAAGATATTGGTGCTTGAATATGAGCTACTGTTGTAGATATGGCCTTCTTGTGATTGAGAAGTTTCTCCTGATGTTGCTTCTGTTCTTTACATTCATGGTCCTTGGGGATTGTTGCTGCTGACTCAAATAGTGCTTCTTGCCAGGATTCTTCTTTGTACTTCTTCTTTGCTTTCCATTGAGATTTTGGATTCATGCGTGGTATCTTTCTTAGTAGGAAAGTAAGTTTACAGCCCAATCATGTTTTGTCTCTACTGAGCTGTGAAGGAAGGTCTATTGGTTCCGTGACTCCTTTGTGTTTTCCAATAGGTCCTTTACCATCATATCCCATTTGTTGCATGATTAAGTAACCCTTTCCATATAGGTGTGTTGGTAGAACTATGTCCAGAGCAACTGCTCAGTTATCTTCTTCCTCATCTTTGTATAACCAGCTAAGCATGTCCTTTTCCTCTGATTCATGTGCTAGAGTGTCAAGTTGGATGAAGGTACCATCAAATTTGGTGATGGGTTGAGTTACCTGATGTGTTGATGTTGTAGGTAATCCATGAGATCTGGGTGATGTTGGTAAGTTGGCCAAACACATGGGTTCCAAAGAGTATTCCCCCATACCTTGTTCTCTGATTTGCATTTTCTACTTGAAATCTCCAGGTAATGATTCGGACTTTGCCTTTTGTAGATCTAATGTTGAGGATTTTTGTTTTTCCCTATTATGGCGAACCAAACTGTCCTGGGTTGTCCCCATTGCATTACAATGTTGAAATGGATTGTGATCAGTAGATATAGAGACCTCTTGTCCGTTATAGGGAAATTTGACACACTGGTGATATGTAGAAGGCACAACTTGCATTTCATGTATCTAGGGTCGACCTAATAAAATATTGTACGTGAGGTCTATGTCTAAGACCTGACACATAGTATCCTTTTGTATGGGGCCAACTTGAATGGGTAACAATACTGTTCCTTTAGAGGATCTTTACTCATCATCATATGCCTTTATAGTAATTTTTTTGTGTGGATCAATAGACTCCTCTGAGAAGCCTAATGCACGGATAAGTTGTAAGGTACATATATTAAGTCTAGCTCCTCCATCTATCAAGACTCGTTTTACTTGGTGTTTATAGACGATGACTTCAATATGGAGAGGAGTGTTATGTGGATGACTTAAGGAAGTATTATTATTCTCTGAGAAGGTGAGATTATGAGGCCCTATCATATGAGTGACCATGGCTTGGAATTTGTCAGCATCTAGATCTTGAGGTACATCGGTTTCCAACAGCGCTTGTTCCAATATGTCTTTGTGTTTTGGTGACAATTTTAGCAATTCTAGTATAGATATTTGAGAAGGAGTTTTGAGTAGTTGGCTAACTAAATCATATTGGATTTTTGGTGTAGTGTTCATTGATGTTATGTGGCCCTTCAAGACATATTTCTGAGCTCTGGTTGTTACATTAACAGATTCATGATTATGTTGGTCTCGGATTGTGATGACGTTTACATGATTGTCTTCAGCTGATATGTGATTGATGGTGTTATTGTAGATGTGATTGATATGAGTTCCAAGTGTATCGTTCGAGGTTGAAGCTCCATCTTTGTTGTAGTTTGGAAGAGGATTTTTAAAGGCCCCATGGTCACCATTTGTTTTGAGACCATCCACCGTTAAATCACCTCTATCAATCATGTCCTAAACAATGTTTTTCAATCTCATGCAATCGTTCGTTCGATGACCTTTGTTGCGATGAAAATCACAAAAGTGCGAGTCATTCCACCAAGGTGGTTTGATTTGGGGTTCATAGTTTCTGATCGCGAGCAAAGAGATAATCTTGTTTACCAGGAGTTCTCTGAATGCTGATTCCAGTGATTGTCCCAGTGGTGTGAAGACACGTTTTTGGAAATTGTTGGTGTCATCTCGCGAATTGTTATTAAGTCCTTGATTTGTGGTTTTGTTTTGAGTATCGTTGGTTTTGTTTGTGTTGGGTTGACCTTGATTGGTATTCGGTGCGTATGTGTTAGCGTCTGGGTTAGCACCTTTAGGATTCTTTATATCTTGAGGATTTCCTGATAATGGGAGCACTGGCTGTTTAGATTTTGGATCATGTGATTCATTGCCGCCTTCACTTTTGTTTCGAGTCCAGAATCTAGATTTGTCTAAGTTGTTGTTGTTTTGGTTATTGTAGTTTGATGAACTTGTTCCTTCTTTGAAGAATTTGAGTGTTCCCTTTTTGACACTTGCTTCTTCTACTTGAATGTCATTTTCAATCAGTTTAGCGAAAGACGGTATGCATTGGAGTTTGAGCCTATAACTCATCTCACCATTCAAGTTGTCGATGAAAATTTCCATTTTCTCCTTTTTAGGAATGTCTCGAGGATATCATGAAACCATACGTCGCCAATGTTGAAGGAATACCATGAATGTTTCATTATTTTTCTATTTGGTGTTGCAGACGTCTAGCATGGTTATATCATGTTGAATGTTATAGGAATATTGTGTTATGAATTTGTTGACCAATTCATCAAATGATCTGACAGGAGGTGTGATCTTGGATAACCATTCCATTTTTTGTCCTCCCAAACTTCTTAGGAATAACCTCATCAGATAGGTGTCATCATGAGAAAATTCAAGACTCATGGTACAGAATTCTCTAACATGATCACAGGGATCGCTTTTCCCATCGTACTTGTCAAATTTAGGCACGTCTGAATTCAGAGGAAAAGGTATCATGTGCAACCTTCTGTCAAATGGATAAGGACAAATTTTGTTTAATGAGTATTGTACTGTCGTCCCTTGTTGCATGTCTTGCATTTGTCTTTGTAACATTTGCATTTGCTGAGTAAGGGCAACCAAAGGCGCATTGTTTTACTGAGGGAAGAGTTCTTCCCTTGCATTAATCCTGGGTTGAAATGGTGTATGGAACGGTATGTTTTGCTCGGGGATGTGTTGCTCAGTGATGTTTTACCCTGGTGTATGTTGTTCCGGTATGTTTTGTTCAGGAATATCTTGTTCAGGGTCGCGTGCGTCCCCTTCTTGTTGTCGTTCTTGATATTCATAATGTTGAGATCTCATTCTAAACATGTCTATGTCAAATTCTTCAGGGAGTTTAACCCCTTTGCTTGTGAGCATGAGAAAGTATTTTTCCTTGTTATTTTCCATGAGTCTTTCCACAATTTTTTGGAATGAACTACTTTCTTGGCATTCTTGAAGAAGTTCTTCAGAAATTTCAGCATCCTCTAGATGTGGACCTTCAAAAAGATTTGATAACCTCCGATTCATACTGGATTCTGCTTGTGCCTCGCTTTGTTTGTTTTGTTGAGAGCGAGTAATGGGCATTTTAGTAGAAGCTTTTTGTGACAAAGGGGACAAAATACTCTTTGATATGTTGCTCCGAGGTTGGTGGTTCAAATCGGGGTGTGTTGTAAGTGATGCACTCGTCGGGAAAGAATGTTGGATTGATCTTTCCTCCATGGTTTATGAGTTAACTGAATGCAGATTTTTGACAATATGCCCTAGTCTTCAAAGGCTCTTTGTCAAATTCGTTGGATTTGTTCTGGATATAAATTTTGATGTGATGAAGGAATGTTCGATGAGTTTTGAAGAGTTGACGATTGATGTATAAAAATTTATTTCTTTTGACAAATTTGGAAAAACTTGGTTGTTGTTTCTTCAACGTGGTGTTATGATAAATATTCTTTCTTCTTAGGATATAGGGATTAGTCATGCATAAGTGATTCAATGGTTTCCTTTTGATTTGTTTAGGATTTATTTGATCTTATTTTGGAAACTCAAGTTTACTTTATCAAAGTGAAGGTTTAGATGCCCCCTCATGACAAAGCGTGTCAAATGATATGGATAAAGTCTCCCGATATGGAAACTTGATTTGACAACCTAAGATTTTGAACAAGTGTTTTGAGATATAATCTGTGAGATAATAAAAGACCTATTCGTCACTTGCAATGAAGTTTCCTGATTTTGATAGGATAGATGTGTTTATCATGCGATTAGTTTTGGATTCTAGACAACTTTTGTTTTGACACGAAATTTGCTTAAGAAATAGTTTTTAACGCTTTGTTTTTTATACTCTAGTTTGATGAAGATGAAGTTGATGGAAGGATGCTCTCAAAAATGTTTTCTAAATTTTCCACTATTTTGCCCACTGTTTTTTTTGGGGGGGTTTGATCACGCACTAAAACAGAGACCGAATGCGCTATAGAAACTTCTTCACGTGCTAAGGAAAAGACCACACGTGCTAAGCTACCCCCGGCTACGCGCTAACTGTTTTAGACTACTTATCTGGTTTTCTATTTTGTTTAAAAGATCATGCGCTAGTATGGGCCTTCCACGCACTAACTGATAAACCTGATGCGCTGATTTTTTACTCCTACGCACTAAGCTGATGCTTCAACGCGCTAGGATATTTTCCAGACATGCTAACTGTCTCTAACTGTTTCTAGATTTTGATGAAGCGCTACTATGAATACTTTACACGCTAAAGATAGGCTTTGATGCGCTAAAGGATGGTTCTGAAGTGCTAAGAAGTTGCTCTTATGCGCTAAACTGCCCTGTTTTGACTGTTTTCTGTGATTTTGGTGTTTTGCCTTAGGTTTTCAATTTTGATGGATGATTTTTTGAAGTAACAAATGCAAACACAACACAAAATACATAACCATTTTTGCCTAATCTAAACAGTAAGTGTATATTCTGCGAGGATGTGTTCAAATCCCCAATGTTTTAAAAGGTTTGGTTATAATGAATACACTTCCACAAAGACTCTTTATTCAAGGGTCATAAGTAATACCATAGCCCACTAGTCTCGATACTCCATTAGCTCAAACAGCCATGTCACCCTCTAGAGGGCGCCCATTTTTTTGCCTTTTGCCAGAAATTAACTCAAAGTGAATTGCTTCACAATTGAGTAGTTATCTTGGGAGATATATGGTGAGCGATCTTGGGGGCGAATTCTTCCCCACCCTTGCACTATGATATTACAAATGTTTGGTTACTGACTCGGCTCAAGGTTTCTATTTCTATGGTTCGTAATCAGGCTTCCTATTCGGTCGTCAGTGATAAACTCCCTTAGGAGGCTTCCCAACCTTTAGAACAAAGGCTTTACGTATCTCGAGGATACTGGGGGAAGGCTAATCGTTGCGCACAACCGTTGAAAAGGACTTTCATCACTTTTCACTTTTGATTATAGTGGGTTGGAACACTTGGCATCAAAGTCATTTCCCACTTAGGTCATTCCCCTCACACCAACCATAAATGGCTTTAAGAGTTGAGTTCAACCCCTCGGGAAGGCAGGCCTGCTAAAGGATTTATTGCTTGAAATACTGAAAGCGTAAGAGTAGTCTGGCTTTTTTATCACCCAGTTAAGGGGAGAGCATATACCTTCTACTTTCGAGACAAAGCAATCAAGTTGTTCTTTTTATCCTATCAATTTAGTGATTTTTTAAGATCTATATGGAGATGTTACTCCACAAAAACATGGTGTTTATTTTATTTCCTCAAATCAGTGATTATTTGATCTAGGAAAAGAACCTGGTCAACAAAGCAAAATTTCGATTTGGTCAACAAAAGAAAATCAGCAAAAGGGGAATAACTTCCCTCTTTGATTGTAACTGACTTTTGTGACTTGGTGTGATTCTTTACTTTGCCCAAAATTTAAAGGTGGATCCTTTTATGCACCAAAGGATGGTGAAATTCTTTTTAGGCCTTTTGCAAAAATGAAAATTTGTATTGTTCTTTTTAGAGCCCAAATTGATAAATTTTCTCCTAGAAAAGCAAGAAAAATTTTGATTGTTGTTCGTTTTACTTGCCCAAATTGAAAGTGAGTTCAGTTTTACTTAAACAAGGAAAAAAAGAAATTTGAATTTTGTCTAACTTAAAAAGTTAGTAAAATTTTTAACTACTTTAATTCTAGCCTAAATAGATTTAAAACCTACAATCAAAATGTTAGTAACCTGCAAAAAAAACTAGTCAGTGAGTTGGCAAAAAGATGAATTCCGTGGACTTCTACAAGTCTAAATTTTGATTTCTGTTACAAATTAGCTCTTTGTTTTCTATCTATGATGCGCTACAGGACAGACTGTACGTGCTACAAGATGGTTGTGATGCGCTACTCTGTTTCCCTAATGCGTTGTTCTATTTTTCTCCCGCATCGAGACCTACAGGAAAATGTTAGTGAGGACTATGCACTAAAATAAGGATGTCATGCGCTAGATGATGAACCCCACGCGCTGAACAGAAAACGAGATGCGTTATACTGTTAACCGGATGCACTAGGAAATGTTTCCCACGCGCTGATTCTTGTTTCCCGCAGACCTGCAAAAGTGGTTAAATTAAAAAACCAATTTGATATATGGGGTCGGGCCCCACGGTGGGCGCCAGAAATGTATGCGAGAAAAGCGGGTTGATAGAACTTAAAATGTGAAAAATGAAGTTCAAAGAGGCTTTGCTCACACACCCACAGGACTTCTTGGTGCAAGCTATGGAGTCATGAAGTATGGCTCAACTTCCCAAGGTTGGTTCCATGGTTCTCTATCTCACAAGGTCCCTCAAACCAATGTCTTTGCTCTCAGATCACTAAGCAAAGTGGTTTAGGGATGACAAATGCAAGAACGAGGGATGTTTTGGTTGATTTTAAGATGAAATGCATCCTAAGCTATACATGATCCTATAAATGCAATAAACTAGTTATAAGATGACAAGATTAGTAACAAGACTATCCTAGCATGCTATATTAGTCTATGATTAAGCTAAATGATAAGGAAAATACTCTAAACATGCATATTTAGATTAATTCCTATTGAAAAGAGAGGCTAAATGATGAACACAAATGATATATAAAAGCTTGGATGGATTTTAGTATAAGTGTGATGCTAAAGACTTGGATCCTAAAAATGGAGGAATGAGAGCTCTATTTATAGCAAAAATAAGGCAATGGATGGCCAGGATTGAAACATTTAATCAAGGGTTGAGTTTGAAAGTTGGGAATCCATGTTTGCGATTGTCACCAATGAAATGGTGATAAATGTCAACATAAGACTGGGTTGAGAAGAGAGGTAGGAAGCATTAAATGCTTGAGAAGACCTCATGGTTATCTTAGGGGGTTAAGGGTTAAGGTTAAGTTAGGGTTATCCATTGGATAAATTTTTTACCCAAAGGATAAACTCTTCTGCAAAAGATTAAGGATAACTATGGTCAAAGCAATAAATGCTTGATGAGACCCTTGGGTTACATGGAGGTTGAGTTTAGGGAAATTCTTTAATCATCCTAGAGGGTTGAGTTAACCATTAATGGTTTGGGAGACTTTCAAAGTTAAGTGGTTGAAGTCTTTAAGGGTTTTCAAAGACTTTGAGGGTTTGAGAAGTGACTTCCCTTTGTTTTAGGGATGTGACAAAGTTTAGGAAATGGGTTAGGTTAATTTAGAAGTGATTAGAAGAGTCTAGAAGGGGTTAGGAATAGGGTTTAGGAAGCAAGTGGGAGATGTAGGATTTTGCAAGTGGATGAAGGGATAATAGGATTTAATTGAATAAAATGAATTTAATTCAATTTGGTTGTAATTTGGGGAAATCAAATAAATTAGATTTATTCAATTTAGGATAAACTATTTAATTAAATTTGAATTTAATTAAAAGTGGATAGAAGGAATTTAATTGAATAAAATGATTTATTCATTAAATGTCAAAAGAGGCCTATTGAATTTAATTTAAATAAATTGAGTAATTTACTTAATTTAAATAGAGGAATGTGGGTGATTTAATTTAATTGGATTTAATTAAATAGAGAAATGAATATAAAATATTCATTTAGGAATATGGTCATTTTTATACGTTTACACTTACTATTCACAATTATATATAGATAACAGAATCCTTGATCTTCTTTACTTGGTTTAACCAAAATTTTAAAATAAAATTCTTGGGAAAATATTAACCATTTGCATATCCAACCATGCATTGCCAGTAATTATAGTGGCTTATAATCTATGTATAAAATTTATGGAGATGCTAAAAGATAATTATATTTTTGTGGTGAAATCACCATAACTAAGACCTTTTTTAAGTTATGTATTTTTTCTTAGCTACAAATTGTTCCCTTATTCAAGTTACACAAATAAATGAGCATTCCTTTCTTTAGGTTGTGCTAGTACTACACTAATTGTGCTAGCAAATACATCAACATGAATATGGAAATGATGTGTCCAATCTAGAAATGATTAAGATTGGATCCTAATTATCTTTTTAAAGTACGTTGAATATTTTTTGGCATTTGAATTTCCATTTAAACTTCTACTTCTTTTTCTTTAGTAATTCCTCAATATGTCTATGTCTTGAGATTGTAAAATAGTGTATAATGATTTTATTTTGTGGTCATTAGTTTAATTCAAGAAACTATTATTATTTATATGTTATTTGAGGCTAGTAGATTTAAAATGATAGCTAGTTTGAGTTGGTCTACCACTAGCATATATAGATTTACTAATAATATATATAAAATACACTAACAGATATTCTTCTCAAGGTGTCAATTTTTCTCAATTTCTTACATAAAAGTACAATAAGTATAACAAGAAGGATATCTCTCGATATATTTAATATATTTCATTATTTAATATATGTATGTTGGTAATTGTAGAGGGGATTTGTGTTGGCATTTTGGCATTAAGTTGTCATTGATATCAACCGGTTTGGCAAGGTCACCGGTAAGTAAGTAGGGGTGACTGATACGATGGCAATACACATGAGAGTGAGCAGACAGAATGAAGGCTACCAGTACATGTGACTTGCATCATCTATTGGTAAAGAAGGCTTACCGGTAAGGCATAAACCAGGATGAAGGATGTTTGTGTTTTATGAAGGCACATCAACCGGTAAACAGAGCAGAAAGGATGTTTGATGGTCATACCGGTAACATAGACTAAATCGGTAGTCAATCTGGGTCGACAAAGTATGTCAAACCGACATAGGAATCCAAGCAAAGGTGGATGTCGACAAGCATGACAGCTAGATGCCAGGTGGAGGTATTGCAGAGGGAAGTGGAGTGTGCATGAAAGTAACAAATCTGCAGCAGGTCAATTTTTATGAGGAGCCCGCAAGTCACGAAGGATGCCAGAAGATTGCAGCTCGAGGAAGGCAAGCTAGAAAAGCAATCGCACTAATATTGCAAGAAGATTTTATCTTCATACCTGTTAGGTGAAGGAAACAACAAAGCCATTAATGACAATTGACAGAGAAAAGCAAAAAAGTGTGGTGCAGACCTCCAGATTTAAAAAAACGCACATTGGAATGTGAAGTTTGGCTAATGATTGATTATTGTCATAATGATCATATCCCTAAAAAGAAGATCAGATCAAAGGGGATTCAGATTGAGATGGAAAAGGAAAACCTAACATGGTAGTGTTTGAATGAATTCTTGGCGGGAATCGATGATTATAAATATAAAAGATCGAAACAGAAAAGACGGATGCTTGTGAAACGAAGAAGGGTTATCTCCCTTAGAGTTTATTCTAAGTAAGTTGCAGAGTGAGTCAACAAGAAAACCGGTAAGAGGGTTTAACTGATAGTGATAGAGTAATGGTATAACTGTAGCAAGTTCAACAATTGAGCAAACCGGTAAGGTGTGGTTGAGCAAGGCGGCATCCAAGTGTGACACAGTGAGTTATGAGACTATGTGTGTGTGTGTGTGTGTGTGTGTGTGTGTGTGTGAGAGAGAGAGAGAGAGAGAGAGAGAGAGAGAGAAGAGAGGCCAAGAATCAGAGAGAGTGATCTCACAACCGGTAGTGTGAAATCCAGTAAAGAAGAGAAGACTGTCAACCGGCAGTAACATATTTGATCAAGAGTTGCATAACTCATTTGCAATAAGAAGCCATAATTGTATCTAAAATGTATCTCAATATACATCACCAAGTTGGAGCTTGGTGCAGGGGTAGGTGTTCCTTGGGTTGGTGCCCTAAATCGGCAGGGGTTGGTACTCCTTGGTTTGGTGCCCTAAATCCTTGTAATTCAGTGTTTCATTTGTGAGGCTGGATTGGAGCAGTAGTCTCTAGTAGCATTTATCACTGAGGTTTTTCTCGTATTGGGTTTTCCTCGTATATCTGGTGTTGTGAGTTACATCTATGTGATTTTCTTCTTTGGTCTCATCATTTTCTTTACTGGTTTGATTGTTTAAGTACTTAAGATAACAACCAGTATTCTGAAGGTGCCTTAAAAGAGAGAAGAGTTTTAGTAGCCACTGATTCACCCCCCTCTCAGTGGTACTCTATGTTCAACAATTGGTATCAGAGCATAGGTTTCTTGTTATCTCTAAACCTTAGGTGGACTCTAGACTTAGAACACATTGGCAAGAAATGAGTATGCTTCCTCAAAAGCCCCCATGTTTGATGGATCCAACTATGCCTTTTGGAGCAAAAGAATGGAGACTTATATTTCCTCCCTTGGTTTTGATGTGTGGATGTCTATCAAGAGTGGGTATGTTGTCCCTAGTGTTCCTCCCACTGATCCAGATGCCAACAAGGAGTATGAGAACAATCCAAAGGCCAAACATGCTATTTTGAGTGGGTTGTCGGATAATGAGTTTGTTAAGGTCATGCATTATTCATCTACCAAGGAAACTTGGGATAAAATGCAAAGGTTATTTGAAGGAGATGCAAAAGTCAAAGAGGCCAAGTTCCAAGCACTAAGGGGTCAACTTGAGGGCATCGAGATGAAGGATGATGAAAAGATTGCGAACTACCTTCACAAATTTGATGAAACTATGAATACCATCAAAGGACTTGGAGAAGATATTGCAAATGAGATCCTTGTCAAGAAGGTACTTAGGTCTCTTACACCTAAGTATGATACAAAGGTGTCCATCATAGAAGAAGCCAAGGATCTGGAGTCTTTTCAATGGATGAACTATTTGGCTCACTAAAAGCCTATGAGATGAGAACGGTCGGTGATGCTTCCTTAAGAAAAGAAGCAGCGTTCAACACCACCAAAAAGGGCAAGGAAGTAGCTACTCATAAAGGATACAGTGAAGACTTTGATGCAAACGTAGCAAACTTTGTCAAACAGCTCAAAAGAGGATCTGGCAAGTATAAAGGAAAGCTACCACTCAAATGTTTCAATTGTGATAAGATTGGACACTTTGCTGCAAAATGTCCTTACAATGAAACCATTGGAGATGAGTCAACAGAGTTTAGAAAATCTGTTGGCAAAGATAGAGAAAGAAATGTCTATCGGCAAGGAAGGAGAGCTTATCGGAAGCAGAACAACCTCTATATTATTGAAGATGATGCCACAGATGAAGAAAGTGTATCAGAAGATGACTACCATGAGAATGACAGAAAAGTTAATCTCTTTATGGCACTTGATGAACTAGTTGGTGAAGGTGAGGAAGAAGAGGATATTGAGGCTGAAGTGGATTTAGAAGGTGAGCTTATCAGTGCTCTTGAGGAATTGAGTAAAACAAGAAGAGAACTCAAGAAGGTCAAGCTTGTTGCAGTAGATGAACAAGGTCTCTTGAAGCAATCCCTAGATGAGTCCAGACATGTTATATTTGACTTAAAATTGAAGCTGGAAGAAACCAAGAGGATATGTGAAGTTACATCCTCTGATCTAACAAAGAAGGAAAAGGAGCATCAAGATTTGGAAGAAGATATAGTGAAGCTTAGAAAGGAGCTTGAAGAAAGTAAGGAAGAAATAAAAGTAAGGAACAAATATGAATGCAGCACTAAAGCCTTAGACAAGATGTTGAGCAAACAGAAGCAATCCAAAGACATCGGTGGCTTAGGCTTTGAAGAAGGTCAAATTTCAAATAGCAAAGATACATCCGGCAAATAAATAAATTTCACCTCTTCAAATGAAGGTGAAGAAAAGAAGACATTCACTGTAGGCAAGGATAACGGTAAAAAGACATATGCAAAGGTTGTTGCTAATCACCACACAAATTGGTATACACAAGCAATGAACCAGAGACCACACTCATCATATCGACATGAAGATCCAAGGAGAAATGTAAGAGTTGAACATGAAGGATTCAACAAAGTCAACAGCATGAAGGGAAGACCCTCGATGAGGCAGTCCTTTGCAGGATCAAGGCAACCTAGCCGATATGTTTCTAACTTTCATGGTTATTGTTACCAATGTAACAAATTTGGGCATAGAATAGTTGACTGTAGATTAACCAATAAGCCCTCTATGAGTTATGAAATTAGAAATTCATTTAATGCACTCTGGGATATGAATGTCATCTGCTATGAGTGCAATGGATATGGTCATAGGAGTTTTGAATGTAGAAAGAATAAACTGGTGCCCTACAATAATTTTAAGGATTTATCTTTAAATAAAAATGTGAAATGCTATAACTGTCAAGAGCATGGACACATAGCAAGGTTGTGTAAAAACAGGAAGATCAAGTGGAAGAAGACAAATCCTGATCAAGAACCGGTAGTTGAACTTGAGCACAAAATAGCAGCTGACAAGAAGAAGGAAACCTAACCGATATGGGTTGAGAAAGAAAAAGAAAAGCCAGAATCAAGTCTGATAGTGCAGATTGCCTTACATGCTGAAAGGAAAAATATATGGGTTGTAGATAGTGGTTGTTCCAACCACATGACCGGTGACAAAAAGAATTTCATCAAGCTTGAAGACCGGAATGGTGGCTCAGTAAGATTCGGAGACAACTCTTCCATCAAGATAAAGGGAAAAGGTACTCTAAGCATTGATGGAAAATTGAAGGCACATGATGTATATTATGTGGAAGGCTTAAAGAACAATCTGCTGAGTGTGAGTCAGATGTGTGACAAAGGTTATAAATTCACCTTTGACTCAACTGGTTTCTAATAAAGAAAGACAGTACCGGTAAGGTTGTGGGAGAAGGAAAGAGAACATATGGCAATATTTACAATCTGAAGGAATTCTATGAGTCCCAATGCATGTTAGGATAGGTTGATGAAATTTGGTTGTGGCACCAAAGATTAGGCCACACAAACTTTGATAACCTAGTTGCAGTAAGCAAAAAGGGGTGTGTGAGGAATATTTCACCCATCATCAAACCGGTAAGCACATTTTGTGATGAATGTGTGAAAGGAAAGAAAAATAAGGTGAGCTTCAGGACAAAAGAGCACAACACCTCAAGACAACTTGAAATTGTGCATACATATCTGTGTGGTCCAACTAGGACAAGAGAACTTGCCAGTGAAAGGTATTTTATACTTATTATTGATGATTACTCAAGAATGGCATGGGTCACCTTCCTTCAAGATAAGTCATGAGCATTTGACAGATTCAAGATCTTTAGGAAGATGGTGGAGAAAGAAAGTGGGTGCAAGCTAAAATGTCTAAGATCAGACTGGGGTGGAGAGTTCACATCAAATGAGTTTGAAGATTATTGTGAAAAACATGGAATTAGCAGGCAATACTTAGCTCATAGGACACCACAAAAAAATGGTGTGGTAGAAAGAAAGAACAGGACAGTCAAGGAGATGGCCAGAACCATATTAAATGAGGCCAGTCTACTAGATACATATTGGAAGGAAGTTGTTCATATTGCTGCACATACCTTGAACCGGGTTCAATTAAGAGCAAATAACAGAATGACACCTTATGAGTTGTGGTTTGACTGGAAGCCATCAATCAAACACTTCAAAGTATTTGAAAGTAAATGCTTTATCAAGAGAGATATGGATGGTCTAGGAAGCTTTGACTCCAAGAGTGATGAAGGAATCTTCCTTGGTTACTCATCTAATAGCAAGGCCTACAAATACTACAATAAAAGACTAAGAAGAGTCATTGAAAGTGTGCATGTAAAAGTTGATGAGGACATGTACAAGGGAATTCAACCATGGGTTAACCGATATGAT
Organism: Cryptomeria japonica; assembly: GCF_030272615.1. NCBI lineage: Eukaryota > Viridiplantae > Streptophyta > Pinopsida > Cupressales > Cupressaceae > Cryptomeria > Cryptomeria japonica. The sequence continues at coordinate 50,388,508 of NC_081406.1, read as the reverse complement.
GATTCTAGTGATGAAGGTGAGGAAGCTCAGTTAGACAATGAACAAGAAGAAGCATCCAAGAAGGCTCCCAACTAGTATGTGCAGTTGAATCACCCAGAAGAGAAAATTCTGGAAAATAAGAGTGATGGTGTGTAGAATAGAAGAAGACTTGCTTGAAATGATGAGCAAGTCGACTTTTTCCTCATGACTAAAGTAGAACCTAAAACATTCAATGAGGCCAGCAAAATACAAGAATGGATGGATGCCATGGAAGAAGAACTGCAACAGATTGAGAAGAGCAAGACTTGGGAATTAGTCCCTAGACCGAAAGACAAGAACATCATTGGCACTAAATGGGTCTACCGGAATAAGATGAATGAAAAAGGTAAAATTGTTAGGCATAAAGATAGACTCGTGTGCAAAGGATACTCTCAGGTAGAGGGAATTGACTTTGAAGAAACATTTGCACTGGCAACTAGATTAAAAGTAATTAGAATGTTTCTAGCCTTCTCTGCCTACAAGGGTTATAAAGTATATCAAATGAATATAAAATCTGCCTTCCTAAATGGAAATTTGGAAGAAGTGTACATGGAGCAACCGGAAGGGTTTCTGCTACATGATGATGAAACATTTGTGTGTCAATTGAAGAAGGCCTTGTATGGTCTAAAGCAAGATCCTAGAGCATGGTATTCAAGATTACATCAGTACCTGAAGGAGCGGGGATTCAAAAAGGGGGGTTTTGACAGCAATTTGTACATAAAGAAAGATGAAAACCACATGATCATTGTGGTTGTGTATGTAGATGACATTATCTTTGGAGGCAATAAGGACACCCTCTACAAAGAATGTGTTGATCAGATGCAGTCAGAATTTGAGATGTCAATGCTTGGTGAATTGGCATACATCCTTGGTTTGCAGATATTGCAGCAAGATAAGGGAATCTTTATCTCACAAATCAAGTATGCAAAATAAATGTTGAAGAAATTTCAATTAGAGGATTGTAAACCGGTAAGTACCCCCATGGTGACCGGAAGTAAATTGAGCAAGAATGATGGATCGCTGGTGGTGGATCAGGCATTGTATAGATCCATGATAGGCAATCTATTGTATCTAACTACTTCTAGATCGGATATAGTACAGGTAGTATGCATGGTGGACATATTCCAAGCTACACCTAAGCAATCACATATGAATGGTGTAAGCATAATCTTTAGGTACCTACAAGGAACACTCAGTTATGGATTGTGGTACCCTAAACAAGGGGAATTCATCTTGGAAGCATATACTAATGCTAATTGGGTAGGTTGCATTGATGACCGGAAGAGAACAAGTGGTAGTGCATTCTTCCTAGGTGAATGGTTGGTCTCATGGTATAGCAAGAAGTAGGACTCAGTCTCTCAATCAACTACTGAAGCATAATACATTTCTGCTACTACATGCTGCTCTCCGATGCTTTGGATGAAGAATAACCTCAAGGACATACAGGTGAACATCACTGATCCTATTCTCATCTGGTGTGATAATTTGAGTGCAATCAACATAGAAAAGAATCTTGTGATGCATTCTAGAATAAAGCACATTGCTATCAAGTATCATTTTCTCAGAGAGAAGGTTGAAGGACAGGGTGTAAGGATGGATTATGTCCCTACCGAAGAACAAGTAGCAGACATTTTCACCAAACCATTACCAATAAGCACCTTTGAGTACCTCTGATATGAGTTGGGACTTGTGTCATCTGCCTTATGCACTTAAGCAAGGAAGGATTTATATGGTTTGGGGGGAGTTCCTAGTAGTCAAAGGGGGATCTCGGTATTGATCAAAGGGGGAGTTTACAGTACCCTTTGTCATTGTGTCAAAGGGGGAGAAATGTACCGGTATGAAGTGTCTTGCGATAAGTTGACATCAATGCCAAAGGGGAAGATTGTTGGCATTTTGGCATTAAGTTGTCATTAATGTCGATTGGTTTGGAAAGGTCACCGATAAGTAAGCAAGGGTGACCGATATGATGGAAATACACATGAGAGTGAGCAGACAGAATGAAGGCTACCAATACACATGACTTGGGTCATCTACCAGTAAAGAAGGCTTACCGATAAGGCATAAATCGGGATGAATCTTGTTTGTGTGTTATGAAGGCACAACAACCGGTGAACAGAATAAAAAGGATGTTTGATGGTCATACTAGTAACATAGAATAAACCGGTAGTCAATCTGGGTCGACAAAGTATGTCAAACCGACATAGGAATCCAAGCAAAGGTTGATGTTGACAAGCATGATAGCTGGATGCCAAGTGGAGGTATTGCACAGGTCGATGGAGTGTGCATCGATGTAACAAATTTGCAGCAAGTCGGATTTTATGAGGAACCTGCAAGTCAAAAAGGATGCCTGAAGATTGCGGCTCGAGGAAGGCAGGCTCAAAAAGCAATCGCATTGATCTTGCAAGAATATTTGATCTTCGTATCTATTAGGTGAAGGAAACAACAAATCCATTAATGGCAAGTGACAGAGAAAAGCAGAAAAGCATGGTGCAGACCTCCAGATTTAGAAAATGCACATTGGAATGCAAAGTTCTGCTGGTGATTGATCGTTGTCATAAAGATCATATCTCTAAAAATCATATCGTATCAAAAGGGATTCAGATTGAGCTGGAAAAGGACAACCTAACACGACAATGTTTGTATGCATTCTTGGCGGGAATCCATGATTATAAATATAAAATCTCGAAATAGAAAAGATGGATGCTTGTGAAAAGAAGAAGAGTGAAGAGAGCTTGAGTATAGATAAGAATCATCTCCCTTATAGTTTATTCTAAGTAAGTTGCAGAGTGAGTCAACAAGAAAACCGGTAAGAGGGTTTAACCGGCAGTGATAGAGTACCGGTATAGCTGTAGCAGGTTCAACGGTTGAGCAAACTGATAAGGTGTGGTTGAGAAAGGTAGCATCTAAGTGTGACACAATGAGTTGTGAGACTGTGAGAGAGAGAGAGAGAAGAGAGGCCAACAATCAGAGAGAGTGATCTCACAATCGGTAGTGTGAGATCTAGTAAAGAAGAGAAGACTGTCAACCGGCATTAACATATTTGATCAAGAGTTGCAGAACTCATTTGCAACAAGAAGCCATAACTATATCTAAATTTTATCTCAATATACATCACCAAGTTGGAGCTTGGTGCAGGGGTAGGTGCTCCTTGGGTTGGTACCCTAAATCAGCAGGGGTTGGTGCTCCTTGGGTTGGTGCCCTAAATCAGCATGGGTTGGTGCTTCTTGGGTTGGTGCCCTAAATCCTTGTAATTCAGTGTTTCATTTGTGTGGCTAGATTGGAGCAGTAGTCTCCAGCAGTATTTATCACCAAGGTTTTTCCCATATTGGGTTTTCCTCGTACATCTAGTGTTGTGAGTTGCATCTGTGTGATCGTCTTCTTTGGTCTCATCATTTTCTTTATTGGCTTGATTGTTTAAGTACTTAAGATAACAACCGGTATTCTGAAGGTGCCTTAAAAGAGATAAGAGTTTTAGGAACCACTGATTCACCCCCCTCTCAGTGGTACTCTGTATTCAACAATTTGTTGTTAGACAATTCAAATAATTGAAAGACAACTGAGAGGGGGGGTGAATCAGTTGTCACAGATTACCAGAACCATTAGAAATTAAAACTTTAACACCGGAATAGAAGTTAAACCAATTAAGCATAAATAATAATCACAGAATAAATACCATCCACATGACACCAATATTTATACGTGGAAACCCGGTGAAGGGAAAAACCATAGTGGGATGCCTACCCATAGTCAGATAATACTTCTGCAGTAAGTATGTGAATTACAATTGAGGGGCCTGCACTTGCAGGAAGGCCAATAGCCTAGAGTGCACTACTCGTCACAAAAGGAGCCTCACTGACTGATCCGAATTATGGATTCGGATGAGGACACCTGAGTGAGAACTTACGGTATTGTGGATTTCTTTACATGAACAAGGTAAACACAAAATTGAAGCAAGCCAAAAAGTAATCTATTTAATTCGAAAATCCAACATATATCAGTTCATGAGATTCCAAGGGTCACCAAAACCCCTTGAGAATCAAAACCCAACAATCATATTTGTTTATTTGCATAATAAAATCCAAAACTACGAAATTTTCAAAAAACTATATGAAATTTTCAAAATGCCAATTACTAACATATAGAAAACTAGGAAAAATATGAAAATATTTTTTTCAATATTTCAAATTTGCTTCTGATCACTGACTACATATAAATCCAAACTACAATCCGGAGAAGTATTGAACTGTAAAAGATAGCATCTCCTATGCCTGAGTACATTTCCAGTTAAGCCCAATACCGGAGGACTAAGTCCTCTTACATAAACCCGATTCAATCTCCAATGATCGACCAGATCCTCTACTTGAATGATATTACATTATTCGCATATTACATCCATTTCCCATAACCATACATCTACCATATATGATCTACAATGAGATCTTACATCTATATATACAAACCCTCGACCATAAACAATTAGGTCGACCACCAGATAATAAACTAGTTACATAATTACAAACCATGTTGGTCTTAGACCAAACAAAAAATATTCAACACATAAGACATCCGGGAATCACATTGAGAGGTCCAATCCACACGTTACATTAAAGTCGGTCCATAACCTAGATCAATCAGGACCCATTATAGGTCCACACGCTACAACAATGATCTCCATCCGCCAAGTCTCGAACATGATCACCATAAGCATCCTGAAACTCCACCAAAAACTGCACCAACACCACTTATGCAATTCATCAAAGATCTTCATTAAAAGCTATGTCGATGAAACCCTCATCGGAACCAGAAGCCAAGCTTCTAAGCAAACAGTATAGCATCTGATCACGAGACCAAAACCAACTTACTGAATATGAGGATGAGTATCATGAACAAGCCAATTTCATAACCAAACTATATCGGAGCCTGCCGAATCATGCCTGATCCAAACCAACCAAAAACCACTCAACCTACTGGGACCAGAAGGGTGCTGGTAAAGCATCCAAACAACTAGTGTTGGCATCAATGACAAAACATCAATGCAACACATAATCAATTCCTCCAAATGTCTAGAAATTTTCCTTTGGCATTGATGGCAACACTAGATGTAAAAAACTTCTAAGTATCAAGAAATGTCAAACAAGTCTCCCCTAATAGAAGACAACCAACTATCTCCCACTCAAAGATATACCAATGATTTTCTGGAACAAAGACCAAACTCCCCCTCTGAATGATATCTATTTAAAGAACTGAATTTCTCCCCCTTTCTTTTTCTTTTTCTTTTTCACATCAATGCCATAAATCTGACAAAAATATCAAAGCAAAAACATAAGCCACTGAAACACAAAGCAAACTACTCCCCCTGAGTAGTAGCTTCCCTACATCAGTGTTGGAATGAAAAGTATCTCTGATAATGCATACCGAACTGATGCCAAACCGCATCAATCAAGTCTCTAACGGAGGGGCAGAAACTCCTAATCTATCTCTCAGGTACTCAAATTATTCCTTGGGCAAAGGTTTAGTGAAAATATCTGCAATCCACTCTTTAGTGTTCACATAAACCAGTTTAACTTCATTTGCTTCCACCTTTTCCTTCCAAAAGTTGTACTTAATAGATATGTGCTTTGTCTTAGAATGAAATACTGGATTCTTTGATATATCAATAGCAGCAGAGTTATCACAGTGAATAACTACCGGTCCATTACAATCCACCTTTATATCCTTCAACATTTTCTTCATCCATAAGACCTGTGTATAATTAGTAGCAGCATCAACATACTCAACTTCAGCAGTAGATAAAGAAGTACATGATTGTTTCTTTCTGATCCATGAAACCAACTTCTTTCCAAGAAAGAAAGCTCCACTGGAAGTACTTTTCCAGTCATCAACATCTCCAACCCAATCAGCATCTCCAATCATAGATTTGTATCTTGTAGGATTTACCGGTGCAGAAACATCTTTCCTTGTCAATTTCTCACTTGTAACCATAGGAGTACTTACTAGATTAGAATCTCTCATACCAAATTTCTTCAACAATTCCTTAGCATACTTAGTTTGACATATGAAAATACCTTTATCAGTCTGAGTCATCTGCAAACCTAAGAAAATTTTCATCTCACCAATCATAGACATCTCAAATTCATTCTCCATATTCTTAGAAAATTCTATGCATAACTTATCTTCACCTCCAAAAATAATGTCATCAACAAATACTTCAATAATTAGTATATCATCATTAGTGATCTTATAATATAAATTATTGTCAGCATTACCCTTAGTAAAACCAAGCTTCAAAGATATTTATCCAATCTTGCATACTAAGCTCTAGGTGCTTGTTTCAATCCATATAAAGCTTTCCTTAACCTGCAAACCATATTTGTATCATCTAATAGTGAAAAACCATCAAGTCTCTTAATATAAACTTCCTCATCAAGATCCCCATTCAAAATTGCACATTTAACATCCATATGATAAACCTTGTATTTTTTATAAGCAGCATAGACAAGAAATAATCTTACGGCTTCAATCCTAGCTACAGGTGCAAAAATCTCTCCATAATCAATTCCTTCCTTCTAAGAATATCCTTTACAGACCAATTGTTGGAATCCAATAACATTTTTATTTTTAGGCCAGTGAACCAAAGTCCATGTGTTATTTTTCTCAATCTGATCTTATTCTTCTTACATAGCTTTCAACCAATATTCATCTTTACATGCCTCAATTACAGATACTGGTTCAACTTGTGAAATTAAACATACCCCATTAGTTGCCAGTATTCTTCTTTTCATTACTCCATTTCTCTTATCCCCAATGATCTGATCTTTTGAATGATTCAATCTCACATACCTAGGAGTCCTCTAACTCTCTGTTCCTCTTCCTTGTTCTTCAGTTACTGTAGAATTCACTGATACTGCTGGACTAACTAGTTCAACACTTTGTTCCGGTAAAGGTGCTACCGGTTCAGATATAATCATTTCCACCACCATTTCCTTCTCATAAAATTTGATTTGACTTATGTTCAACTCATCTACTTTGACATTAGCACTCTCCACAATTCTCTGCAATCTCTTGTTATAACATCTATATGCCTTGCTTTCATTAGAATAACCAAGAAATATGCCTTCATCACATCTAGAATCAAATTTTCCAATGATATCGTCTCTCCTGATATAACATTTACTACCAAAGATTCTAAAATATTTAACTATAGGTGTATTGTCAAACCATAATTCATAAGGTGTCTTACTAGTTTCTCTTTTGATAAGTACTTTGTTGAATGTATAAACTGTTGTGCTCACTACTTCTCTCTAGTAGATATGAAGTAGACTAGCTTCCATCATCGTTGTTCTAGAAGCATCCAAGATAGTTATGTTCTTCCTTTCCAGAAATCCATTCTGCTGAGGTGTCCGGGAGCAGAAAATTGTCTTCTTATACCATGCTTCTCACAAAAATTATTAAACTCACTGGATGTGAATTTTCCACCATGATCTGACCTCAAACATTTAATCTTCAATCCTATCTCAGTTTCCACTTTAGCCTTCAAGATTTTAAACTTTTCAAATGCCTCATGTTTTTCCTTTAGAAAAGTAATCCACATCATTCTAGAATAATCATCAATGATTAGCATGAAATATCTATCACCTTGAAAACTTTTAACTCTAGCAGGGACACACAAATTAGTATAAATAAGATCAAGGACATCATTTGATTTATCTTGTATGCTCCTAAAAGAGGTTCTAACTTGTTTACCCATTTGACATTCTTTACATACCAGATTATAGGACTTCATAATCTTAGGTATATCCCTAACTGCCTTAGCTGAACTGATCTTTACAATGCAATCAAAATTCACATGACACGGCCTTTTATTTCATAGCCAACTCTCATCAATCTATGTAATCAAACATGTCTTCTCACCGAAGTTCAAATTAAATATATTACCTTTTGTCTGTGTACCGGTTGCAATCTCCAAACTAGATCTATTAATGATTTTTCATTTTCCATCCTTGAACTGTAATTGAAATCCCTTATCCACCAATTGTCCTACGCTCAAAAGATTATGCCTTAAACCTTCAACATAATAAACATTGTCAATATTGTTCTTACCATCCAATGATATAGTTCCTTTTTCTTTGATCATACATGCTTTGTCATCTTCAAATCTAACTAGATCACAATCAATTTTTTGCAAAGAGAGAAACTTCCCTTTATATCTAGTCATATGATGTGAACAACCACTGTTGATTACCCATTCATCCTTGTCTTCAATTTTAGCAGCAAGTGCCTTCTCTTCAGGTACATTCTCTTCTAGTGCTGGAACATCTTCCTTGATAGCCAACAACACCCAGTCCTTCCCATTACCGAAACCACTAGCAGATTCTTCTGTCTGCTCATCATCAGAATCAGTAATGCCTTCCTCATCTGCTATGTAGCATGATTTGTCTCTGTTTTTCTTGTACTTATACTTTTTCTGATATCTAGGGTTAGCTTAAATGATCTTTTAACTCTTTCTTCAAATCTTGAATTCATTTCAGGACATCTAGATACAAAATGATCAATCTTATTACATGCAAAACATTTAAAAGGTGTCTTTCCTTAATACTTAATTCCTACCGGTCCTTTAGGTACTCTTCTAGCAAATAGTGCTTCAAGTTGCTCAAACTCGTCATCTTCTCTTTTCATATCTTCTAATTCCTTTGCATATAAATCTTTCCAGTCTTGCTTACAAGTTGCAAATGTAGATGCATGAAAACCAGGTTCAGTCTTCACAGCTCCAGAAGGTCCAAATTCTTCAAGCTCAAAAGAAGATAGTTTCCCAACCAAAGTATCTATGTTGACAGATATATTAGTAATTATTCTCAACTCATTAATAGAAGTATCTTTCATTTTGTAAGTCGGTGGTAGGGCTCTCAAATTTTTAGAAACAATTTCATCTTTGCTTAGAGTTCCACCACAATATTGAATTCCCATAACAATCTCATTTACCCATTTCATGAATGCGGTAATCCTTTCATCTTCTTCCATCTTTAAGTTTTCATATCTCACCCGGTAACCATCAAGTTTAGAAATCTTCACTATAGGGTCACCTTCATTAAGAGTCTCCAACTTATCCCATATAGATTTTCTAGATGATTTGACGGTTAATCCCATTATTTGTTGATTAGAAAGTGCACACAAGAGGGCTTCTCTTGCTCTACAATCATTCTCAAGCTCCTTATCCAGGTTTTCTGGAGGTGGATTGCCATATGTCAGATTATAAGGTGTGACACCATTCTGTGTGATCTCCCAAATCTCCTTGCCAAGATATCTCAGATGAGTCTCCATCTAAGTCTTCCATATTGTGTAATTTATTCCATCAAGCCTAGGAATATCTATCTGAAAGATAGCTCTAGAAGAACTGGATGAACTTGAACTATTAGTCACCATAGGATCTTCCTCAAGCAGTTAAGATTTATGCAAAGAGGACCCAATCTCTGATAATAATTGTTAGACAGTTCAAATAACCGGAAGACAACTAAGAGGGGGGGTGAATCAGTTGTCATAGATTACCGGAACCATTAGCAATTAAAACATTAATACCAAAACCCAAAACATTAACACCAAATTAGCAGTAAAACCAATTAAACATAAACAGTAATCACGGAATAAATACCATCCACATAACACCAAGATTTATACGTGGAAACCCAATAAAGGGAAAAACCACAGTGAGAAGCCTACCCACTGTCAAATAATAATTTTGCAGTAAGTATGTGAATTACAATTGAGGGGCTTGCACTTGCAGGAAGGCCAGCAACCTAGAGCGCACTGGTCATCACAAAAGGATCCTCACTAACTACATATAAATCCTGACTACATATAAATCCAGACTACAATCCGTAGAAGTGTTGAACTGCAAAAGATAGCATCTCCTATTCCTGGGTACAGTTCTAGTTAAGCTCAATACTGGAGGACTAAATCCTCTTACATAAACCCAATTCAATCTCCAATGATTGACCAGATCCTCTGCCTGAATGATATTACATCATTCACACATTACATCCCTTTCCCATAACCATATATTTACCATATATGATCTACAATGAGATCTTACATCTATATATATAAACCCTCGACCATAAATAATTAGGTCGGCCACCAGAAAATAAACCAATTACATAATTACAAACCATGTCATCCTTAGACCAAATAAATAATATCCAACACACAAGACATCCCAAAAACACATCGAGAAGTCCAATCCACACGTTACATTAAAGTCAGTCCATAACCTAGATCAACCGGGACCCAGTATAGTTCCACACGCTACAACAATGATCTCCATCCGCCAAGTCTCTAACATGATCACCATCAGCATCCTGAAACTCCACTAGAAACTGCACCAACACCACTTATGCAATTCATCAAAGATCTTCATCAAAAGCTCTGCTAGTGAAACCCTCGCCGGAACCAAAATCCAAGCTTCTAAGCAAACAGGATAGCATCTGATCACCAGACCAAAACCAACTTACTGAATATTAGCATGAGCATCATGAACAAGCTAATTCCATAACCAAAATATACTGGAGCCTACCGGATCATGTCGGATCCAAACCAACCAACAACCACTCAACCTACTAGGACCAGAAGGGTGTTGCTAAAGCATCTAAACAACTAGTGTTGGCATCAATGCAACACATAATCAATTCCTCCAAATGGCCAACATTTTTCACCTTCAAGATGATGAATCTCAAAGGACAAATCGATTTGCCGCTACCTCAATTGAACTAGCACTAAGGTGAGCTAGGGGATAAAAGTAACAAAGTTAAACAGTTAACCACAATTTGAGGCTCTCGGACGACTCTGTCAAGCCTCTGTCTAGAGGACGAGCGTGCAGGTCTGGGACACCAGTGCGGTGCATTGTCATCTTGTACGGATGAGGTACAGAGTTTGTACAGAAAGTTCCAAGTGCGATTATAATGCAATAAAACATGGAAAACAATGAAGCTAAACTAGTAAATGCGATATACGAAATAACCAAGATAAAATGGAAGGAAAAAAGGGAAGAAAATAAAAAAACAATGGGTCCATGTTGTGAAGCCTCCAGACAAATAAATATTCTCTAATGAAACCTGCAGACAAGCCATAAAGGAAAAAAGTTTGGGGCTGCTTGGGGACTTGCCTCAGTCAAATCCCTATTTTGGTGTTTCCACCTCCACAGACAGCCAGATAGATTGATAGAATAAAATATAAATGCAAGATACAATAAATGATAGAAGAGGGATGTGATAAATCCCAAGATGCTCAAAGATAGGATAAAAAGATAGATAGAAAGATATTACCAAAGAGGCTTGAGAAAGCCAAGAGAGTCACAAGAGATATTGTGAGAGCTTAAGAGTGTTGTAGCAAAATAGAGACTGTTGTAGCAAGCGATAGAGAGTTGAAGAAAGTTGTGAGAGCCCAAAGAATAAGAGAGATTGTATGGAGGAACTAGAGAGCTTGAATGAAGAGAGAGGATAGATTTAAAAGAGAGAAGAAGAGAAAAAGAGAGGGTCATGAGCCATCTAGAAGATTCCAAGTTGTTTCCACCAATATGCGCATGTGACAAGTGGAAAGGTGCACTCAGAACCGACATTTGAATGTTAAGATATCGCGGGACAAATGTGCACCGCACAAACGTTCGCGCGGTGCGCTAGTGTCCAGACAAACCACACTCAGTTACAACAAGTGACAAGAGAAACACGCAACTAACGGGAAGCAGAAGAAGAAGGATAGTTATTGAAAGGTGGTCTTGAGAATCCTGAGAGGGAAAAGGTTGATGCAAGGGCTAAAGTGAGCCTACTCAGGTACTAGGGGAATGCAGACCAAAGTGATTACAAAATATGTAAGTCAAATTACAAACAGGTATGCAATTTTTGACACTAAAGTTATATCATGTATAAAGGTGATAAGGTGTAATTATCTCTAGGATTGAGGATGAATAAATCTAATTGAGATTCTACAATTCAAATGTCACAAGTCTATACATGATGTCTCTTTATTTGTACTTTGTCATAGATTTTATAGACCCATAGAATTCTTAGAATAATTTACAAGTTTGGGATGTTTCCACAAGTATAGATCTTCTTTGATAGCGATGGATTTAATCCTACAATTGTACACTTCTAATCCCTAGTTTGGCTAATTTGTGAAACAGTGATATTTATAAATATCTTTATAATGTAGTCAAATTACTAGAGGACAAGTTCTCTTGGATCAGCCCCCAAACAATATTAGCTCTGTAATCATGTTTAATGATCAAAGATAAACAATAATAGATATCTTTGATTATGATTGCATAAATTCTAATCCATTTTAGTACACCAAACCAAAAATAGATATGCATTACAAACCTTGCCATTATAATTTAAAAAAGAAACACATCCTTTAATGAACCACAAATGATCAATTCGTGGTGCATTTCCAAACTCTTTTTGAAATATTAGATCTTTTATTTCTATTTTAAACTTCCGATCTCATTGTAAATTTATTGAAATCTAAATCAAATTATTATCAATAAATTCATTAATTGCAACAGCTGATAATTCATGTTTCCAACACCATGTGTTGTGAATAATATAGCAAATATCTTTACTTACATAAATTTGAAACAGTAACAATAGATTATTAATTAGTCAAGACAATAATAAGCAAATGTCATGGTAAACTACTTTCAGATATACTTTATTCATATCCCTATCTTGTCTCTCACAAGATTGTCACCCATTCCTCCTAATTGAAATTATTATGTTCCATGAAAATCAAGTGCATCTCTTCAAATTTTTTCTTTAATAGAATTTGAATAAAAAATTACAAAAACCTTTGATTACAAGAAAAATAGTAACCTTATATGATAGATATGATAGATATGATAGACAGTTGCCAGGTTTTTATTAGCAAAAATAGCATTTTACCAAATAAATTTGAGCAGCCCTCTACCACCATCATCACAAATGGGCACAAATGCCAATTCAAGTTGAAAAAATGTATTTCTTCACATCAACCTTAATTATTTTATATGGTCTGTAATTATTTTGTATATGATCCAATCATTAAGATGTAGTTCAATAAAATCATGTATAAAATTTCTAAATATTTCATAATTATTTTAAAGACTACGAGTGTGTATTTTATTCAAATGGCATAATAGTTTACACATGATCCCATTATGTTGCAAATATAGTTTTAGATTAATATTTTTCACATAACTTCACTTGATGGTAACAAGAAAAGACATATATGAATGAATAAACTTCTCTTCCAAAAATATTTTTAATATACCCACTAAAAATTGTGTTGAAAAGGGTTTGTTCATAAGCCTCATTTAGTTCTCTAAAATCCATACATAATCATGTGACCCCTATTTCCTTGTTCTATACTACCATAGGGCCCATCAATGGTCCTCAACATTTTATTGTCATTTATTTATACCATCAACTACCTTTCTATCCATTTCAATTTTCACAATAACTTTTAGATTTGGATTCATTATAAGATCATTTTTAATGGAATTTAATAATTTTATTTAACTAGATCTTCATTATTTCTAATTTCATACTCTCAAAATTTCCATAGTTTTTGATATTATTTTCTCTTCGAGTAATTAAAAATCTTATCTATCTTCTAATTTTGTAATTTTTTAACTAAATAATAGATATTTTTTAAATTTGTGGTGAATGTGTAATTATATCTTGCTAATATTATGCTTTTTGTTTCAAATGCTTGTTTGATTTCTTCTTTTGATAGGGTTATCACTTATTTAATATCACTTATTTAATTTCTTGGAGTACCTTATGTATCTAAGGATTTAAATCCTAGAATTTACAAAAATCTATCTTGATTATTTCTCACTGTTACTTATGTTGTTTAGTTAAATTTTTCATAATGATTTATTTTTCTATCAAGTATTATAGTTGAACTTTTTTGGTTAATTGTATTAAATTAGTTAATCATTTATTCCATTTATTTAATTAATCTATTATATTAAATAATCAATTATTTAATTGTTTTATTTATTTTCAAAAAGAGTTGAAAATATTCCTTTAATTTGATTTCTTGAGAAAATTAATCTTTACATAATTAAGTAGTATTTAATTAATTTTATAGATTGAGAGGAGCGATCTTTTTGGTTGATTAAAATAGTTAAAAAAAAAAGTATTATTGATTAATTAAGTTAGTTAAACCATTCAAGATAATTAGAAAAATAAAAATAACTTTGCCCGGCACCTATCTCTCTACATCGTAGCATGTCCTCTCAATGAGGAATCGAGTCACGAATACATACGGTAACGCCTCCACATCATCCTCCCAGGGCTCGCACTCAATGTAGGGTCTCCAAATCACTACATCCAGATCATCCAGCGCCCACCGCCAACACTCTAACTTCCCCAGGTGGGGCTGACTCATCATACCATTGTACATGAACATATAAGGTTGGTCAACTACCCGGAATCTAAGACTCACTGGTCACGTAACTGGTAAGTGCTCCCATGTCCATATATGCAGCAACGTCACTCCCACTGCCAAGGAGCCTCTCCCGCGGTACACTACCTCATGCAACTCCTGATACATGTGCGCTAACACACACAGTCCCCAGGCAAATCGGGTCCCCTATGTCATCATCTGCTTTATCACTTGCCCCCAACCATGGCCAGACCATGTGATCGTCTATCCGGGCACGGTATCCCTCCCACGATCCCAGACAGAATTGTTGGTAATGGCTCGTACAAAGTAGCGATATCCTCCGAGGCTATCGAACCATCATCAATATACACATCCTCCTCGAAGAATCTCTACACCGCTAGAGTCCCCCATGATCTATCATATGTGACCAGCTCATCCCGAATGGGAATATGCAGGATGCGCCACACATCCTCCAGTGTCACAGTCATCTCCCCCTGTGCTAAGTGAAACGTGCATGTCTCACTGTGTCAGTGTTTTGCCAAGGCTGTAATCAAACCGTGATTCATCTGAATCACGGGCATATGCATCACATCATACAGCTCAGTCGCTACAATGCAATCAATCTCAGCCTCTATCAGTCGATCACGTAGCCCTATGTAGTCGGATGTCTCTCGCGCAACTGTAAGACGCGTAGATCCTCCTGCACACATGCATCAATCAATCATCATCAGTTGTTTTGTTTCAAAATTTCTAAAATTATAAACCTAGACTATCAATAGATACTTTGATCAAGTATCTTTGGGTCTCAACAGGTAAGCAATCATGGCACACCTAGACTTCAACAGGCATTTATCCTAATGACCTAAGTCTCATCAGGGCTACTATGGTTTAAAACAACTCTCACTTCACATCACCATCCATCCATCATTAGCATCGGGAGATTTTTGTTCACACAAACTGGGGCATCTATTTTCCTAAACAAAAGCGCTATCTTGCAAACAAAAGTGCTACTTTCTACACAATAGCACTAATACCCTAGCAAAAGCACTTAATCAACCATACAAAAGCGTTCAAACTACAAAAGCGCTACAAGATTTATGCAATAGCGTTGTCTCACATCAAAAGTGCTCAATTGACCCCTCAATAGCGCTACACAAACAATAGCGTTCAAACCTCTATACAATAGCGCTACTACTTTCACAAGCGCTCAAACAATAGCACAATAGCGCCATTGTGGCACAACAACGCTAATTCATTGGACAAAAGCGCCAAAACATAGTTTCAGCGCTATTGTCCTGACTCAACTTGGACTCAGCGAAAAACATGTCAAAAATGCATAAAATTCAAAATTTCAAATTTGCCTACCACTGGTCTGTAGTCCTTTGGCGGCTAGAATTAATCGACTCGCTCAAATCGGTGCTCTACAATGGGTACCAGCATCCTGACTACTACTTGCTCCTCCAACATGTCACTATCAAAGCTCTAGTTTCACTATGGTCGCGGATTCAAATGACCCTATTTTCACCCCTTTCTCCCGATATAAACCCTTCATCGTACTCCTAACTTTCCCCCGCTCACCGTCGTGGTCCCCGTGAACTTCCCGAGCCTCCCATTTCTCCATTTTATTCCCGATTTCTTCTATTTTTCACCAGTATTGCTAAATTCTTCTCTTCTACCACCCTGCCAATTTTCATTCTTTTTCTAGAGATTGCCCGATTTTTTGAAAATATTCGGCCCATCTCTCGAGGGGGCATACCACCCATTAAATTAACATTTATGGGGTATATTTCTTCACACCTATTTTTCTTTCTTTGAAACGACGCGATAAACCACATCGTCTCAAAGAGGGGCAAATGTAGTCACATAAATCTGTCTAGTTTAATTAAATGAATATTTCCTATTTATTTGATTAAAAATCCACTAAGCCATCAGTTAATTAAATTAATATTTAATTAATTCATCTTCAAACATTCTCCTATTAATTAAATAAATTATTTAATTTATTTAAATTAATTCATTAAACCAAATTCACAATCAATTAAATGAATAAATCATATTTATTTCATTTAATCCCCTTTTCCTCTTTTAAATAAATTAAAAAAAACATTTATTTAAAAATTATTTATCCCCCCCACTTGCATTTTCCTACAAATGCAACTTGCACACATTTATTGAAATAAATTAATTTATTTTAAATAAAAATCATATTTTCCCTCACCCACCAAATCCACTCGTATTCATAAACCCCCTTCTAGATTCTTCTAACCCCTTCCTAATTAGCCTAATCCATCCCCTAATTATTGTCACAATCCTAAGCAACTTGAAGTCACTTCTCAAAGACTTCAAAGTCTTTGAAAAGCATTAAATGCTTTATGTGTTCAATAATTTAACCTCCAAAGTCTTCCAAAACCACTAATGGGTCTTACATGACCATTTATGGCTCTTACATAACCATTTATGGTTATTTCAACTTGCACTCATGTGTCTCCTCAAGCATTTATTGCTTTGACCATGGCTATCCCTTTTGCCTTTGCACAAGAGTTTATCTATTGGATAAAAGCTTTATTCTTTGAATAAAGAATTTATTCATTCAACCTAACCTTGACTTTAACCCCCAAGTTAACCTTCAAAGTCATGTCAAGCATTAAATGTTTATTCCCTCTCCTCTCAACCTATCTCATATTGACACTTGTCATCCTGGGATTCGGTTGAAAGCCCTCACATGGATTGAATATCATTCAATCCTGACCCTTGTTGAGATTACTCAATCTCAACCATCCATTGCTCCATTTTTCCTATAAATAGAGCCCATTTCTTCATAATCCAGATCCTGAAAAACTTGTATGCATCTAAGTTATAGAGAATTTTAGAGAGCATTTAGCATAAATCACTAATATCTTGTCATCTTAGTTTAAAATAAATCATCTTAGCATCATAGCATCTAGTATTAGCTTTTTATTCACATTTAGAGTAAATACTTCAATCTCAAACCTCCATAAGCATCTATAGTGCAAAAAGTTGTTGAGAGCTACACTAGTTTGGAACTTGGAGAGGAGAGGAGCAAAGGAGAAGAAGCTAAGAGCATGTTAGGAGGTATTTGGAGATGCCTCATCATATTTACTATCCTAGTTAAATATTTTCTCATGCTTTTAGTATCTCTTTTGATATGCCTGTTTAGAATAATCTTTTGTTGCTAACACTAACGTTTTGCTCTTGTGTGTGTGTTGTCATCGAAGAAATTTTCTAACCCAGTTTTGCAAAGCATCACAATGATAGCTAAGGGACATCGTAGTATCCCTAATTTATATTAAAAGAAGGGCACATTGTAGAAAGTTTCAAAAAGGTGAGGCATTGGAGAAGTTGCCTCATCCCAAACATCCTTGTCCCAGAAAATGTCTCAGACTTCCAGGACAAGTAACCTATACCTGAAGGTGATAGCAATGATTTTTAATTTATGCACCCTTCAACTACTCTCATCTCTTTTTCTACACTTCCCTTCAAATAATTCTTGCCTATTTGTGGTACCTCCTCAACTATTATCACCTCTTCATTATCGTCAATCCTAGTCATTATATCTTTTTTTTGCTTGAAGCTCTTGATTTGAGTGTCATTCATGTCATGTTTCTTTCGATATATTGCAATAGTTGTTACAATATTATCACTATTTATAAAATTAGATGTTAATGTAACAATGAAACCCCTTTCTTTCCTCATGCAATCATATGATTAGACAATACCCACTTTCAGTTGGTTCATGTGGACCATTTACTTGATTTTGGTTGCATTTTCTCATGCAATGTCTAGCTTCTTGTTGTAATTTTCTAATTAAACTATGATCCAAAAGAAAAGAAAGGCTTTCTTAAAGTAGTTAATTTTACAATTAGGTGTGTATTTTTATACTCCAATAAAGATTATCTATAAATCACTAATTTTATTGATTTTTTTCTACTTTATCCTACAATTGAGTGATTGGTTACAAAATGGTTTAATGAAGATGTCATAATGCCCTTCAACTATTCTCATCTCTTTGTTGTCTTCTCTTCCAACAATTGTCACTTCTTTACTATGCCTCTTGAAAGGAACCTAAGGTGCAAAAAATGCTTCCTAGCACTAATTTAGTGGGGGAGATAATGCAAATTTTCTTTACAATATTTAACTATTACAGAATAAGAAACACATTCACAAAGAGAATAAAAATGTGTAAAGACATACAATATTGAACACAATATATACCATGGGGAAAACCCTTTTAGGAGAAAAACTCACACTCCAAAAGCACAATACTTTGCATTCCAGTAAACTAATGGTTACAATGCAATATCATCACTTAGCTTCTTCAACAAAAGTCTACAACTAACAACCCACAATTTGGATATATTCTGGCACCATAACGCTTCACCTGCAAAACATGACATAACTAATACTCTCCATGGCTACCTTATATAGAGAAATAAAACCCAAGAGGTAGCTTCTACATGAAGATACAAGATGGAGTCGTGCAAAATATTTGGCCCTATGTTTTAGCCATCAAAAAGCAAGCAAATGAAATGTGTACATCTCCAAATGACTCCACATAAACCTCCTAAGTTGAGGACCCAAAATTTACTATTTTGAAGTATGATAGACATTCTTACGCATCTTACAGCTTTCATAACATTCAACACTTACAGTTGTAAGAGAGTGTCATAATTGACTATTATTAGTTGATTCTCTTATAGCCTGTCATAACCCAACTTAGGCACCCAGCTTCTCCATTTAAAGGTATCTCCTACCACTTGTCCATTTTGTCATAGAATCTATCATAGGTTGTCATAACATGACACTTGTCAAGATCCTACAAGTAGGAGGCCTACCTCCACATGTGCAATATATGTATCATACAATCATCGACAAGTAGGATACCACCAAGCCTATGGGTCCCACTAGATGACTAGACATTTGTAGACAATTAATAAATAAAAATAATAAATAAATATAACAAAATCAATGATAGTATTTGCAAAGGTTGATACAACTTAATCCCAACATTCTCCCACTTGTCGGAGACCTTTCAAATAGCCCATAGATCAACTACAAGGCCCGAGAGGCCCATAGAACAAGAACACCATTTGAACTTCTTTGTATAAAATGGCTTTGTTAATGCATCTGTCTAGTATTCATCAAAGTATCAACCTTATCCAATTTTACCTTCTCATCCTCTATCATATATCAAACAAAATGAAACTGAACATTAATGTGTTATTTTTTGGCATAGAAAGTTGAGATCTTTACTAAGTAAAAATCACTCTAACTGTCACAACAAAATATGAACACAATTAAACCTAAGCTAAATGGATCCCCTCCAAGAATGGGTAGCTACCATATACTCTACTTCTATCCTAGATAAAGCGACTATTTTCTACTACTTACTCATTCAACTAATAGCACCATCATACATACTAAAGACATAACCACTGGTGGATCTTCTTCTATTATGTCAACTACCCAATCTAAATCTACATATCCATGGATACTCACAAAATGTTGAGGTCTAATAGGATAACCATTATAGCACAAGGAATACCTGAAACTATGCCTCGAGTATCTAAACATTCACTTAACTATATCCCAATGCACCCGTCCAAGATTAACCATGTATCAACTTAGGACTCTCATTGCTTGGGCAATGTTTGGTCTAGTATAGACCATATCATACATAAGGCTACCAACAACACCCACATATGATACATTGGCCATGTCCTCCACTTCAGAAAGAGATTTTGGATAATCTTTCATAAATAACTTCACTCCCAATGCAACTAAAGCTATCATAGGTCTACAACCTATCATGTTGAATCTTTCCAACACTGAATTCACATACTTTTTGTGGCTTAGCCAAATCTTTTTGTTGGATCTATCTCTTATATTCTTCATTCCCATAACATACCCCATTGCTCCTAAACCTTTCATCTCAAACTGTGATGACAACTAATACTTCAAGTCAAAAATCAAATATCAATTCCCAAATAATGACATAGCATCCACATATAATACAATAATGAGAATGCGGCCATTATCAGTTTTGAAGTAAACGTGTAATGCTCGGATTTAGACCTCTAAATTAGAAACTCAACACATAGGTATCAAAATTTTGGTACCACATCCTATAAGATTTTCTCAAACCATACAAAGACTTTTGCAACTTGCAAACCATATTTTCTTTACGTTTCACTACGAAATTCTCTAGTTGTGATATATAAATATCTTCCTCCAAATCACCATGAAGGAATGTTGTCTTCACATTCATTTCCTTGTAGCAAGTGATAACAAGCATCGAATGGATGTAAAATTTGCAACAGGAGATAAAATCTCACCATAAACTATTCCCTCAACATGGGAATACCCCTTTGTAACCAACTAGGCTTTATGCTTCTCAACACTACCATCAAGACCCAACTTTTTCTTGAACACTCATTTACATCCCAAAAGCTTACGCCCTTCATGAAAAGGTATTAGATCCCAAGTGTTTTTCTTCTTCAAATATATCATCTCATTGTTCATAGCTTCCATCCAAGAATCTGCATCACTCATACACATAACCTATCTAATAGTCCTTGGCTCATCAGTTTTAGCAATTAAAGAAAAAATACAATTGGAATCTAGCAATGAATATCCAAATATTTTTAGTGAATAAACATATCTTTCAAGTTATTGCATATCACAAGTACACCTCAAAGGCTAAGCTTGAGGTTCTTCATCTTCTTTTGAACTTTCAGAACTACTAGATCTCTCCTCATCATCAAGCCCACTAGGAGCTCATAGTTCTTCTTTCTGAGGGATAGAAGGAATCTGAACTACCTGCTTATTATGTTTCTCCTTTTTCTCTGGTTATAGCTCAATAGTGGAAGCTTTCATATCTCTAAAAATAACACTTATGCTATAGAGAACCTTCTATGTCACTAGATCCCAAATCTTGTACTTGTTGGCCTTCCCAATTAAAACAATAACTCGTCTTAAAACCTTAACTCAGGGATTGGACATATGTCCTGAATAGCTATCATTTATATGGTTGAGGTTCCATTTACTTTTCAACCCAGGGACGTATAACTTGAAATGGGTCAGCACAGTTTGTGCACTAAGCTCCAATAAAATTCATTCTATTCTACTATAGCAAATGAAATTACTGAAATAAACATGTAGAAATGTAATGACTAGAATGCAATAGGAAATCTTAATGTTGAAAGGTAATTCAAACAACTAACTATCACCAATGTTTGAAGCTAACAAACAGGAACTACTATGTTTGTCTTGGTTGCAGAAACAGTCATAGGTTTTGGTTCCAGTGGCTGCAGGAATAGTCAATTGTTAGAACAACAACTATAGAAAAAGAAAATTAACGTAACAAATACACAAGATTTCTCACCAAGGGACCCCTTGGATGAGCATGTCTAGAACTCAAATAGCCTTATATGTTCAAAACACCGTCACTTTATTTATCATCCCAAAAGATATTACAGTCTATGAAAAACTTTGTCTACTTCTCTAAAACTTCATCTACCCCCGCGAGGAGGTTCAGAACTTTATTTATATGAAAATTATTACAAACTACTAACTACCTAGACCTCGCCCAGAAGAATAAGCGGAAGTTTTATTACAACAAAGAAAGAGGAAAGAATCAACCACAAATATTATGAGACTTTTATCATTATATGACCAAGAATATAGCACAACGATTCCTACTAGATTGTCCTTCACTGAGGATAGACATAAATTATTTCTTGAACTGCTTCGCTATCCTTTAGCCACTTAGTTACTAGCTTCCCTTATTGTCTTCAATGCTTCCAACCACCTTGACTTAATCTTTAATGATTGAATGGCATGATCCTCCTTCCTGGCATGGTTTGACCACGTCTGCTGCTACTTAATAATTCTTACATCATGAATTAGCGTGCAAAAACACATTCATATCCATTTTCTATCAACCATAACATTCATTCATCCACATATGAAGTTATCATAATAATTCACATAGCTACAGGAATATATTAGCCAAAACAATACAAATTTTAGTTAATGTCCAACATGCACAGGATCAAAACTTCTAGGAATATTATCTAACAGACACATCCTATACCCTCAACATTGTCCAATTATGCAATTTAAACCATGAAAAACATAACAGATATGAACACAAAAAGAGCTATTATTTTAGCTCCTCATTTTTCCCCCCAACCTAGCTTCTTGCTGGTCCTCTAGCAATAGGAAAATTCCTCACGTGGGCACTAATTCTGAAATCAGCAATGGTACCCTATCTAGTGCCTCCTGCAGTTAAGTTCAAATAGAACCTTTTCATTTTCTCCAATCTAGTCCACCTAGCTTCTTTTGTTGATTCATCATAGGGCTTATCATTAGCCCTGCATCCTATGAGTGGCCACATGAGAATGGGCGGCTGAAAGATTAAAGGTAACCAATTGTTCTCTTTTGTTCTCCCCAAATAAATATATTTGGGGGCTCTATGTATTGCTACATAATAATTAGGTAAGGAATGTGGCTCATCCTATTTAAGCTCGTCAGCAAGGCTATTCCATCGCTAGAACAAATGTCCAACTACAATCTGACCTTCATTCTCAATCATCTTTCCATATTCTTGGAACACCTCCGCCCTCAATGGCAGAATTCGCCTTTTTGTAATATCAAAAATATTATCCCTTGTAATTAATGTGACAAATGGCACTTTTCCTCCATGTTTACAAAGGCTAGGATCTGCCATCATGTCATTTTTTCTACTCAGACCATCCATGTCATCTCTGGCCGAAGCATTACCAACTCCGCCAACCTATCACCTTTGGAGACACAGGCATGGTGCGGAGACGTTCACGCAACGTGCTAGCGTCTTGCGAATCTAACAGTCTACAGGTGGACATTTGAGCATTACACTTGCACCCAGAAGGAATTGTAACACCTCTGTATGCGTTCACCGACGTCTGAATTCCTTCCTAGCTCTATATCTATCACTTGGGAAGCATTTGGGAGGATCTTTTTGGAAATTTGGTTAATTGTTTCTTGCAAGTTGAGCTCTAGCAGAAAATTTGAAGCCATTCCACCATTGTTGCAGTACTACCAATCATTCCAAGTACACCAATCCAATCACTTCCAAGCATTCCAATCTCCGTTCGTGATAGCTAAGTTATCTTAATCCTCTTTCTTGCATATTTATCAACTTTATTTCCAAGTTCATGTTACATTGTTATTCTCTTTATCATTTATCTTTCCCGTAGATTTTTTGGGTTGTCCATGGAGGTGGAAACACCAAAACGGGGGTCTGACTTAGGCAGGCTCCAAAACACAACCCCAACATTTTTTGTTATTGCTTGTGTGTAGGCTCACGAAGGTAAGAGAATCATCATTTAGCGGGAGGCTTCCATCATGGACCGGTTGTAAGTGTTTTCATCCTTCTCCCTTCCTTTTATTTTATTTTAGTCATTTCGTATCTCATAACTTTTAGCTTCCTTCATTCATTTTTTGTGTTTCATTATATTGTCCACATATTCGGAACTTTCTGTACGCACTATGTACTTCGTCTGTACAAGATGACAGTGTGTCACGCTAGTGTCCCAGCCCCGTGCGCTCGTCCTTGGGACAGAGGCTTGACAAAATTGTTCCTGAGTCCCAATCATGGGCAGTTGTCTTGATTTATTACTTTATCCCCTGGCTCATCTTAGTGCCAGTTCGTAGAGGTAATAGGAAGGATAATTTATCCTCAAGGGTGCATCATCCTTGAGGTGGCAAATTCCCTCTATTACATTTTGGTGAACCCAACGTGAAACAGGATTATCTTTGGATTACATGCTTTCTACTTCATTTAGGTGCATTTAGTCTTTTAAATTTTTAAAAGTTTAAAATATGAAATCAATCTATAATAAAAAAAAAAGAAGAGGAAAATCAAAAACAAAAATTTCATTCGCATTTAGTTTAAATTTCTGCATTTTTCGTTTATCATTTAAAATCAACTTTACTATTCGGTGTCCCTGTAATGTCGTCCTGAACGTCATGTGGCTTGTTTATGATCTTTACGACTCAAACTGCAATAGGATTCGTAGTCAGGAGGTTGTCCAGGTGGAGTTCTTGACCTCTCAAGGTCTAAAATCTACTCTGACTCAAGGGCCTTCTCCTTCTAATTCACAACCTAATTCCCCTAGGAGTTTTATCCCGTCTTGCCCTCCTGTGGTCGATCATGATTCTACAATCACTGTAGACTTTGAGAAGATCAATATGTTGGAGCAGAATCTGAGAGACTTTGAGGGTTTCTTGAACAGAGAGAATGTCCTCCCCCAGGCTAATAATGTCATGAGTACCTTGAGAGATATGTTAATCTCTAACAAGAGAGCCCTGGAGATGTTGAGTTCTTTGTCCATGATTGTTAAAATCCATATGCCCCTAGTAGATGCACCCCTTGTAGATAATCAATATGATCCTTTTAGTTCCCAGGTTAGTGTTAGCATCCCAGGCCTGGGCACGCACATGGTGAACTCCACCATACCTAGTGTCAGTGCTTCACTTACTCCTTTGGGCTACACAGGCATGGCTAGTAGTTCGACCTCCATTGATGCTCAGGTTTCAGTAATCACTGCTAGCACCACATCTGTCAGTAGCACTGGTCCTTCTAGAGGTTTCGGTGGAAGTGGCGGCGGATCTGGACCACCTCCATCTCCTCCACCTTCTAATCATGTCCTGAATACAATCTTACAGAACATGGGACAGTTGCAGTTGCAGTTGACGAACTTAGCCTCCGCCTCTGGTCAATCATTTGTGTTTGCGTATTATAGGAAGAGTCTCCTTGACATTACCCTCCTAAATACTATCCTTCCAACTGATGTTGAGTCCCTGAATTTTGATAGGTTTAATGGTGATGGGGACCTGAACGTGCATATAGATTCCTTCATGACTATGTGTAGTGACTACCATAGTCTAGATTTTGTGTTGCTGAAACTGTTCTCGCATTCCCTCAACGGGACAATATTAGAATGGTATAGATCCTTACCTCACCACTCTATTCATACCTTTGATCAGCTTATGGATCTTTTCCTTAAGCAGTTTCAGGCGAACATTGGTAGCAAGGTCACTATCACTGACCTTGATCATTGTAAATAGAAGCCCAATGAAAAGATCACTGATTTTATTTCGAGATATCAAGATATCTCAACCAAGATCCCTTTTTCCCTACCAAATAGTGATCTGTAGAGGATGTTTATTGGCAATCTGTAGTTGACATTCATGGAGAAACTATCTCTTAATCGATATCAGAACTTCGCTAACATGTGCTTTGCTCTCACTGATTACCAGCACACTGTGTCACAATTCGAAGATACTTCTTCCAACCCTCACAGTGGGTCATTTGCAGGCATGACCACGGATGGGTCTTAGAAGAATAAGGTTGTTGCTAATATTGTGGCTATTCCTCTGATGGCTCCTACGCAAGCCCCACAACAAAATAGAGTCTTAACTAAGTTGAATGACTCCTACTTGAGTATAATGCAATGATTGTTGAAAGACAACCTCATTACCCTTCCGGAAATAAAATCGTTGTCTGATAGTCTGCCTTATCTATGTTGGTATGATGGTTCAAAGTTTTGTCATTACCATCGCATGCCTGGTCACGAAACTGAGCGATATTATCATCTTCGACGTGTTATCCAAGAACACATCGACAGTGGTGCAATCAAGGTGGATGCACAGAAGCACAAATCAAACAAGTTTGTTGATAAAACCAACAACGACTTGCAGATTTATATCGATCCTTTCCCCCTACATTCGGAAAACTTTATTTCTGCATCCGATCCTTCTTCAGATGATGGTCCATATGTGAACATGGTCACCATCACCCCCATTAGCTCACCTTCGGCCTAGAAGGGGAAGGTATCTGACTTTTCATTTACCCCTCTAGATGCCTCATATTGCAGAGAGCTTTCTCCTCTTTACGTCCCTGCCAAGTTGAACGGTCAAACTGTCATAGGTGTGATGGTTGACCCATCTAGCAGAGTCGATGTTATAATAGAGGAGACTCTCTTAGTGAACACCTAGCATAGACCAGTGTATGATGAATGTCGCGCAACTTTGAGGATGCATGATGGGTTCTCTATCCGCCCCTTGGGTAGTATCACCTTGACGGTCCTTGTAGGGCCTAAGGCGATGTCCTTTGTGTTCATTATCATTCCCGAATCGGACCTCTTCTGAGTTAAGCTCAACATTCCTTGGTTGATTGCTATGGAAGCAGTCCCCTTGGTTGTGCACAAATGTCTCAAGTTTCCCCATGAGGGCATGGTGCATGTCATACAGGACACTAGATATCAACCCCTCATTGCCCGTGGGGATTTTTTAGTTGGACCACTTTTGGCCTACTCCAGTGGGATCCATGCTTCCCCGTGGTGATTTAATGTACCGCAATTATTATTAGTATAAAATAGGGGAGTCGGCCCCTACATCTGTACAGCCTAGTGTTTTGTTGCCACCTCCTGCATCGACCTCTCCTCCATCGATTCTGGTCTTGGAGCAGATAATGCCTCATGTCTCCTCATCATAGAGGGTCGAGGCTAAGCCTACTCCCTCAAATAGACCTATGTGTCTGCCTAGGACCACACAGCCTCTAGTGGTGTCTATTTTTCCTGCGACTGCGCCCAACGCAACCAAGGGAAAGGCACCCATGTTGTCAAATTCCATGGCCCACCCTCCCTTCGAGCTCTTGATCATGGCAGATATTCCTCAACCCTCTCATTATAAGAAAGGGAAGCGCTCTTCTCGTGTCCCTTCGTCACAGCCTATGTCGGTGCCCTTGTTCCTCTTGCCTCTCATTGAGCAAAACGATGTTGGGTGCCCATTGCTATGGACGTGATTCTTCTCCAAGATGCACATCTTGTTTCATCGGTTGGACCTTCTCTCATCCTTGACATAATTCGGGAGGCCTCTCCTATGGAACACGATTCTCCTGAATCCTCTCTGGCTCTAGTTGGTGGTCCTCACCTTCTTCGGAATCAGTGTGCGCGTGAGCATAAACACTTTCGAAGAGCCCGAGCTCGCGAGCGTGACGTTGCCTTATAGTCCGCTAGTGTGGCTCTGACACCTAGTGTTGTTGTATCAAAGCCTACTCCCTTGGTTCCTTCCATCTTTGCACCTGTTTCGATCTCGCTCCCTGCTGCTTTAGGCATTTTTTATCAACCTCCCTCTAAGCAGGTGCAAGTTTTCATTTCTCATTCTTTGGAGCTGCCTCTTATCACTTCTTTGCCTGACATGCCTCCCATGTCCCGACCCCTTAACATGTCACATACACAGGTGGTACCTAGTGCATCTTTGTCTACCCCGCCTACTTTGCCACCACTCTAGCATGTGATTTTTCTTGGGGTCCTTCAGCTTGCTACGATTGATAGGAGGCTTGACACTCCTATCTCATGTAAATGCAAGTTTGAGAAGGGCCCTGTTCTGGAGTTTCGACGGTGCAAGTCTTCGCAGGTATATTCTTCATCCCTTCCTTTTCCTGTCTCAATTCCTGTTGGTTTGCTTGTTTCTGTTTGCATGATCGAGAAGGCCCCACTTTCTCCTGAGTTTGTCACCGCCCCTCTTCCAGAGGCCGACAATCATGTTCTTCTTCATCTTCTCCAAGTGATTCATCTGCTTCCTCCATGGAGGTCTGCATGTTCGACTCCTTGGAGGACATCTCGACCTTGTCTACGATCTTCACATGATCATTCACCCTCGCCTCCTTCGAGCTTGTCGATGAAGACGTCGTCGTTGCTTCATCTCTTGCTCTCGTTGCTAGTGAGGCACCCGATGCGGCCCTTGTGATAGTCCCTCTCCAAGCTCGCCCCCCTTCTCCCTATGACCTATATTAGGAGGATGAGGCTCTTCTTGAGGACGATGATCTCCTACAGTATGATCCCCTCCTAATGGTTGATCATTAGAAATTTTATCTTTCATCTACATCTACTTGCATGTGTGTGTGATTGTGTCCCCCCGTGCTTTCTTTATCTATGTGTTCCCTCCTGGAGAACCCAAGTCGCTTGTATGTACTTCAATACAGAATGTTGACTATTTTTATCCGTTGTGCTCTCCTGAAGGACCCGAGTTACTCCGTAGGTTCTTGGATATAGGGGATTTTTTGTCATACACATTACTCTATTTGTCTACCTCCTTCTTCTATTTGTCGTATCTTGCTTTTCGATATTTAGGAATGATGCAAAGCATTGGGGGCATTCTTTGCTTTCTTCCATGTTGACCCAAATTTTTATTTTATCTTTATCTTCATGTGCTCTTCTTCAGATATAAGAAATTTGGCACTATGATGATACACCTATCTCTTAGTGATACTATATATCTTTTTGACATTGTTATCGATTTTGATGCCAAATTATCGGATCCCCTTGTCCTCTTGCGTTGCATCTTTTGATGTTGTGGACATTTAAGTGTCACTATCTATTGGTGGTATTCCATGGAAACATCTCGTTATGTTGATGTGCCACAACTCTTATTCTCCTTAGAATGACATGCCTTCCATGCATATCATTCTAAGGGGGGGCCATCATATCTACATTTTATCTTTTAGCTCTTGCATCAGTTTCATTTGCCAAGTTGCTTTTCCTTGTTCGCCAAGGTGGGGACCAAACCACTTGATCTTTTCTTTTCCCACGATCGCCTACGTGGGGACCAAACCATCCTTGAGTGCCTTTGTAGGGGCCAATCTACTACTTAACAAATTTATCTGCCCTATCGCATGGCTATCATGTGTGGCTACCCATGCCGACAAACCTATCTTTATCTACCCAATCGCATGTCTATCTAGCATGTCACTACCCATACCATAAAAATCTATCTTTATCTGCCCTATCGTATGGTTATCCATACCGGCATATCACGCCCTATTGTATGGCCATCTAGCATAATGCATCTTTCTACCCATACTGGCGTATTTTATACCAATGGCGGCCGCTTATCTTGTATATTTCCGTAGCTAGGAGCTTTCCTCCAAAGCGAGGTTTGTTTCTGTTACGCTATCTTATCCATTTCTTTATCTTATCATCCATCACGCTAGTCTGAAGATAGCATGTTTGAAATGTACCAAATAGCAACATTTGTACGAAATATTGACATCATCTCGTTGGGGGCAACCTCATTTGATCAACAAAAAACTGCCTCCCTATCACATCTGTTCTTTCTTTGTGTATTCCTCTACTTTAGCTCTGCATACCTCGGCAAAGGTATGCTCGCTAAAGTGGGGGCAAAATTTAATATCAGAAATATTATCCCTTGTAATTAATTTGACAAATGGAGCTTTTCCTCCATGTCATCAGAGGCCAGGATCTACCATTATGTCCTTTTTTCCACATAGACCATCCATGTTAGCACTGGTCGAAGCATTACCAACTCCGCCAACCTGTCACCTTTGAGGACACAGGCACAGCGCAGAGTTGTTTGTGCAGTACGCTAGCGTCTTGTGAATCTGACAGTCTGCAAGTGGTCATTTGAGCATTATGCCTGTGCTTGGAAGGAATCATAACGGCTCTACATGCGCCCACCGATGCCCGAATTCCTTCCTAGATCTATATCTCTCACTTGGGAAGCATTTGGGATGATCTTTTTGGTAATTTGGTTAATTGTTTCTTACAGGTTGAGATCTTGGAGAAAACTTGAAGCCATTCCACCATTGTTGCAGCACTACCAAGCATTCCAAGGACATCATTCCAAGCACTTCCAAGCATTCCAATCTCCATTTGTGATAGGGGAGTTATCTTAATCCTTTTTCTTGCATATTTATCAACTTTATTTCCAATTTCACATTACATTGTTATTCTCTTTATCATTTATCTAGCATGTGGCTTTCTTGGGTTGTCCGTGGAGGTGGAAACACCAAAATGGGGGTCTGGCCTAGGCAGACTCCAAAACACAACCCCAACATTTTCCATTCTTGCTTGTGTGTAGGTTCACGGAGGTAATATAATCATCATTTAGCGGGAGGCTTCCATTGTGGACCGGTTGTAAGTGTTTTCATCCTTCCTTTTGTTTTATTTTAGTCATTTCACATCTCGCAACTTTTAGCTTCCTTCATTCATTTTCTGTATATTTTCCACGTATTCAAAACTTTTCGTACGCACTCTGTACTTCATTTGTATAGGACGACAATGCATCACGCTGGTGTCCCATCCCTGCGTGCTCGTCCTCGAGATAGATGCTTGACAGAACCATTTGTGAGTCCCGGATCATGGGCAATTGCCTTGATTTATTACTTTATCCGCTGGCTCATCTTAGCGCCAATTCCCAAAGGTAATCAGAAGGATAATTTTTCCTCGAGGGCACATCATCCTTGAGGTGGAAAATTCCCTCCATTACACTTTTATTCTTAGATTGGTACAACAATTTCTGCCAATCATAGTACAACAGTCATGGATTTTTGGCCTCCACTCTAAGTAGTAGTGGAAGATTAAGCTCCATATCTTGGTGTGCCCTAGACTGTTCCCCCATGCTAATTTCATTTTGTATCCAAGACATCAACACCCTTAAATGAATCTCCAATGTATAACAGGGGGTTCCATTCAGTATCAGAAGGAATAGCATAATTTTGCAAATACAATTCACATAGTAAATTTCTAATGGTTGCAAGAGAACTTTGATAAGCATGATAAAAAATTTTGTGGGGTTTCCAAAGAGGGACTTAAGTCTCTAACAATGCATGTTAGCTTGAAACACAAATTTTGTTCTTTTAATACAAAGCATAAACCTTTGGTGGAGCCCTACATTGCATCAATTCAGGAATCATTTCTACCATAATATCTACTTTGGTCTGCAATTCAACAATTTGTCTATATTTCTCCTCAATTTCCTTTTTCTGTTTGTCAATTATCTACTGCATTCTAACTTTCTCTATTTCCCATTCTCTATAAAATGAAAGAGCAGCAAACAGACTGGTAATAGAAGAGGGAGGCTTGTGAGCAGTTACCTGGGGTTTCAGAGCCTCGCCACTTGTTTTTGTTAATTGCTCTGGAATATTAGGTAGGTTTCTTAATCTTTTAGAACCCTGACCCTTATGTGACTGATTTTTCAATGGACTGCCTTACTCTCGCTCAGGAGATGCAACAAAAGTGGTCACCTCCTTACTTTTTCCTTTTGATAGCCTCTGTCTGATCCTATGACTCCTCCTTAATGATGGTTCCTTTGTGGCTGTAGGAGGGTCAACTGTAGGAGAATCGTCTTTCTTTGCTTTCCTTTTATTGGTCGTAGGAGCAACTTGTGCAATATTTTGTTGCTCATCAATTCTTTACACTAAAATTTTCTTTTCTTTGCCCTTCTCCTTATAGGCCACAACTCTAGTCTGAATTGGAGTTAATGAAGGCTTGGCACTTGGTTCATTTGAGGCCTCACATGTTCCTAATGGAACGTCTTCAGTATCAGGAGGATATGTAGTCATGGAAATCCTAAATGATGAGTCTCCTTCGGCGGCCCCTTCTTGAGCTGGAACTTCTCCTACAACAGGGGCATCATTTTCCCCAAACCTTTGAAGCAGTCACCAGTGAGGATGGACCTCAAAGAGATCAATCTGAACTGGTCAGCAAGAGTAAACACAACGAAAATACACAGATAAGATGGAGGCAATGCAGAGTAGATAGTTTTATTGCATAAAAATTGATTACATCCAACCGGTAACAACCGGGTTACAACAGACCGACACATAGACCTGGTAGAATAGGTCACAATTGGGACCTTGAATCGAAAGATCTATCTTCTAGGCATAGTCTATCTATATGATACTCTGATTGATTCTAATTTATTACATTCTAAAGCATGATTACAAATATATATATTGATCCAAAGGATCTAGCCGGCCCAAAAGGGATCAAAACCCAAAGAACAAGACCTAACGTACAAAATGAACAAGGTCGGCCTCCACCAAGAGATTCCTCCAGAAAATCCTAAGGATGAAACGTAGAAGGTCGGCCACATGCCAAGAAACATTGAGATCAATGCTCAAGGCTCTGCAAGCTTTGGAATGGGTTCTGGTAGATCACCAAAATAGGTCTCACGCAATCGGTAACAAAGGAACAACCGGTAATAAGAAACTGTCATGAAAACTAATAGCGATATCTTGTCGATAAGTGATCCAAAAGAGATGTGGTTTGAAAGAAAGAAATATGATCAAGTCTCTAAGTAGAATCCAACTCCACAGGATCTGGTGAGTCAAAACCGGGACACACAGAAAGAAAACTGAAACTACAAACAAAACAGAAAAAAAATATTTGTGGTTGATGCAAGATTGTTGTAAAGCGAGAATGCTCTTGCATCAGACATCTAGGGTTAAAGAAAAAGTGAGCCTCTCACTTTGCTGGGGTCAGAGAGAAACCAAGGTGGTCTGCCTCTGCTTGAGAAATCCAAGATGAATCTTCAACTGGTCTACTCTTCCACTTCACAAGATATTCTTTGTACTGACTGTTTCAGGTACTACGTCCAATCCTACTATCCAAAATCTCTTGAATCTGATCCGGTTCCTTCCAAGGCAATTGTTTCTCAAGGTCTACAACACTATCCTCACTGAATTCTGGTTCATGGTACTCATGAAGATCTGCAATGTTGAATATAGGTGAAATACTTAGACTATCTGGTACCTCCACTTCATATGCATTTTCAGAACTGAACTTTCTCAAAATCTTATAAGGTCCAAATTTATTCATCTACAACTTATTATAAGTTCCAACCGGGAATCTCTCTTTTCTCAAATATACCATCACTTCATTTCCAACTTTAAATTCCTTATGTCTCCTCTTCTTATCTTCCTTCTCCTTATATTTGTTGTTCATGTCTTCCAAATGTTGCTTAACCTGAATGTGCAATGCTGCCATGTGATCTGCAAAATCTTCTACTTCTGAACTCTTTTGGTCTTCACTGCTAATGTCTCTCAATTCTATTATTCCTCTAGGATGCACTTTGGTAACAATCTCAAAAAGTGTTTTTCTGGTACTTCTATTCACTAAATTGTTGTAGGAAAACTCTGCTTATGCAAGGACCAAATCCCAACTTCCAAGTTTATCTCCCACGAAACATCTCAACAAGTTTCCCAAGCTCT
This sequence comes from Cryptomeria japonica, assembly GCF_030272615.1. Taxonomy (NCBI): domain Eukaryota; kingdom Viridiplantae; phylum Streptophyta; class Pinopsida; order Cupressales; family Cupressaceae; genus Cryptomeria; species Cryptomeria japonica. The sequence continues at coordinate 50,354,997 of NC_081406.1, read as the reverse complement.
GGTTAACTACTTTTGTTTGTCCATCAGTCTATGGATGAAAAGTAGAACTGAACTTCAAATATTTCTTCATCTTCTTCCAAAGTGTTCTCCAAAAATAGCCAACAAACTTAGTGTCTCTGTCTGAAGCTATGCACTAAGGTAATCCATTCAATATCACCATTTCCTTGAAAAATAGGTCTCCTACATGTAATGCATCTGATGTCTTCTTACAAGATATGAAATGAGCCATCTTTGAAAATCTATCCACTACCACAAATATAGAATCATTCCCTCTCAGTGTTGTAGGCAATCCAAGTACAAAATCCATGCTTATATCCTCCCAAGGTCTTACCGGTACTTTCAAAGGTTTATACAATCCCACATTTTGACTACTACCTTTTGCAACTTGATAAACTCTATAACTCTACACATATCTCTTAACATCCTTATGAATTAGGGGCCAAAAGTACTACTCACTCACCAATGCAACCATTTTGTTAATGCCAAAATGTCCACCTAAACCTCCACTATGTTTCTCTTTTATTAGGTTCTCTCTCATGGAACTCTTAGGTATGCACAATTGAACTCCCTTGAATAGCATCCCATCCTGAATGAAATAATCCAACCATTTTCTCCTATCAACCATAATCGGTTCTCTGCATGCTTTCCAAGGTTCTACAAAATTTGGGTCTTCATCATACAAGGTCTTCAAATCTTCAAAACCTAATACTGTCACTCTCATTTCTATCAGCAAATTCCTTTTCCTACTCAATGCATCAGCAACTTTGTTAGATTTCCCACTTCTATGCTTCAACACAAAGGTGTAACTCTGCAAGAATTCTAGCCATCTCATGTGTCTCTGATTCAACTTACTCTGACTATTCAAATACTGCAAAGCTTGATGATCTGTATACAACACAAACTCCTTAGGCAACAAGTAGTGTCTCCATTTCTTCAAGGCTTGAACTATGGCATAAAATTTTTGATCATACACTGAATATCTCTTCCGGGAATCATTTAATTTCTCATTGAAATATGTTGTTGCTCTCCCTTCTTGACTTAAAACTACTCTAATTGTTGTTCCACTTGCATCACAATCCACTTGAAATACCTTATTGAAATCTGGTAAAGCTAACATAGGTTGCTCAGTCAATTTATGCTTCAACAATTCAAAACTTTTCTTTTCTCTGGTGGTCCACTTGAATTCCTTCCGATCTCCTCTCATGGTCTCATTCATAGGGTTACAAACTGAACTGAAATTTCTAATAAACTTCCACTAAAAACTAGCCAATCCATGAAATGATCTTACCTCTCCAACGCTTTCCAGTGTAGGCCACTCAACAATGGCTTTCACTTTCTTAGGGTCCATCTTCAAACCATCCTCGGATATCACAAATCCTAAATAGACTAGCTCATCCTTCATGAAAGTACACTTCTTGATATTAATCAACAAATTTTCTTCTCTCAACCTCTGTAAAACTTGTCTTAACTGTAACAAATGCTCCTCTTTTGTTCTATTAAAAATCAGAATGTCATCCAAATACAGAATAACAAACTTACCCAATAATTTCTTCAATACCTCATTCATCATCCTCATGAAAGTGCTCGATGCATTAGTCAATCCAAAAGGCATCACCAACCATTCATATAGTCCTTCATTTGTCTTAAATGTTGTCTTGCACTCATCACCTTCTCTGATCCTGATCTGATGATATCCACTCTTCAAATCTATCTTTGTAAATTATTTTTCTCCACTCAATCAATTCATTATGTAATCCATCCTAGGCAAAGGAAACCGGTATTTTACTCTCATCTTGTTTATTTCTCTTGAATTGGTACACATCATCCATTATCCATTCTTCTTAGGTGCTAACATTGCTAGTATTGCACAAGGGCTTAGACTCTCCTTGATCAAACCCTGCTTCAACAGCTCCTACACTTGTCTATTTAGTTCTTCATTCTCTGTTGGTGTCAATCGGTGTGCGGCTTTGTTAGGAAAACTAGCTTTGGGAACCAATTCCATGCAATGACTAATACTTCTAACAGATGGCAATCCATCGGGTACATTATCTGAAATGATGTCCTCATATTCTGTCAGCAAAACTCTTATCTCTTCTGGGTGTTCTCCTTTTGATTTCGATCTTTCAGTCTTCTTAGGAATTAAGGCGAAACACACATTCTCATGTCTCAGTCCAACCATGAATTTCCTTCCATCTACTAAAGAGATTCTGGTATTTTAACAGACTTCACTCTTCAAAGTTTCCTCCAAAGGTAAGAAGGTTTGCTTCGTCCCATTGGCCAGAATAGTGTATGTATTCTTCCTCCCATCATGTATTGCTTGTCTATCAAACTACCAAGGTCTTCCCAATAAAAGATGACAAATATCTATAGGCATAATATCGTGCATAAAACTTCATCATGATAATTCCTAATTTTCAATTTTCCCAAACACTATTCACATACTAACAACTTATATTCATCCTGAATCCATGCTATCTGGTAAGGCTTAGAGTGTTTCAATCTTTCCAATTTCAACTTATTCACCATCTCTACTTAAATAAGATTATCTGAACTACCACTATCAATAACAACTTTACAACACTTACTGGATACCTTACATCTGGTCTTGAAATGATTCTTCCTCTACAAGGGTTCTTCATCTCCTCCGGTATGACACAAAGCTCTCCTCATCATCAATAGTTCTCCATCTTCTGGTTTATTGTCTAATCCGGTGGGGTTTTCTTCCACCATTGTTTCTCTTCTGGTATCCTCTATCTTCTTACATTCAAATGCATGGTGTCCTTCTACTCCACACTTAAAATCAAGCTCCTCTAAATGTCCTCTTGTCTTGTCTTCCAAAGTTCTCATTCCGGTAACCATTTGGTTCTCTCCTTCGATAGAAATTTCTATCACCCTTCTGGTATGAAGTACCTTCTTTGCTCACTTCCTTGTCCTTGTTATGATCTGTATTGGCTCCTCTTCCTTAGTTATATCCTCTTCCTCCTTCAAATCTTCCTCCAGTAAACCTTCCACCTCTACCTCTTTGTCTTTGGTCATGTCTTTTATTCAATTTCTCTTCAGCGTTTAGTGCATACTGGTAAGCCTCTTCAATACTCTCCAATTTCATCATACTGAGTTCATCTTGAATAGACATCTATAATCCATTCAAATATCTTGCAATTTGTTCAACTTCATCATCAACATGTTTGGATCTGATGTTCAATTTGTAAAATGCTTCGATGTACTCCTTCACACTAGATTCCTTTTGTCTCAAGTTCTGCAACTTCTAGAACAAATCCACTTGATAATTTGTCGGGACAAACTTTGATTTTAACTTAGCAATCATTCGATCCCACATCTTTATCTTTTCTTTACCTCTTCTTTGCCTATCAACTTGCAAATGCTCCCCCCAAAAAGATGCATGACCTTTTAACCGAGTACAGGCATACTTCACCTTCCTCTCTTCTGCAATATTTTCAAAATCAAAATACTTCTCCATCTCCGAGATCCAATCCATCATTTCATCTGAATCTAACTTCCCATCATATTCCGACTGGCTAAAATGAGGTTTAGTGTTTGCCCTACTCAAAACCCTTAAAAACCTTTCTTCATCTGGATCAACTGTCAATAGGTTCACTTGTTCTGACGGGGCTTCTTCTCCTTCATCTTTGCTTATATCTTCAGTATGTCGACCTCTTCTATGGTTTGTCTCCACGGCTTCTAACCAAGTTGTTATTCCTTGCAACATCTCCATCACAGCAGGGTTTGCATTCCCACGCGCTCCACCATTCATAGTTCCTCTTCACGCCATTGATTCATGCTAGTCCTCTACAATTGCAGGTCGGATCTGTAATCCACTACCCTACAACAAAAATTCAGGTCACGCAACCTCTGGAATGAAACTTCGCTTTGATACCACTTGAAGTAGTCACTGATGAGGAGGGACCTCAAAGAGATCAATCCGGACCAATCAACAAGAGTAAACACAACGGAAACACACAGATAAGATGGAGGCAATGCAGAACAGATAGTTTTATTGCATGAAAATTGATTACATCCAATCGGTAACAACCGGGTTACAACAGACTGACACACAGGCCTAGTAGAATAGGTCACAACCGGGACCTTGAATCGAAAGATCTATCTTCTAGGCATAGTCTATCTATCTGATACTCTGATTGATTCTAATTGATTACATTCTAAAGCATGATTACAAATATATATTTATCGATCCAAAGGATCCAGTCGGCCCAAAAGGGATCAAAACCCGAAGAACAAGAACTAACGTGCAAAATGAACAAGGTTGGCCTCCACCAAGAGATTCCTCTAGAAAATCCTAAGGATGAAACATAGAAGGTCGGCCACATGCCAAGAAACATTGAGATCAATGCTCAAGGCTCCGTAAGCTTCGATATGGGTTCTGGTAGATCACCAGAATAGGTCTCAGGCAATCGGTAACAAAGGAACAATTGGTGACAAGAAACTATCATGAAAATTGGTAGTGATATCTTGTCGGTAAGTGATCCAAAAGAGATGTGGTTTGAAAGAAACAAAGATGATCAAGTCTCCAAGTAGAACCCAACTCCATAGGATTCGGTGAGCCAAAATTGGGACACACAAAAAGAAAACTGAAACTGCAAACAAAACAGAAAGAAAAATGTTTTTGGTTGATGCAAGATTGTTGTGAACGGGGGATGCTCCTGCATCAACCTTCTAATATCTTCAAATTCCCCCCAGGTCATTTGGAAAACATCCCTTAAAGACCGTTATACCAACAGTTTAATTAAACCATGATGACTTACAAATCGTGAGCTACCTCTTCGTGTTTATTCAACATTGATAGAAAGAAGGTTATATAAAATGTTTGGCACATTCATTCTTCGCCCATGCCGTAAATAAATTAATAACTTGAAATGAATGGAGTGCAAATTGGAATATCTGCCCTCGCATGTTAGATACTTCATCAACTGTTGCGTTGCTAGCTGTCATGTCTCTGGAAGAGATGTTCTCTTCGCTTGCTTGTCCATAATAAGAGGTCATCTTCTGGACGAGTAAATTTTGTGTGTGCGCTTTAGGCATCTTGAGTTTCAAGAAATAATTCCCCATCTCTCTGCAACCCTATAACTTTTGATATTCTCTCTTCCATGGCCACAACTCATAGCCCCTTAACTGTAGCTTCACCATCGCTAAATGCATATGTGAACTCTTGCACAATTTCTTCATTAAAATCTATTAAATTCAAGAAATAATCTAATCACCTGCAATTCTGAAAGTAAGGTTCACACAATTGATCTTGCAGCAAAGCATCATGAACAACAGGTCCATGGCAGATGGGCGCACCTCCCATGGTCACTTAAACACAGAAGTTCTTGTCAAAACGCTAAAAAAATGCAGAATGCTAGAGCAATCTCAACTCACATTGCCATATCCTATAGCATTCTCCATGTTCATTAAAAATCTTTATCGCAAGTTATCCCACATTACCATGCAATAAGAATGGCGGCAAGAGAAAAAACACTTGGAAAATATCTTCAAGAGTAAATTGTTGCGAACTATCACATCAATTCTAAAATCACTTTGAAATGATTCCAAATTTTGAAAAGAGAATTTACAACTTTTAAGTGACATGGACAAGACACATAATTAGGGTTTTGTAAAATGCGAACTCACATTAATAACAAACCCCCCCAAACCTAAGGTGACACATGTGTCCGCACATGTGGAAAATTACCTTGCATGTCATATGTAACTATGTGAATCACATACGATAATATCATAATGAATAAATAAATGCACGTTTAAGAATAATGGATAATATGCGTACCTAAAATCGTGCGAATTAATACAGCAATGGAAGAATCACTTAATGATGAAGTGGAGTGGAGTGAGGTGAAGTGAAGTGAAATAAGGTGAAAATTATATGGGATGTCGTGAAGATGAAGAATTTATTGATGGAGAAAGGTATTCCCACAAGAGGTGGGAATAATTATTATGGTTGCATGGAAAGAGTGGTTCAAGGGTTTGGGACAGAGAGTCCCCCTGCATGAGCTATAAGAAATGCGGCATGTAGTCAAATATCAAACTACTGTAGGAATTCCTCTCTGGTGGTAGGTTCATGATATAGGCAGAGTCTGTGACCATTGACCAGAAACTTAAATTGAACAGGATCTATAATTGCTAACGGAACTGCTCCATTTTGAAAGACCAACAATTTCATATGGACCCAGCCAACGAGTCTGCAGCTTCCCCATTGAATCCTTATACTGAGAATCATATAGAAGTGCCCAATCTCCAGGCTTGAATTTTCTTTCTTTAATGTACTTATCATGCCACTTAGTAGGCTGATTTTGAACAACTTTTGTGTGTTGGAGGGCCATATTCCTTATTTTTTCCAAGGCATTCAATTGCATGATCCGAGCTCGTTGGGCCTCAGATAAATTCATGTTCAGCTTCATTAAGAATTTTGATTGTTGTCCTCTTGGTAGAAAAATGTCCTCCACATGGCTCATCATGGAAAGCGTGAAAAATATCATAGGTTTCATCCCCTCTAACACACCTTCTCAAAATCTGATCTAGCCTTGTGTAAAATAAACAATCTACAATCCAAGCGAAATTGAAGCTTTTTTCAACCAATATTCTTCTCTCTTTTGGAGAGAAGTGAGAAGGAATATTATTATCTGCCAAATAATTTGCTATATCAACATACCAAGGAGTTTGTATATTTATCAAGAATAGTTGTTCATATGGGAAGGAATCATCTATTGTTGCGGGAATGTCCTATAGCTGAAGCCTAGAAAGATAATTTTCCACTTCATTGGCTTTCCCTGGTTTATCAACAATCATGATATCAAACTCCTGCATCAACAACAACCATCTGGCCAATCTTCCTATGATGGAAGGCTTGCTCATAAGATATCGTATTGTTGTATGATCTGTATGAACAAAAATCTGATATCTTGTGATATAATACCTGAACTTATTAAGTGCATATATTACTGCCAACATCTCCTTTTTTGTAACGATGCAATTGAATTATGGTCCTTGTAAATTCTTGCTAATGAAATAAATTTCATTTTCTAAATTACCCTCTTTATGTCCCAGAACTGCACCTATAGCATAGTTTGATGCATCTATCTGAATGTGGAAGGGCAGTGACCAATTTGGGCCCTTGAGGACTAGTGCCTGAGTCAATGTTTTTTTAAGCTTCGGGAAATCTTCATCACATGCTGGGGTCCAATCAAATTCAGCATCTTTGGACAAGAGATAATATAAAGACCCTATTATCTTACTAAAGTCCCTGATAAACAACTAAAGAGTAGTGATCCTCTTCAGGTGGTCCAAAAAGAAAATGAAGTCCGTTTTCTGGAAATTCAAATACAGGATAGTCCAAATTATCTAGGGCTTGATAAAGTGCAACAAAAGGATCTACATATGGTGCTTCATAGGGGTTGAGCTCTCTAATACTGATTAGGAAGAAAACTTCCACGGGCATCTCTTCTTCTATGCATGCATAATCACAAAAATTATTTGACAACTTATCTTAGACTACCAAAACACTAAATAACTGAAAACTAAAAGCTCATGGTTCTGACAGGTTCTTAGTTTGGCACCATCCCTGACAACAGCGCCAAAAATGTTGACCTTCCTATTTAAAACAATAACTTGGCTTAAAACCTTAACTCAAGGATTGGACATCCGTCATGAATATCTATCATTTCTATGGCTGAGGTTCCATTTACTTGTCAACCCAAGGACGTATTACTTGAAATGGGCCAGCACAATTTGTGCACTAAGTTCCAATAAAATCCATTCTATTCTACTACAGCAAATGGAATTACTGAAATAAACATATAGAAATGTAATTACTGGAATGCTACAGGAAATCTTAATGCTGAAATGTAATTCAAACAACTAACTATCACCAATATTTGAAGCTAACAAACAAGAACTACTATGTTTGTCTTGGTTGGGGGAACAGTCTAAAGTTCTAGTTCCAGTGGCTGCAGGAACAGTCAACTGCTAGAACAACTATAGCAAAATAAAATTAACGTAACAAATACACATGATTGCTCACCAAGTGGGCCCCCTTGGATAAGCATGTCCAAAACTCAAATAGCCTTATATGTTCAAAACACAATCAATTTATTTATCATCCCAAAAGATGTTACAGTTTATGGAAAACTTTGTCTACTTCTCTAAAACTTCATCTACTCCCACGAGGAGGTTCATACCTTTATTTATATGAAAATTATAACAAACTACTAACTACCTAGACCACGCTCAGAAGAATAGGTGGAAGTTTTTATTACAACAAAGAAAGAGGAAAGAGTCAAACACAAAGATTGTGGGACTTTTATCATTATATGATCAAGAATATAGCGTGCAACGGTTCCTGCTAGATTGTTGTTCACTGAGGACAATCGTAAATAAGTTCTTGAACTGCTTCATTATCTTTTAGCCACTTAGTTACCAACTTCCCTTATTATCTTCAATGCTTCCAACCACCTCGACTTAACCTTTAATGACTTGAATGGAACGATCCTCCTTCCTGGCATGGTTTGATCGCGTCTGTTGCTACTTAATAATTCCTGCATCATGAGTTATCCCACAAAAACACATTTGTATCCATTTTCTATCAACCGTAACATTCATGCATTCACATATGAAGTTATCATAATAATTCGCATAGCTACAGGAATATATTAGCCAAAACAATACAAAGTTTAGTTAATGTCCAACATGCACAAGATCAAAACTTGTAGGAAGATTATCTAACAGACACATCCTATACCCTCGACATTGTCCATTTATGCAATTTAAACCACGAAAAAAATAATAGATATGAACATAAAAAGAGCTATTATTTTAGCTCATTAGTACCCTTTTACACTGACACCATAGTCAATAAAGATGCACTTAACGTCCTTGTTCTCCAACTTAGATCTTTTTTCCACTTGAAACATGAGCATAAGCTTCAAAACCAAATACTCTGAGATGTCTCATTGAAGGCTTCTTTCCTAGCCACACCTCCATAGTTGTCTTATCGACAAGCGTTGATGTAGGATATTTTAACAAAAAGAGATCAATGGCTATAGATTCAATCTAAAACTTTTGTTTGAGACTAGCACCATTAAGCATACTCCTATCCCTCTCCATCAACGTCTTGTTCGTCCTGTTTGCAACTCCATTCTATTGAGTGGTCTATGGAGTTGTCTTATGCCTCTCAATCCCATGGTCGATACAGAACCTGTCAAAATTATCCGAGCAAAACTCACCACCATTGTCAGTCCTCAAAAACATTAATCTTTTTACTCGTCTGATTCTCAACAAGAGCCTTAAACTCCTTAAACTGACTACAGACTTTAGATTTACTTTTGAGAAAATAAAAAAATGTCCTTCTACTATAGTCATCAATAAATGATACAAAATACATAGAATTTAAAATTGAAGGAACATTAACATGACTAAAAACACCAAAATGTATCAAATCCAACAACCTAGAAGATTCATGAGAACTAGACTAAAACTGAACATGGTTTTATTCACCATAAATGCAGTGTTCACATAAATAAAACTCAGGATTACAATCATCAAGTCCCTTTATGAGGCATTTACTTTTCAGGTTTTGAGACCCTTCTCACCAATGTGACCAAGTATTTGGTGCCATAACATTGTCTTCTCTTTTGGGAGTTTCATATCGAAGGCATTGGCACCCTTAAGCACCCAAAAAGCAGGACCATCATATATAGAAGCAACAATCCTCTTCACAGCACTTTCTAATGGTGAGGATGAAGAATCTAGAGCCCTCTTCTTGGAATCCATAGAAGCAGTACTGTACAGTGCATGCATCTTGCTTATACAAGGTGCCTATTTGAATACCCTTAGAAAGAACCATAAAGCCTCTAGTCATCTTGCATCCACTTTGAAATAAAATGACTTGCACATCCACATCACTCAACTTATAGAGAGTATATTTCTCGCCAAACCTAAAATGTGCATAACACCATTGATCCCCTTCACTCTACCATCAAGGAAAATAATCTTCACTCTTCCACAGTCAACAGCCTTCAAATGAGATTCATCATTGAGATACACTTGTGTTTGGTGAAAATTTTGTAAACTTGTAAAGGGTTACAAACAGAGTGTTTCATGACAGCACTCAGGATAATATCTCTCAAAATGCAAGAAATGCTCCCTCCTAATTTTAAAGGATGGCTCCCCCTTTCTATTACAATTATTCTACTTTCTTCTACCTGCTAAATTTATACTAAGCAAAGGTACAACAAGAACTTAGTTCTCTTTTTTCAAAACTAGTTCCATCCAATTCTCTATTAAGAATAGACTTTTTCCCTAATTTAAACAACTTGAAAACTTGAAGTAATACTTAGACTAATTATTTCGGAAAGTAAAGTGTCCATGAAAGAACAAATTCTCTCGTTACTTTCCTCTTCTGAAAATGACCTAGGGATGGGAACTCACACACTTAAGAACTCATAGATTATTTTTATTTATTATAACTCCTGTCAACCACTATAACCCAGATATATTGTTAGCTCAAAGGCCGATAGATATATTGAAATGTATTCTACTCTAACTAGATAGTTCGTGCAAAACAAAGACTTCACTTTCTATCTTTTTTAATTTAACTCGAGGGATAATTTGCAAAAGCACAAAGACTTGAAACAATATTATCTTAACCAAATCCCAATAATTGAATCTTCAAAGTAACTCAAAGATTACTTGTAAAAATCCAAAGTTCTTCAATATCTATCACCAATAACTTTCACCAACTTTAATCAATTGAGAGTATATGATACTAAATGACATAAGAACATCAATATCACACAAAGATTGAATTCAAAACAAAGTTTGAAAGTCAAGCTTCAATCATTCTTGATTAAATTGTAATTTCACAAAAAGAAGACAAAGTCTCAATTTGTTCTTCACTTGGGCAGAGTTTTGTTGCATAAAATAAAGATGGAAAAAGATCCCTTATTACAATAATAACCCTCATATATATAGAAGAGGGGTGCAGCATGAAAATAGGAAAATATAACTAAACTATGACTAAGTCAAAGAGGAGTTTGATTTGACTTAGGACTTGTGCACTCACTAGGTGCAAAATAGCTATTACAAAAAGACACTTGAAGTGTTGCTGGATAAAACAAAAAGCCACTAGAGAATCACAAAAATTACTAAGTGTCAGTTTCCTTAGGTAGAATTCTTCTTCTAAAATTACTCAAACTTCTGGAAAGCATGCTTCAACCGAACTCCATCAAGTCCATGGGTATTACTGGTGATGATCTTGACTCTAGTAATAGAATCCTATAAATTAGTACAACATTTCTTATGCTTCCTCATAATAATATCTAAGAAATCTAGGACAAATTGAAGGTCAACCAACTTATCAATCAAGGATAAAGAGAAATCCTCTATGTCAACTTTAGTAGTTATAAGTAAAATGAATTCTTTAATGATCTCATCCACTAGTAGCACTTTCCCATCTTGGTCAAGGAACACACATGGAATTTTTGAAACCTTTGCAACAATCTATTCCTTCTTGTCAACACATTCCTTTAAAGCCTTCCTCATATCCTTGACTAGACACTCAAGAATGTTCATTTTGTGTTCTAAGGCTTCTCATTGCTCCACATACATGTATCGTGAATGAATAACAGTATTCTGTATGAGTTCATTAGGATCATAATCTTCAAGTTTTAACCAAACCTCAAAGTCTCTTTCTTGTGTTTCGAGCTCTTGGGAGAAGACCTCTATGGTGCTATCCATCTCTATCCTGATGGTATCAAGGTTGTTGATAATGGTACTAGTTGAACCTATGAGTTGTGTCCCTTGACTCAAAATACGATCCATCCATTCTACCACGGTTCTACTACGAGATGTTTCTTGCTCGGCTCTTTTAACAACCTACTCATCCAAGGAAGAAGTTATTGGCTCAATAGTCTCAGAAGACTTATTTACCTGATCAAGATCAAAGTGAGTTGCTCGATCTTTTCTTTGAGTTGATCTTTCTTAACCTTGTCTTCATCATATCTAGCAACAAGAGCTTCCAAATCTAATATTGCATCACCCAAAGTGGAATCATGAGTTTGTTTTCCCAACTCAACCCTCTAAATAGTATAATCAATATCTTGTACTTGACTAGTAATTGCATCTTGGGGAGGAATAGAAACCTTAGCATAGTTGTTCTTATCCTTATCGACCTTAACTCTTTGATAGAGTCTTAGCCTTCTTGGTAGTTTTGGATTTGACAGGAACAAGTTGACTTAAATCAAAATCTTCAGGGGAAACAGCTTGCTTCTTCCTTTTCAGGGCATTAGAAAACAACCAAGGTGGCAAGGTGGAATCATCTTCCCCACCAACTACCACATCCTGGGAAGGATTGATAGAGTCCCGAATGGTTGTAGTCACAAAAGGAGAGGTTATGGTGATCACATTGGTGGGATTTTCTAATGAAGATTCATTTAACCTAGGAGTCGGCTCATTGATTAACTTATTAAAATCATCTAATATAGATGTAGACACTCTAGACAACATGGGAAAAGCTAAGAAAACATTCTCAATATTATCACCGGGTGTGTCTAGAGATAACTCACTAACACTTGTGGAAGATACATAAATATCACTTGATGAAACATCACTTGCAAATATCGAAGGCTCGGGATCATAAGTAGAGACAGGAATTTGCAATGTAGATGTAGGAGAATATACTTGGAGTAAAGGTTCATTTGTTTGTGTAAACTCTTCTACATTCAACTCATCTTGTTCATGATCACCCTCTTGTTCATGAACTAACTCTTCATCGAGAAGTTCACCCTCCTCCTGCTCATTTGGAGCATCCAATTCTGATATCTCCTAAACATTAGAACTTGAAGGCTCTCCCTGAGATTTACCTTTCTTGGATCCAACTGTGAATTTCAATCTAGAAGCTTTCATTGGAACCACAACATCCTGCTTGTTCTTGGTTCTAATCTCATATCTCTTTCCCATTGGGCTAGCAGTATCATCATCAGAACCAAAGGAGAAAGGTTTTAGAGGAACACAATGCAAAGATAACCAAATATTAGTATTCATGAGATTACTCTAAAAACATGCTCTAATGGAAATACATTCCTTTTTCAACCACTGAGTAAGAGGCAAAGGAGTAGAAGAACCCCTATTCTTTTCATATAAAGGATCCAAAATATCACCATCCTCTTCCAGATCATCAGGAACATCAACAAAACTGAAGTTCTCTATTTTCTCAACTGTCAAGCGGCAATAATCAAGCTTCCCTATATCATGCTCAGATCTACAATCAACCCAAACATCTTCAATCTGATGAACATGCACATGTGCCTTCTTCAGTTTGTTTCTCATGCCCCTATAGTCAAAGTCATTTCTAGCTTTGAAGAATCTCATAGTGACTCTTCTCATCTCATCCTCCATGGCTCTGGCCTTGAAAATAGAACTGATAGAATATCTTCCAATGGAGATAGAGAATTTCAAACTTGTTTTGTGAGAACCAAATTGGGACTCGTGTACTGCATTCATCTAATGAGCAAGCTCCATTAGCACAATCTTGTCAAAAGGATATCTAGGGAGCATGAAGGGCTCACCATTGAAACATCCAACCCTAATATAGGTAAAAGTTGGAAACTGAATAAACATGCATCCATATTGATTGACAACTTCCCATGCATGATCACACACCCTCTGATTATATAGGTTTTTATCCATCATAACCATATAATAACCAAAGAAGGCATCATTGACTCTTCGAAAATGACTATGACTTTCTTTCAAGACCAACTGGGTATATTATTCATGTACCTCAACTTGCATTCTATCACCAATAGTGGTCAATCCTGGAAAGTGTCTCATTGAAGCTGCAATGTACACTAAGTAAGAAGTCATATAGAACTTGAGAGTAGTGGGAACCTTGGTGAGTTGTTCACAAATGGCATCACTGATTTTCTTTCCCCAAAATATCTTCTCATTATTCTGTCTGATCACATGGATGTATTGATACATCAACTTATAGAAAGTATTTGAAGTAGGAAGTCCTTCAACTCTACTTAAAAGATTTATCAAGTCATTGACTTGTTCACTGAAGTCACACCTGGGTAGAGTTTCTGGCCATCTTGCAATAGTCAACCTTGGATTTTCAAGCCAATTGTCATTCACATTACGCCTACACTTGTCAGAATTCCTATCAAAGTAGGCTACAGCTGACTGCATAGTGATATTTGAGTATCTCTCAATACTTGGACATTTGAACACTGAATCAAAGAACTCTTCATCAAGCCCGATTAACTTCTTTCAGAATTCATCTTTCACACTTATGCTTTCAGGATCAAAATGCATCACCACTACCATCACAAACTCAGGATCCTATGCTGACATGAGAAAAGATGCAACTAAGTGTATACCACTATTGATAACTACTTCCATATCCCGATATGAAGGTGGTTTCTTGATTATTTTGAGAAATTCTTCTACTTCAACATGACCTATGTCCATGTCTCTAATATGATCAATATTAGAAATAACTGAAGAAGAAGGAAAATCGGATGTAGGTCTTGCTTCTTGAATTCCATCCCTCTTTTGTTTGGAGATACCTCTGTCATTATTATGATAACAATACTAAGAGAAAGAGAAATTCATTAGTATCAACATGATACACTTGATCAATTCATTTTTGTTCATATGATTTGAACAAAGTCTGACAATAGTACATTTAGGTTAATTAGGTTTTCCAAAACCTATTTTTAAATAACTTAATATTTCCAAAGTAAATGGAATAAAAATTACCATTTACGTGTGTGCAAATAAACGAATTTCAAATAAAAATATTTTTTTAAAAAAATCATTTATAAAAGGTTTAAAACAAACAAAAGTAATTAAAATTCATTTAAAAATAATTTAATTATACTTTGGAAATAATCCCCAAAAACAAGTGTAATTCAGACCCATAGATCCGAAATACACATATTAAAAAAAGCACCAAAGTGTTGGTTGTCTTTATAGACCCGCCATAAACTTAAAACATGGCATAAATGTCATATAACGCAAGGCGGGTTCAAAAGCCCGCACTACACATAAAAAAATTTGAAGTGGTTTCAGGCGGGGTCGTAGACCCGACATACACGACTACACCACTTCGTGGTGTATGTCGGGTCTACGGCCACACCAAACACCACGGGAGTATTGCAAGTAAACTAGGGCATGACAAGGTGTTAGTCGGGGTCTCTGACCCGTCATACACCACGTCGTGGTGTATGGCGGGCCGAAGGCTCTGCCAACACCACAATGAAGACTGTGATAAAAATAGGGTCATCGGCCCTCCACAACTCCACGGTATTGAAAATACAGCATGCGATTAAGACTCAGTGCCATGGCGAGGTTGCAGACCCACCATGGACCAATCAATGGTGTGTGGTGGGCCTACGGCCCTGCCACGACACCATACTATTATAAATCGATGAATCAAAACAAAAACCCGACTCGGATCAAAGATCCAATCGGGTGAAAGCTATAATAAAATGATATTATAAACACATAAGTTCATGAAAAGAGTAAAATGAAAAGGGTTATAAAAACCCTAAATCAAAATGAAGAAATTCATACCCAAAAATGGAAGTTGAGAATCCTTCTCCTTCCAGCCACAAATTCGATCTTAGGGGGATTAAAATGGAAATTAAGGAGATAAATAAGTCTTCAAATGAAGATAATAGACTCCTAATCCAACACTTCAAAAATTTCACAAAAGACTGGAAGTGCACTAAATAAGTGCAATTCGGGTTTATAAACCCGAATTGCACCTATGAAGTATAATTCGGGTCTATAGACCCGAATTGCACCTAAAAGGGGATTTTAGCCAAAAGAGTTGTAAATCGGGTCTACAGACCCGAATTACACCTAAATTAAGAAACTTGGTGTAAATTGGGTTTACGAACCCAAATTACACCTAGATTCACAAAAAGCAAAAAAGGGGTAAAACAAGGAAAAACACGCTTTCGACTTACACAAAACATCTCGAAAAGTGAACCATAGGGCAGGAAAAACCACAAACAAGAAAATTTGTGTAGGGTACCCTCATTTTTTCTAATTGCACACCATCATATTCTTCATACTTTGAAAACCAACCTTGATGTGAAGTCATGTGAAAAGATGCGCTTGAATCTATCAACCACACATATTCTAATGCATGTGTTGTGAAGGCTGTGACAAATGCTTCACCATAATCCTGAGAGGATTTGTCTAAATACTAATCGAAGGGTCCCCTCTTCTTCTTCTTTTTCTGCTTACATTCTTTACAAAAGTGACCAATTTTGTTCTAGTTCCAACATTTTTCCTTGGACTTCCCAAAAGACTTATATCTCTCACGAGATTTGGATCTGTCTCTATTGTCTTTCTTGTCTTTCTTGTCCTTCTTGTCTTTCTCTTTCAATCTACCATGAACTACAAGAGCCTCCTCAACTATCTCAAAATTATTTCTTCGCATCTCTTTAGAAAGTAACGATGATACCACCTCATCCATCTTGAACGTGATGATTGTACTCCAAATAGCCATAACAAGGTGGTTGCAAGAGCCGGGCAAAGAACATAATAGAAGCATGCAATGATTTGCCTCCTCAATCTTATCACCAATAGACTTACTAAGCAATAATCATGTTGAATGCATTGAGACGATCAACAACAGATCCTCCATCTTCCATCTTGAGAGAATATATCTTATTTCTTAAGAAAAGCTTGTTTACCAAGGATTTAGACCGATA
This sequence comes from Cryptomeria japonica, assembly GCF_030272615.1. NCBI lineage: Eukaryota > Viridiplantae > Streptophyta > Pinopsida > Cupressales > Cupressaceae > Cryptomeria > Cryptomeria japonica. The sequence continues at coordinate 50,338,240 of NC_081406.1, read as the reverse complement.
AACATCTTCAAGCCTCTTCCAAACTTCTTTTTGCAGTCTTCTCTTCATGGACATTCAACAAAATGGAATTTTCTAAACAAAGCCTTATGAGACCCTTAGTTTTTTGATCCATCGTATCCCAAGCTTCTTGACTCATAGTATGAGGTTTTGTTCAAGATATTGTAGCCCATAGACCTCTATCCATGAGAATATCCTCCATTTTCAACTTTCAAAGTTCAAATTTGTTGTCATTAAACTTCTGCATATCAAGTTTTGCAGATGTGCTTGTCATCTTCTTCTTGCAACAATATTTTGAAAATACACTACAAAAGCTCCCACTTAAATTGAGACCAATACAAAAAATCCACTACCCAACAACAAGACCAAAACTGGCCAAGCTCTGATAGCAACTTAAAGGAAGATAAGGTGTGAAAAATGCTTCCTAACACTAACCTAGTAGGGGAGATAATGCAAATTTTATTTAAAATATTTAACTATTACATAATAAGAAACACATTCACAAGGAGATAATGAACATGCATAAAGATATACAATAATGAAAACAAGATATACTGCAAGAAAAACCCTTTTCGGAGAAAAAACCCACAATCCAAAAGCACAATATTTTATATTTCAGTAAACTAATGGCTACCATATAATATCAGCACTTAGCTTCTTCAACATGAGTCTACAATTAACAACCCACAATTTGGACCAATTATGACAGCACAGCACTTAGCCTACGAAAGACAACATAACTCATACTCTCCAAGGCTACATTATATAGAGAAATACAACTCAAGAGGTAGCTTCTACTTAAAGATACAAGATGGGGTCGTGCAAAACATTTGGCCTATTTTTCAGCCATCAAAAAGCATGCAAATGACACATGTACATCTCCAAAAAATCTCCCCATTCAAACCTCCTAAGTTGAGCACCCAAAATTTACTATTTTGAAGTATGATAGATGCTCTTACACATCTTACAACTATCATAACTTAAAACACTTTCAATTGTAGGAGAATCCATCATAACTAACTATTATTAACTAATTCTCTTACAGCCCATCATAAGCTAACTTGGGCACCCACCTTCTCCATGCAAAAGAATCTCCTACCACTTGTCCATTTTGTCATACAATATCCTCAAAGTGGGATCCTGGTGCAGGAGCACCTTGCAGACTTTCAAGACCATTTGAGCAATGAAGGCTCTTGGAGGTGTTTGTAGGTTCCTTGAATGTTTTAAGTTATAATAAGGTCTTTCAAGACCAGTCATTTTTTATTTTTATTAGCCATGTAAGGCCTTGGTTCCATTTTGTAGTTGTGAGCTTCTTAGGACCTATTTGGTCAACCATGGTCAAATGACATCCAAAATGCATAATTGAAGCAAGCATTGTATTTTAGCTCCTATGTGGCCTATTTTTAAGGTTTATGATATGTCCTAATAGGTTACATAGGCAGATGTCATAGGTTGTCATGTTTTGTGCAAAGTTGTCAAATTTGGATGACAACTTTTGTTGTCAATTTGTAACTAATCTCCCTCCAATGGCTACTTAATTCAAATTTCAATTGGAGTCAATTGAGGAGTTTTGAGATACCTTTCTTAAGGCCTTGTATGTCATGCCCAAACTTTTGGGCACGAATGGGAAAAAAAAAAAATTAAATCACAACTTAATAACATTTAATTTGCTAATATGTAATGCACTAGCAAGTTTGTCTTAACTATGTGTGAGTTAACTCTAACCGCAAACTCAAGTAAGAGATATTAATTAAAAATCAAATGCGGAATTTATAAAAGAATTATTTAATTATCTCATCAAATTTAGTCAATAGATTAATTAAATCACAACTCTCTAAAATAATTGGCGAAGGTATTATTAATCTTCAGTAATCATTAAATGCTTTAAGGAACTAATTAAATTACTCCTAGCACTTTGTTTATAATGTCTAAAATTTATTTTAATCAATAAATAAAAGGTGTTCAAACTAAATCGTCTAAAGGGTCAATTAAATTCATAATGGAATTTGTCTCATAAGTTTAATCTCTAAAACCTATGTCTAGTATAAACTCCAAAATAATAATAAAATCTAAAAACATCTTCTTCTTTTTTACCCTTATGTTTAATAAAAAACATATATAAAAAATAAACACCTAATAAAATATTAGATCTACCATTTGCCCTTAAACAATATTATTATTAGATGTTTAAACTAAAATAAACATTAATATATATAATAAATTATAAAATTCTTTAATAAATATTTTTCTTAAACAAATATTATTACAATTTACCCAATTCGCTCATATTACTCTCTCTCTCTCTCTCTCTCTCTCTCTCTCTCTATCTATATATATATATATATATATATATTTCTATTATTAAACATGTCCATGGAAACCCTAATTTCTTTGTTAATATAAAGAAACCCTTTTTTATTCTTTTCATTTCTAAAATGCCTTTATATTTTTTTGAATACCCTAACCCATATTGAGTTAGGGTTTCATATTTTCTTATTTGTTTGTGTTGCGAGGCCAAAGTAAAACGAGCAGCGGCCATGAATGAAGGATCGGCGGAGCTTGGGAAGGCGGCGGCGGTGGGCGCCGCTCACTGTGGGAAACCACAGTGGCGGCCGTCCACTATGGTCGCCCACAGTGGCGGCCCCCGGACCGTCCACTATGGGAAGCCACAGTGGTGGCCGACCACTGTGGTCTCCCCCCCCCCCCCCCCCCCCCGCTGCGCCAACCACTTTGCTAAACACAGTGGTTTCGGCCCGCCGACCACAGTGGTTCGGCCCCGAAACCCATGAGCAATATTTTTTTTTAAGTTTAAATATTATTTTATTTTTATTTTTTTTGTTTATTAAAAATGTAATTTTATGTGTGTGTGTGTGTGTGTGTGTGTGTGTGTGATATATATATATATTATACAAATAAGTATTTTATTTTTTAAAAAAAAAGAAATTCATTTAAACATATATATATGCATATAAACTTATATATATATAGGGCAAATTCTTTTTATGTAAATGTATGTTGATATTTTTATTTTGAAACATTTTTAACAGGTTAGTTAAATTCTTCAGATTTAAACCAATGTATATATTTCTTTTTGTTAAAATACTTGTTGCTAAAAAATCATAGATGGACTATTTGACTATAGATTTACTTTCTGCAAAAAGTGTAAATAACATAATTAAATAAACTTAAAACAACAACTATATAAATCTAGAAATTATTTATTTCAATTAATCTGTTTAACTCTAGATTTTATTTTCTGCAAATAAACAAATGACAGAATTTAAATGAACTCTAGCACCAACTTTATTTATCTAGAATCCATTGATTTTATCCTTAGAGATATGCAAATAGGAATTAAACTGAACATTTATTTTCAAGAACATGCATGCAATCATTAAACTTTTAAGAACAATATAAGCTAAAACCCAACTGAATCATTCCATTTATGCAATAATAAATTAACAGAAATAATGCATTTATTTAAACATATTTGGCATACAATAAGGTTAATATTACAAAATGGGTGAAATATCCAAACTAGTCCCTCATTTCTATTAAATGAGGACTTTAATTAAAATAGTTACATTTCTTTTCAAATTAGATACAACATTTAGATCCCTTTACATTGCTGCGACTTAAAATGTAAATATTCCATTTTCCAAATCTTTTCTGCAACCACATAACTCTAGCAAACTTCCACTTGTCCTATTCTCTTATTCCAACAACCTGCAAATAAATCATAGGCTATGACCATGGAGTGCTCACCTTCCAGCTTAAGCTAACTAGTAGCCACCCCCGAGCTTGGAGAACCAAGCCCTAGACAGGTAACACACATGCAAACACCACAAACAGGGGAAAACAATCACAACAACATATTCCCAACCAAGGCTACACTTCACCCCACAATGTGATGATTTACACGGGTGGTAGTGGACCAAATACCCTGAGGAGACTGCAAGTCTGGTAAAACACATAGCCACCTCATGGCAAACAAGATATATCATAAGTACAATAACCTCGCATCCTTATACCCCCCAAGGCATTCATGCCTTATTTCCCTCCTTATGACCCCCAAATGCATAAACAAGCCATGCAGCAAGGGTCACATAAATATCCCTTGAGATCACTCTCATAACAAGAGCCTCTCACTCGAGGGTTGTCAAACTTCTACCACCCACAAGACCATCCTCTCTCCCAAGAGTAGGAGGCTTTGGCTACTCCCAAAACACAGAATTTACACAAGAGTAAAATGTAGAACACAAAATAAATTTTCATAAGGGAAAAATACAAGAAACTAGCCTTTTCACACAAGCAAATCTTTTCAACATAACATGCAATACAAAAACAATACAAAGAGAAATTTAACCAACCTTCAACTGCCCAAAGGTATGCTAGATTAGTTGAGGATGAGCAGCCCAAATCCACAAATTCCTTGCTTCTCTACCCTTAGCCAATTTCCTAAAACCAAATCTATCTTTTCTTTCAAAATTCCTTGTCTCCAAAAATGGAGAGTGGGTGATTACCCGGAAAATCTCACATTCTTGCCTAAGAAGACCTCAGTGAGAGTTGTCACAGGTTTCTAAAATTGAAAAAGGAAAAGTCAGAAAAAAGATCAAAAGGGGTCTCTCATCAAAAAGAAAAGTTAACTAACCTAGATGATGCCTTCTAAATTCAATTTTCGCACATCTTAGAAAATCCACTTTTTAGGGTGACTAAACAGCCACATGGGAGTTGTCACATGCCTAAAATTACTCCTAACCCGTAGGTATACCTTATGGGCTTTAGGAAACACTTTTAAACTACCCCTAGGAGTCCATTTAACCCATCTGAAGTTAATTTTCGGGTCAAACCTAAGTTGACCACCCCAAAGATTCTCTACCCAAGGAAAATATAGAATCACATTAAATTATTTGAAAAAGCTATGGTTAAACAACTCCCTCCAAGAGACAATTCAAAAATCAAAACATAAATCAACATGTGTCAAGTGACACAATAAAAAATACTTTTACAAAATTACACATGAAATTTTGTCTCTTGTTGGATTTACACAAATAAATAAATTCAATCTAACACACATGCAACATTTACTTTCACAAATAAAATACAATACGAATAGGGTGTTGTCTCTCCAAATAGACAAACCCTGGTTTTACGAACGTACATAGGTCTAGGTTTGGTTCTCCATAATATTTCCATGGTCGCATGGATAATTTTCCTGTGCATCTCAAATGCACATTAGTAATTCCAAATAACCTCATATAATATAAATCACATGAATAAGAATACACATCAAACACTCTGCATACAATATACATTTAAACGAATAAATACATCTTACATCCCAATAACTCCACATAAGCAATTATCATAATTCTCATAATTTTAACCCATACATAAAACATGCATCCTATTTCTATCATCATAGTAAAGTCCTGCAAATCCAATAATGACATATATCATCTCAAATTTAATCTATTCTAGAATCATATAGAGTTCTATATCATAAAGCATATAAATGAAGCATCAACATACATCAATGTTATCCAAATCATGGAATCATATAAGTTCTAAATCCATATTGCATAAAAATAAAGCATCCATAATAGTCTCAACATGAAAATCACTGAAATGCTAGAATGAGTCGAGGTAGGGCCTCACATTGTATGTCTAGAAGAAAGGATTGATGAAGTTTTGGATGTAAGACAGTGATCAAATTCAATAAAACACTCAAAAATTTACACAAATTTGTTGTAACAGTGCCTTGTACGGTCATTGTACGGACTCCATGTTCAGGATAAATCATTGATTTGAATATGCCTTTGTGTTGATGTTCATTTGGCTTTGATTTGGCAGGAAAAGATAGAGAAATATGAGAGATATCTGCGTTTTGGTGAAAGGTGGTCTAAAAACCCTCCAAAACCAGGGTTTCCGAGGAAATGCTCTCTTAACCCCACATTCCTCTGGCCTAATTGGCTCAAAATATGGGAATGGTAGGGGAGACAATGTATTTTAATATTTTCAAATTTTCTGAGTGGGCCGTTGAACTGGTGAATTTTGGGAGCAGACCCTAGGTTAGGCATCCTCATGTGACTAGCCAGTTTTGACTGATAATAATTGTGCAGAAGCAGAAACAAGAGTGGTGGACCCTATATAACGGTGGATTTGGTGTTTTGTGATGTGTGCAGACCTTTCACATCCATTGGTGTCACTAGATCAAGCTATTGGTGTGTGGTTGCTTTGTAAAAGTGGCCTAAAAGCCCTATTAGGCCTACTGTAGCAGCAGTTGTTTGACCTGGTCAATGCAAGAGTAGGGTTTCAGTCTTGGGAATGTTTTGTATCACCAAAAGGGGTATCTGAGAGTGATAAGAGTTTAGGGTGTCATTAGGAGAATTTCAAAGTTTTGCCCTTAAAGGCTCAAAACCAAGGCTACAAGGAATAGGTGTCTTGTAGAGAGAAAGTCGCCTTGATTGAACTCATACAACAAAAGGGTGTTGTCTTGGTTGTATTCAATGTCTCTAGGGTTGGACAAGAGGTTCTATAGGGTCCATACCTGCTTTGCCATGGTGGATGTGTTATAATCTAAGTTGGTCGTAGGTGGCAACGGGAGTGTTGGTGTCAAGGAGAGACTTGATGTGAGAAATTGTATCTCAATAAGTTGTTTAGGGATCAAAAGGGGCCCCATTGAACAAAGGGGAGTGTAGAGTTTTCCTTTCATGTTGTATCCAAGAATCTATGAATATTGAGACCTAAATTGAGGGTCTTGTAGAGTGAGTTTGGGTGAGAAGCCTTTGTTCCTTGGGGCTTTGCATCAAATCCCTTCCTCCACATGTGCAACATGTGTCATACAATCATTGCCAAGTAGGATTCCACCAAGCTTGTGGGTCTCATTAGATGACTAAACATTTTTAGGCAATTAATAAATTAAAATGATAAATAAATGTAACAAAATCAATGTTAGGATTTGTGAAGGTTGATACGCCTTAATCCCAACACCTCATTTTCAACTATTCTCACCTCTTCATTACACACTATCATTCAATATTTTCTTTACATGAATCTCTTCATACAAGTTCCACTTTTTCTAAGTTCCCTTTAATAGATTGCAATAGTGTTTGTTCTTCAACAATATTACCATAATTTTAAAAATTTACAATGTTATTGCAGCAACAAAACCCTCTTCATTCCTTTTCCACCCTTCACTAGATGATCTCCACTTCCATTTTCCTTATTTTGGTTGCATTTGCTCATAGAATATCTAACTTGTTATTTCTCTTAACTGGTAGGAATACTAATGTATTCTTGCCAAGGATTTTCTAGTTAAATCATGTTACTAGGGTAAAGTAAAGCCTTCTTAAAGTGATTAATTTTGCACTTAGGTATATTTTACTCTACTAAAGATTATTTTGTCAAGTATTCTACAATAGCAACAAGGAATAGAGTTTCATGTTTCCTAAATCTGTATATAAAAATTAGTTGCAATTGACATGTATTTAAGCATGAAGACAACCAAATTTAAAATACTTGCTTGTTATATTGAAAAATTGAAGGTACCAAACTTAAGGTAGCCATTGACTTTGCTATAGCATAAAAGGATCGAATTGTTACTTTGGGGTGTCAATATTAAAATTTTAAAAATAATGCACCCATAATGGCTCAGATGCTAACATAAGATCTTAAAAACATCAAATATTGCCAAAGGAAGAATAACAAATATATATTTTTATAAAGTCAACAAAAAAATTCATGAAATGAGAGATAAACTTTACAAACCACTCTTCCACCTTCCTACAATGTCTTCCACTATCACTTTTCTTTGTTCAATAATTTATATAATGGCAAGTCTATGAGTATCATGTATATTTTATAAATATCCTTGAAATATATGATCTTGAACAATTAGTATGGGAAAACTGACATGTATCCATCATGCATTGATTGATTTTCCTCCTATTCTAGCCTAGTAAACCTACTTTTAGCCCCAAAATTACCCCTAAAGTGAATCTTGAAATTAAAACCCTTGGGTGAATCTAATAAGAAGCCCCTTTGGCCCACAACCTCCAACCAACCCTACCATTTGGATTGAATCATGCATTGATTGATTTTCCTCCTATTCTAGCCTAGTAAACCTACTCTTAGCCCCAAAATTACCCCTAAAGTGAATCTTGAACTTAAAACCCTTGGGTGAATCTAATAAGAAGCCCACTTGGACCACGAGCTCCAATCAACCCTACCATTTGGGTGTAGATCCTTCTAGATGTTTAGGCTTTATTTCCACTCCCTTTTTTAAGAAGTTGTCCATCCTTCTAAGAAATTCCCCTTTAAAGTTACTAAGTTTAACTTGGATGTTGGGCCTGTTATGCCATGCATACTCACCCCTACATTTTTACTTGGCAAAATTTAGGTCCCCTTTTCTTTGATTTTGTTTTCCTTTTCCTTTCGTTCTTGTTGCCCTTTGTTTGTTTCTTTTCGGGATTTTGGAGACTCGGGTTCAGGAGGTTTCCCTCCTTCTGACCCTGGAACCCTAATTTCTTGAGTGTCCTTTTTGTTTTGTTCTTGTTCTTGTGTTTTCGAAATCCAGGAATTTCGGGTTCCTGACTTTAAAAACTCGGAACCCCGGGATCCCCGGTTCCCGGGTTTTCTTTATTGTTTTGTCTTGCCTTTTTTTTCTTGTTTTTCTTTTGTTTGTTTTGTCTTTGGGATTTTGCAGTTCTAGGTTCAGGAGTTTTCTTTTTTCCTAACCTCGGAATCCTGGGTTCTTGGCTTTCGTTTTGTTTTGGTTTGGTCTTCATAATTTTGGATCTCCAGGTTTCTGGGTTCTCATTAGCATTTAATTTCCTGAGGACCCAGGACCCCGGAAGTCCAAAAATCCAAAGCCTTTGTTTCTTTGTTTTCTTTGGCACTTAGGACCTCGAGATTCTGAGATCTTGAGTTTGTTGTCGCTTGTTTGTTTGGAGCCTCGGAACCCCAGAATCTTGGGATCCTGATTTCTCTATGTCTTGTTTTTTTGGAGCCTCAAAATCTTGGGATTCGGAGTTCTCTGTGTCTTGTTTGTTTGGAGCCTCGGAATCCTAGGATCTCAAGTTCTCTCTGTTTTGTTTGTTTTGTTTGGAGTTTCGGAACCTCAGGTTCCCGAAGTTTATCATGACCTTGCGTTGTGTGAACTCGAGATCCCGAAACCCCAAGTTTGGTTGTATGACACCTCGATTTTTGTAACCACAATAGGAGTATAAATACCCTTGCATAGTTTATTCTTCTCATTTGTGCATTTGATCTTTCACGTCTGAGCTCTGTGCATTTGGCAATCTTGACGAGTTTGAGGTTGTGGCTTCCGAGGTGTTGGTGTCTTGTATTCCTTTATGTTTGTTGTTGAGGTAGCCTCTTTGCCTCCTTCCTGTTTTGCTTGTTTTGTTTCATTTTGGTTTCTTTTGTTTTCTTTTGTTCCTCTATGTCTGTTAGGTTAGGGTTTTCGATCTTTGTTAGCTTAGTGAATAAGTCATTTTTTTGGTATTTTGGTCTCTTAAATCAATTTTCTATCCTTGGTAGTGGCCCCTGAATAAATTTTCATCCTTCGGATTTTAGGGTTTGTGGTTCAATTTTTGTGTGCCCTAGATTTTGTCATCCCCTTTGCATCAATAGAATTTCAGAGTCCTTAAATCTCGAGCCCCATGGAGTCAAGAAGTTTTGTCTTTCTTTAGCTTTGAAACCCTAAGATCCCGAAGTTCTGGAGGGTAGTCTTTCCTAGGCTTCGAAACCCCAGAACCACGGGGTCCCAAAGTTCGGTTTTTCGTTGAGCTTTCAGACTCGAAGCCTCAAAATCTCAGAGTTCTAGATAATATACTTTGCACAACTTCAAAATCTCAGGATCCCAAGGTATGATCTTTAATTCTAATATTTCCATCTCAGAACCCTAGAGTCTCGAACTTTAACATTTGAATCACTCAAAACCTTGGAGTCTCGAAGTTCTGGACATCTTTTGTTCATTGCACTTCAAAGACCTTGGGATCTCGAAATCCCGAATTCTTGAGTAATTTGAGTTTTCAAACTCGGAACCGCGGGATTTCGGATTCAAACCTTTTGTTCTCTGCAAAAACCCTTTCTAGATCCCGAAACCCTGAGTTTCTAAAGTCCAATATGATAGTTCTGATACTTAATGTTCAGTACATATGCCAAGCTAACAAGATGAGAGGGGGGGTGAATCATACAAACTTAATCTTCCATAAAAACAACAGATTCAACCTCAGTAACATATACTTCAGCAATATAACCAAAACTGCTAAACATGCAAACTCATAAGCATATAAACATCATAACACTCATAACACTAGATTTAACGTGGAAACCCAAATAGGGAAAAACCACTATGGGATTTCGGACCCACTAAGAAATATACTCTTCTAGAGTATGCTCGGTTAAAAGCAAATCCTGTTAAAGGTTACAAACACATTGCTAGATGTGACCCGGTTAAGGGATTTCCCTCAGATCTGTTAGGATCTTCACCTTGTTAGAAGTGACCTTGTTAAAGGATTTCAAACACTCAATAAGAATATCACCTTGCTAGAGGGTTTTACAAATAAGACTGTTAAGTCCACTCGGTTAAGAGATTTTCTGTCACTTTACAAAATAACAGTAATAAAATCTATCTGCAACTTCACATCTAAAATGCTAAAGTGGATTCTTATTTGCTCAATACAATCTATTCATAGGACTTATCTTGTCCTTCTGCAAGGCTCTATACTCTATTATCAAAACAAGTCTTCAAGCTTCAGTGCTCGGTAATCACTATGTAGCATCCCTGTGCTTACACTTGCCCGCATACATTGTTTATCAACAGTTCCTTATTTATAAACAATTTGTCAACCACTTAATCTTCTTGATCACATATCTCATGATCAATCATAGCCATCAGATCTTCAAACTTGACCAGGTTCAATGTATCCTTCGATCTGAAAACGTTTTACCCTGCCTTGGAACTTGTGCTAGGGTATTGCGGTTCAATCTGAGCTGTAGATCTTCTTGCCGATTTTCCTTTGCCATAGATTCTTTAACAAACTTCATGCACGGCATACCAATCATTTAATCAATTCCAGCTCATCAGCTTCCTTCATTAAATAATGTTTTTATTCATTCAATGCATTCTATTATTACTCGGTTGCAACTCGGTAAATACTAAACTTCACTCGGTAGACATTCTGCCTTCATTAACCGATAGCGATAACCTTAGGGTTTACCGACTAGGTTCCTTAGGGTTTACTGACTAGGTTCTTTGCTCGGTAACATAGTATAGTATTAACCTTACAATCAACAACATATGTAGGATATCAAAACAATCTAAACAGCATGATCTCATCATTGTCTAACTCGGTAATAGTTGCCCAATGAATAACTTATTCCTCCCCTTATTCATCACATTCTTTCTGTGTCTTTTACTGACATCTTTATACTCACCCAATCATACTTCTTAAGATATGGTAAAATCATACTAAATTAGAAAATCAATTTCTTGACATAAATGACAAAATAATAATATTAAGACAGTAAACATCCTTAATCAGTTATATCCATAATCATCAACAACCTTCTCAATATCCTAATTGAAATGCCAATGATCTCCCTTTGCCTGTTATAATGCCAACACAGTATTTTATTGAAAATATAATAAAGGGTAAATTATGTTTTGTTGAGAAGTGTTAATTAGTGGATTTTCTCTTGCGGACTAGGAGGATCATATGGAAGCAACAGATGCGCCAGGGAGCTCGAGGAGAAAGACAAAGACTGAGATTAAGCTTGGAAAGGTCCCAGTTACAATGAAGTATCAGTATCAAGGATAGACGAATGCCTCTAAATTTGAGAATTAAGTACAGTGGATGACAGATGCTGAAATTGGCCACATTGAACTAGAGGTAATTAGGCAAGAAGTATATGGCGAGAATCCTAATAGTGCCTGGAGGATAATTGGGAGATCTAGATTGGTTGAAGCTATTGTCTTCCCTCAAGCAATTCAAACACCTGAGTTGATTTTGGCTATTGCACAACATTATAATAGAGACATAAGGAAATGTATGGATACCAAGGGAAATGTAGTTGTTGATTTATCTCCAGAGATGTTGGCTCTGACTTTCAGGATCCACAGTTTGAAGAAGTTTTGCAAACCACGGAAGAGGAAGTTGTAAAGGAGTTCAATAGTGATGTGGGTAAAAATAGAGATTATGTGAACAATACTTGTCTCAAGGAGCCTAGAAAAATAGGCCAGAAGGTTGTAGATAACATCCATAGAATAGAATTCAAGGATGTCCCTTGTGATCTAATCATCATGTTGAACAGGGCCTTTGGGAAAGAGGAATCTAGGCACTATCATTTATGGATGTACTACTATATGCTCATCATCCTCAAGGCAAAACATTACTTAGATTGGGCTCAAATCATTTTTGACAATATTCATGAACAAAATTCTTCATGACCTCATGTGGTGTGGATGGTTGCCAAAATTGGTGTATATCCACGATTAAATACTTAGGGTAGATTAGGAGAGGGTCCTAATGACAAGAGGGTGTGGGAACACTACTCCCAATTACCCTTCAATGTAGCCAAAGATCATTTTAAAAGGACAAATGATCAATGCTTTCATATTTGCAATTATATGTAGACTAACTGGTGATGTAGGATACTGGATATCTTCAGAGGCTATGAAATTAGTAGAGACTTGGAGAACTTGGTTCATCCATAATCTAAGATCAACATATATTAGACTGAGTGGATATACAGGCAATCCTTTTCTCGTTCCTCGGTATTGCAGCAACAAGATTATACTTCTTGAAATCTCTGGGCAGATTATACAGGTATAGGCCCTAATGACACAAAAGCACAAGAATGGGGTGAGTGTTCCATTCACTCTTGAGTATTACAAGTGTCATAACATGCAGACTGTTAAAAAGGCAGTTCATGGACTTCAAGACCTAGATATCAAGGAGTTTGATTATGCTCAAGAGTACTTTGATCCCTTTGGAAATTTGAAAGGTATAGTGCCAAATTTGCATGATTGGCATAAGTCTCCATTAGAAGACTTCTAAGCAGGTATGCAAGATAGCTTAAAAGCAAGAAAAAATAAGTTTTGTAGGCTTGTTGCTTTTCAGATGAAATTTTTTGATATAGAAATTGTCATCCCTAAGGATTTGAACAATGTGTTGGGTCTCAAATCAACAGATTGGATAGGTTCTAAGGAAATGCCAACTCCTATGATCAAACCCTCCAAATGACTTGGCCAACATGTAGAGTGAACCTGTTTGGTTGTTAACTCTCTCGCTTCAGGCTCTGCAGGACCTAGGCGGGTATACCTATTCACCAGTTGTCTTTTAATGACCGGTGCTTTTTATAGCAGATTAAGTGTCCTGATCTGGTTTCCTCCTATCTCAGAATGGCTTAAGTTCCTAGGATGGAGATATAGCAGATGAGTTCAAGATTGTTGTTGTAGAAGCTATTCGATCTATGTTTCTTACTTAGTTACTCCTGTTGCTTTAAAATAACATATGATGAGTATGGTGATAAGTGTAATCTGTAAATAGCCAGTGCCTTCTTCGTTGTTTGGGCTACAGAGTCATTATATTTTCTTTAGGACTTACTGTGAGGACCTGTGAGACAGTTTTTTAACCCACCCCTTTATGGACCTGTCGGTTATTATTTCTTTTGAGATCAATTGAATGCTTATATCATAAGTTGCTTGAATGAATTTAACCCTACCTTTAAGGGACCATTCAAGTAAGTACTGCGAAGAACAATTATAATTCGCAAGCAGAACTTTTATTTCAACCTTATAACATACAACATAAATTTCATTCCAAGAATATGAATAACCTTATCTCTTTAGATAATATCACAAGCGATTGCCAAAACAAAATGAAATAATCCACAACACATGCGCAAAGAAAAACAACTGATCATAGCATGTATTCCATCAAAATTTGTATAACAGAAAACTTACAGGTTGGCATACATTGCTATCTTGTTCCTATGTCTATTGTTACCATATTACAAAAACCTCTCTCACATATATATGAGAGCAAAAGTCATTTATGAAAAGACGTGTCTTTTCAAAATACTAATTGTTAATTTGAATATTCCTAACAAACTTAAGTAAAAAGAGATTAAGAATTCCTAAATGATGAATATAATCATCTTCTTTGAAAGTCTTGATCTTAACACTCTGTTTCTTCAATTCTTCTCCTTGTGAAAGGTATTCGAAGATCATCTGGTTGACGATAGGGGCCATGTCTTTGCTTCGGTCCAATCTTGACAGAGCCCGATCCTTGATGTTTACAAGCTCATTCCGCAAATCTTCCATAGACATTACTCCTCCTTCTTTATAGAACGAGGGCATTCCAATAGGGCTCCCATCATCCAATTCTTTAAGATCTCGCTTTAGCATATCTTCGAATTTAACATGATCTTCTATATATGAAGTCCCTTTAGCCTTCTCCTCTGGCGTCATCACATCAACACTGCTTATTACCTCATGCAATCGTGCTTTTAACCTTTCATGCTCTCTTAATGCTTTTATGGTTCCAGTGTGCACCCTCCAGTAATGTTCGACATGTATAAGCATGGTGTTGAATCGGTGTTCAGTGATGTCGTTAACCAGTTTATCCATCTTTTGCTGGATATTATTTACCTGTTTGGTAGCCTTATCTGCTTGATACTTCCAATATAGAGCATCAGAAACATCATCCAAGCTCTGTCCTGTGGGATATGAGGCATATTCATTCAAGGGAGTCCCTGTCTCAAGTTGTAATATTTTCGTTTGTAACTTTTGGTTCTCCTCTTTAGACTTTTCATACAAGCCCTTATAGGTAATATTTTCCCTGACCAAAAACTCTATCTGATCCATATTTAATTTGGCTACATCCAGGTTCAACTTTGCAATGACCCTAGGGTCAGTCTTTCCAACCTGATGAATCATGAGGTGTCCAAAGGTTTCTTCGATATCCACAATAATTGGCCTTTTTCCCTTCGGATATAATGCCCATTGTAGGAGAGCCTTTTGATCAGGATCATACCCGGAGCCTAGGAACAATTTATCTACCTCTTGAGGCAACACTTGTTGATTCAAGTCCTGTTTCTTCAAGAATCCGTCAAACAGAAGTGCTGAATTTATGTCCCAACCAAAAAAGATGATAACACCAGCCTCTTTTAATATTTTCCTCCCTTTCTCAGGGGTCATATCTTTCATGAGGGTATCGATTTCATCTTGTAGTCTCTTCATCTGTTCTTCTTCTAGTCTTCCAGCCATGCTTCGTTTCACATGGGCCCCTTTATACTGGTACAAGAATGAAAGGAATTCCCTCGAAGAGGCGAATCCATCATCAGCAACAAATTCCTCATGCTCTGTCATCCTTATGTCAACTAAATATTTAATGTTGAATTCACCAGTGTCCACATCCACCTCTGCTTCAAAACCGGGGGGATAATCTTCTCTAGGAGAGTCAGCAGGGATGCTACTAGCAGCTGATTTCGGTGACATGTGAGCCAGTGGTTGACTATCCTTTTCAGTATTGATAAAATGAAGGAACTGTGGGGGCACTCTATGCATAATCTCTACTTCATGTTGAAGTAGCCTTTTAGCTATCTCCAAAGGGTCTTGGAGGTTTCCAAGCAAGTCTCCATCCACCATCCCCCTTGCTCTTTTCCATTTGAAGGCTTCCCAAGTCATTTTGCTTCTTTCTCTCAAAACCCTGGCCTCTTCCCTTTCAAGGTTCTTGATTAAGTCATCTGGCATTTTAGCCACATGTATTCCGGCTTTTAGTTTTTGTGACGCCCTGGCAGCTCTTATATATCCCTCAGGATCAAAGTTCTCTCTAGGATCACCCAGAGTCATGCCATAATAATCTAATTTATTTTGAAGTAAATGATAGCTTTTTGAACTTTTAACAATAAAATCAAAAAAACCAATAACCCTGGAACAATGGATTGTTTACCAAAATCCGTAAGATGTTTGGCACTGACAGTAGATAATTGTCTCACAATCTCCAGGCTAGCCACCCTGTTTGGTACGGTAATTGGAAGCATGTATGGCTTGCCTTCATACCCAAATACCCTGATTTCTGTATGATTATTGTGGCAATACCAGTCACCCCAGTTGTGATCAATCTGGGACTCTGGAGAGAAGTCTTTTGGCCTGAGGAATCTCTTAATTTCAGGGGACAAAGTATAATCTCTATGTTGTCCAAAGGCCGCACTAAGGGGTTTCACAAAATATTCCTGAAAGTGCCAGTATTGGTTGTTCATGAATCTTTGATTCCATGCAGAAACCCATAACTGAACTGGTTTCTTCAAACCATTCTTATCATAAGCTCTGATGCAGAAATCATCTGACCAGAAATTGATTTCTTGTCCACAATAAAGAATAATGTGCATCAATAAAGAGTACAATGAGAAATGGATATTCACAAGGTCTCCTTTCAACTTTTCCAACCCATGATTTAGGGCATCTGCAACATAAGTGGCATAATCAAATGACCTAGGGTCTTTCGATTGTAAATCAGCACACAGAACCATAACCCCAATATCCATGAGAGGATGAGCCTCTAAGCCTAATACTTGGGCTGCAGCATAATATGTATACTTAAAATACGGATGGAATTGGTTGACATCAAATGGCACCTTGTCATTTTTGCTGAATGGAACAAAGGACCTGCCCACTTTCGGCCAGTGAATGGGTAATCTCCATGTCCTGTAGATGTTTTCCAAGCTAAAGAATTCTCGCGACAGTTTCTGCATATCAATATTCTCTTCTACTTCCCAGTCTAGATCAAATACCATATCAATAGTCTGTTTGTTAATCACCATCAAGGGATTCCCTCGGTAGTCGCATATGGTTTTGGTTCTTGGATCATAGCAATCTACCAGAGCTTTTATTAATTCAACATCCACAAATACATTCGGGACTACCAATTTCCCTAAGTTTTTCTTCCATAGGTTACTTATGGGCTCAGGAGCATCCCTTCTCTTGTAACTAAACAAGAACAACTCATGTCCTCTGATTTCTGTCCATATGTCTCCCAGATGTTCAAACCTATCCTCCAATCCTTCTTCTTCACTCTTGATCTTTTTAGACCTCACACTGGATGTCGGGCACTGGTCCAGCAAATCCTGAGTCAAAGCTCTACCTTCCTTTTTCTGCCTTTTGGGCTTCTCTTCAGGGTTTAATTCTTTCCCTTTTCTACTCTTTTTAGAAGAAGAAGAAGGTTCCATAATTTCAGCAAATACGAGAAATCACACTTACTTGGAGAATTGTCTAACTCTTCTGACTGTCGTTCACGAGCTTCAGCAAATTCCTTTTAACTTTCAGTCTCTTGGTATCAATCTGGTTCTTATGAAGATTCAATCAGTTCAGCTATAATTGCATGGGCAACTTGTGCACAGTTAATGTCTCTGCGTCTATAACGGCTATTCAAATGTTTAAACTTAATTGCAGATGTGACATTCCTCACTTGGGCTTTTAACTCTTTCGCGGGAAGTACTATTCAACTGAAATGATCGTAAATCGAGTTTTCGATGAAACCCTTGTCTTCGGCCGAATACTTTGATCTTTCATCGAAAGCTCACTTTCCTCGATATCACTTCATCGGCGAATAGCCCATGTCGAAAAACCATTTTCAATTCTCATCGAAATCATCTTTTCCTCGATGAACTTTCTTTCGATAAGTCATTCGCAAGTTTCATCGAAATCATATTTCGATGAGTTTTGTTCTTCGGTGAAAGTTCATGCAAGCTCTTCGAAAGTCTTTTTTTTTCGATATCCCCTTTATCGATAAAACCCCTCTGTTTTTGTTCGATAGAATGTTATCGATGAGATTTGCATTTCGATGAATGCTTTTTGAGTTTCTTCGGCAATTGTATCTCCTCGAAATCACTTTTTGCTTTTTGCTTTTTGCTTTTCACTTTTCGATGAAACTGGAGTATCGATGAGCGGCTTCCTTCATTTATCGAAAGTGATATTCCACCGAAGACATCTTTACGTAGTGCTTTACACGTCATGCTCTATTTCGATGAAAGCATTCTTTCGGTGAAACTCCTTTTGAGATGCTCGATATGATATTTTGGCCGATAATCTTTTAGTTTTCACGCCTTTGGGAAGATTTTTTTTTATTTCAAATATAGTGTTCAACACAATGATGGGATAATTTTAGACCCACTTTATAATGAACAAAAGGTAGATCAGAGACCTCTTTCTCCTATCAAACGGTTAGAGCCGGAGAATGTAGAAATAGATGTTTCCGAAGAGGTGGTCCAACGAAGTAGGCAATGGTTAGGATTGAGGCTTCATGGTAGTGTCTCTAAAAGGAAAAATAAGGGAAAGGCCTCAAAAAATTCTTAATCTAAAGCAACACAAGAATATGTCAAAAAAAGGAGTGACTCAAAGAAGCCAACTCCAACTGAGGAAGAGATTCCCATGTCAATAGCTGAAAAAGAGAAATTGCAATGTCAACTAGATTAGAAAATCAAGGAGTTTGAGTCCTTGAAGGCAACATAAGAACAAGGAGTAACAATTGGGTTGCTCGCCACTCCTCTAGCCTCAATTGCCCTTGTAATGTCTGCTATTGGTATTACTCCAAGAGAAGGGGCCTCTCAAGATCCAATGCAAGAACATGAAGCCACTCCTCTCCAAGCCCCTATTGCTACAACACAGCCACCACCTATGCAAGAATAGGTCACAATTCATAATATCGACACATATTCAGACTCTGACAATGAGCATATATCAATAATAACTCAAAAGAAGAAAGAGATCTCAAGTCAAGAACAAGCTACTTTGAGTCAAGACGGGTGAATTTGTGCTTATTTAGGTGTTGGTTGTCTCTCATGGTGAGCAACCTACTCAACCAACAGTAACTGCATATAAAGACCAAACTACTAATATCGTCCAACAATAGGAAAATGAGCAGCAAGAAGAACCTATGGAGGTTGATGACCAAGACGACCACCTAGTACTCACAGCACAAGATCAAGAGGAGCTTCTCAAGCAGGTTGAAGAAAGTGATTGGAAGCAAAAAGAGAAGATAGAGAAAGAAACTCTTGAGCATGAGTTAGGAAAAAAACCATAAGGACTTGTAATAGCACAACAACAACAACAACAAGAATCTTAGCAACCACCTTCTTTGCAACATGGCCAAGGAACGGCCACAGGTAGAGAACCATGAAGAACAAGAAGAGGAACAAGAACAAGTAACACAAAGATATGCAAAAACTGCTCAAGTCACTCCTCAAGATGGACAACAGGACTCTGATATGTCACAATGGTTGAGCTTTAACTTTGAGAGGAAAAGGAAGATTGTATTGCCAAAAGTGACGCTTCAGGATGTTATGATCGATACTCCTAGGAAAAGAAAAAAGGCAAAAACTATACACCATTTGACAAGGAGTGAATCAAGAGAACTTATGGCAAGCATAGCAACCTTGGTGCCTGGAAAGGAAGGTGGAGAACATAATTCAACTGGATACCAAGTGTCTCAAGTGAACTTTGGTAGACAAACTAAATGGGGGGAGATAGCCACCTTGGATGCTACCACTGCTACCATAAAAACTAGAATTGAGAAAGAACACGAGTCTAAATAGGAGATAAGACCCAACTAAAACAGTATAGGTAGTTGTTTATGGAATTATCATGTCCACTTGACTCTAGGCCTACAGATACACAGCCCTATTCCTCAACATTCCCTCAACATGAAGTTGAGTCTTTATACACTATGAAAGAGAAGGCAACAATTGCAGATACTTGGGTTAGGAACTAGTTGAGGAAGGTGAAACTCTTCTTACGTGAAACCATGGAGATATATGAGGATGCTTGTCTTCTTGAAAAGGGTCTGATCTTCCTCTTGACTCAATGGGAAGCCTAGTCCCACAAGTTTTTTTTTAAAATCAAGGAATTAAAGAAAATTAAGGACTTAGGGGAGAATATAATCAAGGAAGAAGATTTACTAGGAGGAGAAGATCTTGCTACTCTCCATAATTGTATTGGTAGGTTGGAGTTCAAAAGGGATGTCATTGATCAATACATAGTTAAAACACTAAAAGAAAATCCTACCTTCTTGGAATTATCGAAGAAGTATGAAGAGTGTGTTGTCAAGGTGTTGGGGGAGCATGTGCTCACTAGAACTCAAGATGGCCTGATTGTGCAAGAGTCAATACTCTGAGAATGGGACCAGTATGTGCCTGAAAAGTTCTTTTTAGAAGTCAAGTTTGATACCACATTGATGGAGAGATACGTGTATCTCATTTTGCAATCCTACTAGGCAACTCAAGTGGTGGACGACTTGGTAGACAAGATGGAGGAGTTAAGAGAAAGTATCAGAATCTCCAAGTTTTGAATTGGATATCTCCCATATCCACTTTAGACTTCAATTGAATGTTACCAAATTAACTATCAAAGCTTCAAGAAGATGAAAAAGTAAACAAAGAGTTGTATGCATATCTCTAGTTGTTTCAAGAAAAGAAGAGTAGTTACAACACAACCAACAATATCACCAAAGTAAACTGTTACAGCACAACCAATAGTATCACCAAAGTAAACTGCAGTTTTGGACAGCACACTTGAGGAATAGTTTACTCAACATGCATGGCTCCATGATACCTCAAAAGGAGAAACTCACACCAAAGGAGGAGTACAACTACTGAGACCTAGTTAATGAAGACTTGTTTACAAATAGTCAACTTAGGCTCGAGTGTAGTAGCTTGCATGTTAACGGTGACTCTCCTCATTTTGTAGTTGAGTCTTAGGCAAAATTTATTCTAAATCTATGGGATTTTAGCCCTATAAATTTAATTTTCCAATCCATTGTAAGGGTCAAAAATTGATTATGTGAGGCCATTAGTTACTAATTTTACTTTCATGCAACTTTCTAGTTTCAATTTCTTTGTAGTCAATTAAACATCTGTAGTATTGGTGATTGTTGATGCTTCCATTTTAAATCAATACACGCAAATTTATGGATTGCATGGTCAATAGGTTGTCTTTGAAATTAGTATTCTTTTGTAGTTTGATATCTTCTTTAATTCTGGATAGCATTTGATTGTTTCAAACTTTATTATTCTATGAATCATATTGCACATGTAAATGGTATATGAGGATTTAATGGTATTGTGAAAAAGTGTGTTCTTGGAAATCTTTCTCCATTTGCATGTAAATCGATGATCTTACATTTTGATAGGAAATAGTGCTCAATGTTGTTCTGAATGTTATTAATAATATCGCGTTGCATAGTCTATCTATTTCGTAATTACATGCTTTGCTTACTTTCTCTACTTATTTTCTCACAACCCTGTTTCATCTTTTGACTTTATTACTTGGTATAGATCCTATTTGTATGCTCCACTTGAAACCAACAGACCCCTTGATCGAAACAGGCTATGTAAGCACTGAGTTACCATTGCACCATTGTGACCCAACAAAAGAGACCTTGAGAGGTTGGAGGTTTCTATCTCCTTACGTTTTTTTGGAGAAGCTTAGTTTTCACAAAGCTTGTGTTAGTTGTGTCAAAAGGCCCATCAACAGGGCCCAATTTCACCATCGATATTTCTACAAGTTCCCCTGTTGGGGACATAATTACTACGCATGATGTTAACATGTTGGCATTATGTGAACCGGTATGAGAACATAATGACATTGTATGTTGTCATTGATGTCAATATGCTGAAGAGGTGAGAATCGGCATATGAGAGAACCGGCATAACACCGTGAACCGGCATTTGTGCCAAAGTGAAGCGGTGTGCTTGTTCAAGGTGAACCAACATATGGTTATGGGAACTGGCACATGGAAGCGTTGTATGACTACTGGTTGGTAGTCTCAACTTCAGGGTTTCCAGTTTAAGTGCTTCAAGCCTGTGTGGCTCAACCGATGACATTGTGTGATGAGTTAGCATTGTAATGAGGAACAAATCATGTTGCCACGTCAGCCTTGTGTGCGTGAAGGATCTTGCATGAAGGAGATTGTTCCTATCTACCTCGAGAATGTGCGAAGTCTGTAAAACGGTGATAACGTGTGATGGGTTATCAGCCGCCATGAAATCGATGAAAATGGACGATGGAGAATGTCTTGAGATTGGATCAAGATTGTTGCAATTAATGGAGTGTTCTCAATGGTCAGGATTGAACTGTTTGAATTCCTTAACCTAACAAGTTTAGGGTTTAGGGTTTATGCTACCGACCTATCTGTTTTCCTATAAGGTCGATGTTGTGTCTCTTTCTTAGGTTGTTGGCAAAAGTTGTGTGTGTGTATCTGAGAGAAGGGATACGTAATTCTTGCCAGACCAAAAGGAGAGAAGTGATACTTGCAGAGTGTAAGTGCAGAAGGTGAAGAGGAGTTTAAGCAGATTTGCATTGGCATTGAGTGTTGTTACCAGATCATTGTAATACCTGTTGATCTCTAACCACCTCAACAGTTGGAAAATCCCTTAACAGGGTAGCCTTAACCGGCTTGTTGTAAATCCTTTAACAGGGTAATTCAAAGCTATTGAGTTCGAGATCCTTTAGCTATTGAGTTCTTGAAATCCTCTAACAAGGTAACCTTTAACAGGGTTTAACCCTTAACCAGGTATTGTAGCCATCCCTTAACCAGGTGATCTTTAACAGGATCGGTTCCTAGCAGAACCTATTGTAATGTCTCTAACCGGACAAGGCTCCTAACAAAGCGGACTTCTAAAGAGTTTAAAAACAACTTGTGGGTATTCATCCCCACCGTGGTTTTTCCCAGTTGGGTTTCCACGTGAAAAATATGTGTGTCATGAGTGATGTTTTTATCTTGTGATGCTTTCTTATTGTCTGTCAAACATATGATGGTTCTGTGTTTTATGCTTGTCAATAAAACATGTTGAACTAGCTGTTATTATGATCTGATGATAGATTACCTGTTTATGCATAAGGGTGAAATGGTAGTGTAGTCTTGTGTTGAGAGAAAAGCTAAGTGAGTAACCGGTTAATGCTTGTCTCGGTCATTCTTAACTTTACTGGTTGCACTCTGTTCCTAACCGGTGTCACTGTTTGCCAGTCATTTGAAGTGTCTGTTGTCAAACCGGTTTAGGACTGTAGTTTTGTTTGTACTAATTCACACACCACCCCCCCCCCCCCTGCCCTCTCAATACCGGTTTGGTACTATTTGTTCATCATTGAGTTATCATAACCAACCGCCTTTCCCTTAATACAGAATTGAGTCTAATGGAAGAGATTGTCAATGACAATAAGAAGTTAAATAGGGACTAGAAAGGCCTACAACATGACGTGTGTCCAAGGAGAACAAAAAAGGGAACTCTAGGAACCAATTCATTGCTAATGAGAGGCTAAGCTCTAACCTACATGATGAGTCAACAAATGTATCAAGGGCCAAAAGATGCAAGATGGTAACACAGAACTTTGATATGTCCCTTGTTTTAAGATAAGTGTCTTACATATCAATTGGAAAGCAGAGTCTCAACAATCTTTTGATGAGCTAAGGGCTCCTCTCCTAGCTTTTTGTGAACTTTTGGTTGACTTTTCATAGCCCTTTTACTCTCTTTCTATCATTGGTTGGCCTATGTCATCTTATAAGTCTATTCTCTATTTTAGTTTTTTTCACTATTTTATGATTAGTTACTGAACCTTTTCAAAAAAAAATATTTTTATTCTTATCAAAATGTATACATGTCTACACATAAAACTACCAAAAAGTAACATATAAATATATAAGATTTATACCTTTCAAAGTACTAAAAAAAAAGGGTTAAAAGATTATTAAAAAAAACTTTAAAAACATATTAAATAACAATGTAAATAAAATTATTTTTAAAAAAATTAACTATATGCTCATGTATATAAGTGAAAAGTAAAATAAAATAGTTTCGTGCACTCAAAATAGATATTAACATTTAATATTCATAAAAAAATAGTTCATTAATCACATCTATCTAACTCATTACACAAATTTAATTTAAGCAACTTTAAATATAAATGTATTTAAGATATCCATATTTTATAACTTACTAATTTTATTAAACCGGTGATTGTTTATGCTACGATTGAGTTATTGGTACAAAATAGCTATCGACCATCAGACCCCACCGTAAAGCAACAACATAAAATGAATTTTATATTTTATTAATAACAAGGAATTTTAACAATGAATTCAACTTAAACTTTAGTTGCATTCATAATAATATTAGCGTCAAAGTTTTGCTAATACTTTTTCTTATAAAGTATGCTTAACAAGATAGTCGAAGTTCTAATTACTTAGGCGGCAAATAAAATAAGTTCTCACCATTTCAGTATCATAATATTATCAAAAATTCCATCTGCATAGAAACTTTATCTTTTTGAAGTCCTTAATGCTCCATCAATAAGAGTACCCAATGCTTGTTATGCCAAAGTTAGATTCCCCTCGTCTTCTCCAATTCTGTTTTGTCGTTCTCCTGCTATTATAAAAAACCAGTCTCTTACACCGTTACTGAAATTCAACAATTCTTCACACTGGCTGGCATGATTTGGACAATGCTAACAATGATGTTGAATGTTTATAATATGGACTTTTTCTAGATATTCATTCCAAGAATAATACAAGATCCAAACACCGGCCAAAAATTCTGTTATAACAGATGTGCCTAGCAGGAAATGTTGCAGGTTTAGTTCTAAGGAGCACTTATTGTTTACCAGAAAAAATGAGAGCATCAATTTACATATGCTCTAAACAATCAGCTACACTGCCAGGAGAGTAATTAAAACCCGTCTAGCCTCTACCGAACTGTACTACTAGAAGCACTGATAACCAAAGTAGATCATTCTTTCCCCAATACAATAGTGAAGAAATATAATTTTAGTATGACAGCAAGGCCCAACTGCAACAAAAAAATTCCGGCCACTATAAGAAACCATCTATCACTGGCAGTTTTGATGTGACTTCTGAGATTAAGGGCAAGAAACGTTGCTGACAAGAACCCTGCAGCGCCAACTATTACCCATCTGAATATTTCCAATGGAATGACTGACAAGCACTGCAATCAGAATCACAATATCCATTAGTACTTAAAATAAAATTTGATGGTAAAAAGACATCAAATCAAGCTGGAAAAACTAGACTACTTTGACTCTGATAGAAGGAACATGGAATACTTACTGATGCTGGGATAAATACAAAGAGAGAATAGCCATACAAGCACCACAGTTGTACAAGACCCGATGGTACGGAAAGATACTTTAACACAAAGTAGACAGCTAGAGGCACAACCGCAACATAGCCATAAAATAGACAAGCTGACCATGTAACCTGATTTATGTCATAATCCCAGTGTTTGTGGTGGGTCTTGTGGGCAATATATGCTACCACATTTCCCAATGCTGCAGCAACAAATATAAGAGTGGTGCATATCCAGAATGGACCATATCTGTTCACCAAAAAAAATCACATCAAAGATGTTGTGCATGGGTAACTCTACAGTCTAAATATCTTAACAAATAACATTCTTGTTGAGGCTTTAGATCGACAAACATCGATGCCTTCTCAATACAACCTTTAAATGCAGACATTTGAAGACGATGTTGTAGAAACAAGTAGTAATCTTAATATCCAAAATGGCCATGCTTGAAAGCCGCTAGTTACAATAAAGAACTAGGATAAGGGATGTTAAGCTATGAAAGTAATTCTTCACTAAAAGCTTAAAGCAAAAGAGGGTTCAAAACCCAATACAATAAGATCTAAGTACAAGAACACAAATCAATGTGAGTGGACTCAGTAAACTATATAGCTTTGGAAGATTAAAGCATATGAGAAAATAGAAGAAACTAACAGTCAACATGTCTATAACAAAGCTCGGCCCAAAAGAATCAAGAATATCCTCAACTACCAATGAGGACCAATGCAAGATGTGAGATCACATGATGGGCAGGCTAATGGGACTAAGTTGGGTAATTCTAGGAGGAAGCAAAAACTTCCCCAGAAACATCTCCTACCAAGGCCATTCATCATCTGGTACTAGAAAAGAAGGAAGTGGTGTATGCATGACCCAGCAAAACTAATTGAGGGCCAAGGGGGTTAGAAGAGACCCCCTTTGCCAAAATGAAGCAGATCTAGTGTCTTAGAATAAAGGTAGGTCAGTTTGGGTACCCTAGTGATGATACACAAAGATGAGAGTTGTCTTATTGAATTGTCTCGCCTCTCATATTTGCAAATTGGCAGCATCTACAGGGAGCTCAATGCTAGCAATTGCTGTAAGTATGGACTGAGAGGAGGTAACTAGGATGGTAGCTCTAGGGATCCTCCTATAAGGACCTATGCTTAAAAGCTACATAACCGATCCTGGTTCAAGTTCTCATTTGAGTTCAGTTAGTGGATTCTGTACAAAATAAATTAGGGGTTCGTTCATTTTAGTATATTCATCCATACAAAGATATAACAATCATATATATAAAAATGTTTACAACCTAAAAGCAATACTTATATTCTGTTTATATATATTACATTAAATTAAAAAATATTAAACTTTAAAAAAGTAATATTAAATTGAAAATATCAAAATTTCAATTGATTATAATAAACCTAAAAAATATTAGAATTTAATATTTTATTAAAATGTAAAATATTAGAATTTAATATATTATATTAAATTTAAAATATTAAACTAAATAAATATATCATTCCTCATATATAATATTAGACTAAGCTAATATTTAGTTTACTAAGTTTTTTGGACTAAACTGAATAATCACATATTAATTCAATATATCGTGAGAAGGATTTTATAAGAGGGCAACAGAGTGGGCAGGAGAAGACATTCTTGGCAGTGCTGCTGCAAATATCATTCAGCAACTCTTTAACCAAGATGCAAAACTTTTTTAAAAATTCTCATTTTTCTGAGCGGCATTTGCCTTGGGTTCAGTAAAATCCCTTTTAGTTTTTGTTAATCACAGGTTCACACCACATTTGTCCAAGACAAACCCACAGTCCAAATCACACGCACTGGCAGAATACCCACCTGAATCAGCCCAGAATCCAGAGCAGGTAATACAGAAAACAAGCCATTAACATAGCTTGAAAGTAACAACTCTCAAAGGACAAGGGTGGGATACCTCTAATTGGGATAGCCGATGAGTCACCTGAGTTTCTTTACAGACAACAATGCATCCCCTAGATCTTGTAATAAGTAGGACACCTGAAAACAAAATGCTCCTCGCTCATCTCTTGAGACTTGGAGAGAACATAGATGACAAATCCTCACTACAAATAATATGACGATCCATCTCAACTTGTAACTGGTGGGAAGACACAAAGCCAGCCATGTGAAATCCTAAGGCCCTGTGATCAATGGTGCTAAAGATAGACAGACCATAGAATGGTACAATTGATAGTATGCAAGAAATGTTCATATAAGGCCTGCTATAGACTGTGGAGATAAGGTCCAAGTGAGCTGGAAGTGCTACGAGCAAATGTACTCTCAGATGGCTCTATTGAGCACTTCCTCCAAAATAAGAGGGCATAAAGTGTCATACATGGAGTACCTGAATGGAGGAACCAAATTCATATACGTTGAAGGAGCAAATTGATTTCAATATATCGACTGTGTTGATCCCTAGTGAGAACTATTGAGGTAACACTTTTGAAAAACGAAGTGCCACATACAGGTATCTCTTGCAACCAGAGACTGAATTGCTAACAGATCAGAGTCCATTAATATGAAAAGTAAGCCCAACAATAACATTGAGATGAAGGGGCTGGGAAGCAAATCTTGGCTTTAGACGATGCACTAGGAAGATGTCCATTTGAGATCATATGGTGAAGGATCCTCCATTATCATGAGCCCAACTGATGAATCCTAGATTTGGGCACCAAACTTCTAACCCCATAAAGATCCCTACAATGACATAACTATGATATAGGCTTCAGGTCAAATAGTCTGTTAAACTAAACAAATAATAAACAAAACAATCGAGTATAGTTTGTCATGATTTTCTGCAGGCTAACCTCTGTAGAGGTACTAAAATTCAAAAAGAGCATCCCTTCAGATGTTGAAGATTCTAAACTTAGCCTCACTATGACTGACCACGAGTTGGGGCCACTAATGAAAATAAACGAAAGAAACGAAATATACAAAAAAAAATGGAATCCTGTTATATTACTCTCTAAAACTTGTGGGAAAAAAAGATTGACAGCTGTAACATTATAATTGTTTGTAACAAGGCATATGAAATGATATAGGAATAAAGTAACAAGGCATATGAAATGATATAGGAATAAAGGAAGCTTTGGAACAAATAGTCAGGCAAAAGCTCATTGTGTAAGCAGTGAAGTGTCTTAATAGAAAGTAATCACTTGTAATATTGAAATTCTCAACTAAGCATTTGTTAATTTCATCAAGACATAGAAGGTAACATATTGAGTAGTCCAGTGAAGAGAGGCATGGGAGAGAGTGGAGAGGTGAAGTTGAATTTTGATGGTACTTCCAAAGGGAATCGGATACAGCTGGGGCTGAGTATGTGCTGTGAGATAACAAGGATGGTTTTGTGTTAGGTGGTTCCATTTATTTAGGGAAGCAAACGAATAACTATGTGGAATAGATAGCTTTGCTTATGGGCTTCAATGCTACTTATGTGGCTAGTCACCCTAGCATGGAAGTGGAAGGGGACTCACAGATAGTGATCAATGGGGTGTGTTAAAAGGGAACTGCCTGAATTGGAAATTAAAGGAAATTTTAGAAGTCAGGTCATGGTGCTTAAAAATTTCCTCTTTCAAATCTGAATTGTTATATAAGTCAAAGTCAGGTGCCAAGCTTCTTGGCTAATCAAGGGGAATCACTTTAAGACTATTCCTTAATTGAAAGTAAGGATGTTAACAATTAGACCAATTTAGCCTCTTTAACAGAAACAGATCAGGTACATTACAACTATATAGTGACTGATAATCATTATCATTAGTTAAGAAATTGTAAGGCTTGAAGTATGATATGAAGACAGGCGTCTCACGTGATTTGGTACAGGGGAAAGATCATGTGAAGTGCTCATTATTAAGGAAAGGAGGTGCCATATTCGCATATAGAATTTTAGCTGGCTTGTATCTGGTTTGTGTAGTTGGTGCTTCGTATAGGTGTTAGCTTTGTGTTGCAGGGAAGCTTGGTTTATTTCTGTTGTATAGCTAAAGGGAAGCAGTCAAGAGACCCAGTCAAGTGAGGTCCGGTTTCAAATCATCACTTGAAAATGAATTTTCATTCAGATGATGACACCAATATGCAGCTGGTAAAGGCTATCTTATGCAAGGAGGGATTGGCAAATATGAGGTGATTTTGATAGTGTGAAATGATTCTAGAAGAGTTTGAAAAGAAGTTAGCAAAAGCAGTAGTTGGTGCAAATACTAGGGCTCCTATCATGGCCCTATTGGTTAGAGTTGAGGAGACAGGACCAATGGAAGTGTCCTATTCTCTAGTGAGAGCCAAGATATGTGGCAGGCAAAAAAAAGACTTTTAACCCTTGGGCTTGAAGCAGCCGTTTTGCAGCCATGGGAAAAAGTGAATGAATTGAGGGTGTATAATAGAATAATGGAGGAATTCTGTAAAGATATTTGTATAGCAATGTGGTATATGATAATCTCATTTCATAATGGAATATTGGAATTGACGAGTGACTTTAACATGCCTCTGTTGGAAAATGGTTGGTTGATAATGGTGGTCAATTGTATCAAGATGCATGCTGCAGTGCCAGCACACTTTTGTGACCTTACTAGAGGTGGCGCCTCAGGCAATGGGACATATGGGCATGTTGCTGAGCATGGCACCTACGGGAAGTCATGGCAATAAAATTATTTTCGCATTGTGTTACGTAGGCTATTTTCTGATACTGTGGTTTCTATAGACCTGATTAATGGAATATTTCGTGTTTAATAGAAATTTTATGCTCTGCCATTTTTATTAAAATATTGTAATGCCATTTTTATTAAAATATTGTAATGGTTCTATAATGGTCATCTTAGTTAGTTTAGTTAGTTTCTAATTCTGGCTTTAGTTTCTAATCTTCATTTTCATAATTAACATAAAATTATCATTTCATGGTATCAGAGCAGGTCAATGGGGTTTTTTTAAGGTTTGGAGAATTTTTCTTTTAAAATCGTGATCTGATCCTAAATATTTTTTTCTGAAATTTATTTAGAAGTTTTTAGTTCGTTTTTTTTTCGAACAAATTGAAGGAATTTTCGTGGAGGGTTTCTGGAGAGCTGAATCGAGGGTTTTTCAACTGATTTTTTGTTGCTGCTGCCGTTTTTTCGATTTTCTCCTAAAAAATCGTGTATGGGTTTTCTGATTTTTTCCAAAAAAATTACGGAAGGGTTTGTCGATTTTTCCACAGAAATTGTGGTTTCTTGCAATCTATTTTTGGGCTGCAGAGATCATCTGCAAAAGTTTTTGACAATTTTTTGAATGAAATCGTGGCTGTTTTTCTAAAGCAATGAAGGGTTTGGCGATTTTTCCTCAAAATCATGGTTTCAGTTTGAGAAGCTGATCTCAGTATCTCTGGCTATAGGGAGGGACAGCTTTGTTACCCAACATCAGAATTGTGGTTATCTTGGTCATCTGCAGAAGTTCTGCAAAACCAGGGAGGGTCTCGACAGTAGGCTCATGTCGCAAAGCATTCTCAAGAGAAGGGGGCAGCCTTCTTTGCATTTGTGACCAAAAGACCTACAGATTCTGTCATGTCTTTTGTCGGGTAGTTAATAAGATGACCATTAAGGGAGGGTATTAAAATATTGTAATGGTTCTATAATGGTCATCTTAGTTTAGTTTGTTTCTAATTCTAGCTTTAGTTCACGATTGTTTCATTTAGAAACATTGGTATGTAATTGTCTATATATATAATCTTCGTTTTCATAATTAACACCAAATTATCATTTCAATTTTCTGGGTGTGTGTGTTTTGCTTTCAATATATGGTATATTGTTGGTGTATAGTGTATGTCAGGTTTGCAAGGTGATAGTTCAATGGTGTTTATTCTAAAATGATGTAAAGCTGGTGATACTGTTTTCCTATATGTATGGTTATAGTTGTGGTTGGTCTGGGGCCCCTTAATAGATCCCCAATAATATATTTAAAAGAAATATTGAGTAGTATGTCGACTCTCATAAATAATAAAGATCTTTCAGTCTTGGTTTACAAATTTCAATCAATAACCATGTTCTCTATGATATATATCATTTTATCGTATCTCAAAGATCCCAATAAACAATAACAAAGTTGGAGTTGCTCGTGCTGGGTTTGTAGTTCAATTTCCTTTTTCTCTCAAATATCTGCTTCAGACCATATCAGACTAATTTCCAGTTATAGCAAATTTTTGGTTCCATCACCAATGGAATTATTCTTATATGATCATCTTGCCAAAAACATAGATGTCCAAGGAAAATAAAATAGGTGACACAATCAGCATACTGAAATAATCCAAACAATAATTCAATTTTTTATCAATTTCCTGTTCTTTGAGGTCAGTTGCTATACTGCAAGCTTCAAGGAAATACACCACCAAGCACTTATAATTCTGTCATAATTTGTGACAACAACATAAACAGAAAGGTGCTCCTAAAATACATCACAAACATTTGCTTTGTAAAACTATCATCACATTCACCATAATAATAATGTTGTTTATTTTTAACTTAGGGAGTAAAATAATATTGTAATCGGATTCTAATTAGAATCCGAATGGGGCTGGGTCCATACCTTCAACACGTTAGGCAATTATAAGGAAACGTATGCATTCAAAGTCTAAATAGGGCTGGGCCCTTCTCTCCATCAACACGCCAAACACATAAACTTAACGTGTGCACACTCCTATAGGGCCGACCCTATATCAGCAACATGAAGCGTGGGAAAAGAAAATAATAAAAAGAATGAGGTTGGCGCCAAAACTAATATTGGGCCGACCCAATATTAGTTCCCCTTCCACATATAAATAAGGATTCATTTGTATGCTTTTATTATTCATTTTTATATCAACACATATGTGTACTACCTCTGCAATTTTGGTGCGAAATCTGATTGAAGGTGAAATACATCTGCTGCTAGTAGGTGAAGTATACTTGCTGCTGAGTGAATTAACTTCAGTCACTAGGGCAAGTTTACCATACAAGTATAATGCGAAATATCTCTGCTCATAAGAGGGTGTGAGATTATCCTTCTAAAGGTGTGAACTGTGTGTTCACTTGGAGCTTCCCAAGTGTGAAGAAGTGCAGACCTTAGTACAAAGGATGGTGTGCAAATTAGTACACAGAGAGTGCAGATGCAAGCATGTAGGGCAGATTGGTGCGCACCTTGGTGCGGGCTGGTCAGTACACAGACGGTGCAGTGCAGATGCAAGTACGAAAGGAAGATCTAGGGCTGTTTGTGTACTGACCTAGACATCTGGATCTTGCTGTTGTTCATCCTTATCAGCCTAACAGATAAGTGTGTAATCTGCCTATTTGTGAATAATTCATAATCAGATCCGAGGATCTATTCTGGCTGGGTTTTTCCTCCTAGGAGGTTTTCCCAGGGTAATGGTGTTTTGTCTTATGGTTGTTCATTTTGCCTACTTATTGTTTATTACTAATCTGTAACTACTTAACTAACTACAAACAATCTGAAAGTAGATATTAATTTCTGAATTCTGAACTTACTGTTAATCTGAAAGTGGAAAAATTCAACAAATAAAAGCTTGCTCATTTAGTTACAGATAGAATGAATTTTTCATCCTCCTCTAATGAGAGAGCAATTCCCCAAGTTTTCAAATCAAAAGTATTCACAAAACTATTCCTGTTAAGTACTAGATACCACCTTTGACATTTGAAAAACAAAAACAAATTTAAAAAGGCAAAAGAAAATAAAAATCTCTCAAATAAACCAAATCAGTATTCTTACAAGTCTGGGCTGTTAAGGGTTTTCTCAGAAAAGGTGCCTTTGTACGGAAGTAGGGAATCCCGAATCCTCTCCAAGACATCAGATGTATCCACATCGAAGTATGGCTGGTAAGGTGCAACACCAAAAAATCTCTGCCAACCACTAGGCTGATTATTATCTTGAGCTCCACCAGGACCAGGCCTTGAAAAGGAATCTGTAACAGAAAATATAATCAATGCATGAATAATTCTCTTAATCAACATCTATAAAGAAACGAAACATTATCACTTATCAAAATTTGGCTGTGTAGTTTGCTAAAATTGATTCTGTAGGTTTCTACAATCTTGTAACGTCTTCCTAGCTTCCTAGCTATCATAGACCTCTTATACACTATAAATACCCCTCTATCCTCGTTCTAAATCCATTAGACTCTCTTGTATCCCCATTTTGGATGGCTCCTAATCTGTTACCAGAACTATTAACCTTTAAACACGTGCATCATACCAGAAACCTGTAACTTTTAAAGAGCCCTGCCCTCAGCTCTTGGCCTCTTCACTTTCTCATTAAATGTATATCCCTTGATACTTCTTTGCCATGCCCTGCTAATTTTTTTCTCGAGTCTTCTTAGTTGATCCTGCATCGGGGAACAATCCTTCTAGGACAATCTCACTGCTGCATTGAAGTTCAAAGGCCTTGGCTTAAGATAATAGTGTTTCTTGTTTGATCTAGTTGTTCTTGGCATAGATTGAATTACTTCTTTATCCTAGTGTACATACACTTAGAAATAGTCTATAATTGATTTGACCTAACATCTCATACCCCATTTGGGACTATTAGAAATTCTAATTTCTTGCTATCTTGCATTATATCAAAGTAGAATCAGGACTAGGTCTATAAGATTGCCCTTACTTTCCTGCACAGCAACTACGTTAATTTAGGCAAATATTGACAAATCAATTAGGATATAAAAGAAACTACATAGAAAGGTATAACAAAATAATTTTGTTAAAAAGTTCATATTTTAAATAAAACCTACGTCAGATTTATTCTTGAAACACGTTATACAATTGAGAAGGGCTGCTTCCTAAATCATCAACTTGTACCAACATCAGAATTAATCCCTATTGCCTACACAGACCCCAGAACAAAGGTCAGTTAACAACGCCTGATTAAATTTGATAGAGACCAATTGAGGGGTCTAGTCTAGGTAGCCTGCAAATGTAAGACAACAACCTCCATAGTTATTGACCTGATTGCACTGAAGTGGTCCTATATGCCCTCCCTACATTGTAAATACATTCAAGCTCAACATTTCAGTATGGCATATAATTCAATGACAGAAAAAAAACCAAAAATTCAAACTGGTCCCACCTAACCACATGCACTCAACTTCTTACATACTTGGGCTTGCCTTGGCCCTATGTTTCTAGCTGCATTGCAGCCAAACATTCTCATTAAGGAGTTGTCTTAGACTCTAAGATTTGTTGAGTTGCACAATTTCAAGAGAAGACCCTCATGGTGTTCATAGTTTCCATTTATGTATTTGTCTTGTGTTTGGTTAAGGCATAGAGATCTTCACTGGCAATCTCTAATGAGAATTAATGGTTCTTTAACCTTTGGTTGCACACTTCTTCTGAGTATGCGATTATTTATCTTATTTCAATATCATGATGCACCATCAACATGTACTATTAAAGCCCAGGGTTGCACTATGCAAATGAAGTAGCTTTTAATAATAAGAGTATTGTACATTGAAGCAGGTTCAAATGATAGCTAGCATTACCTAGCTGGGATCATTTGTGTGCATCCAAATTGGCTACATTGAAGGTAGTGTTCCAAGGTAAAGAGAAAAGCACCCAAGGTTGCAAACTGTTAAGAATTGTTGATGTATAATTTGAGTTTCACCAAGACAGTAGCAAAATACCATTCTTGACGTTTGTCAAGTTGTTGGCACCTAGAATGAAGATCAATGATAGATGTTCGGAATATATAACATTAAGGCAACAAGTATTTATTAAAATATTGTTACGTTTCTTTAATGGTCATCTTAGTTGCTTTATGAAGTTCCATTTTCTGTCTTCAGTTCACGATTGTTTCTTTTAGAAACATTGTCTTTGTAAATCTATTTAAGGAGCCTTCATCTCCTTTGTTTAATATAACGATTTACCATAACATGGTATCGGAGCGGGTCGATGGGGTTTCATAAAATTTGGCAAATTTTTCAAAACAAAAATTCGTAGCCTCTTCTTATCTGGAATTTTTCCAAAAATTTGTTTTTAGATATTTTAAGAAAATAAAAATCATTGGAGAATTCGTGGGTTTCTGTGAGCAAATTCGTAAGTGTGTTTCTCATGTATCTCATCGAGGGTTTTACAGACCCGTCAATGTTTTCTGTTTGCATTTCTAAGAGTTCGTGGTTTTTTTGTGATTGTGGGAGCTCGTGGTTTTTCTATGCGAATCTTGCAGAAATTGTGGTTGTTCTCAAAATCACAGCATCTTCTCTCTATGCCCGCGCACGATATCTTTTTTCACATTTGTTGTCCTCTACAGGTGATCTGTGTTGGTGATTGTTTTTTTCGAGGCTCTCTTAGCCCATGGTCGGCCCTAGTTCTTCCACGCAGCCTGCACAACCTCTGCGTTCACATCTCTATTGACGACGGCCGATGGGTTTTTGTTATGCGTTTTGTGTAAGTAGACCTACGACCTCGACTTCCATGGTCATTTTTTTTGTTTTCCTGAGCCAGCATTTTCAAAATTTGTGCGACCCTTTACTTGAGCGGCTTTGCAATTCGTGGCTGTTTTGTGATCTGGCATCAAGTAGTTTCTGATTTTTTTGCCAAGAAAAAAACGTGGGAGGGTTTTTCTAATTTTTGTCCTTAAAAAATTATTGTGGGTAAATTATTGTGGGTTTTATATGATTTTTTCCACAAAATTTGTTTTGTACAAAGGGTCTTACTGTTTTTCCTTAAAAAAACAAGGTTTTGTATGCTGATCCATGTTCCAGATTTTGTGCCAACTACTCACTAATGTTTCAGTGTCTAGGTTTTCACGATTTTTCCTAAAAAAATTGTTTGTGGGTTTTGATCAATTTTTTTCTTCAAAAATCGTGTTTGGTTTTGATCGATTTTTCTCCTACAAAATTGTGTCTGGTTTCTTGCTATTGTTTTGGATCACACCTAGTGTTGCTAGGGCAACAGTCTACACAAGGGTTTGCCAATTGTTTCCACAAAATCGCGGCTGTTTTTTCTTTAGCAGTTAGGGTTTGGCGATTTTCTCCTCAAAATCCTGGTTTCAGTTTGAGAAGCTCGAAAGTTTTGTTGGACAAATCTCAGTTTGTTTTGGTTTTCTTGTTCATTTCTATAAGTTTTGCAGAATCAGGGAGGGTCTCAACAGCAGGCTCAATTTGTAGAGCATTCTGAGGAGAAGGGGGCAGCCTTCTCTATGCATTCATGACCAGAAGGGGAAAGCCTTCAATGCATTTGTGACCAAAAGACTTGTAGATTGTCTTTTGTAAGGTAGTATGAATGATGACCATCAAGGGAGGGTATTAAAATATTGTAATGTTTCTTTAATGGTCTTCAGTTCACGATTGTTTCTTTTAGAAACATCGTCTTTGTAAATCTATTTAAGGAGCCTCCGTCTCATTTGTTTAATACATCAATTTACCATAACAGTATTGGCATAGCAAAACATAACAAGCACTGGAAAATTAATTTCATCATACTTCAAGCGACAAAGATTGTGACATGAAAGCATGCAAAATTAAAATATAGTCAACAAAGTCGTTCTGAAACCATATCCTTTAGAAAAGCGAATATCACATTTGGGTGTCTCCACTAGGCAACGGTCTTTTCACATGTTCAAATAAGGCTCAACTAGAAAGTCTGAAGGCCAAAATTCAAGAGCATGACAGAAACAAATCACGGAACCATGAACAAAGTTACAAACTAAATGATAAAGCACAAATCTAAAAGGGGGAAACAAGCACCATAGAAAAGCAATTAACTACATCACCAAGTGAAATCAAGTATAGAGATCGATGTAATCATTGCAGTAAGTCAAACCATCTACAAAGCAAATAATTCATTGATTTGTTGGCAAAGATACAAACGTGAGAAGATCTAATAGTTCAAACCATGAAACAAATTGTTGTGACTTGTAAGCATTGCCCAAAATAAGAATCTCCAATAGCTCGGGATCCAAAAAGAAGGCCTAGACACTAATATCAGAACCTAATGATGAATTCCACTCTTTGCAAAGAAATTAAAAGAGATTATACAATATTAGACAGGCAACTATTGCTTATGTTAATTGCTAGGATTTATCAATCATTCAATATCCAAAACCATAATGCTAAATGCTAAAATCACACAATTAGAAAAAATTCAAATCCAATGGAAACTTGAACCATACAGAATTTTGCAATGACAACTATGAAGGTGAAAATAGACAATTTGAATTAACTCAAAATTTATCCTAGGAAAACCCTTTTGGGTAAAAAAAAAACAAAAACAACCTGTTGATGGGCCTTCAAATGTTAATCCTACGTTGAAGGTGAAGGGTAATGTGAAATGGAGCCAGAGGAGGGTTGGTTTAAAGTAAAATTTGACAAAGCGTCACGGGGAAATCCCGGTCCATCAGGGGCTGGCTATGTGGCACGAGATTGGATGGGGACCATTATTGCAATGGGGGCGTCTAAACTCGCAGAAGGGGCAAATAATGAGGCAGAAGCTTAGGCAACATGGTTGGCAGTCAAAAATGGCTAAAAGATTAAACCTATCCATGATCCATCTAGAGGGTGATTCTCAAATAATCATAAATGCTTTGATTAGAGGTGAAATTGGGGTTTGGCGGATTGATACATTGATTAAAAATACAAGGGAATTACTTGTAACATACACAAAATTTAAAATTACCCATGTTGTGCAAGAGGGTAATTCGGTAGTCAATACACTTTCCAAGGTGGTAGTAAATCTTAATGAAGAAGAAAGGTAGGGGATGTGGGATGACTTTCGTGGAGTTGAGCTGGATTTCTGACACCCTGTACGCCGTCATTTCTAAACTGCTCATGCCAAGGGATGGTTTTAAATGTGCCTTGAAAGGTGGAATGATGAGTTGTAATGGCTGTTGGCTATTAATAATGCCGAGGGCATCGGCCAAAGGACAAAGTGCTTGGTGGTGGTGGGTGAGGAAGGTCTGCAACATGGAGGCCAACTTCACCCTCATCAGAATGAAACAACAATCGGAATTTCTGGGCAGGGTGTCGGAGAAGCGCATGAAGAGTTTACGCAAATATAATAATCCAATTTTTCTACAAATAATTGAGGTTCTTTTTGGTGAGGAATTTCTGCAAGCCAAACACCACTATTGGACAAATGTCGATATTGTTTCGATGGTGATGGCATGGGGCTTCAATTGGGAAAGGAAGGGGAGGTTTCGTGGGTAATGCAAAAGTATTTT
Source organism: Cryptomeria japonica (assembly GCF_030272615.1). NCBI lineage: Eukaryota > Viridiplantae > Streptophyta > Pinopsida > Cupressales > Cupressaceae > Cryptomeria > Cryptomeria japonica. The sequence goes on along the minus strand of NC_081406.1, from coordinate 50,299,930 downwards.
GATGAAGACTGGCTCTACAACATGGAATCCCTCTTGGCATAGGCTCATGCTAGAGCGGGATTTTTGGTAGATGGGGACACTGTTAATTCGGAAGAGGACACACCCGCTGTGCTTCTTCCTTTTATATATTGGAGTCTCAATTCGAACAAAGAGCAGTGCAAGGCGATGGCGCTGATCGGATGGGATGAATTGAAGGCCTTTCTATAGAGAAAGGAAAGGGAATGAGGTGGCAAGAGTGGAATGGAAGCCGGCAAGGGCAAGGAGAAAGCTGATTTTGACCTCAACGATTACTGGGTGAATTGCCCAATTGTGTCTAGTGAGGAGAATTGACTGTTAAACATAAATTTTGTGAATTTCTTTATACTCTTTGGACAGATGTAACAGATGTATGTAACTGGTAGGGTATCTTGGTGTAGGGTTCATATGTCGTAGTTTTCACAAGGCCTATCTGTAGTGTGTGTAAGGTATAAGTGTATTTTGATAGAAGTTTCTCTAGGTGTTTCTTCAGCTTTGGGATGTAAAGGGGCTCGTTTTTTATCAAATGACAGGGAGGGTTTTCTCTAGAATTATCAGAAAATCTAATGTAATTACCTTTTTGATACTATTAATAAAATATACTCTTATTACCAACCAAAAACATTTGCAACACTCACTATGTTAACACAAGTTACTCAATAACGAAACTTTCTGCACCTAAAGAACTCTTCCAGCAGCATTCTGGTGACATCTTCCTAACCAAAATCTTCTTTGTTCTCAATCAAAGCCTAAACCTAATAAATAGACAAGGAGCAACAAATCCATGTGTCTGAAATTCTCAAGATGGATGCTCAAGTTGAGACTATTCAACTTCCAAGAACCCTCCAACTTGCAAGTAACTCCCTTTGTCATATAGATTCTCTTATGTGCCCAATTGTAACTTCCATCACCATGCTCTAACAATGTCATGCCCAAATGCCAAGTGGTAAGTTGTATCATATCCAAATGCAGCATACCATTCTATAAGGGCCAAAAACTTTCAACACATCATACTAATAAAATATTTACAAGGCTTGCAAGGTGTACAACACATCATTCATTATGTCTAAAAGCTAACTTACACAATTTAAATCAAATCCACCAATATAAATACCCCGTACATAATAAATACAAGCATAAACAAATCTTCTAAATTGTTGTGCATTAACTCTTCTAATATTTGGTTTCAGAGCAATTAAGCCGTATGAGAGGCCCTCTAAATCAATTCATTTGAAAGCAGGTCAAATTGCTAAAAGAGCAGACTGTCATTAATCTGTGTCAAGGCTGTTGAAGAGCACAGAAAGCAAACCGCATGGTGGTGAGGGTTGGCTGTTACCATGCTAAAGGCCAACTGCTGGGAGGAACAACTGCTGTCCTGCACAAGGTTGACTGATACAAAAGAAAGCAGAGCTGACTGTAGAAAATCTATTAATATAAGGAAGGCAGAGCCAACTATAGAAGGGAGAATTATATAAAGAAAGACAATTTTCATCACATGGGAGAAAAGCTAATTATCAGGGAGAAGGGTTAACTGTCAGGGAGAAGAGCCAACTGTCACAAAGCAGCACAGGGCAGGGCAGAAACCAGGTGAACAAGACTGTACACCAACAATTCTTGGTGAAACTCAAATTGACCAAATATTCCAGGTCAAGTAAGATATAAATCTTTTAGAACAGTTCACACAATCGACTGTAATCCTTCCAATAAATAGATAGAGATCAGCCTAAAGTTATCAACCTATGATGATTCATTACCATTGATGAGTCACTCTACAAACAATCGTAGTTAGATTAAGCATATCATATCCATACTACCCAATTTTTGTTTTATTGTTAGTTGTCTCTCCTGGTTTTTGGCACAGCCAAACTTCATTCATTGGCAGCCAGAAAAACATGTATTTTGATATGTCAAAGGTGCACTTAACTTTTGCATTCTATATCATAGAGCAGATGATTTCAAGATGACATGACATACAGACTATGACTCTGCACACTTAAATTTGGCATTTTATGTCAGACAACAGAAATATCAAGTTGACAGGATATACAGACAATGATAGGGCCAGTTCAGTTAATACTCGGAGATCAACTACTGGCTACATTTTTAATTCGATAGGAGTTGTTTTGCACAAGAGTAAACTTCAGCAGACAGTAGCTTTATCTTCCATGAAAGCCAAATACAAAGAAGCTACCAATGCTAGTCATGAAGCACTATGGCAACATCACATAACTTTCTCAAACTACAACTCCACCCTTTTGTGACAAACAAGGTGTTCTGAAAAAGTTAATAAAGAAACCAATTAATAATGCTTGCAAGGGCTATGGCAACATCACATTTAGTGAAATATCCAACTTTCACAAACTACAACTCCACCCTTTTGTAACAAACAAGGTGTTCTGAAAAACTTAGTAAAGAATCCAATTTATAATGCTTGCAAGGGCTATAGCAACATCATGTTTTGTGCAATCTCCAACTTTCTCAAACTACAACTCCACCCTTTTGTGACAAGAAAGGTGTCCTGAAAAAGTTAGTAAAGAATCCAATTTATTATGCTTGCAAGGGCTATGGCAACATCACATTTTGTGCAATCTCCAACTTTCTCAAACTACAACTACACCCTTTTGTGACAAACAAGGTATTCTGAAAAATTTAGTGAAGCATCCAATCTATCAAGGGCTATGGCAACATCATGTTTTATGCATTCTCCAACTTTCTCAAACTATGACTCCACCCTTATGTGACAAACAAGGTGTTCTGAAGTTGGTAAAACATCCAATTCATTATGCTTGCACCAAGCATGTTGGGGTTCATCATCATAATTTTTAACAAATAGTGGATATTAGAGATGCTTCTCTCTTCTGCTACACATATCAAGGGCAATCTGCTGAGCTAATGAGTAAACCTCTTGATCTATTATTTTTGTCAAAATTTTGGACAAAATTAGAGTTGTCTCCAGTTTAGTCATTAAGAGAGGATATTAGATATAATATAATGTTAGGCTATACTTTGTACACAAGCATTTATTGCTTACGTTAATTAATAATGATGTAATAGCACCACATTAGCTATGTCTAAAGGTAGCTTACAGCCTTACACGATGTAAGTTACAACCACCAACATATGTATTGGAGTGTGTGCCACATTTTCTCAATCTCTATATATTCATTCTTCTAAAGAAGCCACTTTGTCAATCTACCTTATAAGGTCACTAATGTCATCATCATAGGATTTATTTTTTTCTAAACTTGTCGCGTTGCCTTAAGGTTATGCTACGTCATTTTTTTTAAATCCATAATTACATTGCTTGTGATTGATCTTTGGTTCATAAGATACAATTAGCAGCTTGTTTCCTTGGAGTCGCCTATTTGATCCCTACGTTTAGGCTTCTGATGTGTCAACGTGTCCATCTCTATCTACTAGACTACATATATCGTCAGATCCTTGCCAGCTCTCACTACTCGTCTACAGCCATTTGTGACAGAGTTATTAGATTTCATTACAACAACCATACACATGACTTCTACCTTACTCTTGCAAGCTTGTCCCCTAGGCTACTTGTAATGTCCCCAAATTTTTATAAAGTGACTTAATTAAATTAATTAATTAAGTTGTCCAATACTTTATATTATTAGAGAAATCAGAAAAGAGATGACTTTAATTAATTAATTTAATTATAAAGTAAAGTGAAAATAATAATATAATAATAGTCACTTTATTAATTAAATTTCTCCAGCTGTGACAAATATTAAAGTCAACCTAATCTTCTAGACGTTTCTTGGAATTCTTTATAAGAGGATGGCTGGGTTAAGTAAGGCATCCTTATGGAATTGAATATGATGAATATGTTGGGTGCTTCGTATGGGCTGATTTTCTGGGGACGGAATCCTTCAAAAGATTTATAGAAGGGTTGGACGAAAACCTAGCTCTTCCTAAGAGATGGATTCGTGAGGGAGTTCACATTTGTGCAATTTTGTGAAGTCTTCCTTCGAAGACAAATTTCAGTATTAAAGATATTTCAGGTTGAGGTATTTATATCTGTGTCTGATTTATAAGGCTATTTAATTCTGAATATTAAAAGCCAGTGGGAGGTCGAAATATGTATGTCCGATACATATTGGTGTGAGCTTTATTATGACCTCTGCTGAATAAATCAAAGGAGTCCAATATGATAATAAAAGAGTTTATTATGTCACCTGCCGAAAATATGAAGGAATTCGATAATTTTGGAGATTAGCAATCCTATTAAAGACTGAATATTATTTGACTATAGTGTCGTGAATATTTTATTAAGCAGAATATCATTTTGTCAAAATAATTAAGAATATTCATTGTTGGCGTGGAGAATAAAGATCAACTTCAAATAAATATTTATGAAGATTATTATGTCGGCGTTTTAGTTTGATTATTTCTTTGGAGCCGGCTTGGAGATATTAATTCCATGAATGAAGTTGAGGCTAGCATGGAAATATTTGATGTTAGAATTGCATCTGCTTATTTCCAGAGTGGGTAGTAAGGGAAGAACAATTTATATATATGTGTGGGTTCTCTTTCACAGGCACGACCTCCTTATTCTGGTGCGGCTATTTCTCATGGCACGATTTGGTTGCAATATGAAGGCAGCTGTTGGTTTCATTGGCACGACAAGACTATCTTTTGTACAAATCACAGATCTCTCAACTTTGGTGTGGATACAGGTTGCTGCAAATGTTCATCACTAGCTCAGAAATCTCTTTCTTGATGATCTGAGCCTTCTTTGTGCACAATTTATCATTCTCCAGTGCTGGACGGGTACTGTGATTTTATTTGGCACAGCTTGGTGAGGCAAACATACTTAGTTCTGAAGCCTAATATGATTGTCGGGAGTCTCATACTGGCATTCATGGGAGCTTCTAAATCGGCACACTTTTCTAAGCAATTGATTATATCAGGGGTTCCTGATCTGGACAGAATTGCTGGACATCTTGATATTTTCTCTTAACACTCAAGGAGGCTATCTTATCCAGACTTGAGCTGTATTTCATCCTTTTGGCAGAAGAGTTTCAGTTGCATTCATCATAATACTATTAGAATATTTAATTATATTTTAGTCACCTATATTTAGTTCCTTGTTTAATGGTCATTTAGCCTTTTAGTTAATTAGCTTTTAAGCTTTATTTAGCAATTAGCTTTTTCCTTTTTAGTTAATTAGCTTTTAAGCTTTATTTAGCGTTTAGCTTTTTAATAGTTCACTTAAAATGACTTGTTTTTAATTTAGAACGTCGTCCTTGAAATCTCTTTATATACGTTTGTATATTGTTGAATAGATTCTCTGATTATTTTCATGGTATCAGAGCGGGTTGATGGGATTCTTTAAAGTTTGGCAATGGCCTTCTTTCTGGAATATTTTCCAGACTTTTTTTTATTGTTTTTTTATAAAAAAACAATTTTGCTTTTTTGAAGGCTTTTTGAGGGTTTCAAGGGTTTTTGGTTCGTGAGCAAATTTCTTTGTGCTAGGCAGCAATTCATGTTTTTTTAGGGTTCTAGAGATTTTCAGGCCTGCAACCTGGAGGTTTTTTTTTGCAGATTGAAAATTTTCCTAAGGTTTTTGCAATTTTCGACTAGGGTTTTGACCCTTCAGTTGAAGTCGAAATTTTATTCTGGTTGCAGATTCTTGGTGGGTTTTTCGAGACCTCAACTGGGTCATCGTCATATTTTTCTAGGTGCATTGTTTTCTGTGCCTCAATTTTTGAGCCGTCAGATTTGCATTTGATTTCAAATTCTTAGTGGGTTTTTCAAGAGCTTTTCTAGATTGGTCTCAAATTTTTTGGGGTACCTTGTTTTCCGTGCCTCCAATTTTGTGCCAGCGAATTTGCCTTGGAATTTAAAAATAGTCGGCGATTTCTGCCAATTCTGTGGACGTCGGGAATTTTGGTGTCTTCTGGGCACCGTTTATGTTGTACATCCGACCTAGGGTTTCTGCCCCTATTTTTTTTGGTTTTTTTGGGAAAAAAATCGTCAATATTTTTCTGGTTTTTTAATAAAAAAATCAAAGGTATTTTTTTTATTTTCTACAAAAAAAAAAAAAAATTGATTATTTTCAGGAAAAATTTCAGGTTTTAAGTTTGCAGAAAATTTTAATTTTTGGGTTTCTTCCAAACCTCAAAATTTGCACCTTGGAATTCGTGCCAGAATTCTCCTCCAAAGGTTTCAGTTTTTTCAGCAGCTGCTTCTATTTTGTTTCCGTGATGGCATCTTTGACCAGCATCATGTTGGAACACAGATAGAAGTTCAACAACTGCCACAACACCTGGAAACAGTGCATGTTCACGATATTTGAATATCGTTGCCTTGATCAAATTGATTTAGGCCAGACCTCGTCCTATAGGTCCCAGGGTTTTCACATTTTTTTTCCTCAAAAATTGTTCGCAAGGTTTAGAATTTTTTCCTTGAAAATTATTATCCGTCATCTGCAAAGCTTGCGTGGGTTTTCTGATTTTTCGCCATAAAAAATCATGGGAGGGTTTTGCTTGATTTTTTTTCTCAAAAATCAGGGTTTTACCACATGATGTCTAGTATTTTACCACGTGATGTTGTCTGGCGTTTTCCTGCATGATGTCTGATGTTTTACCGCGTGATGTTTGGTGTCTTACCATGTGGTGTTTTGGGTCTTGCCATGCGAAGTTTCAGAGTTTTATTCGATTTTTTCCACAAATATCATTTCAAGGGTTTTTACCATTTTTTTCCACAAAAATGATGATTTGTATCTTCAGTTTTGGAGGGTTTGCCGATTTTTCCTCAAAATCATGGTTTCAAGTTTCAGTTTGGTTACCCAACGTCAGGTTGGATGGATTCTGGTATTCTTGGTCACTTACACTTTTCAGATCTAGGGAGAATCTCCACCGCAGCAGTGTTCTTTTCATTTGTGATCAAAAGACCTACAATATTTTATGCAGGGTAGTTAGTAGATAGAATGACCATTAAGGGAGGGTATTAGAATATTTAATTATATTTTAGTCACCTATATTCAGTTCCTTGTTTAATGGTCATTTAGCTTTTTAGTTAATTAGTTTTTAAGCTTTATTTTGCATTTAGCTTTTTCTTTTTAGTTAATTAGCTTTTAAGCTTTATTTAGCATTTAGCTTTTTAGTAGTTCACTTTAAACGACTTGTTCTTAATTTAGAACCTCGTCCTTGCAATCTCTTTATATACGTTTGTATATTGTTGAATAGATTATCTGATTATTGAATCATTCATTTAATTTATTTTTCAAATACAAGCTGGACATAATTTCACTTGTGAGTAATATCATGTTATTGAACAATGAAAATTAATGTTAGTGCATTATAAATGCTACACATTAATATAATCTTATATCGAATGTCTCTGTCATTCATGTGCATGATTATTGTTGATAATAAAGGCCGTTTCAGATTGTTCTTTGGGGCATTTTGATTATACACTTGCCAGATATATTTCTGCTTATCCTATGCTTCATATTCCATTGCAATATTTTGGAGTTGAATTCACTAAACAAGCCAAAAATATCAGAAATCAAAAAATAGGATACATATAACAGCAGTATTAATCAGATTTTGAAGGTTAAACTTTGGTAATTTCAAGGTACGGGTCTTCACACTAATTTAACACATATTCATGTACATTCCTTTGAGCTCGCCAATAGCATTTGGTCAAGTAATCACTAGTCATTGCTTCAGGTCCCAGAATCTTCCTTCCATTATATCATCACACAGTCCTGGAGGACCTGGCAAGCCCTATATTAGTAAATGGTGAAATCTTCATATTGCATCATTGCTATGTTTCGATATTTGAGGGTTTGCGCATCAGTGATTGTCAATCTTACATTATTTTTCCATCAGGATTTTATACTTTTTGCAATTCATTCATATTATTTTTGTTCGTATGGGAATTTAGAGGTCACAGACTCTGCATTCCCTGACTCTACTCTTTGTATTTCTAAAAACTGGAAAGGCAAAGGCTTTTGATCTTGTGATTAAATTAGCACTATTCCTGTCTTGTTAAGTTTCATATTTTGCCTTACGTTTATCATTGAAATTAGAATATATGTTGTTGCTTGATTAAAACTACAGTTTTCCCAAAGTCAAACCCAAATGTGTCCTTATTTTATGTTTTCAGCTTGAGCTTAGCTCTTCTTGCTGTAGACTGGTGCACCTTATTACTATGGTCCCTAATCTCTATACAAATTATGGAAACCCTTGATTGTTTGCTTGCTTGATCTTTACTTCCAGCTTCTAGCAGGTAAAAAATCATCTTAATTTTTGCAATTGCAACAAGGTTCTTCAATAACTACAACTATTGAGATACAGGGAGTGAATTATCTTCAACAGGCTGGGTACGTTTAAATGGCATCCTGAGCTCCTAAAGGCCCAAGGGTCCCTCAAGCTTTTTACCCCTTCATCCAAAGATATTGTCTCCTTGATCAAGCAGGGGAATGTACTTCTTGACCAAATCATTTAAAAATAACATAATATAAGAGAACAAATCCTATGTACTTGAGACTCGGTATAAAGCAAACATAATCTCTGGAAATATTTCTAGATCAGCAAGAAACATTTAAAAGGAAGACAAACAAAATTTCCAATGGTGTTTCCTGGCATCTTCTGATGCAATATGGCTACAAAAATACATTTGGGAATTATTTTTCTGCTGAAATTTCCACTGGCATCAGACACTATTTCAAATATCATTTCCGGTAAAAGCTTATCCCAACTTCCCACAATCCCTGACCATGGCCATTTTCTTTCCAACAATCCCATTTCAAATTCTTAGTTCCACATAAATAATATCAGCCGACATCTTAGTGGATCACTGGAAGTGGATACTGATGATCTACAAATTGCCATTTAAATCAATAGCTAACAAAACATTCATTTGATCATAAATGGTTTAATTTGAAGCCAGTGCATTTAATCATGATGTTATTTAGCACGACAGAGTATCCATAAAACAAAGAGGACAGATAACATAAGCAAACCCTGAGAGAAAACTTTTCTCTGTCTTACAAAGGTGATGATCCAGTCCTCATGTTCAAAGAAAAATGTATGAAATATATTCCTCGGAATTACCTTAATAGAAGAAACCACAAAGACAGAAAGGGTATTTGAGTGAACATACCATCTGCATCCGATGGGGGCCGGAATGTTCCGGTAATCTTGCCTTGTGTTTCAGTAGGAGGGAAGGTCTGTAAGTTGCTCTCTGCAAAAACAAGTAAATGCAAGCACTTAAGTATCTACAAAATCAAGAACAAAATGCAACCAGGCAAACTTGCCCTGTTCCTATTACAAATATTGGATGCCCTAACCACCCATGTCATGTAGGAGAGACAATACACACAATAAATTTAATCAATTACTAGTCAAAGTAATTAAAAAAAAAATTACAAACGCAAGACAATATACTGAGAAACATGCAAAAATAACTGCACTCCTTATAACATACACAAAAACCCGGTAACGACATGTCTGCCAGGGAAACCAGATCATGTATTCTATACATTACAAACAACTACGACAAAAAATCAAACAAAATGAGCTCGAGTTATAAATCATTGGAGCTTCCAAGTGAAAACCAGTGTTCGAATCCCAAGGAGATTTATTACCTGCTAATAGATACAAATGTTGGAGTATTTAAAGCGGATAAATAACACATCCAATTTGCGCAAAGTTGAGTATTTAAATTGAGTAAAACCTATACAGATGTTGGGCATTTTAATTGGATACAACTAGCAAATCCAATTTGTAAATGTTGAATATTAAGCATTTAAATTAGATAAAACTACAGCATCTGATTTGTACAAATGTTAAATGTTAAGCACTTAAATAAGATAAAGCTACCAAATCTAACTTGTTCAAATGTTAAGCATTTAAATTAGAAAAAACTATCACACCCAATTTTACGTGTGGTGTGCTACAAAGGAGGAGCCAAGGTGCGAGTCCTGGATAAATTTGACGGAAGAGATACTCCTGTGTGTTTAAAATGGATAAAATTACCACATCCAATTCATAAAAATATTGACTATTTATATTGGATAAACCTACCACATCCAATAAACTACCATATCCAATTTGTACAGATGTTCGGTCTTTACATGGAATATAACCATCACATCGAATTTTGAGTGTGGCATGAGAGAAGAGATACACCTAGGTAGTGGCATCTAAACCCAAGGACTCCCAATAAGGTAAATTTAGCAAGGCCAAAAACAATCAACGTAAAACAGGGAAAAAAATGTGCTCTCCATATGATTTCGAAGCTCCCAAATCATGTACGAAAAACAATAACCTCAATAAATTTATTCTTTATTACAAATAGATAATTGCAAATAAATACTACAAAAAATTGGAAAATAGAATAATTAAATAAGTTTACAAATAAATAAATAAAACTCCTCCCGTGATCTACAGAAAATAAACACCCAAAATTCCAGGGAGACCAAATCATGCACTATTTATATTGCAAAGAAAAACTACTAAACACTAAAACAAAAAAGCTTGCCCTCCCCATCATTTACAGAGAAAGGCACCCGAAAATCTGGTGGGGATCTCAATTTATGCATTATCCGCTATACCAATATGCTATAATTCAATGAGATTAGCTAATGAACTGACCTGGAAACTTCAACTGAACATGATCCGGACTTGAAACGGCCTGGACAAAAGGAAAAAAAAGGTCACAAGTGTCGTCATAATCAAGCATAGATTTACAAAAAGAAAATAAAGTAGGTTTGCATAAAGAGGTATTACAGGCACAGATCCGGAAACATTCTGATTGTCGATGTGGGTATATCCGCTGGACATCATCTTTGCCAAAATGCTTCTTCTTGTTCTAGTGGATCATGCGGTCAATAGTTTTCTTACTCAGATCTGCAAAAAAAAATAGCATTTGCTTAGCTCAAGAAAGCATAAAAAAAATATGTACATATCAAACAGCGGAATGACAGGCCAAACCTTAGTCGGCGTACTGTTTTTTCAGCCTCCGTTGATTAAATGTAGTATTAATATTCTTCTTCTCTTGGAATTAGCGCCGTTTCGCAAATGGGCAATTTGCATGGTTTTAGATGTTTCCTTCTTTTTTTTTGTGATTTACACATCAAATTTTTATTATTTGGTAATTTATGAGTTTTTTAAATTATTATTAATGAAATTTAGATGAATGAGTTTGATTTAAAACATATTCAATTCAATTTTAACGAATGTCATTAGTGTTCATTTATCTTTATAGTAATGTAATAAACAAATTTGTTGTATTTCTTAATTATTATAATTTTGAATTATTGTTTATTATCGAAAATGACAATGATAAAAGATATTTGATTTGTAGTTGTTCAATAAAACTTTCTGATGGCACTAACAATGATGTCGAGTATGTGGCTTTTCTTGGCAAACTTAGGGTGTGAAAGAGTAAGAACCTACAAAACATCAATATTGAGGGGGATTCTTTAAATGTGGTGAGAGTGATGATGACAAAACCTGCACCAAGTTGGAAATCACATATGTTGATTGATGGAATTTGTAATTTACTAAGATGGTTTGGAGGATATTCGATCACATGCATTTATCATTAAGAAAATAGAGAAGCATATTTCCTCTCAAACCATGTAATCGACCAAATCATACCATCAATCATTTCAAATGATGTCATAGTTCGGAAGGGATGGCAAGTAACCAATATTGGGATAAGGAAAGAGAACGCCTCCACTACGTAGTTGTGAATTTGGGCAAGGTCGTATTTGACAAGGAGCCAACATAATTAAGCATGGATGATTCAAATACATTGCTATTCATGCTTTGAGATCACTAACAAATTAAATACAGGCTAGGGATTGACTTTGAATGTGGACTGTGGAACTAGTATAATGGAAAGCTTATTAGCAAGCTCTAAGAGGAAACATGGTTTTATCTCACTCCCAGACTACAAGTGTAGCTACAAGAAAAAGTCAGTGAATGATCAGTTAAAGGAGATTTTTTCTTTCACAGGAGATGTTGAAGAATAGGCTATCGAAACCATTGTTAGGGAGAAGAATCAGTCAAGGGTACACTTTCACGATGCTGGGATCTTAGAGAGGTATGTCTAACAGAGTCTGCACGACAGGTAACAAAAAATGTACAGTGAATGCCATCAAATGATTGGTGCATCCACAGTTTAAAAACATGGCTCTAGATGCGATGAAAGGCATTTTGCTTGAACCTGAATCAAGGCTTATTGGTGATGTCATGTGTGTCGAAGCTTGGAAGGAGAGTGAACAATTGAAGAAGATTGTTGAAATTTTGCAGGAGGCTCTTGATGATAATAGAATGGATACATATGCCTATCTTTTACACTTTAATGATGAAGCTTTATCCCCGACACAAATTGAACGACTTTAAGAGATCATTGAATCTATCTGAGTTCTAATGCATACTCTCTTTGAATAAATATGTACTCCTTTTTTTTCTTAAGTAACGAAGGGGAGCTTCCCTATGGTAGCAATTTATTGAATTTTTTTAATTATTATTATTTTAAAATTTAATTACTTTAATTATATTTTTAATGTTAACTATATCTCTCATTTCAATAAAATAATATTAATAATTATAATCATTATATTGAAAATATATATTTTTCTTAAGAATACAATCTTAATTTAATTATAAAATCTATATACTTATAATTATAGTTACAATAATAAAATTAATCCTAAACTTAATTATTAGTTTAAGATTATATATTTTTTTAATTATATTTATGTAATATTAATTATAATCGATCTTAACAAAATAACTAATAATAATTATAAAATTATATAATATAAATAATAAAGTGAAAATAGGTATTTCTTAATCACTAAATAAAAAATATATATTAAAATGTTTTTTTAAAATGATTTTAAAAAAGTGTGAATAAAAAAAGAATGATTTAGGGTAAATTTTATGTTTCCGCTGGCTACCTAGCTTTGGATAGTAAGTTACATGGTCAAGGATGGTGGAAGGAGGTTTGGAATAAAAAAAAAATCGCCAAAGTGCAACTTCTTTCTTTGGCTTTTTGTCCATAGCGGGTGCCTTACATGGGAGAATTTGAGGAAGAGAGGCTTCCATGGCCCTCCAATCTATGTTCTTTGTAGGTGCAGTGAAGAAGGTGCTTCTCATCTTTTCTTTCATTGTCCCTATTTGAGAGAAATTTGGCACCTATGGTGGGGAGCATGGAATCACGCCTATGTTCATGTTGCATCTTTAGTTGAGTTTTAGGGAAGTTTAGGCCCGCCCTCTGACCATTTTTCTGCAACTTGCTTGGACTCTTGGCCCGACTTTTATCATCTGGAATTTATGGTTAGAAAGGAATTAGAGAATTTTCCAAGGTTCTGAAACTGGGAGCTTTCTTGTGTGGATAAAATTGTCAACAAACTCCTGGAAACTATTTCAGCAAAATGTGACATGACTACGCCTGTTGAGTCTAGCGATCTAGCTATTGTAAAGAACTTGGATTTGGTTGGCAATGGGATAGGCTCCTCTACCACAAGAAGATCGAGACAAAGTAAATAGAAGATTCATATAGAGGGGAAGTGGTGTCCTCCTCCTAAGTGTGTTCTGAAAGTTAATACTGATGGTTCTTCTAGCGGGAATCCTGGAAGGGTGGGAATTAGTGGCATTGGTAGGGGCAATGATGGTAGTACTGTGTTATTTTTCTTCATCTACAAAGAGCGGCATTGTAATAATTTGATGGAGGCCTGGGCTATTTTGCATGTCATTGAGAGAGGTTTCTCTCTTGGTTGGCAAAGAACTATTTGTGAATATGATTTGGTTGACATGCTAAATAATTGCTAGTTGGATGGTGCTTCTTGGTAGTTAGCACTAGTGGCCAAGTAGATCCTAATTTTGTGTGGCTCCATGGATTGCACTTCTTTCTAACATATTCTCAAGGAGGTGAATAATGCGGTAGACTGTCTGGCTAAGTGGATTTTTGAGAGCTTACACAGATAGGATGTTGATGGTTGAGAGGCTTTACCTCTAGATTATTCGAAGACTTTGGCTAGGTTAATCATGGATGATAGAAATTAGTTTTTGCTTCTTTCTAAGTTGTTCCCTTAAGAACTCTCTTTGTTTGCCTCATTTGAGAGTTGTTGTTGGCCTACGACCTTTTGCTCTATACTTTTTGGTTTCTCTTGAATAATTTTTTACCCCTTTTTTCAAAAAAAAAAAATGATTTAAAAAAAAACTATACAAAATATAATTATAAAAGATACATATTTGGATTTTTATTTAATAGAAAATTTTGTTGTGTAATGCTTGTAGTAAAATATTTTAATTATTCATTTAAGTTTTTATTTTGTATTTAATTTAAATGATTTGAAACAAATCCTTATACAATAGTTAATCGATTTTATTACCTATATTTTCAAATATATATATATATATATATATATATATATAGAGAGAGAGAGAGAGAGAGAGAGAGAGAGAGAGAGAGAGAGAGAGAGAGAGAGAGAGAGAGAGAGAGAGAGAGAGAGAGAGAGAGAGAGAGAGAGAGAGAGAGAGAGAGAGAGAGAACTAAACAAGTTTTTTAAAATAGACATTTGTTTTTAAATATAAAGAAATCTGAAGAAAAAAAAAAAAAAAAAAACCTATCGAATCTATAATTCCTATAAATTTACTCCTATACCACCAATTTTTTTCATCCAATCATATTGTAGATAAATAATTTATAGTTTAATTAAAGTCAAATTATTTGGGGAAGGAACAAATGGAGGCACTGCGGGGTGAGAGTTATGTTAGGGTTTGCAGGGTTGGCTTGTGTTACCTGTCGACAGGCAAAGCCTCTCTCCCAAATCATGGTGGTGGTTTAGAGTGCGGTAGTGTAAGTGCTTTCGGGAGTTCTCGGCTCCAACTTGCCAAAGACAGCGATGTATCTTGCACTGAATGTGGGGTTTTGGGAAAATCTGGCATTTGGGACACTACTTGGGATGCGGATTTAAAGATCAATAGGCTTAAGAATGGCAACATCCCCAACGATCGAGATAGAGCCGGACTCGGGTAAGTCTATTCCCCACTAGCTTTGGATTGCAGATAGTCCCACTATTCATTTGGAAGCAGAAATTATGGAAGAACTAAAGGGTAATGAAAAATGTTTTTTTTCCGAAATGGGTCTTATTGGAAGATTTAGAGGCTTTTGGCCCAGTTTGCCAGATCTCCACAAATGGATTACTTCACACTGGAAACCCATTCTTGATGGGAACATCCAGATTTTTCTAGGGGCCCGAGGCTTCTTTGTGATGCTTTTTGATAGTGTTGCAGATTGAAATCGAATCCTTGTTGAGAACAAATGGTGTTGGGAAAATAAATATTTGCTTCTGCTGAAATTGTGGCACTCGTTCTTTAACCCTACAATATAATCCTTTGATTGTGTTATTTTGTGGGTTAGACTCCCATATTTGCCTCTACGGTTATAGTTTGAATCGCGCTTTGAGGCCATTGGTGATTCCTTAGGTAAATTCTTGGGTGTGGATGTGGGTATTCATCACACTTCCTTTGTCTGCATCCTGGTTGAGATGGATTTGAGTAGGACTTCCAATGTATCTTAATCTAAAACTTGGTGAAGGTAGTTGGCTGCAAGTTATCAATTACGAGGGCATCCCTTTCAGATGTCGTCAATGCTTCCAAATGGGTCATCTTGTTGCTAGTTGTGAGATGGAAAAATCAACCAAGCAGGGCACCTAGGGGAAAGATGTTTCTGATGCCCATTATGTGGTCAAACGAGATAGAAACAATGTCTCCCCGCATGAGGCTGATTGTGCCACACCTTTGGGAGCTAATACTCCCCCTCTTATGTTTGAATTTGTGCCTGGGGTTTTGACCAAACCCAATGTTGATGCTAGATGCAGGAGCGTCACAATCGAAGAGGTCAACAATGTTAGGATTTCGTCATGCCCAAAGTCATATTGTGAAGGGAAGAAGGAGGATGAGCAATGGGCTCTTGTGAGTTGGTTAGAGACTTGTTCGGATGCATCCAAGGAGGCGACACAAGGGGCGAGGACACTTGAGGAGGGCTGGACAGAGGTGAAAAAGAAAAAAGACAAAAGAGGCATGGAGAATATCCCTCCTAATTTTCCTCCCTGTTCTAATGTTAAGGGCAGATTAAAATTGTAGAGTAATGATAGACCTGTTCATGGCTCGTACACATGAGATGGGGAGGGGGTTCCTTTGTTGTAACCCCTACTAGTTCGGGCTAGGTAACACCCGATACTGAATAAAATGAGAAACATTTATCGATTGAACAAAAAAAAATTATAGTTTAAAAATATAAATCTCAACTTTATTAAATTCAAGTTTATTTCGAAAACAAAAATAATAATCACTTTTAATTGGTGCAAAAACTCAATCAAGTAGGATTAAGTGAATGCAATAGTATTGCCTACGACGAGTATTGATATAAAATTATAATTTGGGGTTCTTCTTGTAGTTTGTTGATTAAGTGGTGGCAATGTTGTTGCGACCACCAAGGTTCAAACCCCCATCGGGTCACTGTGATAGCAAGGCTTATGCCTTCACTAATCTAGTGTCCTCGTGAGTTTGAGCCTTAGCATTGTTATATGGGGATGAGGTCCCCCATTTGAGAACTCATTAGTTCATAGCTCCAGGTCAAAAGTGTTTCACATGGAGTCGAAGGGCATGTTATGTCAACATCACCGGTCACATTAAAAAATTTACCCAACACTTGTTTAAAAAAAAACATATAATTTGATATATTATAGAAAAATATCTCACGCTTGTCAATAGATGAGGTGAAGGGAACATTTATTGAATGATCCACAAGGAACAACACTTTTTAAAGTTTTGCAAATTGAATAACAAGTTAAGTGATCTTGGGAGAAATTTTATTGTTAACCAGATTTAAGTTAAAGAAACACTGAGATGGGTGACCCATTAGGAATCCAAATTAAGCACATTTGCAAGCATCGCCTAGATGCAATTAGTACTAAGTGGATCATTCATAACCATGGGAACTTGGTTAATGTGAACTACTACTCATGAAATATAAGTCAATAAGTTTGACGTAAAAACTATGGGAGCCAATTGTGCATTCCAAAGAGTTCCATGAGAGAGAACCTAATTAAGGAGAAGCATGGTGGAGAGTTGGTTGGACACTTTGGTGGAGATAAGACCATTGCTCTTGTCAGTGAGCATTATTATTGATCATAATTGCAACAAGAGGTTAAGAAGTTTGTGCAAAGTTGTAGAGTATGTTAGATGGCAAAAGGCACCAAGCAGAATAAAGGGTTGTATTAGCCATTATTTGTACCAGAGAGGCCACAGGAGGATATTAGTATGGATTTTGTTCTTGGTTTATCGAGGACTCAAAGAGGACATGATTCTATTTTTGTGGTGGTGGACAGATTCTTGAAGATGGCACATTTTATTCCTTGTAAGAAGACTAATGATGTTGTTCATGTGGTATAGTTATATTTCAAATAGGTGGCAAGACTACATGGTCTACCAAAGAGTATAATTTTAGATCGAGACACCAAGTTTGTTGGGTACTTTGGGAGGACATTGTGGAAAAAGTTGAAGACAAATTTGAAGTTCAGTTCAACGCACCATCCACAGACTGATGGGCAGATAGAAGTGGTGAATAAGAGATTGGGGAGCTTATTAAGATGCAAGATAAACCCAAGGCATGGGATCTAATTTAACCATAGGAAGAATTTGCATACAATAATTATGTCAATAGGAGCATTGATAAAACACCATTTCAAAATTCTATATGGAAGCAGTCCTAGAAATTCTTCAGAGTTAAGGAATTTGGACAAAGGAGAAAAGAATAGTGCCAAAGCGAAGACTTTGCTAAACACCCGAAGAATTTTCACGAAGAGGTGAGAAATCTTATTAATAAGATGAATATTCAGTACAAGGCTGAGGTAGATCAGAAAAAGGAGATATAAGGAATTTCGGATTGAAGAAGAAGTCATGGTTCATTTGAGAAAAGGGAGGTTTCCAATGGGAACATATAATAAGTTGAAGATGATGAAATTTGGACCATGCAGAATCCTAAAGAAGCATAAAATTTAAGAAATCCTTATGAGGTAGAGTTGTCAAGTGGACTTAACAACTTAACATTTCACTTGTCTTTATATTTTATATTTGACAAACTACCATGAAGGCAATATTAAAGATGAAATAACAAAATCATAGTGGAATATTCCAATAATTGCTTTAGAGGAGGAGGAGATAGAAGATATCTTAGATAGTCGTGTGGGTAGAAGCACAAGAAATAGGCAGTATGAGGTGTATTTGGTTAAGTGGAATGAAAGGCTTGTTGAAGATTCATCATGGTTGTTTAAGGCCAAGGTTGACCATCTTGGTTTTCCTCCAACACCTGAGATGTGACAAGGTCACTTCTCAAATTACCTCAGGTGTTTGATGCAAGAGCATCTAGGGTGTACGAACAATCTTGCATCACCCAAAGAGAAATATTGTATTTTCCTTTTGTTTTGTGGTTTTCCTTTAGTTTTCTTGGAGCCCACCATGATAGTTGCATTATATAAGATTATATAAGATGCATAGAAGCTAAAAATAGCCAAAAATAATCACTCGCTATTTTTAAGACTTTTGCTCATTTGGGGTCGTATGTATTATGAAAACTAGTCCCAAGGAGCAAAATTAAAAAATAAGATGATTGTTGAATGAATCATCTCAATATCTTGTATGGTTTGCAAGATATCAAAGTTTTTGTTCCGAGCAATTTTTCCAATGAAGCTTAAAATTCAAAATTGAAGACCTTGGAGGCCCCAAAAAGGTTTGAAATCCTGATAAATAGATATTTGATGTATTTGCCGTTATAGATCACTTTGCAAGCTTTTCAATGATATGTTATAATAGCAAATCAGATGCCTGAGTCAATAGTTATGTCTCCCAAAAGTTGTGCCACAAAAACTCAAGTTTGAGTGAAATTCCACCTGGCTAGGAAAATTGAATTAATGGACCATTGGGCGTCAAAAAGAAGAGAAAAGTTGCACTTTGCAAAACATTCTAAGGCAGTTATTAGTGCTATATAAAGGGGTGAACAAGGGTTACAAAAGTCAATTTAGGTAGTGTTGATTATGGCTTTGGCCTGCAAATTATTGTAACATGTTATTTTATGAATGTTGTAATTTCATTTCATCGAGATAATACAAGGCATGTGTTTCTTTCTTGCATGTTATGGATATTTCTCTATTGTTGTTGTGTGTTTAGGTTCGTAAGGGGAGTACCTTTCATCAAATTACAAAACTAAAAAGGCAAGTACACGCCACCATGCGACACTTGTTAAAATATAATAATAACATTAAGTTGATTATTTACAAAGCTTAATTAGATTCTACATTAATTTTTAATAAAAGTAAAACTAAAATATATTATTTGATCTTCACAAAATTTAAAATTAATTTTTTTTTTTAATTTTTTTCTAGAATGATTTGTTTAAAAAATATAATTAAGCTATTAATCATCATCGATAATTATGGATATATAATACACATATTACATAATCAATAATTTTTTTAGTAGAAATGTTAACAGTACTTATTGTTGGGCTAGTACTATTGCAATAAGTTGAGAATTTGTTGTTTTAACCAATGATTAAAAAAGCAGTTTGGACCAATTACAATTTAGTATTTTTGTTATTTTGTTATAAATTTCATATTTTCTATAATTTATATGTAAGATTTTTAAGTTTATAATTTAAATGTGAATCAGAAGTAATTTCCAATAGTTACGAATTGCATTCACAAACCACAAATTTTTTAATTATTTTATTGTGCTCACATTTTTCCAAAGACTTAAAGCTTTCCACTTTGCTATAGATTATCCATTTAATTGGCATTTCAAACTCCACCACATATTTTTTTATCATTTTTACTCTGCTCACATTTTTTCCAAAACTTAATGCTTTCCATTTTGTTACAGATTATCTATGTAATTGACATTTCAAACTCAGCCTCATCAACGGTCTCCTCCTTATCATTGTATTATTTTGCTTAAATTGAAAAACTAAAAAAAACAATCACTAGCATATATATATATATATATATATATATATATATATATATATATATATAACTTGCATTTTTTCTCTTTGAAAAAAATAAGATATTGATCTAAAGGGGAAAAATGCAAGTTATATATATATATATATATATATATATAACTTGCATTTTTCCCCTTTAGATCAATATCTTATTTTTTTCAAAGATTTTCAATTTTTATATATATATATATATATATATATATATATATATATATATATATATATATATATATATATATATATATATATATATATATATATATATATATATAACTTGCATTTTTTCCCTTTAGATCAATATCTTATTTTTTTCAAAGATTTTCAATTTTTTTTTATTATTAGTTTTTCTTTATTTTGTATAGCTGATTAGAAATTGAGAATATACTAAATAGATTTATTTTTTATTTTTTATTTTTTGAAAAAAAATATATTATATATTTTACTGCTCTATTCCATTCATGAGGAATGTGGATGAAAGACACCTTCTCCATCATAGCAGTAATTTGCAAAATCTGGTGAACAATCCCTGCCAGCTGCCAATAAATCCCACTCACCTTCAGCTCAATCAACAGATTAACAATAATTTGTGAATCCGATTCGCAGATAACCTTACGCCACCCCAACTCATATGCACGTTCCAAGGCATAGGGAATTGTTAATGCCTCCATAAAATTGTTAGCATGTTGCCCTTTATGCACTGAAAAAAGAAAAGAAAACCACATCCCCCATACGATTCCTACCAACACCTCCAATCCTAGCAGGACCCAGATTACCACGAGAGGAGCCATCAGTGTTAATCTTAATGGAGTCATTCTTAGGGGGCAATCATCTTCCCACTCTTTGAACCTTCTTCATAGCACGTCTACCTCTCCTGACATAGGCAAATAAAGGAGACATCTCCTGCAAACCCAACCTACTCATAATTTTAGCCTCTCCTCTATCCAAAGGAAAATTCACCTCACATTTAGCTTCCATCGTCTCCTAGATCATCCCAATTATTCTATTCCACACTTGTTGAACTATCAGTCTGACTTCTTGAAAGATCCTCCTATTCGTCTCTAGCTAGATCTGCCAAAGTATAAAAATGGGCCCAATGTGCCACACAATCTAAATAAAAGAGGACAAAACAGGAGGCATGCTCAAACTGCTCCAAAACTCCACTAGACAATCCGCATGAACACAAGGATGTTTCCACACACCCCACCAGTAATGACAAATCTGCATCGAGAAAGGGCATCTAAAGAACAGGTGTGAAGAATCCTCCTCCCCATTACCATACAAAACACAGATGGAAGGACCATGGAATCCATGCTTGCGAATATTGTCCCAAGTTAAACATCTATTCAAAGCCAAAGTCCAAGCAAAACAATTACACTTCGGCCAAGAGAATTTGTTCCAAGGATATTTCCACCAGTGCACTTATCTCCCCTCCAATCTACAGGACAACAGCTCCCGGTAGCCACTGGAAACACTAAAAACACCCTTAGGATTCGGAGACCAAGCAAGTAATCCCTATCCTTAAGGGAACTACAATGTCTACTAGCCAAAATGCCATGAAGCTCAACGCAGTCTTCCTCCATGTGAATAACCGACCATTCATTAGGCACCTTCCATCGCACCATCTCCAAATGCCCACACCTATAAACAAACTTAAAGGCGCTCACTCTAGACCACCCTACCTCAAGGAACCTTTGGCAGAGATTCACTAAATTAGGAAACTGATCGATAATGGGAGGGTAGCCATCCCAAGAATCAAACCAAAAAAGCACCTCTTCCCCCCTCTTATAGATCCAAAATATTCCTTCTTTTATCAGTGCAACCCCTTTTCTTGAGAGTACTCCAAATCGTAGAGCCTTTTCCCATAATCAGATATCTTGAGATTTCCTCCTTCAAGATCCTCTACAAAAACTTGTAAGACAAAATCCTAGCCCAGCCTCGATCCTGTTCAACACACCACCTCCAGTACAATTTTGCCACCAAAACCTCCCCAAATAAAGTAGATTGCCTTAAGCCAAGCCCACCCAACTGTTTTGGGTTGCACACCAAGTCCCATTTGACAAGACTCCATTTAGAGGAGGACAAGTTGTCTGCCCTTAAGAACTGTCTTGCCAAAGAATCCAATTCCTTCACAAATCACTTTGGGGCCACTTGGAGCATACACCTATAAATCGGAAGAGCATGAACCACCGACTAGATCAGTTGAACTTGTCGAGCATAGGATAACCATCTGTGCATCTAATGTTCAACCTTCATGTAAAATTTGTCCATAATACCCTGCCAAGAGTCCTTGGGAGGGTTACCAGCAGAGATAGGAATACTCAGGTAAGTCAAAGGAAGAGAACCAACCTAGAAACTCAAGATATGAGTAATCCTCAACTAAACAGCTCTAGGTGTGTTGAAGAAGAAAATGGAATATTTATCCTCATTGATCAACTGGCCATAAGCAACAAGATAGACATCTAAAACTTTACGCAGATTTATAGCTTCTCTGATCCTAGCAAGTCCCATTAGGGTCGTATCATCCACAAACTACAAATGAGACTAAGGAGGTGTGTCATTACCCCAACTCCAACCATGAATAATACCCATTCCCACATTATACTTAATCAATCTCCCCAGACCCTCGGCCAGAAGAATAATTAAGTACGGGGAGAGGGGGTCCCCCTGATGAAGACCCCTGGATGCACCAAACAACTCAATATGATCTCCATTAATTAGCACAGAGAATGAGGTAGATGAAACACAACTCATTACCCATTGGATTCATTCACCAACAAAACCAAAGGCCCCAAGAATCTTCTGGAGAAAGGACCAATGGACTCTATCATAAGCCTTTGCCATGTCCAACTTGATAAACATAGCTTTTTCTTTGGAAGATGCCATAGAATGAATGATCTTAGTAGCAATGATCACTCCATCCAAGATTTGACGACCCTCTACAAAACCACTATGCTCCTCATAAATGATACCCCCAAGCCATTTCTTCAACCTTTTCGCTATTAGCTTAGAAATAATCTTATAAATCACATTACAGAGAGATATAGGGCGGAACTGGCCTAACCGGTTAGCCCCATCACACTTGGGGATGAGAGCAACGAGAGTCGCATTCAAAGCCCAAAGCATCTGCTTATTCCTCCGGGACTCTTGAACCACCTCCAATAAGTCCAATTTGATAATATCTCATAATTCTTGATAAAACTCAATTAGAAACCCATTTGGTCCAGGAGCTTTCCCCTTCTTCGTATGGAAAACAGTCCTCTCAAGTTCATCCAACAAAATAGGACCCATAAACTACTCATTCATCTCCCTAGTAACTAGAGAAGGAATACAAGCAAGAACCTGATTTTCCTCCTCTAATTCCCCCTAAGAATCCTCACTAAAAAGGGATTGGAAAATCCATAGAAATATCCAGTAAGGATAAATACTACTCACCTCTATCATTAACCAGAATAGGGATGGAGTTTCCATGTCTTCTTGCTTTCACTAAATTGAAGAAAAATGCAATATTCTTATCCCTTGCTTGAAGCCAATCAATTCAAGCTCTCTATTTCCAGTAGATATCCTTCCTAAGCTCCCACTCTTCTAAAGCCTTGACTACCCTGACTTCCTCCCTAAGCAGGGCTTCTGACATTCCATGCTCTCTTAACTCTCTGGTAATGCCATTCAATTCTAATTGAGCAGCTATCTTGGCATGAAAAATATTACCAAAACACTGACGATTCCACCGTTTAAGCTGAAACTTAACAAATTGTAGTCACTTGGCAAAAGTGTACATAGCAGTGCCAAAGGTTGGCCTCCCTTTCTTCCACCACTCCACAACATGATCCTGCAAAGAAGAGTCTCGCAACCACATAAGCTGGAATTTGAATAAAGGAGCGTGAGAAACCTGAGCAAAAGAAGACACTAAATTGATGGACCAGTGGTTTGAACCTCTCCAATCTAAAATATCAGAGCATGTGGACCACCCCCCACCAACCCCAAAACTAGAAACTAGAAAGCGATCCACCCTCTCTGCAATCCAATACTCCCCTATCCTCCTATTGTTCCAAGTGAAAAAAACTATTACTGGGCTTGATGTCAATAAGATTCAAGGTTGATAAACTGTCCTGAAGAACGAAGGAAGAAGGCTCCAACTGTATAACACCACTCTTCTTCTCACTCAACTCTAAGATGGCATTGGAATCTCCTGCCATAATCTATGGATGGAAAGGAAAAACCCACACATAAAAGTAATATGAGACCATAATTTTTGCTTACCATGAAGATTAGTGGGGACATAAATGTTAGTAAGAAAGATATATTCCGCAGTCTCAATACTAGAAGCAACCCCGGATAAAGATGATCTGGAAGAAGCCCACCATATAGGATGAATCCTCAAGGGGTTCCAAAGATAAGCCACACCTCCAGAGGAGCCATATGCCCCAATACACTGGCATTCACCTCTCCCCCACAGCTTTGGCACCAGACTCAACATACTTTTCACATATAATTTGGTTTCCTACAAGAAAATGACATTAGGTGAATGACTCCTTATCAATTCCCGAACAACTTTTTGTCTAGGGCCACTATTCAAGCCCCTAACATTCCATGAAAGCACAATCATTTAGGGGGATTAGAAAAATGAGAATCCAGAATCTTTACCGACCCTAACTCAACCAAATTCTCCTCCATCAATATGATCTTATCCAAGTCCTTCTTTCTGCCAACCTTCAAAATCTTCTTTGTTGCTCCTTTTTTTATGTCTTTTTGAAGAATACCCAAGTGTGAAGAGATATTATTACTTTTAAACCCAACAGAGTCCAATTTCTAAGCTGCAGGAGAAACATCCCCACCTGCCATCTTCACTTCAGCACTAGAGATGGGTCCCTCCTGAGCCACTACCTGATGATCCATATCCATTTGTTGGCTCCCAACCTCCTGCTGAACCTGGGTAGTATCCAAGTTCACACTATTAGGAACCAACCCTGCTGCACTATGATCCAAAGGAAGCATCCCCGGATTCACCTCCTACTAGCTAAGATCATCCAAGGCTTCAAATTTGTTTAAGATATTCTCCTCCCGTCTCTCCTGCAAAGACCTCTTTAGACCCTGGCTCCTATTATTTGTCTTAACCGAGACGAAACCATCAACACCCACAACCTCATCAGACATAGAAGCTTTACCTTTATTAGCCTCATCAAGGTTACAAGAAGGTTGTTGAGGTTGATGCTCAGCCGATTTAGACCTAGGGCACTTGCACTGCAAATGACCATACTCATGTCATAGACGACACCTGAATGGTACAGTCTCATAATCAAGTTGTTGGACCCAAGAATAAGAGCTCGCACACATATCTATAACATCTAGCAAAGGCTTACTAAGATCAATTTCAACACAGATACGGGAAAAATTCATTACCTTTCTCCCCAAGGTTTTCTTTGAAGATCCAAAAGGCTTCCCAAGCAATGAAGCTAGCATTCATAACACATCCTCCCAACAACATTCAATCAAAAAATGAGGTAATTGAATCCACACTAGGACCCAATTCGAGAGCTCTTCCGAAGGGTCAAATCCTGCATGCCAAGGTTAGATGAACAACCCCACTTGGTTATAAAAATACGACCCTCCTTCAAAGACCCTATTGCGATCATCCATGCGATTAAAAGTAACCATGAAGTAATTGTTAGCCAACATCATAATATCCATTTCCCCTTTTAGCACCCAAGTCCTCTGAGCCCAATTCTCCAAAAACTGCAGAGAAACCCTCAACCCCAAAAATTTGCAATATAACGAGTGTTTTGAGAAGTATTCAACATCTTCGGCTATCATCTCTGGAGGAATTACCAATATCAGCCTCCCACTGCATCTCTCTAGACAACCATTAATCTTTGTAATTCAAGAGCCATTAGGCATACCAGCACTACCAAACCCCGAATTTCAAACAAAAAGATTATTATTAAAGGTCTTGATACCTTGGGAAGGGGATTTTGAACCCAATACTGCACAAAAATCCATGTCGGGTGATGTCCCAGAGGCCTCTCCATCAATTCTAGACTTCTCACTTCACGGAAAACCCACACCCCAAAGGGAGAAGAAGAGGAAACCATGCACCCCTGCAAAACACCGAACACCCACCCCTCCCAAGTACCGCCAAAGGGAAAAATGACCCAAATCCCCCCTCACCCCATAGGCTATCCACTAAGCAATAGAAAAAACCCGAGCCCCTACTGCAGTCTGCACAAACCCTCCACCCACAGGACACCACACCGCCTCCAACACCAACCACCCAGCAAATAGATCTGCCCTTCCCTGTAAGAAGACCTTGTGCCCTTCCCCCAATGCATAGACAAATAGAGATCGCCCACAGGATAGGGCGTTTATGCCCTAGCTCGAACCTCACAACCTCCCTTCACGCTCAAAGCCATCTTCCCTGCAATATTGACTCGTGCCAATTCATTATGTGAGAAGAAGAGGAAACTATGCACCCCTGCAAAACACCGAACACCCACCCCTCCCAAGCACCACCAAAGGGAAAAACAGCCCAAAGTCCCCCTCACCCCATAGGCTATCCACTAAGCAATAGAAAAAACCCGAGCCCCTATTGCAGTTTGCACAAACCCTCCACCCACAGGACACCACACCGCCTCCAACACCAACCACATAACAAATAGATCTACCCCTCCCTGCAAGAAGACCCTATGCCCTTCCCCCAATGCATAGACAAATAGAGATCGCCCACAGGATAGGGCGTTTATGCCCTAGCTCGAACCTCACAACCTCCCTTCACGCTCGAAGCCATCTTCCCTGCAATATTGACTCGTGCCAATTCATTATGTTAAATTTATTAATTATATAACATAAATTAATTTAAATTTAATTTAATATTAATTATTATCGATTTAATATCGTTGTTCAAAAAATAAAAAATCATCATTTGAATAAAATATCATAGTTTGCTGAAAATTGTATAACAAATAAACTCATTCTTTGCAGATTAGTAGATTTTCATCTTATTAAAGTTAGGTATTTTTTATTATAGTTCTCAATGTTAAAGATGCATAATACAATGTATTTAACTATTGGATTCAATAACTTGAAATTGAATGTATAGTATACATATATTGTAAGCATTTTTTTAGTAATTCTTCATCCATAAATCAATAATCTACTTGAAAATGTGAAATATAAATATGTACAATTAAACATGTTTCGTACTATTATTCATATAATTAATTATATAAAATAGAAAATATAAGATAAATAATAAAGACAATTATTATAGAAATTTTCTCATATAAAATAATATATAAGTGAATACATATTAGAACTATACAATTCGGTAATATTATTTTATATTAACAATACATTTAAAATTTTATAATATATAAAAATTTAAAATATAATAATACATAAGCAGAGCATGATATGTTTTAATAAATAAATAATAAATAGATATAAATATTACATATTTAATATATTTTCTATTCTCTCTTTGTCTTCTTCCCTGTCTCTATCTCTCCCTCTCCCTACCCCTCTCTCCCTCCCTCACTATCCCCTTATATATATCTTTATCTCCATCTCACTCTTGCTTCCTCTATCTATCTCCATCGCCTACTCTATCTATATCACATTATTTCTACCCTTTACCTTAAATTCATTCCATCCTTCCCACTCTATCTCTGTATCGCTTTATTACTCTCTTTATCTATTTCTATCTATATCTCTCCACACCTATCTCCCTTACTCTCTCAATGTCTCTCCCTATTTCTCTCCTCTATCCATCCATCTCTCCCCCTCTCCCTCTTCCTTAATTTCCATACTTATATCTTTTTGCCTCTTCATTTTATTTATTTCATCTATCCCTCTATCTCTATTTCATTATCTTTATATCCCTTTACACCCATATACCTCTTCCTCTCTCTACTTCCCTCTATATATCACTTCCTATCTCTATAATTATTTTTCTCTCTCCTTCTCTCTCCCAAGCTTTATATATTTATCTCTTCCATCTCAATTTATCTCTCTTCAACTCTCCATCTCCATCTCTATCTTCCCCTCTAGCTCTATTATCCCCCCCCCTCTCTCTACTCTAATATGATCATATTGATAATGTAGCCAACTTATCTTCTTAATTGAGTGGTTTTCTTTAACCATGTTTTGAGACATATGTTTCACAAACAACATCATTTGCTAGATGCCCTACCAATTGACCACATTTTCAACACAATTGAAAACAAAAAAATATAACCAAATTATTGTTAATTGACTTTCCACATCTCTTCGACATACCATTGCACATCAAGGTGCAATTGCTAGTTTATAATTATATAGATTAAATAAAAATAAAAATAAAAATATAATTTTAAAATGCGTTCACCCCGTAGCGTGACAGTAATGTCACGAACCCCAGAACGGGGAGGTCTCATGTTTGACTCAAATTGCTTGCTTGCAGGTTGCTTGGTTGGGTGCATTTCATGTGCTAACGATTGGTGTTGATGCCGATACTTTGCTCAGTGGATAACTGGTGGGGGTAGACAGGCGGTATTTCCCACAAAGGAGCACACGTACTATAATGCAGAGAATTGATAACATGGCGCCAAGAATAAGTCGACACAATCTTGTTGTCAGAGACCAAGGGGGAATGGATGGCACGTGGAGTGATAAGGAAGGGAGACATAAGGAGTTATGGCGTGGTGAGATAAGGAGCAAGAGCTTGGTGCATGGAGTGATAAGGAGCGAGAGTTATAAGGTGAGGATGGAGAGATAAGGGAGCTCAGAGTGATAAGGAGAGCACATGGAGTGATAAGGAGAGTGTGTGGAGTGATAAGGTGAGTGGAGAGATAAGGAATGACACGCACGAAGTGATAAGGGTGATGATGCCTAGAGTGATAAGGATAGGTGGAAGATAGGAGATTGAGCTGCAACAACAAGAGACAAATTCACAGAGGTGTTAATACCTCAGTTGTAATCTCGGGGAGGGGGTCCCCCATTACTGTGACCCCCGCTGGTTCAAAGCTCCAATCAAAAGCGATTACCGAGCAAAACAAATAAAATAATTTAAAATCAATTAGATTATATTTAATAAATTTATTAAAATTATAATTAAAATTACATTTAAGATTATAATTATAATCAATTCTGAAACTAAAAAGACAAGTGTCATGATGTGACACCTTTTATTACTGTATTAGTTAAACTATATTATTAGCTCTATCATAGGACTATAACAACCACGTTGTTTTTAACTCGTTATTAAAAATCGTATTTTCAACCAATCACATATCAAGATTCCTTTTCATATTATTATTTTTTACTTCACCATAGATGCAATTTTTAAATTAAAAATTATTGAAAAATTATTTTACTTCAATCTAATTGGCTCATAACTTCGACCTAATATGGGTGAAGAATATGAAAAATTTGATTATGAACTATATAATTTTTTTAATAACATTGAAAATTGTAACTTTTGATTTGGAAACATATAGTAGGAATTAAAAGTGTAGCCACTAACTAAAATATTATACAATACTTGTATTATATATTAATATTATAATAATATTATTACTATGTATATTATATTATGTAGTATATAGTATATCATTTTATTATAACATTATATATTATTATATTTTAGCATTCTTTTTATTCTTAACTTAATTATACATACACACACACACAGATATGTGTGTGTGTGTGTGTGTGGACACACACACACACACATATTAATGACATGTGTCATGGGTAGAAAAGGCTAATGAATTAATTAAATAAATAAAGTATTTATTTAATTTAGGGGAAGGATAATTTAAATAAATAAATGTATTTATTTAAATGAGAAATAAGGCTAGAAGAGGGTAAATGAATTAATTAAATAAATAAAGATTTATTCAATTAATAGAAGAATTAGGCTAAAATAATTAAATAAATAAAAATATTTATTTAATTAGATGAGACGATTTTAGGTGTCTACATTTTGCCCCTCTTTGAGACAATGCAGCTTGTCGCGTTGTTTCAAAGAAGATAATATGAACCGATACAAAGTTGTCCCAAGATGGGAATGATATGCCCCCTTGAGAGATTGGAAGAAAATGTTTGAAAAGATCACAGATAATCTCTCGATAAGAGAGAAAGGCTAGAAAGGACTGACAAGATGGGATAGAGTGACAGAGTCAAAGGATAAAGAAGACTAACTCGGGAGACTAGTGCTAGGGTAGTCTATAAGATAGACTACGAGGGAAAACATCCTCATTATCATCCACACATCTAAGAGATTATAGTGCAGAGAGAGCAAACAGCAGTCAACGGTCAACAACGATGGCATTGGTGCATAGATTCGATCGTGTTCACTAATTTCAGAGGTCAGCAGATGAAGGAGAGCCGGTAAGTACCACAAAACCTCCTTGTACTTTGTTGCATTAATTGTTGTCATAAATGCATGCTAGGTAGTGTAATAAATGTGCTCTAGGTAGGTTGCAAAAAATGTCAAGCGTGGTAAAAAAATGCTAAGGCGCGTCTACGTTGGTGCCAGGCGCGTCTGGGTAGGCTAGGCACGTCTATGGTTTTAATAGCATCTGTGTCCAATGCGAGCATGTCTGTGCAATGCAAGCGTGTTTATGCAGGGCAGGCGCGTTTGTGCATAACAGAGGCACGTCTGTGTGATTAAGGCGCGTTTGTGCAGGGCAGGCGTGTTTGTGTCTTGAAGGTCGAATCAACAGTTTTGTGATAAACATATGTTGTTGATTGGATAAACCACTGAGAGGATACACTCAAGTAGGTCCTCCAGGGAAGACTAGGATAGCAGATAGGGCTAGGATTGACAATTCTGTGATAGAACATACGTTGCCAATCAGGAAACTACTCAAGAGGATACACTCAAGCAAAGGCCCTAGGATAGGATATAGCGAGGCACTTTGTGATGAACAAGGAGTACCATAGAAATTGACAATTTTGTGATAGAACATACGTTGCTAATTGGATTAGGCTGAAATTGACAATTTTGTGATAGAACATACATTGCCAATTGGATAAGCTACTCAAGAGGATACACTCAAGTAGGTGCCCTAAGAGACAAAAACAACACTTTGTGATGAACAGGGAGTACCACTAGGATAGAGTGCCATATGATAGATATAAGCACAAGGATAAAAAGCACCACTTTGTGATGAACAGGGAGTACCACCAGGATAGAGTGCCATATGATAGATATAAGCACTAGGATAAAAAGCAACACTTTGTGATGAACATGGAGTACCACTAGGATAGAGTGCCATATGATAGATATAAGCACTAGGATAAAAGAGCAACACTTTGTGATGAACAGGGAGTACCACTAGGATTGACACAGTTGATTTGCTTGACCAGCAGGAGGACCTATCGATGCTAGAGTCACGGGAGAGATTCCCTTCGACTTAGAGTTTGCGAGTAGAACTGACATTCGAGGATAGAGTTGCAGTTGAGGCTATGGGATTGCGATACATTATGTATGTACCTGAGTTTCAGGTGAACATGGGGTTGCTGACTACATTAGCTGAGAGATGGCACTTAGAGACATGCACGTTTCATTTGTTGATGGGTGAGATGATAGTCACCTTAGAGGATGTGTACAGGATACTGTGGATACTGATCATTGGGGAGTTAGTTCCTTATGATGGAGAGAGAGAGAGGGATGCACTGAGATGAGTGTTTCAAGATCCAGGATTGGAGATGAGGGCAGACATATCGCTTGGGACACCATGACATCGACAAGATTGGTGCTACTGGTGGTGCTGGCAGGAGTGATCAGTGGGTTCCTCTGTCCGGACAGGGCGACGTGAGGGTTGGATATGGGATGGGGGAGGACACTAGAGACATTGGTGACTGAGCACACCAGGTTTGCATGGGGGTCGTGTCTGCTGACACACTTGTATTATGAGTTGCATCAGTTTGTATATCATGGATCAACAGGATTGGGATGTGGAGTGACATTGTTGTAGGTATGGGCATATGAGCATTTGTAGGTTACACGTCCGATACACTTTAGAGGAAGAGGACATGGGCGCAGTTATGTACACCTATATGATATGATTACTTCTCAGCCATGGATTGGGAGGCTTGAGTATTGGCGCATGGTGATTGATGAGATCAATAGTGTGGTATGGAGGCCTTACGTAGACTATGAGGAGTGGGAGGATGACGCAGTGGAGCTGCCATATGTATTCAGGAGCAGGTATCTGATAGGGAGGACACCATATATTGTTGAGAGGCAGTTGATAGATAGGATATGCGGGCAGTTTGGTAGGATGCCGCAAGGGTCGGGGATGTATGCACGGACGGTGAGGGATCAAGTGCATTTAGGGCCATTATTGTCGTATGATCAGGCAGTGACATAGATGCTAGAGATGGTTCCCATGCCTTGGAACATATGGGCAGATGTAGAGGATGTAGGGATGGATGTAGAGTATACTGCATATTGGGTAGAGCATCTGTTTCTAGAGCTGACAGATCCAGGGGAGACGATAGAGGGAGACGGTGGGGATGGCAGAGATGATAGTGGAGATGGAGGGAGAGGTCGACGACGAAGGTGGGGCACAGTGGTAGAGAGGAGAGAGGGTGGAGAGGAGAGACAAATGCATGTAGTGAGGGGTAGAGGTGGATTGCCATTACGGGTGCTAGCAGCACAGGTTCCCAGATAGGTACAGGGTCGGGGACAGGGACAGGAGCAGCCATAGGGATAGGGTGAGGGGAGAGAGGAGGAGGATGAGCTACTATCCTTGAGGGAGATCTGCTAGGGACGGGCAGAGAAATCCAGGATTTGGAGAGGGATATGGCTAGACTCAGGAGACAGCTGAGGGACACTGAACGGGAGAGGGATCAGGCTATTCAGCGCTATATAGAGGCTGAGACGGCACTAAGGGTAGGCAAACAGGCATCAGAGGACACAGGGGTCAGATACGCCTATGTTCTGTGAGCAGGGGAGGAGATAGCCTATTGGAGAGACCTTTACTATGGAGTGGTACCACCAGATCAGCGAGCTAGGAGCTTCCGGAGACCATCACGGACTACGACGACCACTGGAGGGAGAGACAAGAGACAGGCTTCTAGTGGTGGGGTCATGGGTCCTCCACCACCACCAGATAGAGGGGGTAGGAGAGATGATCTTGGGGCAGGTCCTTCTAGGGCTCAGACTCCGTTGAGGCCAGCTGGCTCCGAGGGAGGGAGTTTATCATAGCCTTAGAGGGCTCCCTATGTATCAGTTTTGTACCATTTTTGTATGGTGATGTAGACACCTTTGGGTGATTGTAGCCATATGTTTTGACATCATTGTATCATGACACTTGTGATTTTGATATATATATGAGATGTTTCATCCTTGCGGCAGCTATATGCATGTGTACCTATGTGATGTTGCTTCTATGTGATGCTTATTTCTATATGATGCTTATGATATGGATGAAAATATGTACATGATGAATGCAATATTTTTGTTCTTTTATGTTATGCAAATGTAAATGTATGAAATGCAGATGAAAATGATAATGCAAGTAACTATTCACATGATGAGAATGTAAAATGTGCTAACATGTGTTGTGTGCAGGATATGGTGTAATTGTGATATCTATATGTATGCATGAAATGCTAATATGTGGTAATGCAGGTGCAAACTACATGAAATGCAAATATTTTTGGCGTGTCATTACACTCAGTCATGTGATAGCGAGCTACGAGGACTCAAGAAGGACTATGAAGGTCAATCAAGAAAGGGGGATGGAAGGTAGAAGATATGGAAGTGAAAGAGCTTCTTGTGTGTTATCATCATTGATCTTTATTATGGCAAAATAGGTTATGATAATCCAGATATATGTTCAACCTAGAATGTCATTGTACCTGTTTGCATGGAGATCAGACAATCACAAACAAGGAATGCCCCAGTTCACACTAGACTCACAATGTCCTCATACCCTTGGACAAGTCATAGCATTACTAAGAGATAATCCACAGATAACAAATAAAAAAAAGGTAACGATACCCCATCCTTGCCTTTCTAGTCAAAGACATCCTGGAGATAGAATCTCTAGTCAGAGACGTCCCAGAATAGCTAAAAGACATGTCACCAAAAGATAAAATCAAAAGAAAACCAAGACTTGACACCAACATCCACTGTAGTCCTCAAATTAGTGTCTCTTGTCACGTGTATAAGTCTATTTGATTGCGGTCACAATGTTTACTTTCAGAAAAAAGGATAAATATCACTGAACCATAATGTTGTCTGAGTCTATTGAAAGATTTAATTTGTTGAAGCCCATTGTTGCTACTGTGTCTCATCTGAAATTGACTGAATCCATGAAACTGATACTTTATTGCGGAGAAGACGAAACTTTATTGCGGATTTGTGATGCAAGTGTTGCTTTATTGTGGATTGTGCACGGATAGACTGAAGAAAACGAAAAGAAACTGTACTCCTCGGAACGTGTGATGCTCTTAGTTCCACACCCATCGCTAGACTTAGGATTTGCCTTAGCCACGGATAGGAGCTGATTTATTATGGATGGAAAGGTGGTGAGTGTGTGCAAAGTGAAGGGATGAAATGGAATCCTGAAGGAGGGAGGAGCAATGTCTTTACACATGGCGTCAGTGACCCGGTTTTCACCATGGTACTTGCCCAGGGCGCCACCAAAGTTGTTTTCACCATTGGACGGATTTATTTCTCTTTACTTTTTTTTATTTTTTAAATTTTTTAAATTTTTTGATTTTTTTTTTTTAATTTAGTTTTTTAAATTTTTGAATTAGGATAATTTGAAGAGCTACGTGTAAAACCTGCGAAGGTGCATGTTGTTGATAGGATCCTCCAAAGGTTCACCCTTTGTGGTTGAGAGCTAATATGCACTGGATCCATAGGCTGCTATAATGATGTAAGGACCAAGCCAATTTGGTTCGAACTTGCCCTTCTTCTCCATGTCTTGTTGATTTTTAGGATTTTCTTTGAGAACTAAGTCACCTACCTCAAATGTGTGAGGCTTTACCTTGTGATTGTAACTGCGACTCATTCGTTGTTGATAAGCCTTGAGATGATAATAAAGAAATTTGTCTTCATTATCCAATAGTTCTAGTTATTGTAAGTGAGAAACCCTGTAGTCTTCATCACTGATAATGTTGTGCAAAGAGACTCGTAAATATGGTAACTTGACCTCAATAGGCAGGATAGCTTCAATGCCATAGATAAGTGAATAAGGTGTGGCTCCTGTAGGTGTGCGAACACTGGTGCGATAAGTCCAAAGTGTAGGATTAAGTTAGATATGCCAATTTCGGCCAGCGTCATCGACTGTCTTTTTTAGGATTTAAAAAATGGTTTTATTAGATGCCTTAGCTTCACCATTACCTTGGGGGTAATAGGGAGTGGAGAAATGATGGGTAATATGGAAGCGATCACAAAGTTCACGAACATCTTGGTTTTTGAAAGGACGTTCATTATCAGTGATGATGGAAAGAGGAATACCATACCAACAAATGATATAGTTGAGAATGAATGTATCAATCTGTTTTCCAGTGACTTGTGTAAGAGGCATGACTTCAATCCATTTTGTGAAATACTCTATGGCAGTGATAATGAATTGGTGGCTATTGGACGAAGGAGGTTGAATCTTGCCTATGAGATCGAGTCCCCACTGACAAAAGGGCTAAGGAGTCATAATCGGTTGAAGTTCTTGTGGTGTCGCATGAATAAGGTCTCCATGAGTTTGACATTGCTTACAATTGTTGACAAACTGATATGAATCTTTTTCCATATTGGGCCAGTAATATCCAGTCCTGATGAGTTTCTTGTCTAAGGTAGGACCACTAGAATGTGGACCACATATTCCTTCACGAACTTCACGTAACGCAATCTGAGCTTCATCCCTTTCTAAACATCTAAGAAGAGTGCCATCTAGACCTCGACGGTATTGGATATCGACTAAAATGACGTATCGGGAAGATTGGCAAATGAAAGTGCGACATTGGTTGTTCGATAAGTCAGAAGGAAGGGTGTTGTTACGAAGGTATGTGAAAATGGATCCGTATAACTGGGAATCAAGACCAATGACACATATCATCTCAATAGGAGTGATCTCATATGAGGGAGCCAAAAGGTTATCCACCAAGAACTCATAGCGGGTTTCATTCTGCGGTAGATCGATCGGTGAGGCAATAGTAGCCATGGTATCTGCTCAAAGGTTATCTTTATGAAATGTTGCTTGAAGTCATCTACCATTTTATTGTAAGGCATTAATTTTTCATCCTTTGTTTGGTTGAGTAAAACATGACGTTCCTAGATCTTCCACTGAACTGCAATCCATAATCCAGTTGTCAATGCCTCGTATTCTGCTATGTTATTAGTGCAAGGAAATGACAATCGGTATGATTTAGGAATGGAATCTCCTTGAGGTGTGATAAAAAGGATGTCAGCTCCTGCACCATGTTGTGTGTATGAGTTGTCAAAGTACAGTTGCCAAGGCTTTGTGTGTGATACCGTTAAGATGGATTCATCTGGAAACTCTGAAGTTAAAGGAGTATCATCTATCATGCGTGCATCTGCTAACTGATCTGCGATATCTTGTCCCTTTATTGCTTTTTTGTCCACATATTCAATGTCAAATTCACTCAAGAGCATGACCCATTTGGCTAGTTTGCCAGTAAGTGTTGCCTTATTGAGAAGATACTTCAATGGATCGATCCTTGCAACCAACTTAGTTTTATAAGTTAGCATGTAATGTCGTAATTTTTGCGAAGCAAAAGCCATAGCGAGAGACACACACTCAATTGGTGTGTAGTTTAGCTCATAACCAACCAAAGTACGACTAATGTAATATACTACCTTTTCTTTGCCCTCAGCATCTTGTTGTGCTAAGAGTGCCCCTAGTGCTATTGATGTAGCTGATATGTAGAGTAACAGGGGTTGTTCTGGGACTGGTGGATTCAGAAGATAATCTTTGAGTATCTGAAAAGCCCATTGACAGTTATCATCCCATTTGAATTAGATGTTTTTGTGTAGCAAGTGCTGAAAAGGATGACATTTATCCGCAAGTTGTGCTATGAATCGTTGTATGGACTAGAGTCTTCCTTGTAAAGATCGAAGTTGACTGATATTTCTGGGTGGTGGCATTTCTAAGATCGCTTTGACTTTTGTAGGATTGGCTTCAATTCCTCTTTTTGAAATAATGTATCCAAGGAGCTTCCTAGAAGTTACTCCAAAGACACATTTCTTTGGGTTTAGTCTTACCTTGTATTTTTCCAACCGATCAAAAATGATTGAAAGGATGTCCAAATGTGTGTCTCTGTCTATTGATTTTCCCAAGAGGTCATCAACATAATCTTCTATAGTTACGTGCATGAGATCATGAAAGATAGTATTCATGGCTCGTTGGTATGTAGCGCCCACATTCTTTAGCCTGAAGGGCATGACATTCCAGCATAAAGTTCCCTAGGGACAAGTAATGTTGTTTTATGCTGATCCTCGGATGCAATTTTAATTTGATTGTAGCCAGAGAATTTGTCCATCAAAGATAACATTGCATGACCTTGCATGACCTGTTGTGAGATCTATGATCAGGTCAATGTTTGGCAATGGAAAGTCATCCTTAGGACAAGCTTTGTTGATGTCTCTGAAATCTGTACATATCCTGATGTTGCGATCTGGCTTACTGACTGGTACCAAGTTGGAGATCCATTGAGGATAATCAATTGGGTGTATGAATCTGACATCCAATAATTTTTCAAGCTCTGGCTTGACTAATAATGCCACTTGTGGATGCATCTTTCTTAATTTATGTTTCACTGGCTTTGCCCTCGGTTTAACTGTTAAATGATGCATTACTAAATCCGGATCCAGTCCAGGCATATTGACATATGACCATGCAAAATTGATTTGTCGCTCTGTGAAGAAATTTATGAACTTCGGTCTTTCTCTCTCTATCAAAGATTGTGCTAGGAATATGTTATGTGGAATCTCTTATGTACCAATGTTTGTTTTGATGGTCTCTTCTACTAACATGGATGATTTTTCCTCACATGATGCTGGGAGAATGTCAAGCCTTCCATCTTCGAGTAGCTTAGAGAGGTTTTCACCCTCAGATACGTCCTTGCTTTTTACTTTTTTGGGATCAGACAATGCCACAATGTGGTTTTCACCGTAAAACCCATGATTTGTTTTTATGTTTACATTTTTGCGACTGGAAGGCCCAACACCCTCACCAAAATATGCCACGTTGTTGAGTTCTATAGTGTATCCCACCTCACGGTCACCAAGCAGAAGATCATCTCGTATGCCTAAATAGTCGATAAAGGCTTCATAGTTTTGGAATGTGTCAAATTGTACAGGTTCTTCGTGGTCTCGGTCAATAAGTTGGCAATGAACAAGAGGAAGGCCTTCAATGTTTTCAAAGTCAACGGGTGTTAGGGTGCAAATACAGTTATATTCAGGTATGTCAAGGTAGTTGTTGAGGTCATCGTTGGCACTCTCCTCATCTATCTCGATTGTGAACGAGTCCAAATTATCATCACTAAAAGCGCATTCCGGAATGGGTGTCCTCATCCTTCGTGATTTCAACCTAGAACCTAAAAACAAAGACTGTGTGGGATCCTCAGGGGTTGTTTCTTGACCAATTTTGAATTTTCTATGAAATTCCTCTTCTTCTGTGGGTTCACCTGGTTCTCAAAATGTCTCAGTGAGTTCATAATCACTGGATGATTTGTCTGAACCCCATTCCCATCCATTAGAGTCAGCTGAATAGCGGCTCTCTTGTTGATCATTAGAAATCATGATTTGCAATGCTTCTTCTGATTTGTGAGTGTTTACCCTGGAAGAGATGAAACCAAGCCCTTTCGAGCGCTGATTTTTAAATATCAATTCGGGTTGCAAAGGTTGAGTGATGCCTTCTTTTCTTAAGCCAAGAGGACTTTTACCATCGTACCCAAACTTTTGTAGGATCTTGAATCCTTTGCCATATTTTTCACATGGTATCCTGATGTGATCTTGTGTACCATCTTTAGGGTCTTTGTAAAGCATTTTGTATAAGTCTTCTTCTTCCATTTCTCCCCACTTTTGGAATATAGTAGGATCCCACTTCGGCATAATGATAAATACTCGTTTAGAAGGATGTGGTCATCCATATTCTATTGGTGAACTCATAAATTACCGCAAGCACATGGTTTGATTTAAAGTGTATTCATCCATGCCTTAGTCCTGATATTTCCCTTTAAGTTTACCTTGCTTTGATGTTGAAGGTTTTAATGATTCAGGGTCAATATATGTAGAAGATGGGATAGCCTCTCTATTAATTGGAATTATTGTCTTGGCTTTTGGCCTCAAGTTATTGCAATATATAAATGGATTAGGATCACCATTAATTGTTACTTCAACTCCATTATGAGGAAACTTAATGCATTAATGGTATGTAGATGGGACTTCTTTCATCTCATGAATCCATGCACGTCCTAGCAATATGTTATATGTGAGATCGAGGTCTAGGACTTGACAAACCACATCCTTCGTAACTGGCCCAACTCTGAGAGGTAAAGTGACTGTGCCTTTGGATGAACACTCTTCGTCATCATATGCCTTGATGGTTATTTTATTTGTAGCATTCACAACTTTATTTGAATATCCCAATTGTATTATTGTGTTCAAAGTACATATATTGAGACCAACTCCTCCATCTATCATGACTCGTTTTATTTGATGTTTGTGTAGGAAGGTTTCAATGTGTAAAGGTGTATTATGTGGCTGGCTTACATATGTGTCATCAACTTCTGTGAATGTAAGGGAGTGTGGAATGGAAAGTTATCCCACCATGGCTTGAAATTGGTCCACGTTCAGATTAGTGGGGACAGTAGTGTCTCTCAAAGTTTTGTCAAGAATGGATTTATGTGCGGGGGATATGCGTAAAAGCTCTAGGATGGAGATAAGCGCGAGGGTCCTCTCTAATTGTTCTACTAGATTGTACTCAGGTTTGGCTAATGAGGAAGCGGTGGTTTTAGCTGGAGCACCTTGCAAAGTGACCTTACCTCAATGAGTTGTGACATTACATTCAGAGGTAGATTCAAAAGAAGGTCCAATGCCTTTTAGGACAACTTTGGGTAGAATTTTCAGGCGTTTTGTCCTTTGTGATAATGGTATAGACATAATTGTCCATCGAAATGTGATTAACAGTTGAATTATAGTTATAGGATGCTCTGGTATAGTTGGTCTGCTCATATATGGCTTTGGCTTTTCCCTTGTCATGTTTAGGGAATGGTTCCTTAAACATCTCATGTTCTTGATTGGATGAATGCCCTTCAATCTCAATGTCATCTCTATCAATAAGATCTTGTATGATTTCTTCAAACGATGACAATTTCCTATTTTATGTCCCTTACTCTTGTGATACTCACACTACTCATCATCATTTCACCAATTTGGTTTGACCTTTGGTTCATATGGAGGATTGTCTGGAATTGTTATTATCTTGTTTGCCACTAGCTTCTTGAAAGCTGATTCAAGTGGTTCTCCCAATGGGGTGTATTTCCTTCATGGTTTGGAAGTTGTTTGAGTATTCACTTAGTTGTTTGTAGAACTTGATCTAGAAAGAATGATTTTGGGTTTCACTGTGTTAGCATCGACAACACCATCATTTACTGTGTTCTTGTTCTTGTTCCAAAATCGCGGCTTGTATTTTCCTTTAAAACCCTCTTTGTTTTCTTTGAATATCTTAATGACTCGTTGCTCAATGAAGACCTTCTCTGTTGCTAAGCCTTTCTCAATGACGTCCTTAAAAGTAGACAACCAAGATTTTCTTAAATCATAACCAATTTCTCTGTGGACATTCAGTGTGAACATCTCTACCATTTGTTTTTGTGGAATTTCACAAGAGCATCTGCTGGCTAAATTCCTCCATCTTTGTAAGAATGATGAAAATGACTCCCCATCCTTTTGCTTGGTGTTGCACAAAGTGGTAACTGATATGTTTGTCTCTATGTTGTATGAGAAATGTTGGATAAAAGCTTCTACTAGATCACCCCAAGACTTAATTCCAGGTGGAAGTTGGGAGAACCATTCCACAGCTTGATCACCTAAGCTTTGTGGGAACAATCTCATCAAGTACATTCCTTTTGATGCTACCTCAATGCAAGCTGTGAAAAAATGTCTTATATGTGCCTTAGGGTCTCCCTTGCCTCTGTACTTATCAAACTTAGGTGTTACGAAGTGTGTAGGAAAAGGAGGCATTGGAATGCTTTTGTCAAATGGATAGGGACATATGTCTCTCATTGTGTAAGATGGCTTTGGTGTATTTATATCCTCCATTTTCTTTTAAGTCCTTTATTTGTTGTTCCAAATTGTTCTTACGTGGAGACCGACTTCTTGGACCATATCCCATGCCTGAGCCACCGGGTGGAGGAGGAGCATACTGCATGTATGGATGGTATTGATCATACACATATTCATATGGAGGAGGTCTATAATGATACTGTGTATAGGAACCACCTGGTATAGAGTCATAATGAGGAATGGAATATCTGCTTTGTTCGGCATGTCATGAGTTTGTTCTTATGCATTGCCCCCAAATTTGACACAAGGTTTCGTTGTGTCCAAATTTTGAGCATGCCTCTAGATATCCAATTGCTTTTGAGGTTG
The DNA here is from genome assembly GCF_030272615.1 of Cryptomeria japonica. Taxonomy (NCBI): domain Eukaryota; kingdom Viridiplantae; phylum Streptophyta; class Pinopsida; order Cupressales; family Cupressaceae; genus Cryptomeria; species Cryptomeria japonica. Next base: position 50,258,259 of record NC_081406.1, on the reverse strand, counting down.
GTCCTTAGCATTGGTATGCAGTTGAGTGTATTTATCTGCATAAGACTTCCATAATGGTCTGCGTAGACAAAGTTGTTCATGAGATGCTCTTTCATGAGTATCATAAGCTTGACCATGTGTATTTGGGACCTCAGGTTTTTGAAACAAAGATGATGGAGACTCAGGCACAAAATGTGGTCCTCTAGTACCTCCACTATTAGGTCACCTTTGATCCATGTTGAGTTGAGTTTCTTGCATAGGTTGATTTTCCACTATTTGAGACATGTCAAAATCATGAGGTATCTTAGTTCCACTTTGTGCCATCACTTGTAAGAAATATTGTCTATCTCTTCTCATGATTTCCTCAACCAATCTATTAAAATGGGGATCCATGATGAAGTCTTCCACTTCTGCTGAATGTACGGAAAAGTTGTTTGTATTGTCATTGTGTGTATCATTGTTGTTCATATTATCCATGTTCTCAACATTTTGAGTGTTTCTGTAAGTGTCCATGTCAGGTAATGTAGTATGATCAGAATTGAAGAAGATATCATTGTCATACTCATAGGCACTCATGTTTGTGAACTCTTGAGCCTGTTTAGCTTCTCTCCTAGATTTTTGGGAACGAGTTTCAACCATGAACTAGGTCTTGACCAAGATGTGTGAGACTAGATGAAAATGGAAAGAGTATGGAAGACCAAGAGTTGGATGGAATGTAAATGAACCTGAGGTGTACTTGCAATGTCCAAAGTGTAAGACCAAGTATAAAGATTTTATCTTAAAATAATGTCTATTCAACAAATAGATACAAGAGTTGTCATAATAAAGAAGGGCAAAAAGAGCCTTAATTGGTATGAACAAGGGATAACATGGAATTGGTATGAGCAAGGGATAAAATGAAAAAGGAAGAGAAAAAGTGAGTGTAAATAACTAGCATACAAGTAGAAAAAATTGCTTAATGTTTCATGCAAATGCAAGGGATGAAACAAAACAAAACTTGAAAGAAGTAGATATGAAGAGAAAAAAATCTATTATATAATGTAAAAGATGAAAATATTTTAGGAGACCTTCCACAATATCAACAAAAGTTTGCTGAATGAATTGAAAGAAAGACCATATGTACACCCCCTAAAATATATGAAACTTAAATAAGAAACATCCTATTCTTGTGAGAAAATTGGATCCACAAGTGCCTTGAAATTGTCCCAATTGACATAGAAATCTAGAATCAACCTCACTACTAAAAAAAGTAGTCTTACTACTATTTTCCAAAATACCCTCAACGAAATGAAATCTAGAATCAAACTCATTACTAAAGAAAGTAGTCTTACTACTACTTTCCAAAATACCCTCAACGAAATGATAGATAATTTTGTTTATCTATCATAATTGTTAGTGTAGACACCTAAAATTGTCATGTCTAATTAAATAAATATTTTATTTATTTAATTATCTAAGCCTAATTCTTCTATTAATTAAATAAATCTTTATTTATTTAATTAATTCATTTATCCTCTTCTAGCCTTATTTCTCATTTAAATAAATACATTTATTTATTTAAATTATCCTTTTCCTAAATTAAATAAATATTTTATTTATTTAATTGATCCCACTTCTTCTATTAATTAAATAAATCTTTATTTATTTAATTAATTCATTAACCTTTTCTACCTATGACACATGTCATTCATCTCTTAATTCATACACTACCTACCCCTCTCATTATTTTATTATTTCTTTTACCTACCCTTTAATCATGGCTGACCTCCTTTTTACACCTCTCAATCTTATCTCTCCATTTCATATTGTGTCTTCTATTTAAGGAGATGTCTTCTTCATTATCAAACCCTAATCAACAATTTGAAGGACTTGACTACACTTCGATCCTACTTGCAACCACATTCCGTTCTTTGTTGAGCTCTTGTGCACATAAAATCTGAGAGCAAATATATCAAAAAAGATCAATGGAGATAGGAAGAATGGAGATCAAAACCCTATTGGACATGTGATGGTATAATCTTTGTGATTTCATGTGATTTGCATTGTCTTAGGTAATCTTCATATGTTATGGTGGATCTTTGTTGATTGTTAGGCTAGGGTTTTGTGGTTGGATTCATTTAGCCTTTCAATTTTGCTATTGTTGTTATCCATTTTCACCATATACATTTTGGAACGCCCAGTGGGACTCTTGTCCCTTTGCATTTAACCTCCTTGTTGTAGATCTTGTGTTTTTGAAGTTGCAGATCGGACATTTTCGGCAGCATTTTTTGGTATTTTCGCGTTTGCGCACTTTCGGATCACGTTTTTTATTTTCACGCGTGTCTGTGACAACTTTATCCGCGTTTGTGTTTTGTCAATATTTCATTTTGCAGGTTCCGGGATAGGTGCGTCTGTGTCTTTTCTATCCGCGTCTGTGTTACAGAAGCGCGTCTGTGTTGCATTCACCCGCGTCTGTGTCGGAAAGGAGCGTCTGTGATTTTTAGGCGCGTCTGTGCATCATAGAACCGCGTCTGTGTTATCCAGACGCATCTGTGTTGAGGGTAACAACGTCTGTGTATTTACTGTTTCGGAATTTTGAAGTTTTCATTGATTCAATTTTCGGATTTTGTACTTAGGGTTTCAGATTTGGTTTTTTTTTGGACTAACACTTTCAGATCTGGCTAACTAAATTGGTGCAGCTTGTCTTGGAAGCAAAACATTTTGTTGAAGGCCCCTATGTCACAAAGTTTTTTTTTGGGTTTTTAAAATGTACCTAACTTGTATGTTTGCAGGAAGGGGTGATTATGTCAAACAACCCAAATTACTAACTTTTGTTGCAGGTCCTTGGCTAGGGTTTTGAATTTTTATTGTGTGCCTTGTTTTCATAGACTAGCAAACACTTCCATTGGTGCACTAAAATTGAATCATTGTCTTTTGTGTCTTGAGCAATAGGCTCTTTTTGTTTAATCTTTAGAGGGCCTGTCTTCCCGTGTGGTCATTAGGACTACTAGTGAGAAGAGGACGACCCAAGTGGTAGCGAGGAAAACCCACCTCATCCGAAACACTATAATCAAATGTATTCATGGTGAAAACTATGAATAACATGTGCTGATTAGTTCATACCGACACTATGTCTCCCCATAAACCCGTTTGATCAAATTTATTTGATCATTTGTAGGGCGTAACCCCTACCGGCTGGGAGCCTTCTATATTTACAGAGTTGAAAGTGCCACATGTATGGCCACACGAGTGGATGCCCTTACTAGCACCATTTTGTTTTAGAGGCCCAAATCCTTCTAGTTGTTGGGGCAAGAGGTTGGACCTCTGGTAGCGGCCCACACACATACGGTTCTTAGTAGAGATACAAAGTTCGCCATGGGGAGTTTTCATGGGGACTGATGCTTGGCTGACCCGAGAAGTGAGTGCCGAGGGTGGAGCCAGTGAGGTCAAGCATCTAAGTATCCACTCTGAATAGCGTAGCCTTGGGGGTAAAACCCCATGTGGGATCAACAACTATTGTCTTGGCCAGCCATAAGAATTGTGCTTGACTTATGTTAAACATTCAAAACATTCAAGACCAAACAGCAAAACATTGTGTCTTTTGTGTCTTCAAGTGTACATTTTTACATCAAACAACACACTTTTCTTGGAGTCATTTTGGAGTCTAAACACTTGCAAACATTGAGTCCTCATCAACATTGTGTCCTCTTGTCACGAAAAATAGTCAAACAGTCAGATTTGGTCACAACAAAATGACTTCACAGATTGGAAAAAATTGCGCAAATTTTACAGAAACGCGTTTGTGCCTGTTTTAACCGCGTCTGGGTCATATAAGCGCGTCTGTGAAGGGCAGAATAGCCTCTGTGTTTATAACAGCGTCTGTGTTGAATATAAACCCGTCTGTGTCGAATAACAGCGTCTGTGAAGTATACAGTCGCGTCTGTGTCCAGAATTGCAAAAATCTTTACAGTCCAGCAAACATAAACAAGAAAATCCCAAAAGTGCGTCTGTGTTAAACAGAGTAGCGTCTATGTCAGGAAACCGCGTCTGTGAAGTATACAGTCGGGTCTGTGTTCAAAATTGCAAGAAAATTTCACAGTCCAGCAAACAAAAGAAATCAGTTTCGAAATACTTGAGCTTCCTAGGTTGTTTCTTCAGGTGTCATCTAGCATTCAACCTGTCCTTGGGTCTCACATAGTCCATCATTGCTTCACATCTCATTTTACATTCATACTTGTCTAAACTTGAGTCAAAAGGTCACTTGCTTGTCCTCATCATACTTTATCAACACACTACATACAACAACACTTTGCTAGGTGGTCCCTCATCAAGGTTTCTTACCTTTGGGTCTCATTTGGTCTTACTTAGAGTCAAGGTCAGCTTACCTCATCAAGAGAAACTATCCTCTCTTTGGAAGTCACACCTACTCTACTACATACATATTTGGTCTTACACTTTGGACATTGCAAGTACACTTCAGATTCATTTACATTTCATCCAACTCTTGGTCTTCCGTACTCTTTCCATTTTTCATCTAGTCTCACACATCTTGGTTAATACCTAGTTCATGGTTGAAACCCATCTTCAAAAATCTAGGAGAGAAACTAAAGAAGCTCAAGAGTCCGCAAACATGAGTTCTTATGAGTATGACAATGATTTATTTTTCAATACTGATCACACTACATTACCTGACATGGAGGCTTATAGAAACATCCCTAATGTTGAGAACATGGACACTCTAAACAACAATGCTACACACAATGACAATTTGGACAACTTATCAATACATTCAGCAGATGTGGAAGAATCCATTATGAATCCCCATTTCAATCGATTGGTTGAGGAAATAATGAGGAGAGATAGACAATACTTCTTAAACATGATGGCACAAAGTGGAGCCAAGATACCTCATGATTTTGACATGTCTCAAATAATGGAACATAGACCTTTGCAACAAACTCACTCCAACATGGATCAAAGGAGACCTAATAGTGAAGGAAATAGAGGACCACACATGGTACCTGAATCACCATCAGCTTTGCTTCAAAAACCAGAGGTCCCACATACACATGGTCAAACATATGATACTCACCTTCGCAGACCACTATGGAAGTCTTATGGAGAAAAATATGCTCAATCACATATCAATGCTAAGGATCAACCACCAAAGCAATGGGATATTCCAAGGCATGCTCAAAATTTGGACACAAGGAAACCTCATGTCAAATTTGGGGGCAATACAATAGAACATGACATGCCTGTAGAGTATGGTATACATGCACAAAATAGATATGGTGTTCCTCAACATGAATCTATACCAAGTGCTCCACATATGCAGCATCATTATAGACCTCCTCCATATGAACATGTGTATGATCAATATCACCCATATTTGCAACATATACCTCCTCCAATGGGTACCTCAAACATAGGATATGGTCCAAGAAGTCGATCTCCACCTAAGAGCAGTTTGGAACAACAAATCAGGGACTTACAAAAGAAAATGGAGGACATAAATACACCGAAGCCAACATACACAATGAGAGACATATGTCCTTATCCATTTGACAAGAGCATTCCAATGCCTCCATTTCCTACACACTTTGTGATGCCTAAATTTGACAAGTATAGAGGAAAAGGGGATCCTAAGGCACACATACGACAATTTTTCACAGCTTGCATTGAGGTAGCAGCAGAAGAGACATATTTGATGAGATTATTCCCACAAAGCTTAGGTGATCAAGCTATGGAATGGTTCTCCCAACTTCCACCTGGAATTAAGTCATGGGGTGACCTAGCAGAAGCATTTATTCAACATTTCTCCTATAACACAGAGACAGACATATCAGTCACTACTTTGTGCAACACCAAGCAAAAAGAGGGAGAATCTTTTGCATCATTTTTACAAAGATGGAGAAATCTAGCCAGCAAATGCTCTTGTGAAATTCCACAAAAACAAATGGTAGAGATGTTCACCCAGAATGTTAACAAAGACATTGGCTATGATCTAAGGAAAGCTTGTTTGTCCACCTTCAAGGACGTCATTGAAAAAGGCTTAGCAACAGAAAAGGTCCTAATTGAACAAGGAGTCATTAAGATATTCAAGGAAAACAAAGATGACTTTAAACGAAAAGACAAGCCAAGATTTTGGAATAAAAACAAGAACACAGTCAATGATGGTGTTGTTGATGCCAACACAGTGCGACCCAAATTCATCTTTTCAAGATCAAGTTCTACAAACAATCAAGTGAATACTCAAACAACTTCTAGATCACGAAGGAAGTACACTCCATTGGGAGAACCACTTGAGTCAGTCTTCAAAAAGCTGGTGGCAAACAAGGTGATCACAATTCCAGATTTTCCTCCATATGAACCAAAGGTTAAGCCGAATTGGTGGAATGATGATGAGTATTGTGACTTTCATAAAAGCAAGGGTCATAAAACAGGTAATTGTCATCGACTGAAGAATATTGTGCAAGATCTCATTGATAGAGGTGACATTGAGATTGAGGGACACTCATCCAATCAAGAACATGAGATGTTTAAGGAACCATTCCCAAAGCATGACAATGGAAAAGCTAAAGTCACAGATGATCAAGCCAACTATACTAGAGCACCTTACAACTATGATTCAACTATCAATCATATCTCGATGGACAATCATATCTCTACTATTACCATCAAGAACAAAAACCCTGAGAATCCTCCTCAGCGACCCAAGATTGTCCTAAGAGGTGTTGGATCTTCTTCCGAGCCTACCTCTGAATGTCATGTTACAACTCGTCGAGGTAAAATTACTTTGCCAGGTGCCTCCACTAAAAACACCGCTTCTTCATCTACCAAACCTGAGTATGACCTTGTAGAACAGTTAGGGAAGACACCCGCGCTCATCTCCATCCTTGAGCTCTTACGCATATCCCCCGCTCATAAAGCTATTCTTGACAAAATCTTGAGAGACACCACCATTCCTACTGATCTGAACGTGGACCAGTTTCAAGCCATGGTGGGATATCTTTCCATTCCACATTCCCTTACATTCACAGAAGCCGATGACGCCTCCGTAAGTCAGCCACATAATGCACCATTACATATTGAAGCCTTCATACACAAACATCGAATAAAACGAGTCCTGATAGATGGAGGAGCTGGTCTAAACATTTGCACATTGAGCACCATTAAACAATTGGGATATTCTGATAAAGCTGTAAATTCAAAAAATCAAATCACCATCAAGGCATATGATGATGAAGAATGCTCATCCAAGGGCACGATCACCTTACCTCTAAGAATTGGGCCAGTTACAAAGGATGTGGTTTGTCAAGTCCTGGATTTAGATCTCACTTATAATATATTGCTAGGACGTCCTTGGATTCATGAAATGAGGGCAGTCCCATCGACATATCACCAATGCATTAAGTTTCCTCACAATGGAGTCGAGGTAACAGTTAACGGTGATCCTAATCCGTTCATATATTGCAATAACTTGAGATCACATACTGAGACCATCATTCCCAGTAATCGTGAAGCTGTTCCTTCTTCGGCATACATTGACCCTGAGTCATTAAAACCTTCGACATCAAAATAGGGTGAACTTAAAGGCAAATTTCAGGACAAAGGCATGGGAGAATACACTTTAAATCAGACCATGTATTTACGACAAGTCATGAGCTCTCCAAAAGAATATGGAAGGCCACATCCTAACAAGCAAATATCCATCATGGTATTCAAATGGGATCCTACTACCTTTCAAAGATGGGGCGAACTGGAAGAGGAAGGTTTATACAAAATGCTCTACAAAGACATTGAAGATGACACACAAGATCAGATCAATATACCCTGTGAGAAATATGGCAAAGGCATCAAGATTCTACAAAAATTCGGGTATGATGGAAAAAGCCCTCTTGGGTTACGAAAAGAAGGCGTTATGGAGCCCTTACAACCTGAATTGACTGTAAAAAGGGAACGCTCGAAGGGACTTGGTTTTCTGACTTCCAAGATCCACACTAAAAGGACAGAAGAGGCATCACAAATCAAAATTGCCAAAATTCAACAAGAGGATCGCTATTCCACATACTCCAACGAATGGGAATGGGGTTCAGACAAATCCTCCAGTGACTATGAGCTCACCGAGACATTTAGAGAGCCAGATGAACCCACAGAAGAGGAGGAATTTTATAACAAATTCAGAGTTGGTCAAGAAACAACCCATGAGGAGTCTATACAGTCCTTGTCTCAAGGTTCTAGGTTGAAATCACATAGGATGAGAACACCTGTTCTGGAATGCGCTACTCGTGATGATAATTTGGATTCGTTCGCGATCGAGACTGATGAGGAGAGTGCCATCGATGACCTCGATAATTACCTTGACGTACCCGAATATAACCACATCTTCACTCTTAGCCCCGCTAACTTCAAAGACATTAACGGTCTTCCCCTTGTTCATCACCAACTCATTGACTGGGATAATGAAGGACCTCCACAGTTGGATACATTCCAAAACGATGAAGCTTTTATTGATTATCTAGGCATACGAAACGATCTTCCCCCTAGAGACCATAAAGCGGGATACACCATAGAACTCAATAGCATGGCATATTTTGGTGAGGGTGTCGGACCTTCCAGTCGCAAAAAAGTGAAAATAAGAACAAATCAAGGGTCTTATGGCGAAAACCACACTGTGGCGCTATCTGACCCCAAAAAAGTAAAAAGAAAGGACATATCTGAGGGTGAAAACCTCTCTGATGCACCCGAAGATGGAAGGCTCGACATTCTCCCAGCATCATATGAGGAAAAATCATCCATGTTGGTAGAGGAGACTATCAAAACAAACATCGATATAGAAGAGGTTCCACACAACATATTCCTAGCTCAATCACTGACAGAGTCTGAAAGGTCGAAATTCATAAGTTTCTTCAAAGAGCGACAAATCAACTTCGCCTGGTCATACGTTGATATGCCTGGATTGGATCCGGATTTGGTAATGCATCATCTGACGGTCAAACCGAGGGCAAAACCAGTAAAATAGAAATTGAGAAAAATGCATCCACAAGTGGCATTACTAGTCAAAGCAAAGCTTGAGAAATTACTCGATGTCGGATTCATACGTCCAATTGATTATCCTGAATGGATCTCTAACTTGGTACCTGTCAGTAAACCAGATCGCAGCATCAAAATTTGCACAGATTTCAGAGACATCAACAAAGCTTGTCCAAAGGATGACTTCTCATTACCAAACATTGACTTGATTGTTGATCTCACAGCAGGTCATGAAATGCTATCATTAATGGATGGATTCTCTGGCTATAATTAGATAAGAATTGCACCCGAAGATCAACATAAAATAGCATTTACTTGTCCATGGGGAACTTTCTGCTGGAATGTCATGCCTTTCGGGTTAAAGAATGCAGGTGCTACATATCAAAGAGCTATGACTACTATCTTTCATGATCTCATGCATCTAACTATGGAAGATTATGTTGACGACCTCTTGGTCAAATCAATAGACAAAAATACACATTTGGACATACTTTCAGTTGCCTTTGATCGGTTGGAAAAATACAAAGTAAGATTAAACCCCAAGAAATGTGTCTTTGGAGTAACCTCAGGGAAGCTCCTAGGATTCATCGTGTCCAAAAGAGGAATTGAAGCGGATCCAGCAAAAGTCAAAGCTATCTTGGAAATGCAACCACTAAGAAATATCAGTCAACTTCGATCCTTACAAGGCAGACTCCAGTCCATACGAAGATTCATAGCACAACTGGCGGATAAGTGTAATCCTTTTCAGCACCTGCTACATAAAAACATCAAATTCAAATGGGATGACAACTGTCAACAGGCTTTCCAAACGCTCAAAGACTATCTCCTAAATCCACCAGTTCTGATGCCACTAGTTCCAGATCAACCACTGCTACTATACATATCAGCTACTCCAACAGCACTGGGGGCACTCTTAGCACAACAAATTGCTGGGGGCAAGGAAAAAGCAGTATACTATATCAGTCGCACATTGGTGGGATACGAGCTAAACTACACACCAATTGAGCGCGCATGTCTCGTCGTGGTCTTTGCTTCACAGAAATTACGACATTACATGCTCACTCATAAGACTAAGTTGGTTGCAAGAATTGATCCATTAAAATACCTTCTCAATAAAGCAACACTTACTGGACGACTGGCCAAATGGGTAATGATACTGAGTGAATTCGACATTGAGTATGTGGACAGAAAAGCAATAAAAGGACAAGCCATCGCGGATCAATTAGCAGATGCCCCCCATGATAGATGATGTTCCTCTAAGTTCAGACTTTCCAGATGAATCCATTTTAACAGTGTCACATGCAAAGCCATGGCAACTGTACTTCGATGGCTCATACACACAGCATGGGGCAGGAGCTGGCATCCTCTTTATAACTCCTCAAGGGGATTCTATACCAAAATCATACCGCTTATCATTTTCTTGCACTAACAATATAGCGGAATATGAGGCATTAACAACAGGATTACGAATTGCAGTTCAATGGAAGATCCAGGAACTTCGTGTTTTTGGAGACTCCCAACTTGTTATCCGTCAAGCAATTGGTGATTATTAAACAAAAGATGAAAAGTTAATGCCTTATAAACAAATGGTGGATGATCTGAAACAACACTTTACAAAGATAGACTTTGAGCAGATACCAAGAGAGCAGAATCGCGCCGCAGATGCCATGGCTACAATTGCTTCATTGATTGATTTACCTCCAAACGAGACCCGCTATGAGTTCTTGGTGGATAACCTTTTGGTCCCTTCATATGAGATAATGCCTACTGAGATGATATGTGTTGTTGGTCCTGAATCCCAGTTATATGGTTCCATCTTCACATACCTTCGCGACAATACTTTACCTCCTGATCTATCAAATAACCAACGTCGTACTTTCATTCGCCAATCCTCTCGATATGTCATTTTAGCTGATATCCTATACTGGCGAGGTCTAGATGGCACTCTTCTTAGATGTCTAGAAAGTGACGAAGCTCAGATTGTGTTACGGGAAGTGCATGAAGGGATATGTGGTCCACATGCTAGTGGTCCTACCTTGGCCAAGAAACTCATTAGGACTGGATATTACTGGCCCAATATGAAAAAAGACTCATATCAGTTTGTCAAGAAATGTAAGCAATGTCAAATTCATGGAGACCTCATACATGCGCCAGCATAAGAACTACAACCACTTGCGTCTCCTTGGCCCTTTTGTCAGTGGGGACTCGATCTCATAGGCAAGATTCACCCCCCTTCTTCCAATGGTCATAAATTCATTATCACAGCCACAGAGTATTTCACAAAATGGATTGAAGCCATGCCTCTCACACAAGTTACTGGAAAACAAATTGCTACATTCATCCTTAACTACATCATTTGCCGATACGGTATTCCGGTTTCCATTATCACTGATAACGGGCGTCCCTTCAAAAATCAGGATGTTCGCGAACTCTGTGACCGCTTCCATATTTCCCATCGTTTCTCCACACCGTACTACCCCCAAGGTAATGGCCAAGCTGAGGTGTCTAATAAAACAATCCTTAAAATCCTCAAAAAGACAGTCGACGACGCTGGTCGTAATTGACATATCCAACTCAATCCTGCACTCTGGGCCTACCGCACAAGCGTCCGTACACCTACAGGAGCTACACCCTATTCACTAGTCTATGGTTCTGAAGCCATCTTGCCTATTGAGGTCGAGTTACCCTCTTTACGGGTCTCTTTGCAAAACATTATCACTGATGAAGATTACAGAGTCTCTCACTTACAAGAACTAGAATTGCTGGATGAACGGAGACAAACTGCTTTTAATCATCTCAAGGCTTGAATGAGTCGCAGCTACAATCACAAGGTCAAGCCTCGCACATTTGAGGTAGGTGACTTGGTTCTCAGAGAAAACCCCAAGAATTAGCAAGACAGAGAGAAGAAGGGCAAGTTCGAACCAAACTGGCTTGGTCCTTACATCATCACAGCAGTATATGTCTCTGGGGCATATCAGCTCTCAACTACAGAAGGTGAACTTTTGGAGGATCCTATCAATAGCATGCACCTTCGCAGGTTCTACACATAGCTCGTCGGAATATCCTAATTTTAAAAATACAAAAAAAAAAAAAAAATTTTCAAAAATACAAAAAAAAATTATAAAACAAAAAAAATCGTTACTTGGTGAAAACCTGGCAAACAGGCGCCTTATGACACAAAAAACATTGAAAAAATCAAAAAAAGTAAAGAGAAATAATTTCGTCCAACGGTGAAAACCACTTCGGTGGCGCCCTGGGCAAGTACCATGGTGAAAACTGGGTCACCAGCGCCATGCGTAGAGACATTGCTCCTCCCTCCTTCAAGATTCACTTTCATCCTTTCACTTTGCACACACTCACAACCTATTCATCCATAATAAACTTACCCAGTCCCATCATGGCTTGTTATTGATCTACCTAAGATTGGTTAGCCATTCATAATAAACCTCCCTTTTCACATCCCTTTCCATCCATAACAAATCAGATCCTATCTGTGGCTAAGGCAAATCCTACGTCTAGTGATGGGGGTGGAACTGAGAACATTACATGTTTCGAGGAGTACAGTTTCTTCCAGCTTCCTTCAGTCTATTCGCGTACAATCCACAATAAAGCAACATTTGCATCACAGATCCGCAATAAAGTTTCATCTTCTCCCCAATAAAGTATCAGTTTCATGGATTCAGTCAGTTTCAGATGAGACACAGCAGCAACAATGGGCTTCAACAAATCAAATCCTTCAACAGACTCAGACATCATATGGTTCAGTGCTATCTATCCTTTTTGTGAAAGTAAACATTGTGACCACAATCGAATAAGACTTATACAAGTGACAAGAGACACTAAAATTGAGGACTACGGTGGATGTTGGTGTCGAGTCTTGGTTTTCTTTTGATTTCATCTTTATTTTGGTGACATGTCTTTTAGCTTTTCTGGGATGTCTTTGACTAGAGATTCTATCTCCAGGATGTCTTTGACTAGAAAGGTGAGGATGGGGTATCGTCACCTATTTGTATTTGCTGTCTGTGGATTGTCTCTTAGTAATGCTATGACTTGTCCAAGGATATGAGGACACTGTGAGTCTAGTGTGAACTGGGGCATTCCTTGTTTGTGACTGTCTTATCTCCATGCAAACAGGTACAATGACTTTCTGGGTCGAACATATGCCTCGATTGTCATAACCTATTTTGCCATAATAAAGTTCAATGATGATAACGCACAAGAAGCTCTTTCACTTTCATATCTTCTGTCTTTCATCCCCCCTTTCTTGATTGACTTCCATCATCCTTCTCGAGTCCGCGTAGCCTGCTATCACATGACTGAGTATAATGACACACCAAAAACATTTGCATTTCATGTAGCTACACCTGCATTACCACATATAAGCATTTCATACATACATATAGATATCACAACTGCATCACATCCTGCACACAACACCCGTTAGCACAATTTACATTTGCATTATCATATTCATCTGCATTACTTACATTCACATTTGCATCATGCATACACATATAAAACATAAACGAACAAAAAAAATAAAAAAAATATTGCATTGCATCATATACATATTTGCATCCATATCATAAGCATCACATAAGAACATCTCATCACATAGGTACACATGCATATAGCTGCCGCAAAGATGAATCATCTCATATATATATAAAGTGTCATGATACAATGATGTCAAAATCATATGGCTACAATCACCCGCAGGTGTCTACAATACAAAAGAATGGTACAACACTGATACAATGGGAGCCCTCTAAGGCTATGATGAACTCCCTCCCTCGGAGCCGTCTGGCCTCGATGGAATCTGAGCCCCTGAAGGACCTGCCCCAGGATCATCCCACTTGCCCCCTCTATCTGGTGGTGGTGGAGGACCCATAACCCCACCGCTAGATGCCTGCCTCCTCCGACTCCCTCTCGTAGCTGTCGCTGTGCGCGACGGTCTATGGAAGCTCCTCGCCCGCTGATCTGCTGGCACTGCACCATAGTAGAGGTCCCTCTAGTATCCAATCTCCTCTTCTGCCCGCAGGACATATGCATAGCCTGCCCCTGTGTCCTCCGCCGCCTGCCTCCCTGCCCTCAGTGCTGTCTCAGCCTCTGTGTAGCGCTGAATCGTCTGATCTCTCTCCCGCTCAGTATCCCTGAGCCTCGTCCTGAGTCGGTCCCTCTCCCTCTCCAACTCTTGTATCTCATCTGCCTGGCCCTGGCAAATCTCCCTGAGCTCAATCAGCTCATCCTCCTCTGGATCCCCCCCCTCTGCCTCTGCCTGTGGCTCCCCCTCTGCAGGTGCCTGCCCCTGTACCTATACCTGTACTGGTGCCTGTACGAGTACCTGTCCCTGTCTCCGTCCCTGCACCTGTCCCTGTCCCTGTCTCTGCCTGGAATCCTGTGTTGCTGGTACCTGTAGGGGTAATCCACCGTGACGCCTCACCACCCGAGCCTGCCGCTCCTCTCCACCCTCTCTTCGAGGTGCAACTCGCCTCTCTCCCACTACTCCCCTCCGCCTCCGTCGACCTCTACCCCCATCACCTCTGCCATCATCATCATCTCCTCCTCCATCTCCATTCAATAGCTCCCCTGGATCTGTCAGTCGTGGGAATGGATGCTCCACCCAATATGCTGAATACTCAGCATCCATCCCAGCATCATCGACCTCTGGCCACATGTCCCAGGGTAGAGGTATCATCTCTATCAGCTGTGTCACTGCCTGATCATACGACAGTAGCGGCCCAAACTGCGCCTGATCCCTGACTATACGGGCATACATACCCGAGCCTCGTGGCATCCTCTGAATCCGGCCAAACTGTCGGCCAACCCTGTCCACAGGCTGCCTCTCTAACACATAGGGCATCCGCCCAATCAGGTACCTGCTCCGGAAGGTGTATGGCAACTCCACTGCGTCATCCTCCCACTCCTCGCATCCTAGATACGGTCTCCAGATGACTACATCAATATCATCCAGCACTCGCCGCCAATGCTCTAACCTGCCAATCCGCGGCTGTGAGGTGATCATGTCGTACAAATGAACAAAGTTGCGTCCATGTCCCCTGCCTCGGAAGTGTATCAGCCTCGTCACTGGTAGATGCTCATAGGCCCAAACTTGCAGTAGTGTCACCCCGCAGCCCAATCCAACTGACCCATGGTATACAAACTGGTGAAGCTCATAATATAAGTGGGCCAACACACATGGTCCCCAAGCATATCTGGTGTGCTGCATCACCAGTGTCTCCAATGCTCTGCCCCAGCCCATTGTCAATCCTCGTGTTGCCCTATCCGGACACAAGAACCCACTAATCACTCCTCCGATCACAGCTGGCAATGCTAACCCTGTGGCTGTCATGGTGTCCCATGCCACATGACCAGCCCTCATCTTTAGGCCGGGATCTTGAAACACCCGTCTCAATGCCTCTCTGTCACCATCTCGATCATATGGAATCAAATCTCCAGCAATCGGTATATGTAGAATCCTGTAGACATCCTCAAGGGTGACTGTCATCTCACCCATCAGCAAATGGAAAGTGCATGTCTCAGAATGCCATCTCTCGGCAAGTGCAATCAACAGTCCCATTTTTGCCCGAAACTCAGGCACATACAGCACATGTCTCAAACCCATCTCCTTGATGGCAGCTCTATCCTGAAACGACAACTCAGGTCGCAACCTCTGCGTCGACGGGAATCTCTCTCGTGACTCTAGCATCGACAAATACTCCTACAGTCAAACAACTCAATCATGTCAGTTATAGTGGCATTCACTGTTTATCACAAAATGCTACTCGCTATCTAAATGCATATGGCTATCTACCCTAGTGACACTCACTGTTCATCACAAAGTGTTGCTATTTATCCTAGTGGTACTCACTGTTCATCACAAAGTACTACGTGTGTGACACTCCCTGTTCATCACAAAGTGTTACTCACATTCGCACTCCCTGTTCATCACAAAGTGCTGCTCATATTTCAGTACTCCCTGTTCATCACAAAGTACTCTATCTTGGTACTCACTGTTCATCACAAAGTGCCTTGATCTATCCTAGTCTTCCTAGAGGACCTGCTTGAGTGTATCCTCTCAGCAGCTTATCCAATCGATAGCATATGTTTATCACAGAACTGTCGATTTGACCTAGAAGACCAAACTTGCATTTTTCAATGCAAACGCGCTTACATGACATAAACGCTCTCAAAGACTGCATAGACGCGCCTAAAAAATACAGACGCGCCTTCTTGACACAGACGTGCCTATGCTCTACACAGACGCGCCTGGACATTTTTTGACACTTTTTGGACCCTAGTCTAAGCGCATTTATTGCCCTATTCGACATGCATTAATGACAAAATTAAATGCAACAAAGTACAAGGAGGTTTGGTGGTACTTACTGGCTCTCCTGCCTTTGTTGGCCTCTGACATCGGCGAACGCGGTCGAATCTGTGAACCAAAGCCATCGCTGCTGACTGCTCCTGCTCTTTTCTCGCTCTATACTTTGATCTCGTGATGGTGTAGATGACAATGAGGATGTTTTTTGCCTGTGGTCTATCTTATAGCCTACCCTAGCTTTAGCCTTCATTTCCCAAGTCAGTCTTCCTCATCCCGTGACTTTGTCACTTTATCCGGTCAGTCCATTCTAGCCTCTCTTTCTTATCGAGAGATTGTCTGCAATCTTTTCAGATATTTTCATCCAATCTCTCGAGGGGGCATATCATTCCCATTCTGGGGCAACTCTATATCAGTTCATCTTATCTTCTTTGAAACAACGCGACAAGTCGCATTGTCTGAAAGAGGGGCAAAATGTAGACACCTAAAATTGTCATGTCTAATTAAATAAATATTTTATTTATTTAATTGATCCCACTTCTTCTATTAATTAAATAAATCTTTATTTATTTAATTAATTCATTAATCTTTTCTACCTATGACACATGTCATTCATCTCTTAATTCATACACTACCTACCCCTCTCATTATTTTATTATTTCTTTTACCTACCCTTTAATCATAGCCGACCTCCTTTTTACACCTCTCAATCTTATCCCTCCATTTCATATTGTGTCTTCTATTTAAGGAGATGTCTTCTTCATTATCAAACCCTAATCAACAATTTGAAGGACTTGACTACACTTCGATCCTACTTGCAACCACATTTCGTTCTTTGTTGAGCTCTTGTGCACATAAAATCTGAGAGCAAATACATCAAGCAAAATCAATGGAGATAGGAAGAATGGAGATCAAAACCCTATTGGACATGTGATGGTATAATCTTTGTGATTTCATGTGATTTGCATTGTCTTAGGTAATCTTCATATGTTATGGTGGATCTTTGTTGATTGTTAGGCTAGGGTTTTGTGGTTGGATTCATTTAGCCTTTCAATTTTGCTATTGTTGTTATCCATTTTCACCATATACAGTTAGAGCAAAATTGCTACAATACTAATGAAAATATTGTACATTGAATAAATTAAACTAAAGTATTTACCTGTGCATTGAATCTTCGTGAATAAAAAAAATGTTGAAGCATTAATAATAAAAAATAAATAAACTAAAGTTACCGTGAATGCTTTTTGAGTTTTATGAATTGAATCTCCACCTTAAATAATATATTTAGAATACATAATATAGTTTTTTTTTTAATTTTAGAATAACAAATACTATATATATATATATAACAACAACAACAACAACAATAATAATAAAAAAAATAAAATTAAATGTTTTAAAACTTCATTTTACTATACATTATGTGAAAAAAAAAATAATTTTGTAATTTATTATAACTACATTATAATATTCAAATTTTATTTAGTTAAAAATATTAAAAAATAATATTTAAAGAATAAATTATATGTTTAAAGTGTTTTATTTTATTTAATAAAGATAAATAATAATAAATTTATAATTAAATATTATTTCAAATTTTAAGATCATATAAATATTATATTATAATATATAAATTTAATTTAGTTTTAGAATAATACATATAATATATAAATAATAAATTCTATGTTTGATCGGAAATTTTTTGCGATGATAGGCGGTGACTCGCAAATGCAAGTTGACAGATCTAATGGTTCTGCTGCCGTCACGAATTTTGAATGTTCTGTCGACCGTGCAGATGGCGCCATCTCCAATGCAAACGCTACGAACATGTGTGATCTTTCTATGGTTTCATCTCCCACTAACATTAATTCTTCCCTCTCTCCTCCCTGTCATTCGACAGTACCCGTACCCCCCATTAACAAACCTCCTCCGATTTTATCGCATCCTAATTCGGAGAGCAAAAATGATTTCCAGGCCTCGACTTCAAAGGAAGTTAATCCTTCACCTCTGCAGTCTGCAACTCCTGTTAAGCCCAAATCCTTCCTTGAGGCGGTGGCAAACTCCGCACCTGCCATTAGCGCTAGCGCGAGGTTTACTGCTGCGTCTAACAATGAAGCCTGACAAATAGGTAAGAACCCTGGGAACCTTTCCTCATTCGATGTATCTCTGAACCCTAAAATGATAGTGGAAATTCTGAAAGAAAAGGATAGGTTGAGGAACTCTGCTATTTTCTTTTCCGTGGTTGAAATTGATAAGGTTCCTCCTAGGAAATTTTTAGATGATTGGTTCCATAACTACTGGAACCTAAAACTCGGCTATCACATTTCATTCTGTCGTAAGATCCAGAAGGGATTATTTGTTATCTTTTTTAATAACCATGAATCTCAATCTGCTATTCTCAAAAAATAGTACTGGACTATTGGTAACACTACCTTTCGAGCCCTCGCTTGGACTCCTGAAGCTATCCTTGACGAAGTTGTTGCCCTTTCGGCTCCCAAATGGATTCTTGTTAAGCAAATCCCCTCCTTTCTGTGGTGTTTCTTACCACAACTCCTCGAACCCATCGGTAAATTTGTTAGAATGGATGATTTTGTCCGTCTTGTGCCTCACATGGATGCTAGGGTTTTAATTTCGCTGAACCCGGGCAAAGATCTTCCTAGTGAAATTAATATTGTCATTACGAATGAGGTTTTTTCTTGCCCTATTGAGGTTCTCGGTGGTCTTAACGCCTGTTTTCTTTGCAGGAAAGAGGGACATCTTAGAAAAGACTGTCCCATTATCAAGCGAAATAAATCTCCTAAATCGCCAAATCCGACTGTCACCCCTTCTCTTAATCCCCCTGAACATACAAAGAATACCTCACCTATGAACAATCCGTTGCCCTCAATAGATGCTTCATCCCAGTCAAGTTTGGCCTCTCAGCCTCCGATTAACCCCTCGAGCTTTGCCCTTCCTAGCCTTGAGGACTCTGCTGATGGTTTCCAGACTGTTTCTAAGAAGAGAAAGAAGCGTGGCCACAAACCTAATAATACCTCTCAATCTGTCGCTTCATTCCCTACTCCCGATATTAACTCCATGCACAATCCTCTACCGAATACCATTCCCTTCTCTCATCCCTCTACTAGTAATCCGAGTGAACCCTCTGCCTCGACTCCTCCTGCTTGGCCTAAACGTCCAGTTAAGAACTTCAAAGAGATTACCGATGATTTTGTCTTGGAAGTCATTCCTACGGCTCCTCCCCCTAGCTTGTCTAGCATGCCGAGTATGGAACTGGATCCTGCATCGCCGTCCCTCTCAGACAATGAGGATCTCCTCACTTTGAAGAGGAGAGGGAGACCTTTAGGCTCCAAAAACAAAAACTCTGCGACTAAAAAACAAGGCAGCTCTGCCTCTGTAGGAGTCTCTCGTATGGAGGAACTTGCTTGTGCAGATGTGTCTACTCTAAAGTTGGTTTCCTCATGAATTGTGTTTCTTGGAATATTAGGGGATTGGAATGTCCCGATAGGAAATTTTTTATTAAGAATTTTCTCAATAGTATTAACTCTACTGATATCCTGATGTTGCAAGAAATTAAAACTACTGGATTCACTCTTGAATCCAACCTAAATTTTCTTGGAGCAATGCGATTAAGTTTGTCACTAATCACCCTCATGGCAGAGGGGGTGTCGCCATCCTGATTAACCCTAAATGGGAAGCCTTCATCAAGGACAGTGGTATCTCCCCCTATAATAGAGTTATTTGGATTATGTTTAACTATAATAATTATGATTTTGGTATTTGTTCTGTGTATGCCGCTAATGATTATAAGGAAAGATCTAGTCTCTGGTCTTGGCTGACCTCTCTCCCTGATATTCCTTGGTTGTTGGGAGGGGACTTTAATATGATCGAGTTGCAGGAAGATAAAATTGGAGGACTTCCGTTCTCCTGGAAAGATCGAGAAAAGTTTCAATGGAATATGCTTAAGCAAACTAAACTCCTCTTTGACCCTCTGACGGGGAACGAGAATACTAATCCGGGGATTTGGCACACCTAGTGCAACTTTCAAAAAGGCCCATCCAGAATATACTCGAGGCTGGATCGTTTTTATCTCAATAAGAATTTTTTCTCTGTGGCCCCTGATGCCCAGAATAACTTAGTCTTAGTTACCCCTACTACTCTTTCAGATCATCACCCTATCTCTATCTCTGTCAGATTTAGTTGTTCCCCTGACATTAGTAGTGTCAGCAGTCCCAAGTTTATTCTCAATACCAGCCTCTTGGCTGATGAAGATATTCTTTCTGCCATTAGCATCATCAGACATATTAATAGATTTCACTACCCTTCCATATCCCATGCTGAGAGGTGGAATATGAATGTGCTTGCCTGGCAGAATTTGCTTAGAACTGTTGGTCAAAACAAAGCCAAGGATTGTAGACGCTTTGAGTCTAGGCTTGCTACCAACCTTTATGATGCTAAGGTCATTATTCAAGATAGACTGGATAATCCTTTGTTGATCCATCAACTTGCCTGCGCTATGGAAGCCCTTAGGCAACATCAGCAGCATAAAACAAATGGTGCTAGGATTCGTTCCAGAGCCCACTGGCTACAATATGGTGACAGGGGTAGTAAGTTCTTCTTTAACCTCATTAAGCAAAAACATGCTAATGAGTCCATTAAGAAGATTGTTATTGATAATCATGAAATCTTTGACTTAAATAGCATAAAAATGGAGTTTGCTCGCTTTTATGAAAATCTGTTTTCTTCCAAAGACTCTTTGGAAGCTAGTTCCCTTAGGGAACAATGCTGAAACATTATCCCCAAGAGGATAATGGACAATGATGCCTCCTTTCTCAATAAACATATTTCCCTGGAAGAAATTGAAAACTCTATTAACTCTCTTAAGAATGACAAGACGCTTGGCCCTGACGGTTTGCTGGTTGAATTTTATAAAGCTAATAGTAAGTGGATCTGCAAAGATCTGCTCGAGATCTATAATGAAGCTATTAATTCTAGCTCCTTGGGTTGTTCCGTTAATAGAGGAATTATCAAATTAATTCCCAAGGATGGGGATAAAACCCTTCTTAAGAATTGGAGACCTATCACTCTCTTGAATGTCTCCTATAAAATCTTTGCTAAAATTTTGTCCCGTAGACTTGAAACTATTCTCCTGAAGTTTGTCTGCTCTACCCAAACTAGTTTTATTAAAGGTAGGTACATTCTTGAAAACTTGATTACCAGTTGGGAGGCTTTGGAATTGGCTAAACACTATAATCAGAACTCCTCTATGTTTTTATTGGATTTTGAAAAGGCTTACAATAGGATTGAATGGAGTTTTATTACTATGATGTTGGATGCCTTTGGTTTCCCTCCCAATTTTTGCAAGTCTGTTGAGATGTTGCTTAGAGATGCTTATGCCCAAGTTGACGTCAATGGCTCTCTTTCGGAACCTTTTCCCTTGGGTCGCTCCATTAGGCAGGGCTGCCCTTTGGCTCCTGCCCTCTTTGTTATTGCCTCTGATGCTCTTTTTTACATTCTCAGAGATAACTCTCTTTCCCCAGCGGTTAAGGGTATCACCCTCCCTGATGGTAACGAGCTTATCAACTGTCAATTTGCTGATGATACTGCTATCTTCCATGAAGCCTCAGAAGAAATTTTTTTTGCGCTGAATAAAAAGCTCAATTTTTTTTGTGATATCTCTGGGGCTCGTTTGTCTCAGGTCAAATCCATTTGTCTTGGTTGGAAAGACTAGCCGCCTGATTGGTTTAATAATTATGGTTTTCAATGGGGAGGACCTTGCAAGATTGTTGGGTATCTTGGCATACCATTCTCCATGGAACCCTCTCTCAAGGAAATGTGGCTCTAGGTCAAAGATAAAATTTTCAATAAACTGAATAAATGGCATAACATATCTTTATCCCTGGCTAGTAGAATTCAAGTCTACTAGAAAATTCTCTCATCCTACAATATTTATTATGCCTCTGCCTGGATGTTCAATGATTACCAAGTTGCAAAAATTCAAAAAGCCATCAGGAATTACCTTTGGTCTGATGGAAAAGGCAAGAAGAAGATGCATGTTGTTAAATGGGAGTGGTGTCATGTTGACAAGCTCCTCGGGGGTTTAGGGCTAAGGGACCTTAAAATTAGTGGCCTTGCTATCGCCTCCAAGTGGATCTTTCACTCTCTCGATGGGGATGATCCGTGGAAAGTGCTGATTAGAAACAATATTGAAAGAGGCTTCCCCAAGAACGCCAAATTCTGGAAAAATCTTCCATTGTGTGATCTGATTTGTGGCAACTTTCCTATCGTGGTCCAAGGTTCTGCTGTTTTCAAATCCATTTGGAAGGCTTGGAACCATGTTAGGCCTTACATTAAGTATAAGAACTTCTATGATGACAAACATCTCCATGGGGAAAGATCCATTTGGTGGAACCTGCAGCTAGGTGGTAAACCTTTAGCCCTCTCCCAAGGAGGCTCTGCCAAACATTGGGCCACCTTGGGGATCACTCAATTTGTGGATATCTTTGAAAATGACAAACTCATATTGTGGGGTGAGCTAAAGAATAAGTATGACATTCTTGCCTCTCATAAAAAGACCTATAATATGATTTTCAGAGCCAGCAAGGAAATTCCCTTCCTCTGCAACGTTGATTCCAACAGATACATGAACATTAAGTGGCCGGATGGTACTATTATAACCAAACTTAAAGCCAAGAATATTTATGTTGTTATTGACTATAATGACTCCATTATCAGCCATGTTAACAAGATTTGGTATACTAACCTGGATGTCCCCACTTGGAAGAAGTTCTTTGATAAACTTTGGAAAAGCTCTATTGATCCTAAAATTAAGTGTTTTAAATGGCTTTTAATTTTGGATAAACTTCCTATTAGGAAGGATTTTTTTGATATTACTTACTGCAAGATTTGTAGGACCCCGGATACAGGGAGGCATATTTTTTTTTACTGCAGCTTTGCTAAAGAGGTTTGGCTCATGTTTGGTATCTCGATCCCTACCAATTTTAACATTTTTGAAATTATTACTGGTTATATTGATGGTGCTAAAAAGGACATTAATCTGTTTTGGAATTTTATCTCTTCTAACATTTTATGGCAAATTTGGAAATGCAGGAATGAGGAAAGGTTCCAAAATATTCCCAGGGTTCTTACTGAGTCTTTTCGAAGTCTCGTGCATTTTAAAATTTTCTTGCAGGTTCACATTACCATGAAAGTTGATAAAGATAAATTCAAAAGGCTTCTCAGAACTGGATACCCTACGTTCTTCGCCACTGAGCTGAAGGATGGGCACTTATGGAGGCATCATATGGACAATCTCAAACTCTTTGATCAAACTGTCAAGTAGCTTAACAAGGAAATCAGGAGGAACAACAAAGATACTACTGGAAATATGATGCTCATGCTCAATCAAATTCAGAATCAGAAGAACATTGTGTGGATGGAAGGCGCTTTGGGGTGGACTGCATGGGTGGACACTCATGAAGACCTTCTGCATTAGCCTGTGGTTCCTGTGGCTCTTTTTGGTGGTCATGTTGTCGGTTCTTTGCTTCTCGTAGCTGCTCTTGTGCTGAGGCTTTGCCTCTTATAAATCTTTTTTGATACTCTGCGGTCTCTTTTTGTATCTTGAACTCCTTATTTTTAATACAAAAAATAAATTCTATGTTTAAAACCTTTTAATCTTTTTATTTTGATTATTATTAATTTTAATAATTATTTTATTACAATATATTCAATATATGAAAATTCATTTTAATATATATTATATGAAAAGTTTAATAATATTATTATTTAAATTTTAAAAATAAATAGATAAATAATAATACACTTTGAATTAAATATTAATTTCATTTTAAGATTTTAATAATTATTATATTATTATATGAATGATATATTTGTATGTGTACATATATCTATATGTACAATTTTAATAATATTACTATTTTACTTTTAATAATAATAAATAATTTTTTTAAAGCAATAATTAAATTATTATTATTCATATAAATAGTTCAGTTGAATAGAAAATATGAATTGACTTTTTATCTTTTTGTTAGGTTTCATTTAATTTTTTTAACTTTTAAAGTTTGTTTTAATTTTAGCTTTTAATATAGAAATTAAAATTCTAGCTTTACCAATTTTAATATAGTTTTTTTTTTTTTTTTAAATATTTTATTAGAAGTATGACTTTAATTTTGCTAAATTTAATTTATTTAAGAATCTAAGTATAGTTATGGTCAATTGTACAACATTTTTTTATTTGTTAATATTGCATTTATATTTCAATTAATGTTAATATTATTTATAATATATTAATCTATATTTATATATTTCTCTTTCCCTCTCCCTCTCTATATATTAATCTATATATTTTTCTCTCCCCCCACTTCTCTCTGCCTCTCTACCTACATCTCTCCCTCTCTCCCTCCCTCTCTCTCTATCTCCTCTCTCTATTTATCTCCATCTCTCCTTCCCACACTCCCTCCATGTATTCTTCTCCATCTCCATCTCCATGCCCATGTCTATCTCTATCTCCTCACCTCTTTCTCTCTCTTCCCCTTTTTATCTCTCCCTCTTTCTAACCATATCCCCTCTCTCCCTATTACAAATATAATATTACTTCTATTAGTAATGGAGGCTAACTATTTTCTTGATTCAAAGGTTTTGTTTTAGCATGTTTGAATTCCTATAAATAGATTCATAGTTGATTTGAAACTACCACTTCCCCATTTAGACCTTTGTTGTGCAAACAAAATAATTTGCTAAATGGTCTATCAATTGACCTCCTATACTACATCAAAATGTATACAAGAAATAAACCAATTTTTTTCTAATTGAATTTCCAAACCTCTTCCACATACCCATAAAAGTGCAATTGCTAGTAATAATAATATTAACTGTCGATTACCTTCAAAACTCTATAATAACTAGCAGTTGCACGTTTTTTTTGCGTGCAACGGAAAGCCGATAGGCAGGAAAGGAACATGATGTGCAGAGTAATTATTGATGAGATTCGAAGAAATGAGAAACACCTTAAACTTGCAATCTCAATAACAATGCCATATAATAGATATATGTAGCTGATAGTAACATTCAAAATGTACAGAAATTTGACAAAGAATAAATGAATTTAGTGTTGTAATTGTGCAATGTCAACTGTAGAACCATATATGGCCAAATTGGAGAAGAGTTTAAATTAAGTACAACAAATGCAAGAGATATATTGTGGCGTAATAATGATATAGAAGGAATTAATGTAAGCAATGTGAAGTTTTGTGCAAGAGAAGGGAAGTTGTAAATTGCTACATGGGTCCTTTGGCAATCTGAAAAACAGAGGCAATTTGTAATTAATGCAGTGTGTATGATATGCAATCCTGTAGAGAAGAGTATGTAAAATGAAAAGGTGCAAAAAAACATGGAGCTGTAAGAAATGATAAATGTAGAGATTAGTTGGTGGAGAAATTACCCAAAAAGAGCAAAGAGCAACCTTAGAAAATGTGTAGGAACAATTGAATGTAGGAATGAAATATCGTGGAGAGCACATTAAGAAAATTTCCCAAGGACAAATGTTCTTGCAGCGAGAAGTGAAAATAAAATAATGTTAGCATGTAAAAATGGAAGAAAGGAAGTTGGCAGCAATTATTCATTCAATTGAAATGGTAAAGTTAAGAAGAGTGAAAATGAGAGCAATGCAAAATATTTGATTGAACTTTATAACTCACATAATTAGTGTGATAAAACTGTAATGCAGTGAAGTTTTAAAACATCTTGAAGTGGATTTTGTGGTGCGTCCAAATTTTGTAAGGAAAACAGAGGCATAGGTTTGTGATATAGATGGGCGAAGTACATGTGCGAGACAAAGAGTTTTGAAATGTAATGATGATTAAAAAGGTGCAAGCAATAGAGTTGAAAATAAGAGAGCTTACTGCAAATTATTATGTTGACGGATGTGGCCAGAAGTTTGGATACGAGAGGAATGCAAAGGACCTATTCTTTGTATTTCAGTGACAAGAAAACAAATTGTAAAAGGATGAGAATGTAGGCAAATGATAAACAAAGAGAAGAGGACTATAGTATCAAAGCGAGATGAGAAGTAATGAAATAAGAGGAAATAAGGTGGAAAGAAAACTTACAATGCATGATAGTCGAGGCTTGAAAGTGCAAGGTAACCAATGAAACATATTAGCAATCCTGTCTGTGAGATTAGTAATGTTTGGTATAGCAATATATAGGATGTCCCGAAAAAGCGGATATAGCTTTTAGAGATGAAGATGCAATTAAAGTAAGTTGGATATTAAAGAATACCTGAGATAGTTTTATACTTACAGGTGTAGAGGCCTGGAGAGTAGGAGACTTTAAAAACTGTATATCGCCATGTAATGGTTTTTAATGCCTATTTCAAATTATAAGTTGTGTTGGATTTATAACCAAAGTTGACATCAACTCATAAGAATATAAAAACATTAAAGAGTAGTCAACACATAAAACAACAAAGAGCAACCTTAGAAAATGTGTAGGAATAATTGAATGTAGGAATGAACTATCGTGGAGAGCGCATTAAGGAAATTTTCCAAGAACAATTGTTCCTGCAGCTAGAAGTGAAAATTAATTAATTTTAGCATGTAAAATGGAAGAAAGGAATTGGAAAGCAATTAATTATTCAAGTGAAAAGGATAAGATAACAAGAGTGAAAATGGGAGCAATGTAAAATATTTGATTGAAAGCTATAACTCACATAATTAGTGTGATAAAACCGAAATGCAGCAAAGTTTTAAAACATGCTAAAGTGGTTTTTTGGTGCCTGCAAATTTTGTAAGGACATAAGTGTAGAGACCTAGAGAACAGGAGACTTTAAAAACTGTATATCGCCATGCAATGCTTTTTAATTTATAAACACTATAGATTATATAACAAAAAGCAACAAATAGAAAAATTATTACCTGAGAAAATGTGCAAGACATATGCACAAAAAAATCACATGGATTGATGAAGAGAGCAAGATGCCTATTTCAAATTATAAGTTGTGTTGGATTTATAACCAAGTTGATATCAACTCATAACAATATAAAATCATTAAAGAGTAGTCAACAGAAATGATATGCATGTTTCTAGAAATGTTTTTTTTTTTTTTGTGTATTCATAAAATATTTGAGTTCATACTTCTTGTGCACTGTGAATGTGCGATTTACTGCTTGGTTGGACAGGTGATTCCACATGCTCATCAAGTTAAGTTCTGTGACTTTGGAAGTGCCAAAATTCTGGCAAGTATATTTAAATATATAAGAAATAATCTGAATAATAATGTTAATGATTTTCTGAGGCTACTGAAAGCTATTTGTTTTAGGAGTTCTTGGTTGAGTCTAATTGTATCCTTAGACTAAACTGAGTTTTACACTGCAATTATGCTATACACAAATGTAAAAACTAACTTATTAGCCAATGTTATTGTTTTGAAAGTTGAAATTTGAAAACCAATTTTGCTTCATTTTATTACCTTGTGAGAGACCACTCCAGCGCTGCATATCTTGTGTTGAGCAATTATATCAGACATGTCATATTTGTATTTGGTTGCTGCCATTTAAGATATCCCTCTGATGCATAACATTTAGCTGGTTCAGTAACTGTTGGTTTGTAAATGGTATGGAATGGGAGTATGGGCTTGTTGTTTTCTGTTAATAGTTATTACTGTAACAAAAAGACGAGTTATGTTCATTATTCGCAAGCAAAAAAATGTACGAACGCGGGAAATTTTAAATAGACAAGAAATGGACTGTTATAAAATATAAACGCCATAGATTATAAAATGAAAAGCAATAAACAGGAAATTTATTACCTGCCAAAATGTGCAGGACATATGCATAGGAAAATCATAAGTATTGGTGAAGAGAGCAAGATGACTGTTTCAAATTATAAGTTGTCTTGCATCTATACCCAAAGTTGACATCAACTGATAAGAAAATAAAAACATTAAAGAGCAGTGCTTAGATGAAAGATAACTGCAGGGTCTAAAAACGAAACTAAAATTTTAAACATAGACAATAAAAGAATGACTAAACAAGGTAATTTTGAACTATAATATATGTTAAAAATAATTTTTGCCACATCCAGTCAGTCCCAGATGGGTAGTCACACGACAAGATGATTTGAAAATGCTCTATTTCTACAAAAGAGACCAATGCATTGATAAATTACATATTAGTTATCATACCTCATTGGTAACCTTTTGTAGATGACATGGAGCATTCAAGTTATCTTCTGGTATATCATGAAATGCTACAACAATTGAAGTGGCATGGCAAACAGAACTATGATTATTAATTGATTTGATTGGAAGATTTGTTATAAAAATGTCTGTTGCATTTGAAAGAAGTAGGAAAATAAACGAATCTACAATCTACACTTATTGTCTAAAGGAATGAAAGTTTAACCGTTATAGTAAATATTAGTTCTTACCCCAAGGAAGCACCTCTAACCTGTGCCTTATTTGCCTTTAAAATAACCACATAATGAGTAGAAAAGTGCAAAAAGGAAAAAATATTAGGTAATACATAACTTTGGCTAACAATGGCATGAAGAAAAGCTCTTAATTTTTGCATAGATATATAATGTTAGAGCAGCAGTGGAAGTAGGATGATGTTTCAAATCAACTTGTATCAGAAATGTTCTCTATTTTTTTGTACTAGGTATCAATGTATACAGCGAAACTGAAAAGGTTTTTTGAAGGGAGCATTGAATATGCCTTGAAAGAATTACATGGCCACATAAAAAGAAGAGAATGTAAACTTTGTATGTTTGATAGGTATGTATACCTGCATTGTGCAGCAAAAAACTGCATTGAGTGGTTGATTGACAACAAGTGAAGTGGACATGCAATGTATTGTAGCTGTCTCACAAATAGGCAAGTGAGATAAAGTAATGTTGGAGCATTGAAATTTATGAACAGAGTATATTTGAAGCAATAAAAGTTAAATATCATACCTGAGATAGTTGCACATGTTGGAGCAATGAGTGATGTGGATGGCCAATTTGTTGCAGCTATGTTATACCTGATATAGCTTTAGACTTTCATTGCAGACTGTGTAGATAGGAACACTTGTGTGTAGTGTTCAATGCAACATGGAGGATGTTGGAGCATTAGAATTTATGAACAGAGTATATTTGAAACAATAAAAGTTAAATATCATACCTGAGATAGCTGCACATGTTGGAGCAGTGAGTGATGTGGATGGCCAATTTGTTGCAGCTATGTTATACCTGATATAGCTTTAGACTTTCATTGCAGACTGTGTAGATAGGAACACTTGAGTGTAGTGTTCAATGCAGCATGGAGGATGTCTTAGAATGAGTGCAAACTAAAATGAAGAGTAACGTAAAAAGAATTAGTACCAGGGACAATTAGGAATGCACATATTTTGAATAGATAAGACCACGTAAAATTGTAATTACCTTGTTGAAAGCAGAGGAATGTAACAAAGGTGGTTCTGGAGTAGAGGATTTTAAGTTGAATAGATATTTGTTTGGTTAGATAACAGTTGCAAACAAGTTTCTTCTTTCTTTCTAATGGTTGTATAAGCATTATTTTGCAGTTTGGAATACCTTTCAAAAGAGAATGGTGGTTCGATTCGTATCCCATCAATTGACTTCACTCTTGAAATAGCTGTGAATGTGAGTCCTTGCTTTTCAGTATTACCTATGACTATTGTAGCTCTGTCTAATGTAAGTCCTTGAGATTTGTGAATAGTGATGGCCCAAGACATTGTCAAAGGTACTTGCGTACGCCTGCCTCGTGTTATTGGCAAAATGGGTATGTCTTTGGATGTGCTATATCCCATGGAGGTCCATTATAATCCTTGAATTGCACGACCACATATTTTGGCAAGTCTGGTGGTTTTGTATTGTTTTCATATACAATTGTTTTGATGAGACCAATATCTCCATTGACAAGGCCAACTTCAATCCACAAGTTAGCTATTAACATCACTTGCTGGTTTATAGAAAGCAATACTTCTAATGGAAGTTGTTCATCGTTGTCATATTCAGTATTTGTTTGCTTACCAACTTTAGGTAAACTTAGAGTGACAAGCAAATTTAATTCTTTGAGCATTTTCCTGTTATGCAACCGTGCAGATTCATTTGTTGCAAATAAATGGATTGATGAGTTGAAATCCTTCTTTTGTTGAATAGTTAATGTTGCATTTGTCTGGCACATCAGAAACTGCCAATCATGTTGCAGTGCTTGTGCATTTCTTATGTTGTGAAGGACTGTTCTGAATTGCTGTTGTCTTATAGATGCACCTTGTTGCCAGAAAATAGTGTCCAATGTTACGACAGTAGTAAAAGAGTGCCATAAACTGAGGGCTGTAGAGTGAGATGCATATATAGGTTTATCCATTGCCGGG
The DNA here is from genome assembly GCF_030272615.1 of Cryptomeria japonica. NCBI lineage: Eukaryota > Viridiplantae > Streptophyta > Pinopsida > Cupressales > Cupressaceae > Cryptomeria > Cryptomeria japonica. Next base: position 50,227,554 of record NC_081406.1, on the reverse strand, counting down.
GGGAGCTGAGCAAGATCACCTACAAGAATTATGGACACCCCGCCAAAGCTTTCATGCTGACTGTCAGGGAATGCTTGGCGCAAACGACCATCTATCTTTAGTAGTAATTTTGGGCCTAAAAAGCTCATTTCATCTATTAGGATATATTTAATATGTTTGAATTGTTCTTGCAATGTCATTGATGACTGCCCTGTCAAAGGATGCATTTCTCTTATAGGTATGCGTAACCCTGCATGGATTGTTGTCACTTGTATATTAAAAGTAGCAACACCTGTTGGTGCCAAAAGAAGCAATGGGTTTTGCTTCACAGCTATAGATATGTTCAATTGTTTCCTAATGCAGTCTATTAAAAATGATTTACCAGTGCCTGCGGTGCCTTGAACAATCATTCGTAGAGGTGTTGTTGCAGATTGTTTATTATGATGTTGTAGAACAATGTCGAGTGCAACTTTTTGTTTAGGCGATAGTTGAATTTTCTGTGTGTCCTGAGTTGAGATTTGCATGCTAGCGTGTTGGAATTGTAGCTTGGTTGCAGCTATGGATTGAAGAGCAGTACAATCTAATTGATCATCCACAACAATTGTACCCCACGAGTAGTTAATATCATAATCACAACGACCTAGCATTTGTAGATCATTCTGGGTAAAGTTATTTGTAGCTCCCATTCGTGACAGTAATTCCCACTCGTATAGATTTGGATCATCTTGATTTTGAGAACCATTATTGTCACTGTCATCTTCATTTGGAGGGCTGCAATCATCTATAATTTGTTGGCTGTGAAGACGGTTGTAATTAGTCTTTTTAAAGTTTTTCCAATTTGTTATAATTTGTTCTTTTGAAGTTCCTATCTCAGTTGGGATGTCATGAAACGGTTTGTACAGCAGTAGCTCAGACCAACAAAAAATCTCGAACTCATCGGTATCTTCATCTGAAGGTTCTCTAAATTGAGGATATACAGTCGCAATTGCTTTTTTATCCCTGATTTGCCATTTTGTTTTTTTGCGTTGAGAATTATATGAGAACCCTTGTGTTGATTGTAACATACTTGTTGCACTTAATTCAAAAGGGTGTTGCATATAAGCATGGATATAAGTTGTGGAAAGGTCAGTTCCATTATTCGATTTTATAACACGGTGCAGTATTTTTCTGCCAACATTTAGAGAGACAAACTGTCGACTACAACTTACAAGAGGCAATTTCTATAACATATGGCAAGTTTCTTGTGCGCTGATATCACAGTTTGCTACTATGCCCATCATAAATTTTTGATATGTTAATAAGATGCTATCTTCAGATTTAGTTATATTCACTATCGTTTTCAGCATTTCAATATAGGATTGCGATTTGTTTTCTGATTTGGAAGCATACTTTGAAATGTATTGGAGGACAACTTTTTTTGAAGTGACTAGTTGACAATCAATATTAGCTCTCCATAGTGAAAGCATCCAAGGATTATGAATATTCAAATGATCATCATTCCTTGCAGGTTTATAGCATGGGTTGTTGTCATTGTCAACTGTCAAAGTAGACATCTCTTGTAGAACCCATGGAGCTTTGTAATGACATTCGAGTGTGGGACCTGTTTTCTTGAGGCATGTATGATCTGTGCATTTTGTGTGCCTCTGTAAAGTATTAAGTAATGCCTCATAATCCAATGCAGGGTTTATGGAGAATATTTTTTTTGTATCAGCTAGACATGGATCATCCAATGTAGTGTAGTGTATTGCATTCATGCGGTCTACTATGCTGCGAGGATTCCAAGCAGAAACATATTTGTTAAAAAAAGCTTTTGCCATTTGGACCTCATTATCATCTGTCCAATCAATGGTTTCCATATTTGGCACTCCAGGGAGCCATAAGAAGCCATGAATATGTCCTGAGCCACGATGCTGCCATTCATACCTATACCAATGATCCTTTGCTTGGAACAACTTTTGAATAACTTCTTCATGAAATATTGTAAATCTATTGTGAAGGTATAATGTTGTTATACGTGGATTGCAGATCAGATGGTCTATAAGTTGTTTTCTTGTAAATTGTGTGTTTTGGCTATAATTTTCAGAGAAAAGCCTATGCAAATCAGGCCATTTAGTATCAGCTAAGCTCAATGTAAAGAACAGTGTTGGGGTGCCCAATTGGAAGATCATTGCAGTAAGCTCTTTTCTATATTACTCCAATATGCACGAGTGCCTCGAAGTGTTGCACCAAATCTCAACAATTGATTTGGCAACTGATCATCAGGAGTGTTTTGCAATCGTTCATGAAGTGCTTGCATAGTGGGTGGGATAGGCTCTCTCAAATTAGTTCTAATGAAGATAGCTGCAGATTGTTGCGAACAATGTCTCATAATTAGATTGTAAATGTAATAGCGAAATCTGACATGCTGTCCAAATCTTGGATCAACATATCTCATTAAGTGGAGAGCATATTCATGTAAATGAACATATTTGGTACGTGGCTACAGCGGGAGTGCAACTCCAGATGGGAAAAGGGTTGGGAATGCCATGCTTAACAAGCCTATCGTATTATATTCATTTATCAGGGATAAGTTTATTTCAAGCCAAGGGACATTATTATCAGTATCAACATCTAACTGCAAGGTTCTCTTAATTGTATCTAGTTCGCAAGTTGGAGCAGGCAGTTTTGGAATAAAAGATGATGAACTTTCTGCATCATATTCATTGCAATCATCAAGTTCTTTTGTTGGTGGAATAGCTATTACATTAGTATCTTCTTCTAAAGAGTGCAATATATTTGATATATCTATAGTAGTATCAGGAAGCAAGTTGACAACATCAAAGTCTATGACAACATCATTATAGTACTGGTCATGTTGAATTATATAGCTCAATGCATCCATAACATGAAATTTATTTACATAGCAATCATATTTTTTGCCTTGTATATTACTTTGGTGGACAATAAGGACTTCAAGGTCTTTTGGTTTTCGTGGCAAAAGCTTTGCGATTTCTGAAATATCTTGGGGAAAACTGATAGTGTGACCAGTGTATTTGTATTGGCCACCTCTTGCATGTCTGACTTGCAAAACAGGAGCAACCCTAGCTATAAGCATCTCCTCTACTTGGGTAAGTTTTTTTTAACACAAGGGGTTGCTCACCTAGGTCTAAGTTATTTGCCAAAGAGAAACGATGAACACCACTTTCAGAAAAGCATCTCGAATAAATAATATGTTGTTGGTTCCTGCGTATCACCATTCCAATATATCTTTCCTTACAAATACTACATGTGTGAAGCATGGACAATGAATCAATGTGATGGCGGAAGGATTGCAATGTTTGCATGTACTCTATAGAAGAGAAACAATTTTTTGTGCATTGATGTGTTGTTGTAGTCTGCAATATTGCCTGATCGTATAGAGGTTGCATGTTTTGTGCTGCATGTTTCTGTTGTAGTTTGCTACAATTCAAGCAAGATTCTTGTATTTGTTGCAAAACAATGTTGGTTGGGCCACATGATAAAGGAAGGTTTTGATCCAAAATAAGTGAATCTGAATCTATCATCTGTGGGGTTTTGCATGGTGCAGGCACATGCAAAAGCATTTTTGTGTTTCATTCGTTCCAGGCGACGCTTTTTAGAGATTTCTTCTCTATGTTCTGCCTAATAGCGACAATTTCGTTCTCTCTTTTTCGCTTTCCTAAGATTGCATTCTTGGGTTGTGGTCTGCATTAATATTTTAGACAATTTAAATGAACAGAGCATATTAGATTCTGACTGTGCAAGAAACAACTATTAAAAACAATGTTTGAAACTTGTGTTTGATGCAATCCTTGAATTGCATGTGTTAAATACTTTTGCACAAAATTTAAGCACATACCCATACACATAACTATACATGTATTGATACATGCATGCACATAAAAGAATATAGATAGTCACAAGTTTACTTACAATATGTAGGCACACAACTTTCAAGATATAGAACGTTGAGAATGTGCATATATATCCACCGTGAGTACCTTCGTTTGTATGTACATGCATGTATGTGCATATGTGGTTGTATGAATGGGAGTTTGCAGCTGGACAGGACCATATGTATGCATATGTATTCCATGCATGGAAGTTTGTAGCTATGTAAAACTATATGTATGCATGTATGTGTATGCATTTTTTTAAATGTATATAGCAATTTCTATATATACACATACATGTGTATGTATTTCTACACAGGAGCACAAACCCATGCATATAATCATTTATGCATTGATACATGCATGCACATAAAAAATATGTTACACACAGATTTACTTACATATGCAGATACACAACTTTCAAGATATATAAGGTCGTGCATGTGCATATATATCTATTGTGAATGTTTGCTTTTGCATGTACATGTATACAAGTGCATATGTGGTTGTATGTATGCGAGTTTGCAGCTATGCAGGACCATATGTATGCATGTATGTGTATGGAAATATATGTAAATGTATATAGCAATTTACATGTATCTTTGTATATCGTGATACATAGATGAAGATGTAAATGTTTATGCATACTAGTAAACGCTGGAGAGAACATATAAGGCAACATACATTTGCATAAACCTAATGAATACAAAGAAAGTATATGAAAGTTGTTGTTTTCAAAAGAGGAAAAGGGCGGCGAATCTAAGTTTTAACTGTATGTCAATTGGCAAGGATGCTCAAAATTGTAATTTCAATTTACAGTTCAACAATAATGAGAAGCAGAAGTGTGTCGGGACCAAGCATTAGAACATATCTAAAAGGATTGAAAACAATACAATAAAAAAAAGAGATAGGTCAACTAAATGCTTTGAATATTTAATAACAGTAAACATAAACAACATCATACAAGTCATTGACATTGCAGATTATAATTTCAATTGGACAGATGTAGTGCAGTGGAGTAGCATAATTTATAAATTATGATTTGGAGGTGAAGGAATTTGTTAAAACAACATAGATTGAAGCTATTGGTTCTTGTTTCAATATTTGCGCGAATGTCCATTCTGTATGGTTTCTTTCTTATTATGTTTTTACAGCATAGTATAAATACAGATATACAAATTAAGAATATCTGGAAAACATGGATGTTCAATAACAACATAACATTAAAAGGTACAAAAGGATATAAAACAAAAGATGCAAAGAAGCAAAACTGCATTCGATATATTTTAGATGCATGGAAGCATGGTAGAACAAAACAACAATTGGTTTGACTAGGTAAGATGAATAATTCTAGCAAACATAAATAACTTTAAGTAGAAGCAACTATTGGAGAATTTTAGATCAAAACCAAAAGTTTCGGACAGCTAAAAAAAAAAGAGTTTAGATAGCGTTGATATACACAACCATCAATAATTCAATTCTGTTTGCCGATTATCAACAAAAACTACTAACAAGCTATCTATTCTATAAAGATTAAAAGGCCGATGAAAAGCATCACTATCTAATTGGTCTAGAATGCTGCAACTGTACTCATCCGAGCAATCTCTGCAAGCAGAAGAGTACATTCAGCCTGGAAATCGATATTCGTGGCTTTGGTAATTGTTGCTTTGAGCCTGGGCTCTGAATTGTACATGTCTGTTGTAACAGAAAGTGTGAAAACAAAGCTAGATAAAAGGACACCCTTGATAATAGTCCGAGGTGTTCTCTTTGTAGTTAAATCATACTGTAGCATGTAAAGGTCCTTGGCAGATATTTGCAGCAAATTTGTGCCAACCTCATCAAAGGCAGTAGCCCAAAGTGCTTGTATGATCTTGGAGCTTCATCTGCAATAAGTATTTGTAATTGCATTCTGGCACATGAGTTTGGCATCTTGAACAAAACCATACATTATCATTTTGCTGGACACGTTTCTTTTTACACTCTTTGCCATTAATTTTCAAAGGGCAGGCTGGATAGCAAAAAGAATCAGTTTTAATGATTCTCACAACAGCCCTAATAGTAGTTTTGATTGTTTCAGAGAGAACACCTGTACGTTCTAAAACAACTGTAATTGTCATCCTGCTGTATTGTGAGTTAAGTTGTCCAGCAACACAAGATAGTGGTAAAAGGTCATCTAGAATCTTTCCTCTTGATATAAGTGTCTCTGTTTCAGGGATAGAAGGGTTTATAGCTAGAGTTGTTGTTGTGGTTGTGTTAATAACCTTTCCATTGAAATAACCAACCCGGGCATTTCTGACTGCAAGGACAACAACTGTTTGGGTTGCATGCATGTTCTTCAAATCTTCACCTACCCCTTGCCATGTTGCTCCCCATAAGTTAACATCGATAGTAAAGTTGAGACATCATTTATTTTGACAATTCTCTTTGTTACTTCGCTGCCATCTTTTCTGCAAATTAATGAGGGTTCTCCAACAACAACTACAATACCAATAACATCAACTAAAGTGTTGTTGGTGCAGTATGTAATTTCATTAATCGATGTGAATCGCAAATTATTTCCTTGACTATCAACAACAGCATCACAACGCTTCAATACTGAATTGATGTCCAAAGTTATCTCAAGATGACTGTTAAGCTTGTTCCATTTTGTGTTAGCTTCTTTAATGCAACCTTTTGATACAGTATAATATGTTCCTGCTTCAACCCCATGATAATGCATCTCTGCTACATCGCCAAAGCAAGTTATTCTAATTTCAGTACCTTCATCATCTATCATGTCAAAATTAAACACTTGGCCAGTGGACTTTGGTGTACTATATTGATGCATCTTCCTCTTGTTTGTTACACGCCCCTTAATCGTCCACTTATTTTGATAGGGGTTCAAGGCTTTAATCGAGCTGATATTAACAGAAGATTCATGCTGCACAGGTGGGAGGTGTATTCCAAATTTAAGGGAATGTTTGGTTGTGGTAGGTGTGTCCCGACCCAACATTTGTTGTTCTTGCTCTTTAAACAGATATCTAGGTTTTCCAAGCAATGGAGAATTTGTAAATTTGACAGCAAGGCTGAATATTACTATAGTCCTGTAAAATGAAGAAAACAAGAGGTTGAATAATCTAGATAGTGTGCAAAGGGAGATTTCAAAAGCCAAGAACAAACCATCAGAACATATAGAGGGCCCTACCTCGAGTTCCAAATATTTCTACAAGCATAAGCTGTCAGTGATAGGATAGAGCCTATCTTTAATGTCTCTGAAAGCAACAAATCACTGTACTTAGGCGGGAGGATCACCAATTGCATGTGCGTGGCATCAGACAAAACAACCCTATATCGGGCACTGTCATCTTCTTCGGCTGTCAATTTTTCAAAAGACAAAAGCTGAAGTACTGGAGAGGGGACATCATCCCCAGCATTGATGCACAAGATTGCATGCGGGGTCAATTGTAGTTGTGGTTGCACTTCCTACAAGGATAGTAGAGACAACCAAATAGATACACAAGGTTATGTACATTCGTATGCATAGGCATGGGTATGACAACCTTTTTTTTTTTGGAGCTTCCAATTTGTATTACTATCTATGTGTGCGTTTCTTTATAGATGTTGTTTTGTGTGCATGGACAGATTATAGATTGATGTATTCACTCATGCAAATGTGCAAGGACAATGCTGAGAACACGTCTATCAATTTATTTATATATATCTATAAATATATAAACAGATTTAAAAAAAAAAACTTGAAACAGTGACATATGTTGATATATGCACTTACATTGATGGATGACAATGCTTCGCAAAAGAAAAGAACAAATAGAGATATAATGATTGTAGTTAAGATGAATATGAGAAGACATATGAACGAATAAGCTCACCAAAGTTTCTGCAGAAGGCTATTTTGAGCCATCAGGAGAGGCTGTCGCGGATGACATTGTGGAAACTATTCTCTAGAGATGAGGAATGGGGCTTTGTACGGTGAAATAGAAAGTCTATGTCACAACAATAAACATAAGCGATCATATTTTAAGGACAAGCACAATTCATATTACACTTGAGGACAAGAGAAGACAACAGCAAAAAAAAAAGCACAATACAAGTTTCGGCTATACCAACTTGGATCAGTAACACACACGAATGCATACATGTAGAAGACAACATTTGTACATACATATACAACCACAACTAAACAAATGGATATAGACATTGCACATGTGGAAACCTTTGAAAACACACACACACACACACACACACACACACACACACACACACACACACACACACACACACACACACACACACACACACACACACACACACACACACACACACACACACACACACACATATGTATTGCCTTAGCGTGAAGATGGTCTCTTAATGAAGCAGCTGGGGAGGATTCAAAAGACTGAACGCATATATGGTTTGTTAAATCATTCATTTGTATTGTATGAAATTCTGAAGTGTATGAGTTTGAACCCTCTCGATATGTGTCTAACATAGAGATCCCAAACCAAAGCTTCAGTCCAACCAACATACCCAATTCAAATTAACAAAATAACAATCCTCCCAAATTGAATGACATGGGCACCAAATCCATAACAAAACCAAAACGAAACAAGTGCTGAAATGCAGCTGGAGTCCCTGACATTTGCTTAAAATTTAATATTTGCTTGAAATTAGATATTTTCTTAAAATATTGGATAATTGTAGCAGGTGTATAAGCAGTAGCATGAGATTGATTATGTGTATTGTATCACTGCTTATTATTCATTTGACCTGATCATAACTGCAATCATCTAGAATCAAATTAAGAAACCTGAAGTGCAAATGAAAAATGTTTAAGTATTAGTATCCTAAATTGGGGGCACTTGCTCCAAAAGTATATTCCTACGAGGCAAATAAGGAATGTAGCAGAATTATGAATAGTATTTATTAATTAAAAACGTTGGAAGAAACATCATGCTGATATGATAAACTGAGGCACCAAAAAGAATGTAGCAATGATTTTTCATAATCAATAGTTGGAATACAATCTTTAAACTATTTGACTTGCTTATTATTTATTTGACCTGATCATAACTGCAATTATTTAGAATCAAATTAAGAAACCTGAAGTGCAAATGGAAAATGTTTAAGTATTAGCATCCTAAATTGGTGGCACTTGTTCCAAAAGTATATTCCTACCAGGCAGAATAAGGAATGCAACAAAATTATGGATAATATTTATCAATTAAAAATGTTGAAAGAAACATCATGCTAATACGATAAACTGAGGCACCAAAAAGAATGCAGCAATGATATTTTATAATCAATAGTTGGAATATAATCTTTAAAGTATTTGACTTTGACATGTATGTTCCCAAAAGTATATGCCTACCAGGCAGAACAAGGAATGCAGTAGAATTATGAATAGTATTTATTTATTAAAAATGTTGGAAGAAACATCATGCTAATACAATAAACCGAGGCACCCAAAAGAATGCAACAATGGTATTTGATATTCAATAGTTGGAATACAATCTTCAAACTATTTGACTTGAACATGTATGTCGAAAGCAAGAGGGAAAGCCAAAAATGAACATTGCAATCCTGAAGAGGTCACAAGACATAGGAAATTTTTCCCTTTGGGCAACCAATTCTCAGGTTGTTTGTTATGGAGATAAAGAATTGCAACTTCGGGCTAATAAACCCTAAGAAGAATCCACAACAAAGTGTACATATTTTTCTATATATATATATATGTATATATACACAAAGGAAAGCAAGATTTTATTCTCCAAGCACTAATATTTGATGTATGGAAAATTTTGATCAAGGAATTTTTTGCAGAAAACTTGAATTACAGTGAGTTGCCTTCTATTTATTGTTGAGAATTTTGGTCTCCATCTTAGAATGTATGGAAAATGTTGATCAAGCTATTTTTGTAGAAAACTTGAATTACAGTGAGATGCCTTTTATTTATTGTTGAGAATTTTGGTCTCCATCTTACAATGTGGTGTTTTTTTCTTGTAAAACTTAGTCTGGAAATGCATCAGATTATACATCTAAGTATTTACATAATCACCAAAAGAGGCCTTTACTGATGGCTAAAAGACTATGCACAGATATATATGCATACATATACACCTGTATTGCACCAATCACCAGCCAATATACAATGTATGCTACTCTTAGAGTAGTCTTTGTTATAAATTGTTTTGAAATGGAATATATAGGATGTACGTTCATTTTAGACAGCTTGTGGTATATGCACGCGCGCACACACACACATATATATACACACCTATGTTGCACCAATCACCACACAATATACAATATATATTCATTCTAGACATATACAACCATATACATACTCAATGGAATTTGCTATGGTGTTCATTGTAGTTAACACTCACACATAATATAATAAATCATAAACCATTTTGTTTACTGTTAACTAAGATTTAGAATTGAAATAATTATATATGTTAAGAATGTTATAAAAATATGTTCATATATAAAATTCATGACCATATATAAAAGATGTTACAAATAAACTTGGATATGATTGAATCTATTCAGTTATTTCATAAAGTAGAATTGTTAATTTATTTAATTTTCGATAGTAATGGTCTTCAAGAATATCATATTTTCATACGATGAAGAAATGATATTATTAAACTAGGACTTGCATCGAAAAGAGGTGCAATAGTTAGCATCAGGGGCACGAAGAATAAGGTCACTAGGTTGAGGCTACAAAACAATACACTCCTCATTCAAAAAAGATAATAGCAAGGAGTCTGCAATCAATTAATAGGATTGGATGGTTGTCGCCACTATGCACCAAGAGTCGTAGGGATAGAAATATAGATCATATTAGGTTGGCATGTTTGGAATCAACTCATATCAAGTTAATATTGGGAGACATGTTAAGAAGCTCACCATATAGGTTGGGTTGGCATGTTTGGAATCAACTCATATTAAGTTAATATTGGGAGACATGTTAAGAAGCTCACTATATAGGTTGCAGGCCTAAAGTCCTATTGGAGAAAGTGAAATTAGAGTGAGATTAGTCTCAAATCAATAGATTTACCAATACCTATCTAGTGGATCGATCTAGGTATGTCATAGATTTTGATAATATAAATATGTAATCTTTAAATAATGTTAAGAAAGAAACATATTCGTGTATATAAAGATAGCTATGTAGTATGCATTGAATATAGGTTCATTGTTTTTTTCTTTATGTGTATATATACAAAATTTACATCACAAGAACTATTTGTTAGGTTTTGTAACAATGTGATCAACCAATTTTAATGGTTCATAACTTGGACCAACACTTGCATAACCATTCCCTAAATAGAGAAAATTGTCTTATCAAGTCCTTTGTTTGGTTTAGGGTGAGTCAAAATGGAGAGCTTGATTGATCCCCTAACAAGGTGGGATTTCAAAGGTTGAAGTTTCTACTATACTATTGTATAGGTTATCTTGAGTGGGAATATAGAATCAGGGCTATTCATGCATTTATATACATAAAAATATTTAATTATTATGGTTGTTTTTATTTCATTAGATTTTTCATTATAAGAATATTTAATTATTTTGGTTGTTGTTTCATTGGATTTTTCATTAGAAACCTCAACTTTCTTTATTTTGGACTTAGGTCTAGATCTACGTGGTGTGTTCTTGTGTGGACTTGGACTATCATTCTGATGTTTCTTAGTAAGCTTTGGATGGGTTGAGATCTCTCTTAACATTATGAATTCATCCAAAGCAACAGAAACATATTTCTTAGTTAGAGGGAAGGAAATACATTCATCCTATGAAATCATGGGTGTCTTAGAATCATGTTGTAGCCCAAGATCTCTTTCAAATACAAAGAACTCAATGAGTAAAATCTTATGACCAATGATGATAAGAATTACAATTTTTTCAAGTGTGGTAGCATTTAATTTAAAGTCTTTTAGCCATTGTTTGAAGAAGTTTTAAAGGGACTATGTTAACTGCAACCCTATCATCGATAAAAATCCATTTGATATTAAATACCCTCCGTTGATTGTTGAGTTAGCCTGAAGTGAAGACTTTATCTTCTTCAAATATCAGTGACTAGTTTCCCCTAGAAGAAGTACACCACTAATTGGGATCCTTGTCTCTTGATTGATTAGAGATATTTCAAATACAATCAAGAGATTTATATAATTTCCATAATATGGGCATTAAATCCATAATCCCTAGCTTTATATTCCACATATTATAAAATATATTTAGATCCGTATTTATTTTATCCCGATATAATAATTTATTTTTGCGTAGAGGGCAAACCATTATTTCACTGCTGCTGTAAATGTAATGATGCACTTTCTTCACAAAATTTATATAGTGCCGATCGTATTTCTCCACGGTTTTGTAAGACAAATGAGCTGTTTAACAGAATGCCACAAAATCATCATATTTCTACTATTTTCTACCGCCAAAAATCCAATCATCATTATTTTAGCACTGTAAACCTTTTTGGAAAACCCTAAAATGTCCCGCAATCATCGGTTTTTTCTTTATTGAAAACTCCTTTTAGTTTTCTATACCGAGTGTGTTTATGCTTGCCAGGTGAGAATCGACGCTAGCAACTACTTGGATATGAAGGGCTTAAATGTATGATTACTCATGGATTAAACAAAGGTAATGAGGAAAAGCATGCTAGTTTTAGAAAAGCATGGTAGTCTACACTTAATGGTGTGGCTGAGGTGGAAGTGTTTATCAGTTTCTAGGGTTCAAAACAGATAATGTGTAAAAACGAAACCATAGATCAGAGGCGATATGGAAAATATCAGATCAGAGACTGGCCAGAAACAAATCTAGATTGAGATGTCATGCAACACTAAAAATAAAGGCTAGAGTTTGAATCCCCTTACTACACTTTGCTTTCTTCAATCTACAAATTTGCCTACTCATAGTTCTGTAAACACAAATTAAAAACTTTAAACTAACAAATTTAAAATCCTGACAATTTTTAGAAATTGTTGTGGAAACTATTAAAGAGCCATGAAACTTATGGGCCTAGTAAAGTAAAATGGTACAGGGTGTGTTGTTAAAATGACATCTTACACGCATGCAATATGTACGTATAGATTCTACACATGATTCGTAACGGTATAGATTTCATGCACACGCATTGAGAGATCTGTATTTCCACTACCACATGTCTGGCCTTTGACTACATCGATTTCTACACAGAAACATATGAAACAAAAGGGGAAGAAGTTCTACTAATCAATTGGAGAACTCCACTATATTTAGCAGGACCTCTACAGTAAAATACTCCAATAGGGGAGCAGAGAAAGGAAAGGAAATGACCTCTTATACTGGAAGTAGAGACAGTGACAGCTAAATTTGAATTTTGTCCTCGGCATATTTGTGGGGAAACCCAAAACCGATTTCTTTTCTTTGACCTATTTCGAATCTTCTGCGAATGTCTGATCCTTCACCTTTGTATTAGCTACGCTGTATTGGTTTAGCCCTTTTGAAACAGACCAGATTTGTAATGATGGCCCCAGATGGTGACATGGATAAAATTGATGCAAATATTTCTGCATTGGGTAATGGAGGTTTAACGCAGAATTTGTCTGAGCCTAATGCAATGAAGACCCAATACAGTGCATGTATTGAGGGCGGGTCTGAATCATCTGGGTCTTGCAGTTTTCAATTCTTTGTGTATAATGAAGATGGGCTTAATTTGAGTGTTGATTTGAATTCAAATCCATTGGACTGGATGAGAGCTTGTAGCAATGGAATAAGAGTTCCTCAACATATACACAGGTCCAAGCCCATGCTAATGAGTTCGAAGGGGGGGTAAACAAAGCGTCTGAAGGTTGTGGACCAAATGGGTTTCATAATAGGTCTTTGACTAAGCAGGTTGGGATTACTACAATTGATGAATCTTTAAATATGAACCCTTCAGAAAAAAATAGACAAATCCAGGGCAAAATAAATACAGATTGACAGCGTCTGCTTCCTTGCATTATTTTGACAACAATTTAAAGCCCTAAGAAATTAACAACAAAAATCTAAAGCAGAAACATGGATAATGAACGTAGCGGCTTCCTTCAGTTATCTTAAATCGCGATGAAAATTGCTGAATGCCTAAAAATACCTAAAAACTTGAATGGCGCAAAGAAAACCCTACTCCTTGGCAGAGTCGTTGTCGTTCTTCTTGATGACGAAACAATTATTTCTGTTCACAATCTTCTCCTGGCAAAGAAAACCCTAATCACTTCGAGCAACAATAGCTTCAAAAACTGTTGTCGTTCTTCTTGATGACGAAACAGTTCTTTCTGTTCACAATCTTCTCCTGGCAAAGAAAGCCCTAAGAAATTAACAAGAAAAATCTAAAGCAGAAACATGGATTATGAACATAGCGGCTTCCTTCAGTTATCTTAAATCATGATGAAAATTGCTGAATACCTAAAAATACCTGAAAAACTTGAACGGCGCAAGGAAAACCCTACTCCTTGGCATAGTCGTTGTCATTCTTCTTATGACAAAAAAGTTCTTTCTGTTCACAATCTTCTCTTGGCAAAGAAAACCCTAATCACTTCGAGCAACAATAGCTCCAAAAACAATCACTTCCAAAATACGATTCCCAAATGTCAATGCATACAACTTGCATTTCGTCTGAATGCATACAACTTTCAGTTCGTATTTTAATAAATGTATTAAATAAATGTATTAAAGAACATATTAACTATCTTCTGCATACGGAATGTGTTAATAAATGTCCGTGCAAACGAGTTTTCAATCGCCTTTTTTCCGATACCTTTTTCCGGATCGCTAACACTTTCCCGACAAACAAAACCTCATACTAAAAGCCTATCGGCTTAATAAAATAACATTAACCTCGATGACCTTCAAAACTCTCTCGTAAATCATATAATCACGTCCTTTATATGCCTGTCTTATCTTGCGGGTTCTAAAAACCTGCTAAAACCCTCTCACCTCAGCACATAATCATTCTCCCACTCCACCTCCATTAATGGAGTGTTCTCCCCTTACATTCCATGGCAGAGTTGTCCGCCTGCAATTAACTTCTCAAGCAGCATCATCACAGCACAGTCATTTTCCCAACAAGCAAAAAAACAAACCAGGCCTAAAATATAAACCCCGGCTAAAATACAACAGCAGGCAAAGCATTTTTATCATCATTAGAGCTCAAAATGGCGAGGGTAGTGATAATGCAGCAGATAAAGAGGAAGGAAGCAATAATATCAACGAGAAGCCAAGTGATTTTAAGTGGAGTAGGGTTGGACAGGCGTTTGGCAGGGGAACACAGAGATTTTATCAGAATTTCCAGAGAGGTTTGAAGAAGGAGACGGGCGTAGATATTGAGGTTGTGAATAGTAAGGTTGGAGAAGTGGCAAGGGAGGTGCAGGCAGCTGCTGAGCCACTCAGGCGGCAGATCATTTCGAGTGCGGAGAAGTTGAGGTTCCAACTTTGGCCCCATTTCGTGGCTTGGAATCGCTTGGAGCTCTGGAAGGTAGTTTTTGTTCTCTCTCTTTTTTGTAGTTACGAGACTTCGGTTTTTTCTTTTTTATTTTAATTCTACTCAGGGAGGGGTAGGAGACATCTCGTTGCTTTTTCTTATTACAATTTTATTCAAACAAGTTTTTGAGATCTCTGTTTCCTTTTTCTTATATTAATTCTGCTTAGAGAACGTTAAATCTTTATTTTGCTTTTAGTCAAGGATTTTCATTTTAATTTTACCCAGGAAGAGTTTATGAGACCTTGGCTTCGTTTTTTTAATTTTGGAATAAAAATAAAGAACACGAACAGAGAATCAAAAAGGAAACAGAACAAAACAGCGGAGGAATGCTGCAGGACTCACCATCTATGTTATTCATCAAACACACTTAAATATTTATATGTACATAATAATTCAACAACTTCCTATAATTATGCTAGTTATGGTGACAGTTCAACAGCTAACTGGATAGCTAATGACAGCAAACTAAAACTAACAAACATTTTCCAACTTCTTTTTCACACATCTTCAATACCTGATGACAACTGTTTAGTTGGAGCATATATTCCAACACCCCCTCTTAACGCTACAACATTACACCGTAAAATAATAGAAACTACATTATGTAGAAGTTGTTATTTGAAAACAGTATTCGAACCAGCAAGACTTCTTCAAGCTACTCCTCAACTGTAGGTATAGTCACCTAGCTATCATCTAGGTTTCCAACATCATTGAACACTATTTGTAAATGAAGTGTCTCATCACCTTCGTAAAGGTATGATGTTGAACTTCCAAATTTCGAATCCCCCTCTGAACTATTGAACACGGTTCTCACATGTATGTCTCATAACCCCAATGAGGTATAGTTTCTTTGATCCACAAGCACCTCAGCCTATTAAGCATCTAACTATTCTCTACTACATCTTTCCCTGTCTTCAAAATTTTGGCCTCTTCAAAATAGGACAAGTGCCTCATCTTCAATGATGCTATCATTATCACCAATATCTGGTGGTTCTTCAATAGTGGCTGACATTCTCTTTCTTTGCGAAAAATGAAAATAAATACAAAAGGGAATACTCAAATCTTCACTACAAAAGAAAAAATACAATGGTCTCAAACTTGCAATCTGCCTTGACTACAATTGCATATGGTGCTAGCTGAAGCCACTTGCATGCAGCTTACACACACATGAATATGGATTTTAGTTTCTTTCACTATGCCAAGGCTGGTCGCCTATGGAGCTTAAACTTGTGATGCTGCATAGCATTTGCTTTAACCACAAAAAAATCTATATATGAGAGCAAATGCAGCTTTATGAGCTCAGGCTTATGACATACTTCTCTACATAATGGTTGCAGAGAAATACTAGAACTTCACATAAGACGCAGAACTATGGCTTTAACAAGAAAGGATAGAACAACGACTCTGATAGAAAAATAAAAATAAAGAACATTAGTTTCTTTCACTATGCCAAGGCTGGTCGCCTATGGAGCTTAAACTTCTGATGCTGCATAGCATTTGCTCTAACCACAAAAAAATCTATATATGAGAGCAAATGCAGCTTTATCAGCTCAGGCTTATGACATACTTCTCTACATAATGGTTGCAGAGAAATACTAGAACTCCACATAAGAAGCAGAACTATGGCTTTAACAAGAAAGGATAGAACAATGACTCTGATAGAAAAATAAAAATAAAGAACATGAACAGAGAATCAAAACAGAACAGAACAGAACAACAGGGGAAAGATCGCTGCAGCACTCACCATCTATTGTATTCATCAAACACAGTTAAATATTTATAAGTAAATAATAACACGACAAATTCCTTTAATTACGCTAGTTATGGTGACAGCTAACTGGAGCTGTTCAACAACAATCTGGATATCTAATGACAGCAAACTAAAACTAACAGACATTTGCCTACCCTTTCACACATCTTCAATACCTGATGACACCTGTTTAAGTTGGAGCGTATATTCCAACAGGTTTCACTCAAAGAGAACTACAATACTTCTATTTCCTTTTCTCTTCTAACATTGGTGATTGCTTTCATTTATTTTAATTCCTCTCAAGGAGGGTATGAGGTTGTTGTTTCATTATTGTTTTATCATTTGGAAACATTTTTTCTTGTAAGTTCCACTCATTAAGAACTGATGTTTACTGCCTAACTCAACTAGTTACAAAAGTAAACTAGAAATGTACATTAGTGGAATACAGGAACATAACAATATAACTCACTGAGCATATTCGGAAGATAAATCTTTTATTACCAAGCAATAGGCGTGCAAGATACGCAATAGGTACAATGACATCGGAGAGAGCTCTCCCAACTATAGACAACTACATACAAATAGTGTACCAGGTTGGTTAAGACTACCAAGTACTGAGACATCCTTCTTAGATTTCCAAAGGAAAGAAACTCAGATAATTACCAGTCACAGGAAAATAAAACTTGCAGTTTCAGAACCATTCAGAATCAAATTAACATTTCCAATGCACACATATGATTGACCTTTCTCTGCAATAGTGTTTTTGAAGCCTTTCCAGCCTACTCAGTTTATAACAAAACTTAATATAATTGATATAGGACAGCTTTCATACTCCGTCTAACATCTAACTCAAACCATATTGAATGTCTAAACACTTGAAAATTTCTGGCTTTATCAAATGTTTGCTATAATTCATATGTGTTGACTTACTTCAATGATGAATCAATTTTAGGCAATACGTCTCAAAAGGGGTACAGATTCAATTTACCTAAATTCTCCTTCCCGTGCTAGCTTCTCCTGCAAATCTTCCAGCTGGAACGGAGTAGTCACCACTAAATTATATCTTTATCACACTATATCTGTTCTTTGCCCTGTTGAAGGCAAAGGCAAAGATCAATCCTCTTGCCAGCAACGATTTCTTGCATACACCTGTATGAGGTCTCCTTAACGTTCTAGAATATTTCTTGCAAGAAAATACAATTTAAGCAGATATCAATTCATCTAATGCAATCTTCTGAACTGAATATAATGATTGAATCTCAAAGGAAACTCTGGTAAGGGTTGCGTCTTACCAGTTCACACCGCCCAGGTTTGCGTTTGAGCAGGCAAGCATTCGTATAATGCTGGGAATAGGCCAAAATCTTTGATACCTTCTACCACCAAAACGACTACATAAATACAAGCTCTTGGTCGGTTAAATTTAATAGCCACAGCAAGGTTGGCCTTAGAGCCGTTTTATTAAAATTATTTATTAATTAATTAAAAAGGCTCACACTATGTCGGCCTTCAAAATGATATTATAAAATATTAATAATTTCATTTGTTAAATTTCAACTACTAAATCCAAGGCTGACTTGCATGGAAATCCGGGTTATACTTATCATAGTCCTCCAGTCCCTAATTGCTTGTCCTCAAGCAATTTTAGGTTGGGATGCTAAAAACTTTCTACCCCTCCCATGTTGCATCTTCGTGGGGTAGTCCTTTCCATTTCACCAAAAATTCCGGATTTATCTTGTTCCTTCACCTTTCCTCTCTCACATCCAATATTGTATCAGGTTTGAGAATTAATCTGCCTTGATAGTCAAGTGGAGGTAGTTTTTGTGTAGGAGTGATTTGCTGTCCAAGAGCCTTCTCAAGGCTTGAAACCTGAACTGTATTGTGAATTTTGCTGTCAGCTGGAAGTTCCAGCTCATATGTGTTGTGACCTAATCACACATCACCCCATTCCAAATGAGGACCCCCTACATTTTTGTCCACTTGGTCTTTTGGTTGTGAGTTTTTGGGTAGTTTAGCAGCAATTTCCTCAATTGCCTCAGGTCCCCAAGCATTTTGGTAAATTTTGTCTAAGTCTGAAAGCTAGTATTGTCTATTTTAGGGTTTCTATCCTATAGACTCAAACAAGAAGTCAATAACCTTGAGCATAGTGAAATTTTGGCTGTGTAGAGAAGAGAATCCTTCAAAGGGCTTACCAATGAAATTTGAGCATTTTTTGAGAACTTTCTATTTTTATTTAGTTTCACCGTGGCCTCGTTTGCCCTAATTTTGTGCTTGGAAGAACTTACTATTTTTAGTAAGTCTATTTTTGGAAGGTCTATCCTTGGCAATAGTCGAAGCATCGATTGCAGAATGATCTTGAGCATCCAGTTCTAAATCTAGAAAAGCAAATGAGCAAGTAGGTGATCAAATTTTAGCTAATTCTGGAAATCCTCCTTGGAAGCACACAACGAAATCTATTCTTGGGCACAAATCCCAAGGAGAGGAAGAATTTTCCTCTTGTCCAAGAATCCTTCCCTACTATTCCAGTGCGTTAGAGATCCCTCCTTGGGCGCAAATCCCAAGGAGAGGAGGATTTTTCCTCTTGTCCAAGAATCCTTCCTTGCCACTTCAGTGCACTAGAGATCTCTCCATGGGCACAAATCCCAAGGAGAGGAGGAATTTACCATTTGTTCAAAAATCCTTCCTGCCTCCTTAAGTGCACCAAGGATGCCTCCTTGGGCGCAAATCCCAAGGTAGGGAGGAATGTTCCTTGCACGCAAAAATCCTTCTTTGGGTCCAGAATGCACCCAAGCATGTGAGGAGTCTTGGAAATCATGAAAAACGGTTAAGTGTTGGAAATTTCCTCCTCTGGACCCTAAATGCACCCAATTCTTGGAAATGGCAAAAATGGTTAAGTATTAAAAAATTCCTCCTTCATCTCCAATATGTGCCCATCTCCAGGAAGGGAAGGAATGACAAAATTTGGCTAAGTGTTACCAAAATCCTTCCTGCCTTCCTAAGTGCGCCCAACCTCGTGGAATCCCAAAAACTCAAATTTGACTAAGGCATTGAAGAAGTTCATCGTTCACCTCTGGAATGCACTCAAGTTTCTAGGAAAGAAGGAATAATGGAATTTGGCTAAGGCATTGAAAAATCTTTCAAGTCATCTCATATGCGCCCTAGCAAGAAGTCTTCCACCAAAAATGAAATTGGCGCCAACATTGAAAGAATCCTCCTCCCTATCTAGAATGTGCCCAGAATAGAAAGAAACACATGGAAGGCAAATTTGAAACTTTCAAAATGGAATATTCTTTATTAATGGGGCGTAACTTAAGACATAATGTAAGTTCCTATTTTTGAATTCAAGTATGACTAGCAAGGTCCACTAGATTAACAAATCATTTCCCGTCACAATGGAAACACGAAATGTGTTTCGGAAAGAATTAATGCAGTTGCTAAATTTATCCCAGTGCCAACTTGGCAACGTGGTGGGCGTATTTCCTATTTTTCTTAGCAAGGCATAAGATTCATTCTTCACAACACATTTTGGAGAATTTAAGCAAGAGCAAGACATGAAAAGTGACTAAGGCGTGGTTTTTCTTCATCCAGGAATTCTAATCTTCAAAGGTTTTATTTATTCCAAGTCTGAAACATGCAGCATGGAATTCTTCCCTTGGTGGATTTTAAGATTTCCTTAGCACGAGTTTAATGTATGTTATTTTATTTTGCAAGAAATTAAATGATAGAGTCAAGCAAGGTGGAGAGCACTTCTAAGCAGACGTAGATAAAAAATGAACAGAAAGGATTTCTCCCCGAATTGAAGATCATTTCAAAATGGAGGGAAGTCAGTGATACCAACTTGGGGTCGTTCAAGTTGGAAGAATTCAAGAAAAGAATATTTGGTCACGATGGACATCTACTGTCAGCTGTAGCCAAGAAGAGAGCCAGAAGTGAATGGGGCAGCAGCCGGTTTCTCTTCTGCCATCTAGTGCTTGGAGTTGATCATTGAATGTGCAAAACTTTACAACTTCAAGAGAAGTGCAATTGTGGCTCCTGATGGTAAACTCTTGACAAATCTCACAACCGAGGCAATTGCTGAGGCCTTTGGAATCCCCATGTGTCAAGCCATGGTATACAAGACAAAGGAAAGGGCGGCCATGTTCTGTGCCTCCAAAGTGGATGGATGTGTAGGAATCATCAACAAAAAATGGATGCGCAAGCTAAAGCCTCACCATTCCAAAATGCCCAAGCAACTCACCAACATGGACTTCAAGCAAGAGTACAGTGATTTCGTGCTGATGATGAGTCAGATTATGGGATGCCCGTAGGCATTCATCTTCGAGCCATGGATGTTTACTTCATCGAGGAAGTAATGGATGCAATAAAGATGGTGGATTGTGCAAGGATAATTAGCAACAACCTAGACTAACAACTGAAGAAACTGATGTATCCCCAGTCCTTCTACATGAGCTCATACATTGTTTATATGCTGGCAAGAATGGCCAAATTCAGTGGATTGTCAAGTAAAGGACCCATGGGATGCGGTCCAGGACAACTCTCCATGAGTGCTATTCTTAGTTACACCTGTACAACACTACTTATCTCAAGAAAGCAAATGACACCTTCACCATGCACATTGTTCGGTCCCTATAGGGAGGCATTTACATAAGGTTGTCGTAGGAAGCGAGGGGAAATGGTAAAGAAATACAGAGCATGGTTCATCTAGTTTCCAAGATTCACCTACATCCGAGTCCTGGCATTCTCTTCCTGTTCCTATAGGCTCCCTAGATACCCAACGGATAAGATGGTACTGCTTGAGGTCACAAGACAATTGACTGCCTATGATAAGATTTAGAAAAAGAAGAAGAAAGGTGGGCTTGAATTCTTGATCGTCATGGGAGATTATGATGAATTGTGCCAATCATTAGCAACAACGGAGAAGTCAATAGAAGAACTGCAATTCTACCACCTCACAGCCCACATTGCAAGATTAGATTTTGATCCGTACGACAAGATAAGGATGGTGGTTGGCACATGCTAAGATACAACTGGAAGATTATTGGGCTAACACCAAGGATATGCGAAATCATCTAAGTGCCAGATCGGGTAGAAGAGGATGTGAACAATGTTCACCTTGATTATGAGAAGGAAAAGGATAAGCCAATCCAGACACCTAATTAGTCAGAGCCAAAAATTGTTGATTTGGATATCTTAAGCCGACCGGTTACAAAATTTACATGTCTCTAGGTTGAGTGTCACATTAGCAAGCTGAAAGCAAAGAATGCCCACCTGACTTATAATTTGATGGGAGACTTGGAGTCACAAGATGAAGCCACTGAGGGGTCATCAGGAGCTCAAGTCAGAGAAGAGACAATTCCATAGGGAAGGGCGAAATGTGGAAAAGAGAAAAGCATTTCCCGGAATTCACAACCAAAGAAACAATAGGAAGTCCAAAGCGAAGAGCCACAACAAAAGAAACAAAGATTAGAAGAGTGCAGTTGCCTGGTAACTCATCAAGTGTGCAAGACATTGGCATCTTCATAGAGGAAATAGCAAGACTCAACATGAGAAACTAGTCACAGGAAGAGGGCCAAGGCATCTCACAGGCTTAGGATATACTTAGTGTCAATGCTTCCCGAAGGTCTGCTCAACAAAGAAATGAGTAACAAGAACTTCCTCCGAATATCGAGCTGCATGATCAGGATTGTTTCAAAGAAACAACAATTGAAGACTTGGGACTCCTTAGGAAGTAATGCAAGAACAAGAGCAGCTAGAAATGCACGATCAACAATTAGCCACTCCAGATTGGCTAAAAGATAGAATGAGAAAGGAGCCAGAGGAAATTGATCCTACACTTGAAATTGAAGAATTTCTAAGAATTTCTAAGCCAGATAAACAAGCTAGTAGAGAAGAGGGCGGCAAAGAAATTCTCTAAAGTAACCAGAAATGAATTAGGGTCCAATACTCTACATTTGGTAGTGCCAAGGGTTGACAAGGCCAGAAGTGAAATCACCCCAGAGGATTATGATGTAACAACAGTTGATTTGGGAGGTGCGACGAAGGCATAAGTGATAGAGGATTTTGATGATTCCTCTCAGGCACTGAAGGAACAGATGAAGGAGATGGAAGAGAAATATAAGAAAGTGAAAAGTGAGAACAAAGCTCTATGTGGGTATTTGTGTTGACGTGCGTTTTTTGACTGCCCGCAACATAAAATAAAGTTTTCCAATGGTCACTTTACTTTCTGTTGATCAAAGTCTAATTGTATGCTAAGATTGCGATAAGTTCAAACAATTCACTCCAAGGTTCCGATTATGCAATGGACATGACTCAGTTGGCTTGATGTGATATGTTGGTAATCCAAGGGGACTTACGTTTGAATCATTCTTTCACTTCATTGTTGTGGCTGGAACTTCATCGTCAGATATGGCAATTCTGCGATGCTTCTGCTTCAAATGAAGTGAACTGGAATGGACTGAAATTAAGGGGGAAAGGGTTTAGAAGGATCTAAATCTACTCCTAAGGGCAGTGATATCAATAGATAGTGCTCTAATGGATGAATTCCAAATAAACCAAATTTCGCTTCGCTAAGATTAACTACAACTCCACAAGAACTGGTGCAATCTTCCAAGGATGTTGAAGGATTTTCAAATCGAGAAAGTGCATTTGAATACCCAAAACGATGCAATCCAAACGACTATCCACAATCGAACTTAGCACAAATTTAGTGGCGCAGGCTAACTTTACACCGCAACTTATAATCAACAAGATGCAAAAAGTATGAACCATGGAAATTCATCAAACACCATTACATTCTCCATTGAAATCAAAGCACTACTATACTTCTACTCTAAGTGAGAAAGGTGAAACCTTGCAAGTTTTGAAAAATAACTTAAGTGGACAAAATTTACATAGATAATAATGTCTATCCAATTTTGTCATTGCCTCGAGATTTCTTTAACATTTGGGCCAATTTTCATGCTCGAGAAGGGTTTTTCGATTCTCTTTCCTTAGGGGATTTTCTTTTTGCATTCTTATCCTTGATTTCTTCCTTGCTCGGAATTCCTTGACTTCTTCCCTGCCTTGGAATCCATCCTTGGGCGGAATTTCACCTTGGAAGGAAAATTCCTTCCTTATCCTTGTCTAGTGCCCCATCTTTGCCTTGGAATTCAACCTTCAATCTTGGGCGTTGGAATGATTGTTTTAGGAATTTTGGCCTGGAGGAAAATTCCTCCACAAGGCCCATTTGGCGCCCTCATGCACACTTGGGTGCTGTTTTGATAGTGTTTAGGAATCTTGTGCCTTGGAGGAAATTCCTACATACCCTAGTTTTAGCGCTCTAACTTGAATTTGGGCGCCATTTTGAGGTGGTGTAGGAAAGTGTGGTGTGGAGGAAAATTCCTTCACACCCTCATTCTAGCTCCCAACTACCTCCTTGAGTGCCATTTCCACATGGTCATGGAATGGTGGATTTTCTTGTTTTTCTTCCATGAGGTCCTTTTGGCACCCACTCCTGACTTGGATGCCACTTTCGCTAGGGTAAAGGATTTCTTGATTTCCCTCCTGACTTAGTCATTTTTTATCAACTGCCAGATTGGAGTGCCATATTTGGAATTGAGGCGATTTTCTTGCTTTAGGAGGATTTTCAACACCTTTCCATTTTTGGAATGATTTTCACACAGCTATTTTTCGCTTAGAAGCCTGCTTTTTCAAACTTTCCAGATTTAGACAAGTATTCAGGAATGCTCAGTCTTCAGTGTCGGGACTCCTGCCTATGAAGAACCTACCAAAAATAGTCTTACTAAAAATAGTAAGTATTTCAAAATGTCAAAATTAGGGCAAAACTGGGTAGGATGACACTTACTAAAAATAGAAACTTACCAAAAATAGAAACTACTAAAAATAGCAAGTTTGATTTTTGGCGAAATAAAGACAATCCAGGAGGCAGTGAAATTCCTAAAAAATAGGAACTTTCTAAAACTAGAAAGTTGTTTAGTATTCGCTCAAATTTCATCGGGAGCTTCCTTGAAGGGCCTTGATTCCAATACAATGTTTAGTTTCTCCGAAACCCTTAGGAAAAGGCTTGAAATCTAGGTTTGAAGGACAAAACCCTAAAACAGACCAAACGAGTTCCAGACTTAAGCCAAATTTACTCAAACGATCCGCAGACTTGATCAAATTTCATCAAAACATTTGCAAACTGGGGAGACTAGAGAGATTGCTGCAGAAAGACCCAAAGAACCAAAACCAAAAGACCAAGAGGACCTAAAAAGTAGGGGGTCCCCATTTGCAATGGGGTGATGTGTGAAAACGTCATAACAATGTGCAATGCTTAATGCACATCCATTTAGGCAAGAAGACCAGACCTTTGTTCCTCCCACAACTCTTCCAAAGGAGTCAGTTGATAAACTTGAGGAAATAAGAAAAATAGCCCAAGGCACTAAGAAATGGGTGGAGGACATTTTCACTGTAGCAGGTAAGTTCGTTGAGGACTTGGCTCAGTTATACAGGAGAATCCTGGCTATCCTTGGCATATTGGAGAATGTGGACCAGTCATGGGAGGATACACACATCTATTGGGATATGACTATTCCATGCTTAGAGGCATTGAAGGAAGTCCCCAGGCAAACGTTGATAGATGGAGAAGTCGTCAGAGAAAATGAAACATATGACTTCCCTCGGTGGTACTGTGCAGTTAATGCCAGGAAGGAATTCTTTGAAAGATCAAATGAGGAGTCAAGCTCGATTGAGGATAGGAGTCAAGAATATTTAGGAAGAAATCCTCAATATTGTTGAGACATTGTTTGCAAAGAGATTAACTGACGCGGAGTTGACAGTGGATAAATTTGAGGAGCAGGTTGCATGAATTCTTCTTCGTGGATTCCTTCTCAGGGGATCATCTAGAAAATGTTTCCTTGTTCTCAAGCATCATGCATTGAACTCAGGATACAATGTTAGGATGGGAGAAGATTTTCTCCTAGTGTGAAAAGGACATAGCCACTTTGGAGTATAAGTTTGAAACTGCACCAAGTGCTTCTGTAGGTGAGCTCGAGGCCGTCATAACTAGGCTCATAGCATTTGTTGTCAGAGAGAGAGAGAGAGATAATGGACACCCTATTTTGGCTGATGACTTATTAAATGCATGCTGGAGTGGTGGGCTACTTAATGCGTAGTGGGCGCCTTATTTGGAGTGATGGGCTATTTAATGCATAGTGGGCGTGATTCCTCATTTATGGCTAGACCCACTACCTGGTGCCACCTTGGTCATCTTTGGTCAAACCCTAATTAGGGTTTTGCATGGATAGATCTTAGCCCTTGATTTCAATTTAATCTTGGCTGTCCATTTTCATTCTTGGGGCCTATAAAAGGGGTTCGCCCCTTCATTTGTAAAGGAGGGAGAATTTGTATGAAATTGTTGCTATAAGATATCAAGATAATAAGAAGTAACTTATTGGTTTTGGTGATTACTTGTGTTTTTTTGAAAGTTGGCATGGTTTCTCTTCTTCAAGTAGTTTAGATTTGTTTTTGAGCAATTAGATGAATGAGATAGATAATATTGTTTCATGGTCAAATCATTTGCTTATACCTTTTGCAAATAGATGATTTCTATTTGTAGTGTAAGGTTGGACTCAACCCCTTTTTATGTGTATGTTTAACTTCAATCATGCAATGAACATTGTTTGTCTTGATGGTGTTCATTGGTGATATGAAAATCTTTTGCACCACCCTTGAAGATTGCACCTCCCTTTGTGTAGTTGTCTAGAGTTGGCAAAACAAAGTGTGGTTGATTTCACCTGAGCCTTTGTTGTCTTTTGAGTTCTTTATATTTAGATTAGAACTTCTCAAAACCCTTCACTCATTTACTTTCCGCATATTTCATTGAGAAAATGTTCCAAAAAAATCCTTGCCAAAGCTAAATCATTCGCCATATTCCCTTGAAATTCAAATTTGTTCAAGTCTTCTTAAAGGGTTGCTTCACCTTATGCAATGTCCTCCTTGGATTACCAGCAAACATCAAGCCAAACGAGCTCATATCCATCACAAAGTCGCAAGTTCGCAGTAGGAACTTTGGAATCACTTGTATGATCTTCCGTAATCTTAGCATACATAGGATTTTGCTCAAGAGAGGATAGAGTGTCTATTGGAAACTTTATTCTGTGTTGGTGTGGTCACAAAACACCTGTCAACAATATGCAACTGCACCAACCTTCCTTACCACCTTATAAGGCCCATAAAAACATGGTTTTAGTTTCTCAGCTCCACTCCCTTTGATAGAGGACTGTCTATAGGGGTGCAACCTCAAAAAAACACCATATCACCAACATCAAAGATCCTTTCAGTTTAGTGCCTATCAGCATGTAGCTTCTGCTGATTTTGGGCCTGCTGCAAATTTTCTTTGAGAGCTTCCAAAATATCCTTACTTTGTTGTATCACATCCTTTGCACTTGGCACTCTACCATCATTCAAAATTAAATCCATATAAGTAGTAGCATCATAGCCATAGAGTGCTTTAAAAGGAGCCATACCAATGGAAATATGATAAGTTGTGTTGTAGCAATACTCTCCTAGGTGCCACCACTTGACCCATGCTGATTGCTGCCTTGTGACATAGTTCCTTAAGTAGCCTTCTATCCATTTGTTCATGATCTCTGTTTGCCCATCAGTTTGTGGATGATAGCTAGTGCTCAGTGCCAATTTAGCACTTGTCAAACGAAAGAGTTCTTGCCAGAACAAATTGAGAAATCTGCTGTCCTTGTCACTTACAATGTTCTTTGACAACCCATGAAGTCTGAAAATTTCCCTAAAGAACAGGTCTGCCACTTGAGGAGCCTTAAATTCTAAAGATATGGCATTAAAGTGTGCATATTTCGTAAGCCTATCAACAACCATAGACAAACAATCCTTATCTCGAACTTTTGGTAACCCCGTGATGAAATCCATGGATATGTTCTTCCATACACTGATATGCAAC
Source organism: Cryptomeria japonica (assembly GCF_030272615.1). Classification (NCBI taxonomy): domain Eukaryota; kingdom Viridiplantae; phylum Streptophyta; class Pinopsida; order Cupressales; family Cupressaceae; genus Cryptomeria; species Cryptomeria japonica. The sequence continues at coordinate 50,199,478 of NC_081406.1, read as the reverse complement.
CAATGAGTTTTTCTCCTTGGCCCGAAAGGTTCGGGAAATCTTGCCAAATTGCATCGTGATGGGGATAGACCATTGCAATTATTGATCTTCAACGAGGAATTCCTAGTAAGCGTGAGTCATCAGCTTGCGTTGACTATGTCCTTGCCCTTTGTACACACCGCCCGTCGCTCCTACCGATTGAATGATCCGGTGAAGTGTTCGGATCACGCCGACGACAACGGTTCCTGTCGCTGACGTCGCGAGAAGTTCATTGAACCTTATCATTTAGAGGAAGGAGAAGTCGTAACAAGGTTACCGTAGGTGAACTTGCGGTAGGATCATTGTCGGTTCTGGCCCCTGAATCGTGCAGGGGAGGAGGCGAGGGAGGCATGCTGAACTCGCCTCCTTCTCGACCCTCGCCCTCGACGATGTGTGGACGGTTGGGCCTCGCTGCATGGCTCGGCCCCGAGTCCTACGCCGTTGGCTCGAGGTGATTAATGCCGTGGTCGGGTGCATGCCCTTTTCGGGAGAGGGATAGGTAAAGGCTGCAATAAACTACTTGTGTACACATGCTTCACCTTGTTTTATTGACATTCCATACACTCTTTTACATGCTGCAACACATCATTCTTAAGCTCTTTCCACAGAAAATGTTCCCTTATTTGCTTGTATGTCTTGAAAAAGTCTGGATGACCAACAAGTGGAGTGTCTTACGCATTCTTTTGCAACAGTATGACTAGGAAGTCCAAGAAAAATTGTTGTGTTCCAATCATTACTTTTTGTGCCATCAACCCAACGGCTTGATGTAGTGCTAGTCGACACCTACCAAGTGGAAGGTCGGTGGCGAGAGCGTTGGTCTTCCAAGACATTTCCAAGTATATTTTGGCAGTACGTTTACTCCCGAGCCTCGATCAATGATGGTGTTTGTCAACTTCTTCCCCATTATTTCCATCTCAATGACCGTTAGCTTCCTTCCAATGCTCACCATCAGCAACACTGGATCAGTGGCCTCATTCCCTTCACATGGTGGTTTCTTTGTTAGTTCCTCTTGTGGTTTACATTGTCTTTGGCTAACTGTGTTGTCACTGAATGTGTTGGTAATTGCTACTCTTAGTTGTGACATAGTTTGAAGAAGATCTGTCACCTTGATGGGTATGGTTATTTGTAGCACCTGTCAAACTATGTTCTTCTCTAACTCTCGCAATGACGTACTTGCAGTTCCATTGGAAGTTATTCGTTCCTTTGCCAACACTTGTTCTACTTCTGCTCTAGGTACTTGGAGTGGTTCCTTCTTCGTACAAGGGTCCAAGTACATCGCCTTCTTTGTTTGTGCTCTTGTGATTGCCAAAACTGCCTCATTTTGTTCTGCCATGTCCAACATATTAATATCCTTTTGCTTTGGGCAATCGATGTCTTCATGATTCCTCGGGCCACACCATTTGCACAATAATTGTTTGTTGTCTTCCTTATTCGAGCAGTCTCTTGCAAAGTGTTCCCATTCACTACATTGTCGGCACTGTATGATAAGACGCCCTCTAGAGTCGTACTATATTTGATTTAGCCCTCATTGGTTTTGATAGCCGCCTGGCGATGCGTTTTGTGGTTTCGATGGAGTGGACTCTCCATGTGTGAAGAGTACTTGTGTACTTCTCGTCTTCAAATTGTATGGATGCTCCTTGATTGAATGACCCATCACTTGGCAAATCTTACAAAACATCTTTTTAGGACAACTACCTTTCGTGTGCCCCTTAATTTTGCACTTAGTACACCATAGTTCATTACTTTCTTTATTGGTTCCTTTCTCGGATTTCAATTCTTTCATCATTCTCAACATATCCCGTTGAAGATCCCAAACCGTTTTGGATTCTTCATCACTACTGCAGTTGGTGTTCTCGTCATCGTTATTCGTCCTCTTCCCTCGGGAGGATGTTTTGTTTTCACTCTTGATCTCTATTGCCCGATTGTAAGCATCAGCGTACGAGGACAGAGTCACTATTTTCATCTTCTTGCATAGCGAGGGGATCGATCCCTCGATGAACCACCTCTTCTTCAACGCGTTAGATGGCTGGTTCTCCATCTTGGTCAGTAGTTCCTTGAGCCTACAAGTATGCTTGTACATTCTCATTTTTCCCTTGCCTAGTGTTATAAATTTTTGTAACAATTCCATTATCGTCTCTCAGCAGTTTAAACTCCTCTTGAAATGCCTTCTTTAGTTCGTTCCATAACACCTTGTGTTGATTTGCCAGGTCTGTATACCAGTCGATGGCAATTCCCTGTAGCGTGGCGGGAAATGCCTTCAACCAGTAATCATGGTCATCCTAACCATTTGCCTCCCAGATTGTTATGCAAGTCTTACAATGGCATACAGGATCTTTTGATCTGTCCCCTATAAATTTAGGGAGCTTTTGTTTCTCTAGGGTGTTCAACATTGATTTCATTTGGTAGGTATTGTGTGTATTCGACTAGATTGGATTGTTTCGCTCTCGTCCGTGTTCCTGTGCCTCGCTTGTACCCTCAGCCACGTGCAAGCTCTCTACACGTCCACCTTCTGCATCTTCTACACCTTGGCCACCTTCTTCGTTTTCTGTACTCTCTCCTCCTCGGAGTCTTCGGCTTAGGCCCCCCTATTCTCGATTCCTTTGCGAGGGGTAGGTTCTCGATATGGTGCAAATTGGTTTCAAAAATTTCGGCAACTTAAGTCTAGAGGTTCCTTTCTTCCCCTTTGTCATGTACCAACTATACAGATGGGCTGCTGGTATTGGTATTGTCTGTAGATTTGGAGTCCTCGCTTGAAGCAGAATGTATGGTTTGGTTACTTGCCTGGTCGGCGAGATCTTCACTTACTTCATCGTCCGGGAGTGGTAGGTTTCTGGCAACCTTTTCCAACTCACTCCACGTACATGGTCTTTCTCCCTCCCAACTACGACTTTAGCTAACACTCTGACTCCTACTTCTTGCTGGACTCTCCAAATCTTCGATGATTCCCCGTAATCGTTGTATCCTCTCACTTTGCTCTCTCAGGTAGAGAGATCTCCTTACTAATCCCTCCCCCTCCTCTGGAGTGTCTTTGGTACGTTGGTCCTTATTTGGTCTTAGGGACATTAATTGTCGGGGGTACGACGTCTGCCAATATCTCACTCTTCTTCCTCCCTATGAGTCCTTTCTTCGTATTGTTACAGAATTTGCCGTCGATGCTGCTCTCAGTTCCTTTCCTCCTGCTGGTCTTGCAGCTCAATCAAATTTTGTGCCAGCAGCCTTGGAATTCCCTTGAGAAGATCGAAGTTGCGTGGTTTACTGAGAGTTCGTCGCGTATTGTGCTCTCAGGGATCACTCTCTCCCAAGCTTCCCTTGGCACATATTGATAGACCGAAACTTCCCACAGGTTTACCAAGTCTTGCGACAACTGATCTTCTGGTGTTTCTTCCTTGTTGTCACTTTCCGTTACTGATACTCGTTGTTCAAATGATTGGCCCATTACTCCGCCATGCTTGTCACCACTCTTGGGTACTCTCAAATCTCCAAGTTCGAATTGACAATGATGCCAAAATGTGTATTGCTATATCTGATAAATTAAATACAGGAAATAAATTTCAGTGTTCCATGGAAACACGTTTCCCCCCCTCAGGTCCAAGTCCCCCCGTCCCCGAAACCCGTCCCCAAAACTTATTCCCTTTGTTCCCCGTCCCTGAAGCCCATCCCCGCGTCCCCCCGTCTCCCCGTCCCCAATGGCCATGGAACAATGGAAATAATAGTACAAATGACAATGCATACTAGACACAACAGTAAAATATATCTTCATTTGCACATGAAATTATTTAAGAGAGGAAAACCAGAGATGGTTGGGCAAGGATTACAGTTGATCCGACTATACCATCTCCCCTTCCTTGGCGGTAATCAACTTTTTTAAAGGACTCGACAGCTGTCGAGAGGAACACAACTGTCAATCAACAGACACGTAACTACCCAAGAGTGACAACCCACTTAATACAAATAATTAATACATTGCCGAATATCAAACATAACAATAGGCATTTTATGCCAACTACGATGTACATCCTCATGTTCCTATCTTTCTTCTTGACCCTATATTCGTTAGATCCTTGATTGCCTTTCAATCTCTTCCTTATATACCTTTGGATAGCAATATGGAGTGATCATGATTGCTTTTGCTCCTTCCTCAATCACAATTATATGCTGAAAACCCCTATCAGGAAAACCCCTATTAGGTGGAAGCCCAGGTGGTCTTTGAATAACTTGCTATGCTTATCCAAAATAGATTAAATTTAATCATCATAGAATCTCTCATCCTTTGAATGCTGTGTGCCTGAAATTGAAACACTTAGCTGCCCATGGTACTTAATCCTTGTGAAGGACTCTCTCCATCCTCTTAGCTGAAACTTCCATAGGCCCTGTTGTGACCTTTTCACACTTCGCCCCATTGATAACGGGGACCCCCTCTTTGCCGGGTTTTTGCGTTGTTAGGTTAGGGTTTTGGCTGCTTAGTGGGCAATTTTGCGTTTTCCGTGCCCGAGTCTTGGAGTTTTGATCATGCTTGGTGCCGTCTAGGGTTTTTGAAGTTATAGGATCAAGTTGCAAACGTTGATATTTAATGATCCTAAGTTTTGTCTAAGTGTTGACCTGTTGAGCGTTAACATGTTTTTAAACACGCGCATCTGTGATTTTAAAGTGCCAGGGTATTCCAAGACCTTTTGGAGTTGTTTTCTCGCTCCTAAGGTATTATTTAAATTGATTTCGCGCTTTATTCCAATATTTTCCTAGCGTTTCGCTCATATTTTTGGAAAATTAGCCTAAGTCGAGTGTAAATTTGAAGTTTCTAAGTGATTTTGAGTGGTTAAAATGATAAAATCCTAAGGGAAATCCATATTCCAAGGGTTAGAGGGTCAAATTCCATGCTAGAGGTGCTTTTCCCTTCACATTCCAGACTACCCAACCCATTTCCCCACTCAAAATCCACACTACACATGGGTTTCCCTTGGATTCCATACTGGCTACTATTTTCCCCCACTGTTTATCCATACCCAAATCGATTTTCCCCTAGGAGTGCTAAATTTTGGCTAAGTGTCAGGATTTATCGAGACTACCATTGATTTTCCACCAGGAGTGCGGACTGGAGTGTGGATTATAGTGTGGACAACGTTGAGGATGATTCCATGCCTGGGTCGATTTTCCACTAAGAGCATTTTTAAGAGTTTTTTTTGTCCGGATTTTCATCCAAACTAAGGTCGATTTTCCACCAGGGAGTATTTTTCCAAGTAAAGCGAGTTTGGAGTGTGGATTTTTCAATCCAGACTGCCATCGATTTTCCCCTGGGGAGTTTTGTGTGCATTTTTGATGAATTTATGTAATGTCCCTACTATTTAGAGATCACTAACCTACAAAACAAATTGTTAGAATACGACATATATATCGGTATAAACCATCTTTTAATTTGCAATCTATCTTTAATACTAAATTAACATAATCATAATTTTCATCTAATAAAAAGGATATGAATACCATACGAAAGTATGTCCTTAGGCGGCCGTGAAGCTCGCCCTCTTGGAACCCCTTGGTTCCAAGCCCTCCAGGAAATCGAAGATGAGTTCGAATCCTGTCTCTTACACCCAAGCCCTCCAAGGAAGACCCTTGCCTTTCCTTGCCTTGGATGATGCCTTCATCATCCAAGTCCTTAGAAGGGATTGGCCTGACCTTTGAGTCCTGTCTTGAGTATAACCTCTTATACCCAAGCCAGCCAAGGAAGACCCTTGCCTTTCCTTGTCCTGGACGATGCCTTCATCATCCAAGTCCTCAAAGGGGATTGACTCGATCCTTCCCTTCTTGGTTGGGTTCGAATCAACCAAGCCTTGTATTTGCATAACTTTTTTAGTTCATAAATATTCCTTTATGTTAACATGAACTCCTAATGCATTATTTAATTAACTTGTATATATATATCAACATGACATTTTCATCCTTCACATTTGCAATATGTTTCTTAATGTATTCTTAATTAACATAGATATATATAATCTTCCATCTTTTACACATGCATTACATTTCGTAACATACCTTGGTATTCCTAATCTTTCTTAATACACATACTTATGTATACAACAATTAACAAATTATATCTTTTTACCTATGTTTAGTGCCTAGTGAATACTACACATTAATTAATATATATATATATTCACTAGACTATGATTAATATCAACATATTAATGAACATTACACATTTACCAATATGTATGAACATTACACATTAATCAATATTAATGAACATTACATTTATTAATTTATATCCCTACTGTTCATTGATATGTATATTCGTTAACGTATGTTAGTACAAATTCATTAACATACGGTTCATACTTATTCCTTAATATCTGAAAACCATTCATTAATATGTTCATTAAGTATTCATTATCATACACATTACGTATATATTAATTACATTCATTAACCTTAACTTCTTTCATTACCTATCTATTATAATCAATATCTATATTTATAATCATTATGTTACTCCTTGTTCTGATTGAATATATATATATATCAATCAATGTACTTACCCCTTTGTAACATATGCATTAAGTTTTATTAAATACTTTGTATTACACAATCCATCTCACCTACGAACTGGAGTTCTAAGACATACGAATTGGAGAATATTTATGATGTATTCAATAATGGTGGTATGAGGCATCCATTTCTCAAGCTCTATGTCCCGACACTTGGCAATTGTTGTAATGTCCCCTATTAGGACACTGCCAATTTCTATAACTTAATAAGAGTTCTGATCTGATCTGATCAATTCCCTTTATTCAAATAAAATTGAGAGTGCCGAGATTTATTACTTTATGAATAGAATTTCAATGAATTATAATTAATCTCTATCTATATTCTGAATAATTGTTCCCAGTGTTTAGAGTATGCTCAGTCCCATATCATGTTATATTTATGTTAATTTTCTATGATTCTGTGAATCTAATTTAGAGTTATTATTATAATGCTGTGAACATACAGTGATACTGTAAACGTGATTTAAGTTATCATTATCATGCTGTGAGCATACAGTAATACTGTGAATTTAATTAAAGTTACTATCTTAATACTCTGACCCCTCAGTGTAATGGTTCATACCTGCTGCCTCCCTTACGGTTAGGGAGTTACCTCTGGTGACCGTGCGAATGCTTTCACGAGGCAGTCGAACTTCCTCTTGTGGTCTCCTTCCTTCCCGACCGTCTTCCTCCCTTTTCCTATTCTCCAACCGAGCCTTCCCTTTATTCTCCTCCACGTCCTTGGTGGGGAGTCATGTCCGGTGGAGTGGATTTGGGAATGGCGGTGACTCCTTGAAAAGTCACCGCTTCCCTTTTCCTTTGCCTAATAATTCCTACCGGTTGCCTTGTTACTACTAATTAATGATTAGTTAGATTGGTATATGCTTGATAATTATTATATTGAATATTAATATATATATATATATGTTTTCTTTTACACTTTAGGAATTAATAATTTATGTTTATAATATTAATTTATTTTTATATTACAAAATATTATTAGTAATAAATAATAATATTTAGCAAATAAATTTTAAGTATCCATTTGTTAGTAATTAATATATTAATTAATAATAATTAATTATTCTATTTGGGATATATATAACGATCAAGGAGGGGACATGACAATTTATGCATAGATTTTTATCCAAGCTAAGGTCGATTTTCCCTTATGGGGAATTTTTGACAATTTTAATGATTTTTAAAGGGATTTTTCAATCCCAACACAAGTCGATTTTCCCCTGGAGGCTTAATTTTGGATTTAGATTGCAATATTTTAATAAGTGAGCCCCATTTTAATTGCTTTTAAATAATGATTAATGATTATTTAAAATTTTAAAAGCAAAATTTAATAACTTGCAATAATCATTTAATATTTGAACCTTCTAGAAGCAAGTTAGGTTTTTACCAAGCAAGTATATATGCAAGTGTTTTATCCCACATTGCTTGTGTGGTGAAAGTGAGAGGTAAAAGCAAGTATAAGAGAGGAGCCTTAACATTATTTTATTATTAAATTTGCCATGTGTCTCCATGAAAGGCGATTTTTCTCCAAGTTGGGTGAATTTTAGCAAGTGATTGAAGTGAAGTGGTCGGTTGAGGATTCTTTCCTCCTCTATTTTTTCCAGCTTGTTGATCTATTCCCCTTGCTGCCATTAAAGACCAGTTCCAAAATTTCGATTTTCCAAGTTTGGCGATTTTTTCCAAATTTGGCATTTTTTTGGTGAAAGTGGCGATTTTGTGTTTGGAGACTTGAGCGATATTTTCCTCCATTTTTTGCTTGCTGTTCCAGACCTCCATTGTTGCAGATCAAGGCTGCCATTAATAACATTTTCAGAATTTGACTTTGGCGCCATAGCTAGGAAAATTTCGATTTTGCTTGGAGAGTGGTTTGGTGCCACATTTTGGTGGATTTTCATGCATTCTTGGTGGCTGCCATCATTTCCAGCCTGCTGATTCGCTTCAAATTTGAGGTTTGCTTCAGATTTGACTTCCATTAATGGCTGCCATTAATTTTCAGACTTAAATTTTTATTGCTTAGCCAATTTCAACTTAGCTGATTTGCATTTGGAGGTATTTTGTGGAGTTTTCTGTGCATTTTTAGAACCATCTTATCGCTGTTGCAGGTCTGAAAAATCCATTGTTAGGCGGTTGTCTTAAAAAATTTTCATTTTCAACCACCTAACCATTTTGGCGATTTTGCTTGGAGCTGATTCTTTAGCCATTTTTTCATCATTTTCAGGGATTTTTAACTACTTTGCAAGGTGCTGGTAAGTCTGAAGTAATCAATTTTCAGACTTGACCTCAGAAATTAATTTTTTACCAGCCACACTTACATTCCTGAATATGATTGTTTTGATCATTTAAACTGATTTTTATCGAATTAATGCACATTTTTTGAAGATTACAACATGTTTTAAAAGTCTGATTTTCAGGTTGTCTTCAAAATTGTTGACCTCCATTGTTGACTGCGGAAAGTGTCTTCAGACATAATTTGTATGACAACACAACCTTTCACACCTTTCCTTAGTCATCATTTATCCGATATACTCCTTTGCATTTTAGCTTGCATATTTTCTAAGCATAAGGAGGTATCAATGAATTTTATGAAAGGTTTCCATGCCTTAGTGTTGTCACACTTTGAACTTAATTGCTAAAATTTACCAAGTGTAAGAACTATTTTCCTGACTCCATTAGCGAAAATCTTTAGAAAGTCAGGAATTTTATTAAGAACATTATTTATTTTCTTAAGTCTAACTTCGAGCTTCGTACAGGTGCGATGTCAAAGTCTGGATATAAGGAAAGGAAAGAACTATTGAAGATGCTGGAGACTGGATTTTATCCAGAACTTAAGATTTCATCGAGATGGAAGGAGATCACTGATACAAACATGCATTTCCTAAACTTCAACTAGATGCAGCGGCGGATGTTCGGAATCGGAGATCAAGTTCCTTCCCCAGCCTATGCGAACATTATGAAGAGTGGCATTTTCCATGCCGTTGGATTTCCACAGTCCATACAGTGCAGCAAGCTTATCCTGGAGTGTGCACGATGTTATGATCCGTTCACAAGAATGATGAAGACTCCTAAGGGTGTTGTTATTCGCCTACCTTGCTGAGGATGCTATTGCAGAGGTGTTTGGAATTCCACGCGGAACAAACATGAAAGATGTGACCAAGGAGGATTATGCAGAAAGATACATGAAGAAGATGGGTGTATGCAAGAAGTTAATTAACAAAGAGTGGATGATTGAGCCTAGGTCTCATCATTCCAAGGCTCCCAAGACACTCATGTGCATAGATTTCAAGGAGGAGTATAGTGATTTGATATTCCTACTCAACAGAGTGATGGGAATGCCACAGGGAGCAATATTTGATGGATGGGTGTTCTACTTCATCCAGGATTGTTTTAGAGGAACACTAGTAAATTGGTCCAAGATTATAAGTGACAACCTGGATTTTCAGCTGAGGAATGTAGAGCGGTCCAAGTCATTCGCCATGACTTCCTACCTGGTGTACCTGCTTGAACGATTTGTTTCATACAAAGGATTAATATGCAAAGGTGAAATTGGGAATGGGTAAGGACAATTCCGGAGTCATGAATGCTACCCCCAACTGAGCATGTATAGAATTGAAGACTACAAAAGAGTGAATGATGCATTCACTATGTACATCATGTGGATGCTACATGGCGGAATACACAGAAGATTGTCCAAGGAGGCAACAGAGTTAATAGAAAAGTATGGATTGTGGTATATACAGTTTCCCACTTTCACATACCTTAGGATTCACGGGTTTCAATCTGAACCCTACAGACTTCCTAGGTATCCAACCGACAGAATGATCTTATTGGAAGTGGTGAGATAGCTTCTAGAGTTCGATGTTATTCAGAGAGAGAAGCACAAAATGGGCATGATATTCCCTATTTCAGTTGGGAAGACGTCAGAGGTTTGCCAGTCCACCATAGCCACCAGCACTGCGAGTGAGGAGCTTGCATTCTACCGTTTTGCTACATACAAGAAAAGAGAAAGATTTGATCCAGACAAGAAGGTCGGAAGGATCAGGGGAGAGAAGTTCACTCACAAAATTGACATAGAAGATTATTGGGCAAACCTGATGGACGAGCAAGCAGTGAAGAGAAGAATGTGGTCTAGAATGTCAGTGGATTTCATGAGGAAGTGTGGATTTTTCCTCATTCATGATAAGGTATTAGATGATAGAGATCATACACATCCACAGTATGAGAATGAAATGAAGAAGGCAATCCTATTGCCAAATTGGTTAGAGTCAGAAGAGATTAACTTGAATGTATTGATGAGAGAGGTCTTGAATTTCTCCCGTATATGGGTAGATATACAGATCAATAAGTTAGTTGACATGGGTGTTCCCTTCACTTATGAAAGGATGAAGCCGGAAGAGTCTACTTCTGAGGATGATCAGAGGACTGTCAGTGATGTCAGGATTCATGCAGACGAAGAGAGTCAAGCTCCCAAGAGAAGGAAGAACACGCCAGGAGAAGTCAAGGCCAGAGGAAAGAAGATTGATGAGATGAAGAAGAAAAAGGAGACTATCATTCCACCTATCATTCCTTCACCCCCTCCCAGTGTCTCATCAATCAAAGTGATTGAAGTAACAAAATAGAACAAGGAGACTCAGCAGTGTTCCAACACAGTGATACTACCAGAGAATATTCAGGAGTTCCATGCCACAACAACATCTGCACCTCCGAATGATAATAATGATCAACCGGAATCCCCTACTGTCCTTTTGGAAGTTTGTTTGGGAAATGAGGTATATGATTGGACCAAGAATAATCCTGATGATAATGATGATGTTATCTCGGCATTGAGAGGACTTGATCGAGAAATATGTCTTGATGATGGTATGGAGATGGCCGCTATTCCTGAATGGCTGATGAGAAGTATGCAGAAAAGTAAACAAATGATAGAGGTACAACCTATTGATGATATTGATGACTACCTAGCTAGGAGTGCTAAGGAGAAGGAGCCCAAGAGAACGAAAATTTTGTCGCACATAGCTAGAGATGAGACAAGAATGCGGATTGCGTAGATTGCTGTTCCTATTGCAGGTGTGACAACGGACATTGCTACTCCTATGGATTTCCAGATCACTTCAGTTGCCCTTGGTCGTACATCTAGAAAGCAGGAATTTCATGAGGTTGGTGAAAACCTCAAGGCAATTGATGCAAGGTTAGACAGAGAGGTTGCGGAGAAAGAAAGGTACAAAGAAGAGAATATTAGACTCAGAGAGTATATTGCAGGGACAAGGCGTGGAAATCCCACCCTTATTTCCCCTATTGCAGTTGACCATGGAATACATTCACACTGTGAGGTACACACTCAGAGGTGGAAAAGTGGATTGAGAGCACAAGAAAGCAGGCAGATGATTTCTTCACTCAGTTTGTCCATGCATATGATAGGACAACAGGGCTCGTATTCAGAATCCAGTATTTGGAGGGAGTTTGGGAAGAATTCCGGCCTATCCAAGAGAAGACTATTCCACGCTTCTAGGCTTTGAATAAGATTCCTAATTCTACCTTGGTCAGCGAGAACATTGTGCACAGTGGAGACAAATATGATTTCCATGGCTGGTATTGTTCATTAGCCGTGAAGAAATCAACTTATGAGAACGCCCAGTCGAGTTGTATGGAGATGGAAGGATTAATTCAGGACATTCAGATGAAGATCCTTGCCTCGATTGAAGAATTATTGGGTGTTGATGTTAGTGATGCTAGTGGTTTACACTTAGCCGAATTAAGAGACAAGATGAAATTTATGTATTTTTGCCAGTTGGACTCTTTGAAGAAGAGTTAGATAGATGACGTGGTCTCTTTGTTGATTCACGTTCATAGTTCGCAGAAGCTCATGCCAGAATGGGAGAATACTTTGAATGCTTGCTCGGATTCACTGGACGTGATTGATTTACAGTAGGATACCTTGCCTAGCATTTCCATGGAGGAGTTAGATTCAGTATTGACTAGATTCTTGGAGTATGCTAGGAGAGAGAGAGATGCAGGGAGGAATCTTCTAGAAGATTTCCTATTTGATGACTAGGTATCTTTTCATTGGGCCATATGTTGGTGGCACCATTTTTGATGTAACCCTAATTAAGGCAATTCTAGGGTTTTGTTGGCATGATCTCGGCCGTTGATCTTAGATCAATCTTGGCCATCCATTTTGTAAGAGACTATATATGTCTCCTTGTCTCTCATTTGTAAGGGAGAGTTTTTGTAGAATTGTTGGTATATGCTGCAGCTATTTGAATCATAATCATTGTTCAATTGTTGGTGATTTTGCTCTTCAAGTGTTGTATTTGCATTCATGGTTCTCAATTCCTCCAAGTTAGATTAGAATTTAGATTAGAATTTATTTTCATGTATGTTAGATTGAGTGGAAGATTTGTTGAATTCATTTGTGTGGAATCCTTGATCCATACCACTAGCCTCTTGCCGCTGGTAAGTGCGCCCTTGTGTGGTCAACTGGAATTTGAGTAAGCATAACTTCAACTATTACACGTCTCTTGACAAGCATCAACTTGGATGGTGTCAACGTTTGATGGTGATAGCCTGAAAATCTTCAAGTATACCTTAGACTATTGCACTAAGCTCGTGTCAATACTTGATTGTGAGACTTTGCCTGGTTTGATTCCATTAAATCCATTCATCGTTTCCTACATTCTGAGGTTTAGAATAGACTTCTTGAACCCTATTCCTTTTGCCCATTTTTTAGTAAGAAGTAAATCCAGAGCCATATTGATAAATCTTAAGTTGTCAGCACAGCTATTCCGCATCATTCATGATAATCCAAACATTTGCGTAAGTCCCCAAGTGAACACAACAATTCACATCGACCATTGAGTTACCCACTAGTCAAGACCTGACATGTAGAAACCTTGGAATCATTTTAGTTGATCTCATTCTTAGCATCTGAGGTGATTTTGTTCAAGAGAGGGTAAATTATCTTGGTAATTTATTCTGTAATGTTATGTGCCTAAAACACACATCAACAGGCCCCTTATTGGACAAGCCATGTAGAATGGTTTTCTTTCAATTGTGTTGGAATGGGAACTCCATGGTTCGATAGCTCTGCTCATATTTATCAATTAAGTTACAAGTATAACCATTGAACTCCTAAAACCACTTCCATATTTATGTTGATAATAGAAAATTCATCTCTCATTTTATACCCCATTGTCAACTCTAGTTGGGAATTTTCTTGGTACAAGGAATATTGTCCCACTAGCAACTCCAACATCAAACCCTTAAACTCTTCTGCCTTCAAGCACAATCTATTCAATAATTCTTCATCAATGTAATTATAAGTAGCGCCACTATCAATAAGAATTGTTATCTTTTGTCCTTACAAGACTCCTCTAACACGAAAGGCATTATATTGTGGTGTTCTTGTAAGTGCTGCACATGTACCTCTTGAATGCCCATATCTTTGATGATCATGCTCCATCTCTTCTTCATCTTTTTCAGATTCAGCCTCATCACTTCCTACATTTTCATCTGCCGCTACCTCTATTTAATGAATTTGCCCTTTACCCAAGCACCTATGCCTAGGTTGCCAAGGCTCTTTGCATGTAAAGCATAGCTTCTTCCTTTGTAGCTCATTCTTGGATACCTTTTCTTGACTAGGCTTGGAAGGTGATGCCTTGGGAAGTGGTACATTCTTCTGAAAAAGACCTCTTGGGCAGAATAGTAGGTTCTGTATTCTTGGATTTAAAGCTGTCCCTAGCCACTGAATCCTCCAAATTAAAGGCTCTTGTGATGGCTTCTTGCAGTGTATTTGGGTTGAATGCCCTTACTAAATCCTTGAGAGGTTCAGCTAAGTTTTTAACAAATAAGACCATGCGACTTCTTTCAGTTACATTAAGAACCATTATTGCAATTCTTTGAAATTCTGCTGCAAAGTCCTCTACTTTACCTTCTTGCTTCAACTGTGCGAAATCCTTGAAGTGAATTTTTGGATCCTTTCTATCAATTCTTTCACTCAACCTTTGGGTGAAGTTCTCCATTGTAGTTATGGAATCATGCCCTTGGGTTATCATGCCATGGTACTGTTGATGTGTTTTTTCCGCACATGCGAACACAAAATAAAATACCATAAGTATCTTATCCTCTCTTGAACAAAATCTTTTGGATGCTGAAGATTTGCTTAAGGTTCATCCAAGAAAGACTCCAAGGTTCATGAATGTAGGGTCTCTACGTGTGGATAAGCTCATTAGTTTGATGTGATTATGCTGGAATCACTAGGGGACTTACATTCGAATGCCTGAATGCTTGATTTGCTGGAACTTAGATCATCTGATGTTACAATATGGTGATGAAAAAATAGTAAAAGATAAGGGTTTGAGAGAGACTCTATCCTAATCCTATGAATGTAGGAAAGTGAGTGAATGATCAAATGAAATCCTACTGAGCGAGGTCTCACCATAAAACTGAACAATTTGACACAAGCTCAATGCAATCTTCTAAGGACTTTCAAGGATATTCGAATCAATACCATCAAACATTGACCACCATTCATGTTAATGCATAAACAATGAGTGTAGAACGATTCGAAGTTAGACTCATATCATTCTAGTTGACCACACAAGGTGCACTTACAAGCAACAAGAGGCTAGTGGTATGGATAAAACGGATTCCACATGCATACATTCAATAACTTCTTGCATTCAATCTAATTTATTTATCATCTAACATGAGGATCTAACAAGAAACCATGCACATTGTAAAGAAACAACACATTTCAACATAACTTCAATGAAAATAGAGTTCATTTACAACTTAGGCAACAATTTCTGCTTTCTCCTCCTACTTTATTCTAACTTCTATTCTATTCTCTTTAGACTATCTATTGACTATTAACTACTGCTATTGGCTATTCTACTCACTATTAACCAACTATTAGCTATTAAGCTTTACAAATGAAGAGCTTGAGCCTTTAATAGTGCTCTCAATACAATTCAACGACTCAGATCAATTTGAGATCAATGGCCAAGATTTTATAATGAAAACCCTAATTAGGGCTTGTTACAACAAACTATCCTTAGCCAATGAGAAAATTACATTCAAAAAGTGTGGACCAATAGATATCAAGGGTAGGTGCCTCGGAGTTTGTGCCATCACTTGTAAGTCAGGTACGTTGCATCTAGACATGCTGAGGTAGACCTTCCCTTATTGGTGAGTGGTGACTAGGATGATGACTAGGACGCCGCCTTAACTTGCACTTTTGAAGACTGGATAGATTCATCATCATGAAGAGATATCAAGAGATATCTCTTGATACTCAACATTATCTAGCTTGCTCAAAGTAGTGGTGATGGGATATCCTTCACTTGCTTGCCTTGGAGTGATTGTATAACTTATCCTCAACATTCCTTTGATCTCATCATGCCTCTAGGGTGTGGTGAGAATACTTGAGATTCTTTCCTCTTAAATACCTTTGTGTTTGATGAAGCTTCCTCTTGATCTTGCATAGTGGTGATAGGAAGTGTTTGTCATGATCGAGTCATCCCTCTATCCTTGCTTGTGTCTCTTGCCTTATGGTGGTTGCATGATCTTCCCTTTTATATGTGCAAAACAAAGCAAGTATAGTATCAAACTCATATGATACATAGCTTATATAATCTCTTAACTTGACACAATCTCTGATTTTGAATGATTGCAATCAATAAGTTCATTGCGTAATTTGAATATCCTGGAGCAAATTCGGGCTGTCTAAAGATGAATTTGCTGGTTGATAGGCCTCTTAGCTGAGTAAATTTGCTTTTCCTCAATACTTGAATGATAAATTTGCCTTTTCAAGACATCAGACCTGCACCCTCAATAATGAATTTCGTCTATAGGCTGGATGAAATTCGCAAATATGCTGATGAAATTCTTTGTCCTGCTGGAATAATTCGCTGACCTGCCACTGATGGAGAGAAAAATGTTTGAATTGATGCTTAGAATGATTGATTTGACCTCCTTATATATGCGATTTAGGATAAAGATACAAGGCCGACCTGATTTAGTATTAATAAAAATAACTTTCAAAGTGTTGGCCGACTTGATCTCTTCTTAGCAATTTGAAATTTCGAATTTGTTTAGGTGCCAAAATACTTGTCTTGTTGAATTTCGCTTTGGATCTCATGCAATCGCTCTATGTCCTTGCCAAGGATGGGACCTATAATAAAGTTCGCTGGCTGACCTTTCTAAGAACAAGCCTCCTAAGGCAGTTTGCTCTCTGACCAGCCTAAGGACAAGTTCTAAAACTTAATTCGCTCACTAACTTTTGAGAGGACAAGACGTAAATGAGATTTTTCGCTTTCTGTCCTTGCTAGGGACAGGATCTATATTTATGAGTTTCGCTTGATGACCAGCCCAAGGACAGGTCAAGTTCGTTCAATGACCATGGTAAGGACAAGGACAAGACATCATTTATTTCGCTCTGTGTCCTTCCAAAGGACAGGCCCTAAAAGGAATTTCACCTTGTGTCCTTTCCAAGGATGGGACCTAAAATGATCAAATTCGCTCAAGGACAGGCCTAAGGACAAGACTCACAATGCATTTCGCTCTGTCCTTGGCAGGGACAGGACTTATATTGAAAATTTCGCTCTCTGACCTCCTTAAGGACAAGCTCCAAAAATGATTAAATTTGCTCTTGGTAAGGACAAAGCACAATAAAGTTCACTCTAAGATATTCAGTCAAGGTCATTCTATGACTGTCCTAAAGATATGATTAGATTCGCTCAATGACCTTTCTAAGGACAGTCATGAAAACAAAATTTGCTCAATAACCATCAGCAGATCGCTCTAGACCCTCAGCAAGGACAACGTCAAAATAGGTAAAACTCGCTCGATGACCATGGTGAGGACAGACCTTATAACTGAAAACTTGCTCCAAGATCTAAAGGAAGATTTTGCTCTATGTCCTTAGTAAGGACAAGACTCAAAGTGCAGTTCGCTTTTGGACCAAGGTAAGGACAAGGTCAAGATGGAAAATTTCACTCACCGTCCTTTGCAAGGACAAGACTCAAGAGGTGAATTCACTCTATGACCTTCGGGAGGACGGGACCTAAAGTGCAGCTCGCTCACTATCCTTGGTAAGGACAAGGTCCAAATGTGAAGTTCACTCTTTGTTCTTTCTAAGGACAGGTCCAAAATGATGAATTCGCTCTGTGTCTTCTCCAAGGACAGGCCCTAAAATGGAATTTCCGCTCTGTGACCAGCCTAAGGACAGGCTCAAAAACAAAATTCACTCTATGACCTTCGGGAGGACGGGACCTAAAGACAAAATTCGCTCTTGACCCTTGGCAAGGTACGGGAGCGAAAATGATAAATTCGTTCTAAGACTTCTCTAAGGACAAAGTCAAAATGTGAAGTTGTTTGACAAGTTAGTCTCTCCGTCACGATTCATATATGGAATATAACATTTAAGAATACTTCAAGTTATATTCCATATATATTTTTAGGATGTTTGAGAGTGGTTTCAGACCTCCAGGAGTGTGAGATTTTGCCAAGATCTAGAGGCAATGGAAAGCACAAATAAGAGAGAACAAAATAGATGATAAGAATAAACTGTATTCTATCAAGATGCAAAATGTGATCAACTGGATCATCACAAGATGTTGATTGATTGCCCATACAATGTAGATGAGCCTGCTTATATAGGCAAGGCTATATGGATATGTGAGCACACAAACATGACATGTGGCTCAATAAGAAACAAGGGTAGGTAGGAAATAGGTGTGGGTATGTAGGAGAAACAATATAATATTCCACATGAGGTGGAATGTAACAACAAGATAAGATCAACACTATAAAAGGTGGAAATTCTCCTACACACACTATCCCAATGTGGCACAAACACCCAAGTGTCTCATACCCAAACTACTATGAAATGCATTTCCTAAGTGTTGACGTGTATTTTGTACACAATCATACACAGAATAAAATACCCAAAGGCATCTTATCCTCTCTTGAATAAAGTCGCTAACTGCTGAAGATTTCGCAAGAAGGATCAGTTAGGATGACTCCAATGTTCTTTTTAGTAGGGTCTCTACGTGTGGATAAGCACCAGTGGTTGTTGTGATTGCTGTGTCATCAAGGGGCCTTACGTTGCCGAAGATTTTGCTAAACTAAACAAGCTTTTCAAAAAATATCAAAAGGATGGGGTTTGCAAGAGGTCTAATCTAGTCTAACCCTAAGAATGACTTGATGTGGACAAGACTTGGTGAGATTCTACCAACTTCAATTTTGCCATAAATTAACAACTCAATTGAAATTGATGCGATCTTCTAAGGTAACAAATGATTTCCAATACATCAAAGATCAAAGATACTACCACGAAGGTACATATCCAAGATACAACAATGATTGAAGGTTTGAGTGATTCCAATATCTCCAGTCGACCACGCAAGGCGCTCCTACAATCAGCAAGAAGCTAGTGGTTTGGAAAGCGAATCCTACCAAGGATCAAGTCCAACACTTTGTCCTTCGAATTAACACACTACTTTGATTGAGAATGATTCAAGGAAAATGAACAACCATGAAGATAACCAAAAGAATTGCAACAAAACACCATAGCTTCAATATTTCATTGATCTCAAAGTCATCATGTACAACAATTGCTTGAATTACTTTCTCAAAGCTCAATCTTGCTGCAAAAGTAAATTGCTTCTAAACTCTAATCTCTCTAATAATTTCTAACTCTCTGATTCTCTAGCTATTCAAAATGAAATGAAATGAGGGTATAAATAGCATCCTCAATTACAATGAACGGTCCAGATCAAAAAGAAGATCAATGGTCAAGATCATGACACCTAAACCCTAATTAGGGTTTATCACAAATAGCCCCCTTTTTACTGAACAATATTAAATGTATAGCCAAATATTAAATTTGGCAAAAAAATCTAAGAGACATAGACCAATGACAATTAAGGTGCCATGTCATCTATAACAACCTCTCATCTAGAATCTTATTCCCTTTCCAATGCTCCTTTTTAGCATATGCAATGAATCTTGATACGATTCCTTCGTTCTCAGCAATTGGAATCTCGGGAAGATTCTTCATTCTTTCTTCCAAGTGGATGACCTGATCAAATGCCTCGAGAAGAGCAGCGTCCCATCCAGGTTCAAGTTCCTTAGTCTTTTCAATCAAGAGCATGGTAGCAAACATCTGGTCCTGTTGCTCATCTGTAATATTAGCGTCCTTGCAAAAGATGACCTTGATTCTATCTTCTAATTCCTGCAAATCCACATCTGTTTCAACTTCGATCCTCCTGCCAAGAATGGTATGAAGTACCTCAAATACTCTGTCCTGGATCGGGTTGATCACCTCCTCAACATGACTGCATCTAGTACTGATGTCCTCGAAGAGAACTTCCTTCATCTGGAGTAAGGTTGACCATTGAAGTAAACTGTGAGGCCCTCCATCCATGATCTTTTCCTGCGCTAAGACCTTCCTTGATGGTTGTCTGATTACTCGCAAGACAGGGATGATAACATCTTTGGTATGAGCAAAAGCGGCCACTGTTATCATCAAGTTGTGGATGATCTCAAGAACCTAAATAGCTCGGTGAATGGTCTGCATCATCCTTGTTGCAAATTCCGTGGCGATTGTATGAGATTTATCCATCCAAGTGCTCATACGCTGGACCATACTCTTGAATCTCTCTGCCTCACCAATTGATTGAAGGGGAAGTGCCTGTATGGGTGATCTTGCTGGATCCTGACGTCCTAAAGGCTGATTGAGATGACTGAAATATGTTCTCCATGCACCAACTTCTCTCTCAAGCTTTCTATTTTTCTCCATTTCTTCCCTAAGCTTATCTTTCAATGCCTCAAACGAATCGGTGGCATCATCTAGTGTCTGCTCGGCTGTGGATGGACCTAGCTCAAATGTCTCTATATCATATTCCTCTGCTAGGATCTCACCTTCATACTTGTCCACGGCCGGTGTAGCTATCTGTAATTTTCTGGATCCAGACTCATCTCTAATCATCTTGGACATCTTGGTAGCCTTTCTCTTCTCTGTCACTTCCTGGGAATGTCCAACAAGGCTCTCTAAATCAATCACATTGTCTTCGTCCTCGATCACAATCACCTTCGTTAATCTTTCCTTCAACCAATCTGGGATAGCCGATCTTGTCTCTTTAACCTGTATCTCCTTATGCAATGTTTCTTCTTCTCTAGGAGGAGATGTTACCTCGTCATTGTTCTTGTCTTCATGTAACTCATAATCTTGGAGAGATCCACTTGGTGACCCTTGAGGTACCTGTCCTTCTTTATCATTCTGTACCATCGACTCCATAGACTCTTCCACTTCAAGTGTCCTTTTCTCTTGTCGAGAAGATGTACCAGATGAACGATCTCGGCTGGCCTCTTGTTTCTTCTTGGAAGATTCTCTCTTTCCAGGTCTCTCTTTCCTCTTCGAGCCTCTTGGATGGAGATTGCCTTCACTTACACTTCGAAGGTTGCCGTCACTTGAATTTCTAGGATTAGGATTGCCTTCGCTTACACTTGCTCCTCCTTCAGCTGGTTTCTCTTCCAAAGTGAAAGTCATAGCTATGCCCTGCTCTCTCAACTTCTGATGCTGCACATCAACCCATCTGCGAGTACAAGACAAGACTGGAGCCATCAAAGCATCTAGATCCACAACCTCGGGCTCATTCCAATCTAACCTTACTGATTTGCTTTCTCGATCATAGGATGATTGGAGATGTCTGCCACTGTCCTAAGCTTGGTCGGCCACTCTGTAAATCTTGCATTTCCTGATGAAATCCAAAGGCAACCTAGAATTCATCTTTCTTTTCACTTCAAGATCGTCTAAGAGATTCATCATAAAATCTTCTATCTGAAACTCATGCTTAAATTTCCTACCGACTGTTTCCTCTATATATCCATGCGGATCAAAGCTTTCTCTCAAGGCAAAGAATGAAAAAGAATACAAAGCTAACTCCTTCTCTGCGTCATCCATGGCTAAAGCATTAGGACATACCTCAACTGAATTGCCCAATATGATAGGTACGAGAACTCCATTTCCATGTTTGTGTCTGAATGCCTTCGCATAAGCTGCCAACTGTCTTGTTACCTCAAGTAACACTATTCTGTCTGTCGGATATCTCGGCAACATATATGGAGGTGAAGGACATCCATGAACTCTGATATAAGTAAATTTCGGAAATTGGATAAACCAAGCACCGTACCTCTTTACTAGTTCCTGTGCATCCTGAGATAATCTATTGTGAATCCCGCTTTGCAACGTCCTTGTGATGTTCATCGTGAAGGTATCATTAACTAGCTTGTAGTTGCTTCCTAGCGGATGATGCAAGTGGACATAGGAATCACAAACTCTGACCTCGCCGGGTCCTCTTCCAATCACTCCTCTGTGAGGTAGTCCTGCGTACTCAAAGCTCTTAATCAAAGCATATATGATGTATGAACTCATGTGGAAGGACTTGGTAGCTTTTAGTCTCCTCAACTGTACGTCCAAGCAATGGCTAATCATTCTAGCCCAATGAATTGTTCCTTTTCCCTGAACTATCACCTGGATGAAGTAGAACATCCATTTCTCAAAGTAGAAGGCCTGAGGGGCTCCTGTGACTCGGTTGAGCATTGTTATCAAATCTCTGTACTCCTCCTGGAAATCGATCCTATGTGGTGTGTTCGGGATCTTGCTCAGGCGAGGACGACTCTTGAGTAACCAGTTCTTGTTGATGATGCTTAGGCAAGCATCTGGATCATCTTCGTACATTGACCTGGCTCCTTCTATGCTCTTGTAGACCATATCTCTGTGCTCTGGAAGATGGAAAGCCTCACTTATAGCTTCCTCTGAAAGATACGCCAAAGTGTTTTTTTCCTTGGACACGATCGTTCTGGACTGAGGATCATAATGGCGAGCACACTCGATCATCAACTCATGGCACTGTACTGCTGGAGGGAAGCCGGCCGCCTTAATGATGCCACTTTCAATTATTCTCTGGGCGACAGGTGATGGCTTACCAATGTAGGGGACCTCTCGAAACTTCTTCGTGCTGAAGTTGCCCAAGTTGGTATCTCCAATGTTGCTCCATTTAGACACGATCTTGGTCTCCACTTCTTCGGTCTTTTGATCTTCCTTCATGAGAGCTGGACGACTGGTGGATACTCCCGCCTTCGGGGTCGCCATACCTACACAACATTTCATAATAAGAACTAGATTTTGCAATGTATAACATAGATTAGATATTAATTTTAGGAAACTTCATGATAAATTCTTGAGTTATCATTTCCTAAATAACGATTGAGCTATTAAAATTCAAAATTTCAAAATTCAAAATTTGAAGCAATGACTCTCAAAATTCAAAATTTAAAACAAGGGATCACATCGCCATACCTCACTTGAGAGCTAACTCTAAAATGCAAAATAAAGAGAATCGCCTAGGCAAAAATCGATATTTGGTGACTTCAACGTGATCTCTCTCTAGCTAGCAACTTCGCCACCTTTGGGATGCCTTTGACGTAGCTTTTGGCAAGTTCGCCTCACTTGAAACTAAGCTCGCACTCCCCTTTGAAGATGATGTTCGCACCTTCCTTTAATGAAATTCGCACTTCTCCTTTATGAAATTCGCTCCTTGTAAATACAAATCGCACACCTCTTTGTCTTCTCCAAATCGCATATGAATGAAGGTGAAATGATGATTTGAAAATGAAATTATCACCCTCCTTTTATAAGCGCTCACCTCTCATTTACCTCTAGGCCGACTTTGCCAAAATAAAGAAATTAAAATGATTTTTAAATAAATAACAAGGGCCGACTTTTATAAAATAAATCCAAGCGCTCCAATTTTCTATAATAATAAATTAATTAATTGCCTTTATAATTAATTTTTTCGATTTTTAAATACGCAAAATTAATTAAATAAATGTTTTGCGCAAATTTTAAATGCTATCAATTAAATATTCCAATTTATCGATTTTTAGCATTTAATAAAAATTCAAAAAATGTTTAGTGCCAAAATTGGAGGAGGGAAAGATGCAAACCATTATCGTTGTGGTCCCTGACTGAGGGACAGGGGCGAATTACCATTTTAGCCTGGAATCTCGTGCTTTTGACGTTCGAAACCTCCATCTTCATGTTGAAACTGGCATTTTTGCTAAGAATTTCAAACTTGATTAACTTGGTTTTGTGGATGAGTGCCT
Organism: Cryptomeria japonica; assembly: GCF_030272615.1. Taxonomy (NCBI): domain Eukaryota; kingdom Viridiplantae; phylum Streptophyta; class Pinopsida; order Cupressales; family Cupressaceae; genus Cryptomeria; species Cryptomeria japonica. Next base: position 50,175,752 of record NC_081406.1, on the reverse strand, counting down.
TTTATGACCATTATCGCCCTGGTCCCTTGGTGAGGGACAGGAGCGAATTATGTGTTTTCTCCTTGACCTTCGTTTCTATGATCACCAAATTTCATTATGAGGGAGAAACAACGTTATCCTTTCGTTCCATGCTTGTTCTACTTGTCGTTAACAAGGCACTTTGATGCTTGGAGGATTATCGCCCTGGTCCCTTGGTGAGGGACAGGAGCGAACTTTATGCTCTAGCCAACATTTGCTATCTTTCAACCTTCGCTTCTTGTTCATTACCTTCCAAATGATATCTTCGACCTTGTGTAACCTGGCTTTGTCATGATTTTGAAGGAAAAATGAGTGATTTAATGAAAATCGCCCTGGTCCTTGACTGAGGGACAGGAGCGATTTTGTCTCCTTGTTCAAATTGACCACCATTTGACGTTTGGTTTCCTCTCATATCATCTTCTCAAGACGCCTTAGACCTTGTGCAACCTTGTACGTCCTTGACTTGGAGTGATTTTGAAAGAACTGGCCAATCTAATGGATATCGCCCTGGTCCCTGACTAAGGGACAGGAGCGAATTTGAGTATTCTGGGCTCATCCTTGCTTGTATCGACTTGCAATCACTTTCACCATGTAGAATGAGGTCCTTTGATCCCTCTTGGACACTAGAAACTTGATAATCATTCAAAACTTAAGCCTTCATAGAAATTTCGCTCTAGTCCCTGACTGAGGGACAGGAGTGATCTTGGATATTTGGTGCAATTCTCCTAACATTGGCGACCTTTGATACTTCGTTCTTCGTCAAGACGCTTCAAAACGTCCCTGCCACCTTTCACCTTGACTTGGAGTGGTTTGAACTTGAGTGAAAGACATAGTAACACACATCTCGCCCTGGTCCCTGACTGAGGGACAGGAGCGAATTTGTACTTGTAGGCTCCATCACAACTTGCTAACTTCAAAATTTATCTTCAATGGACTCATTGTGTCCCCTTCCCTTCATCTTTGGCCGGGAGTTTGTTCAAACTTGGCGAGAAATTGTCTTAAGGCAAAAATCGCTCTGGTCCCTGACTGAGGGACAGGAGCGCCTAGGCCAATTTGAGTCCCCTGTTGATGTTTTGTAATCTTCAATTTGTATTCGACGGGTTCATTTCATCCTCCTTTCTTGCTTCAAACTCAAAACTTGCTCAATCTTTACCCAAATTTTGCCCTATGAGGAATTTCGCTCTGGTCCCTGGGAGAGGGACGGGAGCTACACTGAATTTCGCCCTGGTCCCTGACTGAGGGACAGGAGCGAATTTTGCATTTTTGGTCCGTTTTCCTTCACGAAGGCACTTCAAGTTATATTCAATTGATAAAACATATCTCCTTTGATCTCTTCAAATCGTCAAGTTGTTTAAATCCTGCAAGGACAAGGCAATGTTTGATTTTGAGCTCCGGTCCTCCACTGAGGGACAGGAGCGATTTTTTTACTCCTGGGGCATTTCTGTGCTCATGAAATTCTTCAAATTATATTCAACGGAAAGATCATGCCTCCCTTTACCACTTCCACTCGAAAGATCATCTTGATCCTGCAGGGACAGTAAGATTTTTGAAAACGAGCTCCGGTCCTTCATTGAGGGACAGGAGCGATTTTGCTCCTACAGGCCAAAATATCAAGATTTTGGGATTTTGATCACTTCACAAGGCAAAAACAAGTCCTTTCCAATGCCCGGGATCAATTATCAAAATTCTCAAAAATTGGTCAAAATTACTCAATCGGACAAAAATCAAAATCTCATCATCGACACTTAGGCAAATTATCAGAGTTGCACTCAAAATTCCAATTGAAACTAGACCAACTTACTTAGCCTCTGGCGAATTCACTTTATTCAAAATTGCATCCTACGAGAGGAAGCTCAAAAAAGCTCTCAAGACTGACTGGACTTTGGCCTGAAAACGACAAAACAGAAACCCTAAGGCTTGACCCTAAATCCAGACAACTGACAAACTACCAAAAACCCTAAAAAGCAGAGAAAAAGAATAGGCAACACGAGCAAAAAGAGGGGGTCCCCATTTTAATGGGGCGATGTGTGAAATGGTCACAACACTAAGTAAACTTAAGTAAGGTGTAATAATAAATCCAATATGAATAATTATTTACACCAATACTCCCCCTTAAGTGCAACCTAGGGGAATGCACTAAAGTCTACAATGCAACTAAGCAATGCAAGATGGGTCCCGGCTACGAGGCCATGTTATGTACCCATGTACAAATGCAAATGCAATCTCCCATAAACGGAGAAAGAGAGAAAAACCCAATGGGAAAAAACCCTCCCCCAAAAGAAAGATGATGAAAGCACACGATGCTCTCAATGATGCATGAGAAGAACAAAATATGTCCCCCCAATAAGAGAGAAGAAGAGTCCATGAAGGCCCCCAAGGATGGTCCAATGATGTTGACCAAAAATACCTCCCCATAAGGAAGAAAGAGAGCCTATGCTGCACCAATAATGTCAAAGTGTGACAAAACCAAGTACCAATGTCAATGATGATGAATCACTCGCTGCAACAAAAAGAAGATCAAGCATGGAGACAACCTGCTTTGAGCATCATCTGGATACTCATAAATGGTAGAAATACTGGTACAATCTAAATCTCACGGGAGCCATGCACAAATGTGTACAATCTAAGTCTCAACTGGAGCCATGCACCAAGTCTCACAAGATATTCCTAATCTACGTGTACAAGAGGATTACATCAAATATGTCAACAATGACAAGATACAAAGAGGTGTGACACTTTATGATAGTGCGAGTACAACATTGCTCAAGCAAAAGCATACATCATGATAAAATATTCAAATGTGGAAACATGAAAATGATACCACCAACAAAGAAGCCTTATAGAATATTGCAGATGAAGATGCCTCCGAATGAAATTTCACCAAGAGATATAAATGAACAACTGACCCCCCATTAAAAGATCATGTTGGCACTTGCAAATAATGGCAAAGTGGACTTCTAATTTCAATGATTACAACTTCTCAAAATGAGATATAAGAGACTTCAACAAATACTGCTAGTGATCTAAACTGAGATCCAAGCGAAATACAATTATCAAATGGGCCAAAAAATGACCAAATGGGCCAAAAAATGACCAAATACTGAAAGTATAATTTCTACTCACAATCACTGCAAACTAATGGCAGATCATGAAAGTAGACAAAAACTTATGCACTGAAAAAAAAACGACACCTGAAAAGGAGTCCATATGAGCCCAAATGAAGCCTCCAAAGTTGTAAAAATCGGGATTTCACGATTTCTGAAAAACTTGTATCCGAAAATCATAAAACTCCTGCACCACTGTACAAATCACGAAATTCTACCCCCAAAAAAAAAAAATTGCTCAAAAAAAGGAGTCCGGATGAGTGAGATATCGCTATTTGAAAATTGCCTGCAAAATTATAATTTTTGGAAAATTTCCGCCGCAGCTTCAAAGTTCAAATGCCTCTAGATTTGGCCTCCGAAGTCCGATTTGGATGAAACAAAAGGCAAAACTGACTTTCTTGGACCTCCTCAATCCAATGGTGACCTTAGATTTGACCCATCAAGCTTCAATAAAAACCTGCAATAGAAAGCTCCAAAATATACAACCCCAAATAGCATCAAATTTCTCTCAATTGACAAACCAATGACACTCTAATGGCTCTGATACCATGTGAGATTTTGCCAAGATCTAGAGGCAAGGGAAAGCACAAATAGGAGAGAACAAAATAGATGAAAGGAATAAACTGTATTCTATCAAGATGCAAAATGTGATCAACTGGATCATCACAAGATGTTGATTGATTGCCCGTACAATATAGATGAGCCTGCTTATATAGGCAAGGCTATATGGATATGTGAGCACACAAAAATGACATGTGGCTTAATAAGAAACAAGGGTAGGTAGGGAATAGGTGTGGGTATGTAGGAGAAACAATATAATATTCCACATGAGGTGGAATGTCAAACATCCTGATTGGAGGGTCCAGGTTCCCTCCGTTCATGGTAAACCTTTAATTTCGACCCATTGACGGCGTCTGGTATCTCCTTCCCGTCGAGCGTCCACAACTTGATCGCCTCGTTGGCATTGACCTCGCGTACCTTGAAGGGCCCTAGCCATCGCACTTTAAATTTTCCGTGTTTGATTTCGTTCCTCCCATTGAATTTCAACACTAACTGCCCAGGAGTAAACTTCATTCGCCGAAGATGCTTGTCATGCCAGACCTTCCGTCTTTGCTGGGCTGCCTTTGTGGCCCATTGTGCCATCATTCTTTTTTCGTCCAACTTGCTTAAAGCATACAGTCTCTCCCTCAGGCTCTCCATATCCTCGAGTCTGTTCTCTACTGCAATGCGAAGGCTTGGCACCATGAATTCCTCTGGCACCACAGCTTCTTGCCCGTACATGAGTTGGAATGGAGTCTGGGCTGCGGTCACCTTGTAGGTTGTACGGTAGGCCCACAAGACCGAAGGTAACTTTTCTTCCCAGTCTTCTCCCTCGACACCGCACGACTTGTATATCACGCTCACAATAATCTTGTTGGTAGCCTCGGCCTGCCCATTGGCTCACGGGTAATAGGGGCTAGATAGAGAATGGAAAATCTTGAATTCTGTAGTAAGGAGTTTAATCACGTGGTTCACAAAATGAGCGCCTCTGTCGCTTGTCAACTGCATAGGGATCCCATACCACGTAATAATTTGCTCGTAGATGAATCTTGCTGTACTTACGGCCGAGTTGTCCGGTAGGGCTCGCGCTTCAACCCACTTGGTTAAATACTCAGTGGCTACCACAATGTAGCGACACCTCCTAGTGGGGCTCACTTTAAGCGGCCCGATGAAATCCAACCCCCAGCGCTCAAATAGTTCTTGAGCATGCGAAGGGTTGAGGGGCATGAAATCCCTTTTTAGCAGCCTCCCCGCTCTCTGGCAGGTATCACAACCTACTACCCATTCTCTCGCATCATTATACAATGTGGGCCACTAGAGGCCTGCTAGCAACACCTTCCTTGCCGTAGTGTCTGGTCCCATATGGCCTCCTGCGGGCCCCTCATGTGCTTCCTTCAAGATGCTTGGCACCTCTTCCTGCATCACACACCGACGTAACACCTCATCGGGCCCCATTTTATACAATAAACCATTAATCAGCTGGAATGTGCGGCTTCTCAACACAAGCTTTCTTCGCTCTCCCGGCGGCATGCCTTGGGGGAATACCGAGGTGGAGAGATATTCCCCGATGGCAGTATACCATGGTGGTAGTACTGCGATCTTGAATAGGTGGGCGTCTGGAAAGGCGTCATTTACCCCTTCAGGCGGCTCTCCAGACTTGATCTGGGACAATTGGTCAGCAATGGCATGGCTTTTGCCTGGCTGTACAATTATTGTGAACGTAAACTCCTGCAGCAAGAGTAGCCATCGACTAATCCTTCCTTGAATTATCGGCTTGTTGACCAAGTACATGAGGGCTTGATGGGCCACGTAGAATGTGAACAGTGTCGCCAACAGATAGTGTCTGAATTTTTGTACTACATAGATCATCCCCAATGCCTCCCATTTTGTTGTGCTGTAATGTTTCTCCGCTTTGGATAACAGTCTACTGGCAAAATAGACGGGATGATCCAACTCGTGATCTCCCACTTGGGCCAATGTGGCACTGATCGCAAAGTTTGAAGCGTCCACATGGACATGGAACTCCCTGTCCCAGTTGGGGTAAGCGAGGATGGGAGCAGCTACCAGCCTCGTCTTCAATTCTTCAAATGCTTCACTCTCCGAGGTCCCCCAGGTGTACGACTCACCCTTGCGAGTAAGCTTGTCCAAGGGGTGGGATATTTGTGCAAAGTTTTTTGTGAACCTCCTATAATAGCCGATATGGCCCAGGAAGGACTTTACCCCGGTGACATTCGTAGGAGGCTCCATCTCCACGATTACCCGTATTTTGTCTGGGTCCGTCTTCAGATCTGCTTTGCATACAATGTGCCCAAGCAATTTGCCTTGTGGTACCATAAATCGACATTTTTTTGGATTAAGGGCCAGCATTGCCCTTCGGCATCTCTCCAGGCACTCTCTGAGAGCTACCAAATGCGTATCTTGCCCGCTATAGATGGGCCAGTCGTCGAGGAAGGCTTTAAAATTCCCTATCGACATCTTGTCGAATATGTGTAGTATAATTTGTTGGAATGTTGCAGGTGCATTGCATAGGTCGAATGGCATCCGGTTTATGCATAGATACCATCTTCGACCACGAAGGTGGTCTTCAGTTTATCTTCCTCGGCGATTGAGATCTGGTTATATCCGGAGAATCCATCCAAGAACGAGTACATCTCATGGCCGGCCACCTCCTCCAGTATGCTGTCCATAAACGGGATTGGGAAGGGGTCTTTAATCGTAACTGCATTGAGACACCGGAAGTCCACACAAATCCTTATTTGGTTAGCCTCCTTCTTTAGTGAAATGACTATGGGTGACACCCATTCGCTTGTCTGTACTTTAAAAATGATAACGGCCTCCAGCATTTTTTCTATCTCATTGTTCACCCGCGCTGCATAGTTGCGGTTCATCCGGTACGGTCTCTTTCGTACAGGTCGAGCTCTGGGTACCAACGGGATGCGGTGCATGCACAGTTCGAGAGGTACCCCCTTCAAGTCTTTATATGTCCATGCGAAGACGTCTTTAAACTCCAGGAATATTTTGAAGGCCGTTGTCTTCAGCACGGGATCCCAATCCTCCCCGACTAATATATTTCGTGGGTCCTCCTCCTTTCCCAGGTTTGTTGCCTTTAGCTTGGACTCTTCAAATTGAATTGGCTTGTCTTTCTCGAATTGATGTGTGGGTGCCTCGTCCACTCGGGCTTCCCCCTCCTTATATTCTCTGTATTCTGGAGGGAAGACCTCCGGATCGGCGGGCTCCTCTATCTGCAACATGTTGCAATGAAAAAGTTCGTAGTCCTCCATTTGCCAATGGAAGAACCCGTTGAGTGAGCACACCTCATCTTCAAAACATCCCTCCAATTCGAGCACCCCTTCACTGTTCGACTCCATCGCGTTCTTGCCGTTGCTTTCGTTGGGACCCCCTTCCCCTTTATTAGAGTCCTCTAAGTCCGAGTCAGAAGAGGCGAGCTCTTCGCCGACATCTTGGGTCCGTAGGTCAATGTTATATTTCCGCCCTCCCTTCTCCATGGAAAGTGTATTTTTCTTCCAGTTGTGGTTCACCCTCGCGGTGATCAACCACACTCTCCCCAGGATGGCGTCATAGCCTTTCTTTTTCAAGGGAATAACTACAAAATCTAATAGGAAGGGCTGCGTACCAATTGTCACTTGCTGGGCCATCAATATGTCGAGTGGCTTGATGCTGTTTTGGTCGGCTCCTACCAGATTAAATGTGGATGGCCACAGGGTGGGTTTCCCGAGCCTCTTCCATGTCTCTTCTGGTAGTACATTCACCCCAGCACCTCCGTCCACAATGGTGTCCTTTAGAACGGTTCCAAGGATGCCCATTTCTACCACAGCTAGGTGTCTACCACTGTTCAAGGCTAGTAACATCGGGTCAGTCGAAGGGCTGACGGGAACCTCCACCTGTGGTGCACTCGAAGGTACGTGTGCGGTGCTTAGCACATTGCTGAGGATGGCAGTCCTCAAATGTGGCATGGATTCTAGAAGGTCTTTTACCTTTATCGGTACCTCCATCTGCTAGACTTGCCCAATAATATTCTTTTCCGCTTTCAGGCGGGTTGAGGGACTCATCGTCTCCGTGTTCTTCCGTCCTTTTGCCGCCATCTCACGTTCAATGTCTGCCTTCGCCTTCCGTAGTCTCTCCTTCTCTGTGTGGGGGTCGGGATACGTTGCATTCTTCGCCTGCGCGCGAGTGATCGCCAATACTTCGCCCGTCTTCTCAATATTGAGGAGATTCACCCCCCGTTTAGGGCATTTTGTGTCATCGCGATCACCAGGGCCGCACCATCTATAGAGGCTCTGGGGGGTTTCAGTATTCTGGCACTCCCGAGCGAAGTGCCCCGATTGGTTGCAGGCCCGACATTGAATTATTGGCCGCCCCGTAACGTCATACTGCATTCTGCTTCGATTGTTGTTGTTGTTGTTGCCTCTCCCTCCTCTTCAGTTACCTCTATAACCACTGGATGATGTAGTGGCATCGGCTTGTGGTCGGGCGGAGCCCACTGACAGTGAGGGTTTCTCTTGCGCGAAGAATACTTGGTTCCCTTTTGTTTTCATGTTGTAGGGGCATTCTTTGACGGCGTGTCCCAACATCTGGCAAATTTCACAGAATGCCTTCTTCGGGCAGGTGCCTTTTGTGTGACCTTCTTCCTTACAATCAGTGCACCACACGTCGTCGTTTTTGCTCGTGCTTCCTTTCATGTTCTTAAATTCCTTTAACATACGGTGCATATCCTTTTGAAGAGCTTGCACCTTCTTACTTGATGATTCGTCACTGCTGCTTTCTCCCGAGGACTCCTCTTTTGTAGAGGACTTGTCCTTTTTCTTCCGCGATGTTTTGTCTTCACTTTCCAAATCCATCGCGCGGTTGTATGCGTCATCGTATGAAGTGGGTGGTACAATTTTCATCTTCCTCCGCAGGGATGACCGCAACCCTTCCACGAACCATCTCTTCTTTAGTCCGTCAGCCGGCTGGTTCTCCATCTTCCCTAGTAACTCCTTTAATTGTCGGCTGTATGTTCGCACTGTCTCGTGCTTTCCTTGCTTTGTGCTTAATATCTTTGCCACAATCTTATTATCATCTCGAAGGAGTCGAAACTCCGTCTCGAAAGCTTTTTGTAGGTCATCCCATGTTCCCAACTTTGTTTTATCCACATCAGAGTACCAATCAATGGCCACTCCTCTCAGGGTGGCAGGGAACTGCACCACCCAATCCGCTTTGTCAACTACCCCGTTGGCTGGCCATATTGTCTCACATGTACGACAATGCCGTATAGGGTCATCGTTGCCATCTCCGTTGAATTTGGGAACTTCTGTTTGCCCGCCATCGATGGGGGTCGTCTTCTTGGAGGTGGTTGTGGCTGTGTCTGTGCGCCGCTCCCTCTGGCGCCAGTGGTGTGTCCTGCGTGGGTGACTGGAGGTACGGTGTTTTGCCTGCTGTGTGTGGCACCTACCACCATACGGTTGTCCTCCCCTCCATTCTCACCCGCACCCACTCCTGGCTCCCTTTGGTGATCCTCACTTTGTGGCGTAAGGGATAAGTTTCTAAACTGATCCCGGGTCTCTTTGACTAGATTCCTCCGTAATCTTGTTGCCTCCAGAAACTCTTTGTGATTTCTCACCCTACGGTGTTCCGGTGACGCGTAGAAATTTCCCTCCGCTTCTGCACCCTCCGTGACACCTCCTTGGTTCCCTTTGGGCAACCCCTCAGCAGGTCGTCCTTCGGCAAGTTGCCTCAGCCTCCGTCTATGTTCTACTCGTTGTTCCAAAATCAAGGCCATCTGCGCAGCCTCCCACTCGTCCGTTTCTGCTTTCTTATTTCTATCTTTATTTAATAGGTTGGGCATTAATTCTCATACATTTCCATAATTCACAACATATAAACCAGAACACGCCTTTATTAATTCTCATACTTTTCCATAATTCACAACATATAAACCAGAACACGCCTTTATTAATTCATTTCGTTAGATACAACTCGTGTCAATATTATGACACCTTTATTTGAATATAGAATGTTCCTTTATCCCAATGGGATTCAGGGTTCAATTCCTTCCTGGCCTCGTGCCATCCCGCTCCGCTTCCCGACAGCTGCTTTCTTCGTATTGTTGGAGGATTTGTTGGCGTCGCTTTTCCCGGGCAATCTCCTCTAGGCGAGCTTGTTGTGCCAGTGATGCCTGTGCAAGCAACCGGGGAAGGTGGTTCATCAACCGATTTATTGTCGGGCTAACCTCCAGCGCTGTCCACACGGCACTTGGTGGGATTTCAGCCTCCGTGGCCTCTCGTCGGACGTAGGTCTCGATGGCTACCTGGAGCAGGATTGAAAATTCCCTCGTTGCAGTGTCTTCTTCGCTGTAGAGCTCTGTTTGCGCGTTGTCGGTCTCTGGGTTTATCTCACCAACGGGTAGGCCCATCGTGTCCGTGCGCCATCCGTTTTCTTCCTTTCCCGAGTATGTCTAGGCAACGACGCCAAATGTTTGCCTCACTGGGTAAACAAAAGGAATACAGAAGTAATGCAGAAATAAACAATGCAATAACAGCATGAATACAAGAATAAACTTTCCATTAATAACTCAGAGTGTATACAATGTTCATAGCATTATCTGTCGTAAACAACACACCTTTCAATACCCGCAGGTAGTACAATATATAACAGCCGAAGGGATGTGACACAACCGTCGCGACTCCAACTACCTACCCGTCGGCTAACTAACTACTAACAAACAACATTACTACGAAAACATAAGATATACATATTTCCCGACAACAACCAACAAGGAGTTATAATGCAAAATCTAGTTTTTGGAGGATCCTTCAAATTTCCAGATTTAGTCAAATTTCAGGACACTTCAGGATCAAGTTGACATTCTAGACTTCTAAAGTGAGTTTGCTCTGACCTTGATGTAAGGGACAAGACCTAGGAGGACACCATGCATTCAACCAAGGTTTGATTTAGCAACTTGAAGCCTGACTAGATAGTACACAAAATCCTAGGAATGATCTAAATAACCCATAATCACCCAACTGACTTGACTTCCACTCCACCTCGAGGAGATCCACTTGACTTGACTTCCTTTGAGAAACTCAAACCCTTCAATGCAAAGGCTAAAACACTAAAACGACCAACAAGAAAGCTAAAAGAGCTAACCCTAGAAAGCAAAAATTGGGGGTCCCTATTTGCAATGGGGCGATGTGTGAATACCTCACAACAGGTACCACCATTCATGGACTATCCCTTCAAGGTGCAAAGTAGAAAACTTGACGGCCTCCTTGTCAAACATTGGATTTAATGAAACGTATGTGTCTAATTTCTTCAACCAGGTTCTTGCTAATGAACTACGAGTCCCATCAAAATTGGAAATAGTGATCTTCCCCAAACAGTGCTGAATATCTTTCCTTTTCTCATACCTTCTCCTCCTATGCCTACCTCTTGTTTTCATCTCATAGAATTCGGTGGTCATATCATTGCGAATGGGAATGCTTAAGGCATTGTATTCCTCATGAAGCTGCCCCTTTCATTTACTTGAACAGGGTGCTCTTCTTCTTTGCTAGGTGTTCCTTCCTTTGCAAGAATTTGGCCCTAAAAGACCTAGTGTTAACTGAAGCTCTCTCATCACTAGCAGAAGTCCTTTATCCACCAGAAATGCTCCCTTCAACCCTATTTTGTGCAAGCCTATCAATACTCTGCTGCTGATTTAATTCTCTTAGAAGTTGGACCATATCTCTCATGGATTTTGTCATACTATTTTGGAATTCTTTAGTCCTTCTAACAAATGCTTCAGTATTGTTATCCTCCTCGTCTCCCATGGCAGGTCCCTCCTCACGTAGCTGCTAACGCTATTCTCTTTCATTCGTCAAATACCCTCAGGCTGGCAGAAAGCCAAGCTCTGATACCACTAAGATATCCTACCACTCAGAATCAAATTACCATTTCCAATGCACACATACAATTGATCTTTCTCTGCAACTGTGTTTTCAAACGAAGATGTCTTTCTAGCCTACTTAGTTTATAATAGAACATAATATAATTGATAGAGGACAGCTTTCAGACTTTGTCTAACATCTAACTCAAACCAGATTGAATGTCTAAATGCTTAAATTTCTGGCTTTATGAAATACTTGCTATAACTCATATATATTGACTTACTTATGATGATTCGATTTTAGGCAATGCATCTCAAAAGAAGTGCACTTGTAAATACACCAGTTCAGTATTTTCTTTGATTCGATTTACTAAAACTCTCCTTCCCTTGCTAGCTTCTCTTGTGAATCTTCCAGCTGGAACTGAACAGTCACCACAAAAGTATATCTTTATCGCACTATATTTGTTCTTTGCCCTATCGAAGGTGAAGGCAAAGATTGATCCTCTTGCCAGCTGCGATTCCTTGCATACACTGGTATAAGGTCTCCTTAATGTTTTGGAATATCTCCTGCAAGAAAATGTGATTTGAGCATACCCCAATTCTTCTGATTCAATCTTCTAAACTGGATACGATGATTGAATCTCAAAGGAAACTTTGGTAAGGGTTGCGTCTGACCAGTTTGCACCACCTTGGTTTGCGTCTAAGTAGGCAAGCATTTGGTTAATGCTGAGAATTGGTGAAAATCTTTGATCCTTCTACCGCCAAAACAACTACATAAATACAAGTTTGTGGTTGGTTAAAGTTTAGCTGCCACAACAAGGTTGGCCTTAGAGCCGTTTTATTAAAATTATTTATTTATTTATTAAAAAGGCTCACACGAAGTCATCCTTCAAAACGATATTATAAAATATTAATAATTTTATTTAATTAAAATTTTAACTACTAAATCCAAGGCTGACTTACATGGAAATCTTGGTTATCACAATTGCCAACCCACAAGTAGTCGGGAACTAATCATCTCAATCACAAAACATAACAAATTTTTATTTAGCCAATTACAACTATATGCTTTTGCCGATTACATCAGCCTCCCATAAAGAAAGTTGTCTTTTGGGCAAGAGAGACAAAACTGGGAGTTGGACACAACAAAATTGAAGAGAATATCTATTGAGAGGGGTGAGAAGATGTCCCTAGATGTATGGAGGACGTAGAGGTAGATGTTTGAGAGTGCTGTTGTCAGTGAACCACGGGACGTGTTTGCCCCCTGAGCCCCACGTTTTCGAGACAGGGATGGGGCGTCTCCTGCCACCACCATTGGTGCACCGTCAGAGACGGCCAGGCATCTTCGAGATGCCTTGGAGATGTGCAGGTTTCTCCGAGATGCCTTGGAGACACGCAGGTGTCCCTTGAGTGTCTCAGAGATGCCTAGGTGTTTCCCGTTGTCACACTTCAAAAAGTGCAAAAAAAAAATATATTTTTATTTTAATGGCCAGGCATCTTCAAGATGCCTTGGAGATGTGCAAGTTTTGTTCGAGATGCCTTGGAGACATGCAGGTGTCCCTTGAGTGTCTCAGAGATGCTTAGGTGTTTCCCGTCGGCACACTTCAAAAAGTGCAAAAAAATTTAATTTTAATGCAATTTTAGGGTTTGTGGCGAACCCTAATTGGATGTGGGCTCCATCCATGCCCCCTATGCATTACAAAACCCCCTAAAATCATTGATTTTAGTCACATTTGTTTTTTTGATTTTTTTTACCAGCTAGGTGAAGGGGAGATAAGATAAATTTATTAATGTCCAACAAAAGACTACAAAGCGGGTCTAAGGGACTGCCAAAAGCTAGAAATGGGGCCAGCCCATAGCAGGGACACCAAACGGTGCCCGAAGAATAGCAACAAAACAACGGGAACACAAAAAGAAAACAACCGAAAGAGGGGAAAGAGAGAGAGGAAGAGGGAAGGGGAGTCCCACTCGGGATAACCCCAATCCCCAACCCCAACTTCAAAGTCTGCTCCGTTGAGAAGAACCTTGTTGACATGGCTAAAATCATATCGCTACAACTATCTCCGGCCAACACAAAATAGAATGTTCTTGCTGAGTATCCTATCCTCTCTTGTGTAAGGAATCCCTAATGCTGTTTTAGTTGATCAAAGGGGACAACCTCAAGGTTCCAAATGTCAGGTCATGATTATGGGATAACTTAGTGGTTTGATGTGTTTTGTTGGGAGCACAAGGGGCCTTACGTTTACAACAAGCTGGTCTGCATCAACGATGCTGCGTTTCTCAAGCTGGGAAATAAAAGCGAAAGGGAAGGGTTTAGGGACCTAAAATTAACAAGACTGGTGTGTGAGTAGACGGATTCGACATAACCAATCCCTCCTTGGCCAGAATAACTCACAACCTCACAAGAACGGTGCAATCTTCAAGGGGACTTAGAAGATTTTTAGACTGGAGGTGCATGCCTAAGCACCCAATTCTGACGCAGCTGACACCTGCAATTGAACTAAGCACGATTTTAAAGGCTCATACTAACCATACACAGGGATACGCAATCAGCATATCCCCAATGGTATGAACCCAAATCCATCAAATACCTGCATACCAGAAAGGATCTATCTAAACCTGCTGAAGGAAACCATGCAAACAAAAGAGAACCAAGATAACAAACACCATACTTCAATGTTCATATATTGATTTTAGCTGTCATTACAACAATTTCTGCAACAGTTCTACTCTATTCCTAACTACTAAATTCTAACCTTCTAACAATCTAACGTGTTCTAACTCTAAAAATCTAACCCTTTACAATGAGAGGCATCCTGCCTTTTATAGATTTTACAATTCAAACCAGGGCTAGGATTGACTGCATCTAGCAGTCCTGATCTGCCTTCTAGAACTTGGCAGCTTTAACCCATTCCCATTCAATCCTCAGTTATCCCCCCAACCACTATCCCAACTACCGACCACTATTTGACATCAATTTGGGTCAATATGGTAGTTGGAAATAACTATCTTGTGTTCCTTTGTTTTAAAATATCTTGAACGGGACCCACAAGCAGTTCTTTTACAATAAAACAGTTCAGTTTTCAGAAACTGAATTTTTGGAATTAAATCGAGCTGTGTATCTTTCTGAGAATGCATATTTTGTAGCATTCTGTGTTCTTGGTCTTCAATCTCGTTGGTGGATTTCAACTTGTCGTCCGGTGGTGGCGCGTTTCCCCATGCTTGGTTTTGATCCTCTGCAACACGCTCTTCATTAGCAGCGCTTGGCTTTGTCATTTTGATCCCGTGCTCCTCGTTCACAGCCTTAATCGCGACTAGGTCTTTAATCTGCGTTTAGGTTTTCGCTTTAGCTCTTCTCGATGTCGCCCTGCAAACAATGAATTCCACTTTTAATAATCATTTTGAAAAATTAAATAAATTGATTTAACAATCTATTAAATTTTATCTTTAAATGCCCCTCTTCTCCAATATGAAGTTCGGTCCTTGCTCTTGATTCGCTCTCTTGATGAGACGAAATTTGGGCCTTCTACATGTTTTGAGCGATTTTGACTTTCCATTTTAACACCACTTTTTACTTTTGAAATTCGCACCCTCGGATCAAAACGCACAATTTAACCTTTTAATCACCGGAGTCTTGGAATTTCGGGCATACTGGAGGTTTTGAGAGATTTACCCTCTTCAAGTTATAATCCTTTGTTTGGCAAATTCGGACTTTGGGCAAATTTGTGCTCTTTGGATGCTTGGTGCGATTTGCATGACTCAAGTTTAAGTGTCCTTCCCTAATTTCGGCCATTTAGACCATTTTGAGAGACTTTGGTTAAAAACGCCCTTAATAAGAAATTCGGGCCTTTGGGCGAAAAAAATGCGATTTTAACTTTAACTTTAAAACGCCCCTATGTCTTATGAAATTCGCTACTTTGAACGAAATGTGCGATTTTTGTTTAAAAATTGACCCTTTCATAAAATTCGGCATGGCCTTTTATCGGGTCTTTAAAATGTATTGCGCGACTTAAACTTTATGCCTTATTTGATTTTCGGCTCAAGAGGTTGTTTTGCGAACTTTGGTGATTTTTGTCTTATGA
Source organism: Cryptomeria japonica (assembly GCF_030272615.1). Lineage (NCBI taxonomy): Eukaryota > Viridiplantae > Streptophyta > Pinopsida > Cupressales > Cupressaceae > Cryptomeria > Cryptomeria japonica. The sequence goes on along the minus strand of NC_081406.1, from coordinate 50,160,147 downwards.
GCCAGTTTGGTGCGATTTGGAGCTCTTAAGATTTTCGGCTCAATAAAGCTATACTGCGCGACTTTAGACCTTGAATGATTCTTGGGTCAAATTAGGACTTTGTGCGATTTTACATTTTAACTTCACCCTTGCCTGCGATTTGTATTTTTATTTTGCCCTTGCCTGCGATTTTCGGGTTATATGATACAAATGCGCGATTTGTTTTTATAATTAAACGCCTCTTTCTTATCATTTTCGGCCTTTTGATTTTCGGCCTATTAGACTTGTTGGTGCGATTTGGATCCCTTACCCTTTCACAAAAACAAATTTCGGGTTTTTAGTCCATTTTGAGCGATTTTTATTTGCTTGGCCTTTGAAATTTTTGGCTTCTCGCTTTCCTTTGCACGATTTCTAGCTTTGAAATGTTTTTCAGCTCAAAGAGCCATTTTGCACGACTTAACTATTTTGCCAATTTCGGCCTGGAAGCCGACTTTACAAACTTAATCGCCTTTGACCTTTCCTTGGCCTCTTCCCGGGTTTGCAAGGTTTGAACTGCCTTTGGGTTTCGACTCTAAATGCTAAGCATTGGGATTGCAATTAGTTTCAACGGGCATACTCCTGGATTCCTCTCCTATACAAGCAGATAGATCAGGGGTGTGTGTATAGAACGCACAACAGACCTCAAAACAAAATGGTAAACCATAGAACTAGCAGGAGGCCCGGACCGCTTCTGACGCCCCCTGGAGGGGGAGGAGCATTGCTGCTGAAGGGAACACCTCCTAGAGATCACCGACTGATGATGGCTAGAGGGGGAACCCAGCTGGAGCTTGGTGCCACGCGCTGAGTGAGTCCCAGGGAAGAAGGAGGTGATAAGCTGACATGACTGTATAGTGTCATGGTGCTGATGTTGAAATGAGAGGTCCTAGAGCTTGACAACCTCTTGAATATAGAGAGCAAGACACCTCTGGTTTGTGTATCTGAAAAATGTGATTGAAGGAGTGAAAACTAAAAGGTTGAGTGAGTGCAAGTGTAAGAGCAGTGACAAGGAGCAAGAAGAAGGATTCTATAGCATTTTGGAGAGATTTTTCAGGCACTAGGTAGGTTATTTCTTGTTTTTTGTTCGTTTCACTTTTTGATTTCAATTTTTGTTGTTGTTTTTTCTTGGTTTCATTTCCAAAAGAAGTTTGATGTTGAACCTATCATTTTGTCCTCGAGATTCAACATCAAATTTAAAATTTAAATTTTTTTGTCAAATATTGAATATTGTTAAACTATGCTGAAACTAAATGCTTGTTGGTTGAAAATTTTGTACACTTGGGGAAATATACAAAATTGTGGTTTCAACCACAGCACACGAGTAAAAACTCTCCTAATTAAGGGAAGGCTCCCCCTATCTAACTAAAACTGAAATAAAAACAGGATGGGACAACAGCCTTCCTTCTTTCTTCAAGAAAGACAATATCCTTTTCTCTTCACAGAAAATGATAGCGATTGAATATGAACAACAGTAACCACTTTCAAGTAAAATGAGAGAAAGGAAATGAAGTTTCCTGAAAGCTCAAAGACTCCCGTCACTTCCTTCGGGACGGGACAACAATATCAAGCTCAAAGACTTGACTATTGGAAGTCCTATCTACCCTTTGCTATACTAAATTTTACAACGAATAAAAGATAACAGCTCAAAGACTGGAATAATCTATTCTTTCAACACAAAGACAAGAACTAATGCAAGCTCAAAGACTTGCTGCTATTTCTTATCAAACAGTAATTTTTCCTCAAGAATAGATGCAAGCTCAAAGACTTGCTGCTCCTTCAAGAGAGTTTCCTATTTTAATTAATCTTCTCTACTTGCAGCTCAAAGACTTCAAATCAGATTGGAATAAGCTCCTTTAGAAACACTTGGCATAGAAGAAATAAAAGATTCAAACTCAAACATGTAGCTCAAAGACTCAAAACTTGAGTAATCCTTCTTTATTATTCTTCAAAAACTTTCAATCCACATACATAAGCTCAAAGACTTCTTGCTGTAAATTTGGTAGAGTTTTTGCTTGCTTTCCAAAAGATATCTATTACAATAGACCCCTCAAGTATTTATAGAAGAGGAGTCTTGAGAAAAAGGTGGGAGGATCCTAACTAATCTTGAGAGATTCTCTCAACCACCAAGACTTATTCAATAATTAACTGAGACTTCATTAACTAACTAAGAGTTACTTCAACTAACTAAGACTTATTCCAACTACAGTCCTAATCGGACACAACTTGTAGTTGCCTTACATGTAATTATAAAAGTGCAAGTAATGTGTAACTTGCTTTTTACAAAAAATACTTTTACATGTAACTTGTCAAAACAAAATTACAACTAAAAATTACAAAAGAGGGAAAATTCAACTAAGTGTTGAAAAACACTTAAATTGCATTTTGTGAAGACACAAATCCTTGAAATTTCCGGATGCTCACTTGTAGTTCCTCGGGATTCGGTTCATGGGTGTTCTTGGCAACAACCATAGTTTTCACAATAGTGTCGTGATAGCGGAGGAGCGCGGAATTGTTTTTATCCAGGGTAGACTGGATTTCATGCAGAAAGGCTTGGTGTTTCATCAATGCTTGAATCGAAGCTGCCGAGAATTGTTCGCTCCTCCATTCATTATGAATCCTCATCTGTAAATCAGCAAGAACTTCTTCTTCTGGAATCAGCTCTCCATCCTGACTTACTATGCTGCAAGAGGCCCTTTCACAATGTGAGACAATATCTCGGTAAACTTCGCCCCGAAATCTCTTTGCATCACAGATCTCCTCAATGAGGGATTTAAGAACAAGGGTCTTGTTTTCCAGGAGTTCTTCAAATTCCAAGTACATGACTCTGGAAGAGATGATGGCGTGCTCCTGTAGAACACTCAGCTGTTGTTGGGGCATGGTACGCCAGATTGTTAGACTTTTCTCAACACTTTCCAGATTCTTTTTGAAAGTGTTAGAAGTATGATCCAGTTTCTCCTCAATGGTTTCAACCTTAGACATTATTTGAAAAATGTCTTTCATTACTTGTACACATTGATCATGAAACTGATCAACCCAGGAATCCAGTGCTTGTACTTTCTGAGCAGCCCTTTCCACTCCATGAATCGATTCTTGGGAACCAGAAGAACCTATGGAGTTACTCCCTTCAGCGGCAGGTTTTGTGATTTTATGAATGGCTGCCATAAGCTGTTTGTTTTCCTCTTCTAACTTGTCTTTCTTTGCTAGAAGGTCATCACACCTTTGCACCAATGAAGCAACAGAAAACTGAGCATCATGTTTAATGACCTCATGCGTTTGCTTGCCCAACTCTATCCTTGTAACCTTATAATCAGCAACTGACATTTCATCAAGTGGTTTATCTGCAATAGGTTCCACAATTTCAGCTACTTTCATCTTGTTGCTATCAACAGTTACCCTAGAGATAGTCTTGGCCTTCTTAGCAACTTTGGATCTGGACTGTTTGAGTTGCTGGTAGTCAAAGGCATCAGGTGAGGTCTCTTGCTTCTTCCTTTTCGAGGTGAAAGAACTAAGCCATGGAGGTAAAGTCATCAACTCACTTCCAGTAGCAGCCATAGGCAAAGGAGAAGCAGTTTCTGTTTGAATTGCCGTGGTCACCCTAGGAGGAATATCTGTTTGGACAGCGACCACTATTTGCTCAGTTACCAATGGGCATGAAAATTGCCTCATGAATTCTTCAAAACCAGAAGTGGAAGTATCAATTTTAGATAACTGAATGCAAGTAGGAATATCTTCAGGAACTTTCAACACACTTTCTTGTTGATGATCAGGAGATGGCTCGTATGCTAAAATGCGAATTGCATTCTGAGGAGACTCATCCACAAGCAAATCAGGAGGAGAAAGAGGCATCTCAATGGAAACTGGAGGAATGACCTCATGAGGCAAGTCTGAAACTGGAGACTTAGGAACATCATCAGATTGCTGCCCCTCTTCTGGATTATCCAGATCGATCACCTGAACATGGAATCGTGATTTCTCCTTCCCACGAATAGTCGTCTCCACAGGAGGAAACACTACCGCACGATTGACTCGTAAATTAATCCTTGTGCCCGAAGATGAAGCACCCTCCTTGTTGTCAATCTGAATCTTAGATTTCCGTCCAAGAGGCCTCGTAGAATCATCTTCTTTACCAACCTTGATTTTGATAAGTCTAACAGCATTACTTTTCAGCCATGCGTTAGTGTTGGCCAAAATAGGCTGAAACCTATCAAGGATGGAGATGCACTCTTTGTGCGACCATCGGATCAAAGGAAGTGGAGCTTCCTCAACCCTCCGTGAAGTGTATTCAGGATCAAGTATATGCCCGTCATCAATCATCCCTTGTGGGATATCCGCCAAGTTCAAGTCAACAATTTGCTCAACAGTGAGCTTGCAGTAATCCATCTTCAAAACTTCGGCTTCGGTGCGGAGATCTACCCAAATGTCTTCAATGCGATGAACATGCACAAAGGATTTCTTGATCTTCTCCTTCATACCTCTATAATCAAAATCAGCTCTAGGTTTGAACCTTTTAAGGTTGATTTCCTGCAATTCAGCCTCCATGGCCTTAGCCTTTACAGATGTGACAAGGGAGTATCGACCAATTTTCAATGGGTTTGTGGTAGAGATCCCCATTCCAACCTTGTGCTTAGCAGACTGAAAAGTGTGAACAGCCATGATCTGTCTTCCCAACTCCATAAGAATTATCTTATCGGTTGGGTATCTTGTAAGCATGTATGGCTGACCATCATAGCATCCTATCCTCATATAGGTGAAGGTGGGAAATTGCAGAAACAAACACCCATACTCAGACACCTTGACACATGCCTCATCTGATACTCTTTTGTTCCTGAGATTTCTGTCAAACTGACACATGAAATATCCAAAGAATGCGTCTTGGACTCTTCTGAACTGCAGTCTGCTAGGTCTTAATGGCAACTGGTCATAATATTTCCAAACTGGTATAAGTGAGCGATCACCCTTGGTAGAAAGACTTGAAAAGTGTCTAAGTGATGCTGCTAAATATACCAAATAAGAATTCATGAAGAATGTCATGGTGGTAGGAACTGCTGCAAGTTGTTCGCACAAGGCATCGTTGATGACATCCCCCCATGAAATGTGATGTGATTGCTGTATGAACATAATGAATTGATACATCCATGGCTCAAAGACATTGGAATGCTCAAGGCCCATCATCCTGCTCAGAAGAGTGATGGTGTCTCCTATCTCCCATTTGAAATCACAACGGTAGAACTTTGCCCATCTTGAGAAGGAAGGTCGTGGCTCTTGGATCCACCTATTGATGTGCCGCTTGCAATCTTTTTCCCTCTTCACGTAGTATTCTGTTGCACTTTCTTTGGTGATTTCTATATAAACAGGTGCAGGAGGTATTTTGAAGACCTTCTCGATTGTATCCGCATCAAGACGAATTATAGCTTCACGATCATCATTTTTGATGACTCTTGATTCCTTGTCAAAATGATGGGCGCATGCAAGAACAAACTCAGGTTCTAGGGCAGCCACTGGGAAGGAAGATGCATGATGGATATGGCTGTCCAACAGCCGCTGCAAGTTATTATCCTGTGGATCTTCTACCCTGTTGATGAATTGTGCCATATCAATGTGCCCTATCTCCGTGTCTCTGATGCGATCCAAAGGAGAAGAAACCTGGGAAGGTGCAACCTCATTCTGATATTTGTCATATTTGTATTTCATTTTCTTTGGAGTTCGAGATGCCGACAAATCTGACATTGATTGTGAACCTGGAATGCTGTGATGAAGACTTAAAAGAGTTAAGGCAACATCATAGTCAGCTGCAAATATCATTCTTCCTTCTCCAAATGGGTAAAACTTTGATTCTTGAATTTCGCGATTTTGTGAGAGGAAGAGGGGAAATATGTAGAAATGGGAAAATCTTGACTTTGATCAATTTCGGATCTTGGGAGAATTTTCGCAAGTATACAAGTTGGAAAGGACATACATGCAATCGGGGTTTTAAAACCCGAATACAAGTACACTTGTAAATTCGAAAATGGAGAAATGGACGAAAAATGATATTTTGACTTGCGGGAAATGATGGAAATGGAAAGTACGGATATGGGGAACATGAATGGGTAGAAATGGGAAAATCCGGGAAAGTCATTTTCATGAAAATGGGAAGAACTCTTCGACATGTAATCCGGTTTTCAAAACCTGAATTTGCAAGGGAGGGGTATTTCACACTTTTTAACTTGGAATTTTAACCAAAAATGGTTAAATTCCTTAATCGTAGGGGAAGAACAAGAATATCCAGCGAACTTGTAATCGAGATTAAAAATCCCGAATACAAGTAAAGAGGGAATTTTGGGAAGAACAATGCAATTCAAAAATTGCATACCAAGGGGAAAATTTCTCTCACAAAAACCGATTTTTGGGGAAGAACAACACATATTTACAAATGCAACAAAGAAAGAAAACTAAGAAAGAAAGAAAATAATCAAATAAAGGAAAGAAAGTAAAGAAGCCATACCTTTCTTGAAAATGCAAATGCTTCTCCAAAAATGCAACAATCCTTGGAATGAAGAAGCAAAATCAATCTAGAAACCCAAATCGAAATGCCAAACTCTTAACACGTTTTTGCAAAAAACGTCTTATATGGAAAAACGTGGCACCAAGCAAGAGCAAAATGTCATAGAAAATGCTTGAATGCTTCTTAAACCTCAACGCCTTGGTACTTCAAGCTAAAACGATCCATGTCCTTGAAGATGCGTGGTATTAAACACTTCCAATATGCAGCCATAATGATTCACGTGGAGGAAAAAACGTGGCAACTATTGCATATTGGAGGGCATTATTAAATAGCTTATAACTCCTCCCAAACTCCACGCCTAGGTGAGAGAGGGCAAAATGATTTAGGAGTTTGCAGTTTGTTGAAGATTTAATCCCTCAAAATGTGGCATTAAAGAAAAACGTGGTTGCTGATTTAGGGCAAAAAACCAGGAAATGTATCCTCCAAATGTCACGAAAGGTGTCCAAGAATGCATGAAAATAGGATGCAAACCAAAACGCCTCTTTCCTCCAACAATCTCACCACAAAATTTGCCTTGAAATGGTCAAAAATCGTTTTTCCTTGCATTTCGGGTTTTTTGGAGCAAAAGACAACTTCGAATTTGCATAAAAGAATGCAAATCGGGTTTTTGGAAGAAGAATACAAGTTTTAATTTCACTTTTTCCACTTACAAGGCAAAATTGGGATTTTTTAGACAAATGACAAGTTTTATTTTTTACTTTTTCACTTGCCAAGCCAAAATCGGGTTTTTTTGGACAAATGACAAGTTTAAAATTGTCAAAAATGCACTTGCAAGGCAAAATCGGGTTTTTTGGAGCAAACTACAAGTTTTAAAAACTTGTAAAAGGGAAATAAAATCCCTACAACAAGTTAGAAATACTTGCACACATGTAATGGGGATTTAAAATCCCTATTACATGTGAAAACCATTAAAGTAGGGGTTTTTTTGACCAAACTGCAAGTTTACTTGCAGTTGATCCAAAAAATCCCTATTTTAACTAAACATCACCAAAAAACAATTAAAAATAACAAAGGAAGGAAGGAAAATTTAAAACAAATTGCAAGTAACATCTTTTAATAAAAATGCACATGTAATAAGCTAAAAATTCCCCTACAAAAACCCAAAACAATGAATATCATTAAAACTTGCAGTTTGAAGAAAATTCTCCCCCTGTAGTCGGGGTTTTAAAACCCGAAATTGAAGGAAAGGCATAGCAAACGAACCCAGAATTTGATGAAATTCGAAACGTAGTTCGAGGATAGACTGATGATTAAGCCAGTCCAAGGATTCGTCAAAATTTTGCCTCGGGAAGCGTGCCACGGTAATTTTTTTTCATTTTTTCACAAAAATTTTAACGTGGTGGTCCTTCATTTTTGGAAACAAAAATGAGGACAACAATTCTTATTGAATTTATTTTGAGGTTGATTTTGTGAAATGTAGTGTCACTATCTTAATGAGCTCTGATGACATGAGTGAGAATGAGATAGAAATTCGTTCTCATAGTGGAAATGATTCGGAGTATGAACCTGGGGCTAAGGGGGGTGACCATGGGGTTGATCCTAAAGCTTAATCTAGTTCCATGGCAAGTGCAGCAGCTAGTACAATGTGCCCTTATGAATTATTGGCACAGTATGCTAAGGGTCCTTATGATCCTAGTTCTCCTCTCAAACAGTTTGCATAAAAAATAGCAGGCACATCAGGGATAGGTGGTGGCACAGGGAAGTGGCAATGCAACATTTGTGGTCTTACATGTTATGGTAGCATAACTAGAGTTAATGCACACTTCCTTTTTCTTTGAGGAAAAGGTGTGGAACCGTGTCATTTTCTGCAAGATCCTAAAACATTGAATATAGAATTGAGATCAACAAGCTCTGGGGCATTCCTGATGACAATGCAGTTGCAATGCCTACTACTTTTTTTTGGTAGGGCATAGCTTCAACAAGGCCATCTACATACTTCTACTCATACATTGCAGACGAGAGGAGTGATGTCAAGACCTTCATCCACTTCCAGTGCTATGGCCCAATCACGAGAGGTTAAGGGGACCGGGAAATGCAAGTTGCAAAGTAACCCCATAGTTGATTTGTTCAATGTGTAGTTGAAGGATGATATAGATGATGCCATTGGCAATTTCTTCTTTGCCAATGGCATCCCATTTCATGTGGCTCGGTCTCCTTATAAGGAGATGATATCGATGGTGGTGAGGGGAGATGATAAGAACTATTCCAAGATCAATGTTTTGATGGAGAAGATGAAGGCATGTTGGGTGGAGTCTAGATGTAGCATAGTTATGGATGGGTGGACGGACATTAGCCATCATCCACTCATCAACATCATGGTTACATGTGTAGAGGGCCCATACTTCTCAAAGTAGTTGATTGTATATGTCATCAAAAAGATGTTGATTTTCAGTTTGGGGTCCTTAGGGAGGCTATTGAGGAGATTGGGCCACAAAATGTGGTCCAAGTAGTGACATATGCAGCACATGTGAGCAGAGCTGCAGGGAAACTAATTGAGGCAGCCTATAGACATATTAGACATATTTGGTGGACTCCATGTTGTGTGCATGCCATGAACAATGTACTCAAGGACATAAGAAGATTGATTGGATTAGAGGAGTGGTCAGTGATGCGAGAGATGTGTAGATGTTTATCTGCAACCACCACACTTCACATGCACTCTTCAAGACTTTCTCGAAGGAGTTCTTGAAACTAGTTGAGACCATATGCATCCTATTTCATTCTCTTGAAGAGAATGATTGAGTTGCAAGAGGCACTGCAAGTCATGGTTATGAGAGTAGAGTGGAATAGGTGGGCCGAGGCCAAGACAGAGTAGGGGAGGAGGGTGAAGGAGATAGTGAAGAGTGATGTGTTTTGGACTGATGCAAAATACATAGTCTCCATCATTGCTGCAGTTTTCTAGGTCATCGGATATGGGGATGGGCATGCACCTACCTTTGGAAAGGTGTATGAGTGCATCGATTCTGTGCTTGACCAAATGAGGGCTGCTGTGCGAGTGAAGGACCCCACTTTAGCATTCTATAATGAGTACATTCGGCCAATCATTTCGTGCAAATGGGGCAAGCTTAACACTCCCTTGCATATGGTTGCCTATGCCTTGAATCCAAAGTGGTATAAGGTAGAGTTACATTGATTCAGGATGATGAGGTGAAGGCAAGGTTCTTTAGGTGCATTGATAAGATGTATGATGCTAGAAATGTCGGCACAATTCGCATTGAGTGGACCAGATTTGCCACTTTTAGGGGTTATTCAAACGTGGCTAAGATGGATATAGCAACTATGGCACATGAGGACCCACTTTTGTAGTCGAATTGTCATGGTTGGAAATCTTTGACTACCACTCTAGTATTTTGTTTGCTCTCTCAGGTTTTTGGTTCTTCAATTGTTAAGAGGAACTGGTCTACATATAGCTTCATCCCCTCTAGGAGAGCAGAGAAGCTTGTGGCTATACATAGTGCTTTGCGTCTCATTGATTGCAAGACACTTGTGTACAAAGAGAGTTTAGCTGCATGCTGGGATGTAGAGCCAGAGGAGACATCACAAGTTGATGAGGATGCTACCACTTTAGATGTAGGGCTGGCATTGATGGTTTTGCAAATAGTGGTGGTGGGACTGCCACCTATGGGACCACCAGTGGTGGTACGATTGGTGAAGGTGGGGTTGCTGTTGATGGGACTACAGCCAGTTGTATGGGTAGTGCGGGTATGGGAACTGCTGGCAAGAGTGCTATGACTGTATCCTCAATAGGAATGGCCTCCTACACGTCCCGAGCATGCCTCTGCTGCCAGTGATACTTCTTCCATACTTTTATAGAATGCCTCCGTTGCCAGTGATACTTCTTCTGTATTTTCACATAAAGATATATGAAATATAAAAATATATTAATATTATTAAAATTTATATATAAATATAAAATATGAGATCTATAAATATATTAATATTAATATTAAGTATTTATTTGATACAGCAATGGCATCTACATAAAGAGGCAGTAATCTCATATACTAATAATTAATTTTAATTTTATTTTTAAATTAATTTAATACATTTTATGAAACTATTATAAGTTATAATTATTAATATTCATCATATACATATTAATATTGTATTAATATATTTAAAAATAAATTAAAATTAATTATTAATATATGAGATCACCGCCTCTTTATGCAGATGCTATTGCTGTGCCTGTATCAAATGAATACATTTAACCTTCAAGCATGGACATTGAATATTTCACAGCTTTTATGCAGGTGCCTTCTGCGCTGTGTCATTTCTGAGTTGGGGCATTTTGTTTGTTTGTTGAGTGTAGTAACTGCAACATTAAATCTCGAGCACCCAAAACAAACCCTGGAGATAATGAAAAATTGTAAAATTTTCTTTGTGTGGTCTCTTGGGTTTGTCTGGTACAAATCCACAGCCTAAATCTTGGAACCTGGCCACACCCGAAATGGATTGTACCCATACTGGCAAGGTAACAAGGATGAACCGGTTACATAGAATATAACTATAAATGATTTGCAGGCTTGAATTTTCATAGTTTATTATGATTCAAAGGCAATATGAACAAAATGCCAAAAATTCATATAATTTTCACATCCAACATTCTATTGATTTTTTAATCATCACTTCTAGCATAGAAAGGATTAATCCATTATGGTCTCTTGACTCTCTTCCTGATTGGTCATGCTCCCTCAATCCATTTACAAGGAAAGGCAAAAATTAGAAAGATGTAAAAACATATTACATTTATTTTTTAGTTTGAAATGAAGCACACTAGCATTAATTCATAGTAAGAATGCAGGGTAAAGATGAGACCAGAAAAGTGAAAACAGTATTGATTTGTAATGCAGAGCTATGCACATTTCCAAATAAATGTAGATTGCAATAAGAAAATCTCCTGCAAAGATTAGATGGATTAGTCCTTCAGAAAGTAATACAGAAAGAAACAAAAAGATTATTTTACCTTCAAACATCACTCTGAATCACAATAACTCATAATGGATATCAGAGAACAGTTCAGTACATATTAACAAAACATGAATAAATAATGATATCTAAGGATGAATTTACCAAAATAATTAATGATGCATGAACCTTCATTTGGGTTTGCCGAGAGTCTGCCTCAGGCACTGTAGGCACCCTGTGGGTCCCATGGGGTACCTGGAGTGCCTGGGCTGAACCCTAGGTGAACCACAAGCTGTACCAGGCCTGAATTGGGACCAGAACAGTAACATAACCAGTACAGGGGGGCAATACTGCAGAACTCAGTAACATATTTTGTATTGAGACCTTGAGAGGTACCAATATCAATTTTAAGGAATACTCTCAGATTTTGCTAATGTTCTTTAAGTTTCCATCTTAAAGACTAGATGCTGCCAGTTTTATTTGGTTTGCAACCTTGTAGTTTATAATTGCACTTGGACCCTTGCCATTACAATCAAGCTATTGTTGCGTAGTCTGAGTGTATGCTTTGCAGCCCAGTATTGGTTTTTCCGACTTGTTAGTGTTTTTTGTATTGTAGACTCTCGAAACTTAGATTTTGTTCAGCTTTAACTAGGGTGAATTCTCTCATATGTGCGATAAAAACAGTTACATATAATTTGTGTGCTCCTTGCAGAGTGAATGCATACTACTTATAACTATTTTATTAAGAATTTTGTGTTGTTAAAACAATGTTGAATGTGTAGAACTCTTTATCAGTTTAGTTTACATTTTTTGGAAGCTAACACTTTCACATAACTATCAAAGGTATCAAGGCTTGCTGCGTTATGACTCAAAAGTTTCTGGGATTGCTGCAAATTCAGAAACTTCTTATGTAAATGATAAACACTGCAGAAGCTTAAAACATCAAACATTTAAATCTAATTCATATGCATTTTGGGCTTAAGTTAACTTCTTTTCTGTTTGTACTTATTTTTTCATTTGTGTTACAGGATCTTAAGCAATGGGAAATAAAACGAATTAGTGCATTCATTCTATATGTCTCAGTTTTTTCAATTTCAGTTGGGGGACTCTATCTTTCCTTCAGAAGAGCACGTTCAGATTATCAAATGAGTAAATTGGCAGAATCCTATTTGGAGGCAGTGATTCCCGATCCTTCATGTACAAATGTAAGGAAGTAAGTATAACCTGTCTGTATTTGATAAGTGTTTGTGTGTTGTATTTTCCAGCTTGATGTCAGAATGCTAGACTGAAAGAAAAAAGTTATATGTTAAGAGTACTAGAGTATACCTATATAAGAGTTTACATTTTAAACCCAAAAAGGAATTAATCTACATGCTTCAATCATTATTTGGTTGTTATCAAGATGGTACTTTCCATTTTCAGTAGCCAGTTTTGGCAAACATATCTTGGCCAATGCTCATCATTGTGTCAAAACTTTTTGCTACTTTGTCTTGTTAATTGTTGAAACTTCCTGAATCAAGCTTCACTTATGTTTTCAGGGGTTTATTGACTGAAATTTGCCAAGTAAACTATCTAAAGCATTTTTAAATGATCGTGTGTATTAGAGAGTTTTGAAATTTGGTAAGGTTAATGAAGTATAAGTTCTATCTAAGTATTTTAGGCACTACAGTTTCTTAAACTGATCTAGATTTTGATAATTCTGAATGATTTCATTTCCATTTTTTGTTTACTATGGAAAACATGGTATTGGTGGATTCTAAGATTCTTAATGGTTATAAAAAACCATTGCCATTGTTGAAGGACTTATAAGTTATACCCAATGCTATCCTTAATTAGAGAGCTTTGCCCTTAGAGTGAGGAAAGATAGTCCCTTTCCACGATAGGTTTTTATCTTTTGAGTGGGGTTGCTACATGGGTGCTAACATCACTCAAGACTCAAGAGATGGCCCTTCTCTTATCAGATTCAAAAGCTTTCTTCAAGCTTTGAAATCTTCTCTCAACAGGGATGGTAGCCACCCCTCACCAACAGGTCTATAGAAGGATTTTTTTGATTTCAGTTCCACATTATGACATATACTGCTATTGATTAAGCAAGTTAAATTTATAGAAAAGAGTCAACTAGATACCTAATTATAGTTGAAATTGGGCAATAGCAGTTTCAGGTAGCATGCAATGACTGTTATGTCTTGGCAAGGCCTAGATGTTTTGTCTAAAGAGGTTTATCTTAGTTAATATGCATTTGCGAATAGTAAGTGAGCTACTGAAAGCAGTGAATTATTAAAAAAAACATCATCTGTATCCCGATATTCTCTAGTCTCATTATCAGCTATATATCAAATAATTCATTTTCCTTCATCCCTAAAACTTTAATGCTTCTTTCATACAAGAATCGAGTTACACTAAAACTATAAAAGGAGAAATTGATTCCTATAGTACCAACTACAAGGTCCAATGACCTATATGGTTAAATCAATACTACCCAACAGCTCACACTTATGTTTTTAACCCATAAGTGTCATAGTACAGCAAACAATTTATACTTGCAGTTCACTAGAACAAGGTACATTTATATATAAGGGGTGTAAGTTCTTTGCAGAACAGCCCATTCATCACATGATATAAGTCACCTTTAAGTTTAAAACATGTAACATACCTTCCTCCCAACTGCCAACCTTAGCCTAAATGTTAAGTATCAGGATCAAAAACCATGGCATTAAAATCACAATAAATAAATAAATCAATAAAAATGCTAATAAAAAATGACATCATACTCATCATTATGCACTATGTATCAAATAAATAAAAGATTTTTAATTCTTATTTAAAAAATAAAATCGAAAATAATCCATCAAGTGGTGGTGTAATGGCATTTGGTTGTATTTGATGTCCAAAGTCTCAAGTTTGAATCGTACTATACTGCATGATAAGGCTTCCTACTATCCAATGTATCTGCTACTAATGGGGCACCATGCTAATATGGTTAAAATCATGGGCAGAAGTTACATGCTTAAATTGCAGGTTCTTGGTTCCATGTTAGGGCCAGGGCCTGGTGATATACCCATGTATCTTTTGCAGTGATATAAAATACAAATGCATAAGGGTAGGTCGTTAGAGATATTAGATTAAGGGTCTTGGGAATAAAGATCTTTTCTAGTATTTTAGAGAATTCTATTGTTTCATTTTGGATTTTCTTATTGCAGATTAAAGCAAAGGCTTTGGAGAAGATACATGCCAGAAGGCCTCAAAGTAAATAAGTACCATCTTGAAGATGATGGACCCTATCGTCAATCTAGGGATTATGTTGGACAAGATGTATGGGAAAATGATACAGAACTCCCTCATTCAGACTTGGAAAAAGGTATTGATGATGTTACCAATTTCAATGATGAAAATAAGAATCCATTAAAGGAACTTGGTCTCAAAGGTTTGTTAGATCTGAGTCTACCGTTTCTATATCTACGTGTTGTTGCAACCGGTTTGTTCCTTTTGTAAACTTTTAGCTAAGAGCACTTCTTTTTTTTGGTGTATTGATTGGCTGAGTCATGTAGCCGTTCTTTTAGAATGGTATGTTGATTCAGTAGTGGGGGCATTGTTTCATATTAATAATTAGATATTTGAAAGCATTTTGTGGATATTAGTAGCAAACATGCCATTTTCTTTGAAGATGCTATTTATTACATGCATGTTCATATTGTTATTTTACATGGTTTTTTCTTTATATACACGAGCTTCTGAGCAAAATTACAAGTGCATGTATAGCAGGGATCTTTTGTTGAATATCCTCTAGACTGTGCACCCAATTATGTATCATTGGGCCCTGATAAAATGTGTTTTGACTTCCATTAATTTGATGCTGTCATCTTGGGGCATAAGCAGGTTTGAATTTGATTCTTATTTTATCGGGTAGTCATTTTCATTTAGATAGATTTTAACTGAATCTGACATCTTTGTTCTGCAATCGAGTGTGGATAAATATCTTTTTTCTCCTGCTGCCATCCCTTTGGCTTTGACATCTGCTTGTGCCTTTTGCATTGTTCTTTTAGTAACTGACTCACTGGACAATATTATCAACTCCTTGCTGGCTTCGTGTTTCTGAATATTTTGTCTCCAGGACTAGTGTTGTTGGTAGTTAAGATTGGCCTGTAGAGGATTGTCAAGTGTCATCTTGTTTGTACAAAGATTGAAGATTCAATTCTTTCCTCATTAAATAGCCAAACGATGAATACAATCCATTGTATTCTCTTCCTTCTTTTGATGAAACACCAATATTAGACCAGTGCCATGATTGGTCCTATCTGACTTTGATGCAATTTACACACTGGGTTCTTCTAACACATGCAATTGTTTTAAGATTCATTATGCTCTGCAAGTTCATGGTATTATCATTCTAATCTATCTATTATAAAGGTAGCTACAGTATCCATATAATATAAGTGTTGCCAACCATACTGATTATAAAAATAGTAAACTCATATAAAGCTACGTACATCTCTTCCTCATGGTTAATTGTGTACCTCAACAATGCAGTTGAAAGCATTGGATACATTACACACTGGGTTCTTCTAACACATGCAATTGTTTTAACATTCATTATGCTCTGCAAGTTCATGGTATTAGCATTCTAATCTATCTATTATAAAGGTAGCTACAGTATCCATTTAATATAAGTGTTGCCAACCATACTGATTATAAAAATAGTAAACTCATATAAAGCTATGTACATCTCTTCCTCAAGGTTAATTGTGTACCTCAACAATGCAGTTGAAAGCATTGGATACATTAGTGGGAATACAGGGGGGAGGGAAAGTATGGTGGAATATTTTGGCAATACTTCAAATTATTCAAAATTTAAGGATCTGATGTTTGCATTAGATGGGCCTATAAAGGATCCTGTATCTGAAGCTTCTGTAAGGTGGAGACTGTATGCAACTCATCACTAATATGCTGTTTGAACTGACATACATCCACCAAGAAGTCAATCCTTGTGAAAACATCTGTACAGTATTGTGTTTTGTCATGATGAGGTTGGACTGTTTGCGTTCTTTATGAGTGGGAGGCTGATACTAATCATAACTGAGGTGAAGCAAAAGTGGAATTTCCTGCTGAGGATGTCTTCCAAAATAAGGCTGCTGTGGTAATTGGCACTCTTTGTTGGAGAAGTTCGCAATACCTTCAACATGAAGACAAAGGCTACTCTAACATCTGGAGAAGAAATAACCATTTTGTGTGTAAATGCTCATATCTCATCTACAATCTGGCTGATAGATTGTTCTCAACACTTAGGGTATTTCGCTTAGTGTGTTTACTGCTATTGATAGATTGTTCTCAACACTTAGGGTGTTTGGCTTAATGTGTTTATTGTTAATGTGGTAACAATAAAGATGACAATGCATACCAGATACAAAAGTAAAATATATCTTTATTTGCACATGAAATTATTACAGAGAAGAAGACAAGAGATGGTCGACCAAGGATTACAGTTGATTCGACTCTATCATACTACCTTCCTTGACGGTACACAACATATTTAAAGGACTTGATGGTTGCCAAGAGGAACACAACCTTCAACCAACCGACACATATAACTACCCGAGAGTGACAACAAACTTGATCTAGACAATTAGTACATTGCTAGATAACCAATATTATCAAACATAACAATAGGCATTGTATGCTGACCACATCATCCCCTCCAAAGAAAAAGAAGTCTTCCAGACGATAGTAAATGTCAAGTAATATTTGGGAAGACTAATGACAAGAGTGTAGACAATGACTTGCACTAGGCAACCCGAACTTGTAGTATACTTGACAAATCAAATGGGGGTTTGGGGGCAACGCCCCCAATGGAGTCAAGGGGCAATGCCCCTAGTAGGGTCGAGGGGCAGCACCCCTTGCGGGGTCTTGGGGTAGCGCCTTGGGCTCTCTTAGAACCTCGCAAAACTCCATGGCACACATCATTTTCATGACTTTTTAAGATTCCAAGAATAATGTTGAAGAAGCCAGAAAATAATGTTGAATAATGTCTTTCTTATTCTAGCCGTCTCTCGCAAAGTGTCCCCATTTGCTACATTGTCGACACTGTATGATAAGATGTCTTTTGGAGTCATAGTGTATTTGTTTTCGCCCTCGTTGATTTCCATAACCACCTAGTGATACATTTTGTGATTTCGATGGAGTAGACTCTCCTTGTGTGAAGAGTACACATGTACTTCTAGTCTTCAAATTATATGGACACTCCTTTATTGAATGACCCATCACCTGACAAATCTCACAAAACATCTTTCTAAGATAGTTACCTTTTGTGCGCCCTTCAATTTTGCACTTAATACACCATAGTTCATTACTTTCTTGTGTGGTCCC
The DNA here is from genome assembly GCF_030272615.1 of Cryptomeria japonica. Classification (NCBI taxonomy): domain Eukaryota; kingdom Viridiplantae; phylum Streptophyta; class Pinopsida; order Cupressales; family Cupressaceae; genus Cryptomeria; species Cryptomeria japonica. Next base: position 50,142,320 of record NC_081406.1, on the reverse strand, counting down.
TTTCTCGGCCTTCAATTCTTTCATCATTCTCATCATATCTTGTCATAGGGCCTGAACTGTTTTGAATTCTTCGTTGTTGCTACCTTCGGTGCTCTCGTCATCGTCCGTCTTCCTCTTCTCTCAAGATGTTTTGTTTTCACTCTTGATGTTCATCACCTGATTGCAAGCATTAGCGTACGAGGATGGGGGTACTATCTTCATTTTCGTCTTCAAGGAGGGAATCAATCCCTTAATGAACCACCTTTTCTTCAACCTGTCGGCTAACTGGTTCTTCATCTTACCCGACAATTCTTTGAGCCTAAGATTGTAAGATCATACATTCTCATGTTTTTGTTGTTTCGTGTTGTAAATTTTGGTAACAATCTCATTGTGGTCTCATAACAATTTAAACTCGATCTCGAATGCCTTCTTTAGCACATCCCAAGAGACTGTGGATGAAGCATTAAGTTCCTGTGAACCAATCTATGGCTATACCTTGTAGCGTTGCTTGAAACGCTCTTAGTCAACAGTCCTTGTACTCCTGATTGCTTGCTATCCAGATGATCTCACATGTCTTGTAGTGCATTGTAGGATCCTTTGACCCATTCCCCATGAACTTCAGTAGTTTCAATCGATCCACATTTAGGCTTGTTAGGGTTATAAATCCTTACACATGCACTTTCAGATAAAGTTTTGGGGCAAATGTTGCCTGCAAATTACACTAAATGGAAGCATATCTCATTGCTATTAACTGCTTTAAATGTGAAACTGTTGATAACAAAAAGATGGATCTATGTTTGGGTCCATGATTTATTGAAATCTTCATTCTTTGTTCCACGATTTATTAAGTCTTCAATCTTTGGTCAATGATTATGTGATTTTAAATTTACATATATTTATATTTTCACATTAAGTTTTGGGGTTAGGATGAAGTTATATTCACAAATTACAGCTAATATTTGTCTTTTAAGAAACATTGCACCATATCTCACTGCTATTAATTGATGTAGAAGTAAAATTATCGATGATAAAAACTAAGGAATTGGATGAATATGGGGGTCCACAATTTGTTGAAGTCTTCAATCTTTGGATTCTAGAGCTTGAGCCAACTATTAAAGTACTTTGTTATAATTTGTAATGTTTTCATGAAATCATTCTATTTTTTGAGTTTTGCTTCTTCAGTTGCTATGTTAGTATCCAAATCACCTGGGCAAGCATATAAACAAGCCAACACACCCTCATACTTGGTAGTGATCAAGAGCTTTCTAGATGCAATTTCATTTTCATTGTTAGTAGTTCCAGTCTTTGACTGCAGGAGGATATTTGTATAAAGACAATATTTGTTTCTTTCCATCTTGAATTTATGTTTGACAACTGTCTTCTTCTCCCCCTTGAGCAAGCCTACCACTCTCTCTGTAGTTCCAGGCTATCTGATCTAGCTTCTTACAATTGTTATCATCATAGCCTGATAGATTGAACTATATCGATAGAACTATATTCATCAAACGTAGAGAGCTTTTGTGCCTTTGAAATCACAATCACTTTCTCCTTAAGGAAGTTAAGTGTTTGAAGAAAGGAAAAAAGATCAATTCATTTTTTGATTTCCATGCTCACAAAGTAGTTATAAGAAATAAAATTGTATCAAATGATCAGTTTTCTGTCAAACCAATTCCAATTATGAAGTTCAATATTGAAACTAGCAAACTCACCAAAATTTTGAAAGGTTAAGAATATCAATCAACAAGCTCCACAGAAATTACATTTGAACCAGTGCTCCACGGGGACGCGTCCCCCCCCTTTTTGGGCGGCGTGTCGCCCTGTTAGAGATGTCTCGGGGACGGGGGGACGGGGACCCGACGTCCCCTGCCGTCCCACCACCGCCACCCAAACGCCGCCGGGACGTGGAGACGTCTCTGCATCTCCGCGTCTCCCAGGGAGACGTGGAGACGTCTGGGTGTCTCCTTGGGAGACGTCTGGGTGTCTCCTTGGGAGACGCCTGGGCGTCTCCCGCATTCCCATGTCTAAACAAACCGAAAAAGCCATTTTTTAAAAAGCATTTGCCTTTTGGGGGGGTTAAGGGGTAACTCTAATTGGATGTGGGCCCCACCCAACCCCACAAAACAACACAAAAGCATGTTTCTTTTAGATTTAACTCTCATTTTGGAAAACTGATTTTTTTTCGAGCAAGCTGAAGAGGAGGAAAAACTTGAAGAAGACTCATTGAAGGGGTGAGAAAAGCTGATTGCAAGCGTGATAGGAGCTAGAAGAAGCAAGAAAAAGAGGAAGAAGAAGATTCTTTACATTTTGGAGAGATTTTTCAAGCACAAGGTAGGGTTTTTCAACTTTTTCTTGTTGTTTTTTTGTTTTATTTTCTGATTTTCATTGTTCTATGTCATTTTTGGATTTTTTTTCCCTATTCATCTCAAGACTCAAAATGAGATTTGATGTTGAATTCATCATTTTGCCCTCAAGATTCAACATCAAATTTCATTTTGAGATGAATAGGAAAAAAATTTAAAAATATATTGTTAAACTAGGCTGATTTTATTTTTATTTTTATTTTGTGAAATGCAGTGTCAATTTCACAATGAGCTCCCAAGGCATGAGTGAAGATGACATGGAAATCCATTCTCATAGTGAGAATGATTCAGAATATGAACCTGAAAATGAGGGGGGTGACCATGGGGCTGATCTTGGAGCCCAATCTAGTTCTATGGCAAGTGCACCAGCTAGTATAGGTTGCCCTTCAGAGTTGTTGGCACCATATGCTAGGGGTTATTTTGATCCTAAGTCTCCTCTAAAACAGTTTGCTTCATGAATATCAGTACAAGGCACATCACATTCAAGTGGGGGAACAAGGAAGTGGAAGTGCAATATTTGTGACACGGAATGGTTCGGTAGCATTATTAGGGTGAATGCACACTTTTTGTTTTGGAGAGGAAAAGGCGTGAAACATTGTAAGTTTTTGGAGGAAGCCAAAAATATACAGTACAGAATGGAGTTTAACAGGCTTTGGGGGGTTCCAGATGACACAAATATTTCAATGCCTACTACTTTGTCTGCTAGGGTAGCACTTCAGGGCAACCAGAATGTGCCACATACTTCTCATGCTTTGCAGACGGGAGGAATGATGTTTGGATCTCCATCCACTTCCACTTCTATTGTCGCTAGGGCTGGGAAACGTAGGTTGCAGACACCACAGGGCAACCCCATTGCTGATATGTTTAATGTGCAACTGAGAGATGAGATAGATGAATCCATTGGCAAGTTCTTCTTTGCCAATGGGATTCCATTTCATGTTACATGATCTCCTTATTATAGGGAGATGATGGCTATGGTGGCCAAGGGAGGACCATCTTATGTGCTACCAGGGGAGACGAAAATGAGGACCTCGATCTTGGATAAATGCTATTCCAAGATCAATATTTTGATGGAGAAGATGAAGGCATGTTGGTTGGCATTGGGGTGCAGCATAGTTATGGATGGGTGGACGGACATTAGCCATCGTCCACTCATCAACGTCATGGTCACATGTGCAGAGGGCCCATACTTCCTTAGAGCAGTTGATTGTACAGGGCATCGTAAAGATGCTGATTTCCAATTTCAGGTCCTCATGGAGGCTATTGAGGAGGTTGGGCCACAAAATGTGGTCCAAGTAGTGACAAATGCAGCCCATGTGTGTAGAGCAGCAGGGAGACTCATTGAGGCAGCCTATAGACACATTTGGTGGACCCCATGTTGTGTGCATGCTATGAACAATGCACTCAAGGACATGGGGAAGATAGACTGGATTAGAGGAGTGGTCACCGATGCGAGAGATGTGTTGTTTATCTGCAACCACCACACTTCACATGCACTCTTCAGGACCTTCGCGAAGAAGGAGTTCTTGAAACCAGTTGAGACTAGATATGCATCCTATTTCATTCTCTTGGAGAGAATGATTGAGTTGCAAGAGGCATTGCAACTCATGGTTATGACTAATGAGTGGAATAGGTGGGTTGAGGCCAAGACAAAGCAGGGGAGAAGGGTGAAGGAGATAGTGAAGAGTGATGTGTTTTGGATTGATGCGAAATACATTGTCTCTATCATTTCTCCAGTATTCCAGGTGATCAGATATGGGGATGGGGATGCACCTAACCTTGGAGAGGTGTATGAGTGCATTGACTCTATGCTTGACTAGACGAGGGCTGCTGTGCGAGTGAAGGACCACTCTTTAGCATTCTACAATGAGTGAATCTAGCCTATCATTCAGGCTAGATGGGACAAGTTGAACACTCCTTTGCGTATGGCTGCCTTTGCCTTGAATCTTAAGTGATACAAGGCTAGACCGAGTAGACTGACACCGATTCAGGATGATGAGGTGAAGGCGGGTTTCTTTAGGTGCATAGAGAAGATGTTTGATTCCAGAGATGTCGGCACAATGCGCACTGAGTGGGGAAGATTTGCCACTCTTAGAGGTTATTCAGATGCGACAAAGATGGATATAGACAACATGGCACAGGAGGACCCACTTTTATGGTGGAATTGTCATGGCCCGAAATCTTTGACCACTACTCTAGCCATCCGTCTGCTATCCTAGGTTTCCAGTTCTTCAGTTGCTTAGAGGAACTGGTCTACATATAGCTTCATCCACTCTCTTAAGAGGAACAAACTTACCTCTAAGAGAGCAGAGAAGCTTGTGGCTGTACACAGTGCTTTGCGTCTCATGGACCGCAAGACACTTGTGTACAAGGAGAGTCCAGTGGCACGATGGGATGTAGAGTCAGAGTAGCCTTCACAGATTGATGAGGATGATCCTACCACTTCAGATGCAGGGCTAGTTGGTGTGAGCTTGAGGGACCTTGATCTTCGGGAGTCCAGTAGTTCCAGTGAGGAGGAGTTCGCAGATGATTAGAGGCCTCCATTAGCTACATTTTGAGTTTTGTCATTTTGTATTTGACTCTAGTCTCTTTTGTAATGCTATTGCTACACGTATTTGTATTTGGCTACTCATTGTAATGATGAATCATGTAATCATCTTTATTATTATAGACTTTGCAATGGCATCAGATTTTCGTATTTTCGTTTTCCTTTTTCAATATTCATATGATAGAAATGTGAAATCTCCAATTTGACAATTTCATTTGTCAAATTTTATTTACTTTTAGCAATTAGTATTACTAATCTAAGTAATCTTGGTATTTCCTATAGTTTCATTTGAAATCTAATTCTTATACTGTTATACTGTTATACATCTTTTCAAAGCTAGTTTTTCAAGTACTCTATGTATATGTATAAGTATATGAGCACCACCACCCCGCCACCCCCCCGCTGCCGTCCCGCCGTCGTCTCCCTGCCGTCCCCAAATTTAGACCCTTGGTCCCCCCGTCCCCAACGCCCGTGGAACACTGATTTGAACCCAACCAACACCTTTCCATTACAAAAGATTCTACATCCAAAAAGTATGTTCTCAAGACTGTATTTGGACTTCTTGAAAATATGCGTCCTAATCCATGTTTCAAAAAAAGGTTTTTCTCTTGGTTCTTGTACACGATGCTCAGTGAAATTCAATTCAAGTGTTAGTTCCTGAAGATACTTGATGCCAGTCAATATTGGTCTTGGATGAATTGATCCCAAATTCATGTGCAGTTACTGTTGCAATTTATTGATGTCAATTCTATTAGTACTTTGAGGTCAAAGGCTTTCCATTTCCAACCAAAGTGGGAATGTTTTATACCTAATTAATCATGAGTAGTTATTATAACCAACAAGAATGACCTATCAGATTATATATTCATATTTTATATTTCAATATGTAAGCACTTTCTATTTACTGTGTGTACCCTGTAGGTATACCACAATCCATAAATGTTTCACATTTGCCATTTATTAGATATAATTCTTTCCAATAAGGCTTCTATGAGATAGACGTAATTAGATTAACAACTCGAGGCTCATCATATCATGTTTCCAGCCTTCATGTGGCATGGCCTGTAACTTCCTTGTGAGTATTCTGCTTTTTTTAAATCACTCTGGCAAGACTTGCAAATGAAACATCTATTCATGTCACTAACATTTTCTGGACTTGAATTATAGGGAAGTACATGTTTAACATTATATAAGCCAAGACTATTCTCCAAGACTGTGATTTTACTTCTTGAAAAATGTGGATTCCTAATCCATGTTCAAAAAGATAATTCTCTGAGTTCTTGTACATGATACTCAGTCATTCAATTGAAATTCATGTATAAGGTCCTGAAGATACTTGCTGCCAATCGATATTTGTCTTGGATGAATTGATCCCAAATTCATCTGCAGTTATTGTTGCCATTTATTGAAGTCATATTGGTTATCACATTCTCCTTAGTGCTTCAAGGACAAAGGCTTTACAACTGAGGGGGGATTGTTATGTACCCAATTAATTATGATTAGTTATTATTAGTACATTACCAACAAGTGTGACTTATCAGATTATATATTCATATTTTATATTTCAATATGTAAATGTTTCTTTATTTACTATTTGTGCTTAGTAGATATACTACAATCCGTAAACGTTTTATGTTTGGCATCTATGATTCTATAGGATACAATTTTATTGAGTAAGGCTTCTGTGAGATAGATCTAATTAGGTTAACAACTTGAGGCTCATCACATCATTTTTTTCAGCTTTTGTGTGGCATGGCCTGTAAATGTCTTTGTGAGCATGCTGGTTCTATTAAATCAGTCCGACAAGGCTACATAGATACCCTTTTTAATAATTTCAAACCCTTGACTGCCAAATGCAATTATTAAAATATTAGACATACCAGGTTTTCCAGATACTTTTCTAAGACAATAAAATTGCTCGTAATTGCTAGACCAGTTACAGGCAGAAATACAAATCTGAAAATGCAAATATAGCCTGGCTGGTTGACCTCAAGTCTCCCACATCCCTCTGATGACAATGTCCCAGCACTGAAAATGGAGCGGCTGGCTTATGTAGATAAGTACAGCCTGTTTGCAGCAATCAATGGCCAAAACGTGGCCCTAGCAGGCCCTTAGCAGGTGTACGGCCTGCTCTAAATGGCACGACCCGACTGGTGATGGCTGCGGCTAGGATAAGGGAGCAAAATCAACACAAAATCTGCCTCTTACACAATTATCCAATCTGCTGATAATATCATTTGAAAAATTCTCTGAATACTCCACCAAAATCTGTAATTGAAAGCTCAAATGCAGCCTCTGATTGAAGCTGCCTGCAGTGATGTCCTTGGGTGATCTTTCATACCTGTAGACACACAAATCTATGAGAGATTTCGTTCTCAAAGTTTGAAAGTTCTCCAGAAACCCTTGATTCTCCTCCAAGCCAAAATTTGCACAAGTGTTGAATGATAAAGATGAATTGAGAAATAATTCTGCCAACACCCCCGAGGTAACCACAGTGCCCTCTGACCAACCAGGTGATTTACTATAAATAGTAAGGTCGGTCCAAATGCCCAAGTGACTTACTAAATATAGTATGTAGAAATGGAGCTTGAAACACCTGTGGAAGCTAATCCTCAAATTTGACAGTGTACTGGCAAGAACTCTGAAGAATGGCACCCAATGTGCCCACTGATGAAGCCAAAATCATCTCCAAATCATGATATTAGCCTAAGGAGACCTAAGAGATAGGCTAATCCATTGATCACTATTGATAGTTAAAAGGGGGACATTACAGTTTGCCCTCCCCGAAATTGCTTGTCCTCAAGCAATCTTAACTCTAGATGTTGTAAAACGGCCTCATGCTCCCATGTAGCATCCTCTATTGGCAAATCCTTCCACTTAACCATAAACTCCCTGATGCCTCTCCTCCTCAATCTATGCTCCCTGGCATCAATGATAGCCTTAGGAACAAGAATCGACTTACCCTCCTCATCAAGGGGTGACAATGCTGTAAAAGGAATCACATTGTGTCCCAACGCCTTCTTGAGGCGTGATACATGGAACACATTATGCACTCTGCTATCTGCTGGTAACTCAAGCTCATAAGCCACCTCACCAATACGCTTGGAAATCTTGAAAGGACCATAGTATCGTGGCTTAAGCTTCTCCACACCACTCTTCTTGAAAGTGGATTGCCTATAAGGTTGGAGCATCAAGTATACCATGTCACCCACCTCAAATGAACACTTAACTCTATGCTGATTTGCATATTGCTTTTGCTGGTTTTGTGCCTTCTGAATATTTTTGTAATGCCCCTACTAGTTAGAGATCATTGTCCTGCAAAACAGATTGTTAGAACACAACAAAATATATACATAACTAATCTAATTTGCAATTAAACTTAAATTACTTAATTAATACTAATCTCAATTCTTATTTAATAAAAAGGATACGAGTGCAGTACTGGGATATGTCCTTAGGCGGCTGTGAAGCTTGCCTTCTTGGAACCCATCTTGATTCCAAGCCATCCAGGAAATCGAAGGTTAATTCGATTCCTGTCTTGGATGTAATTTCTTACACCCAAGCCATACCAAGGAAGACCATCATATATGATCCATTCCTTGCCTTGGATGATGCATCTCATCGTCCAAGTCTACCAGAGAGGACCTACCAGATCCGTCTCTTTTTGAATGAACTTTGTCAACCAAGCCATACATATATGCATATAGATATTCAGTATATACTGCCTACCAGGGATTATCATAATCCCTGAATTAGACTACGGGGATATCTCCCCAATAGCCTCCATCAGATAATCACATTATCGCCATTCATTGATATACCATATTTCATAACAATTCATATTATTGACATCATTTGAATTATAATTTAACATACAACATTACGCTAAGGTTCTATAACATACAACATTGTAATAACGATGAAATAATTTTGCAACATACATATTATAATATTCATGATCTAATTCTGCAACATACATATTATAATATTCATGATATAATTCTGCAACCTACATATTATAACATTCATGACAGATTTCTGCAACATACATATTATAATATTCATGATATAATTCTGCAACCTACATATTATAACATTCATGACAGAATTCTGCAACTACACATTATATATTAATAATGACATAAACATTAAAACTACCAATATAATTATATGTGTGTGTGTGGCACACACATCCACACACATATACATACCTATGGCGCTTCTGCTCTTTTCTTCCTATATTCTTCCTTCTGCCCCCGCAACTCTCCTTCCTAACTCCCCTCTTCCTCGCCCTTTATCATTTTGGTTCAATCGTTATTTATATCTTAACATCAAGGAGTCATACCCTTTGGATATTAAGAAGACATAACCTCTAATTGCAACCCTCCACGTAATTTATATTCTTTTCTCTAAATCACACTTGATGAGGAAACATTACTTATTATAATCAAGTGGCAGCTTTTGACAGACACAATGAAATCGTATCAACTTAGTAAGATCGCACCCTTTCAAGGTAATTGCACCTCTTTGTAAATGGATTACTATTGTTTCAAGTCACATTGCAGCCTGTGGTATAATTCTTAACAAACGATTAGTATTAATCATTCTCTTATTTACGGTTTGGTCAATAATAAACTACTAATTACCTTTTCTTAATAGTTCGATGCCCTTTCATCCGAAACAATTGCTGAGTGTATGTAATCGCACCCAATAAGGGAGTTGCGTTCAGTGTCAATAATCATGATGACACCAATATTTGACTCATACTAATGTTATGCACCTCTTTAATAATTGTTTGGTGTAAAGGTTTTATTTCCATCAGCGGCAATTTCTAGTAGCTTGGTTACCACGATAGGCGAAGATTATCGCTGTTATTACTACCTACGATATGTTATTGCCATTGTGATTGCTGACTTGGTTGAACCAATCATAATCATGGCCGCTGCTTCCATACATCTCTCCCATATGATCGCTGTGGTTAGATATGAAATATTCCTCTTGGACGGTGATTTATGGATTTGTCCCTATCGATATATGGATCTGCATCTAAGAGTATATATTGTTGTCATTTGAATGGAGATTACACTTCTTAATTGTTGTCTATTTGTCTTTAGTTTGATACCTTATCAAGTGATACGGGGCATGACAGACTGTAATATTTGTTTATGTAGTTATTAATTTAAATATTTCAAGAATATTATTATTGATAAATAAATATCAATTACAAAATAAATATTTAATAATTTCAAATAATCATTCGTTGATAAATATTATATTAATTAATAATAATAATTTTTTCATTTAGGGTCTCTCTCTTTCTCTCCATATATATATATCGATCCAGGAGGGGACATGACAATTTTCCTTCAAAGACTTCATGATATCTTGACTATCCAGTAACAAGTCTTTGGCACTGGGCACTTTACAATCTCCAAACAATAGATCTATGAAATTAGGAGCATCATAATTATAAGGGGCCATAAATGGTGACATTTGAATAGACATGTGGTGAGTAATATTATAACAATACTCGCATTGTTGAAGCCACTTAACCCATACCTTTTGTTGCCTTGCAATGTAGTTCCCGAGGTATCCCTCCACCCATTTATTAACTATCTCTGTTTCCCCATTTGTCTATGGGTGATAGCTAGTGCTTGAAGTAAGTTTTGGACCACTAAGTCTGAACAACTCTTGCGAAAAGTGACTCGTAAACTTGTTGTCCCGATCACTAACAATACTCCGAGGTAGTCCATGAAGTCTGAATACGTCACGAAAGAACAAATCAACAACCTGCGTTGCTGTGTAGGTGGCTGAGATAGCAAAGACATGGGCAAATTCGGTGAGCCTATCCACCACAACATAAATGCAGTCCCTACCTTGGGCTTTAGGCAAACCTGTGATAAAATCCATGGAAATGCACTCCCATTTTCGATTAGGAATGGGTAGGGGCTGATAAACCTGTTGGGGAAAGAGTGTTCCTGTTTGTTCTGCTGGCATGTAGGACACTCTCTCATATGCGGAAGGACCTCAGATTTGAGCCCTTTCCAAATGAAACGTTGCTGCACCTGCCTATAAGTCTTGAAATAACTAGGGTGACCTGCCATAGGAATGTCATGAAAGGCTCTTAGGATCCTTTTCTTCATTGCTGATCCTAGTACCAAATATATCCTTCCCTTGTAAATGATTAGATCATTTGCAACAAAATATATATCATCATGCATTGTACCATCAATAATATGTGAAGCCCACTCATCCTTAGCATACTCAGCTGAAATCCACTCTCTCCAATCAACCAAAATCTCCCCAATGGAACACAAATGTGGTCTCTGTGATAATGCATCAGCAACAATGTTCTTTTTACCTTTGATATATGCTATGTCAAAATCATAAGCTTGCAGCTTACCAACCCACTTCTGCTGCTGGTCATTAAGATCTCTCTTATTAAGGAAATGTTTTAGACTGTCGTGGTCTGTTTTCACGACAAATTTGCTCCCTACAAGATATTGTCTAAATTTGGCTGAAACATGCATTATAGCCAACATTTCCTAATTGTAAATGCTATAACTCCTCTTTGCACCCCTGAGTTTCCGGCTCTTAAAAGCAATCGGATGCTTATTCTGCATCAGTATCACACCAATGCCTTCTCCAAAGGCATCACACTCTAACTCAAAGGGTCTGGTGAAGTCAGGAATAGCAAGTACAAGTACAAGACCAGAGCTCATCAATTGTTTGAACTTTTCAAAACACTGCTGTGCCTTTATTGCTTTTTGGCTCTTGATATTTCCTTTATGGTACTTATGGTACCTGACTGGAGTAACTTTAGTCACTTCCTTTGGCTTCATCATACAAAGATATTTTTACAGATTCATTGATCTCTTTTGATAATTGACAGACAAGTTTACAGTTCATTTTTATTCAATCCATACATATGTATTTATCCTGCTGTCAACTCCTCAAATTGCCTGCTTCCTGTAATTTTCAGTTAGTTTTAACTTTTAAGTGCCTGTTGTCATTATTGTAGATTCTTATGTCCATGGGTCTTTAAAAGTAAAACAAAATTTATGTTTCATATATTTTTACTTATCCAATAGTTTAATGACGATAATGTGTTGTTTTCTTTTGCCTGTTATGCCAATGGAGGACAGATTGTCATAGATAAAATTTTGTTTGTATTTTTTTCTGACGAGGTGGTAGCCATGTTTCTATTGCAGCTAGCAGAGCCAGCAGAACTGTCACAACCAAGGGTGCATGGCTGGAAAGGCTTGGAAATTGGGACCGGATCCTTGAAAAGGAAAAGGTGGATGAAGATACTGATAAACTGAGTAGCAAATTTGCAATTTCTTTTGATTGGCAAGAAATGAAAGAAAATTTTGAGCTTCAGCAGAAACAGAGACTGCCCAATTCCCAACGCTACAGGGGTGAGTGGATTTCAAAGAGGTGGTGGCAATATCGTCCAAAGTTGCCTTATACATATTTTCTTCTCAAAGTTGAATGTTTAGAGGTGAGCATGTTCGCCTTTTCTTGTGTGTGGTCGGTTCTCCTATGAATTCACTATCAACCATATTTTTAATGATACATTAGACATATGTAATGAGATATTAATTAATTTTTGGCAGCTTTTTAGGTTTCCAAAGAACTTTAAAGATTTTTTGTACTATATTTGTGTTGTCTCACCATTAGTGAAAATGTTATATTTTCAAATGTTTTTGATTTGTATTTCATCTGAACCTGCATCAATTATTCAAAGTGCTGATTAGATTCTTTGATATAACAGGTTGAGGCAGTGGTGTTTGCTGAGAATTTCAAAAGAATTTATGTCACAATGAAAGAGGGTTTTCCTTCAGAATATATTGTAAGGATCTATAATTTTTTTTCCCCTTAAATGCACTATGTCATATTGCTTAATTTGTAATTCAATTTGAGTGGAACCTGCAGTTTCTTTGCATTTTTATGCTTTCATATTCTCCTTCCAGAATGCAAAATTTAGCAATTATTTTATCACCACAAGTAACAAAATCATAGAAGTAAGACATTGTAAATCTATACCGAGACTGAAATTCAAATTGTTTGTGTTCAGGTTGACATACCCGTGGATCCTTACCTTCCTGAGTTGCTTGCAAGATGTGGTGTTGAAGTGGACACTGTGTATAGCAGAAATCGGCTTCCCTCTGTTGTTCGAGCATTTGCTGTTATGGCACCAGTTGCTTTATTAGTTTGGTGCATGAATAGCTTAGTACGCGCACTGTTTCAAACATCGCGAGAAACTCTATATAGAACAATATTGTCAACTGATGAGAGCCTTCTTTCGGTAAATTCAATATCTTCAACTTCTGCTCTTTAATGTTATATACAGGTCTTGATGTTCTATTATTTTAATGTACAGGTGCCCAAAATAAGCCAACAAAGAGTTATGGATACTGTATGGATGCTCATATGATTTAAAGAAATCTAATGTACAAAACAGCCATATGCCCACTGAAATCTTGAAATTCAATTCAAAACAAGACAAAACCAACTCTGTTTTTCTACCTCCAATACACAGACTAGCCAAAGGTTAGAGGTGAACCAATTTGATTTTTTGAAGATTTCAAATCTTCATGGTTCTTCGATCATACTAGTTTTTCTCCATGTTTTGGGAATGACAATTTTTTTTTCTAGTTTTTGAGGATGGCTGAAGAAAGAAACAAATTATATTAGTGTCCACGGATGAGCAAAAGTAAGTCAATGGGATTTGAGGTTACATCCATTTACAATAGAAAGTTCTAGGAAGAGAATTCTAGAGAGGCCCACAAAGGGGAAGAAGAAATTGATAATATAATACAGCTATTGATTATTAAGACATGGTCAAGCGACCAATACAAATGGCCAAATAAAGTGGACGATACCCCAATAGGGCATAAGCTGGAGAGTATTTGTAATGTCCCTAATAAATAATTGCCAAAAAGATTAAACGACATTAATTATTTTTCCATCTATTAATATAAATAATTAATATTACATGAAAGTGTGTTAATAAAGGTTTTATTTTAATAAAAGCACCGTAATTAGTCTCTAACTATTACGGGAATAACCAACTTTGGGCAAATAAAGGATGGCATCAGGAGAATTTAGGGACACGGAAAAGAAGAGAATTGAAATCCGCGTGTGTAAAACACATCGAAGACAAAATTGCCTTTCGTCAGTTTCGATTGGCGTATTGGTTTCAGAGTATGATAGAAGCATCATTATTGGCAGGAAGATAGAGTGAAGACTCCGTTGGTGTTTACTCCTTTGGTGTTTAATATGGAAGACGTGGACTGCAAACAAGAACTGCGTCGAGAGATACCAGTAGTACAACACCCCCTTACTCTAATACAATGGCCTTGTAATCTGTAACACAACCGTGTTCACGTAGCAGTGGAATCCTTTGAGACCCGATATCGGGTTGTATAGCAAACCTGCCTTCACTGCGTCGGGAGATACCAGTAGTATGTGGCGGAAGTAATGGCGCTGCCACGTCTAGGAGGAAGCAGATATCGCGTGGGAGTTGTAGAAGTTTATGTTGTGCGTGTCACCCATGAAGATGCAGAAGTTCGGGTTTAACGTAGCAACAACGCAAGATTGGAAAGTGATCGAGACTGGAAGAATATCCTCCTGGGTTATTACTGGAAGTTGGAAAACCCATGGTTCAGCGTTCTCAGCCATCCTGACAACAACGTGAAGATTAACTGGCAACCAGACTACCAGGTGCATTATAAAATGAACTCTCTCCTCCGTTTTCTATTAGAATAAATTGCTACCAATATCAGTAAATTGAGACAGTATTGGTCTATCAGTGGCTATTCAGTAGAATTAGAATATCTGTGCAATGTATAAAACAATCCAATTAAAATAAAGATGTTATGAGATGTTAATTGCTATCATTCGGCTATACAATCTTCTGTTGCATTTTGGTTATACCATTGAATGGGAGTAAAGTCTGGTTAGGGAATTTTACAGTATTGGAGAGATAGAAGACAAGTTCTATTGAGCATCTCTATTTGGGCTTGAAATGGAGTCACTAGTGTCATTATTGATCATCATGAAAAGGATCAATTGAAGATCTAATAGTGCTCATTGGGAAGTTCCGAAGGTGGGGAGGGCTGAGTTGGGGGATTCTATGAAGAGGCAAGGCCTTCTCTCTAGAATCACACCAGCATCTAAGGGCAATGTAACCCCTGTTTTAGTGAGGAAGTTTATAATATGCATCTATCCTACATCTAAGGGATCGTTGGAAAGGAGTAGATCTATGTCATCAAGGAGGAGTAGAATCGCACCATTGAAAAGAAGTAGAACCATGATGCCAAGGGGAAATGTATTGGGGCATAAGTTGTGTGAGAAATACTATCTCATAGGTCTATTGAAATATCCCACCCTGTTATGTACTTTTGAATTCGGGTTTTGGAATATTTTCTGTCTTTTTTCTTTTTCATTTTTTTTCTTTTTTTTCTTTTTTGAAGTTTATGGAAAATGAATGCAGGAAATGGGAAATGCTTAAAGGAAAATACAACTCAAGGCAATTTTTTTAATTGAAATCTTTACTACAAAACCCTTTGTAATGTCCCCTTTCTAGCACACCTTATATTATGTTGTCGTTAGCCTATTTCTCCATGGTCCCATAGGCTAACTAAGACATTTAAGGGATCTTGAGGATATTTGGCCTAGGTAATTTCAGTTGCAAGCGAATCTGATGTGTTTTGATGCTTTTTTGAGATACTATTTTTAGTAAGTCAGCTAGGCTAGGTCTGGATCGCCAGTGAACTCATAAATAATATCTTGATGATGATAGTTGTTGCTTTTTGACGGGAGTTTTAATAATCGCTTGTGATTATTAATTTATTTATTGATAAAGTTAAATTAAATATTTAACTTTATTAATGTGGGAACTTAAGTAAAGGGAAAAGTTATTTTAAAATTAAAAGTTCCCTTTCACGAAAAAGTACTTGGAGACTTGAATATTAAAAGGGAAGTTTTTAATTTATCCCACATTGGCTGGAGATGTATGTGGGCTCTCTTGGGAAAGTTATAAAAGACTCTTTACGAGTTCTTTTTGGACATGCTGGATTGAATAAGAAATTTATGAGATTGTTTGGAGAGTTCATCCCAAGGGTTTGTGATGCCGAAATCCCTCATGAATGATATTCTTCTCACTGTTGCAAGATATAGTCAGAAGAATTAGTGGTGTTTCTACTTCAGGAGATACAATGAGCATAAATTGGAGGTATTCTAGTTGCAGGTTTACATTCAGGAAATTTGCTTATTATTTGCAT
Source organism: Cryptomeria japonica (assembly GCF_030272615.1). NCBI lineage: Eukaryota > Viridiplantae > Streptophyta > Pinopsida > Cupressales > Cupressaceae > Cryptomeria > Cryptomeria japonica. The sequence goes on along the minus strand of NC_081406.1, from coordinate 50,126,145 downwards.
CTTAAGTTTAGATTGAAGGACATTGGTGTGACCAAAGATAAGAGGCATACTGCTGAACATACAGATTGCTGGGTCGCACAAGTTTTCTGGGCCACACTGAGGACAATGTCTATCCAGCCCTTAGGATGCACCAATATAGAAGTTACCCTTATATATCATCACTTCTATATTGGTATATCGTAAGGACTGGATAGCCACTTCCCACACTGAGCTGGCTGGGTCGTACATTCCTTGCCTGGGACGTACACAGTTGCTGGGCTGAACTGAACTATCATTCATCATGTGGCTGGAGCTACCCTTGTTTCTTCTTGAGTATCGTACGTACCCAGGACTCCTTATAGGGCTGCCGTTCTGTTGGAAACACTGCCCAAAATGACTGTACACACTGAAAAAACACTGTTGTACAGGTCTGAGATATTAATGCTTAAGCCGTCCTAAGTGCATTAGAGCTGAGTCGTACAAGGCTATAGAAGACATTCAGATTGCTGTGCCTACATTGGGAGTGTTGTACCATGAGATAAGAGGCCGTACCAGCAGTAGTCATTGCTGTATGTGGCCAAGAGGAAGGGCTTAATGTAATAATGAGGCTGCTGTTATAAACTGTGGTCAACATTGTATTCCAGAATAGTGATTTTGGCATGCAAAACCCTTGTTATTGTTTTGTTTAATTGAGAAATCAGAATATCATTTACTGTTTCAGTTTTGGTATCATAGTGTTGAATAAACAATATACATACTTGGTTCAAGAATGCTGTTGATTGTTTTCGAGTTGCAATATCAAATTTCTTGAGTGGTGTTTGTGTTTGCCAATATTACCTATACCTTGTTCAAGCAAGTACAAACTCAAACAAACAAGTATATGTTAAACACGTTACAAACAAATCAGTGTTCAGCTTGTAAGCAAACTGTTTGACAAAATTACAGTGTGTGGGAAGGCAAAAATTTAGAGGTTAGCAAGGGGACATCTTACGCCCTTAATCTAGAAGCATGGACGCCTTGCTTTGATTTTCGGATTGTTTGGATGAAATGGGAGATGATCTTTTAAATTTGAATGTCCTCCTTTCATCACTTCGAGCGAAATAGGTGAAATTCAAGGTTTGTTCAAAATCACAATGTTTGCTCATTGCGAATTTCAAGCCGTAGAGGCCTTTTGCAAGATTTCGAACTTCAAGTTAAAGCCACTCCTTTTGAATTTCGGGCCTAAGGGCCATAATGTGAGACCTTTGCGTTTTGAATCTGAAACTCGGCACTTTGAACAAAAATGGGAGAACTCACCCAACTTGGCATTTTCAATTAAAAATGGCGATTTTGTTTTTGGGCCCACTAGGCGATTTTGTAAACTTCACCGCTTATCAGCCTAAGTTGGTCTTTACTATGCCCTTTGTAAATTGGAAATTCGGCATGCTTAGTAAAAACACGCGTCGGCCATTTGTGATATATTGCATGACACATTCATTTCTTGCCAAATTTTCGGCATACTTGGCTATGCTGTGAGTTTTAGTGATTTGGAGGTTTTGTTATTTTCAGCTTAGAGGCCGATTTTGGAGAACTTCGCCGAACTTGTATTTTGGCCTTAGAGGCCGATTTGAAAGTCTTCTATCATTTTCGGCTTAGAAAGCCTATTTGCACAATTCTCATTTTTATGATTTTTTGGGTATTATGACTGAATCGTGAGATCTTGGGCCCCTTTGGTCACTATTTGCCTAAGTTTTCAATTTCGGGCCTAAGAAGAATTTTTGGATTGCCTCATTTTCGACCTATTTGAGGAAAAAGTGCGATTTTGAATCCTTTATTCATTTTTGGGCTCATTGAGGACTTCGCGAGATTTGGACTCTTTGGTGTTTTTCAGCATGATGAAGTGTTTTGTGCGAACTTAGACTCTTTGTTTATCTTCTGTGAAGCTCGGGCCTATGGGCGAATCACGATTTTCGGGAGTCTTTATGTTTCTCGGCCCTAGAGGCCGATTTGAGAGCTTTAAGTGGTTTTCGGGCAAATAAGGGTCAATGTTGCAAATGGTCTATAAATTTCTTTTACTTTATTTTCGGCTCTTTAGGCTTGCTTGTGGTTTTCGGCCAAATGAACCTTTTGCACGTTTTAACTTACTTTCGGCCTAAAAGACCGTTTTGAGAATTTCGGCTTAAAGCTTGCTAACCTCTTACGCGAATCCTAACTTCATCATATTCGGCCTAGACGGGCGATTTGAGTTTTTTGAGTTGTTACATTTTAAGCGGTGTTCTCCCTATTTTTGCCCCCTAAGCTTATTTTGCAAGCTTTGTTGACTTTCGGCCCACGGGGCCTTTTTGCAAACTTCATCTCCTAATTCGGCCTAGGAGGCCAATTTTCCAATTTTTTTGAATTTTGGCCTTTGGGGCCGATTGTGAACTTATCCTTGCATTTTGGGCTATTTGGCCAATTTTGTGACCTTTTTCTGGGCTTAAAGACACATTTTCAACTTGTATTTTTACCATTTAGGCCGACTTCAATAAATGGGGCTCTCACTTTAGCCATTCAGGCTGATTTTAATTTTTGAGTGGGTTTAAAGACACATTTTTGCTCATGAAGCCGATTTTGAGTTTTTTACTTCTTTTGGTTTTGAGTACTTGCCTACAAGTCCTATTGCCTTGCCAATATTTGCGATTTACCTTGAGGCCCATTATTCATATTACCTTTGCGAACAGAAGCGTGATTAACTCTCAGGTTATGAATTTTCAAGACTTAGGACTCAGACCTAGCTCGACTCTTGGGTAGGATCACCTCCCTAACACTCCAATCTTGTAACCTATTCAATGTTGCATCTTCTCTCTGCGAGTGAACCAAAACTTTTCTCACCAGGGACCTCAGCAAGGACGCGCCCAAAACTACCAACAAAGGGGGCCCCCTGTAATAGTGTAATGTCCCCATTTTAGCAGACATGGTTTTTTGGTGATTAGCCTATCATTCTGATCCTCTTAGGCTAATGAGTATGGATAGAGGGTCTCCCGAGGCTTGTATCAGCCCCAAAGTTCAGTGTGTTTCGATCTGGCTTTCGTTTGGTATCATTTGGACTTCATTTGCTATACTTACTATTTATAGTAAGTTTGAGATGTTAGAGATGGACCCCTTCTATTTTTAGTAAAGGGGTATGGTCATATGCAACTTCATAATGTCAGCTCCCAGCTCAGACGGCGTTTAAAAATGTTGAGTATTAATGGAGATATTAAAGTTTATTTAGTTTAAATAAACATTAATGTTTTGAGCTTATATTATTAAGTTATAATATAATTTTATATTATAACTTAAGTAAGGGTCCAAGTATCATTAAAGGGGACCATTTAATTAATTAATTGTGGCTCTTTTACCAAGGTGAAATATTAAATGACAAAGTGAAAATATTATATCATTAAATGTCATTTAATATCATTAATTGATTTAATGCCTTATTGGAGAAAATCAAACCTTCATGGGAAATATATATAAGGCTTTTGAAAAGAAGAGAAGGGGGATTGATCATTGTTATTTTTGATGAGAAGACTTGTTTCTTGGCTTTGGAGAAGAAGCTGGGGTTTCTGCAGCTTGTCCAGAGTATCGGCATTGGAGAACGTGAAGACTTCATTGCATCAGCAATCTGAGGGTGTGAGATATTCATCTGAAGTTGCTCCTAGGGTTGGCTTCATCCAGAAGTTGACATTGTGCTGATTGGGGATTTATTTTCAGATTTATTGGCATAGCTGAGGGCATATGTATATGGCAGACTGAGAACATCATATAGAGGGTTTATTTGCTGCTACAGTGTCATGAACAGTGTGCGTGAACAGTACACATGAACAGTGCACTACAGTACCCGTGAATAGTAAACACTACTGTACTGCGCTACAGTAAATGCTACAGTACCTTGCCAATTTTGTGGTCTTTGTGGAGACCAAATTGGAGATGTTTGTTCAGATTTATGATGAAGATTGAATAAGGAGTCTTTGGCTGCTTCTTCTACATTCTGCAAACCCCTGTAGCCGCCTTCATCACCTACAGATTGGGGTCGATTGATATTCCAGGTGACATTCAACATTGATCAGCCACTTAGCTTTCATGCCAACTATTTGCTTAAATGCCTAATGGCTGTAGGTGTACTTTGGGATGCATGACAAGTGTTTGTCTTAATGTCTACTAGCTGTACTAGTTAATTTCAGTCATTCCATGTGTGTGTAAGGTCTAAAACAGCTAGCATATCATTTCTATAACAACTTTGCATTGTTAGAAGCTTTCCATAACTTCATTTGCAGCCTACAAACCCAAAGAAGACAAATTAAGAATTCACTACAGCGGCTTCAAACATTGTATGCCAAGTGTTTGACAATATTCCTTGGGGTTCAAATAAGCGAAACAGGGTCAGATTAGCAAAGGGATATTACAAATAGGGGTGGGGTGTGCAATACTCAAAACATGAGCCAACTACATTATAATGTGTTTAATTGAAATGAAATTATTAAAGTGCATTTCATCACTCCAAATCATGGGTTTTGAGTAAATTATAAAAGGGCTCATGAGAGCTCATTATTGGCATTCATGTTTTGATATTTTGGAGAGAAATTGAGAAGGGTTTGCTGGTTGGCAGGTTTCTATAGCTTTTTGAGGACAAAATCCCTCAAGAAAGACAGTATTTGCAGGTGTGAAAGATCACCCAAGAATACTTTGCTGATAACTCCATTCAAGGAGTATGCTGGTGATTCAACTGATCAATTTGCAGCAATTATTCAAGGTTTTACTTGCAGATTTTGGAGTGCAGATTTGGTAGAACAGATAGTGCACATATTTGCATGAATTTCAAGGCAGATCGAAGTTAATTTGGTTTATTCAAGGGCCAGCTGTACACCATTAGAAGGGCTGCATGGGAATTTGTGTCACGTTTTTAGGGCAAATTTTAGCTTAAGGTATAGTAGGGTTATTATGGTCAAGCATTGTGCAACGTTGGGTTTGGTGCAAAAAATGAGCATTTCCAGAATTATTAAATTGCCTATAGTGGACGAAGGATCGGATTTCACATTTGAAGAGAGACATTTAAAAGATACATTTCACAAAGAACTTCTCAAGCCTGAACTTCACCGAGACGAAGGCAGACGTTAAATAAATTTAATATTTGTCAAATTAATTTAATTAATTTTTCAAATTGATTGATTAAAGGTGAAATTGATTGTTCACAGAAAAACGACATCGGGAGGAGGTAAAGTGATGACTTAACACAAGACAAAGCCAGGCGCTGGAAGCTGGAGAAGAAGATGCAGGAGCGCAAGATTGGAACCAAGCACGAAGAAGCGCGTCATCCGTTGGACCCCAAATTGAAGTCCACCACCGAGACCAAAGACCGAAGAACATTCAGAATGCAACAAGTATGCATTCTCGAAGGATACACAACTAGATTTAATTCCAGAAATTCAGTTTTGAAAACTGAAATTGTTTAATGTAAAGCTGCCTGTGGGCCCTGTCTAATGAATTCAAAGTGAGGGGACACAGGTAGTTATGTTCAACTACCAGATAGACTTAAATTGAAGCCAAATAGTGGTAGGTAGTTGAGATGGTGGTTGAATGGATAACTGAGAATTGAGTAGGCATGGGTTAAAGCTGCCATGCTTCTAGAGGGTAGATTGCGGCCTTGGGATGCAGTCAATCCTGGCCACCGGTTCAAATTGTAAATTCTATAAAAGGCAGGATGCCTCTCTTTGTAAAGGGTTAGATTTTTTTTAGGTTTTGATAGTTAGATTCTGGTTAGAATTTAGTAGTTAGGAGTAGCATAGAGATGTTGCGAAAATTGTTGTAATAGGCAGCTAGAATCAATACAATGGGCATTGATTTGGTGTTATCATCTTGGTTTTAGTTTGTTTGCATGGTTTTCTTCAGCAATTTAGATAGATCTTTTGGTTTGCAGGTATATGATGGATTCAAGCTCATACCATTAAGGATATACTGATTGTGTGTCCTTGTGTATGGTTAGCCCGAGCCTTTAAATCGTGCTTAGTTCAATTGCAGGTGTCTGTCTGAGCTGCGCCAGAATTGGGTGCTTAGCCATGCTCCTGTAGTCTGAAAATCTTCCAAGTCCCCTTGAAGATTGCACCGTTCCTGCGAGGTTGTGAGTTATTCTGGCCAAGCAAAGATTGGTTATGTTGAATCCGTCTACTCGCATACCAGCCTTATTAATTTTAGGTTTCCTAAACCCTTCTTTTTTTTCTTTTATTTCCCAGTTTGAGAATCAGATAAAGACCAACTTGTTGCAAAACGTAAGGCCCCTTGTGCTCCCAGCAAAACACATCAGTCACTGAGTTATCCCGCAATCAAGAACTGACATTTGGAACCTTGAGGTTGTCCCCTTTGATCAACTAAAACAACATTAGGGCTTCCTTATACAAGAGAGGATAGGATACTCGGGGAGATCATTCTATTTTGCGTTGGCCGGATAGAGTTGCAGCGATACGACTTCAGCCACGTCAACAACTCCCCCAAAAATGATTAATTAACGACTTCATAATCATTAAAATAACTTATGCAATTAATACCCCTTATATCCTCTTAATATAAAGTCATCAATTTAACTAATATTACTAAAGTCAAAACTGTAATAAATTAATATTAATGATTAACTCCAAATAAATGCCAATAATGGAACATTTTATTAATTCTGCCAGCTGCCCATTAATAATTGGGGTACCTTCCAACGATTCGAATTACTTACTATAAATAGTAAGTATGGAACCCAATTGCTCAAGAGACTTACTAAAAATAGTATGTCCAAAAGGAACTTGAAAGACCTCTCGAAGGCAAACCACTAATATACTGATATTTTGAAATGGAGAATATTGCAATAATCATCCAAAGGGTCTTCTGAATAGCCTTGAATCACCTCCAAAGGGTCCCGTAATCACTTCATTAATCTACGGGGACCAAAGTGATAGGCTAATCCATGAAAAACATTGATGCTGAGGAAGGCACAAAATGGGGACATTATATCTAGCTACTTTTATGTTGTGTGAATCAACAATATTCAAAGGCCATTTAGAGGCATCTTGTCTCTTGCATGGGATGGAATAAGGAGGTGATCAACTTCGGGGCCTAGAGGTCCCTAGTGATCCCCTTCAAGGATATGCATTGGAAGGTGATAACCTCTTGTAGATAAAGGTCGAGGAATTGTTGGTTTAGATATCTAAAAAAAGTAGAAACAATGTTGCTTAAGTTCCTATAGAGGTAATGATATCTTCCCTAGATCTCATAATAAATAGAGCATTTGAAGTTGGAGTGATCCTTATTCTCCACCTCTTGGAGGGAACAAAGATGACATATTTGGTCCTAGAAAAGAATATGATAATTTATCCCAACTTGCAACTAGTGGGAACACATCCTTAGTTGGCCAAGGGGAAACCTCAAGTTGTGTGACCAATGACATTGAATCTAGTGAGGATGACATAGGACACCATTTTCCACTTATAAAGCATTGAGTTGATTGGCATAGGAGGGGAGGTCCAAGTGACTAGGATTTACTCTTTGCAAATGTCGTCTTTGGCAACTTTTGTGGTGGTCTCCTTTGAATGAAGGAGTTGAGTGGAAGCATCCAAGTAATATATGGGAGGAGGTAGTTTATTAATAGAGATGCCAATAGAAAGAAGGGTTAGCTAGTCTTAGAGTACCAACAATGTGATGACTAATGGATGTTGTTGGCATAAATTGCCTATTGTTAGGTTTGATAATATTTGTTATCCGACAAGGTATTAATTAATTGTATTGAGTGGGTTGTCAGTCTCGGGTAGTTATGTGTCGGTTGGTTGACGGTTGTGTACCTCTCAGCAACCATCGGGTCCTTTAAATATGTCGTGTACTGTCAAGGAAGGGAGAGGGTATTGTCGGATCTGTGTAATCCTTGGCCGATCATCTCTGGTCTTCTTCTCTGTAATGATTGCATGTGTGAATAAAGATATTTTTTTACTGCTGTGTCTGATATGCATTGTCATGTACATTTTTATTTTATATATTTAATTTACTAGTTGCAGCGGTAAACATTTTGGTGCCGTTGCCGGGGGAGAAATCGGGTCAGCCTTGAGTGATTCATGTCCGTAGATCCCATCAGAGGTGAGAAGAGGCCACAAGGTGGTCAAGACCAAGTGATTAGCTGATCCGCCGACCCTCGGCCGGAGGGAGCACAGAGACGAATCGAAGCCTGGAAGTACTCGGAGTGTTGGGACGCTGGAGGTGGACGTGTAGAGGATGCGTGCGTGTCTAAGAGTGCAAGGAAAGCACCGGAACGTAGCGGTTGGAACAGTTCACTCAGGTCCGACACACTTGGAAGTACTCAAAGTTTTGGGGACGCTGAAGGTGGACGTGTAGAGGACACCTGTGTGGCCGAGAGTGCAAGGAAAGCATCGGAACGTAGCGGTCGAAACAGTCCACCCAGGTTCGACACACAAGGCGAATACACACGTACCTTCCGAGTGAAAACAATGTGAACACCCAAGAGAAGCAGAAACTGCCGTAGTTCATGGGAGACGGGTCAGAGGACCCGGTACGACATTGCAAAACATGCATAACTATTTGGGAGGCAAATGGCCAAGATGATAGGGACTATTGGCTGAAGGCATTTCCCGCCACCCTTAGGGGGATCGCCATTGACTGGTACACAGACCTCGATGCCCAACACAAGACGAGATGGAGTGATCTGAAGAGGGCATTCCAGGAGGAATTCAAACTCTTGAGGGATGATAATGAGATCGTGGCCGAAATCTATAATACTAAGCAAGGGAAAAATGAGTGTACGCGCTTACGACCGTAGGCTCAAAGAACTGTTGAACAAGATGGAAAACCAGCTAGCTGACGGGTTGAAGAAGAGGTGGTTGACGGAGGGATTGATACCCTCACTGCGCAAGAAGATGAAAGTAGTGCCTCCGTCCTCATACGCTGATGCTTACAATCGGGCAATGGACATCGAGAGTGAAAACAAAACCTCCTCCCGAGAGAAGAGGAATACCGATGATGATGAGAGCACTGAAGGTAGCAGTGATGAAGAATCCAAAATCGTACGAGCCCTTCGACCGGATATGTTGAGAATGATGAAAGAATTGAAGGTTGAGAAAGGAACCAGCAAAGAAGGTAATGAACTCTGGTGTATTGAGTGCAACAAGGAGGGGCACACGAAAGGTAATTGTCCTAGAAATATGTTTTGTGAAATTTGCCAAGTGTTGGGGCATTCAATCAAGGAGTGCCCATACAATTTGAAGATGAGAAGTACACAAGTACTCTTCACACAGGGAGAGTCCAACCCATCGAAATCACAAAATGTATTGCCAAGTGGTTATGGAAATCAACGAGGGCGAAACCAAATACAGTACGATTCCAGAGGACGTCCTATCATACAATGCTGACAATTTAGTGAATGGGGACACTTTGCGAGAGACTGCCATAACAAGAAAGACAACATACAATTATTGTGCAAATGGTGTGGACCAAGTGACCATGAAGACACCAACTGCTCGAATCAGAAGGGTATTAATATGCTGGATGTGGAGGAACAAGAGGACGCAGTTTTGGCAATCACAAGAGCACAAACAAAGAAGGCGATGTATTCAAACTTTGGTACGGAAAAGGAACAAGCCGAAGTAGAAAAAGTGTTGGCGAAGGAATGAGTAACTTCCAATGGAACTGCAAATATGTCATTATGGGAGTGAGAGAAGAAAATAGTCCAGCAGGTGCTACAAATAACCGTACCCATGAAGGTGGCAGACCTTCTTCAAACTATGCCGCAACTGAGAATGGCAATTGCCAATACAGTCAGTGACGACATAGTCATCCAGAAACAATGTAAGCCACACGATGAGGAACTGACACCCTTGGACTCTGAGTCTGAGGGTGGAGAGTTAGGTATGGACGGAGGGAGGAAGGCATGAAACCCAACGATGAAGCGGTGTTTGAACTGGAAGATTGCTTTGAGGATGAGACGAGTTCTCTTAATGGATTATTTCACTGGCAAATGGAGGATTATGAAGTCTTCCACCCTGACTGTAACATGCTACAAATTGGTGAAATTGAGGAAGTGCAAAGTCCAACAGGCTCGAAGGAATTGTATGGGGTCAGGCCGTATGAGAAGGAGAAACAAAGTTGCAGGAATAATGAAGCACGTCATCTGTATGCTATAGGGGGGTTGTATGAGAGAAGGTTGTACGAGTTGAAAGCACATCATTCGTACAACAAATCCGTACAAAATTTGGAAGCACACCATTTACCTCAAAAGGATCCGTACGGCCTGCCGAATACTACCCAAACAAGGAGTAAAGACTTGGGGTTAGAAGAGTTCCGTACCACAAATCTGTACAGAGGTGAAATTCAGAAAAGCCACACAGACAAACTGTACATTGGCAGGGTCCGGGGTTGGATGGAGGGAATAAGGCTCAACCCGTACGAAGGAGTCCGTATGGAAGGAGACATGAAGGCAAGTAAAGACCAAGACAACATCACATTAAACTGCTAGGAGGAAAATACCACTGTACGGACATCAAACCGCCATGAGGGAATCACCACCGTACGAACATCAAACCGCCATGAGGCAATCACCACCGTACGACCACCTTCTCCTTGCCACGTACATCACCTCAGAACCGTATGTCCAACTATACGACATAATTGTGGAATAATCGTACGGACTTCACGATGGTCATTGCTTTGTATTGTACGGCTTTCAGCTCATTCTGTACGACATGGCAATTTCATTCATCTCGTATGGTATCACAGGTGCATTCCTTTTGTATGACACCTAGTGCATCGTTTCCTATTGCCAATGCACATTTCGAAGTTCCATGGAATTATTGCCATACGTCAATTCCGTCATGTACGGACAAATCATATTGCCCACATCGTACGGAGGATACTTCATCTCGTACGGACAAAGCCTATTGTCGACACTGTATGGCCAGAGCATTTCTTTCGCATCGTATGACAGTGGTTGCATCTTGTATGGGAACACCAATCAGCCATACATCATCAACCTCAGCTTGCGTGTGGAGTTCTCATCGTGTCATATATGGTACAATCCTCTCAATGCCATCGTTCCATACAACAAGGTGGTTTCTTCACGACATGTTGCAGATGTTGGTTAAAGCTCTTTTTGGCTTCATCAACATTGTTTTTGGTGTCTTAAAAAATCAGGAAAATCATGTGCGCCATGGAGTTCTGTGTGGTTTTGAAGGTTGCAATTTGGTGTTGGCAGCGGGGGCGTTGCTCCTCGACCCCGCAAGGGGTGTTGCTCCCAGACCCCCATTGGGGGCGTTGCCCCCAAAGCCCCATTTGATTTGGCAGGTACACTACAAGCTGGGGTTGTCCAGTCGAAGTCACTATCTGTCGTTAGTCTTCCCAAATATTACTTGATGTTTGCTTGTCGTCTGGAAGACGACTTTTTCTTTTGGGGGGGATGATGTTGTCGACATAAATTGCCTATTGTTATGTTTGATAATATTTGTTATCCGACAAGGTATTAATTAATTGTATTGAGTGGGTTGTCAGTCTCAAGTAGTTATGTGTTGGTTGGTTGACGGTTGTGTACCTCTCGGCAACCGTTGGGTCCTTTAAATATGTCGTGTATTGTCAAGGAAGGGAGAGGGTATTGTCGGATCTGTGTAATCCTTGGCCGACCATCTCTGGTCTTCTTCTCTGTAATGATTGCATGTGCAAATAAAGATATATTTTACTGCCGTGTCTGGTATGCATTGTCATGTACATTGTTATTTTTTATATTTAATTTACCAGTGCAGCGGTAAACAATGGAGTGCAATGAAGCAATCAATTCAAAGGAAAAAAGAGCTATGTATGGATACCTCTCACGACTAGAAGTTGAATCCTCCATGGATTTGAGTCTATGAATATAGATAGTAAGTTGGAAGATGATCTCTAGATATGGTGATGGGGTGACACATTTGGCTTAGATGATTCTTTGAGGAATGATTGTCTTGCAATGGATCATGTGCTGCAACATGAGAGTTTGGACCCTCTTAATGTGGGTCCATTCAATGGATCCCAAGCTAGGTCCCCAAATTTTAGATTCCATATAAAATTGTTGACTTGATGATTGTATGAAATAGATGCTTTTCCGAAGTGGATTTCGAAACACTAATGCTCCAAGATAGAGAGAGAGACATAGTCTTTGCAAAGATATGATTGAGAGGTAAGCTTTATGTTGAAGAAGGGACTCAAAATTTGGGTTGCTAAGTTTGTGTAAGCCAATGTGATCCCTAAAGCTGCTCCCTTGTAGAAGAATTAGAATTTGGAAAGAAAATATTTGGAGATATTGAAAATCCTAACCTTAATTTTGATAAGGACCATAGGGGATGCCTATTAAAGTAATAAATGATGGCTATTTGTTGGTTAATAGGTTGGTTTGTAAGATGGGATCTCTAATTTGACTCTATACCCAGGAAGAAAACCAATGCAATTAAACAACATTAGGGAAAACTATTAATTAGTTTCCCTTTGAATTTTTAAAGGGTACAACTCTCTTTGTAAGATCAACTTGAATGCTTGAAAAATAACTAAAACAAGGCGGTTTGGTTTTGACCATAAAGCAGAAAAGGAACTAACAACTGTTCATCACCATGAAACAATTGCGATATAAATGATGACTTTTACAAAAAGACAATACAAAGATCATTTTGTAAGAACTTAAGATAAATTTCTGAACAAAAGCATACATTCAAAGGTATTTGTTTGCATCCAGATAATGTGTAGGACATATATTAAATGATATTAACAATTAAGCAGAGTAAAACATTGATATGAATGTTCACACCACAAGAGTACTTGTATTCAAAGATTTGATAACTAAGTTCCAAACTTTAATCAATATTAAACAAGATATATAACATAACAGTAGAACTCAAAACTGACATCAATAGCACTTTCAGATTGATCTTGCAAAATCAAAATTGATTCTCACTCATGTTTCAAAGAACAAGAGGGATTTCAAAATTGCGGATCCCTTGGAAAGTATATTTCATTTATATTTAAAATGTTACAAAAAAAAAATGTTCCTACGTTCTTGAAACAAAAACGTTTCATCCAACTTCGTGAACCGTTCCCCTTTTCCACCTAAGCTTTCCAGTAAACTAAATAAAATAGAATGACAAAAAGAAGAACGAAGGCAACAAATGTCTCAAATTAGATGCCTCAAGAGGTTAATGCATCTCCTGGTTGGGTAATTTGTTGCTGCTGTTGTAACTACTCCTTGTAATTTTTCAGCACTTGAAGGACACCTGGAAGTTCATCTTCATTTGGGATGATAACATTCTTGTTTCTCAAAGCCCAATAAGATTTGTTTCTCTTGATTTCTTTTGCTTTGGCCAGAAATGCCTTATGGTGATTGACGCACCATATGAGAGACACATCAATGCATGCCAACTCGTCATGTTTATGTTCCCCAAATGCACTAGGGTCGGCTAAAGTATCAATGTTCTTTTGAAACTCCAATTTAAGCTCATTTCCCGATGCCACCCTTGAGTTATCTTTCTTTCTCAACTCCCACCCTATATCCTTGAACTCAAACATTACTTGATCATTTTGTTGACCTCCTTTAGCAATTTGCTTTGCTTTGCAATATGTTTTTGGAGGCACTCACACTTCCAATCAAGATTTTGAACCATATGTTGAATTGAGTATTCTTGGAGGCTGCGATTTCTCTACTTGCTACTACATCAAGGCCCATATCGACAATCTCGTATAACAATTGCCTTTCCTCCTTATGAGTAGCCTCTTCCGTTTTGGAGATAGAGATCTTCGAAGAAATGCTATTTCTTGCAATAATCAATTCATTATATGATTTGCTCAAATTGTCAATGAAGGGCAAGCCTTTAATCTTCAACTTCTTTATCCATTCCTGAGCTAAATGACCAAAATGGCTATCTGCTTGCAATTTCGTTATCAACTCCTCCTTTGTATCAGATTGTGGATCCAATGGTGGCTCTGAGGAGCTAGCATCTTGCAACGATGACAGATTCAACAGTGATCTTAAACAATTTGATAGTGCCCCCACCAAGGCCTTCAAGCCTTCTTTATCCATTTTATCTCTCTCCACCCATTCCATATATCTTGTTGTAGAGACTTGGAAGTCGTGGCGGTGACCATCTCTACTAGGAAGTCCTAGATCAATCCTCGTAAGACTAAAATCTGTTGCAGTGGCTTGGCTAGGATCAACTTGTGAAGCAACCTGTGAAGCAAGTTGTGCAACCTTAAGGAAAAGATAATCAGAGTTATTGTAATGTCCCCTTCTTAGCCAATGCCAACAATCAGGATCAATCTATTAACGAAGTCCTCGTGGATTGGTAAGGACAGACAAAGGATATTGGACTGGTGATTTTCTCCTATTTCAGAGGGCACATTAGAGTAAACAATGGTGGATTCAGTCGTTAGTATTATTACCTCAAGGTCGCCAGTTGGAAACTGCATTAAACCCTAGAATATCTCCTTCAAAGGCATACATGAGTCTAGAGAGAGAGTGAAGTGCTTTCTTGCTAGACGTCCCAGGAGAGAGAAAATGGAGTTCACTCATTTTATGGTTATTTGTAATATTATAAAGATATTTAAGGTGTCTTGGAAAGCCAAATTATTAAGTTATAATAAAGTCATTGAAAATGATAAAAGGGTGAAATTAAGTGACTTATCTTGGATGCCCTTGAGGAGAGAGAAAAAGGAATTGAGCGAGATATTAAAAGTTTTAAATAATCTCAAATGAAAGGAGTATTAAAGAGAAAATAAAAACTCAATTTAAAAACATAAAGTGGGTGTTGGGAAGAAACCCTAATAAGGGCGATTGACTTGGAGGCTATTAAAAGTGCTATTTGGAAATCATTTGGTATGTTATGTTGGATTATTTCTCTTTCTTGTTTCCTAAGAGGAGCGTGGCTGAACCCTAAGGGGTTAGAGCTGCTTGTGGAGACGAAAACCTTCATAGGTAAACACACTTGCAGTTGTGAAAGACCAACCAAGGGTGTGCAAGGGGGATTCTACTTTAGGGATCCCAGTTGGATTACATAGAAATCAGTTTGAAAGATTAGTTGTTGGTTGTATCTGAAGGAGCTGCTTGCTTGAGAGGCTGACCCATATTTCAGCTTGTTTGGAGTGTGGGTGAGCACTTTCTTTGCATCTCCAGCATTGTGATATCAAGTTGCATCATGACCAGTAGATTCAAGTTACTTTATAATAGTTTTAGACAGTATTTTTGCTGAAGTTGCTGAGTGAAGTGTTTGCTAGTGTGGTCGCCCCCTTTCTTGGCTTGTTTGAAGCTAAGAAGAGGTATTACTAAGCATTTTCAGTATTGGGATAACAAGTCTTACTCATATCAGCAGATTGGTTGAAGACTACATCAATTTTGGTAGGGTTTGGAGCATTTATGACATATTTGCTGAGGGGGCAGCTTGTGTGCTAGGCCGACCCCTCTTAGGTTTGTTTGTAACAAAGAAAATCTCTTCTTTCCAGATTTTGAGTGGTTTATGCAAGCCAAATCCATCACCAACAGTTTAGGACAATTTGCATCAGTTGGTAGTAGAGTTCTTGAAAAGCTTTAAGGTGAAATTCTGAGTGTGCAGCTTGCTTGACAGGTTGTACCTTCCTTGAGCTGTTCTGGAACTAATATAGACCCTTGGAGGTCGTCTACAGAGGGAATAATTGAAAGCATCATCAAGGAATCAGACCTAGCTGCTGGGTTATCTTGAAAAGCAACTGAACTTGTTTAGATCTACTGCAAATCAGATTATCTGAGTGACTTGGTTGGCTGACTGCTTACAAATCAGACTTGGGAAAGCCTTTTCTAATTCATCCAACCTCAAGTTTCAGAGGATAGTGAATTGGGTATGCCTAAATAGACTTGCAAAGTCATTTGAAGCATAGTTGAACTACTCGTGACTCGGCTCGACTCGCCAAGCCCTTGGGAAAAAAACTTGGGGAAAACTCGGGAAAAACTCAAGAAAACTCGGCGAAAAAACTCAGCAACTTAAAAACATGCTTAAACTTAGTAAAAAATGCATTTTTTTTGCAAAATTTAATGAGAAGATGCATCCAATGAGTCAATAAATGATAACACAAAAGAAACAAGCTGATTCTAGATATATTTAAATGCAAAGTGTACAAAATCGCGTCCTCATGAGGAATGCTGATGGCTGGAAGCAAAATAGTAAATAGTTTTTGTAAAACCAAATTAAATACATCATTACAAATTACAATTACAACTTCCTCTTCCCAGTAGTAGCTAAAACTATTTACTATTCCTCTTCCTCTTCCCAGTGGAGATCTCTCGAGTTCTGAGGGTGAGAAAAAGAGGGGTAGAGAGATAGGTCTAGATCTTGGTGGAGATCTACAAACGCGCAATATTTGAAATTTCATCATTCATACTGATAGTTTCAAACTTTCAACTCTAAAATGTATAATACCAAGATTTCTTCAATGCTAATTATGTTGTTATATGGAGCCTAATCAGACTCGGAGGTTAAATTTTCCCTACTTCCATCAACGCAGTTTCCCCCTATATTTTTCGACGGGGGTTTGGGGGCAGCGCCCCCAAGTTGGGGTCGAGGGGCATCGCCATATTGAAATGCCACTTATACTTAAATGTTATATTTCATGTGTATATTCTGATGAAGAGAATGAAACTGACCCGAAAAAACAAAAAATGATAATTTTTTGACATGTTTGGGCCTCTTTTTTTAGTCTGGCCGAGTTTTTTAAAGAAACTCGCCGAGTTTTTGCTGCAAGTTAAAGTCATAAAAACTCGTAGAGCTCAAAAACTCGGCGAGTTTCAAAAACTCGCCGAGTACTCTGCGAGTGTGCCATCTATGATTTGAAGTAATAAGCTACATGGATATTGTAAAATTTAGAATTTGAATTATATCTGAAAATACTTTCATAGTTACAAATGCCATTATTCTATTCAGTACTAGATGTGTGCAATATTTGTATGAGTTAATATTTGTTTCTTGAAAACCATTGCAAACTCTTAAAAAACACATCTTCTGCAATTCTGTCTAGTTCTAAAAGACCACCTTCAAAAGGAAATATAGTATTTTTAAATTTTAATCTAAAAACAAAAAAAGCAGGTTGAAGTGATAGTTACAGTGTTATGCCTGGGGTGGGACATTACAGTTATCATCTTCAACCAAGCGAAAAGTAGTCTTGAGCTTCTTAGCCTTGGGAGTGGGAGTAGATTGCAGCATTTGTGGAATAGAATCCCTAGCGGGCTGCCTAATGTCTTCCATTTTCCTTTTCCTTTTCCTAGATAGTGTTGCTTCTAGCTACTATGGGGAAGACAAAGTCTTCATGGCACTTTGCTTTAAATTAGGACTCAAAAAGCGGCCTCTTAATCGGTGGCGTCTTATTGACATTTTTCATTCAGAATGGTAAAGGGGGTTTTGGTTATCACTTACCATATAAACATTTTCAGCATCTGCGGCTGGCCCCTTTCCCTTGTCGTCTCGTGTTTGGTCTTGCCCTGTTCCGTCGTTAGCATCTTTCGTTGCTCCCTTGTCCTTCTCAGGTTCTTCTGCCCATGTGTTTGGTAAAGAGCCCTCGCCACAAGTTTTCTTGGGTTGTTGATTCTTCTCTAGAGTTTCTTCACCTCTGCTTCCTCCTGGATTACTTGAAGGAGTTGGGAGTGGTTGGGGTTGTGGTAACAGGAGGTGGATTGGTTGCACTTGTTTGCTTTGTAGGTTTCTTCTTTGTGGCTGAGGCGGGTTTGGAATCATTGCCTTTCTTCTTGGTAAGCCATATTCTTGTTCTCCTCATGACTCCCGCTGTCCTCATATCAATATCTACCTCTTTTGGCTGATTCTAGTCAATTTGATCAAGAGGCTGTGACTGTATTTGAGAAACATAAATAGGGTCTACTAAATCAGGCCCATCTTCAATAACCTTAGCAACATCCAATAAAACTTGATAATCTGCCACTTGTTGAATGGTCATCCTTGACCAATCTCTTCTTCTCACTTCAAAGTCATCAACACAATCTGCCCAGTGATCTTCTAGTTGGGGTACATGGCAATATGCAGGGCCAAGATGAAGATTATCCCTTACAAAATTCTTTGCATCTAATTGGAATTTGATAACATCATACATATCTAATGTGAACTTCTCTGCGGCCTTTATGATGTTCAAAGCATTTGATTGAGACTTACAACTGTAAACACCCAAACTGAAAGGAAACTGCATGCCTATCTTCCTCCTGTCGCTGCACCTTTTATTCACTTCGCAAATCTGGTGGCATAGCTCAATCATGATGAATTTATTGTTTGCATACCTAGGTAGCTTTAGGGGAAAACCATCAGAACCCCCAACTCTAATATAGGTGAAAGTGGGAAATCGCTGGAAATAACTTCCATACACCTTAATCAAATTTGTTGCCTTGGGAAATTCTTCTCTCTGGATGTGAAAGATCCCCTGCCAGTCTATACTGAATTTTTTCTGATTTTGACGATGCTGGTTGAAAGTTTTAGGATAGTTTTTCTGAGGTTTTTGCTTGGGTTTGTTTCCAATGATTGCATATGGGTTTATCATGAATGTTTGACAATGAAACAATACTTTCGAACTCAAAATGCAGAAATATTAATGACTGAAATCAATTCAGAATTCTGATTTTTGTAGCAGCAAGATGATAAATTTCAGAATTAGGTAAATAATTCACCACAACCATTATTTGCATACCAGGAGTCCATCGCTCAACAAGGAAGGAAGTTAATTGATGAATTTCAAGATAACACAATCTATGAACTCCCAACAATCGAAGATGACCCCAAATGGCTATATTTGCTTCTACAATAATTACCAAAAACAAATACTGGGGAATTGCTGAGTCTCACGCCTGGCTCCCAAGCAAGATTATTCAATTTACTAACAAAAACAACAATCTGAAACAAAATCAACTCATGTAGCCTGTAGAAATCACCAAATCATTGCTGGAAGATAATGACAATTAAGTTTGCACGAAATCCAATCCCTTTCTTGGTTGGTACGGTCATGGAGTGCAATCTGGTGTCGACTGAATGGTACGGCTGGCTTAGGAAAGTACCACTGGCCTGAGGAATTTCAAATCCCTCCAAATCAGCCACGTTTCACCTTATTTATGCTGCAAATAATTTTATTATTATTCTTTCTAGCAATTTCACTGATTTTTGGTAAAATTGTTCTCTTGGCAACAATGACTTTTATTGAATTTTGCTGATTTGATTGCATCAAATCCTTGATGCTTATTTGCTTGAAATTAACCTGTAAATTTGCCTGTAAAACACGCCAATTAAGAAAAAATGGAAATCCTGTATAGATTTCCCACAACTATGGATTGGGTTTCCGTCCAACTCACAAATCTCCAGGGAGTTTTCGTTCCTAGAAGTCTGAAAGGCTGCTGAAATTCATCCTCAGAGCTCAATTCTCTAAATGTTGATGTAAAAATGAATAAATGAATGCCAAAATGAAGCCTCCTCATGTTCCTTTATTGATTCCAAATCCTAATCGTAGCTTTAGGGTTTCAATACTTTATTTTAATCAAGTTTATTAAACTCTATTTTTCTCCACCTTTTTATTTACCCAAATTTTAGTAAAATAATGTCTCCTCAAGATGTGTGTTGGAAATTGGGCTCATGATGTATTTAATCATCCTTTTTTTTATCTGTGTTAATACCCCTCAATGGCCCCCTTTTTAAAACAACTTTATCTCACTAGGACATGGGGTCCTTTTATAACTTTAATAATCTATATAAAGTGACATTATTAATCACTTTATTTCATTTTAATTAAATATTAAAGTCAATACTTTAATATTTAATTATTATTCAAACCACATCACTTGGCTGTCCCGAACTAAAAACTGATAATGCACATGCCATTCTGGTGATGTCCAAATATAGTAGGCGAACTGACAGTACCTTCCTAAAAAATAGGGATCCTCCCTAAAAAATAGGAATTGTGACCCAAGTCTCCAGAATGATCCTGGAGGTCTCCTGATGCGTTTTGGTCAACTCCCAATCAATCCGTAAAATTTAGGAACCCCTCCTAAAAAATGGGAGACTCAAACTGCCCAAAACAACTTATAAAGCCCCTGCATAGGTCCACAAACCTTTGGATGGGTCCCCTATCCACTCCACTGGCCTATGGGAATCCTAATGATAGGCCAATCTTGCTCAACTGCCTGTCAACTAGAGAGGGGACATTACAAGATGCCCTTGCATCTCTTGGACTAGCCACATTGTGAATACATCATTAACTCTTCGGAAATTGTCATAACTGTTCTCTAATTGTAAACTTGGATAGTACTCATATATTCGAATATTTTAATCAATCTCCTCAACTAACTTCTATCTTTGCCAATTTCTTGTGCAGGCTAGGGCATAAACTAGGTATGAAGTCATATCGAAATATTTATTCCAACCAAAAGATTGTAGCTCAGAGTGCAACCGATCACTTATCATGCTAGCCCAATCTATGTAAGGTGTACCTGCACAGATTACTTGGACGAAAAAGAACATCCATTCTTCAAGGTTCAATGCTTCCTCATCACCACTAAGTCGATGCAACATGATAATTATGTTTCCAATATCGCCCTTGAGGAAAGATTTGTGAATGTTCTTTGGCAGCTTAGATTGTCTTCTCTTGGGCCTATCAAACCACTTCTGGGCAATTTCATTCCTATCCACCTTCTTCTTGTTGAATTGACATTGGGAAAGCATGAAGTCCCAATGCAAATACTTTGCTCTATTTGGGAGCTGGAAGTAATTTTGAATGGTGGCACGATCCAGAGTTAGCAACACTTGGTTGTTTTCTGTCTTAATTTCTCTAGTATTTGGATCATATCGATTAATACACTCTATCACCAAATCAAAACACTGCACAGATACTGGAAATGCGGTGGCTTGTGGCTTGCAAAAGACCGCTTTCTATTAGTTTTTGAGTAATGGGATGTCGATTGAGAGTTTCTATTCTTCGCTAGAAATCCTCTAAATTTATATGACCCAACTTCGTGTCACCAACCTCCAACAAAGTATAGTCTAGACCATTAAAGTGATCGTACCTAGTATACTTGAACTTCATTTTCCCCTAATTTCTCTAGAACAATTTTTCACAATTCGCTTCAAACTAGGGTACCCACTAGCCCCAAACAATTCTCCTAACTTCAGAGAAATTGAAATTTGCCATACAAGACGACAAGTAGTGTTGGAGCTTACCTTTGCAAAATAATGGAGCTAACCCTACAAAGAAATCCGTGCCCTAGCAATTCTTCCTTCTTTCACCTTTGGATGCAATTGATTTCTTCTAACGACACTTAAATTAGAAGATTTTGAGAATTACGCTCAAGCATTCAATTCTGCAACTACTCCTTCATTTCTGCAATTAATGCTCAGGGCTCCCACCCACAATGCTGTTGGAACACTTTTTGAATTGCTTCTAGTTTCTTTGTCGAGTTCCGCTCTTGGTTCAGGAACAAACTTTCTCCAAGGCTTTTTGCCTTTCTTCCCTTCTTTACTCCTTTGGGCTTATAAGTTCACTTGATGATGTCGGTCTTCGACTTTAGTTCTAGAACAAGCTCTTCTTGGTGCCCTTCACTTTTTCTTTCTGCCTTTGCTTTGAGCTTAATAAATGAAAGTTCACTCTATTATGTCAGAGTCTGCCCTTGGATCTTAAACACAACATTTGGCCTGAAATATTTCATAGAACGCTTTCTTCAAAGTTCTCGGGTTCCCATTTTAACTTTAGAACTCACTTCTTCACAAAGCTTGAACTTTCTTTCTCTTCGTCTAAAGTGCTGCTTGAGAGATTGGAATTCGGCAACAGTTCAAGGACTGCTGTCAGGGTTTGCAACATGATTTGGAACAACATCTTGAAACTTGAACTTCACAAAATGGAACAAAACAACAAGTTCAACTTTGGACCCTAAAGATGGACAAAGAAAAGCCTTAACAATTAGTTCCAAATGGACCATCGGAATGCGATGCTCGAGATAGAACTCTTTCACAAAGCCGACAAGGATAAAATGTAGAATGAAGACTCAACAAAGTTCCAAGGACAATGTCGGGGAGCGACACTCAAAGTTGAACTTGGCCCTAGACCGACTAACTTAAGGATTTTTCAAAGCGAGAATGACATGGACTAGTTCCACTTAGCTTTTCGGACTCTGACACGATTTCTAGAGCTGATTCAAAACTCTGACAAGCTTAAGAAAGATGACAACCCAATTTCAGTCAACTTAAAAACAACAAGACAAAACTAAAATTGAACCGTGAGTGAAATTTTGGCGACACTATTTAAATAATATATAAATTTAGTATTTAAAACTTATAGTCAGATAAAAAATAGCTAAAAATAACATAAAGAAATCAAAAGGAGTTGAAATTCTAAAGAATAGGCATAATAACAAATCGTTGATCTCATAATCCATTTCGTAGACCGATAATTGTAGGCATAATATGAAACATGATTTATATTGAGAAATGTTATAATGTCTTGTAACTGATTTTTTATGAACTTTTACAAATGTTTGATGAAATGCATTAACCCTCACATTTTTTGATAACTCTGTTCTCGATGTGGGCAAGGTGAGAGCATCTAGTGTTTTGGATACTAACTTATTGGCAGCAATCTGCAGAATTTTACAATGTATGTAGTACAAAAATTTAAATAATTAACTTTCTTGGCGGAATTGCCAATCGGACTTACAATCCAATGATAATCTAATGTATTCTACATAGATCTCTATAATATGAATGATAAAGTAATGAAATACACTTCTATTTTCAATGCTAGGAATCATAATAAATAGCTGTCAAACAACCTAGGAAAAATATTTTGTCAAACAATTGGATAGCAAATTACACATAAATGTAAAATGCTTGCAATAGGAGTTGATATTCTTAACAGTACAATGAAAGATGAAGCAGTGCAATTGCATAAATCAGAGAATCAAAAATTTCCAAAGATCCCTGATTATACCTGATTTTTTTGCGAATCTTTCCTATAGATGATTTTTTGCCCTAAAAATCCTGTTTTTTTTTGAAGTCACAGATTGCAATTTTTAACAATTTTTTTTGGCTTTTAGATCACATTTAAATTGCATTTGAAACCTTAATCGATCTCTTGCCAACTCATGAAACCTTTGAAACCTGTGAAATGACAAAATATTTTATGAATAGCGAAATTGTACAATATTTTAAGGCACAACTATAAACGGGAGGCTGCTGGGACATGCATAGAAGGTACAACTAGTTGCAAATTTGCAAGGAATCAGGAAACAGTGTATTTAAGTCAAAGGTAAGCAATTTTTTGCTGTAACATTGCTGCAAATACATTCTATAACTTCATGCCATATAATTAATATTTAAATAACCTCAACCAACACATACAAATAGATGAATAAATTGTTAAATATAATTTTCAATGTACGCATCGAAAGGATCTTTCAATTTAAATTAACAATATAAAAAATGTTAAATCTTTCTTATTTTGGTTGGACTTCCATCCAAAAGGATAGTATTTTAATGTTATTACAAGTGAATGATCTATATTTCAAGGTTATATCTTCGCTTGCTGTTCATACTCCATAATTTGTGTCTTCTTTATCATGGTTTGATTTTATCCATATTCAAATGCTGGAAATTTTGTCAGTATTGTCAATACACGATAACACATGTTTTGGTTTTGTGTCTACTTCTTATCTACGTTGAATGCTAAATAAAATTCTCAATTTGCATATGACGAGGGTCTTTCAGTTTACATTAAAAAAGATAAAAAATGTTAAATCTATATTGTTTTGGTTAGGCATCCATCCAAACAGAGTAGTTTATCAAATCTGCTCTAAATCTGAAAGATATTTCATTAAATTTCTTGATATCTTTACCTCAACTTCATCTTTTATTTATACCCCAATCATGCCTTTTCACTCAAGAGGTTGGCCTCAAATAAAAATAAGAATTTTAATTTAATTTCGCAAGGTGGTCGGCCAACTTTTGCATATAAATAAAATTTAAATATATTTTAATTTCGTAAGTTTTATTTTACTGAGGAGGTTGGCCAACTTTAGCACATAAATAAATTTTATTGTCAATATGCAGGTCAACCAGCCCTTAAAATTCAAATATATTCTTTGAAACCTAATTAATATTTTTTGATTAAACCTCCTATGGCATCAATGATTCCTTCGACTTCAATCATGACCGTAGTCTTCCTTTAACATCAGTGACAACAATATTTCCAACAAAATTCACCATAAGACAACTTATATTATTTATTTACTTTTATCCACACATTCTAAGGTCATAGGAAAGTTGGTGCTCTCCAAGGATGTTGGTAATTTCCAAGAAGTGTGGAATACATCTTGAAAGTTGGATCTATGCTTGGAAAAAAACTATTATCTTCATTTTGATCCCTAAAATATATTGCCATTGTTAATTGCTTGAGGATGAAAATTGGCTGTTTGGGGAATTGGACTCTTGGATGGATGCTATTAAAATAATGTAATGTTTCTATGATAGCCATCTTAGTTGTCTTTTGTTCTCATCTTGTACATCTCTATTTAAGGAGTTTAGTCTCCTTTTCAAATACATCGATTAATAATAACATGGTATCAAAGTGGGTCTGGGTCTAACTCCCTCATGGGGGGCCCGGGTTATGAGGGTGTGTTGGAATTCTTTTTCTAGATACTTTTTTTAATTGACTTTTTTTTACAAAAAAAAATCTTGGGAGCATTTTTAGAAGGGTTTTTTGTTGAGCAATTCGTGGGTTTGTTTTCGTGGATCAAAGGTTAAGAAAAATCGAGGGTTTTGCACTTCTGTAAATCGCATTTTTTTTTTCTTTTCATGGGTTTCTCTGTTTGCAAAAATGTGGAAAATGTGAGAGTTCTTTGGTAGTTTTCGAAGTGAAAAATTGTAGGTTATTGGACAATATGCGAGTTCATGTTTAAAAATCGTGGCCATTTTTCCTGCGTTCTCTTGCAATGGTGCGCTAGGTCACATTCTCTGTCTGCATGAAAGTTGTTTTTGGCACAAGGGTTTATGAAGTTTGATCTGTGATGGCTCTATTGCGACGACATTCTAATCTGCAACGGCTCTATGCGATCTGTTCATCCCTGTGAAGTTGTTCTCTTTATCGCACAACGTGTTTCATGGCCGTCTTTTGCATTTTATACGATGCATTTTCTTTGCTGCGTGTGATGGAAGTTTTTTTCTTTCGTGCTTGTACCTGTTGCTTGCGACGGGATTTGAAGATGACGTCTGCGTTTGAGGGTTTTTGTGCAACTCTTCATTTTTTTGCAATGAGAGTATTTTTTTCTGTGTCAACTTGCAAAGAAGGGTTTTTTGATCATGTTTTTTTTGCAAAAACGAGGGTTCTTTTGTTGGACGCATTTATGCTCGAGATGGGTTCTTTTTACCATGAGGTTTTTTTTTGTGATGGGTTTATCAAGCCGTGGTGGTGTTTTCCTATTTTCCACAAAATCATGGGTCTACTGAAAGTATTATTGCCACGCCAAGTCTTAGTGAGTTTTTGCACGATTTTCCTTAAAAATTGTGGAACTATTTTTTAACGATTTTTTGTAAATCATGGGTTTTTTCTTTGATGGAAGGGTTTTTTGATTTTTTCCACCAAAAATTATGGGAGGGTTTTGTATGATTTTCATGGTTGTTGGTTTTACCGTTTTTCCACTGAAACGAAGGGTTTGTCGATTTTTCTGCAAAATTGTGGGTGATCTCAGCATCACATCAAGGGTTTGATGATTTTTTCCACAAAAATCGTGGTTTCTTGTAATTGTTTTGGGTCACACCTAGAGTTGTTGGGGTGAACGACGTTCATTTGCAAGTTTTTGATGGTTTTTTGAAAAAATCGTGGCTGTTTTTTTGAAGCAGTGGAGGGTTTGCCTATTTTTCCTCAAAATTGTGGTTTAAGTTTGAGAAGCTGATCTTGATGTCTCTGGTGACAAGGAGGGATAGCTTTGTTATCCAACATTAGGTTGGAAGGATTGTGGTTATCTTGTTCATATCTAGACGTTTTGTAGAACAAAGGAGGGTCTTAGAAGTAGACTCGTGTCGCAGAGCGTTCTAAAGAGAAGGGGGAGGCCTTCCATGCATTCGTGACCAAAAGATCTATAGATTTTGTGAAGTCTTCTGTAGGGTAGTTAGAACGATGACCATTAAGAGAGGGTTTTAAAATAATGTAATGTTTCTATAATGGTCATCTTAGTTAGTTGTCTTTTGTGTTTCTTTTCTCGTGTTGTAAGTCTCTATTTAAGGAGTTTAGTCTCCTTCGTAAATACATCGATTTATAATAACAGATGCAAGGGTTACAATATTTTGAGTATACCATGCTTGTTTACTATTTTATATATGCTGATAATAAAACATCGATTTCAATAGTTCTATGTCAAAACTGCTGTCAACTGCTTAGTATAGGTCAATAGACTTGGTGTTGTCACTTTAAAGTATATTTCAAGCTGCACTTCCATCTATAGTTTGTATGCAGCAGTTCGTAGTTTAAAATGTGAAAGCATTAGTATTGGAGTTTGCAGATAAGGGGACAGCATGTTTCCGTCTTCTTGAATGACATTTACCACCTGATGTAATCTTCAATTAATTATCAGCTTTAGTTATTTTAATTAATGGAAATGAAGATGAGCTAGAATTGTAATGGCACATTTGATATCAAGATGTTGCATTTTCTGACTGGAATTTGTCTGGAAGAATAAATTGTCAATTTATTCTTAATATCTAGGAAATCATTTTCAGTTTGTCTGTAGGTCAATTATCCTTTGGGCGTTGTGTCATCTTATGGCTTTGTACCCCACAGGCTGAAAACAATTGCTTTGAATGTCTTGGGAAATCATGGTGATTTAGAATATTATCATTCAACAAGTTTTAGTGATCTGTGCTTCTCCTTCTGTGGTTGCATTGATTATGGAGATTAAATGCAATAATCCAGCACATTTCTGACCACATAGTAAAGGTTAAATTTAATCCATATACAGTAAGCATACAGTGTTTGTTTTACTCTTTCAAGATTTATTTCATGGAAGGGTATTAGCTATTACCATAAAGTATATTGGTGTAATGTATCATAGATACGGAGATTTTAACTTCGTTGTTATCGTGTTGCTTGTGCAGCCAGCTGGAGGTGGGGACACTTCAATGTCAGGATACAAAGATATTGTCTTGGGAGGAAATGTGTGGGATGTGCTTGATGAGATACTTATGTACATGAAAAATCCCACGAAGTATCTCAAAAAAGGAGTGAGAATTCCTCGGGTAATGTCATTTATTTGAACATGGAAATCCCATTATTTCTATTCTATGTATATTTTTTGCACTCATTGGCTATTGTTTTTTAATTCTAAATGTGACTATTGTCAAGTTTCAAATCTAGCCTCAGGTCTGTCACCGTAAATACAAGTAGTGTAGTCTGTTATATGATATATTCTTTGGTTCTGTGCAAAAATGAAGAATCTAGGCAAAGTGATATGATAATATCCGTAGGTTTATGCAGTATTTAAAGCATGTCAGATGTCAGCCATATTGAAAACAATAAATTGTATAGGATTATTGTATAGATTGTTTTGTTTACAGGAAATCTGATAATTCTTTTGAATACACTCTACATAGATTTGTGAAAGGAGGTAAAACATGTTGAATTTTGAAGAGCAGTTCAAGTCAAGATTTTCGCAAGATTGTTGCATTGTTGAATTCTGTACCTTTTATGCCTGGGAAAATTGCATGCATTGATATGGCTGCTGACATAATCGTGATGGAACTTCATGGAAGTAAAATTCACTTGCATTTTTTTGTTAGATCGTCTGCCATATAGGCAAGCTGCAACACTTTTAATTTTGTATTTTTATTTTGAAATGGTTGATTATTTTTTCAGTTCATCTATTATTGTACCCTTCTATTTGGATAAATGGATGTAGTCTTACAAAGTTCTGCAGTTGCCTCTTTTTTCAAACTAAGTTATTCCTTGTCATGTTGGGTAAATTCAATAATGCAACTAGCTTTATACTGATTCTTTGCTTCAATTTGGCATTCAATTTAGGTATGCTAATGGCAGGTTTTTAAATAAATTGCAAAATTTTGTCCAGCATATTCTATGTTGTGTTTTCTAATTTTTTCTTTTTTGTGATAATAAGTCAGAAATTCGTTGTGAATGTAGAGGAAATCACTGTAAAAAAGTTGCACTGATGATACATTAGCACATGGAATTGTCCTTTTTCTTTGGCAACTATCTTTTGTTATGGTTCCTGTTTATCTTCTCCCCTTCACAGAAAGAAACTTAACTGTACCATGGTAGTGATATATTTTGTTTTGTGGATATCGCAGGCTGTCTTGATCAGTGGACCCCCTGGCACGGGTAAAACTCTTTTTGCTCGTGCCATAGCGAGAGATAGTGGAAAGTCATTTGTCTTTGCCTCGGGTTCACAGTTCACCTCTACAGATAAAGGTTCATCAATGGGAATTAACAATTTATTTGCTGTTGCCAGGGCACATGTAAGATGGTTTTCATATTCTTTCTTATAGTGATGTTCTTGAGGAAAATTTAATTGTGTAAGTATCTGCAATTTTGTTTCGAAAACATATTTTGGCTGGCAGGGAAGTGGAATGAAAAAATAGGTAAGAATGGCAATACTTAGAAGGTGGAAAATTGCTATGACATGTAACATCTCTGAAGACATTAGCTATAATCTAAAACAATTGAAATGGAATGCTCAACATTGTGAATGACAAAGTTACATCAAGTGTGGGTAAAACTGAGAAACCTTAGTAGCAAAAGTCTTTTCTGGGAATGAATTGGCAACCTTTTTTTTCCCCAATTAATTGCACAAAATTCTCTGCAGAAATCAGATTAGACTAGAATCCATAAAGTTGTTTTATTTGAGCAAAAAAATCACAATATGTAGGTAAAACATTGATTTTGATTAAAAAATTATTATGGTTTTTGGGACTACTGGCATTTAAATTTGTCACATTTGTGACAACATGAAACCAATTTCTAATTCCTACAAGTGGGAGGAATTTTTCAGTTACTTTGCACTTTGCGATATTTATTCCCAAGAAGCATTTTCAAACACTTTGTCAAAAATTCCTTTGTCTTTGATGAATTTATCTCTTTTTACTACCACTCTGCTCTTTGCATTTCATTTTCTCATGATGGAGCTTGAACCTAGTTTTGACCAACTTTTGAACTTGTCCATCTCTTGAAAATGCATACATGCAAAAATTAACAATTTCTAAAATAGTGGTTTAAAAAAAATAGAAAGCTGGATTTTTGAGCTCCTCTGACCACTTCATGGAAATGCATCTCTTAAAAAAATTGTTTCTAGAAATTAAGTTATTTTGAAAATTGAATGGGTTTTCTATTGATTCTCAAACTTTGATTTAAAATTGGATTTTTTGTGATGACAATTTCATGTTGGAAAAAATGACCTTTTGTAATATCCCCTAATAAATCCCAAGTCTAAGTCTAGACTAGCATATTAATTCTTTTATATTAGTTTTCAATTTACTAATATAAATTAATTAATTAATAAATGATTTTTGTAATATTAATTATCCATTTGTTAATATAAATAATTAATAAGCTCCTAAACTATTCGATAGTTCTAAATAATGGAATAATGGAAATGGCTTATTGGTTGGTTCGATTCAGTTCGGAAACAGGTTTCCTCGAACTACCTTTGAGGTTGATTTAAGGAGGAAGTGATTTGAGAATGGGGGTGGAAGATTGTGAAGCTTGCGTGTAAGGGTACACGATTAGACTATTTCGCCTTTCGTCAGTTGGTAGACTGGCCTATTGGTTCGTATGATTCTGGAGTAGAATCATTATTTACTGCAGCAACGTGAATTTCCTTTACGGCCCTGTGTGTTATGATGCAAGTGTGTGCTTTTCTCTATACCGCGAGACTTGGTATACTACCGTCATAGAGGTTTGTGTATGAATCAAACTCGACACTCAATGCAAACCGTTTCCCCGTGCTTCTGTGACCCGATATCGGGATGGTAGCGTGTGAATATTATACCTTGTTCTAACTGGTAATGCCACGAGGTGGTGTGGAGGCTGCAGTCATCGTATGGAAAGGTTGGTAAGTGCCACCAAACATTGCACTTGCTGTGAAGACCCCGTGCGCCAGTCTTATTCGTATACGAAGGATTTTCAGTAGTACAAAGTCTGGGTCATCTGTCTGCAACCGTGGTGCCTTCCTCTGTCTTGTTCATTGAAGAATACATGACGACCCTATGGTAGCGTTCTGCAACAAGTTTGGCACCAACATCTAACTTATAATTGGCAACCACAGCTTATCTATCAGGTGCACCATGAAACCTTCTAATTAATTGTTCGAATGCTTAATTTAAATGTACAGATTCCTAATGTGCAATGAGTGTAAAGTCAATGTATGCCTACTGCAAAATTTATACAGAATTAAACTTATGAACCAAACAGTTTGTAGTTACAGAATTGTGGAATATGGATGTCTGAGTTTCAGTAAAACAACATTTAATTTGTTTTTTTCCAAATGCATCCTTACATACTCTGAGAACTTCATTTATCGGCAAATACATTAGTTGAGGATTTTTACAGTGGTATCAGAGCATTTGAATCTTGCCAGGCTGTAGGGTGTTTTTGAGTTGAAAATTCTATGTATAGCTGAGTATGCACCAGGGAAATTATAATTTCCGGAATACTAGGGTCCGACAAAACAGAGATCAAAACTTTCCTTTAGTACAAAGTAGCTCTTCTATTCAGTTTGAAATTGAGGACAGCCATACTGCAACTGACGAAGAGATTATTTTTGAAACAAACAATATGGGGGAACTTGAAAACAATAGGGATCTCATAGCAACTTTAATCAGAAGTCAACAAGATATGCAGGACAATGTCAACAGAATGACTAATTTAATGACTCAATTTATGGCACAAAATATTAATCAGCATCAAAATAATGGAAATAATCAACATCAAAATGCTGGGGTAAATAATGGGGGTAGAGATGAGCATTCTGTTAATAATAATCAGCTAGAAAGAACAGGAACAACCAGACCCTTAATGCCAATTTTCACTGCTAGGAATGTGCAACCAGAAAACGAACCGACAATTAGAGAATTACAGGATGAGATACACCATGATTGGTTATTATCAGGGGATGATTTTTGATCAACAATGACATTTAGAGAATACCTGGATGTCATAATGAAACATAGACCAAGAGGACATCGAGGGAATAACAGTGAATTACAGAGGAAAATCGGTAAGATGTCTATTCCTTGCTTTGATGGGTCAAGGAAAACCACAGCTAGGGCTTGGGTGCAAAAACTTGACACCTATTTTCAATTAAATCCTATGTTGGAAGATGAAGCAATCAAATATGCAACATTACATATTGATGGTGTAGCACATGAATGGTGGCACCATGGGCAAGTAACTTTGGGTCATAATCAGATTATTACATATGTTGAATTCACTGAGAAACTTATTGACAGATTTGATTCTAAAGATCCTGAAATTCATCTAAAAGATTTAACTTATCTTAAGCAAACTGGAACTGTTGAGCAATATATTTCTGAATTTGAAAAGTTGGCAGTTTTAGTAACTGAAATTTCAGAGAGACACAAAATTGTTATATTCATAGATGGATTGTCTGATTCACTCAAAGGATGGGTTAAATCTTTAAATCCTCCTACTTTACAGACAGCTATTAAAAGAGCAAGGGAATTGGAACCTTCTTCAAAAGGGAAAACGTTTAATAAAGGACCACCTCTTAAGCTAGATAAAGACAAACAACCCTTTAACAAGGAAAATTTCCCTAATAACAGGTTAGATAAAGAAGAAAGGGAAGAACTCAGAAGGAAAAAAATTTGTTTCAGCTGTAGAGAATCATGGCAGCTAGGACATAGATGTCTGGGAAAGGGGAAAATTCATTACATTGAGGTTATGTCAGATAGTGATGATGAAGAGAATGTTGAACCTAACATAGAACTTGTATCAAAGAACATAGAATCAGAGACAATAAAACATGGTGAAGGGGTAATAGCTTCTATGACAGGAACACCACATCATAATATTTTCAGACTTAGAGGAGTTTTGAATGGGCAACGTGTAGTTGTTATGCTTGATAGTGGTTCTACTCATAATTTTATAGATGCAGCTCTTGCAGTAAAGCGTGGTTTGCAAACTGAAAAACATGAAGGTTTTTATGTTAGAGTAGCAGGTGGAACTAATTTATCCAGCACTCATAAGGTACCTAAATTGAGTATTACCCTTGGTAATTATACTGTTACTGATGATTTTCATGTGATTGATTTGGCTGACACTAATGTTGTTTTGGGTTTTCAATGGATGGAAACCTTGGATGAGTATACTCAGAGTTTCAAAAGATTGGAATTTTCTTTCAAAATTGATGATAAGAAAGTAGTACTTCGTGGAATGTCTAACGGTGTCCCAGGATCGTTAGTGCTAAAAGAATAGAGGCTATATTCAGACACGGAGATGTGGCATGGTCAGCACAATGTTTAATCTCTAACAAGGTATCAGGATTTGAACCTAAATCTTATCAAGATGATTTGTTAAAAGTATTAGATTCACATCATGTGGTTTTCAGTGATATTCCTCCAGGAGTCCCACCTGATAGAGGATTTGAACATACCATTGAATTAGAAGAAGGTGCCAAACCAGTTATCACAACTCCTTACAGACATCCTAAAACATTCAAGGATGAAATAGAAAAGGCAATTAAAGAATTGTTGGATATGGGGCATATCAGGCCTAGTTCTAGCCCTTTTGCATCATCAATAGTACTGGTCAAAAAGAAGGATGGAACTCTTCGTATGTGTATTGATTATCAGGCTCTTAACAAGAAGACGATAAAAAACAGGTATCCAATTCCTCGTATTGATGAGTTGTTAGATGAATTACATGGTGCTGTTTATTTTTCTAAAATCGATTTGAGGTCAGGATATCATCAGATTAAGTTAAGAGATCAAGATATTCATAAAACTGCTTTTCGCTGTCACTATGGTCAGTATGAATTCTTGGTTATGCCGTTTGGTTTAACAAATGCTCCGACAACATTTCAGTCTTGTATGAATCATATCTTTAGCAAACAGTTGAGGAAATTTTTGCTAGTTTTCTTTGATGATATATTGATTTACAGTAAAACCTAGGAAGATCACTTAAAACACTTTGATATAGCTATTGGTATTATGGAATCTCAATCACTTTATGCAAAGGCTTCTAAATGTGAATTTGGAATGACTGAAATTTTGTATTTAGGGCATATGATCAGTGCTACAGGTGTACAGGTTCATCAAGAAAAGATAAGAGGCATTTTGGATTGGCCACCACCACAAAATCTTACCAAGTTAAGAGGATTCTTTGGTTTATGTAGTTATTACAGGCGATTTGTCAGAGGCTTTTCATAGCTTGGGGCACGGCTGATAGATCTTACCAAAAAAGGGGCATTCCAATGGAATGAAGAAGCACAATCAGTTTTTGAGAAACTTAAAGAGATCATGAGTTCTTGCCCAGTACTTGCACTTCCTGATTTTAATCAACCTTTTGTTTTGGAATGTGATGCTTCTGGTGAGGGAATAGGAGCTGTGTTAATGCAAAATAAACATCCTATAGCTTATGAAAGCAAGAAACTTAGTAACCTTGAGAGATTGTATTCCATTTATGACAAGGAAATGTTGGCAATCATGCATGCAGTGACAAAATTTAGACAATATTTGGTTGGTGGCAAATTTGTAGTAAGAACTGACCATAACAGTTTGAGATACTTCTTGGGACAAAAAGATTTAAATGATAGGCAGCAGAAATGGATTAGTAAGATCCAAGCTTATGATTTTGAAATTGAATATGTGAAGGGTAAAACAATGTTGTTGCAGATGCATTGTCTAGGAAGCCTGAAATAAATGCATTATTTGTAGTTACAGCTGATTGGAAATATCTATTGCTGGTTGAATACTCTAAGGATTCTTTTGCATGTGATTTGCTAGATGGAAATGTACAAGATGACAAATATAGGGTTGTAAATTATGTTATCTATTACAAGGACATGATTTACTTGGTTCCCGGTTCAAAGTTGAAAGAGAAAGTCCTCCAATCAGTGCATGATATTCCTTTAGCAGGGCACCCCGGATACTTTAAAACTTATTGACAGATAAGAGAAAGGTTCACATGGAAAGGATTAAAAAATGATATCCTTCGTTATGTCAAGGAATGCACCACTTGCCAGCAAAATAAAGCAGAGCACACTTATCCTGCAGGTTTATTACAGCCGCTGCCAATATCAAAACGGAAGTGGGAAAGTATATCTATGGATTTCATCTTAGCTTTACCAAGGTCCCAAGGTAAAGATTGTATTTTTGTTGTGGTTGATAGATTAATTAAATTTGCACACTTCTTTTTTATCACTACTGGATTTACAGCTGTTCTGATCGCAGACCTATTCTTTAGAGACATATTCCGTTTACATGGATTACCGACGAATATAATCAGTGATCGAGATGGCAGATTTTTGAGTATATTTTGGGAAGAGCTTTTCAGATTGACAGGTACATAATTGAATCAGAGTACTAGTTATCATCCACAGACTAATGGACAAACGAAAATAGTGAACAAATGGATAGAAGGTTACCTTCGTAATTATGTAGTAGGACATCAGAAAGCTTGGGTTCGTTGGTTGTATTTGGGTGAATATTGCTATAATACTACATTTCATATGTCAATTGGTATGACTCCTTTCAGGGCATTATATGGTTATGATGCACTCTCCTTCCTTGATCTTGCTTTTGATCAGAGTAATGTTCCCAAATCTCGTGATTTGCTTCAAGATTGCCAGGATGTTTTGAAGGCACTTGAGAATTTGCAATGTGCACAGAATCAACAAAAAATTTATGCTGATAAAAAGCGAGTCGAGTGACATTTTGAAGTTGGTGAATTGGTATATCTAAGGTTACAGCCCTACCGGCAATCATCTTTTAAGCGTAGTGGTGCTGAAAAATTAAAACCTCGGTTTTATGGACCGTATCCGGTTGTTCGGAAAGTTGGCACAGTAGCATATGAACTTGATTTACCAGCAGCTAGCAAGATACACAATGTATTTCATGTATCTTGTCTCAAAAAGGCTTTGGGACAGCAAATGACAGTGTCAGAGGAACTACCCCCCATGAATGATGAAGGGAAATTGGAAATGATTCCTGAAGTGATTTTAGAGTCCTGGGACAGGCATTTGCGGAACAGGACTATTCGGGAATATCTAATTAAATGGAAGAATTTGCTCTTAGATGATGCCACATGGGAAAATGAGAGTATCCTCCAGCATTCTAATTTACAGTTGCTTGTGGGCAAGCAACAAGAGGCAGGGGAGTCTGTAATATCCCCTAATAAATCCCAAGTCTAAGTCTAGACTAGCATATTAATTCTTTATATTAGTTTTCAATTTACTAATATAAATTAATTAATTAATAAATGATTTTTGTAATATTAATTATTTTATATTAATTATCCATTTGTTAATATAAATAATTAATAAGCTCCTAAACTATTCGATAGTTCTAAATAATGGAATAATGGAAATGGCTTATTGGTTGGTTCGATTCAGTTCGGAAACCGGTTTCCTCGAACTACCTTTG
This sequence comes from Cryptomeria japonica, assembly GCF_030272615.1. NCBI lineage: Eukaryota > Viridiplantae > Streptophyta > Pinopsida > Cupressales > Cupressaceae > Cryptomeria > Cryptomeria japonica. Next base: position 50,090,524 of record NC_081406.1, on the reverse strand, counting down.
AGGTTGATTTAAGGAGGAAGTGATTTGAGAATGGGGGTGGAAGATTGTGAAGCTTGCGTGTAAGGGTACACGATTAGACTATTTCGCCTTTCGTCAGTTGGTAGACTGGCCTATTGGTTCGTATGATTCTGGAGTAGAATCATTATTTACTGCAGCAGCGTGAATTTCCTTTATGGCCTTGTGTGTTATGATCCAGGTGTGTGCTTTTCTCTATACTGTGAGACTTGGTATACTACCGTCATAGAGTTTTGTGTATGAATCAAACTCGACACTCAACGCAAACAGTTTCTCCGTGCTTTTGTGACCCGATATCGGGATGGTAGCGTGTGAATATTATACCTTGTTCTAACTGATAATGCCGCGGGGTGGTGTGGAGGCTGCAGTCATCGTATGGAAAGGTTGGTAAGTGCTACCAAACATTGCGCTTGCTGTGAAGACCCCGTGCGTCAGTCTTATTCGTATACAAAGGATTTTCAGTAGTACAAAGTCTGGGTCATCTGGCTGCAACCGTGGTGCCTTCCTCTGTCCTGTTCATTGAAGAATACATGACGACCCTATGGTAGTGTTCTGCAACAAGTTTGGCACCAACATCTAACTTATAATTGGCAACCACAACTTATCTATCAGGTGCACCATGAAACCTTCTAATTAATCGTTCAAATGCTTAATTTAATTGTACAGATTCCTAATGTGCAATGAGTGTAATGTCAATGTATGCCTACTGCAAAATTTATGCAGAATTAAACTTATGAACCGAACAGTTTGTAGTTACAGAATTGTGGAATATGGATGTCTGAGTTTCAGTAAAAGAACATTTAATTTGTTTTTTTCCAAATACATCCTTACATACTCTGAGAACTTCATTTATCAGCAAATACATTAGTTGAGGATTTTTACACCTTTGTTGATAGCTTAAACACATATTAGTATACTTTAGTTATATTATAGAGTGGGCAAGTGCAGTTAGGACTTGTCAGTTGATTATAGTATTTTTCAGTATTTGTTGACAGTTGCAAATTCTTTAGCAACCAATGGAAAGTTTAAATACTTCTCTTGTAGTCAGGATAAAGGACCACGCTAGTGCAAGAAGTTCTTGATCCCAATTTTGTATGAGAGGGATAAATCAGATATACACCATCATATATTTGAAAAGGATAAATCAGATATACACCAACATATATATGAGTATGTATATGCTGATTTGAGAAGAGGGATATGCAGATTCAAACTTGAAGTGGAATAAGCAGATTTTTGCATGAAGAAGATATAGAAGATCATTCAAGATGTAGATTTGAAAGAGGAGAGTATGCATGGTTTGAGTGGAACAGTGAAGTGAATAGAACATAGAGATCAAGTGATGAGGAATAAATGTTGATTTTATGATCAGACTGATAACAAAGAACATAAAACAATAAACGCAATACACATAACACAGTAGTACCTTGGGAAAACCTCCCTCTTGGAGGAGAAAAACCCAGCAACAATTATCTCAGTTTATATTAGATCAAACACAGTAGCACATTTACAACATTCCCATGCTAGGGCAGACTTATCTGAAATGCTATGATCTTGACAATCCTTCAAATGCAGATCGCTGTCATTGTAACTTCATTCGGCAACACTGGAGGATGTTCGCTCAGCTTGGAATACAAGTTCACCAGCCTTTAGATAGATTCAAGAACCCTCGGTGATTTGCTGATTGCAGAGATAGGAAATTCACTGATTTTAGAATGATCACAAATCATCTTGTATATATATGAATTAATGCCTCCAATAGATCATAGTCGGCCTTGTAGTTTTGGCGCCAAGAATAGGATCAGACCTTTAATTACAAGTTACATATAGGTCGGCCCTAATTACAAGTTACACAGGTCGGCCCTAATTACAAGTTACATAATTGCACAAGGGGTTTGCCCATTTAGGGTCAGACCTAAATGTTTTACAAGTTACACAAATTACATGCTGCCACCCATGATTACATAAATAACTTAAACTAGAATCCGATTCTAGCTACATATTTCAACACTCCCTCTTAGCTAGAGAGGATTTTATGAATAATCAAGTCACATAGAGGCTACCACCATGGCTACTCCCATGGATGAAACGCATGGTACGTTCACCATAGCTACTCCCAGGGGGTGAACGAACTCATCATGGAATTTCTTCCATGATACCCACCATACATACTCGCAGAGGGTGGGACCACCATGCCTACTCGCAGAGGGTAGAATTTCTTCCATGATACCCACCATATCTAGTCGTAGAGGGTGGGACCACCATGCCTACTCGCAAAGGGTGGGTCCACCATGCCTACTCCCAGAGGGTGGAACGAGGGCTTTCACCTCAAACTTCTCCTAGAGAAGAATGCATCACCACCATGCCTACTCGCAGAGGGTGGATCCACCATACCTACTCACAGAGGGTGGAACGAAAACTATTACACAAAAGATGAGTCTTCCTCTGAAGCTGAAAGAAACTGTCTCCCTCTGAGCCTAACAAGCTCCCTTTGAATGTTATAGCCTTCCTTTTCCGAGAAAACATCTTCAGCCACCAACTTAGTCTCATGGCAGCAAGTTGCATCTCCATTCTTCAGCCCGCGTGTCTTTCCCACAGGATGTATCAAGCTCATCCACCCTAGAATGCAATCTCCGTCCTAAAAACATTCAAGAGAGGTTACCAATAGTTTACTATCATACATGATTCGCTATCCAATGAATTGATAACAACATGAAAAATTCAAAAAATACTTATCTCTTTATAAGTTAGTTTTCAACATAACCATCCACTTAGATCACACTGAATCATCTGATGATTGCTGCATGGCCTTCGGCCCTCACCATCACTCAGAATCCATTCTCATCTATAAGCACTTCATAAATACCCTCGCCACAGGAGTGTGAATTTAGTTTGAAGTTTGGACACTGCTCTGACCTCTCAGTCTGCAAAAAGGATACGGGATCTACCTTCAAGCTATTAGGCTTTATAGAAGGAACCTGCTCTGATACCATGTTGATTTTATGATCAGACTGATAACAAAGAACATAAAACAATAAACGCAATACACATAACACAGTAGTATCCTGGGAAAACCTTCCTCTTGGAAGTGAAAAACCCAGCAACAATTATCTCAGTTTATATTAGATCAAACACAATAGCACAATTGCAACATTCCCATGCTAGGGCAGACTTATCTAAAATGCTATGATCTTGACAATCCTTCAAATGCAGATTGCTGTCACTGTAACTTCATTCGGCAACACTGGAGGATGTTTGTTCAGCTTGGAATACAAGTTCGCCAGCCTTTAGACAGATTCAAGAACCCTCGGTGATTTGCTGATTGCAGAGATAGGAAATTCGCTGATTGTATTGATTTTAGAATGATCACAAATCATCTTGTATATATATGAATTAATGCCTCCAATAGATCATAGTCGGCCTTGTAGTTTTGGCACCAAGAATAGGATTAGACCTTTAATTACAAGTTACATATAGGTCGGCCCTAATTACAAGTTACACAGGTCGGCCCTAATTACAAGTTACATAATTGCACAAGGGGTTTGCCCATTTAGGGTCAGACCTAAATGCTTTACAAGTTACACAAATTACATGCTGTCACCCATGATTACATAAATAACTTAAACTAGAATCCAATTCTAGCTACATATTTCAACAATAAAGAATAAACATTTTATCAGGACAGATTTGTGGTTGAATAAAAGAATGGAAGATCTTCAAAAGGCAGATTGTGAAGGAGATTATATGAAGATTTGAGAAGAAGAATATATGCAGAATTGTGAAGGAAATATATTCAGATTTGTGAAGGAACTATAATCAGATTTGTGAAGGAAATTCGAGTTTGGAAGTTGATGCTTCCTCAAGCAGAGATTGGTGTCTCTTGCTGAGTAGGTGCTTAGCAATGGGGGTTGGTGTCTATGAACTATGGGGATTGGTGTCTCTAGTGGGTTGGTGCCTACAAATTTTGTAAAAGAGGTTTATATAAGCAATATTTTGCTGTGGTTTTCTCCCATATTTCCATGTAAATCATGTGTTTCTTCTTGTTATTGATATTGTGCAATTGATGTTATTGTGATTGTTAATAAAGGATGCATTGAGAGATGTGCTGGTAGATAAAGTCATACAAATTCCTTATTTTAATTTTCAAGAATTTGAGCAACATTTACACGCATGGTAGGCAATTATGATAGAAAATATAAAAAGTCTATCATATAATACATGGACTCCATAGTCATTATAACATATACACTAGAGGACTTTCATCAAATATTGGGTATTCCATGCTCAAGAATTTTAGTATTTAACCCTCAACAAATATAATAAGCCAAAGCCAAAAGCGGCAATTCAGCTCCTATGTCAAGATAACCTTACCTAGAGGAACAAGAAAATGTTTGGAGCAAGGGTAATATAGGTCTACACAAAGATTACTTGGTGAATGAAGAATGGAAGTGTATACTAGATCTCATTCGGAGTAGATTAATGGGTCAACTCAAGCACCAGACTTGTCAGTTTGGGTGATATAATATATGGTTGGACTTGGTAAAGGAGTTATTTTTTATTGGGTAGAGATACCATCAGCACACATTTAGGAATTATTATGTTTGAAACACATGACCTTATATATGACACAACAGTTAATCACTCTATTCTTGGATACAATTCTCACATGGGTATCGTTAGTTGCAGCAAGAAACTTGAAATTGGACATAGAGTATGATCCCTCTTGGCCATCTATTTTTTGATGGAAGACTTAGGGAATATAGGTTTTGACAGGCAAAGGAGAGGAAGCCAAAACAATTGTAGGGAAGAGGTAAAATAGACAAATTGATTCCTTTTCTGATGATGAACTTAACGAAGGGAGGCAATAGCAAAGAAGATGAGGAAGTTGAAATTATTGAATTAATTACATTTCCCTTTGACTCTCCACTCATAGAACTTACTTCACATACTATATCGGTTGAACTCTTAAAAGATGCATTTGAACAAATTGATACATGGCTGACTTTATTAGGGGCCCTCGTTGTGGTTATGGAGTATCTGTCATCGAGTCCACAAGAAATAGGGCAGCAGCTGGAAGAAAATCTGCAGAAACCAGAGTGCAATTTACCATGGCCAGGAGAGTGCCTACCGCAACTAGAGGCAACTATTTAGCCATATCCATAAGGCAGTTCGCCAAGATTGCAAGGAAGGCCGTTGTTGCATTAGGAGCTGCATAGCCTATCCCATTAGGGTGATGAGGAAATTACTATACAACTATCTAAACCTAATCCTACTGATCCTTTGGGGTGTACTCAGCAATACTTATAAGATTTGGAGCCAATGCCATATATCATGAGTGAGGTGGCAGATATGGCTCCAAAATTAGATGATACTCATTCTTCCTTGGTCCTATAGGAAGCTTAGTGGGTTAAATGCTTTTATTAAGGTTGAGTGGTGACACCTACACTCACAAGCTTTGATACCAAACTTATGATGAAATGACACACATTCATAAACCTTCATCCAATCATTTGCTCCTTTGTGACCATCAAGATAGCCCACTTTACAATTTACTATCAAAACAGTGACAGGAACTATAAATGCAAAACAATAATGATAGGAAGTTTAGGAATGGGACAAGAACCCTTCCAAACTACCCTCACTTCAACCACATAAGAACTGTCCCGAGTGTAGGTGATAGGAAGGTACACAAATATATACTCACATTCCAAACCAAATACAAACTCTTGCCAGGAACCGAGACACAATGTCCCTTAAATTGTTTTTGCAACAAAAACCACTAATTAGTGAAATGCATACAAGAACAAAACAAACTTCTTGAACATTTATTTATGCAAAATTTCATTATAAGCCTTGGCTGATCTTTCAAGGATTCGTCTCTCTCTCACGTCGTTGACTCTCCCTCCCTTTGTTTCTTCATATGGTTGGCTTTGTATTGTTTTCTTCCAACCTGATTTGTTTCGCTTTCCCTGTTCCTCCAATTGGTCTCACATTGAATTCGATTTCACAGTCTTCACAAACTGTACATCGATTTATTTCTTCTTCCTCAATCGACCTCTTCCCTTAGGCTTTTCTCTTCTTCCAATCCTCCATGAGATCGTTTTTCTTCTTATTCCCATTTTGTCTTAGGCTTTCTTTCTTGCCAAGGCCGATCTTCAGCCATTGGCGTCTCTGCCCACCTCTTCTCTATTGATCAGTCTTCCACAATCTCTCTGTTTCTTTCCTCTTTGTTCTTCTTACACATGGACTGACCTCTTTTGTTCTTCAACTCAACATGTCTCTTTGCCAATTCAGCCTTCTACTGGTTTTGGCCTCCCTCCTTCAGTTTTCTTTCCCTTCCATTTGATTTCCTCTTTCTTTCCTCACCGTTTCCACCCAACTACCATAGCTGATTCTTGCATAAGACCAACTACCATAGCTGATTCAACTAACACACTCCCGGTTGCCACATGTCCAAATATGACAGTAAAAGATCCTGCTTCCTGATAGCTCGGCAACCCAAAATTGAGAATCAAAACACAAAATTGAACCACACCAACCAGAAAAACCGAAAATGACTTGATGCTCCTACATCATTGAGTGCCATGAAGAATTGGCGCTAGAAGGAGGGTTGAGCATTTGAAAGTTAGATCTTGTCAAGTCACATTGCATTTGAAGAAATCATCTTAAGGCTTTTTACCCTCCTCCCGCTCTCAACAGAATTGGCGCTAGAAGGAGGGCTAATCATTGTCAGGCCACGGTCAGTGGAACTCATCAAGTCATATTTAGAAAAGATATCTAGAGCTTTTTACCCTCCTCTACGCTCGACATAATTGAAGCAGAAGAAAGGTGAGCGAATACAAACTCTTGAATCCAAGGAAGATCAGTGGAAAGTCATCTTCAACACTCGACGGAGGTAGTACGTAGAAAGGAGGTGATTGCTGGATCGTCAGTTGGACTTACGGAAGAAGGAAGCAAGCTGGAACCAGTTGAGCTCTCAAGTTGAATTTGAGATATTCAAGTTCTCTCTTATTCCAGAAAATTCAAAAAAAAAAGAAGTGAAAAATAGAAAATTCAAAAAAAAAGTGAAAATAGAAAAAAAAAAAAAAGAAAAAAAAGAAAAGAAAAGATTTCTCAATGGAGCGGCAACAATTGCACGAGGAGCAACAAGTTGATTTTCCTCAACTTTGGTGGGGATTAGATACACAGCTTTATCCACATAGATTGTTCGAGTTTGCAAGACCAGGGCAGTGTCGAATCCATGAGACAGAGGAACATGATGAAATGCATTACTTGAAGTACTTATCAAGGATGGAATCGGTAGCGCAGGGAAAAATCTTCTTTTATGATGTCCTCGGGCCAGAAATAGAAGAAGGTAACTTCAGTGTCCCAGAGAGCAAGGATCCTCTTCTAAGCTTCTTGTGGATGATCGAGAGTCGGCTCATTTTGAATGGTGAAATGCGTTCAGAGAACACATTACTACCATTGTGGTGTAGAATTCACAACTCACCTCACTTTGAATTTACTTGCTCAGTATGTGAAATGGCTATCAAGCAAGTCAGAAACCAGTTTGGAATGCCAACTTTGTCCGAGGAAGAATGTATTATGAACAGATCTGGGGGTGCACATCTCGCAGCTGAATTCAGGAGAACCTATGAACAAGACATTGCTCCAACATCTAATTGTGAGAAGGATCGGTTGTACGTTGACGATACAAATGCACCTGAGGAGCAATGTATTACAGTGGATAGCTCGCCATGCCTTGCACCTGAAAAGGAATACCATGAAACAAAAGTTGAAGAATCAGTTGAGAATACTCAAATAGTGATAAAGGAAGATCCAGGAGTTGAACAAGCAATTAGAGGAGAAGATGACTCATTCCTTGAAGAATTCTCATTTATGCTACAAAAGGAAATCCTTGAGATTGAATTGCAGGAGGTTTCAAATGGCATTCTTAAAGAGGACAATCAAGTTGACATATTGAATGAAGAATTACAGATCATCATGAGTGAGCCCAAGTATGAAGAACAATTCAAAGGGGCGCTTAAAGATTTCATCACCATCATGCTATTTGAGGAAGCGTTGAAGGATCTTATAGAAGAAGTACAAATGGAATCACTGCCAAAATTTTTTCAAGATAGGCAAGTTACTATGAGTGATATGATCCATCATCAGCTCCGACCTCCTGAGACTATGCTTGAAGAGAAATGCCACCAGAAATTATATTTGATCAACTAGAGGATATCTTTGAAAATCAATCCCTCAAGGAGACTCATTTTTGAGGATATGCTAACAAAATTTCATGAAGATGCCTGGTTTATGCAAGATATCTTAGTGAAAACAGAGAATGTTGAGCTATTCGAAGGGGCGCTGAGCTTGTTTCAAGAGGAACTTCCTAATCAAGATCAACACACTGTGGATGCTCGTGGAATAGTTCATCATCAATGGCGACCTCCTGAAGCAGCTGGTGATCTCGCTTCCGACAATCCAGTTCCATCTAAGCACGAATAATGCCAGGTTGCCTCTTTCCTTAATCCTAGCCTTGAAAGTTATTATGATTTTGATTATGGAGATTTTGGGAAAACAACTTGCATCTGGATTGATCATGGTCCTAACGAATTGCCTCAGTTGATAATTTTGAGTGAAAACTTGCTTGAGTATGAGAGATGCATGGTGAGAGCTTGCTTTTCTGTGTTTAAGGATGAATTTGCCTGACTGAGAACCATCACGTTTGCCATGCTCCTGTTGCACAACCTGAGAAATCATGTGAAGTCATGTATATATTTCGCTTCTTTGAATCGTGTTGAGTCTAGGAGTCTTGTATATAGGTTTGGAGTAGGTTTTCTTTTCGTGTCTTTAGTTAGAAGTTTTTGAGCCTTGTTCTTAATTTGCCTTGAGTCATTTGACTCATGATCTAGTGTGGCTCAGGTAGTTTAGTTGTTTGCTTTCTTTAGTTAGCTTTTGGTTTGTCTTAGCTTTGTTTGCTTTTGGGTTCGGTTTGTCGGTCGTCTGTTTAGTTTATGTGTCTTGAGTGGGAGCCTCCATTCGTTAGAAAGGCGTCTGTGTTGTTGCTCACACGCTGGCAATATCCTGGATCTTATGTTAGACTCATTTCTTAGATGTCAATTCATGAAGTGCTTGGAATCCGAGGTTGTTCCTCTCCAACTTTATCATCTGATCAGGCCCTGTATTTGACTTGGAAGGGAATAATTTTCTGCACCTTGATGCCGACATCTGTTCATTACTATATCTTTACACATTAATAGACTCTGAGTCATTATGGTTTTCAGGCAAAGCTGTGATTGGTGAAAAATCTAAAATCTGGCTTCAGGTCCACCGCAATCCTCAAACCGTAGTAAGCTTCACTGCTTACGAGCCAAAGGAATTGACAGAATGTAAAAGCAATATCAAAAAGAAAAAATGAGAAAATGAAAGAGAAAAATCTAGAAAAAATGAAATGAAATGAAATATCAAAATTGGCTAAAGGGAACATACGAGTAACCCCATCGGGGCTATGGATGCTCGGCTGGCAATGGAGCAATGTTCGTGAGCTTGCGGCGATAACATTGTCGGGACTATAGACGTTTGATTGGTAGCGAGGCTCTATCCTTTCTTAAGAAGTTCAGATATACTACGTAGCCGATCACAGGGGAACCTGAAGGTCATAATTATCTTGTCGAGAGGAATGAATACACTTGCACACACCTGGGTAATCAAAGACTAAGTGTCTGGATCTGGTTAAGGATTTTCCTTCCACTTTGAGTGCATTTTCTAATCTCTTGATAAGTTAGGTTGAATTTTCCGGAGGTTCTAAGTGTCAATTGAGTCTTTATCTCTGAAATGTTCAAGAACATTTATTCAAGGTGACGCTAGATGTTGTGACGTATTCACACATCGCCCCATTGCAAATGGGGACCCCTACTTTTTTCGCATTGTGGGGTTTTGCTTTCTAGGTTTTAGAGTTTTGTCTGTTAGCCTTTGCTTTTTGAGTGTCGCCAGGGGGATCACTAAGATGGCAGGCTCTGCTTGAGCTAGGGTGAGTCTGCAGGGCCCCAAAATTAGGGTTTCTTTGAGAGTCTTCCTTAAGGCCTGGTTTTGCTCTTGTTGCTAATTGTGTCTTGCTTGGTGAGTGAGTATCATCCTTGAAGGTCTGAGTTAGGTCGAGTTGGTGAGTGATGAAGTTTGGAATATCACCCTGATCTTCAAATGTCCTGAAATTTGGCTGTCTGGAATGTCCTGATCTTGAAATTTGACTAAGTCTGGAAAACTGAAGAATCCTCCAAAAACTAGATTTTGCAATATAACTTCTGGAGGTCCGAAACCACTCTCAAACATCTTATACTTTAAGTTATATTCCATAAAATGATCCTGATGGAGAGACCAAAATGTCAAATTTCGCTCCTAACCCTTCCAAAGGGTCTAGAGCGAAATTCTCCATAAGACATTCTACTTTGACCAAAACCTAGAACTAACGCATTCCCAGGCTTGAATGAAGGTAAAAACGCTTGTTTGAATGAGGAAATGTGAAAATGAAGTCAGGATTTGAGCCCAAGGATGATTTTTGCTTTTGACCCTTCCAAAGGGTCCAGAGCAAAATTCTTGAAAGCACTCATTTTCCCTCTAGCCAAAGTCAGGATCTTGGTGGAGATGCAAGAGAAAGGATCTATGTTTGCCTCTCAAAGAGGATTGGAGTTGGAAAAGTCAAGAATCAAGCTCAAAACATGATTTTCGCTCCTGACCCTTCCAAAGGGTCCAGAGCGAAAATCCATATATCTCTTGTTTTCTTCCTTGTTTTGGCTAGGCGTTGGCATGATGAAGGAGGAATTTGTATGTTCTTGCCTTGAGAGGGAGTTGGATGATTTGGAAGATCAAGATTTTGGCCCAAAAGAGAATTTCGCTCCTGACCCTTCCAAGGGGTCCAGAGCGAAATTCCTTACAAACCTCATTTGCTACGTTGTTTGGGCTTGAAACCTTTCTCCTTTGATGGAAAACAATCTATATTTGGCTCCAGGAGAAAATTGAAGTTTAAAAAATGAACAATCAAGCCCAAATGGTGATTTTCGCTCCTGACCCTTCCAAAGGGTCCAGAGCGAAAATCCCCCTAAGGCTCATTTCCTGCCTAGTTTGACCAAATTTTGAGTTGCAAGGCATCTTGAGGGGAAGAGTGGACATGTTTGGACTTTGGAAATGTGTGAGAGCTTTGAAAAAATGAAGGATTCTAGCCAAGAAGGTGAATTTCTCTCCTGACCCTTCCAAAGGGTCCAGAGCGAAATTCCTTACAAGCCTACCTTTTTGACCTTGCTTGGGCTTAAGACTTTGATCCTTGCATGAGAATGATGCTACGTTACCTTCTAGAGAAGATTGGAGGTGAAAAGATGAAGGATCAAGTCAAGAATGAGATTTTCGCTCCTGATCCTTCCAAAGGGTCCAAAGCAAAAATCCTAAATCCACCTATTCCTTTCACATTTGTGCCAAGTCAGGCCTAGACAAGGATGATAGAAGCGCTTGAGATTGCCCTTGAATGGATTTTGGTCTCCAAAAATGATGATTTTGGGCTAGAGGAAGAAATTCGCTCCTGACCCTTCCAGAGGGTCTAGGGCGAAATCCTTTGAAACTGCTATTTTTTCACCTTGTTGGGGCCAGGCGAGGAGCTAATTGTGAGGTAATGTTGAAAGGAGGTCTAAATGAGCTAGGAATGCAAAATTCGCTCCTGACCCTTCCAGAGGGTCCAGGGCGAAATTCTTATAGGGCCTGTCCCTGGAAAGAGTCTTGAACTAACTTCATTTTAATATCTTTTGTTGATGATTTAAGGTGTGAAATACTATGTTGAAATGAATTTATTATGTCCTTAGTCATCTTTTGATTTGTTTTTGCAGATGAAAGAAGATCAAGCTTATGATATGTTCAAGACCATTCAAAACTCATATGAAATAAATAATGTAAGCAGATTGCTCACTTTAAAACAGCAATTAATGCATATCTACATGAACAAAGAAGAAACAATCACATCCTATTTCATGAGGATTTCAGAATTTAAAGACCAATTGTCAACTATTGGGAATAATATAGATGATATGGAGCTATCTCTAATAGCACTTAAGGGATTACCATCCAGTTGGGAATCCTTTATTCAAGGCATTAGTGCTCGTCCGACACTACCAAAATTCGATCAACTCAAGAATGATTGTACTCAAGAAGAATCTCGACTAATCACAAGAGGATTGAGTCCAAACAAAGGGGGAGAAATTCAAGCACTACATGCTAACACAAGCAACAAAGGGAAGAAAAGGAAGTTCAAACAAAAGAGAGGAAATAATCACAAAAGCAAAGACTTCTCCAAGATTCAATGCTACAAGTGTGATAAATTTGGACACACTCACAGGTTCTGCCCAGAAAGAAAGAAAGCTCAAGCAACCATAGCTGAAGTCAAGGAAGTAGAGAATCCTCTATTTTTCTTAGCCTTATCAAGCGAACTAAACTCAAACAAACATATGTGGATAATCGATAGTGGAGCATCTCGACACATAACCGGTTTTAGAGATCAATTCGAAACCTTTGAAGGCCACTCAACTGAAGAAGTTACAATAGGAGACAATTCTACCTATCCAGTGAAAGGAATTGGGACCTGCTCAATTCAATTAAGAACAGGAGTTACATTACAATTGAAAGATGTTCTCTTTGTACTAGGCATCAAAAGGAATTTGGTCTCTATTTCAGGACTAGCTGATCAAGGATATTGTGTCACCTTCCATGAAGATAAAGTTCTACTCTCGCCTAAAAACTCTTAACATAAAGAATGCTATTCCTATAGGATCTAGAGATGGTAGTTTATACAGATTATGTAATACTAAAAAACAAGCACTAAATCATGAAGTATCAAACTCTAATGAAATTTGGCATAGAAGATTAGGACATCTTCGATTTAGTGTCTACCTTCTATAGGAAAAATTACCGCAGGATTACCCAATCTAAAATCTGATCTTGTTGGAACTTGTAAAGGATGTGTTCTAGGGAAGAACTCAAAAGGGTCCTTTCCCTCAAGTGAACACAAATCAAAAGTTGTACTAGAACTTGTCCACACTGATTTGTGTGGTCCAATGTCATTACCATCACTAGGGGGATTCTTGTATTACGTGATATTTGTTGATGATTACTCTAGGAAAACTTGGATCTATTTCATAAAACTCAAAGAATCAAATGAAGTGTTATTGAAATTTAAAGAATTTAAGGCCCTAGTGGAAAATCAAGCTGGGAAGAAAATAAAGACTCTAAGATCAGATAATGGGGGTGAATATATCTCTGAAAATTTTAAAGAATTCTGCATTTCTGTTGGGATTAAGAGGGAGTGTACTGTACCTTATAATCCTCAACAAAATGGAGTTGCAGAAAGAAAAAACAGAACCATCATCGAAGCTGCTAAAGTCATGATGCATGATCAAAATCTACATATCTCATTTTGGGCTGAAGCCTCAAATACAACTGTGTACATTCAAAACAGATGCCCTCATTCAATCCTAGAGAATATAACACCTGAAGAAGCCTTTACAGGAAATAAACCAGATTTAAGCCATCTAAGAATCTTTGGTTGCCACGTGTATATTCACGTTCCTAAAGAAAAGAGAACCAAACTAGAACCCTCTCGGAAGAAAGGCATATTTGTTGGCTACAACGAAACCACTAAAGGATACAGAGTCTATAGTGCAGGACGAAGATCCATTGAAATCAGTAGAGATGTCAAATTTGAAGAAGATGCTGCTTATAAACTATCTCTAAGTGCAAAAGATGATCTAACCGCAGAATCAGATGAAAATCCTACAATTGAAAATTAGAGGGAGAATAGCATAGAAAATCATGAACTTCAATCACCTAATTTCAAGAATGCTGAAAATCCTAACAAGAAGAAAAGACCACTATGGGCAAGAAAGATGATTGAAGAAAATAATGTGGAACCCGATGAAATCTTCAAAGAGAATAAGAAAACAAGAAGTCAATCATGCTATGTTGCCCTCATGACCGAACTTACAAAATCTGAACCATCAAATGTTGAAGAGGCTTTAACATGTCAAGCTTGGAAAGAGGCAATGGTTGAGGAATACCAATCTATCTTAAAATATGATGTCTGGGACATTGTACCTAGACCAAAAGACAAATCAGTTGTCTCATCAAAGTGGTTATTCAAAATCAAATATGCACCAGATGGTAGTATTGAAAAACACAAAGCCAGATTCATTGCCAGGGGGTTCTCTCAAAAGGCTGGAATTGATTACGAAGAGACATTTGCTCCAGTTGCCCGATATACTTCTGTAAGAACCATCATTGCCATTGCAGCTTCCAAAGGGTGGAAGATACACCAAATGGATGTGAAGACCGCATTTTTGAATGGTGTTATTGAGGAAGAAGTATATATAGAACAACCTGAAGGCTTTGCTACACATGATAGAAATCTCTATATGTGTAGACTAAAAAAAACTCTCGACGACCTTAAACAAGCTCCCAGGGCATGGTACGGAAGGATAGATAGTTATCTCTCCAAACTAGGATATTCCAAAAATGAAGCAGACTCTAACATATACTTCAAAATATCGGATGGTGACATGTTAATACTTGTTTTCTATGTTGATGACTTGTTGATAACAAGAGAAGATCACCTCATTGCAAAATGCAAACAAGATCTTGTGGCTGAATTCGATATGAAGGATCTAGGTCTACTGCACTATTTTCTGGGCCTAGAAGTATGGCAAAAAGAGAATTACATTTTCCTAAATCAAGGAAAATACACCACTGATATCCTGACCATATTTGGTATGATAGATTGTAAGCCTCTATCCATTCCAATGGAAACAAATCTTCATAAGCTCAAAAGTGAAGCAGTAGATTCAGAACCTACAAATCCTACATACTATAGACAAATTATTGGATCTCTTATGTACCTGGTAAACACTCGTCTTGATATTTGTTACGCTTCCAATGTGTTAAGTCATTTCATGTCCGAACCTAAGAAGATTCACGTAATGGCTGCTAAGCATATTCTGAAATACTTGCGTGGCACTATTGGACTTGGCTTGAAGTATAAAAATGTTGAGATACAACTTCAAGGGTATTCTGATTCCGATTGGGTAGGAAGTTCCATTGATCGTAAAAGTACAACGGGGTGTTGCTTTAGTCTTGGATCAGCTATGATATCCTGGTTTAGCAGAAAACAGTCAGCAATTGCTTAGAGTTCCACTGAAGCCGAATATATGGCTGCCTCCATGGGAGCACGTGAGGTAGTATGGTTAAGGAAATTGCTAGTTGGACTATTTGGGAAGCCCCTAAACCCCACTGTGATTCACTGTGATAATCAAAGCTGCATCAAACTTTCTGTAAATCCAGTTTTTCGTAATCGATCCAAGCATATAGAAATCCCATACCATTACATAAGAGATATGGTAGACAGAGATGTCATCAAATTGACCTACATCAGCACTGAAGAGCTTAGTGCTGACATATTCACCAAACCTCTTGCAAGTTGAAAGTGGAGTACTTTAGAGGTAAACTTGGTATGACTAAATTATAATGGAAATTTCTGATATTAATCTTAATCATATGTAATTGATATATTCATGAATATCTTGAATGCAATATTGTATGTATGTGTTATGTCATGGAAGGTGACGATCTTTCATGTGATGGAAGTGTAAGATCGCTATTGTAAGGTGACGACTTTCACAATAGTCTGATCTGTTATCAAGATTGACTACATTAAGTTGCTGTCCTGGAATGGAAATCTTGATACTAAATTTGCTATGATGAGTTATTGAATTGTTATCATTAAATGATTGTTCCGAAATATGTCAGAAATTATGATAACAATCACATTATGATTGACTATATTAATTTTCTGTCTCGGAATGTGCTGGATATCATGATACTAAAATTATTACACCTATGATAATGACAATGTTACAATTGTCACTAGAATCAAGGTTGTAATCTGATAAGACTTCAAGTAGTTGTTGTCCCTGAGTGCTTATATATATATATATATACACACATCGGAGGTAAAACATATTCATTGCAGTGATCTTATTAAAGTCTATCCTCACTACATATTACCAGACTATTGTATTCTCTATCTTTGATCTAAATTCCTTAATACAAACTTATAGTGCAAGTGCAAGTGACATTAGCATTGGTTCATCTAATGTCAATGTCAATGATGAGGAGGATGAGGAGGAGGAGGAGAATGAGGATGATGAATTAGGGAATCCATTTGATGATTAAACTTTAAATTGTTGAAAGTTGAAACAATGGTACTTGAATATTTTGTCATTTTGATATTAAACTTGATGTGTATGATGCTGTTATGGTATGATCATGATGCTATTATTACAAGTTTATGCTGGTTTTGTTGTTTATATGATGCTTTGTGACATGCTAATCTTAATTCATGCTTATAGGCTGCATATATATATATATATATATATATATATAATTTACATGTTTTTGTACTAACGAACCCAAACCCCTTTTCAAAATTTTGCCATATCGGCATACCAGTTCTTCTAACCCGAACCGGCAACCTAGGTTATATAGGCCAAGGTGAGACACAAGACTACATAAGATTATGGCAAGTGTCTTAATTTTATGATATGTGACATAAAGAGATTAGTATTTTATGCATACCCTAGGTTAACTAACAAGGGTGAACAAGAATTAGGAGGAGAACTTGTAATGTCCCCTACTAAGTTTAGGCCTGTTTTAACCATAATTAATCCATCTCAACATACTTATGACATAAACTAAACTGATTAGGAGATAAAACTATCTTAACATGAAACCCATCAGTGATATTCCTCCATTCAATCAATAAATTGTTCATCAATCATACATCAGTAAATTGTTCATTCAAATTATTATTTCTATATATATTTCTATATTTATATAGTTTATTTATTTTCAGATAGCATTATAATATATATATATATTACTGCAGAGCAGTTCTTATAAAATATTATAATAATTCTAATCATTATATTATTTTCTATAATTATATTATTATTAAGTTCTGCATAAGAACATTATCGTGCTTCATATATTAAGCATTCATATTAAGAACATCACTCTACACACCACCAAGAACAAGGATGTTTACTGCCTCCAAAACCTTCTAACCATTCCTTATCAAATCGATTATGTGCCTACGGTAATTGCTCTTTGAGAGAGATCCAAACTGGATGATGGGATTCAGATATAAATTCACACCCAAGCGAGAATGAAATGGATCTCAATATATATCTTACCAAATGGAATGATAAGTTACTCTTCAAGAGACATATCTCATGTATATTCATCAATGTCTCCCTTTCTTCACTAATTGCACCCTTTCGTGACTATCACTGCTTCACTAATCGTTGCCTCTACACATACTCGATGTTGACTATTGTAATCGCTGTAACATAATTATCATCGCGCCTTCTCATAGTAAATGCTGACCATAATATCAGTTATTATTTGCCCTTTCTAATAATTGATTGTAATTGCTGATATCCTTGTTGATCGATATTAATACTAATTGCATCTTGATTACATGTATACTTTCATCATCGCCGATAGTGAATCCATTGCCCTCATCGATATTATTTATTGTTGTCTTTATAGTTTATACCAACGTTGTCTTCTGTTCAATAGCTTCTGACTTTCCATAGGAATAAAGAGCTTGGGAGGGTACGTCAATCATATGAGATGAAGATAGTTGCTGACTTAGTTTTGGTTGTTGAGTTCTGTAATGTTTGGAATTCACATACCACTATAACATATCATTGTATATTGTTTGTCTTTATTTGATGTTCATTATACGTCTTTCTTCTAATGGCTGCTTGCCATCATTTCAGCGAATTAGTCCCAAACTTCATATAGTGGTACCTTCCTTTGTCCATCGGTTTGTTGATCGCTAAGAGTCACCAACTTTAATATCTCTATATCAATCGTTAACTGCATGTTGTTAGTCACTAACTATTGAAAATATTATTATAGCTGGTGAAGGGCAACATTCCTTAGCAATACCGAGTTTGGTTGTTCTCCTAAACATAGATACGGATGATGATTCCAAAGTCTTTGATATCCTTTTTTGCCGAGCTTTAGTGAAGATTCCATACTTTGTTTGATCTTCTTTTATAATTGAGATGCTTGACGATGTAATGTCCTCCCTATCTCATTAATGGTAGAGCAAAATGACAGTATGCGAGCTTGGATGCTTGCAAGTCTTTATTCTTTATCATCCCTTTTGATCATTCATTAACTTTAATCAAATTTTAATTATATTTAATTTAATTTTAATTTTTATCCTTTTGTATAGTAATTTTATTATTAAATTATACTTCAAAGTAGGGACATTACAGAACTAGATAAGTAATATCCTTGTTCATGCCAACAAGGGGTTCAGAAGGATGCATATGAAATTTATACATTGTATATTGTGTGTGCTATGTTATTGATTATAACTTTAGAATTACTCACAAAATAGCTTTTTTAAGTGTAGATACCCATTGTAAGAATTTTTATCTGTTCTCTAACAATGTTTAATTTTATATTAGAATATTTGCTATTTTTATCAAACAAAATTTAATTGCCAATTAGGCTCATCCATTTATTATATTTTCATTGCATTCTTTTTAAGGCTGTCCCAATTGTCAGGGTCATCTAGATGTCCCCAAAATAAAGAAGAAACAGTCGAATGCTCTCAACGATTTCATAAAACCTGGACAATGTTTTCAAAATTTGCAAATTCTAAAAGAAATCAGGGTGGCTAGGAGGGGATGTTTCATGCTTGCTCCTGTGAACGTATAATATTCTAGATGTCCTTTGACAACTTGGAAATTTTGGGGAGATGTTCTTGTGCTATACTATTTGTGTGAGTGCATGAAAAATTTGAAAATGTAATTTAAAATTGTAATGGAGGAAATGTGACTCTACAAAAGGAAATTTATGATCCTCTGAGAACCAATTTCACTACATACATTCAAATATTTCCAAATTCCAACTAACTAAATTCGTGAAAATATCTAATTATAGGTAAAGAAAATGAAGATTCTAGATACAAAAATAGAAAGAGCAGACGACAAAGAGGTTTTTGTCCAAATCTGAGTATCTTGGCCAGGACCAGTGCGGCACACAGTAGTGTTGTACAAATCAAAACACAAAGGACTTAGAAAATGGCTAACTTGCAAAACCCAGAAGTTGGAAACGTAACAACAAATCTAGTATAATAGATATAAATGAAAATGAAATAAATATACACATTCAAACCTCCGTGTGTTTGAATGTTTCCACTAAACCTGTACACACACACAAGAGGAAAAATGTTTGGGGCCATTTGGAGACTTGCCTCAGTCAAGTCCCAATTTTGGTGTTTCCACCTCCACAACAACCAGGTAGATAGATAGATTAGAGACAAATAGATAGATAAATGATAAAAGATTTAAAAGATTTGGGATGTGATAAATCCCAGGATGCTCAAAGAGATTAGAAGAATAGAAAGATATTACCCAAGAGGCTTGAGGAAGCCAAGAGATCTATAAAAACTGCTGTAGCAAGCTAGAGACTGCTGTAGTGAATAAGAGAGAGCAAGATAAAGTTGTGAGAGCCCAGAGAACAAGAGAGATTTCAATAGAGAACCAAGAGAGATTGCATATAGTGAAGGAATAGATTTAAAAGTGAGAATAGGAGGGAAAGAAGAGGTTGTTGAGTCATTTTGGAAGATTCTGAGCTGTTTCCACCGATCTGGGTAGGTGACAAGTGGCGAAATGCTCATAATTGACATTTGAACGTTAAGATGTCACAGGATGATAGCACAGTGCGTGGGCATCCGTGCAGCACACAAATGTCCAAACAAATCACTTTCAAAAACAAGAGAAACATGCAGTCAATTATGAAACTGATTTAAAAGGGTAACTTTTGAAAAGGTGGCTTGAGCATCCTGAGAGGGAAAAGGCTGATGTAAGGGCTGAAACATGCCTACTCAAATGCTAGTGTAATGGACACTTAAATGGCTACAAAAGTGTAGGTGAAATTGCATAGGGGTATGCAATTTTTGACTCTACAAAATATAGAATGAAGAGTGCACAATACATTTGGGAATGGCTTTCAATTAGTTAGATTCTACTTTCTGAATTAGAATCATTTTTCTTCCTTTTTGTAACCTTACCACAAGAAACAGAGCTTGAGTTGATGACTGTGAATTAATAGCTGATTTTGTGTAGGGGTTTATATATTTTTTGTTTGCTTAGATGGGTTCATAGCCCTGATACTAGACTACGAGACATTTATTTCAATGAAGAATTTTCTGATTACATGAGTGGATATTTATTTTTGGTATTGTAATTTATGTTTTGAAAATGGATTTAACTATTCTGTGCAAACTGTGAATCTTTTCACTGCACCTACATCAAGTGCAATCAGAGAGAGATGGTAAATCATGATACACTGCATTATTTTACAGAGATCTCTTTAAAGTAAAGAGGGTGACCTCATAATATACTGATTTATAAAAAGAGCATATAATATGATTTACAAAATATGACCTTTTCGGCCAGTAACCTGTCTCATATCTTAGATTTTCTTGCTGTATGAGCAAAGCATGGGTATTTACAAGGCATACATATTATGCCATCTGATTGATTAAATTTTTTACAAAACATATATGTTGTACTATCTGTACATAATTTCTGCATTTAACCAAAACTGGTTACTTTCTTTCCATTATACCACATACATCTAAAACTAGTTGATATACAATTTCAAACAAAACAGAGCACATATCTGCCTTATAAACAGATATCAAAAATTGCGAGAAGACTTTTAAGGAGTCACATTGGGCAAGTTGCTATCTTCTGCACTCATTGTAGAGGTTGAATTATTGCTCTCCGAGCTCAAACTGTCATCACATATGAGAACCATTTCTCTGTTCAAACCCTCAAATCCAACTGGAACTGGAACTGGTGATGTATGCTTTATCGAAACACACAGAACTTTGTACAACTGTCAAATCTTGAGCAACAAATTATCTTTTATCTGATCCTCAGGAGATTTTATAGGATTTTTAAATGCGAGAGGACAATCTTTCTTTAGATTAAGAGACATGCCATCAAAGATGCATTTGACACAGGAGGAATATTGAACCAATTTCATTGTAAAAACTCCTCCAATCGGATTATTGCCAATAATTGGAACAAAGCGAGAAATTGCCATGTGAAACAGCTCCTCCGAAATTGTATTCTCCTGAACATTTTTACTGTAAAGTGAAGTCATCTGTGTTTTGCACTATAAGATGTCCATGCTATTTGAAAGAACTCTAAGACCCACTTCTGTGGCAGTTAATTTGTACTCTTTATCTAGAAGCAGCTCTTCACCCGTCACTATCCTCAAAAACTTTTCAACCAGATCACAGCTGAACTTGAAGACCCTTGAAGTTCTCAAGAAACATACTGCTCAGGAGCAGCCAAGTTAGATTATTTTACAGGGATTGACATCCTAAGAATTCAAATTTTAAAGGAAACAAAGTAATTTAATTGAAACTTCTTGAAGAAGGAAATGAATTAAGGGTGAGGCAGGCAGTTCTTTCTTATTTTTCCCTTGATTGAAAGATGTTTGAGATAATCGAAATAGACATTATATGGAAGTGTTAAGAATATTTTTCAATTTAGGTTTTACAGCATTTAGGTTATCATTTTAGGTTTATAGCTACAGGCAAAATTTATGAGGACATAATATTATAAATAAGAGTTGTCATTAATGATGCCTTAAATAATTTCTTAAGTATTATAACCTCTTAGCTGCAATATATGTAATATCTAATGATGTTCAAAAATAACTTTGACTTGAGTAAAGGCACCTCATTTGTGCCTTGTTTTTATTCTACCAATGCCTTACGGAATGTTAGGCTAGCTCTCTTCTCTTATCTTATATTCTCTAAACCTGTTACTAATTTACAATTTATTAAGAAAATTTTGAAAGTTAACAAGTTTAGAAATGATACCATGTCTTTGTAGTCTGAACATCTACACTGGAAATGATTAAGCTTTTACCATGAATGGTGTGATAGAATATAGGAGAAGGTTATGTGATGATCTCCTCTTTGTTGCAGGCACCGGCATTTGTTTTCATTGACGAAATTGATGCGCTGGCAGGAAAAAATGCAATTGAGGATGCTGTGAGGAGAGTATCATTTGATGCGCTTTTAGAGGAATTGGATGAAGAGTATGTTTTTCACATGCTTTGTTTCCCTTTGAGATGTGAAATATCATGTCGCTGTAGGTTAAAGATTTTAAATCTTTGCATTTGAAAGTAGATAACCAATATCTTTCAATTTTCTTACAATAATTATCTCACATGTATGTTCCTAAATGATCAGAAGGGTCAGGAGGTTGAGTTATTATTGTTTTATATATAATAATTGTTGTTCTGTTAATATTGCTTTTTATCTTTTGACATTGTTCACTTGCATAATGTTGCGAGCCATGAAAAAGCTATACAATGTTTTGCATATTTTTTGCCATGGTGTAGAATATTGTGCATCGTTGTAGCCCATACTATCAGTGATAGAAACAACTCAACTGAAAAAAATTAAAGTAAGATAAGAGGTACATGGTTAGCAAGTTGGCATTAAATCTCAAAATAGATTGGATGGATGTGAGTTGCCTTATTGACTATTCTCTACTACTTTTAAGGCAGAATTTAGAATAGAAGATTTTTAATATCATGTAACCAAATATACATCACTTTTAATGTATCTTTGTCTATGTTGTTGTCTAGGAGCCGATTTGGTGTATGTTTGTATGAAATATGATGCCCTAGAAAATGCTTTAATGCAATCCCAATCCAGCCTTATAAATATGTGCTAATCTCAGAAATAACATCAGGCTTATGTAAGGGGGATTTTTGGAAGTGAGAAGTTGCTCTGGACTTCTGTACATATCTCTAGTAATTTTCTGGATATGCATATGATCCGAATACTTGTAAGTAGAAGGGTGGAATGAATCTTTGAGTTTTGATACAAGTTGTCCCACAAAGCAGTAGGATTTTGTGTTGGGCCATGTTCAGTGATGAGGATTTTAGCCATGCTCAATAACATTAGTTTAGCAAGGGGGCACTAAAGGGGGCCTTTGTTAGTGCCCTAAATATTTGAATAAATAAAACCAAGCTTTCATGTCAATGTTCCATGCATTTAAGAGGTCTTGAATTCATGAAGCCTTGTGAACCTTGACATTACACTTCATTTAGGAGTTGACGGACCATCATGTCATTGAATGTGATGGTAAAAGTTGTTGATCACTGTTGCAAGCTGAATTAT
The DNA here is from genome assembly GCF_030272615.1 of Cryptomeria japonica. Classification (NCBI taxonomy): domain Eukaryota; kingdom Viridiplantae; phylum Streptophyta; class Pinopsida; order Cupressales; family Cupressaceae; genus Cryptomeria; species Cryptomeria japonica. Next base: position 50,067,201 of record NC_081406.1, on the reverse strand, counting down.
TGCTTGGTGAATGGTGAGTTAGTGGTTAGATACAGGAGCAAGAGAGGGATGCAAAATTTTGCCTTTTTCAAATTTTCACCTCCGAAATTTTGATAAGCCTAATGTTTCCACACTTCATCATTTGGATATTTCATATCATTGAAAACAATTCTTGACATCTATTCCTCAAACCTAACCTTTGCCATACCAAAACACTAGGACCTATCTATGTTTGCAAAGGAGACCTTGATGACTTGATCACCTCATATAACTTAATCATGTGAGTCTCAATTTGACAAAACCAACCTCCACCTCACTAGCAAAGGCTAACGACTAAGAGATTGATACTAAGCCAAGACAACAACACTAAAACCCTAAGCCTAAAGCGAAAAAAATGGGGGTCCCCATTTGCAATGGGGCGATGTGTGAAAACGTCACAACTGGACCATTGAGGTGTCTTCCAGTGAGAGCACTGAGGATGTGTCTATTGCGGAGGGTGTGCTTGTTGAGGATGTGTGTGTTGCAAAAGACGTGGTTATTGTTGAGGATGTGTCTTTGGGTGCCTTGGGTGCGATTGGAAGCCACAATGATGATGATGAGGCTGAGGAGGTAGTGGTCATCGAGACGGATAGTGACAACCATATTACTTGTTGAAGTGACAGTGTCGGTGGCGGAAATGTCGGTTGTGGCAGTTGTACCAATTTCCATCCCTTTTGGAGCAGCCATGGCAGGCTCAAGGCCGCCAACACCATTGTTCGCATCATTGGCAATGGAAGGGTCAAGTTGCTAATACCATTGTGCACGTGATTGGCAATGATAGAAGTGTCAGGATCGCCAACACCAATGTCGGTACTAGTGGCAGTACTACCATTCTCGATTCCGCCATTACCTATAACTTCCATGCCAGGGGAAGGCACAAGCAAGCCTGACATGGGGATTGATTCGATTTCATTGGAGGTTCCACACATGGGGTTGTTCTTGTAGACTATTGTGGGGTCACTCGAGTTGCTCTTGCAAACTGTTCAAGGGGCAAAGACAACAATTGCAGAAGGTGGCGGCAATGCCGGTTGTGATGGTGTGCCGAGCCAACTACTAGTTCTAGTGGTGCTTACCTAGCTAGACAAGAAATTAATATTAAGAGACCTTAAAAATGATACAAATTGTTTAGAAAATAAAGTATGGCAGCCTCCATTAAGACAAGAAATTCAACTTGATCAAGACCATATAGAAGGTGCGATCATTACCAAGTGGTGCAATTGTCCAGATAAAAAAATAATAAAACACATGATTATGCAAGAGGTGTGAGATTAGTAAAACAACATCAATTCAAGGAGGTGCAATTATTGCTAATGTTAATTAACGAACAATTGCTATGTATTGAGTCAATTTTTCTAGCCACTACATTATGATTAAAGACAGATTTGTTAGTAAAGATTGCCTTCCTAAAGAAACGATGTGTCTCCTCGATGATATCTATTCAAAGGAATATGACATTCAGAACATATATATGTAGAAAGAAATTGGAATTGACAAAAAAAAAGGAAAAGAATGGCCAATACCACGTGGAGGGGATCTTTGATCTGACATAGATATCAAAATTAAAGAAAGAGGACTTCAATAGAAATTCAGATTTATTAGTGTTGTGCCTTGCACACACTCCCCGTCATTGACAGGACCCCCCCTCCCTTTTTTTCGTTGTTTGCCTCGTCAAGGTCTTGAGTAGGAGTTTTGCAAGTAGGCGGAGTGGATAGCAATATTGAGAAATCTGAGCTTAGAGAAGATGATTCAACCTGAAATTGAGCTAGCCTGAGTCATAAGTCCTAAAGATTTTGCACCTCGAAAATAGGGATTTGATGAGCACCCTGGATGCATTGAAATGTTGATTGCAATTCCTTTTGCAATGGAAAATGGAACAAAGAAGAACCTAAGGCAAAAATGCAAATGTTGACACAAAATGAAAACAAGTCAAAAATCTCTCAAAAATGCCAAAATGGCCAAAATTTGCAAAAATCTTGCAAAAATGCCCAAATGGCTGAAATTTGCAAAAATCTCACAAAAATGCCAAAATGGCCAAAATTTGTAAAAATCTCGCAAAAATGCGAAAATGGCCGAAATTTGCAAAAATCTCTCAAAAATGCCAAAATGGCCGAAATTTGCAAAATCTCGCAAAAATGCCAAAATGGCCGAAATTTGCAAAAATCTTGCAAAAATGCCAAAATGGCCAAAATTTGCAAAATCTCGCAAAAATGCCAAAGTGGCCAAAATTTGCAAACATCTCTCATTTTGCCTATTTCACTTGAAATTGAAAAGGGAGGCATTTTAACAAAAAGAAACATCTCTCATTTTGCCTATTTCACCCAAAATTGAAAAGGGAGGCATTTTAATAAAAAGAAACATCTCTCATTTTGCCTATTTCACCCGAAATTGAAAAGGGAGGCATTTTAATAAAAAGAAACATCTCTCATTTTGCCTATTTTGTTGACAGGAATAATCATTATGTTATGTTGTTATACTATGTTTATGTTGTCGTCGGTAATAATGAGTTACGACGGTCAGTTAGTTGGCTGATGGGTAGGTAGTTGGAGTCGCGACGGTTGTGTCGCACCCCTTCGGGTATTATATATTGTGTACCTTTTCTTCGAAGTATCATCATTTTAGTCGTGTCAGATGTAATGTTATAAGCACTTATTGTACATGGACTGTGGAATTAATACAGAGGCTGGTTATTTAATATATTTCCATTATGTTCTGTGCATTTACTTTCTGCATTTAACCGTTTACCCGAGAGGGCAAACATTTGGCGCCGTTGCCTAGACGAACTTGGGAACGGAAGACACGGATGGCGCACAGACACAATGGGCCTACCCGTTGGTGAAGTAAACCCGGAGGCCGACGACGCGTGGACAGAACTTTATACAGGAGAAGACACGGCAACGCGAGAATTTTCAATTTTACTCCAGGTAGGGTAGAAATCCCACCAAGTGCCGTGTGGACAGCGCTGGAGGTTAGCCTGACAGTAAACCGGTTGATGAACCACCTCCCCCGGTTGCTTGCAGAGGCATCGCTGGCACAGCAGGCCCACCTGGAGGAGATTGCCAGGAGGAGCGACGACAACAAATCCTGCAACGCTACGAGGAGAACAGCCGACGGGACACGGAGAGAGATGACGCTAGGCCAGGAGGGAATTGAACTGTGAACTTCTTATTTTCAAATAAAAGTGTCATTGACACGAGTTGTACTTGAGCAGATGAATTAATAAAGACATGTTTTGATTTAAGAATTGAAAGTTATGGAGATGTGTGACAATTAATGCCAAACCTATTGAATAAAGATAGGAATAGAAAACCGGAAACGAACGAATGGGAGGCCGCGTAGAGGGCTTTGATTCTGGAGCAGCAAGTAGAACGTAGACGGAGGCTGAGGCAACTTGCCGAAGGACGACCTGCCGAAGGGGGACCCGAGGGGAACCAAGGAGGTGTCACGGAAGGTGCAGAGGCCGACGAAAATTTCTATGCGTCGCCAGATCATCGTAGGACGCGGAGCCACGAAGAATTTCTAGAAGAAACAAGGTTACAGCGAAATCTAGTCGAGGAGACTCCGGATCAATTTAGGAACTTATCCCTCACGCCACGGAGTGAAGATCACCAACGGGAAGCAGGAGTAGGAGCGTGTCAAAACGAAGGGGAGGGCAATAGTACGGGTGTAGGTGCCTGTTGTGACGTTTTCACACATCGCCCCATTGCAAATGGGGACCCATGTTTTTTGCTCGTTTTGTTCGTTTTCGCTTTGCTTTTTTTTAGGGTTTTGTTAGTTTGTTAGTCGTCTGGATTTAGGGTCAAGCCTTAGGGTTTTAAATTTTGCCTTTTCAAGCCAGAGTCCAGTCGTTTTTTTTTTGAGAGTTTTCGAGCTTCTTTTCTAGGATGCAAATTTTGAATGCAATGAATTCGCCAAAATGGTCTAATTTTCAATAGGAATGTTAATGCAGAGCTTAAATTTGTCTAAATGTTGACAGTCAATGTGAATTTTTGTCCGATTGAATATTTTGACCAAATTTTGACTTTTTTTGATTTTGATCCTGGGCATTGGAATTGATTTGTTTTCGCCTCGTGAAGTGTTAAAATGTGAAAAATCATGTTATTTTGGCCTGTAGGAGCAAAATCGCTCCTGTCCCTCAGTGAAGGACGGGAGCTCATTTTCAAATATCTCATCATCCCTGCAGAGTCCAGACAAATTTCAAGTTGGAAGTGATGGAGAACGGCGATATCTTTCCATTGAATATAAATTGAAGATTTTCATGAGCACAGAAATGCCTCCAGGAGGAAAATCGCTCCTGTCCCTCAGTGAAGGACCGGAGCTACAAATTCAATTTCGCCTTGTCCTTGCAAGATTTTGATGACTTAGCAATTTGAAAGGGTCCAAAGGAAGATGCTTTGCCAAATGAATATAATTTGAGATGCAAAAATGAAGGAGAATGACCTAGAATGCCCAAATCGCTCCTGTCCCTCTCCAAGGGACCAGGGCGAGGTACCTTGTAGCTCTCGTCCCTCTCCCAGGGACCAGAGTGATTTCCTTCATTATGCAAAATCCAGACAAAGGTCAAGGCAAGTTTACGTTCAAAAACAAGGAAAAACATGAGATAAATGCATTGAATACAAATTGAAGATTTTTTAGACGTCCACTAGGGTCCTAAATGCCTAGTTCGCTCGTGTCCCTCAGGAAGGGACCAGAGCGATTTTTTGATATAATTGATTTTCTTGCAAAGTTACAAACAATGTCAAGGCATGAACGAATAGAGTGAAGAAGGACGAGTTCGTTGAATATAAACTCGGAACCTGGCAAGGTGAGATAAAGGCTACAAAAGGAGGATCGCTCCTGTCCCTCTCCAAGGGACAAGGGCGATACAAGGATGATGTTGCTTCCTACGCAAGTTCAAAGATGATCCAAGTTAAGTCAAGGTGGCGAGGGACACTTCAAGACTTTTTTTTTAGCAAGCACAAACATTCAAAGGTCGTCGCAATGATGAAATTCGCACCCTATAGCCTAGATCGCTCCTGTCCCTCAGGAAGGGACCAGGGCGATGTTGAATGCATTGGCCATTTCATGCAAAATTTACGTAAGGACAAGACTTCGCAATGTTTTAGAGGGTCCAAGGCATCGTATGAAGATAATTCGCAAGGGTTTTCAACGTCCAAACATCGCCAAACAATGTAAAAGCCTCACATCGCTCCTGTCCTTTGGACAAGGACCAGGGCGATCTTATCAAAACACTCACGTTCCTTCAAGATCAAAGCAAAGCGAGGTTAGGAAGAGCGAAGGACGGCGTCTAGAAGACATTGCAAAGGAGATCAAAGTGTAAAGTTGCCAAGGTCAAGGAAAAGGACATGGATCGCTCCTGTCCCTCTCCAAGGGACAAGGGCGATGACCCCTTAAAATGACCAAACACATAATGAAGACAAATGAATCAAGCGCAAAAGGAACAAGTAAAGTATGTTATTCGCCAACAATGAAAGATCGAAATTAAAAGATGCAAGATGAACGTGAAAAACATAGATCGCTCCTGTCCTTTGGACAAGGACCAGGGCGATATGCACTTAAAAGACACCCATATGCGCACACAAGGCAATCAAATTCGAAAGACCATCGAGATGATCGATTTTCAACGTGAAGATGAAGGAGTTGGATGTAAGAAATGCAAAAATCGAGACCAAAGTCATGGATCGCTCCTGTCCCTCTCCAAGGGACCAGAGCGATGAGGTACGTCCCTTTGTTTTCCAGTTTTGGCGTCAAAATAAACAATTCGAATTTTCCTCAAATGCTAAATCGATTTAAAAATTGAATATCCATTTTATTTAGCATTTAATATGGCGTTATCTTTTATTAATTATTTTTTGCCTTTATTTAAAAATCGAAATTCACATTTAAAAAACGCAAGGCATTTATAATTAATTAATTAATTAATAAAAATCGATTTGGAGCGCTCAATTAAGCAAGTCGGCCTTGTTATTTTATTGAAAATCATTTAAAAAATGGTTTTATTTATTCAAGTCGGCCAAAGTGGGTAAAAGGTGTGAAGCGCTATATAAGGGGAGTGGAAATTTTCATTTTCACATAATCATTTTTTACCTTTCTTCATGCGAATTGAGGAGAGGCGAATATAGTGCGAAGTGTGTTCAAAGGTGGTGCGAATTCAAACCAAGGGTGGCGCTTAGTTATCAAAGGGTAGTGCGAATTTGAAGACCACACCAAATGCGAACTTGAGGATACATTAAGGCGAATTTGCTAAAGACTTGGAGGATTTGTTTGAGCGATTTGTCAAGGGCAAATTTGAAGATCATTTAAGACCACGTCTAAGGCGATACTTGAAGATCACGTTCACTCCAAAGGTGGCAAAGTCAATTTTGAGGAGATCATATTGAAGACTAGTTTATTCCTCCAATTTTGCCTAGGCGATCTTTTCCTTTTTGCATTTTAGAGTTAGCTCTCTATCGAGGTATGGCGATTTAATTATTATTGCTTTATTTATTCGTCGTCATATTTTTTGAAATTTTGAGTTTTGAATCTCTTAGCTCAATCGTCGTTTTTTAGGAAATAATAACTTAAGGATTTATTATGAAGTTTCCTAAAAATTAATCTAATCTATGCTACTCATTGCAAAATCATGTTACTAATTTTGAAATGTTGTGTAGGCATCAAATGGAGGTCTCTTCAAGGAAAATCAAGCCGGTCTTCGCTAGGACGGTCTTCGCCAGGACGGTCTTCGCCAGGACGATCAAGTAAGGACATGGGCAACCTCTTTCAATCCAGTGTTCCAAGGCGAGGTACATCATCTTCCTGCACATCAAGGACACAAGGAGTTAGAACAAGGGCTCGTTGAAGAAGCAAAATAGTTTCAGATGAATTCATTAAAGCAAGCTTCTCAACAACATCAAGTTGAATATCTACCAAGTTACAGGTGTCAAGTGAGGTGGCGTCCTAGTCATCATTTCTCCAATCAGTGGAGTCCATCTCAGCATGTCCAGATTCAATGTATTTAACTTATGGAAGGTGGCACAAACTCCGATGTACCTACCCCGGTTATCCATTGGTCGATTTTTCTAGAAAGGACATGTGTCCAAGCAATACAATTTTATCATTGGTCAAGCATTAAATGTTATGTAATGGTTGTAACAAACCCTAATTAGGGTTTTCATTGTTGAATCTTGGCCATTGATCTTGAATTGATCTAAGCCATCAAATTGTATTGCGGGCACTATATAAGCCCAGGCATTTCATTTGTAAAGGTGATTTAGCAATTGTTAGAGATAGTTTGTAAATAGTTAGAATAGTTAGAGAATAGTTGGAAGCAATTAGAGTAGAATAGGAGGACAAGGCAAGAAATTGTTGCCATTGATTGTAAACAAACTCCATTTTCATTGAAGTAATGGTGAAATATGTCATTTTCTTGCAATTTGCATGGTTTCTTGTTGAAGTCTTCAATCCTAGATGGTAAATGATTAGATGAATGGAGGAAATGCGATTGATTAATGGTGGAATTCGTACATCCATACTACTAGCAGTTTGTTGATTGCAGACTTGCCTTGCGTAGTCAACTGGAATCGTTCAGCTTAAGCTCAATTTCAATTTGTTGCCTCTTCATTGATATGCATCAACTTGGATGGTATCTATGCCTGCGGTGATGATTTGAACATCATAAAGCTCCCTTAGAAGATCGCACTAGTCTTGTGTAGATGTTCCATTGATGTCAAAACAAGATCTAGTTAGAGTTTCATCAAAAATCAAGTCATTGCTCCTACATTCTTAGCATTAGGATTAGATCCTCTCTTCGCCCTTATCCTTTTTTCATTTTTTTTCAAATGTAAGTTAGTCAGAGCCTGTGTTCCAGCAAAGTAGATCGGAAGTTCAATCATCACATGTAAGTCCCCTTGTGATCCCAGCAAATCACATCATACCACTGGAGCTTGTCCACACGTAGAGACCTGTTGTGGCCGTTTCACACATCGCCCCATCGCCAATGGGGACCCCCTCTTTTTGCTTGTTTTTCGCTTGTTTTCGCTTTCGTTTTTAGGGTTTTGTTAGTCCGTTAGTTCTCTGGATTTAGGGCTAAGCCTTAGGGTTTTAAATCTTGCCTTTTCAAGCCAAAATCCAGTCATTTTTGAGAGCTTTTGAGCTTCTTTTCTAGAATGCAAATTTTGAATGCAATAAATTCGCCAAAATGGTCTAATTTTCAATTGGAATGTTCATGCAGAGCTTAAACTTGTCTAAATGATGACCGTCAATGTGAATTTTTGTCTGATTGAATGTTTTGACCAAATTTTGACTTTTTTTGAAGTTTGATCCTGGGCATCGGAATTGATTTGTTTTCGCCTCGTGAAGTGTTAAAATGTGAAAAATCTTGTTATTTTGGCCTGTAGGAGCAAAATCGCTCCTGTCCCTCAGTGAAGGACGGGAGCTCAATTTCAAATATCTTATTGTCCTTGCAGAGTCCAGATAAATTTTACGTTTGAAGTGATAGAGGACGACAAGATCTTTCATTTGAATATAAATTGAAGATTTTTATGAGCACAGAAATGTCTCCAGGAAGAAAATCGCCCCTGTCCCTCAGTGAAGGACCGGAGCTACAATTCAAATTTCGCCTTGTCCTTGCAAGATTTTGAAAACTTAATGATTTGAGGACGTCCGAAGGAAGATACTTTGCCAAATGAATATAATTTGAGATGCAAAAACGAAGGAAAATGACCTATATTGACTAAATCGCTCCTGTCCCTCTCCAAGGGACCAGGGCGAGGTACCTTGTAGCTCTCGTCCCTCTCCCAGGGACCAGAGCGATTTCCTTCATTTTGCAAAATCCAGACAAGGGTCAAGGCAAGTTTACGTTCAAAAACAAGGGAAAACATGAGATGAGCACATTGAATATAAATTGAAAATTCTTGGGACGTCCATACCAGTGTTAAATGCCTAGTTCGCTCCTGTCCCTCTCCAAGGGACCAGGGCGATTTTTGATATAATTACTTTTCTTGCAAAGTTACAAATGATGTCAAGGCATGGGCGGATAGAGTAAAGAAGGACGAATCCGTTGAATATAAACTTAGCGCATGGCAAAGTGAGATGAAAGCCACAAGGGAAGGATCGCTCCTGTCCCTCTCCAAGGGACCAGGGCGATACAATGGTGATGATGCGTCCCTCCAGAGTTCAAGGTCGTCCCTCCAAGGTTCAAGGCCGATCCAAGTCAGGACGAAGGGTGGCGAGGACATTTCAAGGCATTTCCATCAAGCGCAACGTTGCAAAGGTCATCACATGGAAGGATTTGCACTCTAAAGACCTAGATCGCTCCTGTCCCTCTCCAAGGGACCAGAGCGATATCTACATAATGGCGTAAATTTCAAAAGGCAAACAAGTTTCAAGTTACCAAGAGGGTCGAAAGGACATCATTCCACGCAATGAAGATAATTGCGAGTTGGTACAAACAAGGACGAGCATATTATGATGAACTTCGCTCCTGTCCCTCAGGAAGGGACTAGAGCGATATTGATATATTAGATTAATCCATGCAAGATTTACGTAAAGACAAAGATACACAAGGTTACATATGCTCCAGGACATCGTTTGAAGATAATTTGCAAGAGTTTTAAACGTCCAAACATTGCTAATCGAGGTAAAAGTCTCCCATCGCTCCTGTCCTTTGGACAAGGACCAGGGCGATACTATTAAAACACTCCCGTTCCTTCAAAGATCAAGGCGAGGCGAGGTTAGGAAGTGCGAAGGACGACATTTGGAGGACATTGCAAAGAGGATCGAAGTTTAAAAGTTGCCAAGATCAAGGAGAAATAATGGATCGCTCCTGTCCCTCTCCAAGGGACAAGGGCGATGGTCCCTTTAATTCGTCCAAACATATGATGAAGACAAATGGAATAAGCGCAAAGGACATAAGCAATGATATTGTTCGCCTTACAATGGAGGTACGAAGGTCAAAGATACAAGATGAACATGAAGACATGGAGATCGCTCCTGTCCCTCTCCAAGGGACCAGGGCGATAATGGTCATAGGATGCATTTGCTTGCACAAGAAAAGAAATCCAAGTTTGAAGGACCACCAGATGATCGATTTGGGACGTGGAAATGAAGGAGTTGAACAAGAATCTAGACTAAAATCATGGATCGCTCCTGTCCCTCTCCAAGGGACCAGAAGCGATGAGGTACGTCCCTCTATTTACATATTTTTTGGCGCCAAATTAAACAATTCGAATTTACTTTAAATGCTAAATCAATTTAAAAATTGAAAATCCATTTTTTATTGGCATTTAATATGGCGTTAACATTTATTAATTATTTTTGCCTTATTTAAAAATCGAAATTTGCAATTTAAAAACGCAAGGCATTAGTAATTAATTATTTAATTAATAAAAAATCGATTTGAGCGCCCATATATGGAGGTCGGCCTTGTTATGTCATTGCAAATCATTTAAAAAATGGTTTTATTTTTATTAAGTCGGCCTAAGGGGTAAAGGATGCAAGCGCTATATAAGGGGGGTAGAATTATCATTTTCTACACCATTATTTTACCTTCCTTCATGCGAGTTGACAAGAGGCGAATATAGTGCGAGTTTCATTTATCCAAGGTGGCGAAGACACTCCAAAGGTGGTACGAATTGCATTGAAGACCAAGGGTGGCGCGCTTAGACATTCCAAAGGTGGTGCGACTTCAAATCCAAAGGTGGCGTAGACATTCCCAAGGTGGTGTGAGGCGTGCGAAGTGTGTTTGAAGAGGTGCGAATTTGAAGACCACACCAAGAGCGAATTTGAAGATCCATCCAAGACCACGCCTAAGGCGAATTTGCTAAGGACTTGGTGATTTATTTGTGCGAAATTGAAGATCACATTCTCTCCAGAGGTGGCGAAATCAAATTTGAGGGGATCATATTGAAGATTATCTTTATACCTCAATTTTGCCTAGGCAAATTTTGTTTTTTGCATTCTAGAGTCAGCTCTCTATTGAGGTATGGCGATTTTATTATTATTGTTTTATTCATTCATCGTCATATTTCAAATTTTGAATTTTAAATCTCTTAGCTCAATCGTTGTATTTTAGGAAATGATAACTCTAGGGACTTATCATGAGGTTTCCTAAAATCTATCTCTCTTATTTACGTTATTTATTGCAAAATCTATTTCTTATAATGAAATGTTGTGTAGGTATGGCAACCCCAAAGGCGGGAGCATCCACCAGTCGCTCGGCTCTCATGAAAGAAGATCAGAAGACTGAAGAAGTGGAGACCAAGATCGTGTCCAAGTGGAGCAACATTGGAGATACAAACTTGGGGAACTTTAGCACGAAGAAGTTCCGAGAGGTCCCTTACATCGGCAAGCCATCACCTGTCGCCCGGAGAATAATAGAAAGTGGCATCATTAAGGCGGCCGGTTTTCCTCCAGCCATTCAGTGTCACGAGTTGATGATCGAGTGTGCCCGTCATTACAATCCACAGTCCAGGACAATTGTGTCCAATGAGGGAAACATTTTGGCGTACCTTTCAGAGGAAGCCATAAGTGAAGCCTTCCATCTTCCAGAGCACAGGGACATGATATACAAGAGCATTGAAGGAGCCAGATCAGTATACGATGATGATCCAGATGCTTGTCTAAGCATAATCAACAAGAACTGGCTACTCAAGAGTCGTCCCCGTCTGAGCAAAGTACCGAACACACCACACCGGATCGATTTCCAAGAGGAGTACAGAGATTTGATTACCATGCTCAACAGAGTTACAGGAGCACCTCATGCCTTCTATTTTGAGAAATGGATGTTTTATTTCATCCAGGTGATTGTTCAAGGGAAGGGTACAATACATTGGGCTAGGATAATTAGCCATTGCTTAGACGTACAGTTGAGAAGACTCAGGGCTACTAAGTCCTCCTACATGAGTTCATATGTCATCTATGCCTTAATCAGGAGCGTTGAGTACGCAGGACTACCTCACAGAGGAGTGATTGGAAGAGGACCCGGCGAGGTCAGAGTTTGTGAATCCTATACCCACTTGCATCATCCACCAGGGAAGAACTACAAGTTAATCAATGATACTTTCACGATGAACATCACAAGGACGTTGCAAGGAGGGATTCACAACAGATTATCTCAGGATGCCCAGGAGTTAATCAAGAGGTACGGTGCTTGGTTCATTCAATTTCCCAAGTTCACTTACATTAGAGTGTATGGATGTCCTTTACCTCCATACATGTTGCCGAGATACCCGACAGACAGGATTGTGTTACTTGAAGTAACAAGGCAGTTGGCAGCATATGTGAAGGCATTCAGACACAGACATCAGAATGGAGTTCAGGTACCTATTATTTTGGGTAATTCAGTTGAGGTATGTCCCAATGTCTCAGCCATGGATGACGCAGAGAGGGAGTTAGCCTTGTATCCTTTTTCATCTTTTGCTTGGAGGAATAGTTTTGATCCTCATGGACATTTAGAGGAGACAGTCGGTAGAAGATTTAGACATGAATACCAGATTGAAGATTTTATGATGAATCTCCTAGATGATCTCGAAGTGAAACGTAAGATACATTCTAGATTGCCTTTGGATTTCATCAGGAAATGTAAGATTTACAGAGTAGCCGACCAAGCTCAGGACAACGGCAGGCACATCCAATCTTCATATGATAGAGAGAGCAAAACAATTAGTTTGAATTGGAATGAGCCCGAGGCCGTGGATTTAGATGATTTGATGGCACCAGTCTTGTCTTGTACTCGCAGATGGGTAGACGTTCAGCACCAGAAGTTGAGAGAACAAGGCATAGCTATGTCTTTTACTTTGGAAGAGAAGCCAGCCGAAGGTGGAGCCAGTGTGAGTGAAGGCAATCCCAATCCTAGGAATTCAGGTGAAGGTAACCTTCGATGTGCCAGTGAGGGCAATCTCCATCCGAGAGGTTCAAAGAGAAAGGAAAGATCAGAAAAGAAAGAGCCTTCCAAGAAAAAGCAAGGTGCTAACAAAGATCAAACACCAGGTACTTCTTCCAGGCCAGAAGATAGAACAGTTCGAGTGGAAGAATCCATGGAATCAATGGTACAGAATGATAGACAGGAAGAGGAACAGGCACAGCATGTTTCATCCGATGGATCTCTCCAAGACTATGATTTAGATAATGATAATGAAGTAACATCTCCTCCCAGACAAGAAGAAGTAGTACACAAAGAAATTCAAGTTCAAGAGACAAGATCAAATATCCCAGATTGGTTGAAGGAAAGATTGACTAAGGTGATCGTAATTGAGGACGAGGACAGTGCAATCGATCTAGAGAGCCTTGTTGGACGTTCACATATGACAACAGAGAAGAAGAAGGCTACAAAGATGTCCAAGATGATTCGAGATGAGACTGGATCTAGAAAACTGCAGATAGCTACACCGGCAGCAGACAAATATGAGGGTGAGATCCTAGCAGAGGACTATCATATACAGACTATTGAGTTAGGACCATCCACAGCAGAGCAGACTCTAGATGATGCCACCGACACATTTGAGGCACTGAAGGATAAGTTTAGAGAAGAAGTAGAAAAGAATAGAAAGCTTGAGAGAGAGGTCGGTGCATGGAGGACGTATTTCAGTCACATCAATGAACCTTTGGGACATCAGGATCCAGTTAGATCACCATTGCAGGCATTGCCCCTTCAATCAATCAATGAAGCAGAAAGATTCAGGAACCTGGTCCAGCGTACATGTGGTTGGATGGATAGATCTCACACGGTGGCCATTGAGTTTGTTACAAGGATGTCGAAGATCACCCATCAGGCTATCCAAGTCCTTGAGATAATCCACAGATTGATGGCAACAGTAGCTGCATTTGCCCATACCAAGGACATTGTCATTCCTGTCTTGAAAGTTATAAGACACACATCCAGAAGAATTTTAGCACAAGAGAGGATCTTGGAAGGTGATTCTCACAGTTTGTTTCAGTGGTCAACCTTACTCCATATTAAGAGTGTTCTCTTTGAGGACATCAGTGTTAGATGTGGTCAAGTTGAGGAGGTGATCAATCCGATCCAGGACAGAGTATTTGAGGTACTTCGTACCATTCTTGGCAGAAGGATCGAGGTCGAGACAGATGTGGATTTACAAGAGTTTGAGGATAGAATCACGATCATCTTTCGCAAGGACGCAGATGTTACAGATGAGCAGTATGATCAGATGTATGCCACCATGCTCCTGATTGATAGAACAAAGGAACTTGAACCTACTTGGGACGCAGCTCTTCTAGATGCATTTGATCAGGTTATCCACTTAGAAGAGAGTATCAAGAATCTTCCCGAGATTCCAATCACAGAAATCGAAGGAATCGTGACAAAATTCATTGCATATGCTAAGAAGGAAAATTGGAAAGGGAATAAGATTCTAGATGAAAGGTTGTTACAGATGACATGACATCTTATTTCTCATTGGTTGATACCTCCTAGATTTTTGTGCCAAATTTAATATTTGGCTATGTATTTAATATTGTTCAGTAAAAAGGAGGTCATTTGTAACAAACCCTAATTAGGGTTTAGGTGTCATGATCTTGTCCGTTGATTTACTTTCAATCTGGACCTTTCATTGTAATTGGGGATGCTATTTATACCCCCATTTTTCATTTCATTAATAATAATCAGTTAATAGAGAATAGAGTTAAGAGTGAGATAGAGAGATTAGAATTGTAAGCAATTTTTATTTTGTAGCAAGATTGAGTCTTGAAGAGAGAAATTCAAGCAATTGTTGTATATGATGACTTGGAAATCAATAAAATATTGAAGTTATGGTGTTTTGTTGCAAGTTTCTTGAGTTATCTTCATGGTTGTTGGATGTACTTGAATCACGCTCAATCAAAGTAGTTTGTTAATTAGAAAGACTAAGTGTGAGATTTGATATTTGGTAGGATTCGCAATCCAAACCACTAGCTTCTTGCTGATTGTAGGAACGCCTTGCGTGGTCGACTGGAAAACACTTTGAGTCCTTAACCTTCAAGCATTTTCGCATCTAGGATATGTACTTGCGTAGTAGTGTCCTTGGTCTTTGATGCATTGAACACCATTATTACCTTAGAAGATCGCACTAATTTCAATTGAGTTGTTATCTTATGGCAAAATTGAAATTGGTTGAGTCTTGCCAAATCTCATTCATGCTAAGTCGTTCATAGGGCTAGATTAGACTTCCTTAAACCCTGTCCTTTTTTTCATTTTTTTTGAAAGTTCCTTTTAGATTAGTAAAACCTTCGAACTTTTGAATCCGTAAGAAGCCTTGAAGGAAACAGCAAATCACATCATACCACTAAAAAGCTTGTCCACACGTGGAGACCCCACTAAAAGAACCTTGGAGTCCATCTAACTGATCCTTTTTGCAGATCTTCAGCAGTTAGAGACTATTTTCTCAAGAGAGGATAAGATGCCTGTCGGTATTTTATTCTGTGTATGATTGTGTACAAAATACACGTCAACAAGACCCTACATCAAAGAACCTTGGAGTCTACCTAACTGATCCTTTATGCGAATCTTCAGCAATTAGAGACTTTTTTCTCAAGAGAGGATAAGATGCCTTTGGGTATTTTATTCTGTGTATGATCGTGTACAAAATACACGTCAACAGTGCCACACGCGACCGGCAAAACACCATACCTCTAGGACACACCACCAACACTACCAGAGGTAGCAGTGCAGGGCCACAGACACAGCCACAGACACAGACACAACCGCCTCCAGGAAGACAACCAGGGATGGCGAGCAAACAAAAATTACCAAAGTTCACAGGGGACGGCAAGGAAGACCCCTTACGGCACTGCCGTACATGTGAAACCATTTGGTCTACCAACGGAGTAACAAACCAGGATGACTGGGTACAACAGTTTCTAGCCACGTTACGTGGAGTCGCCATAGATTGGTACTCCGATGTAGATAAGCAAAAAGTGGCCACATGGGCTACCCTACAAAAGGAATTCACAGAGGAGTTTCGGTTGCTCCGTGATGACAACGAAATTGTAACAGAGATATACAGTACCAAGCAAGGTACTAAGGAGACAGTACGGGCATACAGTCGGAGGCTGAAAGAACTCTTGGGTAAAATGGAGAGCCAGCCGGCTGACGACTTAAAAAAGCGATGGTTTGTGGAAGGATTGAAATCCTCCCTACGAAAAAAAATGAAGATTGTACCCCTGACGTCATATGATGACGCCTATAACAGGGCGATGGATCTAGAAAGCGAATATAAAACATCAAGGAAGAAGAAAAGTAATAGATATTCATCTGACGATGATGAAGATTCTGCGGGGAGAGCAGTAGCGGTGGCGAATCGGGTAAAAAGGTACACGCGCTCTAGAAGGACATGGAACGAATGTTGAAAGAATTCAAAGCCATGAAAGGGAGTACAAGTAAGACGGAAGAAAATGAAGTGTGGTGTACAGACTGTAGGAGTGACGGACACACAAGGGGTACTTGCCCGAAGAAGGCATTCTGTGAGATTTGCCAAGTGATGGGACACTCCACCAAGGAGTGCCCATACAATATGAAAACCCGAAGCACGAACCAGGTGTTGTTCACGGAGCAGGCCACAACATCCGCACCAGCGGGTACGGGCCAACAGACTAACACAACGGCATCATCTAGAGGATACCGGGACAACAGACGCGGCGGCGAAAGGAATAGCAACAATAACAATAACGGAAGCCGTATCCAGTATGACGCCAAGGGCCGGCCAATTATCCAATGTAGGGCCTGTAATCAGTGGGGGCACTTCGCCCGTGATTGCACGAAGGAAGCCACCCCTCAGCACCTCTGCCGTTGGTGTGGGCCAGGCGACCATGAGGATGCAAATTGTCTGCAGGCAGGGGTTAATCTCCTCAACATTGAGAAGGCTGAGAAGACTGGTGAGAAAGAAGTACTGGCGATCACTTGCGCCCAGACGAAAAAAGCCACTTATCCCGACCCTCGTACGGAGAAGGAGAGATTACGGGAGGCAAAGGCCAATATTGAACGTGAGATGACGACTGAACGACGGGACAACGAGGTGGCGAGTACATCATCCCGTACGGAAGCGGAAAATAACATCATTGGGCAAATCTTGTAGATGGAGGTGCCGATAAAGGTAAAAGACCTTCTAGACTCTATGCCACAATTGAGGACTGCCATCCTCACCAATGTGCAAAGCACCGCAGCGTCGAGTGCACCACAGGTACGGGTTCCCACCACCGCATCGTCGAGTGCACCACAGGTAGGGGTTCCCGCCACCGCTTCGAAGAGTACACCACAGGTGGACGTTTCCGTCAGCCCTTCGACTGACCCGATGTTACTAGCCTTGAGCAGTGGTAGACACCCAGCTGTGGTAGAAATGGGTATCCGTGGGACCATTCTGAAGGACACCATTGTGGACGGTGGATCTGGGGTGAATGTACTACCAGAAGAAACATGGAAGCGGCTAGGGAAGCCCACCCTATGGCCACCCACATTCAACCTGGTGGGAGCGGACCAACACGGCATTAAGCCACTCGGCCTGTTGATGGCCTAGCAAGTGACAATTGGTACGCAACCATTCTTGTTAGATTTCGTGGTTATTCCCTCGAAGAAGAAAGGCTATGATGCCATCCTGGGGAGAGCGTGGTTGATCAACACGAGGGTAAACCACAACTGGAAGAAAAATACACTTTCCATGGAGAAGGGAGGGCGGAAATATACCATTGACCTACACACCCAAGATGTCGGCGAAGAGCTCGCCTCTTCAAACTCGGACTCAGAGGACTCTAATAAAAGGGAAGAGGGTCCCGATGAAAGCAAGGGCAAGAATGCGATGGAGCCGAACAGTGAAGGGGTGCGCGAATTGGAGGGATGTTCTGAAGATGAGGTATGCTCATTTAACGGGCTCTTCCATTGGCAAATGGAGGATTACGAAATGTTCCAAAGCTATAGGCTCGAAGTAGAGGAACCAGAGCAACCAACAGAGGTGTACCTGCCGGAATACAGAGAATATTGGAAGGGAGACGCCCCAACCCCTGGCGACATAAATAATCCGAAGAGTGTCGGCAACGATTGGAACCCTGTATGGAAGACCGCAGTCTTCAAAATCTTTATTATTCTTCTTCTTCTTATGTACGGGAAGGAGGTCGCGGTCCCTGTAGAATTTGTGGTTCCAGGTCTTCCGATGGCCATTGAAAATAGACTTGCCACTAACGGGCCCAAATTGAAACCCTACCACGCGAAGTGCGCAGGGGACTCGAGAGGCCGGACGGACACCCGAGAGCCTGAAGGGGGACCCGAGAGGATGGAAGGGGACCTAAGAGGCCGGGCAAGCAACTCGAGAGGCACGGGACAAAAGCAGGAGACTTTTGGGCGAGAAAAACCGAGAAGGATGAAGGGCGATCCTAGAGACAGGGGTGGGTTAGGCACAGGAGGACTGTGATGGCAAAGGAAGCAATATTGGTGAAATCCGCACTTGAGCATCGGATGGTAGCAGAAAAGGGTTTTCAGGCGAGGATGCAGCAAGTGTATAAGATCCGGGCCCGACTGGCGTCAGTAGTTCCTGTCGTTCATCTCTATTTTGTATTAAGTCGTCGGAGTCGACTTCTTTTCTTGGGGGGGATGATGTTGACAGGAATAATCATTATGTTATGTTGTTATACTATGTTTATGTTGTCGTCGGTAATAATGAGTTACGGCGGTCAGTTAGTTGGCTGACGGGTAGGTAGTTGGAGTCGCGACGGTTGTGTCGCACCCCTTCGGGTATTATATATTGTGTACCTTTTCTTCAAAGTATCATCATGTTAGTCGTGTCAGATGTAATGTTATAAGCACTTATTGTACATGGACTGTGGAATTAATACAGAGGCTGGTTATTTAATATATTTCCATTATGTTCTGTGCATTTACTTTCTGCATTTAACCGTTTACCCTAGAGGGCAAACATATTTCACCCGAAATTGAAAAGGGAGGCATTTTAACAAAACAAAAGCATCTCTCAAATTGCTTAGAATTCCCGAAATTGGTAAAGGAAGACATTTGTTGCAATCCAAGTTTTAATTTATCTCTCATTTGACCCATTTTGCCCGAAATTGTTTAAAGTGGAATAAAACTTAAAGCTAAAAATCTCTCATTTTGGCTCGAGCACCCGAATTTTGTTGCAAGAGAGACATTTAAATTCAACATCTCTCAAAACACCTCAAACGCCTGAAAATTGAAAAGGAGGCTTTTTCAACATAACCAAAGATCTCTCATTTTAGACGAATGGCCCGAAGTTTGAGTAAAGGCATTTTAAACTTAGAATGAAATCTCACAAAAGGTGTCTAATGCCCGAAATTCATTGTGAGAGAGGCTTGACGTCAGTGAAAATTGAATAGTTGTTAAATTAATTTTTTTAATTTTTGAAAATGATTAATGCGGGTCAAAATTGATTGTTTGTAGGACGTTGTCGGAAAGAACCAGGAGAAAGCCTGAAATGCAAATCGAAGAAGGATCGCGATCAGAGCCAGGCGTTGGAAGCTGGAGGGGAAAAAGAAGCAGGAGTGCGAGATCGGAACCAAGCATTGGGAAGCGTGCTGCTGGACCCCAAGTTGAAGTCCACCATCGAGACCAAAGACCAAAGAACATTCAAAATGCAACAAGTGTATGCATTCCTGAGAAATACACAGCTGGATTTAATTCCAAGAATTCTGTTTTAAGAACTGAAATTGTTTTAATGTAAAACTGCCTGTGGGCCCCACTTAAGATATTTTGAAATAGAGGGGAAACAGGTCAGTTGTGGACAGTTATGTTCAACTACCAGATAGACCTAAATTTAAGCCAAATAGTGGTAGGAAGTTGAGATAGTGGTTGGATAGATAACTGAGAGTTTAATGGGCATGGGTTAAAATTGCCAGCTTTTGGAAGGTAGGTTGCAGCCCTTGGATGCAATTAATCCTGGCCATCGATTCGGCATGTAAAATCTATAAAAGGCAGAGGCCTTTCTTTTGTAAAGGGTTAGAATAGGCTAGAAGTTAGAAGGTTAAATTTTAGGAATAGCATAGAGATGCTGTAGAAATTGTTGTAATAGGCAGCTGAAATCAATATATAGACATTGATTTGGTGTTTATCATCTTGTTTTCATTCTGTTTGCATGGTTTCTTTCAGCTAGTTAATTTTAGAGTGCAGGGATTTTAATGGTGAAGTGTAGAGGGGTATTTGATGTATTTTTGGTTCATACCATTGGGGGTCTACTGATTGTAGGTTACCGTGCATGGTTAGTCTAAACCCAAACTGTGCTTAGTTCAACTGCAGGTGTTCGTCTTAGGCTGTGCTAGAATTGGGTGCCTAAAACAAGTGTCTCCGGTCTGAAAATCCTTCATCCCTTGTAGCTTGCACCGTTCTTGTCTAGTTGTGAGGGTGTCTTTGGCAAAACAAGAACTGGTTTATCGAAATCTGTCTACCCGCTGCATCAACTGTTATCATCCTTGTCCTTAGGCTTCCTGAACCCTTCCCTTTTGATTTTATTTCGCAGTTTGAGAATTGCAGCAGACCAGCGAGTTGCAAAACGTAAGACCCCTTGTGCTCCCAGCAAATCACATCAATCACTGATTAATCTTGTAGTCAAGACTTGACAATCGAAACCTTGAGGTCGTCCCCATTGATCAATTGAAACAACATTAGAGATTTCCTTATCTCAAGAGAGGATAGGATACTCAGCAAGATCATTCTATTCTGCGTTGGCCGGATAGAGTTGCAACAATGCGACTTTAGCCACATCAACAATTAGTATTAAAATAAGCTTGCCAAAAGTGCTTTGTGGGCCCCAAACAATAATTATTCAGATTCCTATGATAAAAGGATCCTCAAATGGTGATTGCAGCAATTAGAAAAGGTTTTGGAGGTTCCACAATTATTGTTGTGTTTTTAGCAGCAACTCGACTAAATGGAATGGGACCCACTTGGAAGACTTTGAAATATTGGTTATGTTTTTTATTTCAGCCCCACTTAAGCTTTACACAAGGAATTTGTAGATTATTAATTGTGATTTGAGCAATCAGCATTACCAAAGGGTCAACAAAGGTCTAAGAGGAGTCAACAGCATGTTGAAGATTGAAGATTTTTGTTTGGGAAAAATTACTTGTGTTTTTCACCCATTCTCCACTGCTTGTGGGATACCAATTAGATAAAAGTTGCAGTAAATCATGGTCAATGGTAAGAGTTAACACATGGTTTAGAGGGATGTTTGGAACAGCATTGAAGAGCTATATTGAAGAGGAGAAGATGGATTAGATCACACACACCCGAAAATAAAGGATGAGTATTAAGAAGATCAGTAGAAGATCTATAAAGAATTTTGGAGCAGACTTTGAAGTATTTATAGAAGATTTACAAAGGAGGATGTATGCAGATTGGAGTATAGCAGATTCCGTCAAAGCTATCAAGATAAGTTCTATTCTCCGAATTAGTCTTAAACTTTTAAGTTAAAAATTTAAAATGAAATGTCTTCAGATTTAATGAAGTTACATATTGCAATTCTCATTTTGAATTGGAATTGTTGTCTCAGGACTTAATGAGGTAAATATGAAATGGGGACATTACATATCTCTAGAAAGCAACCTTTCCATCATATATATGGGAGTTCGAACTCATTCCAACAAGCATCGAATATTTTGTATTTTATCCTTTATTTCCAGTTTTGGAAGAGCTTGTGGTGAGGAGGCTGAAGGCCCAATATCATGTGCATATTCCAGTCAGCGATACATCTGAAACAGCACTAATCACATTGTAAGTTAATACTGCCCAAAGCTGAAACAGCAATCGACTTATTGTTGCATGCTATCATCTCTAAATCAGACACAGTATCCGTATATATTGTTGCAAGCATATAACTTAACAACAAGAACAGCAACGTATCACAGCAGGGTGGTACCAATACTTACATCTGCACATTCTCATTGGGATATCTGAGACAGCAGTTTACATAGCTTTATAGCTATCTTCATAAGGAGGATCATTGCACGAACATATCAGGAAAAGCAGAGATAATCCATCTATACATAGCATAAGTAGTTTTATACTTATTTCGCACATACATTGATCAAGATCATTTGCATATACCTAATTGTTAATTCAGAAATAGCAGTGGGATTGATTTCATATCAAGTGGAAATCATTGTGTATCAAGTCATTCATGTAATGGTTATTTAATAGTGAAATTGAGGAAAGAGGTCTCTTGCTATTGATTCTTATAGGTTGAATGTTCCTACTTCATAAATAATAACATAAGGGGACATTACATAAATTAATAGTCAATCTTTGTGTCTCCGGCCTTCTGAACACAATGGTGATGCTAGAAACCACCTAATTATTTTTTGAGCAAAAACATCTAAAAATTAAACCTAATCCTACAAAAACAAGAAAACTACCTGAACCCCAAAGAAAGAGAAAAGAGGCTCTGATACCGACTGATATGGAATCCCAATAGAAATGTAGTGGATGGAGTATTTGATGAAACCTCTGCGAGTAGAAGCTAGAAGACAGTTTTCCAATATGCTAAGGAAGGTAGAAAGATATTTACAAAATACTTAAGGAAATATTGCATGTGAGCAAAATTTTATTAATATACCATTCAATGAGACTTACAATAACATTACAAAAATGTGTATTAATAAACTAATCTATTTTTTTTAAGTACACCTGCAAGTGTCATTAAAACATGACAGATGTTTTGGTAACTTAAGGCTGTCTCAACTAGAAGACTACAGCTAACTAGATGAGTTATATGAAGAGTTTCAAACCAGGAGACTACCTATGAGGTGGAATATCTAATTTTGTGATTTTATTGAATATATACGTGAAAATACAAACTATAGGAAAATTGGAAATAGAATTGTCTAAGTCCTGTGCCCTAGGTACTCTTTATGTATGCTTATCAGCAATAGGTCTCAAGTATTTTGATTTATGTTCTCTTTGTAAGTTTCTAGTAGCCATTATCATGGTGGTTATCTGGTAAAGCAATAATATTTTCTTAGAAGTCTTCTTGATAAATGTCTTGTATGTAACAGGAATCCATCAATGAATAGGAACTATTTAAGAGAGGGTGTAGTTTTGTTATGTGCAACCAATCGACCTGATGAGCTAGATAACGAATTTATGAAACGCATAGAACGACAAATATATATAGGTTTGCCTGCAGAGGAAGAGCGTGTAAAGATCTTTTCTGTTCACACTTCTAACAAGCGCTTAGCAGAGGATGTAAATTTTCAAAAGGTGAGTGTGATGTGTAACAGTTTTCATTTTCAATGTTGGAAATATTCAATTATAATTTTATTTGTTTTCCTAAAGGTAATATCTATGCTTTTGATAATTAGATTCTTTGTAATCCAAGTTTCTTTGCAGCTTGTATTCCGTACACCAGGCTTCTCTGGAGCAGATATACAAAATCTTGTCAATGAGTCTGCTATTATGGCTGTAAGTGTCATAAATAACTTGTTTTGCTTGCTTGTTTCCATTTATGTCTATTATTACTATTTGAACTAAAAGGATTTGTGCATCAAAAGCTTAAAATCCAATGTTTATTGAGCCTTATAATGACACATACATTAGGATAAGTTTTGATTTTCTTAAATAAAGATTTATATTTTTGATGCATTTTGTAGATATTGCTAAAACACAAGCCATACTACCTGAGTTTTGGATAGATAATCCTCAAGAGAATCTCAGAAAATTCAACAATTGGTGAGGCCCTTGTGTTTGGTAACTATGCCCCACACATTCCCATTCTTATCCGAGGAACTCTGTTCATTGTAGATGATAGAGTTCAATTCAATGGATTCAGATGTCTTGATAAGAAACATTCTCCTTTCACAATATTGGCCCTTTATCCAATTATCTAGTCATATTCGTTTAACCTAGTTAAATAAAAAAATAAGAATCTTGACGTGGAAGATAATAGTGTAAAATCTCCTAGGTTGATGAAAATCAAGAGGCAGACAACATTACAATGAAAAAGGAGAGCTGAAGAAAAAATAAAGGATAAAATGGTTAGAAGGATTAAATTAGTATTGGGATAGTTGGCTGTAGTTTGGATAGATATCTGAAATGTTTATAAAAGAATGTTCTAGTATGAATCCCCTTCAATTTTGGACAAGTGAAGTGAAAGAATGCATGATTATTATCAATCCTAAATGTCAAGGAAAAATTCCTTTTGAACCATTATATCTATTAAGTCCATTTAACTCCAAGAGATGAATGAACATCTTTCCTCCTATTGGAAGGAGGACTAATAAAGCTAAAACAGATTCCTTTCTCATGTGCTACATTTCTGGTCAACAAAAGAGCTTAACAAAAATTACAAGCAACATATCACATCAAGGTGGTACCAACATCTACATCTGCACATTCTCATTGGAAAATCTGAGACAGCAGTTTACATAGCTTTATAGCTATCTTCATAAGGCGGATTATTGCATGCACCTCATTGAACATATCAGGAAAAGTAGAGATAATCCATCTATAGATAACATAAGCGGCATCATACTTAGTGCACTCATATATTGACCAAGATCATTTGTTTATACCTAATTGTTAATTCAGAAACAGCAGTGAGATTAACTTCACATCAAGTGGAAATCATTGTGTATCAAGTCATTCTTGTATTGATTATTATTATATATTGTATTTAATAGAGAAATTGAGGAAAGAAGTCTCTTGCAATTGATTCTTCTAAGTTGAATGTTCCTACTTCATAAATTATAACATAAGAGGACATTACAGAGAATGCCAAACAAAAGGAACACGGTAACTAGGGCATGAACCCAATCTTGAGGGTGGGTTGACAACAGATAGCCATGAGGGAATGGATGTCTCTCGAGCATGCAGAGCAGAGCCCTCCTCCCATGAATCCTGCATAGTAATATTCTGCAATATGAAAATACAAAAAACAAAGTTTCATTTTATTTCCGCCTCATTTATGGTGAGTTGGGGTATGGGGGTTTTTGTTATGTGAAGTCAATTTCCTTTATCCGGCATTGATTACAAAGATGATAAATACCGGTTCATGTACTCAATACAATAAAATAGATTGTTTCAAGGCTTTATTAAATGAAAGGGAGAATTTTCAGAATGTTGTGTAAGTCTAAAAGATTATAGTAAAGAAATATTTAGTCTTTGATGCTTCTTTTTTATTTTAGATATTATTCTAGGGTTCTATTATGGTGCCCCAGCCCAGCAGCTTCAAGCAAGTAAATACATACTAAAACATGCACGAAATACCTGCATAAATTGCTCCCAAAGGAGTGCAGCAGGCACCAACATAAGAAAACACATTAACAACTACATACAGCCATTTCTAAAAAAGAGAAAAATAAATGAATTAAATATTAGGTAATCATAACTGTAGGGCCATTTCAATGATCAATTAGCTCTCCTGATAAGGATCCCATGTAATCCACCATACACATTAACACTGTTTAAATATTTTTTCCTCAAAAAGCGAAAATGCTTACTGTTGGGTATTACTTAAGGACTAGTATTGGCAGTGAGTAATAGGACAAGCACAAGGATGGTCAAATCACGTCAATCTCAGCACTGTAATGTCCCTTTTTTGCACCTGGCCAGTTTGGCTTCCTGCTAGCCTATTTTTGGGTTCCCATATGCTAAGTGGAGTTGGTTAGGGGACTCAATGTTCTGTGGAGAGCTCAAGAAGGTGATTTCAGTGTGTTTCAGTGGTGTTTCTATTTTGACACGTGGGCTTTCAAAGGGTTTAAATCTGCAGTTTCAGGGTTCTGAAATCCTCCAGTATGAGCGCCTAGCAATGCAAATTGGAGTTTGAATAAGTTGGAGCAGATTTGGTCATGTTTTGGAGACTTAGGAATTTTCGAGCAAATCACCCCGGTTCAAGTTTGGCACCCAGTTTGGTTGGTGATTATTTCCGAGTGTTAATTTCATGGTTGGAATCCTATTACAAACTTCAAAGAAATCATTTTCAGGTCTGCATTTATATTAAATCTGATTTCAGTTTGTTTGAATGAGATTGAAAAAAGAAAGAATAATGGTGAAGTTGTTGATTTAATGCACAATGTTTCTATCCTATTTGCAATACTGAATACATTATTTTCTATTGTATGTTCTTAATGTGAATGATGTCTGAAAGTAAACAATCCTCAAAACATTACACATTGGTTCCAAAGCTTGCAACACATTTAAAAAACAATCAGGCTGCATACTACAAGTACTAACCAGGATTTGATTAAACTACGTTGCTATTCTTTGAATACAGACCATTACAAAATATTACAGCGAAGGTCAAGGAATTAACTTTTCATCTAAAGAGAAAATTAAACTATTTATTGGTGGGAATCAACACCACCACCTGCTTAGCTGATTGCATGCAAACACATTTGTTTTTATGGGGACAGCGAGCTATCCTCAGGATGGTTGGGGAATGTCACAGCGTCCCTGCCCATCCCTCCTTTTGTTTTTTGGGACATTGTAATGGACACCCCCTGTTCGGCACTAAATCTATGTCCTTTTTACTTAGTGTAATTTTGTCAAACAGTTGGCTTGCAAGCTGACTACTGGATTTTTGGTTCTTGATTTGCAATAGGATAAATTGGATAAACTGTTATATTTTGTAAAGCTTTCAAAGTTTATTCAATATAATAACAACCAGACATATCAAATACCAAAAACAAGAAGATTAATGCTGATGGTATTTATTTAATTCCAACTCCAAGCATACAAATCAGATTTGAAGAATATTACAGACCATATGATAATAAACAAATTCAAACCTGAACTCCACAAGTATAGACCTGCTGAAAACACTGTTCACACACTGTAGCTGCACTATTCACGGCACTGTAGCATTTTTATTATTCACGCGGCACTGTAGCAAAACACTATTCACGTGGTACTGTAGCAAAAACACTATTCACACGGTACTGTAGCAAAAACACTATTTTCAAATCTGCACTTTCAAACCCCTGTAAAAACTTCATGCGAGAGCACCAGATGAAGCCCAATGTGTTTCTTGAATGGAAAACACCATTAATCCTCCTGACTGTGTCTTTCAACAGCGAAGAGAATGCTAGCAAAGAGGGATTCCGTCCTCCAAGCCCAATAATCAAATCTCTACGAAATCCAACAGCATAACATTAATCTCATCCCCGCATATCCCCAAAAGAGAGCTCTCAACCTCCATTTATATCTTCTTCCCGGATGCAAAACACTTCATTTCCCCAATGTGGGATAATACATTTTAGAATAAAATATTATTTCCCACAATGTACACATTAAAGGGAACTTTTAATATTTTAAACATTACTTTATATTCCCAACCTTATAATACAACGATAAAGTTAAATATTTAATTTAACTTTACACTTTATCGTTAAATATTAAAACATTGTTGATAATCTCTTTAAATCATTGTCGCCTTCAAACATTTTTACTGATAATTATGCCAACCAGGGAAACACTAAAAATTTCAAGTCACTGCTTGGGGACTAACTTACTATAAATAGTAAGTGTCTAGAAACCCTGTCAGAGCAGCACCGATTGGCCTGAAACTGAAAACACCTAGGCCAAAACACCTCAGGATCCCACCAATGTCCTTGTTAGCCTTCGGGACCATGTCAGAATAGGCTAACGACACCCCATATCATGTTGCGCTAAAAAGGGGACATTACAGTCCGCCCCCCTTGAAATTGCTTGTCCTCAAGCAAATTCGGTCCTGAATGTTGCAATACCTGCTCATTCTCCCATGTAGCATCCTCATCTGGCAGGTCTCTCCATTTCACCAAGTATTCCTTAACGATTCTGTTCCCGAGTGTCCTTTCCCTGACATCCAGAATAGCTTCGGGTACTAACACAAGCTTCCCCTCCTCATCCGAAGGGGGTAAATCTGCAGAAGGCACTACACTCTGACCAATGGCTTTCTTAAGCCTAGACACATGAAACACATTGTGCACCCGACTGCCCTCTGGAAGCTCAAGCTCATAGGCGA
The DNA here is from genome assembly GCF_030272615.1 of Cryptomeria japonica. NCBI lineage: Eukaryota > Viridiplantae > Streptophyta > Pinopsida > Cupressales > Cupressaceae > Cryptomeria > Cryptomeria japonica. Next base: position 50,039,269 of record NC_081406.1, on the reverse strand, counting down.
CTTCACCCACTCTGCGAATCACCCTGTAGGGACCATAAAATCTAGGCTTCAACTTTTCAGCTCCGCTCTTCTTGAGTGATGACTATCTATATGGTTGTAGTCTCAAATACACCATGTCACCAACCTCAAAACTACGCTCCACCCTATGTTGATCGGCATACAACTTTTGCTGATTCTGTGCCTGCTGTATATTCTCCTTGAGCGCCCTCAAGATGTCGTGACTATCCTGCAATGAGTCTCGGGCTTTGGGTACTCTGCTATCCCCCAAGACTATGTCAACAAAGCTCGGCGCCTCATAGCCATAAAGTGCCATGAAGGGTGTCATCCTGATAGACATATGATATGTCGTGTTGTAACAATATTCCCCCATGTGTAACCATCTCACCCAGGCCCTCTGTTGTGCAGTCACATAATTTCGCAGATAACCCTCGACCCACTTATTCACAATCTCTGTCTGACCATCCGTCTGTGGATGATAACTAGTGCTAGGTGTGAGCTCCGTACCACACAACCGAAAGAGCTCCTGCCAAAAAGCACTCAAAAATCTGCTATCCCGATCACTCACTATAAACCTGGGCAACCCATGCAATCTGAATATCTCCTTGTAAAAGAGGTCTGCCACCTGCGCTGCTGTGTAAGTAGATGGTATAGCGAAGAAATGGGCAAACTTTGTCAAGCGGTCTACCACAACATATATACAATCTCGCCCTTGCACTTTAGGTAGTCCGGTGATGAAGTCCATGGATATGCTTTCCCACTTCCTATCAGGAATGGGCAAAGGCTGAAGCAACCCTGCAGGAAAAGTGTGCTCTCCCTTATTCTGCTGACATACTGCACACTCCTTCACATATCTCTGCACATCATCCTTAAGTCCCCTCCAAGTAAACCTTTCACGGATCTGCCTGTAAGTTTTGAAGATCCCAGGATGTCCAACTGTAGGCGCATCATGGAACGCCCTTAAAATTTCCCCCTTGAACAGTGATGTAGGAATCAAATAAATCCTATCCTGAAATCTGATTGTAATGTCCCCACCTTTTTAGCATCTCATTGGAGTTCTTAGCCTTTACATTCTCCGAAGGCTAAGTGGAGAAATAAGGAGAAATTGATTAAATTAATTTCTTATTAAGTCATTAAATAAAATAAAATAAAAAAAGGTGACTTTATATTTAATTAATTTAATTAAATGTGACTTAAGTGATTTATTTAAATATTTTAATATTATTATAAAGTTATAAAGTAACTTTATAATAATAAAGTCACTTTAATATTATAATGTGTGAATATGTCTTTAATCCCACATTGGCCAAGAAAGTGTTCGAGCTCTCATAAGAAAGAATAAGAAGGGACTTAAGAGCTCATTTTATATCATCCATCCAGAGAATTGATATTTGTTTGTTATGAACTTGGGAGAAGAAGCCAAGGGTTTCTGATTCAGTCAGCCATTGGAGAGCGACAATTCTTCAGTGTTGCAACCATTTGAGGTGGTGAAATATCCACTAAATTTGGCATTTCAGGAGAGCTTCATTTTGGAGTTCTATTTGGGCTTTAAAAAGAAGGGAAGACATCTAGGGTATGCTGATTTTCGAATATATATTAATTGCAGACCTACAGTTTCATTTGGCAGCCATTAAAAATCAGAATTGAAGCAATCATTTCAAAATACAATTGCTGCTACAGTACCCGCGCTACAGTAAATGCTACAGTACCGCCGTACGGACTGCTACAGTACCGCGTGAACAGTACCACGTGAATAGTGCCGCCGTACGGATTGCTACAGTACCGCGTGAACAGTAATTTTTTCAAAAAAATTAAAATTTGCAGTTGGCAGATTTTTTTCAACTACTGGGACAGCAAAAATCAGGTTTTTATCTTACATTGTAATGAATTTGTTTTCCAGGCATATTGGCCATAAAACAGAACAAACATTCCCTTGATAGTTTCGTAAATTAATTCCAGCAGTAATATTATTGTTCCAGTATTATTTTAAGCATAGGAGTTCATTCCAGTATTGTTTCATTGCTCATTATTACCAAAAAAACACAAAAAAATCTATAAACATTCAAAAACCAAAACAAATTCAAATCTATTGCATTCAAAAGAAACAGTCAGCAGAGGAGAGCCAAGTTGGGTTCTTACATTGGTATCAGAGCTAAATCCTGCCATCCTGAGGGTTTAGCAATCACATGCAGCCGCCTGAGGTTGGCTCTCACAGATATTACACTCGCAGGCGAGCTTTGTTTGACAGGGAACAAGAATTTGACAAGTAGCCGGGCACCATGGGTGACAGGCAAGGGGGTAGCCCACCAGAGGCGATAGGAATGAGGAGCAAGAAACAAGGGAATTTTTCAGAGTAATGGCTACAGGACAGCAGCAGATGGCTCAGGCCTTGCAGGCACTCACCACCATGATTGAGCACATGAACCCACAAGACAGACAGAATCAGGAGCAAGGGGATAACAGGAGTGCAGTGGGGTCACCTAGAGCTCAGAGGACTCATTCCAGGACAGCAGACAGGCCTACACGTCCTACCTTCATTAGAGATGAGCCTGAGGTAGCACCTACAGGAGAACCAGGAGAGGAGATGTTTGCAGATATCCTCATGGCTGCGAATGACGAATGGGATTTATTGACTCCACAGGTGCGAGAGAGGATGACATTCGAGAGGTTTGTTAATCAAAGGAGAGAGCATTACAGGTCACTCAGACAGGATAGGAGGCCTAGAGGTCAAAATAGTGAGCTGAATAGGGTTACAGGCAAGCTTACTATGCCTACATTTGATGGGAGTGGTAAGATGACAGCTCAAGCTTGGATTCATAAGCTTGACACATTTTTGGCACTGAGGCCAATGACAGAGATTGAAGCTATCAAATACGCCACTTTGCATTTGGAGGGAATAGCACATGATTGGTGGTACCATGGTATGGTAACACTTCAGCATAATCAGGTGACAGAGTACCAGGACTTCGTGGATAGGTTGGTTGAAAGATTTGACAAGAAAGATCCAGAGGTTTACTTCCGGGACTTAGCACAGCTGAAACAAACAGGCAACTTGGAGTATTTCATTGGTGAATTTCAGCGGTTGGCAGTCATGGTGCCAAACATTTCAGAGCGTAGATTGATAGTTCTTTTCATTGAGGGCCTATCCGAACCACTGAGAGGTTGGATAAAGGCATTTGATCCTATTTCTTTACAGGAAGCTATGAAAAAGGCAAGAAGTATGGAACATGCAGTCCCAACAAACAAATTTCAGTCCAAAGGAGCATCTTCTAGTAAGGATAACAAACCATTTTATAAAAAACCAGAGAGGACTGATTTTAAAAATGATTCTAAAGATAAAACTCCAGCACCTTTTGATAGGGAAACATTAAATGATTTGAGGAAGAAAAAATTATGTTTCTACTGTAAGGGACCCTATGATGCAAACCATGATTGTCCTCTTAGACCAAAGGGCAAAGCTAACAGAGTTATGTGGGCATACTATGAGGAAACGGAATCAGATAATTCAGATCAACAGTCTGATATAGAGGAAATAGATGGTGAAAAAGAGGAAGACAAGGCTGAAAACTTGTCTAAAATGGAGTCCAAGGATGGGGAAGGAGATGGACAACTTAGGGAAGCTCGTCTCACAAGTATCAAGCAGGAAGGGTCATTCCGGATGAGAGGAGTGCTTGCTGGACAGCGAGTCATAACTTTGGTTGATACAGGTGCCACTCATAATTTCATTGATGCTAGGATGGTGGAGAAGCGTGGCATACAAACAGAGGAGTTTGGGGGAATTAGAGTGAGGGTAGCTGATGGCTATGTCCTCAAATGTGATCGTAAGATCACTGGACTCCCATTGAAAGTTAATAATTATGACTTTAAGGCAGATTTCTATGTTGTGCCTATGGGAGATACAGATATAGTCCTTGGGATGAGTTGGTTGCATGATATTGGGGAGTTCACTCTTAACCTCAAGGAGATGGAGATGAGGTTTAAAGTGAATGGGAAGACACATATTCTTAAGGCAATCAGGGACAGTGATCTCAGGATGGTTTCTTTCCGGAGGATGGCTAGATTGATTCGACATGATCAGGTAGAGTGGGCAGCAGAGTGCATGTTGATGCCATCACAGGAGGGACAGCAGAAGATTGAATATCCTTCTGATATTCAGGAGCTTAGAGTTAAACACTCTAAGGTTTTCAGTGACATTCCACCAGGTAGACCACCAGACAGGGGTATTGAGCACATCATTGAGTTAGAGGAGGGGGCTAAACCCATCATGATTACACCTTACAGGCATCCGAAGAGGTTGAAGGATGAAATTGAGAAAACCGTAAAGGAGTTACTTGCTATGGGCCACATTAGACCAAGTAAGTCTCCTTTCACTTCTTCAGTGGTCTTAGTGAAGAAGAAGGATGGGACATTGAGGATGTGCATTGATTACAGGGTGCTTAATAGGAAGACAATTAAAAACAGGTACCCCATTCCTAGGATTGATGAGTTGATAGATGAGCTTCATGGAGCTTGCTTCTTCTCGAAGATAGATTTGAGATCAGGTTATCACCAGATCAGAGTTAGAGAGCAGGACATTGAGAAGACAGCCTTTAGATGTCATTGTGGCCATTTTGAGTTTGTAGTTATGCCATTTGGGCTAACTAATGCACCTGCTACTTTTCAGGCAACAATGAATCGGGTTTTCCATCCTCAGTTGAGGAAATTTGTACTTGTCTTCTTCGATGATATCTTGGTATACAGTAGATCTTGGGAGGAGCACTTGGTTCACCTTGACACAGTGTTGGATATATTGGGCAGAGAGTCCTTGTATGCAAAGGAGTCAAAGTGTGATTTGGGCATGACAGAGTTGTTGTACTTGGGTCACATCATCAGTGCAGAGGGCGTACGCATGGATCCTGAAAAGATTCGTGCCATTGTGGAGTGGCCTTCACCGGTGAACCTTACACAGTTGAGGGGCTTTTTGGGATTATGTGGTTTCTACAAGAGGTTTGTGGATGGATATTCTAGACATGCAGCACCCTTGACAGATTTGATGAGAAAGGGAGCTTTCTTGTGGACTCCTGAGGCACAGGAGTGTTTTGAGAAATTTAAGGAGTTGATGACTTCTTGTCCAGTGTTAGCATTACCAGATTTCAGCAAACCTTTTGAGCTACACTGTGATGCTTCCGGGGAGGGCATTGGAGCGGTGCTTATGCAGGAGAAGCACCCTATTGCTTATGAGAGCAGGAAATTGAGAGGGCCAGAGCAGAGCTTCAGCATATATGATAAGGAGATGTTAGCTATTATGCATGCTTTGGCTAAATTCAGGCAATATTTGGTAGGTAGCAAATTTTGTATCAAAACCGACCATAATAGCCTAAAATACTTTTTGGGGCAGCGAGATCTCAATGATAGGCAGCAGAAGTGGGTGAGCAAGTTACAGTCCTATGACTTTGACATTACATATTTTAAGGGGACACAGAATGTAGTTGCTTATGCCTTATCACGTCGGCCCCATTTGAGCTTATTGACAGACATATCGGAGGATTGGAGACACTTGATCCTTGCAGAGTATGCAAAGGATACTTGGGCAGCTGGATTCATAGATGGGAATATTCAGGACAGCAGATACACCCTTGTGAATGAGCTCATCATTTACAAAGGGCGAATATTTTTGGTTCCAGGATCAGCAGTGAGGAGGATGGTTCTGAAATCTTTTCATGATTCACCTATGGCAGGACATCCTGGTTACTACAAGACATACCGGCAGATTAGAGAGCGCTTCACATGGAAAGGGCTCAAAGCAGAGGTACTTCAGTATGTTAGGGAGTGTCCCACCTGCCAACAGAATAAGCAAGAACACTCCTATCCAGCCGGTTTACTTCAGCCACTTCCGATTCCTGATAGGAAGTGGGAGTGTTTGTCTATGGACTTCATCACAGGACTGCCTAGGGCCCAAGGCAGGGACTGCATATATGTGGTTGTGGATCGCCTTACGAAGTTTGCACACTTCTTTCCGATCACTGCTACATACACTGCTACACAGGTGGCAGAGTTGTTCTTCAAGGAGATATTCAGATTACATGGCTTACCTCGAAGCATTGTGAGTGACAGGGACAGCAGGTTCATGAGTCACTTTTGGCAGGAGCTATTCAGGTTGTGTGCGACAGAGCTCACTCCGAGTACTAGCTACCACCCTCAGACAGATGGTCAGACAGAGATAGTGAACAAATGGGTGGAGGGATATCTCAGAAATTATATAGCAGGGCAACAGAAGGCATGGGTAAAGTGGATTTATCTCTGTGAGTATTGCTACAATACCACTTATCACATGTCTATTCAGATGTCACCCTTTATGGCCCTGTATGGGTATGAGGCACCCAATTTTATGGATCTGCTTTTGAGTGACAGTAGAGTGCCCAGTGCAGGTGATTTGTTACAGGAGAGTCAAGACATTGTTAAGACTCTCAAGGATAATATAACTAAGGCACAGAATCAGCAGAAGCAGTATGCAGATCAGAAGAGGACTGAACGGACTTTTGAGGTTGGAGATATGGTGTATCTTATGTTGCAGCCTTACCGTCAATCCACCCTCAAGAAGAGTGGTGCCGAGAAACTTAAGCCACGATACTATGGTCCATTTAGGATTATCAGGAAAGTGGGAGAGGTGGCTTATGAGTTAGATTTACTGGCAGAGAGCAAGGTGCACAACGTTTTTCATGTGTCACGCCTCAAGAAGGCGCTAGGACATCATATTGTGCCTTCTACAGTACTACCACCCCTGGATGATGAGGGAAAACTTGTTTTGATACCGGAGGCTATCATTGATTTCAGAGAAAGGAACTTGAGGAGACGTAACATCCGGGAATATTTGGTGAAGTGGAAGGATTTGCCAGTAGAGGATGCTACTTGGGAGAATGAGGAGATTTTGCAGCATCCGGAGTTGAAGTTGCTTGAGGACAAGCAATTTCAGGAAGGGCGGACTGTAATGTCCCCACCTTTTTAGCATCTCATTGGAGTTCTTAGTCTTTACATTCTCCGAAGGCTAAGTGGAGAAATAAGGAGAAATTGATTAAATTAATTTCTTATTAAGTCATTAAATAAAATAAAATACAAAAAGGTGACTTTATATTTAATTAATTTAATTAAATGTGACTTAAGTGATTTATTTAAATATTTTAATGTTATTATAAAGTTATAAAGTAACTTTATAATAATAAAGTCACTTTAATATTATAATGTGTGAATATGTCTTTAATCCCACATTGGCCAAGAAAGTGTTCGAGCTCTCATAAGAAAGAATAAGAAGGGACTTAAGAGCTCATTTTATATCATCCATCCAGAGAATTGATATTTGTTTGTTATGAACTTGGGAGAAGAAGCCAAGGGTTTCTGATTCAGTCAGCCATTGGAGAGCGACAATTCTTCAGTGTTGCAACCATTTGAGGTGGTGAAATATCCACTAAATTTGGCATTTCAGGAGAGCTTCATTCTGGAGTTCTATTTGGGCTTTAAAAAGAAGGGAAGACATCTAGGGTATGCTGATTTTCGAATATATATTAATTGCAGACCTACAATTTCATTTGGCAGCCATTAAAAATCAGAATTGAAGCAATCATTTCAAAATACAATTGCTGCTACAGTACCCGCGCTACAGTAAATGCTACAATACCGCCGTACGGACTGCTACAGTACCGCGTGAACAGTACCGCCGTACGGATTGCTACAGTACCGCGTGAACAGTAATTTTTTCAAAAAAATTAAAATTTGCAGTTGGCAGATTTTTTTCAACTACTGGGACAGCAAAAATCAGGTTTTTATCTTACATTGTAATGAATTTGTTTTCCAGGCATATTGGCCATAAAACAGAACAAACATTCCCTTGATAGTTTCGTAAATTAATTCCAGCAGTAATATTATTGTTCCAGTATTATTTTAAGCATAGGAGTTCATTCCAGTATTGTTTCATTGCTCATTATTACCAAAAAAACACAAAAAAATCTATAAAAATTCAAAAACCAAAACAAATTCAAATCTGTTGCATTCAAAAGAAACAGTCAGTAGAGGAGAGCCAAGTTGGGTTCTTACACTGATCAACCCATCCAACACCATATACCTATCATCATGTATGGTACCTGCAACTATCCTAGAAGCCCAAGTATCCCCTGCATACTCTGCTATAATCCGATCTCTCCAATCCCCTGAAATCTCAACTAGAGCGCAAACATGTGGTCTCCTAGATAAAGCATCGGCCACCACATTCTTCTTCCCTTTGACAAACTCTATGTCAAAATCATAAGCCTGCAATTTAGTGATCCATTTTTGCTGCCTATCATTAAGATCACGCTGGCTCATGAAATATTTTATGCTATTATGATCAGTTTTGATCACAAACCGTCCACCTACTAAGTATGATCGGAATTTGGCCAATGCATGCATTATGGCCAACATCTTCCTGTCATAGATAGAATAGCTCCTCTCAACACCTCGGAGCTTCCTACTCTTGAATGCAATGGGATGTTTCTCCTGCATCAATACTGCCCCTATCCCATCACCTGAAGCATCACACTGAAGTTCAAATGGCTTCGTGAAATCTGGTAGAGCTAAAACCGGACAAGATGACATCACTTGTTTGAAGTGTTCAAAACATCGCTGTGCTGCTTCTGTCCATACGAAGGCTCCCTTTTTAGTGAGGTCTGTCAAAGGTGCTACAATCTGTGAAAACCCCTTAACAAACCTCCTGTAAAACCCGCATAAACCAAAGAACCCCTTAAGTTGTGTGAGGTTTGTGGGAGTAGGCCAATCTACTATAGCTCTAATCTTTTCAGGGTCTACTCGAACTCCATCTGCACTAATAATATGCCCAAGGTATAGTAATTCTGTCATACCAAACTCACACTTAGACTCCTTGGCATATAAAGACTCTCTCTCTAAGATAGATAATACCTCCTCCAAATGCTATGAATGTTCCTCCCAGGTCTTACTGAAGACCAAGATGTCATCAAAGAAGATCAAGACAAATCTCCTCAACTGCTCCCTGAATACCTGGTTCATACAACTCTCAAATGTAGCGGGTGCATTGGTTAGTCCAAATGGCATAACCATAAACTCAAAGTGGCCATAGTGACATCGGAAGGCTGTTTTCTCAATGTCCTCTGCTCTCATCCTGATCTGATGGTATCCGAATCGCAAATCAATTTTGGTGAAGAAGCATGCCCCATGCAACTCATCAATCAGCTCATCAATCCTAGGAATGGGATACCTGTTTTCAATTGTTTTCTTATTCAGTGCCCTGTAATCGATGCACATGCGCATTGTCCCATCCTTCTTCTTTACCAAAACTACAGCTGAAGCAAAGGGGCTTTTGCTAGGCCTGATGTGCCCCATTTCCAACAACTCCTTAATTGCCTTCTCTATCTCATCTTTATGTTTCGTAGGATGACGATAGGGAGTGATCATCACTGGTTTGGCTCCCTCCTCGAGCTCAATAACATGCTTTGCACCCATGTCAGGAGGAACCCCGTGAGGAATATCACTGAATACCTTGGCATGCCTGTCAAGAATCTCCTGTATATCTGGTGGATGACTCTTCACCCGAGGCTCCGGTGAAGTTGGCATAACTAAGCACTCTGTTGCCCACTCTATGTCATTATGTCGAAAAAGTCTCTCCATTCTCTTCAAAGAGACTACCCTGCAACTCCCATCTGAAAGTCCCCTGAGAACAACAGTCCTACCCTCATGCTGAAACCTCATTTCCAACTTCGCTAGGTTGAAAGTGAACTCAACCAGCGATGCCATCCATGTCATACCGAGGATGACGTCGTAATCTCCCAAGTCCACAACGTAGAAATCATCCTCCAACTCATAGCCATCTCCAAATCTAATGTGAAGATTTGAAACCTTCTGAGTACATAATAGCTTTTGGCCATTAGCCACCATGACCCTAAAACCATCATGCTCCTCTGTTTGTAAACCTCTCCTGGCTACCGTGTATCTATAAAGTTATGTGTAGCCCCAGTGTCAATGAGAGATATCACTTTCTGCCCCTGGATAGTACCCCTGACCTTAAATGTGATTGCCTTTTGGGCCCCTGTCAAGCGTGCCAACGATCTATCATCCTTAGGAATGCTGCTCTCCTCTATTGTGTTACCCTCATCTGAATCGGAGTGCTGATCCTCCCCCTCTGACTCTGACTCCTCTGCTGAAAAATACTCCATTTGATTTGCCTTAGCCTTGAGAGGGCATTTATGAGATAAGTCCCAAGGCTCTCTACACTGGAAGCACAGTTTCTTCTTTCGAAGTTCATTCAAGGTTTCATTGTCTAGTCCTTTTGATCCTTCTTTGGGTTTGTTATACTCTTTCTGAAATGGTTTTTTGTCTTTGTCCTTGCGGTAGGAAGAATCTGTTGAATGGCATTTTCCTTTGTATATCGAAGGGGCTAAATCTCGTGCCTTTTTAGTTGCTTCTGCTAAGGTGAGTGGATCATGTCCCTTCACCCAACCACGTAATGGATCAGCAAGCCCATCACATAATAACACTACCAATCTCCTAGGAGAGATATCAGTGACAAGTACAGACAAATGCTGAAACTCGGCGATGTAAGCATCCACAGAACCTGACTGTTTTAACTGTGCTAGCTCCTTGAAATGTAACTCGGGATCCCTAGTGTCAAATCTCTCAATCAATCTTTCTGTGAATTCTTCATAGGATGTAATCTGATTATGCCCCAGAGTCACCATGCCATGATGCCACCATTCATGCGCAACGCCGTCCAAATGCATAGCCGCATACTTGATAGCCTCATCCTCAGGCATAGGATTTAGCTGCAAGTATGTATCTACCTTCTGCACCCAAGCTCGTGCGGTCATCTTCCCTGAAGCATCATAATAAGGCAAGGAAAGTTTTCCAACTTTCTTTCTCAGCTCAAAATTCTGATTCCTCCCTCCTGCTCTAGGCATATGTCTCATCCTCAAGTCCATATAATCTCTGAGGGAAATATCTGCCTGAAACTCGGGTCCACTGGCCTCCCAGTCCCTCCTGAACTGACCCTGTAACTCAGTAATCTACGGTTCGTTCATTGGTTGAACCGGATCCCTAGGTGGGAAGGTGGGTAGAAGAGGTCTCGAGCTCGCTGTTCGAGCTGGGCGTGCAACGTGTCTAAAGTTATCCGCCTCATTCCCATTGTTGCCATGTCCATTATTTCCATTAATGTTATTCTCAGGGCCATTGTTGTTGCCTCGGCCTCCATTATTATCATCGCCCCTATTGTTATCGTTTCCTCCATTGTTATTGTTTCCATTGTTGGCATCACCTGGATTAATATTGACGCCCATCTGTCTAGCCATAAGCTGCAACATCATGTCCATTTGCCTATTCTGCTCTTGCTGCATACGCTGCCCTTGCTCTAATGTACCCAGTAACTGTCTGAACATTACCTCTCCCTGATCTGGACCGGTATTCCTATCATCTCGGTCACCCATACTGCTGTCCTGATCAAAGAATATCTCCTCTATGTCTGTATGACTGGATTCTATGTCCACCTGTACGGATGAACTAGATTGCTCGCTCTGTGAGTTCAAATTCCTGTTTTGTCTTGCTTTGGTATGGCGAAAGTTATAAGGCCCCTGTTGCATGCTTAAACATACATGCTTAGCATGTTTTTAATTCATTAATTTCTGATTTTAGTGTTTTGATAATTTGTCAAACACTTTTCCCTCTATCTGGCTGTTCCAAAGTCTCTGTAAGACCTCCACAGGATGGCAGGACTTATAGCTCTGATACCACTGTAATGGACACCCCCTGTTCGGCACTAAATCTATGTCCTTTTTACTTAGTGTAATTTTGTCAAACAGTTGGCTTGCAAGCTGACTACTGGATTTTTGGTTCTTGATTTGCAATAGGATAAATTGGATAAACTATTATATTTTGTAAAGCTTTCAAGGTTTATTCAATATAATAACAACCAGACATATCAAATACCAAAAACAAGAAGATTAATGCTGATGGTATTTATTTAATTCCAACTCCAAGCATACAAATCAGATTTGAAGAATATTACAGACCATATGATAATAAACAAATTCAAACCTGAACTCCACAAGTATAGACCTGCTGAAAACACTGTTCACACACTGTAGCTGCACTATTCACGGCACTGTAGCATTTTTACTATTCACGTGGCACTGTAGCAAAACACTATTCATGCGGTACTGTAGCAAAACACTATTCACGCGGTACTGTAGCAAAAACACTATTTTCAAATCTGCACTTTCAAACCCCTGTAAAAACTTCATGCGAGAGCACCAGATGAAGCCCAATGTGTTTCCTGAATGGAAAACACCATTAATCCTCCTGACTGTGTCTTTCAACAGCAAAGAGAATGCTAGCAAAGAGGGATTCCATCTTCCAAGCCCAATAATCAGATCTCTACGAAATCCAACAGCATAACATTAATCTCATCCCCGCATATCCCCAAAAGAGAGCTCTCAACCTCCATTTATATCTTCTTCCCGGATGCAAAACACTTCATTTCCCCAATGTGGGATAATACATTTTAGAATAAAATATTATTTCCCACAATGTACACATTAAAGGGAACTTTTAATATTTTAAACATTACTTTATATTCCCAACCTTATAATACAACGATAAAGTTAAATATTTAATTTAACTTTACACTTTATCGTTAAATATTAAAACATTGTTGATAATCTCTTTAAATCATTGTCGCCTTCAAACATTTTTACTGATAATTATGCCAACCAAGGAAACACTAAAAATTTCAAGTCACTGCTTGGGGACTAACTTACTATAAATAGTAAGTGTTTAGAAACCCTGTCAGAGCAGCACCGATTGGCCTGAAACTGAAAACACCTAGGCCAAAACACCTCAGGATCCCACCAATGTCCTTGTTAGCCTTCGGGACCATGTCAGAATAGGCTAACGACACCCCATATCATGTTGCGCTAAAAATGGGACATTACAGACATCCCCAAGTTTCTAAGACGTCCACTGCATTTTTTCAAAAATTGGGGATGGCCCAAGGACATCCCCTAGGCATCCCTCTATCCTTGGAACATTTAGGAAACGGGGACTCCTCAAAAAATGGTGGGGATGCACCCTTGGGTTTCCTTGGCAAAATTGCAATGTCCATTTCACAAATATTCTCAACAGAACAACCTGCGAATCATTTTGTAGACTTTAGATAGTATGGTTAATATGGAAACCAAGATGGCACCCTTGAGGCTCATTGTATGCTGAGTCACATGCCAACCCAATAGGGACACATCAGCACTCATGTATATCTTGAAATGGAATATTACATAATAAAAAAATGCTCAATTGACAAATTTCAATACTTTTGTAATTGAGTTCCCTTTTTTACAAATCAGAATGATTGAAATGAATATTAGATATCCATAAATCAGATGTATTTGCAGCAGTTGAATTCAAACCATTATGAAGCAAATAACATTGCAGCCTACACAAATTATCACTTCATTTAATGAATTATTAACAAGGAAATGAATCTGGAGTTGCAATATTTAATAAATAGTAGAAATACAATAGCACTGATCTAGCTGCCACCACTTCCAAAATGGCACTGAAATAGCTGCCCAAGGTTTGCAATGATGGCCCTGAGTTATCTTCCTAAAACCAACAAATATGGTGCTATAGTAGCTGCCAAAAAAATTGTAATTTGGCACCAATGGAAGCTGCTTCAAACTCAGATATATGGTGCTATGTAAGCCAGCACAAACAATAATTTTTTCCCTTGAACAAATTCCTCTATAATATGCAACTTTGAAGCACAAATGCAATCTCTGGATGGGATCACACAATTTTGAATCAGGGCTTTTCATCTGCTAATTTAGTGATGGAAATCAGGGGTTTTTCATCCTCCAATCTCAAGTGATAGATGAACATGATGTCCAATAAGCCTTGGTGATATAGCCCCTTGAGCGCCCAAATTTTCCCTCCAAAATGAAGTCTTTTCAAATTCTCAATATGCCTCTTCCAATGGACTTGGGATGATTAAGTAAAGTTTTGTTTCAATTACGAAGACCCCCCCACTCTAGGAACCGACTTTATAAAAATATTTTATTACAAAGATCTTCTTTTATATAACACATTAAGTGGTGACCCTTATAAAGACATAAAAAGCATAATTCACTTAATGATGCAAGACAGTATCCACCTTGCCTGCAATCCTTAAAAATAAAACACCAGAACAAAGAAAACAGAGACACCGTTTTTCAATTTGACAACAATTTATAATTAAGAGATGAACTTTACTCCAATCAAAATACTTTCATTTATACTGCAACAAATTACAAACATTAATGGCCTTTCAATGGCCTTTTCTTGCAGCATAATAATTCAAAATTTAAACAGATTTTCCTTTGTATCCTACTCTCATTCACTCTGCCCTATGTTCTTCCAATCACGCTTCAATTTCCCTTTTCCTCTACTTTATATGCAGCCCTTTTTCATTTTTCCCTCTATTAGCTTGTGTGCAGCCTCACACAAAATATTAGTTCTTTCTCATGCTCCATTTGACTTGTCTTGGGTCGTTATCAAGGTCTTCCTTCTTGGCCAATGCTTTCCACACTACGCAGGCCCTCCTCTTCTCTACACAGCCCTTAGCATCCCACACTTGTCCTTCATTGATGCAGCCTCTCTTATATTGCCTTTTTAATCATTTGCAATGGTCTATACCTTTTCATATTTTTGTTTGGCTCCTCTTATCTTTATCGATGTTAATAGCTCTGCTATTTTCCATTGATTCACATTTTATTCATGCCTTTTCTGTGCCCCTTGTCTGCCGTTTTGGCTTCAAGGCTTTTTCATTGAATTGTTGTTTCTTCCAATTCATTCTTTCACAATAATTTTGTTTTCTAGTATTGGTCGTTACCATCAGATGACAGTTGTCAAACCACTGCTGTAAGTTTCTAAAGCCTTTAGGCCGTGAGGGTAATGGTAAAAGGTTAAAAAATTGGTCTTACACCTGCCAATTCGCTTGTAAGTGTTTGGAGCCCTTTTTGATGAATCCATTTTGTGTAATTATTTCTTCACAAGCCTTGTCTATGCTTTCACATTTGCATAAATGTATGCCCGAGCAGTTGCAACTACATCATCTGATAAAACATATTGTTTAATTGATGGATGCCCATGCCTTGTTCGAAAGCTCCACTTCACAGATCGACCACCTGCTTATCACAGCCAGCAAAACAGAGAGATGTCAAACCACCAAATCAAAACTGACGAAAAAAAACCAAAACGAAAGAGAATATTTTTTTGTGTGGTGCCAATTCCTGAGTTCTCTGGGTGCTCCTGCATCACTTAATGGTTATAAAATCATTTCCCTTCTATTATTTACCTAAGCCCAAGGGAAATGGGCTTAGGGGACATCATGTGAATTTATTGGAAAAAGAGACATGACAAATCAGTTTTGATCCACAATATGGTAATGACTAGAATTATATTTTCTTTGAAACAATGCAATGTATTGAGAATTCAGCAGTCTTATGGCATTCCATCACTTAGAAGACTGTTCATTGTAAACCACTTTTGCTTCATTGGTATATTTTTCCTTTTTCATCATTATCACTGCAAGGGATTTTAATTCTATACAAACAATGTTTGTTTTCATTGAGAATCTAGATATTATATTGTACAGGACCACAGGTGTCAAATTATTAAAACTTGATTTTTTTTCCCTTTATGTGGATTGACCCATCATTGGATTTTATTTTGAAATTATATTCTATTTACTCTGGTTTTATTGAAAATTACTGGGATGTGTACACTTTTACAATCCCAAGCACCTTGAGTACTTAAGAGTATATAATATTCAATTTACTGTCAATGATTATTGGAAGGGTTGATCTAACATATTTGCTTGCTATATTACACTTTTCTATTTTTTCAATGTCTTTGTGTTTGCTATTTAAGCATCAGCACCTCCCCTTTCTAATGTCTAGGCCAAAATTCAATCATCCACAATAGGGACTTGTTATGCTGCTTTACTAGTTGGTTCTGTACTTTTTATTGAAATTGATATGTTGTGGTTATTCATAGATATTAATACAATCTTAACTTCTAATTTTTTTTTTCTCTACATTACATTTGGATATATGTGTTTTCCTTTTTTGTCATGACTATCCTTTTGAAGTCTTATGTTTGTAGAATAACTCATGTATTCTTTGTTTTGAAATGAAAAATGCAGATAAGAAAGGGTCATAAGGAAATATTCCAACAAGATATTATTGATGCACTGGATAAACGATTATTTGAAAACATGGGTTTGCTTGTTACAGAGGAAGAACAAGAGATGTATGCAAGGAAGGTACGCCTTTTTTAATTTTCCAACACTTGTTTCCTAATATCATGTCATGTTATGGATATTGTTTGGAAGGAAGTACCATTGTCTGCATGAAAATCGACAACTGGCTTCTGAGTTGACAAATTTTTGCTATGCTTTTATTACACTCAGTTTTGTTTCTTTGTAAAATAATAGTTCATTCTTAAAAGCAGGTTCCTGTTGAGAATAAAAGATTGCTGGCCGTACATGAAGCTGGTCACATGCTTTTAGCTCATTTGTTTCCCCGGTTTGACTTGCATGGTATTACTTTCTTGCTTCCTGGTGGCAAGGTAATGTTTGCTTTGGAAACTTTTATTGCACAATTCACGTTCTTGCAATATCAAAATTCTTTCTGTCCATGTTGTTTTCTCAAATATATCTGTGCTGAAGAGTAGTAGCAGTTGATAGAGTTGATGAATGTTTCTTTCTTTCTAAAATACACAGCATTGAGTTTTTAAGGGCGTCATTTGAAAAGCATTTTTGAAGGAATGAATCCCTTTTGTACAGGTTTTTGGAACTGAGCTATTGTTTTTAAATCTTCTTACCATAAAACTTATTGTTTGTGGAAATAACAGTAGTATAATAAATTCATTCTTTTTCTGTAGTTAATAAAGAAAACGTTTTAGTAAGGATTGATGTCATGGATGCAATGTACATGTGATCTCTGTTTTAACATTTGAGATAAATAATTATTATTTTGAAATTACAAGCAGAACATTTATGTACAAAATGGTACCTATCATATTTTTTTTGTATGGAAGACTTGGTTTGATACATTAATATATTCATCTTTTTAATTCACTCTTAGTATGCTGGAGACCTCAAGCAGCAAAAATCTTTTGGGAAAAAATCAGAAAACAATATAATTTTTTTTTTGAAAAAATCTGGATTTAAACGGGAAAAAACTGGATCTAAAATGATATTAAAAAATGTTGAAAAAGAGACAAAAACTACTTGTACTTGAAATTTGAAGGTATGTCCATAGCATGGAGATATAGAGAGCAAATAAAATAGAGAGTTTAGCCCATGAATTGTCCAAATGAAAAGTTTGTCTAAAATAACATAATGCAGTTTAGCATGTAAGCTTTGCTACTAAATGATTCTTTGGTAAGTTCTGTATGAAGTCGATAAAGTTATTGCTAAGTTAACAATAAAATAGTTGACTGATATTCAATTAGACCTCTAGTCTTGTTGTATGATGTAAGTGGATGGTAATATGTTACTAATAACGCTACATTCCAAATTATTATCAATATCAAAAGAATGTTCGATCATAGAGACTGCACTATCAACTCAAACTCTGAAAACCTCGAAAACTTACTAAGACTTTAAAACAACTACAACAAACATGTTTGCATTACAGTAAGCTAAAAAAAAATATTTTATCGCTGCAAATTTTCGAATAGGAAACTTCAAAGAATATATCGTCCAAATAAAAATCTAATCAATTGATAAAAGAGAAACGATTTCTCGTAACGGGTAGAGTCAAATGGGGATGACTCGTGCATTTCAAAAATTCAAGGTGTAAAAACCAACTCCCATTCAACAGCTTTGTTACTAAACTAAACCTTCAAATTTAGTCTAAGTACTAACTCATATAAAGTAGAAGTAGAAGATAGACACAAAACACATTTTAGGATAGATATGCATAGTATCAAAATAAGCATAAAAAATCACAATGACCAGGATTTTGATGTAACAAAGATTGTAGATCTTCATGCATTACTGGGTTACATATAAACATCATGCTGATGTTTTTATGCAGCCAAGGGTTTCTGTACTACAACTTAGAGAATGATAAAATGTTATGAGGACAAAAGATGATCTCCACATAACATTACCTCTTCACTTCTAGTAACAAGACTATGTTAAAAAATGAAACTATAGCATTTCATATTCATCAAGCAAAAGAATGTTATGATAGAGAACCTAAATTAGCATTAAATTCAAAGCCATTTAGCCAAGAATATGGATTATTTTTTTGTAGAGAACTAATTTACAAGGCTACCACTGCAGAAAAAGATAGACCATTTAATGTTGTTTGGACCAAATAACCAACCAATCTTAACAATAACAATTTAATTGTGCAGAAAATCAAGATAAGAAGTAGACACAAAATTAAACCATGATAAAGTAGATATAAAATATGTAGACACCATGAGCTAAAATATAACCTCAGAATAAAGACCATTCACGTGACATAATATTAAAATACTCTCTTTGGAGTGAAACGTCACCAAAGTAAAATAGATTTAATGTTTTTTATCTTGTTAGTTTAAATTGAAAGATCCTTGTGATGTGCAAATTGAAAATTTTATTTAACATTCGACATGTATAAGAAGTAGACACAAAATTGAAGCATGCGTGAAAGCGTATTGATGGTATTGATAGAATTCTTAACACCTGAATATAGATAAATTAAACCATGATAAAGTAGACACAAAATATCAACTTATGGGATGCTGCTATTATAATTTATATGTCAAATCTGCTTGTACAGCTGTCATAATTTTGTCATTTGAGGGTTTCAAAACTTATATGAACTTATGGCATGTTGGTAGATGTGTATTTTGACCTTCTCTTGCAATTTTGACATATCGGTGATTGGCACTAATTTGAGTAGGGGTTGGCATCTGTATTTGATAATTGTTCATCATTTCAGTTTGTATGTGTTTGAAAAATAATCTATTTTCTAAGGTTGTCTGATTGGGGACATTACAGATCCAAATTAAAATTTATCTAAGTATGATTAGAGTTTAAATTTTTATTTAGTTACTTTTCTTGCTAATGTGAAGTTAATAGGCAATTTCTAAGTTTTTGATAATGTACAATTGAAACAGGAATCTACATTGTCTGTATTTTATCCCAGGGAGGATATGATGCAACAAGGTTATGCCACTTTAGGGTACTATAAAATGCACATGGTGGTAGCACATGGTGGTCGTTGTGCAGAGCAAATCATATTCGGTGACGATAATGTAACTGATGAAGGTCAAGATGATCTTCTAAAAATTTCAAGGGTAGGCCAATTTGCATCCCATCTCTTCCATCTTCATGCTTGCTTTGATTTTTATTATTTCTCTATGAACTGTATTCCTTAGCCATCTGTTTTCTTAATTCTGTGTTTCTTTATTATCATTGAGTTATGCTTTCAGTGGTTTATCATTTGTGGTAGCATTCAGATAGATGATTTTTCTGGTTAAAGTTTTGTGGTGAAACTCAAATAGGTGAACTGTACAAACCTGTGTAGGGGAATTTTAATGTTTGTTGCCCTGAAATATGTTTCTGTAAATTATGATAATAAAAGCTAAATAATATATTTAGGGAAATTATTTTGGCTTTGATGCACACAATTTTCTCTCTAAATTGTACTGACTTAGCGAAAACTTCCAAGTCAGCAAGGCACTTAAATTTGAACTATCTACAACCTCTTATGCATGCTTGGTACTTCACTTTCACACTTCAACATTAAAGGTCTCCACCACCTTAGTAGTATTTCAAGCCAATCAATGAATATCCCGATGCCTTAACAACGTAATGGTACTCTCTATTTCCTTAAAAAGGTCACTTATGAAATTTTTATATGCATATCTATTTGTGGGAAGCGTTTGTTATCGGGTAAATTAGCAGTTGTTAGTTGTTGTCAAGGGGTCAGCGGCTAGCTGACGGTTGCTGACTGTTGGCACTTGCATCTGGTTGACACCCTTATATATGTTTATGTACTTACCTTCGGGATATGTTATGTTAGACTGGAAATGCTATTTTGGACATACATTGTAATTCTGTGATCAATGAATATATCTGTGAGTTCTCTCTACATTGTGCATATGTGTACTGTTATGTTTTACTTGCATTTTGTTATGTTTTGAATACCCTATGGGGCAAACATCGTTTGTATTTTATTATAAGATATTAAATAAGATTTGGTCATCATATTGGTGTTTCTTCATTGTATTTTTAGATTGATTTAGTTTTATTTTTAACTATGATGTATTGATCAATGGGAAAGGAGTAACTAGCTCTTGTTAGGGGCATTTGTGCAATGCTTTTGAAAATTCAATAGAGTTTTGTTGCTCAGAGTGTTCTTTATTCAACTTGAGTAGATTTTTAGTTATTGTGATTTAAACATATGTTCTAGTGGTCATGTTGCCTGCAAATTTCCACCAGTCCCTGCATTGGGGATCTTTAAGGGATGCAAGGACAGGTGGGAAACATCCCTGAAACTGTCCCCTATTAAAAATAATGAAAACACTGTGGTTATGCTGCAGAAATGGTAGAGTATGGAAGGGGAAGTCTTCCAAGTATGCAAAAAGTGCAATTTTTTTATCTTCATTTGAACACAAAAGTAAATTGCAGCAATGTTTTTATTACATAGAATTTATTATTGAATAAGACTAGAACATATTCCATCCCAATTGAAGTTACATCCTGATCTAGTAATATAGATTCATTTTTGAATTTATTGGTGTGATATTTTGGAAGTTCAAATTTATGATGTTGTTTATTGCTCTATCTGATATAATAAATATGTAAATTAATAATAGAAATGACACTGAATAGCAATAGCAGATACAAGAGTAAGACAAATTTTTATCGGCACATGAAATTATTACAAAAGAAGGTTAGTGATGGTCAGCTAGGGATTGGAGTTTATTTGACTAGATTGTACTGCTTTCCTTGATGATACACAATCTTTTTAGAAGACTGGATGGTTGCCAAGAGGAATACAACCATCAACCAACCTATGCTTATAATTACTTGAAGCCAACAATCACTTAATACAAACAATTAGTACATAATCGGATAACCAATATTATCGAAACATATTGATAGACATTGTACATTGACTACAAATATTATTCATCCATATGTAGCAGAAAGACATTTTATTTTCTCTACTTCAATATTCAGGCAGGATAATCTATAGGTAATAGGCTTAAATGGTTAATGAATATTCTTTAAGAAGTGTTGTAAGAGTCACTCATAGAGTGTATGCATTCTCAAACCAAAAGAAAACTGGGTGTAGACTTTCTCTATTGCAAGTCTCTACATTGGGCAAAGACTGGGTGTTACAGGACTTGGACTTGACCCAAACTCGACAAATTGATTTTTTGATTCAGACTCTAACTCGATGCCCACCCTCGTCAAAAACTCAACAAATTGAAAAGCCTAGGAAATTTAGAGATTTTTAAGGAATTAAAACTTGTTTCATGCACCCTTTAATAAATAAACCTTAAAGATACAAATAATCTCATCAAATAGAAGCTACTTTGAACACATACACAAGTATACATTGCTTTTGTAAGTATAAAAGCAAATTATAGCTGAAGGAAATAAAACATTAGATATATAAATAATGTCAAATGTCTACAAAACTCATGGAATATGATATCCATGGCATCAAAATTTCCAAACAAATATCAAAACAAAAGCTAGAAGTCTATGGCTGAAGCCTCAGAGGAGCCTATATCACTTGGCACCTCGGCCCTCCTTCGCATGCGTCTAAGATAGGTCTTAAATGACGATGCATCCATGATGTCTGCTCGTGTCTAAGTCTTAGGTTCAGTGAGATCCACATCACCATTCAACGGGTCTCCTCATGCTCTATCTTCTTCCTTTGGCATGGCTATTGCCTTTGCCTCTCGATCCACCAGGTATACCCATGCCAAGTCATCATTGTTGAAGATAGGATCATCAATCTTAGTGTTCCATTTTGACTGTGGATCAACCCCCTCTAAAGTGATAGGAGACACATCGTGCCCAAGATTTGTTTGTGACGGAGGTGAATGCTGTAATGAACATACACAAGACCATTCGAATTTTGCATTGATAACCTATTGTGCTTTTTCCAAAGTGTGTGTAGAAACATTCTACAATTGTACTCAAACATACTCCAATTATGCTCAAACACACTCCAATTGTGCTCACATCTTGAAGCACTATATGGCTAGCTCAAGATGCTAATTGCAACCTATTGTGACGTATTCACACATCGCCCCATTGCAAATGGGGACCCCTACTTTTTTGCTTTCTCGGGTTTGCTTTCTAGGTGTTTAGGGTTTGTTTGTTAGCCTTTGCATTTTGAGTGTCGTCAGGGGATCAATAGGATGGTAGGCTTTGCTTGAGCCAGGGGAGTCATGTTGTGCGTTGCACACGCTCCTTGTCGCCGACAGGGTCCCCCTCCCTGTTTTGAGCTTTCCGTCTTTGCCCTGCTGAGTTTCGCGCAGAGTTTCTCGCGTCTCTTCGAGCAAGTCCTCGGCTGATCCGTGAAGTGATTGATGTTAGAGTGATGAGCCGATGAATCTTCCCGGCTAGTCTAGCTCTCGGGAGTGAACGCCAAGAGTTTGTTCGAAGTTTTGAGAATCGCCTTGGGTAGGCGTAAGGTAGTAGGAATTGGCGAAGCCCGCCAAGCAAGAGAAGTGTGCCTAAAGGTCGCACGAAGACCAAAGTCGCCGTTTTTCGCACAAGAGCTATGAAGCAGGCTGCATAAGGTTTGTCGCCGCGATGTTTATAAGATTTGAATAAGAGATGATTTTTGCCTGCTGAAGAACGATCGATTTGCCTGGCCAAATGCCTTAGAATTTTGAAGCCTCCTAAATCCAAATTTGTGGAATCTCGCAAAAGGCTAGTCTGAGGTCTGACGTTTCGCACAAGTTTTCAAAATTGCCTAAGGGGCAAATTTCGGACCCAGAGGCCCAAAGGGGTTAGAATTTCACTAAGTTAATCTTGCCAAAATCGCCTAGGGGGCCGGATTTCAAACCCTGGGGCGAAAATTTCAAAGTCTGATGCTTCCCATTTGATCCGAAAATAATGTAAAAGCCTTTAAGTGTTGCAAAAGATGTGTTTCCAACCCCGAAAACGCCTTAAAACAGTTACATTTTCGGACCCCGGCTTCGAAATTTGAAAAATGGCAAACGTAAAGAGCACGTGCGTATAGGCTTTAGGTCCGAAGTTCGCCAGATGTTTTTCCAAGTCCGAAAACCCTTAATACGCCCTTTTTCGGACCTTGGAGCGAATTTAAAAAAAAAATGGAGATAAAGTGCGAAGTGTTCCAAAGACGCTAAAAGCCCCGAAAATCACTTAAGTTCCTATCTTCGGACCCTAGCGCGAAAATGAAAAGCGGTGAAATCGCAACATACTCCGAAAGTACTCCCAGCTCCGAAATCCGCCTTAGACTTATATTTTCGGACCTTGCGAACGAAAGTGGAGAGAGTAAAAGGCGTTTAATTTTGCGAAGGACCCTTTAGGTCCGAAATCCACCGTAGACTTATATTTTCGGACCCTGGGGAGCAAAACGAAAACGTGAAATGTGAAAAGGGACGCACTTGGTCCGAAATTCGCCAAAAGTGCTCCCAGCTCCGAAAAGCACTTAGAGCTTGTTTTCGGACCCTAGCTAAGGAAAATTAAGTCCTCCTTTTCGGACCTGGGAAGCAAAAATTAAGAAGGATACAAGTGTTACAACTTGCTAAGGAAAATTGCGAATTCATTCAATCCTCCGACGCTCAGGTCCGAAGTTTTTTAATTTCCGAAGGAGGGCGAATGCTCCGAAGATCGAAAACGCCCTCAGGTCCGAAGTTCCGGGCGAGGCATTAAACACTTGAAGTCACGAAAATCGCGAAGGGTGGCATAGTTTAAAAGGTTGGCAAACACACTCAATCCTCCGAAGTTTTTTTTCGAATCGCCAAAACCCTTCCTTAGGTGGCGAATGCATCTAGCGCAAGCTTGCAAATAACGTTCAGGTTCGAAGTTTGTCTAAATTCACGAAATGCACTCCATAGTGCCCAGACCTCCAGCAAGGTAGAATTGCGAATTTTCCAAACCACAGGAGGTGTCAATCCTCCGAAGTTAGAAGGGGCGAAAGCACGCACATATAGGCGTTCAGGTCCGAAGTTTTGAAAACGCGAGGTATGCCTTAAGGCCCAAAATTTCTAGAAATCCCCAGAACCGCGAAAGGTGTTGAATCCTCTGAAGTTCGCAAACAAGGAAGTGTTAGGCCCGAAGTTTTCCTCAGACTCCAAGCTACGAAATTCGCCAGAGGCCTGCAAATCGCGAAATTTGCGAAACTTGCGAGGAGGACAACGCAGTTCAAAATTCGAAAACCCTGCGAGGTCCAAAAATAAGAAGGTAAAACACTGCATTAATTCCCTCTTGATCATTTAAACTCAGATTGCCAATTACCCAGGGTAAGAGGAAAAACCCATTGAAAAATGATAAATCCTCTTTTGTCTGGTAACCGCGAAAATTAAAAACAAAGAGATAACTGTTGGAATTCAAATTTTGCAGGATCGTCTGTTCATTTCACGCGACAAGGTTGGGTAATCTCTCGCCATCTGCTCCCATCAGGTAAGTACGCTTTGTTGTGTATGATCATTTGAAAAATGCTTAAATCGAATAGACAAATGCGTGAAATTTGATCACAATGCTTGAATTCTTGAAATCTGCATCTCTTTTGCTCATAAACGTTATTAAAAGCACTCGAAAATTCAGAATTCACTCCTAAGGGTTCACCAGAAATTGCATCTCTTTTCAAACTTAGGAAAATTTCCATGCTTTGCCTCTACTGAAAATTAATCCAAAATCTAGAAATGACAAGTGTAAATGCGTAGTCAGAAATCTTCATGAATATTCTGGTTTCAAGTTGATCAAGCTGTTAGCTAGAAATATTGCTCCATGCCCAAAGTAAACTTTAAATTAATCCCGGCATGCTGGAGCGTTTTTCTATCTAACCCGCATTACTTTTCTTGTATCACCTCGTAATCCGCGTCCGACTGTGCAGGATAAATGCCTAAATCGGTGGTGGAATCATCAAAAACGCCCGCTGCAGCCGAAACTCACGAGCATCCAAATCAGATATCCCGCGTAAGGTTGAAAAGATGAAGTATCAATATCAAAGGGGAGGATTGAGGGAGTCGAAAGTTTAGAGCATCTGGGACAACATTGGTGATACGGACCTTGGCCATATCGATATTCAGGACTTCAGGAATCGGGTCTTCTCACCCAACGCATATGGCAGGCCTAGATAGATGGTGGAAAGTGGCATCGCCCAAGTGGAGGGTTTTCCTCCAGCAATACAGAACTATGAATTAGTAGTGGAGGCTGCCCAGCATTATGAGCCGAATTCCAGACTAGTGCTCCTGGAGAATATGACTATCGCCGACTTCTCCCCTGAGGCTATTGGGGATGCATTTGACATCCCCTTTCCAAACAATCCCACAGCTACAACCATAGACGAAGCACAAGGGGCATATGATATGAACCCGGCCTGATGCAAGGCACTGATCAACGAAGAATGGTTCAAGGAGAAAAGGTCGTCAAGCACCAGAATTGTGAAAAAGACCCCTAGGAGTGATTTTCATAATGAACATGGGGATATGGTCACCTTACTCAGCCGAGTCATGGGACTTCCTAAGTCCAGCTACTTTGAAGAGTGGATGTTCTATTTTACAGAGTAGGTCTTCGCCGGAAAGTCTAAGTTTGACTGGGCCTAGATCATAAGCGATAACATCCACACTGAGCTGATTGAGCTCGAAACGAAGTACTTCACCATGACCTCTTATTTGGTCTATATGTTCGCCAAGAACCAGCCACTGCCAGGATTGATAATGAAAGGTGAAATCGGGAATGGGCCGGTCAGGTGAAGGTCTATGATTGTTACCCCCAGCTGCACTACCAAGATATAGCTCAGAGGGAAAAGAGCAACCCGACTTATGCGGTTGGTCAGTATGAATGCGTCAATGACACCTTCACAATGCGCTTGGTCAGGCTAATGCAGGGAGGGTTACACATAAGGCTCTCGGAGCAAGCTACTACTTTAGTGCAGAGGTATGGAGCCTGGTTCATTCAGTTCCCAAGGTTTTCCTACATCCGAATAGCTGGCTTCGATGGTGCTCCCCTCCGACTTCCACGGTATCTAACCGACAAATTAATTCTTATGGAGGTTGCAAGGCAGTCACGCCCGACCGACATCTTACTCCGAGAAAGCAAGCAGGCTGGATTCACATTTCCTATGATCATAGGCAGCCATGATGTCCATTTGAAGACCCCTACCCTAGCAAAGGAGTCCCTTGCAGAGCTGGCCTCTTATGGCCTACAGGACCATTTTCCAAGAAAATACTTCGATCATGATAATCTGGGAAAAAGAGCCTATGGTCAAAGGTACAGAGCAAAGGAGTCAGTTGAAGACTATTGGAAGAATTGCTCTGATGACTACGAGGTCAGGTGACGGGAATATTCTAGGTTGAGTGTGCAGCAAATGCGACTCTTTGAATATCGTCGGGTCCCAGATCAGCTCACAGACTCAGGGAATTGCCTCCAGGTTCGAGAATTTGAAGTAGTAAGGCATCTCTTGCCAGGCATTGATTGGTCCCAGGACCCAATCACAGATTTCGAGGCAGTCATGGCAGCCCCAGCAAGGTACACAGATCAGTGGTTACATCAGCAGATCGAGAGGCTAGTCCATGAGGAAGTCCAGTTCACTTACCATTTGATGGGCAGCCTCGATTCTCAGTCTTCAGAAGACGAAGGAACATCTAGTGCACCCCGGGAAGGAACTGAGAAACCAGAGAAAAGAAAGAAGGCTAAGGCTTGCAGAGGGACTCGAACGTCCAAAAGAACAAGAAGGGAAAAGATTCCTATAAAGAGGCCGGAGGTCACTTCATCTTCAAAAGATCCCAGTTCGTCAGACGATGTTGTAGAATTGGATTGTATACCTGCTCCGCCTTCCCAGAGCGACATCGATGCATTTGAAGCCAATGATCCTCCTGTGCCTGATGTGCTAGACACTGAGCTGAGAGCCCTCGAGTTGACCGAACTGGGTAACCAAATAGAAGAAGGAGAAATTCCATCCACCCAGGGGGTCAAAGTGCATGAATCTACTCAACAGAGTCGTCACGAGTTGCTGCTCCACCATATAGCCAAAGATGACTCCACCGCCGAGGGAGAAGAAAGGATAGACAAGACTCATGAGCTCGAGAGAACTGAAGAGCGACCTTCGCATGAAGATGTCAGGTAGTTGTTCAGCGAAATAGGGGAGAATTCAGCTGCAAGCAAAGAGCTTCAGACCTCTTTCACTCCTCCGGTGGCAGGGCAGCTGCGAATCTGTGGTCAGTCGGTTGAGAACGTAGGAGAACAAAATGCTGACTTGACCTTATCATCAACCCAAACAGTGCCTCAAGAGTGGCTGATTGCCAGAGCTCAGCGCAAGGCCGCCACCAAACCACCCATTGATCTAGAGGATATCTTCTCGCGTATGGATCAAGCAAAAGCTAAAGGGAAGAAAAAGCCCAGGGCATATTCTAGAGTGACCAAAGACGAACAAAGGAACCACACTCTTCATATTGCCACCCCGCCCGTAGACAAGCCAACAGATTAGATAACACTAGCAGATTATAGCATCACAACTGTCCCCATCGGACGAGCTACCAAAGAGCAATAAAAGGAAGAATTTAAGGATTCAGTGCAGAATATACTCAGGCAGCTCGAAGAGATCACAGCGGAAAAGGACATGTATCGGGCCCGTGCTGAGCAGGCCGAAGGATACATCAATCAGCTCCTAAGGCCATTGCACAATCCCTCCGAATCCCATATTCCCCTGACAGCGTTGGCGCAAAGGACCACAACTGAATTTGAAGGAGTTCGGGACATCGCAAAAGCCGTCAGGGAATGGATACAAGACATCAAGAAAAAGGGAGAGCAGATCCTTAAGGAGGTGAAAGAAATGGCCCTTCATCGAGAGCTCACTCTAGTCAAGTTATTGGAGGTAAAGAAGGAATCCCTTCATATGCACGAAGTGGCAGCCAGTACCCTTCCCCTCATGAGAGCTCTTTTCTGGACACACGCGCAAATTCCCACATTGTCTGCCATCCTAGATCCTCATAGCATCAGTGTTCTCAAGGAGTGGTACTGGACCATCACCATGAAGAACGACACCAAAGAAATTATTGACAAAGAAAGTGACGCATGTGAGGCAATTCTAGGAAACATGCAAGAATTAGGTAAGACCATCCTCCGATCAATGGTTTTAGGATGGATAAACGACCTGTCTGATAATGCAATCCAGCCGGACTGGGAAGAAAGATTGGGGACGGATAAGATTTCCTATTCCGCTAAGGACTTGAGTTTTGCTGGTCAGTTCCAATCAGACATATTATGCTTTGAGCGTAATCGCTCCAGCTGGAAGGACGGTTTAAAGCACGTGGACCGGTATCTCGAGGGCATGCAATACAAAATTCGCCATCTTCCCATGCCTCCATTCAGTCTGCTCTTCCAGTTGTGTATCAAGTTCTAGGAATACGTTCGCGAGGAATGGGCAGCAGGTCGTGATTTATGGCGGGAATACCTGCATGGCGAGGATCAATTTCTAGAAAAGGAGTGTGAGACCGAAATAGAGAAAGTAATTTCTCAAAAGTGTTTTTTTCCCTCCAAATCTGAAAAGTGCACTTTTGCACAAAAAGGTGACAGTTGACTTTTGGTCAATAAATGTAAAGCTTTATTTGATGCACCTTTTTGGATTATTTCAAATTGTTGTAATTATCCTTATTTGGGTAGTTATTGCCCATTTTGGGGTAGTTGTTGATATTTGCCTCCCATTTATGGGTATGGGCAGTCTTGCTTTATGGATGAACCTAGGCCACTTGTTTAGATTAAATCTAGGCCGTTCATCCTTTTTGAGGCCTATTTAAGGGACTGGTTTTCCCTCTTTTTGGAAGAAGTTCTTGGATTGTTGCGAAAGCTCTGGAGAAATTTACAGGAATTAATGCAATGAATTAAGACTGTTTTCAAGTTTCCTTGTGAGTGCATGGTGTCCTTCTTCACTTAATTTAGAAAGCTTTCAGTTATGTCTATTTATTTTACATAGCATTTTTCAATCAAGCATCTGATAGAATCCTTACAGTCCATACCATTAGAGAACGGCTGATTGCTTTTATTTCTGCATGGTTAATCTGGACCCTTTCATGCTTAGTTCGGTTATCAAATACATACTATGAATGTAGAAGTTCTAATATCGTACTTGATAATATGAAAATCTAGTTTCTCCTTTGAAGATTGCACTCGATTTATGCAAACATTGTGTCTAAATAGCTGGTGATGTTTAATCTAGTTTCCTGGAGGTGTCTGTCTGCTTGACTGAATTTGCTATCTTAGTTAGAATTTACAGTTTATGTCTCTCTCGCTCTCTATCCTTCCCTCCTTTTTCCCCTTTTTATTTAGAAAATCTGCAGTCCTATCAAATCAGTATCAAATTAACCGATATCATTCGATAGAGAGATCGTAAAAGTTCCAGGGAACTTATCCATAAATTGCCAGTTAAACGTAAGTCCCCCTTGTGTTTCCAGCATAAACACATCAAGCCACTGAGAGATCCCGCAGTCAAGACCTGACAAAAGAAACCTTGAGGTAGTCTCCTTTGATTAAACTTAGAAAACAGCATTAGAGACTTCCTTATCTCAAGAGAGAGTAGGATAATCAGTCGGCTATTCTATTGTGCGTTGGCCGTATGGAGTTTGCAGCAATGCGATTTCAGACACGTCAACAAGTCAGCAGGTGCTCCAGGTTAGGGTTTCTTTGAGAGTCTTCCTTAGGGCCTGGTTTTGCTCTTGTTGCTAATTGTGTCTTGCTTTGTGAGTGGGTATCATTCTTGAAGGTCCGAGCTAGGTCAAGCTGGTGAGTGATGAAGTCTGGAATGTCATCCTGATCTTCAAATGCCCTGAAATTTGGCTAAGTCTGGAATGTCCTTATCCTGAAATTTAGCTAAGTCTGGAATGTCTTGATCCTGAAATTTGGCTAAGTCTGGAATATCTTGATCCTGAAATTTGACTAAGTCTGGAAAACTGAAGAATCCTCCAAAAACTAGATTTTGCAATATAACTCCTGGAGGTCCGAAACCACTCTCAAACATCCTGGAAGTATATATGGAATATAACTTAAAGTATAAGATATAAGGAATCTTATACTTAAATGTTATGTTCCATAAAATGATCTTGACGGAGAGTCCAAAATGTCAAATTTCGCTCCTGACCCTTCGAAAGGGTCCTGAGCGAAAGTCTCCATAAGACATTCTACTTTGACCAAAACCTAGAACTAACGCATTCCCAGGCTTGAATGAAGGTAAAAACGCTTGTTTGAATGAAGAAATGTGAAAATGAAGTCAGGATCTTGGCCAAGAATAGGGATTTCACTCCTGACCCTTCCAAAGGGTCCAGAGCAAAAATCCTTGAAGACCTCAAATTCTCACTTATCAAGGCCAAATTTCTAGTTCGTAAGGCATGTTTGAAGGTATTTTTGAATGTTCTAGCCTTGTCAAGATTGAAAGATGAAAGATTTTAGCCCAAAAGATGAATTCCGCTCCTGACCCTTCCAGAGGCTCCAGAGCGAAATTCTTGAAAACACTCATTTTTCCTTTAGCAAGAGTCAAGACCAAGGTGGAGATGCATGAGGAAGGATCTATGTTTGCTTCCCAAAGAGGATGAAAATAGGAAAAGTCAAGGATCCAACCCAAAAAGTGATTTTCGCTCCTGACCCTTCCAAAGGGTCCAGAGCGAAAATCTTTGTAGCTCTCATTTCCTTTCAAATTTTGACTAAGTGTTGGTTTCTAGGGCATGTTGGGGAATGAATTGGTATGTTCTTGCCTTGAGATGGAATTGGTTGATTTTGAAGGGCAAGATGTTGGCCTAAAGGAGAATTTCGCTCCTGACCCTTCCAAAGGGTCCAGAGTGAAATTCATCATAAACTTCATTTGCTACCTTGTTTGAGCTTGAAACCTTGTGCTTGGGTGGAAAATGATCTAAGTTTGCTTCATGATGTGGTTTGAAGTTGGAAAAGTGAGTGATCAAGCCTAGAATGAGATTTTCGCTCCTGACCCTTCCAAAGGATCTAGAGCGAAAATCCTCTTAAAGCTCATTTCCTCCCTAGTTTGACTAAATTTTGATTTGCAGGGTATCTTGAAGGGAAGGATGGACATCTTGTAGCCTTTGGAAATGTTTGGAAGCATTGAAATGTGAATGATTTTGGACCAAAAGATGAATTTCGCTCCTGACCCTTCCAAAGGGTCCAGAACGAAATTCCTAAAAACACCTATTTTTCATTGGAGGAGGTCAAATCCTTGGTTTCTTGTGGTGTGGATGGAAGAGAGCTAGCATGCCTTTGCCTCTTGAGGTTGTTTTGAATTGGAGAAATGAAGAATTTAGCCCAAATTTTAGGATTTCCGCTCCTGACCCTTCCAAAGGGTCTAGAGCGAAAATTCTAAAATTTACATATTCCTTTCAAATTTATGCTAAACCATGCCTAGGCCAAGGTGAAAGATGCCCTTGAGATTGCCCTTGAGTTGATTGTTGTCTCTTGAAATGATGATTTTGGGCTAAAGGAAGAAATTCGCTCCTGACCCTTCCAAAGGGTCCAGGGCGAAAATTCTTCAATCACCTTTTTCTCCTTGCAAAATTAAGTCAAACTGGAGTTGGATGAGAGAAGAGAAGTGTTTCCTTGCCTTGTGAAGTGATTTAAAGTTGAAATGATGGAGAAGTGAGCTACAAACAAAAAATTCGCTCTTGACCCTTCCAAAGGGTCCAGAGCGAAATTCCCAGTATCACCTAAATTGCTCACAATGACGATCAAGAAATGGATTCCCAAGCCTTGGTGGAGAAAAGACTAGTGTATGCTTGCCTTGGAAGGTATTTTGGAATAGAGACATGATGGAATTTGTCCAAAAGTGCAAAATTCGCTCCTGACCCTTCCAGAGGGTCCAGGGCGAAATTCTTATAGGGCCTGTCCCTGGAAAGACTCTTGAACAAACTTAATTTTGATGTCTTCTTGTTGATGATTTAAGGTATAAAATGCTATGTTGAAATGAATTTATTATGTGTCCTTAATCATCTTTTTGTTTGTCTTGCAGTTAAAATTGGACTAGGGCAAGACAAGGACGACCTTCTCTAGTCTGGCATCAACAAGGACGACCTTCTCCAGCCTAGCATCATCAAGGACGGCCTTCTTCGGCCTAGGATCATCAGGGACGACCTCTTCCAATCCAGCATTCGAAGGAAAGGTACACCATCCATCTTGCACATCGAAGACAAAGGAAGTTAAAGCAAGGGTTCATTGAAGAAGTAGACAGTTTCAGAAGAGTTAATTAAAGCTAGCTTCTCAACAACATCAAATTGAATATCTACCAAGTTACAAGTGTCAGACAAGGTGGCATCCCAGTCATCACTCCTCTAGTCGGATTTGTCCACCTTAGGGTGTCTAGATTCAATGTACCTGACTCATGGGAGATGGCACAAACTTCGATGTCCTACCCCGGTTCTCCATTGGTCGAATATTCCAGAGAAGACATGTGTCCAAATAATGCAATTATTTCATTGGCCAGAATTGAGTTTGTTGTAACAAACCCTAATTAGGGTTTTCCTTGTAAAATCTCGGCCATTGATCTCAAATTGATATGAGCCATTGATTTGTATTGAGGGTGCTATATAAGCCCTGGCTCCTCATTTGTAAAGGCTAATAGTTAGTCAATAGTCAGTAGTTAGAAAGTGAATAGTTAGAAATAGTGAATAGTCAGTTGACAGAATAGCAATTAAAGTAGAATAGAAAGAGAAGGCAAAGATTGTTGCTAAGATGTTATTGTAAAAGACTTGTAAAACTTCATTGAAGAAATGGTGAAATCTATGGGTCGATTCAACAATTTGCATGGTCGCTATACTTCTCATATTTGATTTCATGTTATTAGATGAGTGGAAGAAATGTGTTTGATTGATGGTGAAATTCGTATACCCAGACTACTAGCAGTCTGTTGATTACAGACTTGCCTTGTGTAGTCAACTGGAATCATTCAGTTTAAGCTTAACTTCAATTGTCGCTTCTTCACTGATATGCATCAGCTTGATGGTGTCTATGCCTGTAGCGATGATCTGAACATCATAAAGTTTTCCTCCGAAGATCGCACTAACCTTGTGGAGATGGTCCTGGGATGTCAAAACAAGACTTAGTTAGAATTTCATCAAAGATCATTCATTGCTCCTACATTCTTAGTGTCAGAATTAGATCCTTTCCTCGCCCTCATCCTTTTTTCCTTTCTTTTTCAAAGTCTAGACTAGTGATTTCTTGTGTTCCAGTAATATTCAAAGCGAATCAGATGTTTAGTCATCAAGTGTAAGTCCCCTTGTGATTCCAGCAAAATCACATCATACCACAAAGAGCTTATCCACGAGTAGAGAACCTACATACAAGAACCTTGGAGTTGCCTCGACTGATCCTTCGGCGAGATCTTCAGCAGTCAGGAAACTTTGCTCAAGAGAGGATAAGGTACCTTTAGGTTTTTTATTCTGTGTTCGCATGTGCATGAAAAACACATCAACACAACCCTTTGTAGATTTGGCACCTTAGCACCAAACATCTCCCACCAAGCATCTAAAATGAGGAAAAAACAAAAATCGATTCTATTTTGTAACTTTGAGTTTATTAACGTAAAATGGTAAAAGATAGAAAAGTATAATTTTTAAATTTAAATTATGCCTTCAATAGATTTTTACATGGCTACATTTTTGTCCGATTTTTCTTGCACATGTCTTGTGTGAAGAAGTCACATTATGCAAGCTTAAAGATCTCTATCTCACAGACTATTTGTGCTCCAACTAATGAATCAGGAGACATTTGCTCTACAACTGTTTAGAGCACACTCAACACCTCCTCTTCGGTTTCAAAATCTGGGCGAAATTGGAATGCTAGATTAAGGTAATAGGTAGCTGCATGTAAAGGCTTTTGAAGCTAAAGGTGCCATCATCGATCAATGATCTCCCACATGGGACAATAATTAGCCTCAACCCCTGAACAAACAAATCTAATGGCCTCCTTCGCCCTATCCATGCCCTCATATATGTAGCCCATTGTGGGCTTCTCTCCATCAGCAACTTGTAGGAGAACATCTAACGACTCTGTGAATTGAAATCATTCTGAAACATTAACAATGAACAAAAATAAGAAAATGAAATGAAAATAAGAACAAAAATATAATGGAAAGTTACCTATACAATCTCTTTGGCTGGTTGCCAAAAACTATGCTCATAAAAAACGCAATCAACTATGTGCACCCCTGCATGGGTCTTTGCATATGATGATGTAGACTACTCCTCACTTACAAACATGTGCCCCAAAGCAGCCTTGGGCTGAAGCAAGGATTGCAACGTGATAAAATTGGTTGCAAAGTGAGTAATTTCTAGACAAGCCAACTCTTTCTTACTTGTGAATCTCCTCATAAGGTTGAGGACCTATGTATGATTATATATATATTTACAAATATTTCTTGTCTTCTATACATGTTTTGATCAAGGGAAGTTTGCTAAGATCCTCCAATATGAGGTCAAGGCAGTGAGCAACACAAGGAGTTCAAAAAAAGGAGGGTTGCCTATCCATAAGAAGTCTACTTGCAGCAACATAATTTGCTGCATTATCTATAACTATTTGTACCACGTTCTCTTGACCCACCTTGGCCAACACTCATTCCTAGGCCTCACAAAGAAATTCAGCATTTTTTGTGTTTCTTGAAGCATCAATTGACTTAAGGAACGCCATGCTGCCTAAGAAAGAAAAAAACAACAATTTAGTAAACTAAAAATTAAAAATCTTAATCACTAAATTTTTTTGATTGGTAATGACTATTTTTTAGATTGGGGTTTCTAACTAGTGAGGGTCACATTAGGGTGACCCCCTCCTCATGGTTACATTGTCTGAGGTATTAACACCTTCCCTAATTTGACTATATTGATCTCAAATCATCTTCTTTCTGGGGGCATCCTATTTCTTCCTCTCCCTAAGGCTCCATTCTCCTCTCTCCTTATCGCTCCATAATTCTCCTTATTCCTCCTCACCTTATTACTCCACGTGACATTACCCACCTTATCTCTTTGAGGAATCTCCATCTCTCCCCTTGGCATCGCCATCTCTTGCTTCGGAATCACCACCGTGCACCATATCTCCATCAACGGGGACATTGCTCTGTACCTTCACCTTCGTCTGTTGCCGCCAAGCATCTTTCGACCACCTACACCTCTCGTCTTGCGTTGTCGCATCGACTACGCACCTTCTTGCATCAACACCTCGTCCATGTGGCAAGGGGTATTAACACCCCTTAAACTTTGACTGCTCGGGCATCAGGAACCACCTACACAAGCCTCTAGAAACAAAGAGCTGGTTTGACGACTTGAACCAATGACCTCCATTCTAACATGGATTTGCAACTTTCGTTGCACTACGGGGTCCACCCATCTACTTCAAAAAGTACAATTACTCGAGGAAAGAAAAAAGAAAATTCAACAATGTTATACTTCTATGGGTCCAATCATCATTTATGATGGTGCAACCCTTCTTCCATATCTCACATTGCTCATCAATAGTGGCTTTGACATCAGCCACCTCTTGAGTCAAAATAGCGCCTTTTATGCCCTCATCATTAGGGGCTTTGAACCCTGCACTGCAAATAGTAATGTCATCTATCATATTTTGCCAATCAGGAGGCCTAAAACATATTAAATAAACAAAATAAGTATTAATGTAAAAAATTAAAATCTTCAATGCCACATACTCTTAAAAGAAAAAAGATCAATAGACATAGAAATCAACCTATGTATAAAATAATAATAATAATTACTTGGTTGCATGGAATGGAATGGTGCAATAGAACTAGAAATCTCTAATTGCACTTTTTGCAGCATCATGCTTCTCTTTATCACAACCCATGCTCTTAAGTGATGGTTGGGAACCTAGAGTCGTGTGTAGAACAAAATACGAATCTAATTTGGATGAAGATTTACAAATCCAAGGCCCAATACTTGCACTACCATTGCCACTACTCATAGATCCAAGAAATGGAGGAATCGAAGAACTCTCTCCACCAATGTCTTCGATTTCTTCTCTTTGCCTCTTTTTTAATTCTTCTTGCTGCTCAAAAGCCTACAGTTGACATTGTACTTCACATAAAACTTTAGGGGTTGCTACTATGCATGGTTTAGCATCATGGCATAGTATGTGTGCAAGGTGATGCTTCAACCAATTAATACCTCCACACCATTGATTTTCGTTTTGCAATGAAGACATGTTATTTCACCTTTTTTTGTCTTAGGGTGTAATGTCCCCATTCCAGAAGTGGAGACAACTAAATAGATAAACGATTAGATAAGTTTAAATTAAAGATTTAAACATATCATTAAAAGAAACAAACGTTGCTAATGCTAGTCAATACACATGATTGTCATGGGAAGAGGAAATCGGTAATAAACCAATTACTATATCAATAAAGAACAATACGGTAAGACAATCGATGATTGAGGAATCAGTAATGATATTCCTAAGTGTTGACAGGAACGAAAGCCAAGCAATAAGCAATCGATGATTGACAGACAAATCGGTCGAGTGACTAAGACATCGATAAGCATAGGCAAGTATCGAAAAATACAAGCTCATGGGCGGGAATATTAAATGATCCCATTAATGAATCATACTTGTATTGTCTGAATCTTAACCATACTTCTTCTTGGTAATCGCTGTCTATTGTCCATATATTCTAATCCCTGTTTGTGAATGCCTATCCTATATTCTATACGCTTGCTTTGTATGCAACCGGTTAGTGCCAAACAGCAGACTGCTTTCAAAGAGCAAATCCGATAATGGATGAAGACGTAAAATATAGACCTAATCCATGATCCTTCGAGAGTGAGTATTTGATACTCTTTATACCAAGATGTGAGCATGGAAGGTTGTGTCCTTTCATTGCCACCTTAATACAAAACTCCTCATCGTACCCCTTAGAGGGAAAAACTAATCTCTTATCTAGTGATTAATTTATTAATTGTTTTAATGATTGCTGCCTAAGCTTTCTCTTCATCAATTCCTTCTTTGACCAGCGGTATGACCATATGTATAACTCCTAGTTGTATAATTGGATTCTTGATGGCAATTGGTGCTCTTTCTATTATCTCTAACAGTGATAATAATGAATGGATGTTTTATGCCTAGAATCGCTTAATGATCAAGGTAATCATAGATTGGCTGCTCCTTCAGTTCACTATGCATAGTTGGTCTTAATATATGATCGATACATAAAGAGTACTTCATGGATAGATGTTACTACATTTTTCAGCGTGGCATTGATATAAACAATTGGGTTTCCTTCATGCTCTTTTGATGAGTATTGATAAAGGATGTCATCTTGATATCATGTGAGCTCTATGTCTAGATAATACAAGGAGCTTTCTCTATACTTGACGGAGTCTCATTTGGGGACATCACAATGTGCCTTTGTACTCTTGGTAACTTCAGAATTAATTAGGTATATAATATGCCCTCCCTTATTGTAAGGTCTTGTCCTTGAAGTCCATGTAAAAGCTAAGCAGTTATATCGAGTCTAACTCAACATAATTTAATCTAGCTTACCTTACCCACACAGATCTTGCCTTGTGAATTGGTGGTACGGTGACAAGAGTAAATTCTTTTATCAAAGACTTAGGTTTTCCCTAACCCATCATCTTTCTCCATACCCTCTACAAGGAGAATTGCTGGTTGCTTTGACACAAGAAACTCTTGTTTCATGTGTCAAGACAACTTTCCTTCTTTTCTAGTGTCCACCACTCCCACTAAATCTCTTGGTGCACTCTGCTCCTATGGAAAAACATTGCCTCTAATATCGAATTCAAGGCATGGATTTCCAATGCTAGTTCTTTGTATGATGTACCCAACCAACCTATTATCATTGTTCCCTCTAGATTGACATCCTCTATTGGAGAATTGTTTTCTCCTCTAATATCATTGTTGCCCTAGTTTTCAATCATATATATTTT
Organism: Cryptomeria japonica; assembly: GCF_030272615.1. Classification (NCBI taxonomy): domain Eukaryota; kingdom Viridiplantae; phylum Streptophyta; class Pinopsida; order Cupressales; family Cupressaceae; genus Cryptomeria; species Cryptomeria japonica. The sequence continues at coordinate 50,001,112 of NC_081406.1, read as the reverse complement.
GATCTTTTGTAAAGGTTTATGGTTTTATGATGCTATTGTGTTATCAAAGGCAAAATTATCTTGAAAATTCATCCCTGGTCATTTTGAGTTCTTTCAATTTTTAAGTTTTACTTCGTGAAGTTTTTGGAAAGAGAGTCTAGATGTTTTGGGGGTTTTGAATTGGTTATACAACCTTGGTTGGCATTTGATGTCCTTTTCAAAACGCTTCTTTACTAGAGTTTGTTGGTAGTTTGTAGTGGTTTTGAAACCCATGTTGGAGCTTGACAAGGTTTCCATAACCTCAATAGCTCTTGACTTTTGTAATGTCCTGTTGACGTGTATTTTGTACACTATCAAACACAGAATAAAATACCTAAAGGTACCTTATCCTCTCTTGAGTAAAGCCTCTGATTGCTGAAGATATCGCGAAAAAGGATCAATCAGGATGACTTCAAGGTTCTTGTATGTAGGGTCTCTATGTGTGGATAAGCTCTTTGTGGTATGATGTGATTTGCTGGAATCACAAGGGGACTTACATTTGATGCCTGAACTTCTGATTTGCTTTGAATATTGTTGGAACACAGGATTTTCACTAGCTTAGATTTGAAAAAAGGAAAAAAGACGAGGGCGAGGAGAGGATCTAATCCTAACACTAAGAATGTAAGAGCAATGATTGATCTTTGATGAAACTCTAACTAGGTCTTGTTTTGACATCGCAGGACCATCTCCACAAGGCTAGTGCGATCTTCGAAGGGAAGCTTTATGATGTTCAAATCATCACTGCAGGCATAGACACCATCAGGTTGATGCATATCAATGAAGAAGCGGCAATTGAAGTTAAGCTTAAGCTGAACGATTCCAGTTGACTACGCAAGGCAAGTCTGCAATCAACAAACTGCTAGTAGTATGGATATACGAATTCCACCATCAATCAAGCACATTTCTTCCATTCGTCTAATAACAAAATCAAACATGAGAAGTATAAAGACCATGCAAATTGTCGAATCGACCCATAAATTTCACCATTTCTTCAATGAAGTTACAAGTCTTTTACAACAACATCTTGGCAACAATCTTTGCCTTCTCTCTCTACTCTACTCTAATTGCTATTCTCTCTCTATCTTCTAACTGCTTCCAACTATTCCTAACTATTTCTAATTCCTAATTTATTGCTAATTACCTTTACAAAATGAAATGCCAGGGCTTATATAGTGCCCTCAATACAATTCGATGGCTTAGATCAATTCGAGATCAATGGCCAAGATTTTACAATGAAAACCCTAATTAGGGTTTGTTACAACCATTACATAACATTTAATGCTTGACCAATGATAAAATTGTATTGCTTGGACACATGTCCTCTCTAGAAAATTCCACCAATGGATAGCTGGGGTAGGTACATCGGAGTTTGTGCCTCCTTCCATGAGTTAGGTACATTGAATCTGGACATGTTGAGGTGGACCACACTGACTGGAGGAGTGATGACTGGGATGCCACCTCATCTAACACTTGTAACTTGGTAGATATTCAACTTGATGTTGTTGAGAAGCTATCTTTAATTAACTTTTTTGAAATTATCTGCTCCTTCAACGAACCCTTTGCTCTAACTTCTTGTGTCCTTGATGTGCAGGACGATTGTTGTACCTCGCCTTGGAATACTGGATTGGAAGAGGTCGCCCTTATCTTGATGATGCTGGATCGAAGAAGGTCGTCCTTGTCGATGCTAGGTTGGAGGAGGTCGCCATTGTCAATGCTAGGCTGGATCGAAGAAGGTCGTCCTTGTCCTTGCTTGATTTTCCTTGATGAGAGCCTTCCGACTTGTAGATCCTTCGAGTTTGGGAGTCACCATCTTGATACCTACACAACATTTCAAAATTAGTAATATATCTTGAAATCTAAAAATTAAACTTTAAAAGGAAGATTCAAGATTTTAATTAGGAAATTTCATGATAAATCTTGAGTTATCATTTCCTAATTTAGGATTTTCAAAGCAAAATTTAAATCTTCAAAAATGGTGCCAAGGTGATTACGCCATACCTCCACTTGGGAATTAATTCTAAAAAAGATGTAAAAATAGATGAATTTTGCCAGGCAAAATGTAGATCAAAGCTCTCCCTTGGATAAAATTGCACCTCCATTAGCTAGCTTCTTCAAGATCTGGAAATTCGCCTTCAAATGTAGCAAGAAATTCGCCTCTCCCATAGCCTTCAATGTGAATTTCGCCCTTCTTAGTCTCCACTCCTGGTAGAAATTCGCTCCTTCAAATTGCTCTTGAAATGATGAGTGAATGATTTGAATAAAAAACATGCCTCAAATATATAGAGTGCTCACCATTTTATTTCCATGGGCCGACTTGGAAAAATAGGTCAAAAGATAAATAAAAAATAATAAAAGAAGAGGCCGACTTGATAAAAACATTAAATAATACCCCAAGCGCTCCAATTTTATTTTATTTTTTTAAAATAATAATAATTAATTTTAAATGCCTTTATAATTAAAAATTTCGATTTTTAAGGCTCAAAATTAATTATTAAATGCCATGCGCCATCATTAAATGTCAATTTAATTTCAAAATATTTCAAGGTTTTATTGAATTTGGCATTTAATGCAATTTGAAGGATATTGGCGCCCAAGCATGGGAAAATAATAGATATCAACAAGATCGCTCTGGTCCCTTGGAGAGGGATAGGAGCGCCTATACCTTTTGGACCTCACACTTCTTGTTTTTTACGTCCAAGACCTCATTTTTGATGTCCAAGATGGCATTTTTACTTAGAATTTCGAGCTCAATTTATTTGATCTTTGAAATGAGTGCACTTTAAAGCATTTTCGCCCTGGTCCCTTGGTGAGGGATAGGAGCTATTTTGCAAATCCAAGCTTATCCGTCCTTTGTTAGCTTTCCAAATTATATTCAATGGATAAATCATGTTTTCCTTGGTCTCTTCAAATCATAAAATTGTCTTGATCCTGCAAGAACAGTGCAAATTTGAAATTCAAGCTCCGGTCCTTCAGTGAGGGACGGGAGCACTTTTGCAATTACAAGCCAATTCGTCCTTTGCTAGCTTCGAAAATTATCTTCAACGGATCGATTGCGTCTTCCTTCACCCACCTCAAACGTAAAACTTGTTTTTCTCTTGCCCGAATCTTGTCTTGAGGGAAAATCGCTCTGGTCCCTTGGAGAGGGACAGGAGCGCCCTAGCCAGTCACCTTGGTCCCTTGGAGAGGGATAGGGGCGAACTTGTTACTTAGGCCGATTTTCTTCATTGTGGTGTACTTAAGTTATATTCAATGGGCAAAACATACTTCCCTTGACCTCCTCAAATCGCGAAACCACTTAAATCTTGCAAGGATAATGCGAAATTGGAATTCAAGCTCCGGTCCTTCAGTGAGGGACAGGAGCGATTTTTGCTCTTAGGGCCAAATCTTTTTACTTTTCACTTCAAATTTCCTTCGCTGAGGAAAATATCATCTCTTTACACGCCATGAATAAAAGTTCGAGTCCAAACAAGGTCTAAAAATGTGTATATGAATAAAATCGCTCTGGTCCCTTGGTGAGGGACAGGAGCGAATTTGACCTTCTAGGCAAAAACTTCATCATTTCATCGTTTTTGATCAAGTCTGGATGCTCTATCATGCTCATTTCGTCCTTCACCATGCTTTTGATGTCTCAATTTAACCAAACAAGGCCAGGAATGGCTCAAATAAGTATTTTCGCCCTGGTCCCTTGGTGAGGGACATGAGCGCTTTTCGCTCTGGACCCTCAATGAAGGTCAGGAGCGAAATTTGACTTTTCGAACTCTCTATTAGGACAATTTTAATGGAATATAACATTTAAGTATAAGAGTGACTCTTATACTTTAAGTTATATTCCATATATACTTTCAGGATGTTTGAGAGTGGTTTCAGGCCTCCAGGAGTTATATTGCAAAATCTAGTTTTTGGAGGTTTTTCAGTTTCCAGACTTAGTCAAATTTCAGGATCAGGACATTCCAGACTTAGCCAAATTTCAGGATCAGGACATTCAGACTTAGCCAAATTTGCTATCCTATTGATCTCCCCGACAGCACTCAAAATGCAAAGGCTAACTAACAAAACCCTAAAAGACCAAAAAAACAAACCCTAAAAAGCAAAAAAAAAAAAGCAAGGGTCCCCATTTGCAATGGGGCGATGTGTGAAATGGTCACAACATGTCCCTACTAGCTAGAGGTTACTGCCCTGCAAAACAGGCTGTTAGAACACAACAGAAATATATACATAACTAATCTAATTTGCAATTAAAGTTCAATTACTTAATTAACACTAATCTCAAATCTTAAAAAGGATACGAGTGCAGCACTGGGACATGTCTTTAGGCGGCTGTGAAGCTCGCCTTCTTGGAACCCATCTTGGTTCCAAGCCATACCAGGAAATCGAAGGTTAATTCGATTCCTGTCTTGGATTTAATTTCTTACACCCAAGACATCCAGGAAATCGAAGGTTAATTCGATTCCTGTCTTGGATGTAATTTCTTACACCCAAGCCATACCAAGGAAGACCATCATATATGATCAATTCCTTGCCTTGGATGATGCATCTCATCATCCAAGTCTACCAGAGAGGACCGGCCAGGTCCGTCTCTTCTTGGATGAACTTTGTCAACCAAGCCATAACATATATGCATATAGATATTCAGTATATACTGCCTACCAGGGATTATCATAATCCCTCCATTAGGCTAAGGGAATTTCCTCCCTATAGCCTCCATCATATAACCACATTTATATTACATTTTACAATTCATTACTATTTTCCATATCATCATTTACGTCTACATTTACATATTCTTTAATCTTTTTAATGATCCTAAATATACATACATATTCTACATGGGTACCTATCTTAATTGCTATATTCATATAAGTAAACATTAGTAGTATATATATTCATAAAAATGCCTTAATATATATGTGTGTGTGTGGTACACACATCCACACACATATATACCTTATGACCCTTAACCTCTTACCTGTATGCAGATCACAGCCTGCTATCGAAGTCTGCACACTGTAATCGTCCTCCACAGATGGGAGTCCGTAGTTCCGCTCAAGTCCTCTCCTTCCTCCTTGCTCTTGCCTCTGCCTACGTAGCTATCCTTGCTACCTCCTTCCTATCCTCCTTGTCTTATAGCAAGTCAGATAGGTGGCATGCTGATATGTTTCACTGGTAAATATACATGTAGATGTCACGACTACTTGCTCCGGTGAGCGTGTCCACAAAGGAATGAGAAACAAGGTATCCGATCTGTAAGTGTCGGTGATTTAGATTTTCATATTTAATGGCTTATGTGATGTATTGATAGTTGTTTCTGATTGAATTCACTACGGATATGTGACTTGACCTTCTAACTTCTAGTAGATAACCTCCCCTTGAATCTGCATACTCCCAATTCCATGATGATCCTGATTAAATGATTTCGATCTGCATTATATACTTTATTCTGCCCTTCCGTTGAGAGTTGTGACTCTTCATTACGAGATTGTGTCTTTCCATTATGAACTAATCACATGTGTTTAGCTTTCTTTATTGGATCGGGATATTAATCATGAGTTTAATACTAAATATTTCGTCTCTCATTGGTGACTACAATTCTTAAATCGTAGAAGATTATTGTTGTGAATTGAGGGGACGATTGGGTATTGATTGACTTCCTGCAAATCCGATGTTATGACATCCTCTTATCGGATTATCCCTTATGTTTGAATTGGCCAATCGATGTCATAAGATCTATAATGTCGATACCACCAAATGATTAATTGATGATACGATATTCTCCCTGGTTTGATGGCCAATTTCGATATCCTTTGCTGACTTTCCTAATATGTTGAGATATGTTGATACAAACATTGCTTTAATGGTAACACATGGCAAGGATATTACATCAACGTTTTCTTCCAAGTCTTCTTTCTTGTAATCGATAGCTGCTATTGTTCCATAATATATTTTAATCGCTATCTTTTGTTTATCAGTCTTCTTTATTATTACTTATTTATATTATTATTTATTTTTTATTTTCTTTTAATTGTATTATTATTGATTATTGAATATATAGATTATGTTGATAATATATAATATTTAAATCATGGTCATAAATAATATTTAATTAATGAATTTTAAATAATCATTCATTGGTAATTATTATATTAATTAATAATAATAATTTCTTCATTTAGGGTCTCTCTCTTTCTCTCCGTATATATGTAACGATCCAGGAGGGGACATGACAACTTTACTTTCATAACCAATCATAAGTCCACAAAGAATCAACTAAGGTGTTCAAGTTTTTCATGTTTGTCGAATTTTTTCAATGGTTTCAAAACAATTTATGGTTCTCAATGTGCTATTGAAAACCTATGCAATGTAAAAAGAAAATCAACCATTCATCAAAATATTGAAGGGGTTTCAAAACTTCTATTGGATTCTAGCGAGGTTCTCGAAAACTTGTCAAAGCATGAGAACAATTTCACAACCTTTTCGAGAGCAAAGGATCATTCGAGTTAAAAAAGATTGTGTTCATTGACAAATTTAAATTACACAAGTTTTGAAACTAGTGTTGGCTGTTGGCAATTGACATTCATTCTATTACCAAATAATGCCGTATAAAGAAGTCTTTAAAAATTTAGTTGGTGTGTATGTTGGCATTTCCATATGGTTTCAAAATGATCTTTGGGGCCCGAAGGGGATTTTAGAACCTACCAAAGCTTTGACTAAGGACAAAGAAAAGAATGTGTCAGAAGTTACCTGCGGTTTCAAAACCACAAGCTAGAACCTACAAAAACAAAGGGAAGCACACAAAGACTCTGATAGAGAATTAGTGAATTTCTAGATCCATCATAGAGGATCAACAATAAAAACCATAAAAGAAAAACTCTAAAGTTGTGATGGGATGTTATAAAAGTAGAAACATGGTTTTTTTTAAATGAAGTATTGAAGATAATTTATTATAGAGATTAAAGCTTCCTGCATTCCCTAGTTTGAGCTCAAGAGATTTCAAAGAGTTATGTAGCACCATTCCCTCTCTAATTTGTAGACACAGAGCTAAAGAGATATTTCCATCCACATTCATTGCATGGCTGCCTGTTATTTCATGGTTTGATCCAAGCATTTGAAACAAATTTCATGTCTTGTTCAAGCTAAGCTCTTCCTCTGTAAGTTGTAGTCTGAATTTTTTTGTGAATACTGGAAGAAAGAACCTTAAACAAAAGGAAAAGGGATTTGTTTTATGAATGACTGTTGTTATATTCACACTATATCCAAATGCAAACATCCTCCAAATCCAGATAGTATCTTATTATTGACCATTCAACAACCATGAAATACAAGTACTTCGGACATGAATTTTTGTCAATTTTGGAAACCACACTACAAACCCAAAATTGGGTCATGTTAATCTTGATGATTTTTGGAAGAAAATGGGAGAAGGAAATAGGTCTCCCATTGCATTGAAGATTTTAAAAAATGGGATTCTTTGTGCATCTTGTTTTCTTGTGGCAATATAATACATTGTTTTAGTTCTAGATTGTATGTAACATTATGATCTTTAGATTAGAGGAATTAGAACAATATATGATAAATTAGTGGCCAAATTGGATGTTGTATCTTTCGGCATAACACTAAGGTTTCTTACCAGAGATAACTTTGTTTATGTTGGTACAACAATTGCATATCAACAGTTCACAATAAAAAAGTTCGCGACTTAATGCCATAGCAATTGATTGGTTATTGACCTCGGAAAGGAAAATATCAATTGTGAAAGGTCCTTCATAGACATCATTTAGTTGAAGACATTTTGTACATTATTGTTTTACTTAATAGATTGGTGGGAGTTGAAAATGGTCATGATTTTGAGAAGTGGATGTATGTTTTTAATTATTGTGATTTGTGTTGGGAATCAATTTATTGACTAGGGTAGTATCATCAGTGGCAAGTTGCCTGATCATCTTACTCATTTAGAGTTGAATCAGCACTATTATATGTCCACATATCTTTTCTATGGCATTCCTAGCATGAAACCTTGAAGAGTTGTTACAAGAGGAGCATATGATAATGACACACATATATATAATCATTATCCATAATTAAGTCAACGTATCTTTTCTATGGTATTGCTAGCATGAAACCTTGAAGAGTTGTTACAAGAGGAACATATGATAATGAAACATATATATATTCATTGTCCACAATTAAAACTAGAGCATAGCTACAAAGTTTCAGGATAATGAATGATTCCTTCATTGCGCCCTGCCAAGTCTCAGAAAGCTGCTCAAGGAGGAGATGATGATGAAGATCCCTCCAAGAGAAAGATTTCTAAAGATTTGTGTGCATAAAATCCAAAGGGTAAAATGAAGAAATTAGAGGTGAAGAGGAAGAAGCTTGATTCTATTCAAGAGGAACATGAAAAACAAGACTCTTTGATTGCTCTTTTATTGGTAATGAACAAGAAGAGTTTGTTCCTTTTGTTACACAAGTTGATAGTTCCTCTTCTCCTTCTCAGGATAATATTTTTGCTGCTCTTTCACCTCATTCATCTCTTGTTCCTTCTCTTCCACTACCTCCTTTGGTTGCTCCATTTTCACCGAATTCTACTCCTTGTTCATCAAAAATGCATCCTTTGGTAGTATTGTTCCTCCATTTGTCAACCCTCTACCTGCTATACCTCCTCCATCATCCTCAAAGGTTTTGGATCATGATTGAAGAAAAGAAGGATTACTAAATTGATTGTTCCTTAGTTTGATGCTAGTGCTAGTGTGCTTAAAAAGCCCTTAAAGGCCAAGAAGGCTATATCTACATCTAGATTAATGATATATTCCTCATCTGGGAATGTGCATGTGGAAGTAGCAAATCCCATTGCAGAGAAAAGGATATATGAAACAAAATGGATAGATTTTAACATTACCAAAGTGGTTCTTGGTCCCTCTTCACATGAGGGAGATTCATTATTTTCAGATTTTAGCTACAAAGTTGGTAGAAAGGACAGGAAAAGAGAACCCTAGAAAAGATTAGTTGAAGCGAAAGGTAAAAATATAAACTTCATATCTCAAATCTATTATTAATACTTCGACTAAACCATTGGATGAAACAAACAACACAGAAAATATTGGCCATCAAACAGTCTATGTTAGAGAAAATTAAGCTTCTAAAGAATTGTGATCAGGTAAAAGAAGAAGTTCAGGCTGACTTCTTACACATTGATTGCATTATTCAAACAAAGGAGTTGCCAATTTGTGTAGTAACTACTATTTCTCTTCTCTATGTCATCTCAGCTGCAACTCAATCTTGGGAACATGCATGAAGACACATCATTATTATAGCTTTTAAAAGAAATCTTTACATTCCTCTCAACATTTGAGTGTTATGGTTTTGTAATTACCTTGTTGTAATAGCATTTGTCTACCTTTCCTTTAGCTACTAGATAGATAGTAGGGACCATTCCTATTGGGTATTATGTTAGAGATTTGAACCATTGCAATCCCCTACCATCTGTAAGCACCTAGACAAATAGAGAAATTGATTCTTCACTAGCTAGCCTTGGACCCACCCAACAAGAGAGATGAATTTTGCATTGGATACCTCTGAATGGAAGGAACAAGACAAACTTTTTTATTCTGTATATTATGGAAGATGAAGTAGTCTAGGGTTGTGTTGACGTGTAATTTGTACACAATCATACACAGAATAAAATACCCAAGGGTACCTTATCCTCTCTTGAATAAAGCCTCTGATTGCTGAAGATGTCGCAAAAAAGGATCAATCAGGGTGACTCCAATGTTCTTTTATGTAGGGTCTCTATGTGTGGATAAGCACCAGTGGTCGTTGTGAATGCTGTTTCATCAAGGGGCCTTACGTCCTCCAAGCTGTAGGAACAAGATTTCCTAAAACTAACAAGTTCTTCAAAAAGATCAAAAGGTAGGGTTTGCAAGGGATAAATTCTAATCTAATCCTATGAATGACCTAATGTAGGCTAGACTTAGCAAGATTCTACCAATTTCAATATTGCCATGAAGTAACAACCCAATTGAAATTGATGCGATCTTCTAAGGTAACAAATGATTCTTTCAATTCATCAAGGATCATGGACACTACCACAAAGGCACATATCCAAAGCTCAACGACGATTGAAGGTTTAAGTAATTCAAGTCTCTCCAGTTGACCACACAAGGCGTTCCCACAATCAGTAAGAAGCTAGTGGTTTGGAACATGAATCTCACCAAAATCGAGCCCAACACTTAGTCCTTCAAATTTAAATACTACTTTGACTGAGAATGATTCAAGAAAGTAAACAACCATGAAGATAGCCACAAGAATTGCAATAAAACACCATAACTTCAATATTTTATTGATCTCAAAGCCAAAATAGACAACAATTGCTTGAAATTCCTTCTTCAATGCTCAATCTTGCTACAAAATAACTTTCTTCTCTCCAAAAACTCTAAACTTCTAACTATTCCTTCTTTTCTAATCTTCTCTAATATGACAAAATGAAAATGAGTGAGGGTATATATAGCATCTTCAATTACAATGAACGGCCCAGATCAAAAGAAGATCAACGGCTGAGATTCTGACACCTAAACCCTAATTAGGGTTTTATTACAAAAGTTCCCTTTTTATTGCACAATATTAAATGCATAGCCAAATATTTAATTTGGCACAAAAATCTAGGAAACATAGACCAATGACAATTAAGGTGCCATGTCATCTATAACAACCTCTCTTCTAGAACCTTATTCCCTTTCCAATGCTCCTTTTTAGTATATGCAATGAATTTGGACACGATTCCCTCAATCTTAGCAATAGGAATCTCAGGAAGATTCCTCATTCGTTCCTCCAAGTGAATAATCTGATCAAAGGCCTTGAGAAGAGCTGCGTCCCATTTAGGCTTGAGTTCCTTGATTTTCTCAATCAGGAGCATAGTAGCAAACATTTGATCTCTTTGTTCATCTGTAATAACATTCTCATCTTTGCAAAAGATGACTTTGACCCTTTCTTCCAACTCTTGAAGATCCACATCTGTCTCAACTTCGATCCTTCTGCCAAGAATAGTACATAAAACCCCAAATACCTTGTCCTGGATCGGATGGATGACCTCCTCTACTCGATTGCATTTGGTGCTAGTGTCCTCGAAGAGAACTTCCTTCATCTGGAGTAAAGTAGACCACTGGAGTAAATTGTGAGCTCCTCCATCCATTATCTTTTCTTGTGCTAAAATCTTTCTTGGTGTTTGCCTGATTACTTGAAGAACAGGAATGATAACATCTTTAGTATGAGCAAAGGCGGCTACCGTTATCATTAGGTTGTGGATGATCTCAAGGACCTGGATAGCTCGATGGATTGTCTGCATCATTCTCGTTGCAAACTCAATGGCAACTGTATGGGATTTGCTAATCCAAGAGCTTATAAGCTGGACCAAGCTCTTAACTTTCTTTGCTTCACCAACTGATTCAAGGGGAAGTGCTTGCACAGGAGATACTGCTGGATCCTGATGTCCCAAAGGCTGACTGAGGTGACTAAAGTAGCCTCTCCAAGAACCTCTCTCTCTCTCAAGTTTTGTATTCTTTTCCATTTCTTCCTTAAGTTTATCTTTAAGCGCCTCAAATGAATCAGTTGCCTCATCCAATGCCTGCTCGGTGGTGAGTGGACCAAGCTCAACGGTTTCTACATCATATTCTTCTGCAAGGATCTCACCTTCATATTTGTCCACTGCCGGTGTAGCTATCTGCAACTTCCTGGACCCTGTCTCATCTCTGATCATCTTAGACATTTTGGTGGCCTTCTTCTTTTCTGTTACTCCTTGAGAATCTCCAACAAGGCTATCTAAATCAATCACATTATCTTCTTCGTCTTCGATCACAATCACCCTTGTTAGTCTCTCCTTCAACCAATCTGGAATGGCGGACCTTGTCTCTCTAACTTGTATTTCTTTAAGTAGTGGCTCTTCTTTCCGGAGAGGAGATGTTGCTTCATCATCATCCTTGTCTTCATGTAGCTCATTGACCTGGGGAGATTGACTTGATGAACGTTGAGATGCCTGTCCTCCTTCATGTTTATCATTCTGAACCATTGATTCCATAGATTCCTCCACTTCAAGTGTCCTCTTCTCCTGTCGAGAAGATGTGCCGGATGAGCGATCTAGATTGGCCTCTTGCTTCTTCTTGGAAGATTCTCTTTTCTCAGGTCTTTCCTTCCTCTTCGCACCTCTATGATGGGGATTGCCTTCACTTACGCTTTTGGGGTGAGGATTGCCTTCGCTTGTGCTTCTAGGATGAGGATGGCCCTCACTTGCGCTTGCTCCTTCTGCCGACCTTTCCTCCAAGGTAAAAGTCATAGGTATGTTTTGCTCTCTCAACTTTTGATGTTGCACATCAACCCATCTGCGAGTACAAGACAAAACTGGAGCCATCAAAGTCTTCAAGTCCACAACCTCAGGTTCATTCCAATCTATCTTTACTGCCTTGTCCTCTCTATCATAGGATGACTGGAGGTGCCTGCCACTGTCCTGAGCTTGATCGGCCACTCTGTAAACTTTGCATTTCCTGATGAAATCCAAAGGCAATCTGGAATGCATCTTTCTTTTTACTTCTAAATCATCTGAGAGATTCATCCAAAAGTCTTCTACCTGACATTCATGCTTGTATTTTTTACCAACTGTTTCTTCTATATATCCATAAGGATCAAAATTCTCCCTCAATGAAAAGAATGAAAATGAATATAAGGCCAACTCCCTTTCTGCATCCTTTAAAGCTTGAACATTAGGACATACCTCAACTGAATTTCCTAGTATGATAGGTACATGAATTCCATTTCCATGCCTGTGTCTGAATGCCTTCGCATAAGCTGCCAACTGCCTAGTCACCTCAAGCAGTACTATCCTGTCTGTCGGATATCTTGGCAACATATATGCAGGTGAAGGACACCCATGAATTCTAATATATGTAAACTTCTGGAATTGGATAAACCAAGCACCATACCTCTTCACAAGTTCTTGTGCCTCCTGAGATAGCCGATTATGAATCCCGCCTTGCAGTGTCCTGGTGATGTTCATTGTGAAAGTATCATTGACTAACTTATAATTACTCCCAAGTGGATGATGCAAATGAACATAAGAGTCACAAACTCTGACTTCTCCAGGTCCTCTTCCAATCGCTCCTCTGTGAGGTAGTCCTGCATATTCAAAACTCCTGATCAAGGCATACATGATGTGCGAGCTCATGTGGAAGGATTTGGTAGCCTTCAGTCTTCTCAACTGCACGTCCAAGCAATGGCTAATAATTCTAGCCCAATGAATTGTTCCTTTTCCTTGAACTATCACTTGGATGAAGAAGAACATCCACTTCTCAAAATAGAAGGCTTGAGGAGCCACTGTAACTCGATTGAGTAAGGTTATCAAATCTCTGTACTCCTCCTGGAAGTCGATCCTATGTGGTGTGTTGGGAATCTTGCTCAGGCGAGGACGACTTTTGAGTAACCAATTCTTGTTGATGATGCTCAAGCAAGTGTCTGGATCATCTTCGTACATGGATCTAGCTCCTTCCAAGCTTTTGTAAATCATATCTTTATGTTCTGGTAGATGAAGAGCTTCACTGATAGCCTCATCTAAAAGATAAGCCAAAGTGTTTCCTTCCTTGGACACGATCGATCTTGACTGTGGGTCATAATGGCGAGCACACTCGACCATCAACTCATGGCACTGGACTGCTGGAGGGAAGCCGACCGCCTTGATAATGCCACTCTCAATTATTCTCCTTGCGACAGGTGATGGCTTTCCAATGTAAGGGACCTCTCGAAACTTCTTCACATTGAAGTTTCCCAAGTTGGTATCTCCAATGTTGCTCCATTTTGACACGATCTTGGTCTCCATTTCTTCATTCCTTTGATCTTCCTTCATGAGGGCTGGACGACTGGTGGATGCTCCTGGCTTTGGGGTCGCCATCTTGACACCTACACAACATTTCATAATGAGCAATATACCTTGGAATGTAAAAAAAATAGATTAAGTTTAAGCTTTAAATTTAGGAAACCTCATGATAAATCCTTGAATTATCATTTCCTAAATACGATTATGCAATTTGGAATTCAAGATTCAAAATTCAAAATTCAAAATTGAGACTAGGAAGATCTTGCCATACCTTTCTTTGAGAACTATCTCTAAAAAAAGATGCAAAAAATAAGAGATTTGCTAGGCAAAATGAAGATCGAAGTCTTCTAGCAAAGGCGCCTCCTTCGTCAACTTCACCACCTTGTGGGTCTTCAACGCCTTGAGGAACAATTCGCTCCACCTCCAACAAAGTTCGCACTCCTTCTTGGATTGAAATTCGCACTTCTCCTTGGATCAAGATTCGCACCTCTCCTTGGATGAGATTTCGCTCCTTCTATTTCTCCTCCAAATCGCACTTAAACAATGATTGAATGATGGATCAAAATGTCTCAAAATACCTCCCTTATATAGGCGCTCACCATTATACTCTCCCATAGGCCGACTTGGTGGAAATGAAGCAAATAATAAATAAAATTTAATAAAGGAAAGGTCGACCTTATAAATAATATTAAAATAATACCCCCCAAGCGCTCTTTCTTAAATTTATTTAATATTAATTAATTTAAAATGCCTTTATAATTAAAATTTTCGATTTTTTAAAGGCTTAAATTAATTATAAATACCATGCGCACTTATTAAATGTTAATTTAATTTCAAAATGTTTCAAGGTTTTATCGAGCTTGGCATTTAATGCAATTTGAATGATATTGGCGCCCAAGCATGGAAAACAATAGATATTAACAAGATCGCTCTGGTCCCTTGGAGAGGGACAGGAGCGCCCCTTCATTTTGGCCTTGTATCTCTCGCTTCTCACGTTCCAAGTCTCATCTTGGATGTCCAAAATAGCATTCTTGCTTGGCATTTGGGGTTTAATTTATTTCATCTTTGGAAGGAACTTGTTTTAAAGCAATTTCGCCCTGGTCCTTGACTGAAGGACAGGAGCGATTTTATTCTAGACCTCATACTTCTTGCCTTTTATGTTCGAAATTTCTTTCTTTACGCCCAAAATGGGGTTTTCATTCGTGACTTTGAGTTTGATCTATTCAATTTTTTGAATGAATGCTCTTTAGAACCATTTTCGCCCTGGTCCCTTGGTGAGGGACAGGAGCGATTTCATCTTTTTGTCCTTGATCCTCGTTTTCCAAATTGTCAATTAATGATGTGAGGCAATCAATGATCTCTATTGTTCGCTTAATGCATGTTCAATTCACCCTCTCAAGACAAAACGAGCCCTTCTAAGGATTTTCGCCCTGGTCCTCCAGTGAAGGACAGGAGCGAATTTTATACTTGAGCCAAAAATTGTCAATTCTTGTGGATGTTTCCTTGTCCATCATTTTCCAAAAGGCGTTTCTCATTTCGTAAAACCTTGCCTTGGTGTGATTCTGGAGGGAGATGCTTGATTTTATAGAAATCGCCCTGGTCCTCCAGTGAAGGACAGGAGCGAATTTTAGTCCATGGCACAAATCCTTAATCATATCAACATCAAATTCTCTTCAAGGTGTAAAACATTGTTCCTTATCCCATCTCGAGTCTTGTAAACGACAGTAGCACTTCAAAATGTTAGGCAATCAGGCAAATTTGAAGATTTCGCTCTGGTCCCTGGGAGAGGGACAGGAGCGCCTTAGCCAATTTCATCAAATGCTTGTGGTCTTTGCAACTTCGTTCTTCATTGAGGCATTCCAAATATCATTGCCATCATGTGTCTAGGCTCGGACTTGTCCAAATTTGGAGAGGGAGGCTGGACAATCTATATTTCACCCTGGTCCCTTGGAGAGGGACAGGAGCGATCTTGCATTTATAAGCTCACTTGTGTTTCGCCAACTTTCAAAATTATCTTCAATGGAGCGATTAGGCCTTCCTTCACTCATCTCCAACATGAAATTCGTTTTAACTTTGAGGGAAATTTGCCTTATGAGGAAATCGCTCTGGTCCCTTGGAGAGGGACAGGAGCGCCTTGGCCATTATGGGCTCACTTTGCGTTTTGCAACCTTCAAAATTATCTTCAATGGAGTGACTATGCCCTCTTTCCTTCATATCAAGTTTGAAATTCGCTTCACTTTTGTCAAAAACTTGTCTCTTTGAGAAAATCGCTCTGGTCCCTGGGAGAGGGACAGGAGCTACCTTTGAAATTTGCCTTGGTCCCTTGGTCAAGGACAGGAGCGCCTATTGCAACTTGGGTTGATTTTCAACTTCGTAGACGGCTCAAGTTATATTCAATGAACAAAGCATTCTTCTTCTGACCTCCTTAAATCGCAAAATCACTTAAATCTTGTGTGGACAACGCAAGTTTGGAATTCAAGCTCCGGTCCTTCAGCGAGGGACAGGAGCGATTTTGTCATTTTAGCATATTTCCTTGCTTGCCAATTACTCAAATTATATTCAATGGACAAAACATACCCTCCTTGATCTCTTCCAATCAAAAAATTGTCTTGATCCTGCAAGGACAGTGTAACTTTGAAAAACAAGCTCCGGTCCTTCAGTGAGGGACAGGAGCGATTTGGTCTTAAACTTTGAAAAACTTGTCATTTTGAGTCTTCAAAATCTTCAAAATCTTCAATGCATGTTCGATTTGTCCTCTTGGAGACCCTGCACAAAAACAATTTAAACAAGTCAATAACCAAGATGCATAAAATATCACTTTCGCCCTGGTCCCTGGGTGAGGGACAGGAGCGATTTCACCTCTACAGGCCAAAATATCAAAAATTAGGTCTTCAAATCACTTGACAAGGCATAATTAAGTCATTTCCAAGGCCAGGGGCCAGTTAGTAAACCTTCAAAAATTTGGTCAAAATTCACCCGGACAAAATGTATAATTTAATCATTAAAATGCTGAGATCCAACTTGAATTTGCCTTCAAAATCTTAACTGGACCCATCCTGAGACAAACTTGACTTCCTGGCAGGCTCATCCTATTTCAAAATTTGCAATCAATGCGAGGACGCTTAAAAAAAAACTTTCAAAATTGGACTAGACTTCGGCTTGAAAATATCAAAGGAAACCCTAAGGCTTAACCCTAATCCAGACGACTCACTCATTTAATCCAAAACCCTAAAGCAGAGAGAAGAACAGGCAAAACAAGAACAAAAAGAGGGGGTCCCCATTTTAATGGGGCGATGTGTGAAATGGTCACAACAGGTTGCTCCCTCCTGCTATAGATGGAGGTCTTGTTCTTGTCATTTATTCCCATTCGAAGTGATAGTCTTATTACCTAAATGTATTAACAAATTCTTTTCTCCCTAATCCTATAGATAGTAGGCCAAATTAAGAGCTCTCTCCCAATGTCATTTCTAACCATTATAGACAGAGGGAGTGGTCAAATCCTTAAAATAACCCCCAAGCTAGACATTGATAGGGGGCTTGCCATACTAGGGCCTAGCAAGTGAGGGGATTTGAGTTGTTCATCAGGGGGTTTTATCGTTTTCCGTATTAGTCGAATGGCCCCCGACCCACACCGATATAGAGGCAGGGGTCTCCACAGGGGTAATTTGCACCTGCACATGTTGAAGCTACACCTACTGATGTTGTAGCTTTATAGCCAAAGGAAATAGATATATCCTATCCTCAAAAAAGGTGAATGCAATGCATCATGTCCAAAATATGTGCAATCCAGCAAAACTGGGAAACAGGTACCTAACAAACATTCAAACATTGCTAATTTACCTTTTAACCCTTATAATAATTTCTAATGTAAGGCAGTTCATATCATATTACATAGTTCTTGTATAATTTGAAGCTAGAATATAAGGTAGAAACGAGGATCACTAGTTGGTGCCTATGTTTAGTTTTTATGTAATGATTTTTGTTAGCAAGTTCATTATGGATACACTGCCATCTGTGTTTAAAGTTCATAATGTTTTAGATTGGTTCCAAAAGGTTCACAATATTTTAGAATGTATCCAAAATATATCCTGTAGGCATACTTGTTGATGGTACTATTTATATAGTCATTTGAATTTCCAAGAATATTTTGCCTCATTATTCTGTCTCTCCAACACCAATGTAGATAGATGACATTCTATTTCATAGCTAGCATAAACCAATTAAGTCTGATGAGCAGCTTAAAGTGAGCAACAAGCTCATGTAGATTTTGAGACTATTTTACTAACTCTTGAATTGCAAATACTATTATTTTACTTTTATGGTTTTGCGTTTGTTACGTTTTTGAATTTCTTGTGGGACAGTATTTCTAGATACAGTTATAAATCAGTATTGTCTGCCATTTTGCTAAAAGATAGATGTGAAACAGTGCTACAATTTTGTATCGAGGGCTCGGTAGTGTGCATGAGAAACTGAGTTGCTTTTTTTTTTCTTGTTTTCTGTAAAGATTGCTCGAGAGCTAGTCATAAGTCCAGCAAATCCACGGCTGGGCTTACTAATTATGACATGGAAAGACAAATTTGAAGTTCCAAATCGATTTCCAACTATGGATCTAATTAAAAATAAGGTATGTTGCATAGAGCAGTAGTATTGCTATCTCTGTCAGATCTTTATGCTTTTAATGGTTTGTGTGAAAAAAACTGTTTTTATTTATTCCATTGCTATATTTCCTTTTACAGTGGGATGATCCAAACAGACTGCTTGCTGCAATGTCAGTTGAGGTATCAGAATTATTTACACGAGAGATGACAAGGGTAAGGATTTGTTTCCATTGCTCTCAAATGCTGTAAGTGCTACTGTTTTGGTGGTAGGATACATATCAAAATAAAGTAATCTGCTTTACTGTAGAAAGCTGATTATTGTAATTTGTTAACAAAACATAGTTGAAGTATAGAGTATAGGATCTTGTTTTAATAATATAATTAAATAGTATTTTAGAGAGAGCAAGAAATTCGTGCAAAGAATAAAGCCACCTGATAGACATTAAAAGAATAAATTTGCCTTTAGAGTTGAACTAATATATGAACTGTGGTTCTGAAATATGCAAGGAACAAAGTGGGAGCTCATCCAAAATTATTATTGGTAAAAATTATCTATACACACCTGCTAATTGGATGGATTATAGCTTGAAAACTAATCACAAGATTGAGAATGCATTAGACATGCTAGATGATTTAATCTTCCTTGTCATCTATATATTTCACTTTTGGTCCTTCATCCAGGCTTTCCATCATAGCTGCAAGACTCAGACTCGACATAGACTCAGCAAGATGATTTTTGACATGGACTTGAACTTGGCACTCAGATTCAAGTAAGGATAAGAAAATTGAAAAAACCATGAAATATAGAGATTTTTAAGGATTTAAAACCTATTAGCTTGCACCCTTCAATAAATAAAATTTAAAGACAATAAACTAATAAATAGAAGCTACTTCGATCATATACACAAGTATGCATTGATCAAACAAATATAAAAACATATTTTAACTTAAGAAAACAACATTAATAGGTTTATAAATATCACCGTTTTAGATGTACAAAACTCATGGGTTATGATATCCATGACATAAAAAAAAACGATCACAATATGGAGTGCTGAACTATGATAGAAAGAAGCTTGTATCCCTCAGCAATTACAGTTTTACTAGCTCAATGCTGAGTCACGTGTTTGCTTTGTCATACAAGTTTGCAAATGCTACAACATCTTAGGAGCATTACTAAAGATAGGGTTTGACTTAGGAAAAGAGAAGTGTAAATGTAATTTAATTACTACGAACTCAATTTGGAAAAAAGTCAAAAGAATAAAAAAATGTTGCTCTTCCTTCCAACATGGCCCAAAAAGATTTTCATTTGTTTTTGGTTTTTAAAAACTAGAGTGGGGATTTGTGGGTAACATCCCTTGAGTGGTTAACGGGGAAAAACCCTAGTAGGGTTTAGTGGCAACACCCTTGGTAGGGTCAAGGGTTGGTATGCTTTTTTTCTCTTAATTTTCATAGACTTGGTTGAGTCTGCCCATCAGGACTTGCCAAGTTCGGCTAGTCTAGACTTGTTAGGTAATTGGGTCATGAGTCATTGAGCCTTAGTTCGGTCTGGTTGACTTGGGATTCATTGAGTCTAGGCAAGTGACAAGTCTTCTAACATTGTTGTAATTAGCATACATGCCTTTATTATGCTTTGTTAGTATGGTTGTATCTGATTATGTATGTAATGTATCCTCTTCAATACATTCACTTAGCAAATTGAAGTTCATTACATTTCTTTTGATTAGTCAAATGTAATAATTTCTAGCTCCTTTGGTCTCAATTTTTGTTTAGTACTGAGGATTTTGTATATGAGTTTCTATATGTAACCCTTTTGTCAGGGTTTTGGACTTGGATCTCTTGGCATTCCTTTCTACCAAACCCCACTGCTTCCTCTATTGGAGTTTCAAGCTTTTCCTCATTGGCATGCCTTTTCCTACCTCCTTGATCCTTGAACTCTGACTTTCCCACCTTTTTCTTTTCATTCACTTCATCAATCTCTTTGCATGGCTTGATCATCATTAATAGCCCGTTTTGAAGCTGCAACTCTTCTTAGGGTGGTTTTCATACCCAAGCAAGCATTGTCAACATTTTCTAAGGTGGACTTGATTGTACTTATGGTGTGCATGGTGATAAACAACTATTTTTCATTTAATACAGTAGGTGGAGCCTCTTGATGAGCACACGCTTATACTGAGAGGGTGGGTGTGAATTAGTATAAGACAATCCTTTACATTTTCAAAACTTAACAACCATAAGAATACCAATTGCACAATATCATTCACATAAGATCTAACAATCATGCAACATGAGAACAACACAAGATTTATGTTGAAACCCTTTCGAGAGAAAACAATGGAAAAATATTGCTTGTATAAAATTTCTCTTACGAACTTCATAGGCACCAACCTACTGGAGAGGCCAATCCCCACTATTGAGCACCAACTCAGCGAGACACAGTAATCTCTTCAATTTGTAGGCACCAACCCATTGGAGACACCAATATCCACAACTGAGCACCAACTCAGCAAGAGACACCAATCTCTTCTATTGAGAGGCACTGACCTCTTACACAACAAAGTCTTAGTCTTCTTTATAACAATTCTCCTTGAAAATCTGCCTTATATCTGTTATAAATCTTCTTCTAAAACCACTTATAAATCTCCTCTCGGTGCTCTAAATCTGCAAATATATCTCCTCCGAATCTGCTCATAAATATTGACTGTAATTCACTTAAATTTGCTCCAATGTCTGCCAATATATTCATTAATCTCTTCTTCAAAACCACATATACTCTCCATCTGAAATTTGCATTCATTCTCCTTCACAAGTCTGCTTGTAGATGATCCAATGTTTTTCACACAAATGCTCTCCATAAATCTGATTGCAAATCATTCACATATATTTCTGTTCTTAGGATCTGGGAAATTCAAATGATATTACATTATATTTCTTTTAAATCTGCATGTATAAACACATCTCTGCTAGTGTGCATGATTTATTATCAACACCCCACACTTATTTCTGTTCTAAAATTGCTCTAACTCTGTTTTAATTGCACCCAAAATTCTGCTCATAAAGCCTTTTCAGATCTGCTCATAAACCTCATCTAGATCTGCTCATGATTCTCCTTTAGATGTGCTCATATAGTCTGATGTATATCGGCTCTTAAGTCTACTTTATATACAAAAGATATTAATTAATTCTTGCTCTCTAATCCTCAAACCAATCCTTTTTTATATCATACCAATATACCTCTTCATCCAAGGGAAGCATCTATTCCAAGTGTGGTCAGCCAGTATCTAATATTAAGTTAATTTCAGCCTCAAATAATATTAAGCTAAATTTGCCTTGTTAGGTTGGCCTTAACAAAATAATTAACTTGTACTTTACTTCCTCAAAGGAGGGGACAAAGAAGAAAGTTGGCTTCTTCAAGTATTTAACTTTAATTTATTTTAACCTCTTCATAAGGGGTGACAAGACTAGGCAGGTCGGCCATTTGGAGAAGTGGCTTAACTAATATTATATTAGTTTTCCCATAAGAAATAAATAGTTTATTGCAACATTTCCTAGTTGGCCAACTTATGCATAGGCAAAATACCATCGCTTGGGTTGGTCCATTAAAGGTCCTAATGATTTTCTTGAAATGCTATTTGTGGCCTTTGGCCTTTGGCGATTTTCCTGTTTTATGATAGTTCTCTCTTTTGACATCAATGACAACAATATTAGTCATGACAACAATATTTCCAACACCTATGACTCTTGGATCATCATAACTTCTCAGGAATTGTTTAGTGTGGGAACTCCATTTTTGTTGTTGATCTTCTTATTATTTGTAGTTGGATGCATGAAAAACATTGATTCAACTGCTTGCTTCCAAAAATGGTAGCAAACATCACAAAGAGAACATGCTATGCGAAGTGATGGATTGATGACAAAAACCTTTTGATTTCGCATTGATGGCTTCCTTTGAAGATTGAAGGAGGATTCCATGGCATTAGATTCAACTTATGGAGCGCAAGAATGATTGATAGGCTCTTGTAAGGATTTGTAGCATATTTTTATGTTATTTGCTACTGTTTCAGCCCTGTACTTGTTGCAATCATGATTGTGCTCTCCATTACCATTGTCACATACTAGAATATCATTGAATACTCCATTATTAATCCAAAAGCTCTGCAAATGTTTCAACTTTACCTTTTGAAATCTAGGTTAATAATATCTTTATAAACTTGTGAAGAATTGAGATTGTTTGTAATTTCTGGTTCAATATTAAAAGGTTAAGGTAAACTATAAAGGTATAACATTAGGGCCTAAAATATAATATTTTTTTGGGTCATTTGAATGTAGTTAAAAATAATCACAACCCTAAATATCATTAATTGTAAATTACCCTCAAACTATTATAGTTGTATCATATCAAAAGATTTTTCTATCCTATAGGCTATTTCAGTGATTTATGCTTCCTCGTGACAGAGATTCCATGAATTTAAGATAGGAACACAAGAAATCATAATGAAGTTTCCAACTTCAAGAGCATGGATATTAAAAGGAATTTTATGGTTGAAGGAGGCAATGGAAAAAAGAAAATGATAGAGGAGTAAATGGGTTCTTCCATAGAACTTTTTGGAGTTTAGATCAAGGGCAAAAAGAGGTGAATTAGTTCATTGGAATTGTTAGGAAAAGGTGTCTCAACCTTAGAGTCCTAATGATGATGAATTATTTAATTATTTGATGCATATATTGTTTATATCCTAATTCCTAAGTTGCTAACTTTTTCTTGTCATGTTACTTTGTGGGACTTCCTAGTGAGGTGGCATTGTACATGACAAGTGATGACTATGACAAAGATCCTATTTTCTAGGAAGTTGACGCCCACCTTGGAGGACCTATGTTTTAGGTGGCAAGTGTCATGTTTTTATGTTGGGACTATGACAATTTCCTATTATGACTATGAGAGCAACTTGTCTGTTGTAAGAGTCAGGAGTTAATTTTAGCGGTTGACGTTTATTGTTGAGTTCATATATGATAAGTGGCTTTGTGCAAAGGGAAATGCCTAATCTTGGTTTTAGTAGTTGCTATGTAGAGGGTGATTTACATGTGGAAAGTTGACTGTTGATGAAGAGGCATGTGTTAATTTTGGAAATTGCTATGTGCAACGTCTCTTGTTAATGACAACTTGCTGTTTTGGGCACCACTTTACTACCTAGGCA
This sequence comes from Cryptomeria japonica, assembly GCF_030272615.1. NCBI lineage: Eukaryota > Viridiplantae > Streptophyta > Pinopsida > Cupressales > Cupressaceae > Cryptomeria > Cryptomeria japonica. The sequence goes on along the minus strand of NC_081406.1, from coordinate 49,977,455 downwards.
TTCGACATGGGTTTCTCATGTTTGAGCTCTATAAATACTTGGTGCCTTAGAGTATTTTGTATGATGGATTGATGTTTTTTTGAGATGCCATTACGTTGCGAAATTGCACTAGAATTCTTTGTTATTATTATTCCTTTAGAGCATTGGCTCTATGCATTTTATTGTAATTGTTGTTGCTGGTAGTACAATTGAGTTCTTTGTTTTTGAGTGTGGGTTTTTTCTTGTTAGTGTTTTCCCACGTAAATCTAGTGTTATGGTTTGCATTGCTTTGAATTTGTATTTTTGTTTAATGTGCATCAAAATTGTAATAGTTAAGGTTTTGTAAGAATGTTTTGCATTCACTCTCCTAATTTGATTAACATTGGAAGTGTTATTTTTGCACTCAACTTCCTTTTAGGATTGTTGGTTGAGCATTTGAACATAAGAAATTTCCAAGGTAAGGAGAACCTTGTAACAAGTAGTAGAACGATAAGTGTTTTTCTCTTAAAATTTTCAAGCCCCATATTTTTGCAAGAAGAGGAAAAAGATGAATCATTTCATGTCAACCCTCATGGAGAATCTTATGAGGACGAAATAGACAGTTTGATGGAGAAATACCCAAATCAGATGGAAGTTGTGAGGGTAGCATTAACTTTTGACAAATACATTCAATTAGTAAAAAGAAAGCCCTTGTACAAGGAGGAATTGGGACACATACAAAAAATGGACAATAGGGAGTTGAAAAACAAGCTCGATGAACCTTCTACCTTACTTTTGATGGAAGTGACAATATGTTAGTTAGGGCTTGGTTAGAAAAGTTCGACTTATCTCACCCTCTAGTCCTTGAAGGAGAAAGATGCAATCAAAATTGCCTTCTTGTATTTAGAATGTGTTGCATATGGTTGGTGGCACCATGTTCGCATCACACAAGGTCATTATTGAATACTAACATTTGAAGAGTTTTGGAACATGATTCTTGATAGATTTGAGCTTAAAGACAAAGAGGAATACTTTAGATAATTCTCTAGGATCAAGCAGAAAACCACAGTAAGTGCCTATTATGTGATGTCTTCTTCAATAATTTGTGTGGAACCAGAGATACATTCTTTTCTCTTTTGGTAAATCAAAACTATTCGATTTTTTCTTTTTGTCCCCATTTACTTACGATTTGAATTATTTGTTGAAGCTCCTATGTCTAACTCTTTTGGTCGAGGTTTCAGACTTCTTCCTACTAGCATGCCTCTCCTTGACTCCCTTACTCCCTATCGTTGGCAATTGACAAGCAGCATCCTCAACCCCCAAACTCCAACTTTATCTCTTTTTTGCTTAGTTCACCTCACTTGCCCCTTTTCACGACTTTGGGATGCCATTAATGAAGTTTTGACTTAACGACTTGTTCAGAGGTGATCATTTTTGCTCAAACAAACATTATTAATATTTTATTTGTTGGATTAATGGGTACTTGCAATATGATTGGCTGTATATTATGATGGTTGCAGATCTATGATACTCAAGCCATAGCATGTCATAGCTGTTTTTTTGCATGGGAACACTTTTGACCACATATCTAGTGTTTTATCAAAGGTTAGCAATCTTCTTGAGGAATTTAATGAATCTATCGTCAAAACCCTTGTAGTTAGCTAAATAATTCTGTTACATTTGTTTATTAATCAGCGAGTTTGGGTGAGTCTCAGAACTCTGCTATTACCTCATGAAGCCCATTTTGAAGCGATGATGTCAATGTTTAGGTAATCTATCCCACAATCAAACAATCGTTGCGTCCATAAAATTAAGAAGCCCTTGATTTCAAATATTAATCCTCAGAATTTTAATACAAATGCCAACTCCCGAAAGGTAAAGTCATCCAATAAAATATTATTCAATATATTAAACCATCAGTGTTTCCCCTTTTAAATCTTTATTCTAAAGATCAAAGAAATACCTCTAAAATTTGTCTTCATTAGAAGACCTCACAAATTTCAATCACTTGAAGCCCAATTGTGAGTTCTAAAGCAAATCCACCAATGAATGGAATCAGGTTTTCATCCAATCCACCTAGAGACCCAAGGGTTTTCATTCTACGGAATGCTGAACTTGCAAACACAAGCTCTCCCAAACATTTTGAAACACAATAAGTCAATAATGAATCCAAAAGGCTTGCCAACATCCCCTTTTAAAGGCCCAATCACATCTTCTAGAATTATCTAATTTAACGTCCTTAAAGCTTTTAGAAAACTCTTTTTTAATAAGTGACTTCTTAATATATTTTTTAATTTGAGTCACTTTAATTAAATTAATTATAATAAAGTTATCCTTGAGATTTATTTTAATGCGACAACTTTATAAATAATTTATTTTATTTTATTTTATTCCCTCATAGTCTCCCACACTATCCTACAGGAATAAAGATAGGATAGATGACCCTACTAGATGATCACTCAGAAAAAAAGGGACATTGCTAGAAAGGTCAGTTTATTGAAGGTCTCGTAGCTTCACTATAGAAAAAGATGAAGGTAGTACCACCCTCGTCCTATACAAAACCTTACAATTGGGCAATGGAAAAATAAAAACAAAGAAAGATGAAAGTACGGTTTATAGTAGTGAAAATAAATCTAAAATTGACAAGTGTTGAGAAAAAATTTGGTGTAAACAATGAAGAAACTAAAGGCGGAAAAAGAAACTAGTAACTAAGTAAAGAATTTTTGGGCATGGAATATAAAGATGATCATATGAATATCAGAAGATAATTGAACTCACGACGATGGTATTTATTGATCAAGAGAAGAAAGTATCGCCAATTCAAACAAAATTATCTTAGTCGTAGAAGATGAAGAAATCGTAAACCAATAACAATTATGGAGGGCGTTCTATATTGGTGATCATATGAATATCAGAAGATAATTGAAGTCATGACGATGGTATTTATTGATCGAGAGAAGCAAGTATCGCCAATTCATTATGTGTGTGTTGCATCGTGTGATATACTCGGGGATAATGACTTGAGAACAACACTATGATTTCTTCTCCATAGTCGAGCACCAATATGCAGCTACACGATTATGTGGAAGAATACTGGTTCTGTAGTAGAGGCCTCCATCTTAGTTATGATTTGCCATCTCTCCAAATGTTAAAGCTCGAATCTAATATCATGCGGCCTGACTAGCATCTTCAATGGCGTCTAAGTAGAGAACAATTACCAATACATATAGACAAACTACAAACTATGTGTGGCGATGACTATAAGATCGAAAGCAAGAAACGATATGGCTCAGCTTGGCCTCACACTATAGGAGGCTCTTGATAAGTCCCAATCAATGTAACATTGTCTCTTTATTGGTACAGTCCGCATATCCTCTCCCATCACAAAGCCTTTCTTTGTAGTCACACCTCACAACATTAATTCACCAATATTGTAACACGGCAAAGATAAGCCCTTTGATTTGAGAGTCAACTGTGTGTGATAAATGAAGACAGCTCGATATAGTTCGCGGTGATGCTTCCTCCACTTATCATTAGCGATTCTTCTCCAGACATGACATATGCAAACCCACAACTAATAGAATTGATCGTACCTTCAATAAAAATGGCATCGATCATCCCTGCATAGTACAGATCAATCATACATGGAGACACAAGTAATCAGTAAGACACTACGTCAAATCAAGACATATTATCGACGCACAATTAGAATGGTCAGAGACTAATGGATAACACTTAGTCTAGAAGATATTTAATAAACCATCGAGTATGATACGATGTGTGATTAGCCTTGACGAACAACTTGAATGACAACAACAATTAAGTGATAACTATCAAAGCAGATCGACTAAGACATAGATAGCATATGCGATTGGAGTCATTAATGAAAGTTACTAGTTAAGACTTAATATAAAGTCCTTAATCCTGAAGAGACACAATTTGTGTATTAAATCAATGTATTCATGTTATGAGGAGATGTAAATTAATTATGGGGAGAGGAAACTTGTCTCTCAAAATGCACCCGTTCCCATCGTGCAAGGTATAAGATGGAGATCGAATTCATCCAATCCAACATATTAAGAAGGATTTTTGGTCTGGCTCTAGTATTTTTGTATCCAGTATCGGGTTTGCTCAAACCAAGCTTTCGCCGTTGGCATAATCAGGTTGCATACTTCAAAGATTAGATCAGAAATAGCACCATTGGTCATTGTTGCAGGCATATAGTTTCAGAATTACGGAGAGCAATGTATCACTATATAGCGGAGTTGCAGATCAGAAATCATCTTGCATGAACATCATCAAATATACTAGGAAGAGCAGAGATAATTGATTGATTGCATTGCATATACATATATCTATCTGTTGATCAAGATTATTCTGCATACACCTAATTACTGAATCAGAGATGGCCTTGATATTGACTTCCCATTATCATATTCTGAATGTAAAGCATTGTGCATCAAATCATTATTGCGTTGATTACCTGTATTTACAAGTATTTATAGTGAAATTGAGGAAGGAAGTCTCTTGCAATTGATTCTTATAAGTTAAATGTTCCTATTTCATAATTCATCACTTAAGGGGACATTACAGTGGTATCAGAGCATAATCCTGCCAGCCTGTGAAAGAAATAACACTCTAAAGTTCAACCATGAGGCCTAACCAAAAGTTTCAACATCCAAAGAGAAAGATCAACTACTGTCAACCTAGAAAAAGACATCGCAATCTCAAGTCTATACTGAAGAAAAGAAACTACTTGTATAGAAATCGTACGAAATTATTAGCAAATCGAGAATTCCTACATCATTTACATAATTTTACATAGGGCAACAACATCTTCATGACAAGACAACAACGGATAGAAGCATTCTCATGGAGAGAATTCCTGTCAATGATCTAGCGCATTGCATTCTTCCAGAAAAGCTGTATATTGATATAAAAAGGAAGCTGAAAGATGCCAGCTATAATTTTTCACAAACTGATTTGTTTTTCTGATCCTGACTTCTCTGATCAGCGGTTTGTATTTTGAGTTTTTTGGTGTGTTTTTGAGGATTTACGCTTTTAGGTGTCTTGTGCTTGAATTTTTGACAATGCAGAATGTAGAATAATTGCAATACAAGAAAGATTGACAAACTGAAATAGAGTTTGTGAACTCAGAATTATTCATCAGCTAATTACATTTACAAATAAATGAATGATTTTAACAAATGAAGTCAGGGTTGGCCTACCAATGGTCCAAGCTTATCCGGTTGACCCTCCTTATTGAGCTAGAATGAAAGAAATGATGATATAGGTGCTTCCAAGATGAACTAACAGCACCAATGAGTTTTGTTTGACCTAAAAAGAATTACCAAAAACAATTTATGCATATATGCTGCATAAACTACAAAGCCTCCAGGCAAGAATCCAAGATTTTGACACTTTTCCCCAATAGAATGCTCATATAACATGCTCAATAACTGAGATAGAAGCTCCACACCACTTATTTGGCTCTAAAATGAATTATCAAAATCAAATAGAGCAGAAATAAGAAGACCCAGATAGAAATTCCAAATGTTGGCAGGCAAATCCTCTAAAATTGGTCGATTTTCCTCATATAAATGCTGGTGCAGCTCACACACATTATGAAATCTCTGGATTAACCACAAATCTGCCTTTATTAATCCCTGACAATGAAATCTGAGAACAAACTTCAATGCCAAACCCTCACATTTATTTTATTTGCTCACCCAAGCATGGGGAATGGTACGGCCCAGCTAGGGAAGGTACGGCCAGCCACCAAAAGCAATAAATCACTGTTTTCTGAAAAATAAACCACCCAGATCTGTATATCAGACCCTAGCCATACTGCTGCAGCTAAGGAAACAATGAATTTGACCCTTTTTGGCAAGATATAAGCAATTCTAGCAAATTGGTAGGTAGAATTTGATAGGGATTTCGTCCTATCTTAAAGAATTCTGAGGTTTCTGTCCCATATTCTCCTTCCAGCACTCCTGCAAATTGTTGCAGACCTGAAAACAACTCTTTTCTTAAAACAATCAATAACAATAATGCCAAATTGCTTTCCCAAAATGTTTTTAGTCATTCCAAGCCCTAATCGTACCACTTGGAGGTATCTTCAATGATTCCAAAGGAATCTTCCTTTCTTCCAAAAGCCATGCCCAACCTTGGATATGCACTTTATGAAATCTTAAAAGATTTTAAAATGTTATATGCCTCTTGGGGGACGTGCAAGGTGGGCCCAATTGCTCACTTAAGCAAACACTTAATATAAAGTGATTTGATAAAGTAACTTTATACGTTTATTTATCTAATTTAAGAAAAAGTAACTTTATCATTACTTTATAATAAAATATTATAAAGTACATGTATTTATCCATCCAAGTCAAATAAATGACTAAGTATAAGCCCCCAAAGATGGAAAATATCACCTCCTAATCAATTAATTTGCCTGCGGAGGTGGCTAACAGGCAAACTCTCCCTCCTGAATGAAACTAGGGAGAAGGGGACATTACAGCAAACTCTCCCTCCTGAATGAAACTAGGGAGAAGGGGACATTACAGAAGCCTAGACATATGAAAACTAAGATAAAACTAAATTGAAGAATAAAGATAAAATTAATGAAGTAATAACTAATATGTATGAAATAAAAGAAACAGATCTCATATACACTAGCAGTCTTGTATGAGGGAAAATATATATGACCATGATAGATTTATAAGAATAGTATATACATTCAAGGCAGATTTGCATAAATCGTTTAAGGGAGAAAAATGATTTTTTATACAAGTACTATATAATAAAGGATCCTTCAAAGGCAAAATTTGTGAAAGAATAGAGTAGATTTGGGAATGCTTTGTGAAGATTCTAGGGTCAGAGTCATGAATAATTTTTCAGCAGACATATGAAAGAATTTTGAGTAGACTGAAAGGAAGAAAGAATGCAAGGAAGTCTCCATTTCGAGCATAAAGAAATGTAGAGGAATTATGGCACAAAGAAGGCAGTTCCTCTCAAGATTGGGTAAACTGGCTCAAGGAAGCCAGCACCTTGCCTAGATGAGTAGGATGACACAAAGAAGGTCAATCCTCTCTAAGTATAAGGGCTGAAGGAGGCCAATATGGGGCTGCATGGCTCAAGGAAGCTAGCACCCTAGATGAGTAGGATGACACAAAGAAGGTCAATCCTCTCTAAGTATAAGGGCTCAAGGAAGCCAATATGGGGCAGCATGACTCAAGGAAGCCATCACCCTAGATGAGTAGGATGACACAAAGAAGGTCAATCCTCTCTAAGTATAAGGGCTCAAGGAAGCCAATGGGGATCGAATGACCCAAAGAAAGCTAGTCCCTCCCACGTTGGACAGAGATGGCTCAAGGAAGTCAGTCTCTCTCAAGATTGGGTCAATTGGCTCAAGGAAGCGAGTCCCCCTCAAGTGGACAGAATGGCTCAAGGAAGCCAATCCCTCTCAAGTTGGGCAATGGCTCAAGGAAGCTAGTCCCTCCAAGTTGCAATAGATGCAATAGAAACTAAGTAGTAATTTTTCTAACATTTGTCATTACTTTGATTTATATGATTACATGTTTGGTACTACTCATCTATGTGCAGGTTCATCCAAGGAAGAAGACAAGGAGGGAAATTGCTTGAGGACAAGCAAATTCAAGAGGGGGGACTTTCATGTTCCCTCTAGACTCCAACAATATTGCGTTGGCTTGCCGTGAAAGCTTGCAATTTGACGAATCGAAGAAAAGGTTTCCAAAGCACAAGGCTATGGTAATGGTATCAAACGAAATTATCTTAGTCATAGAAGATGAAGAAATCGTAAACCAATACCAATTATGGAGGGCGTTCTATATGGGTGATCATATGAATATCATAAGATAATTGAAGTCACGACGATGGTATTTATTGATCAAGAGAAGCAAGTATTGCCAATTCATTATGTGTCTATTGCCGTAACCATAGACATTGTGTGATATAGTCGGGGATAATGACTTGAGCACGACACTATAATTTCTTCTCCGTAGTCGAGCACCAATATGCAGCTACATGATTATGTGGAAGAATACTGGTTCTGTAGTAGAGGCCTCCATCTTAGTTATTATTTGCCATCTCTCCAAATGTTAAAGCTCGAATCTAATATCATGCAGTCTGACTAGCATCTTCAATGGTGTCTAAGTAAAGAACAATTACCAATACATATAGACAAACTACAAACCATGTGCGGCCATGACTATAAGATGGAAAGCAAGAAACGATATGGCTCAGATTGGCCTCGCACTATAGGAGGCTCTCGATAAGTCCCAATCAATGCAACATTGTCTCTTTATTGGCACAGTCCGCATATCCTCTCCCATCATAGAACCTTTCTCCATAGTCACACCTCACAACATTAATTCGCCAATATTGTAACACGACAAATTAAGCCCTTTGATTTGAGAGTCAACCCTATGTGAGGAATGAAGACAACTCAATATGGTTTGCAGCGATGCCTCCTCCGCTTATCATTTGCGATTCTTCTCCACACGACATATGCAAACCCACGACTAATAGAATTGATCGGACCTTCAAAAAAAATGGCATCGATCATCCCTACATACTACAGATCAATCATACATGGAGACACAAGTAATCAGTAAGACACTATGTCAAATCAAGACATATTATCGACGCACAATTAGAATACCTAGAGACTAATGGATAATGATTATTCTAAAAAGATATCTAATAAACCATCGAGTATGATATGATGTGTGATTAGCCTTGACGAACAACTTGAATGACAATAACAATTAAGTGATAACTATCAAAGCAGATTGACTAAGGCATAGATAGCATATGCAGTTGGAGTCATTAATGAAAGTTATTAGTTAAGACTTAATATAAAGTCCTTAATCCTGAAGAAACACAATTTGTGTATTAAATCAATGTATTTATGTTATGAGGAGATGTAAATTAATTATGGGGAGAAGAGACTTGTCTCTCAAAATGTACTCGTTCCCATTGTGCAAGGTATTAGATGGAGATTGAATTCATCCAATCCAACATATTGGGAAGGATTTTGGGTCTGGATCTAGTATTTTTGTATCCAGTATCGGGTCTGGTCAAACCAAGCTTTTGTGGTTGGCATAATCAGGTTGCATGCTTCAAAGATTAGATCAGAAATAGCACCATTGGTCATTGTTGCAGGCATATAGTTTCAGAATTAGTGAGAGCAATGTATCACGATATAGCGGAGTTGCAGATCAGAAATCATCTTGCATGAATATCATCAAAAATACTAGGAAGAGCAGAGATAATCCATTGATTGCATTGCATATACATATATCTATCTGTTGATCAAGATCATTTTGCATACACCTAATTACTGAATCAGAGATAGCCTTGATATTGACCTCCCATGTAATGTACCGTACGCCTCCCCTCACTCCACTGTACGGTCCACCCCGTACGGGCCACACACGGCAGCACAACCTCTCCGTACGGTAAATAGTCTCCACCCTGCACGGTCAACACACTCCACCGTACGGTACTGTACACGGCAGCACAACCTCCCGTACGTTCACACACTCCACCGTACGATCAATTCTCTCCCCTCCATCGTACAAATCAATGCTCTCCACCGTACGGCCAACCCACCGTACAACCTGCACCATATGGCCCCCCACTTCGTACGCCCCTTCAGTCAGTTGATTCCCCTGTGCAGAATTAATAATCTCGGTCCCGGAAAGTGAGAGATGTACAGACAAGCAATGATGTTACGAACAATTACTGGAATACTGGAATGCTCGAATTATGAATATTATTCAGAACACAATATCAGATATCATTGACTAATACAGATTTGTCTTCGAATGAAGACTTGACAAATTTGTAGCATAATATGAAATATCGGAATGATATTTCCAATGGCAGACTAGGGGGCTGTGAACCACCGAAACTGCGGATACCAAATAGGGAGGGTCTTTCACCTCCGAAATGGCGGAAACCAGAATTCCAACAGGAATTCGCACAAGAGAGAAAAATATCAAAATTCGCATACCTACAACTATGACAGACTGTTGTGCGTTGCACATGCTCCCTGTCGCCGACAGGGTCCCCTTTCCTGTTTTGAGCTTTCGGTCGTTGTCCTGAGGTTCCGAGCCAAGTTTCTCGCGTCTCTTCGATCGAGTTCGTGACCGATCCGTAAGCTGATTGACGTTGAAGTAGTGAGCCGATGCGTCTTCCCGGCTGGCCTAGCTCTTGGGCGTAAACGCCAAGAGCTTTGTTCGAAGTTTTGAGAATCGCCTTAGATAGGCGTAAGGTGGTAAGAATTGGCGGAGCCCACCAAGCAAGAGCAGTGCGCCTAAGGGTCGCACGAAGACCAAAGTCGACATTATTTGCACCAGGGCTGTGAGGCTGACTGCATAAGGATTGTCACCGCGATGTTTATGAGATTTGAGCGAGAGATGTTTTTCGCCTGCCAACGAATGACCGAGTTGCCTGGCCAAGTGCCTTGGTATTCTGAGGCCTCCTAGAACTAAATTTGTGAAGTCCAGCAAAGGGCTGGTCTGAGGTCCGAGCAACTTCACTAAGATAAAATTGCCAAAATCGCCCCAGGGGGGCCCAATTTCGGACCATGGGGCGAGAATTTCGGAGTCTGATGTTTCCTGCTTGGTCCGAAAATAATACAAAAGTGCTATTAAACGTTTGCAAAAGGATGGTCTAGGTCCGATTTCACTTAAGCATCCTCGTTTTCGGACCTGGGGGGGGGAATTTGAAAAGTTTAACGAGTTTGAAAGGGTGCGTTTAGGTCCGAAGTTCCTTTTAAACTTCGCCAAAAATGTTCTGAGCCCCGAAATCACTTAAGTTTTCCTTTTCGGACCCTGGGGGCAAAAGGAAGAAACGCGAAGTGTTTAAAAGGGGACGCACTTGGTCCGAAAATCGCAATAGTGCCTCCCACCTCCGAAAATCACCAAGCGATTATGTTTTCGGACCCTTTGGACCAAAGTGGAAAAAACGTGAAATGTTTTCAAAACTCTTGAACCTCGAAAATCACTTAAAGCGCGATTTCGGACCTGGAAGTTAAATTAGATGGTGGAAGGGGCGAAGTCGCGAAGGCGCGTTTAGGTCCGAAATCGCCCGAAATCACTTAAGTTCTTTTTTTTTCGGACCCTTGGGTTTAAGGCGGAAAGTGTGCGAAGCATTCACCAAAGTGTCTCCAGCTCCGAAAACTCTAAGCACTCAAATTCGGACCCTAAAGCAAATGAAGAAAATGCGAAACGTTTAAAGGGATGCATTTAGTCTGAAAATCGCGAGAACTCATTCCAGCTCTGAACTTTTTTTGCGAGTAGAGGCGTCGTAATTCCAGAGGTCGCGAAAAGCGCGAAGGACAGCATGGTTAAAGGGGTTCGCGCAGCTTGCGAACTCATTCCAGCTCCGAAGTTCCATTGGCAAACTCTCCAAGTCCTCCGCAGTTTTTTGTAAGACCGCTAAAACCTCTTCCTTTGGATATCGACAAGCATCCAACAAAAGCTGTGGGTATGGCGTCCGAATCCGAAGTTTTGGGCGAAGCCACCTGAAATCCAAGAACATCTCCGAGGTAGCAAGAGCCTCCCAGCTTCGAAATTCGCCATAGGTGTGCAAATCACGAAGTAGAAGGCGCGAAATTTGCAGGACTTCCAAGGGAGAAAACGCAGTTCAGAGTTTGAAAACCATCCAAAGTCCGAAAACAAGAAGGTAAAATGTTGCGTTAAATCCTCCTGATCATTTGAACTTAGATTGCCAATTACCCAGGGTAAGAGAGAAAACTATTTAAAATGGTAAATTCTCTTTGTCCAGCAACCGCGAAAATTTAGAACGAAGAGATAACCATTGGAATTCAAACTTTGCAGGATCTTCCGTTCATTTCACGCGACGAGGTTGGGTAATCTCTCGCCATCCGCTCCTGTCAGGTAAGAACACTTTGTCGTGTATGATCCTTTGAAAAATCCTTAATGGGCGAATGTGTGAAATTTGATCGCATTGCTTGAATTCTTGAAATTTGCATCTCTTTTGCTCATAAACCTTGTTCAAAGCGCTCGAAAATTCAGAGTTCACTCCTAAAGCTTCACCAAAATTGCGTCTCTTTTGAAAACTTGGAAAATTTTTCATGCTGTCTATGTTAAAGTTAATCCAGAATCCAAAAGTGATAAGAATCTTCATGAATATGCTGCGGTTAAAGTTGATCAAGCTGTTAGCTAGAAGTATTGCTCTGTGTCCAAACTAAACTTTAAATTAATCCCGGCCTGTTGGAGCACTTCTTTTGTTATCTAACCCGCATTACCTTTCTTATATCATCTCGTAATCCGCGTTCGGCTGTGCAGGATAAATGCCTAAATCGGCAGTAGAATCATCAAAAACTCCCGCAGCAGCCGAAACCTCACGAGCCTCCAAATCAGATATCCCGCGTAAGGTTGAAAAGATGAAGTATCAGTATCAGAGGGGAGGATTGAGGGAGTCGAAAGTTCAGAGCGTCTGGGACAACATTGGTAATACCGACCTTGGCCATATTGATATTCAGGACTTCAGGAATCGGGTCTTCTCACCCAACGCATATGGCAGGCCTAGGCAGATGGTGGGAAGTGGCATCGCCCAAGCGGCAGGTTTTCCTCCAGCAATACAAAACTATGAATTAGTAGTGGAGGCTGCTCGACATTACGAACCAAAGTCCAGGCTAGTGCTTCTGGAGAATATGACTATCGCCAACTTCTCCCCTGAGGCTATTGGTGATGCATTTGATATCCCCTTTCCAAATAATCCGACAGCTACAACCATAGACGAAGCACAAGGGGCATATGATATGAATCCGGCCCGATGCAAGGCACTGATTAACGAAGAATGGTTCAAGGAGAAAAGGCCTTCGAGCACCAGGATTGTGAAAAGGACCCCCAGGAGTGATTTTCATAGTGAACATGGGGATATGGTCACCCTACTCAGCCGAGTCATGGGACTTCCTAAGTCCAGCTACTTTGAAGAATGGATGTTCTATTTTACAGAGCAAGTCTTCGCCGGAAAGTCTAAGTTTGACTGGGCTCAGATCATAAGCGATAACATCCACACTCACCTGATTGAGCTCGAAACGAAGAAGTACTTCACCATGACCTCTTATTTGGTCTACATGTTCGCCAAGAACCAACCACTGCCAAGATTGATAATGAAAGGTGAAATCGGGAATGGGCCCGGTCAGGTGAAAGTCTATGATTGTTACCCACAACTGCACTACCAGGATATAGCTCAGAGGGAAAAGAACAGCCCGGCTTACGCGGTTGGTCAGTATGAATGCGTCAATGACGCCTTCACAATGCGCCTGGTTAGGCTAATGCAGGGAGGGTTACACATAAGGCTCTCAAAGCAAGCTACTACTTTAGTGCAGAGGTATGGAGCCTGGTTCATTCAGTTCCCAAGGTTTTCCTATATCTGAATAGCTGGCTTCGATGGCGCTCCCCTCCGACTTCCACGGTATCCAACCGACAAAGTAATCCTTATGGAGGTGGCAAGGCAGTCATGCCTTGCTGACGTCTTACTTCGAGAAGGCAAGCAGGCTGGATTCGCATTTCCTATGATCATAGGCAGCCATGATGTCCATTTGAGGACCCCTACCCTAGCAGAGGAGTCCCTTGCAGAGTTGGCCTCTTATGGCCTACAGGACCATTTCCCAAGAAAATACTTCGATCATGATAATCTGGCGAAAAGAGCCTATGGTCGAAGATACAGAGCAAAGGAGTCAGTTGAGGACTATTGGAAGAATTGCTCTGATGACTACGAGGTTAGGCGACGGGAATATTCTAGGTTGAGTGTGCAGCAGATGCGACTCTTTGAATATCGTCGGGTCCCAGATCAGCTCACAGACTCAGGAAATTGCCTCCAGGTCCGAGAATTTGAAGCAGTACGACATCTCTTGCCAGGTGTTGATTGGTCCGAGGACCCAATCACAGATTTCGAAGCAGTCATGGTAGCCCCAGCAAGGTACACAGATCATTGGTTACATCAGCAGATCGAGAGGCTAGTTCATGAGGGAGTCCAGTTCACTTACCATTTAATGGGCAGTCTCGATTCTCAGTCTTCAGAAGACGAAGGAACGTCTAGTGCACCTGGGGAAAGAACCGAGAAACCGGAGAAAAGAAAGAAGGCTAAGGCTTGCAGAGGGACTCGGACGTCCAAAAGAACAAGAAGGGAGAAGATTCTGATAAAGAGGCCGGAGGTCACTTCATCCTCAAAAGATCCCAGTTCATCCGACGATGTTATAGAATTGGATTGCGTACCTGCTCCGCCCTCCCAGAGTGACATCGATGCATTTGAGGCCAATAATCCTCCTGCGCCTGATGTATTAGGTACTGAGCTAGGACCCCTCGGGTTGGCTGAGCTGGGTAACCAAATTGAAGAAGGAGAAATCCCATCCACCCAGGGGATCAAAATGCATGAACCTACCCAACAGAGCTGCCATGAGTTGCTACTCCTCAATTCAGCCAAGGACGACTCCACCGTTGAGGGAGAACAAAAGATAGACGAAACTCATGAGCCCGAGAAGAATGAAGAGCAACCTTCGCATGAAGATGTCGGGCAATTGTTCAGCGAAATAGGGGAGAATTCAGCTGCAAGCAAAGAGCTTCACACCTCCTTCACTCCTCCGGTGGCAGGGCAGCTGCGGATTTGTGGTCAGTCGATTGAGAGTGTAGGAGAACAAAATGCTGACTTAACCCTATCATCAACCCAGGCAGTACCTCAAGAATGGCTGATTGCCAGAGCTGAGCGCAAGGCCGCCAGCAAAGCACCCATCGATCTAGAGGACATCTTCTCACGTATGGATCAAACAAAAGCCAAAGGAAAGAAGAAGCCGAGGGCATATTCTAGAGTGACCAAGGACGAGCAAAGGAACCGCACTCTTCATATTGCCACCCCGCTCGTAGACATGCCAGTAGATCAGATAACACTGGCAGATTATAGCATCACAACTGTCCCCATCAGACGAGCTACCAAAGAGCAAGAAAAGGAAGAATTTAAAGATTCAGTACGGAACATACTCAGACAGCTCGAAGAGATCACAGCGGAAAAGGATATGTATCAAGCCCGTGCTAAGCAGGCTGAGAGATACATCAATCAGCTCCTACGGCCATTACAGAATCCCTCTGAATCCCATATTCCCCCAACGGCATTGGCACAAAGGACCACGACTGAATTTGAAGGAATTCGGGATACCGCAAAGGCCATCAAGGAGTGGATGCAAGACATCAAGAAAAGGGGAGAACAGATCTTTAAGGAGGTGAAAGAAATGGCCCTCCATCGAGAGCTCACTCTAGTCAAGCTGTTGGAGGTAAAGAGGGAATCCCTTCACATGTGCGAAGTGGCAGCGTCTACCCTTCCCCTCATGAGGGCTCTTTTTTGGACACATGCGCAAATTCCCACGTTGTCTGACATCCTAGATCCTCATAGCATTAGCTATCTCAAAGAATGGTACTGGACCATCACCATGAAGAACGACGCCAAGGAAATTATTGACAAAGAAAGTGACGCATGTGAGGTAATTCTGGGGAACATGCAGGAACTAGGTAAGACCATCCTCCGATCAATGGTTTCAGGATGGATAAATGACCTGTCCGACAGTGTAATCCGGCCAGACTGGGAAGAGAGGTTGGGGGCAGATAAGGTTTCCTATTCCGCTGGGGACTTGAGTTTTGCTGGTCAGTTCCATTCAGACATATTATGCTTCGAGCGTAATCGCTCCAGCTGGAAGGACGGTTTGAAGCACGTGGACCAGTATCTCGAGGGCATGTAGTACAAAATTCGCCACCCTCCCATGCCTCCATTCAGTCTACTCTTCCTGTTGTGTATCAAATTCCAGAAATACATTTGCAAGGAACGGGCAGTAGGTCGTGATTTATGGCAGGAATACTTGCATGGCGAGGACCAGTTTCTAGAGAAAGAGTGTGAAACCGAAATAGAGAAAGTAGTTTCTCAAAAGTGCTCTTTTCCCTCCAAATCTTAAAATGCACTTTTGTCCAAAAAAGGTGACAGTTGACTTTTGGTCAACAAATTGTAAAACTTTTGTGCACCTTTTTTGATTTGTTCCAGATTGTTGTAATTATCCCTTTTTGGGTAGTTGTTGCCCATTTTGGGGTAGTTGTTGATATTTGCCTCCCATTTATGGGTATGGGCAGCAATGCTTTATGGATGAATCTGGGCCACTTATTTAGATTAAATCTAGGCCATTCATCCTTTTTGAAGCCTATTTAAGGGACTGGTTTTCCCTCTTTTTTGCAAGTTCTTGGATTGTTGCGAAAGCTCTGAAGAAATTTGCAGGAATTAATACAATGAATTAAGACTATTTTCAAGTTTCCTTGTGATTGCATGGTCTCCTTCTTCACTTAATTTTGAAAGCTTTCAGTTATGTCTATTGCAAGGAAAATACTTCAAACTTCTATCTGTTAGTGACTTATAGTATTTGATAAATCACAAAGTATTCGTAAACTTAGAAATGGCATCTCCAATATTGTATTTGGGACGAATAAGATGGGCCATTAAGAATCTAAAGAAAATTAAGACCCAAGAATTGAACTTCCATTGTTAGGAGACTATGTGATCGATCCTCTGTTATTAGTGGCTAACATGGATAAGAAACCAATGGAGGTGCACATGGAGATTCTTGGAACGACTCTTACAAATACAATTGTTGATGGTGTATTTGGTGTGAACATACTTCTAGAAAACACTTGGAGAAGTCTTGGTAAGCCTATTGTTTCGTCCCCAACTTTTCAACTAGTTGCTATAGACTAGCAAGGGATCAAGTTGCTTGTAATTTAAATGGCCCCCAATTTAGTTATTTGAATTCAAATCTTTATATTAAATTTTGTGGGCATCTCATTAGGAAAGAAAGCATATGCCGATTATTGTGTGAGGGTTGATTGGTAGCATAATTGGAAAAAGAACACTCTCAATTGAAACAAGGGTCGAAATATATAATTGATTTAAACAATCAAGTAGTAAGTGAGGAAGTAGCTTCCTTAGATTTGTCGAATTCATACTTCAAAGAATAATGGATAGAGAAGCATGACCATGACTGGATGTAGCAGAAATGAAGGTATTTCACTATTTTGGAAGTGTAGTCATGTTCGAAAGATGAAACAAATTCCGTTCATGGCCTTTTTAACTAGCAAATGGAGGACTGAATTTTTTTTGTGGAATTGTAATTTTATTGAAGCTACAAGGATTGTGCAATGACAAGCAGGCAATGAAAGATGACTTTAAAAATTGGTCAGTTTATGTGTGTTGAACTCCATACAAAGTGCACAACAAAAAGTGTGTTCAGTTCCAATAGAGGCAACCAACTTTAAAAATAATGTAGGTACATCTTAGAATAATAATATCAAAAAAATATTCAATTTGGAGCTTATGAATACTTGTGCTAACAAATGTTACAAAGGAGCATACTCATGTTGCATACTCCAACATAACATGGAGGTGAGGTTAGAGTACACTAAGGAAAAATCAAAAAATAATGAAGGGTTGAAAAAAAGAGAGTAAAAAGTGGACCCCACAAAATACAGATGAAAAAATGAAGAGAAAAGAAAAACATTAGATGGGGTAGAAAAGGAAAGAAATATATCAAATAATAAAGTGAAAAAATTATATATCTGCACTGGACAACTTAATATTTCATTTTCCATTGCCACCGTATGGTTTGCCCTCGTTGGGTCAACCAACTAAGATTGGTCCATTGTCATCATATGGTTTACCATTGTTGTGTCTACCATCACCATATATTTTGCCATCATTTGGTCAATTGTCACCATACAGTTTGTTGTAGTTGGGTCCATTGTTGTTCAAACTCATGTCATTGTTGATTTGTCCACTATCGCCATATGGCTTGCCACCATTGATGATTGGTCCACCTTTGCCATACAATTTGCCATCATTGGGTCCATCATTGTTGATTGGACCATGTTGTGACGTTTTCACACATCGCCCCATTGCAAATGGGGACCCCCCTTTTTTGTAGAATAAACCAAGTCTTTTGTGGTCAGTGTCGTCTATCGGCCCGAAAGATTGAGCCGTTAGTATAGATTCTGGCCTTTGGAGGTCATGAAATGCCTAAGTATGGAATGGATTTTAAAGAATATATAGCCCTGATAGTTGTCGTCAAGTCAAGAATTAGGGTTTTCAAAGTATTATCAAACTGCATTGTGTTTATTGATTATCCTTTGAACATTTCATTTTGTTAACTTATGACTTGATTGATACTTGTAAGATTACAACATTTTCTTGTCTTTTCAAGATTCAAGAACAAGACTTTGGATGCTGAGAAGAGGACTTCGTTGAGTGGATGATATCATCTTTCAAGGAAGAGATTGCAATGATAGATTAAAGAATGCACGGTCAGAGGAATGGAATGATGGATATTTGGCTAAGTGTCAAGATAACCCCAAGAACTAATATGAAGAAATGAAAGAGAAACAAACAAATTTGGCTGTCTAAAAATTCCTCCCTATTGTGACGTTTTCACACATCGCCCCATTGCAAATGGGGACCCCCTACTTTTTAGGCCCTCTCGGTCTTTTGTTTTGGTTTTTGGGTTCTTTTCGCGGTAGTCTTGTCAGTCTCTTTGCTTTCCAAGTGTTTGGGGGTCATATTGATTAAGTTTGCTTTTCGTTTGAGCAAATTTGGTCAAGTCTAGGACTCGTTTTGTTTATTTTAGGGTTTTTGCCTTCAGTCCTAGATTTTAGGGGTTTCTTTTAGGGTTTTGGAAAAACTGAACTTAGAATTGCAATCGAGACCCTTCAAGGAGCCTCCCAGTAAAATTTGAGCGAATTTTGAGCACTTACTATTTTTAGTAAGTTTCACTGCCTCCTGGATTGGTCTAATTTTTCCAAAAATCAAACTTACTATTTTTAGTAATTTCTATTTTTGGTAAGTTCTTTCTTGACCTATTTTGTCCAAACCCTAACATTTTGTAACACTTACTATTTGGGAAAATCTATTTTTAGCAGGTTCGTCAGAGGAAAAACACTGAAAACTGAATATCTGTGAAGACTGAATGTTGCTGAAGATTATTTCTAAATCCGGAAGAGTCAGAAGGCAGACAAGTTGGATCAAAAAATGGTATGGAACTCCTATTCCAGAAGAGGAAAGCATGCAAAATCATCTAAGTCTGGAAATCCACATCGATCCACCGATGTCATCCTAATTCGAAAATGGCCTGAAATTTCACTAAGTCTGAAAATTTGAAAGATCTTCCAAAATCCAGAATTTGCATTATGATTCCTAGGGACCTGAAACCACTCTCAAACATCTTGCCAATATATATGAAATATAACTTAAAGTATAAGAAAGGAAAAAGACATTGAAGATGCCACTTATAATGTTATATTTCATATATATATATATTCTGATGAAGGAAGATTCCTCCATGGTCAAAATTCCTTACCCATAGTAAAAATCCGCCCTACTCTCGAGGAAGGTGCCAAATTGGAAGGGTTAAGGAAGGATAGACAAAATCATGAATTCCTCCTCCATGAAGAATTTCCACCCTAAGACAAGGAAGGGCGCTATAATGAGGTATGCAGGGAGAGATGAAGAAGTGCATGAATCTTTCACCAATGCAAAACTCTGCCCAACACTCAGATAGGGTGCTAAAATGAATGATGCATGGAAAAGACTAAAAATTTATTCCTCCATGAACAAGTGAGAATTCCGCCCTAGGCCAAAGGAGGGCGCTAAAATTAAGCTACCATGGAATTCACAAAAAAAAAAATCAAAATTTCTTCTTCCTTGGAAGGGCGCCAAAAAGAGATATCCATGGAGAAGGTTGAAAGACTCAAAATTCCTTCACAAGTGAAGAATTGTGCCCTAACCAAGGAAAGGATGTTGAAATGGCCAAGTCAGGAAAAAACAAGGATGAAATGATGAATTCCACCATGAAGAGTGAATTCCACGCCTAAGTTGGAAAACTGAAAATTTGTCTGAGGCATGCGAAAATCTAGGGATCAAGGATGAACGCTTCAAGATGAAATTTCCTCCATTAAGGTCAAAATTCCATGCCCAGTCAGGAAGTTGAAGAGAAATTTTCTCTAAGGCATGGAAATAATGAAATTCCTTCGCCAAGCTGGATTCCACATTCAAGTCAAAGAATGAAGAGAAATTGTCTAAGGCATGAAAAATCCAAGGATCAAGGAATGGATTGAAGAAGCAGGAAATCCCCTCGGGAAATTTTTACAAAAATCCATTTTTAGAGACCAAATCTTGTTCGAATTTCAAAACTTTTTGCAGATTTGGAATCACGAGAAAATTCCCTCTTGGACCGTGGAACCCTAATTTGGAATTTTTTCTAAAAAATAGGAAATGTGCAAAATTGATGAATTATCTTCTCCAAGGCAAGGAAAAAATTCAAATTCTTAGGAAAATTTTGCCTAGATATAGTTTTCTCTCTCCAAGGGTTTCTCGCCAAGTGGTAGCTGTTGTCGAGTAATTAAGCATTAAGGTAAATTGTGTTAGCATCGACAATTAACCCGTCGGTCGTCAGCAGTTGGCACCGGGTAACTGACCAGACTCCTTTATATTGTATCTGTTTCCAGTCTTTGGGATGCTATTGTAGTTGAACATATTGCTATCATTGTATGTACTGGCTTATCATGAATCAATAGAACACTTGTGAGTTCCATATATTCTGTGTACTTCTGTCATTTATGCAATGTCTTAACCTGACACCCTACGGGGAACATTTGGCGCCGTTGCCTAAGTAAAAACCTGGGAGCAACGGGAAAAGGACGTACTACATGGCACACGGATAATGAAACAACCATTACTAGAAGGAACGAGTGACCCTGATAGAGAACCCGGCGAATTGTTCGAGGGGGAAAAGACACTCACGAAGGATTTCTCTTGCATCCTACAGGCGGCAATCGAAACACACGTACGGAGGGAAGCCACCACCGAAGATGTCCCAGAAGATGCTGTGTGGAGTTCGCTCGGAGTAAGCCCCGCTGTGAATCGCTTGATGAGCCAACTGCCTAACCTTTTGGCACAAGGATTTTTGGCTCTCCAGAACTGAAGGGAAGATATCTACCGAGAGAACCGACGACAGCAAATTCTACGAGAATTTAGGGAGCACTAAGAAGAGGAGCGCAATACATGAACTCTGACGGTTAGCGAGAATAAATAAGAACACTCCCATTGTAATGAGTATGTCAGTGACATACATTATGTACGAGGGATGTAGTAATAAAAGTTTTTTTTTGTTTGGTTGGGTACATGGTATGTGCTTGTTGTGTACGAAAGTGATTTATGCCCAATATACTAAATAAAGACAAAAGTAAAAAGATACAAAGTGATGAATGGGAAGTGGCACAAAGAGCGTTGAATCTCAGACAATAGATAGAACGAAGGTGTAGGCTAAGGCAGCTTGCCGACGGACGACCGGCCAAGGGGTTGCTCGAAGGGAACCCAGGAGGTGTCACGGAGGTTGCGGAGGCAAAGATAGACGGAGAGAATTACACTCTACACTGTTGTAGGGTTGCCCGAAGGGGACCTAGAAGAAGTCACGGAGGGTGTCGAAGGAGAACTCTACAGTTCACCAGAATACCACCACAGGATAAGAAGTCGCAAAGAGTTGGTGGAACAAACAAGGCGAAATCTAAACCTGATCGACGCTACCAGAGACCTACTAAAGAACTTGTCCATTTCGGAGGACAACCAGAGGGAGACTACCGAAGGTGCCGAGGGAACACAAGGGTACCGTACGAGAGGCAATTTGTTCGGTTCAGGGTCACCAACCTTCTCTGGAGGACCCACGAGTGGAGGGTCAGGTGCAGGAGGCGGAGGATCACCAGGTACAAGCACACAAGGTATCAGAGGAGCAAGACCCAACGATGGGATGGCAAGTAAACAGAAATTGCCAAAGTTCACAGGGGACGGCAAGGAAGACCTCGTATGACACTACCGTACATGTGAAACTATTTGGTCTGCCAACGGAGTGACGAACCAGGATGAGTGGGTACAACAATTCCCAGCCACGTTACGCGGAGTTGCCATAGATTGGTATTCCGATTCTGACAAGCAAAAAGTGGCCACATGGGCCAATCTACAGAAGGAATTCAAGGAGGAGTTTTAGTTGCTCCGTGATGACAATGAAATTGTAGTCGAGATATATGGTACCAAACAAGGTCCCAAGGAGACAGTACGGGCATACAGCCGGAGGCTGAAAGAACTGCTGGGTAAAATGGAAAGCCAACCCACAGATGGGTTGAAGAAACGATGGTTCGTTGAAGGGTTGAAATCCTCCCTACAGAAGAAGATGAAAATTGTACCCCCGACATCATATGACGACGCCTATAATAGGGCGATGGACCTCGAGAGCGAACACAAAACGTCAAAGAAGAAGAAAAGTAATAAATACTCATCCGACGATGATGAAGACTCTGACGGGGAAAGCAACAGCGGTGGCGAATCAAGCAAAAAGGCGCATGCGCTCCAAAAGGACATGGAACGAATGCTGAAAGAATTCAAAGCCATGAAGGGGAGTACAAGTAAGACTAAAGAAAATGATGTGTGGTGTATGGACTGTAGGAGTGATAGACACACCAAGGGGTCCTGCCCCAAGAAGGCTTTCAGTGACATTTGTCAGATTGTCGGACATTTGACAAAGGAATGTCCCTACAATATGAAAACCAGGAGCCAACAAGCTCTCTTCACGCAAGAGCAACCGGCCGTCGGAACTTCGCAAATCGCCAACAATAATGCATCATCTAGCGGATACCGAAACAACCGGCGAGGGGGGAAGACCAATAATAACAATAATAATAGGGGTCGGATCCAATATGATGCGAAGGGACGACCAATGATCCAGTGCCGAGCTTGCAATCAATGGGGCCACTTTGCCAGGGAATGCACCTCAGAAGAAATTCCACAAAAACTATGCAAATGGTGTGGGCCTGGAGACCACGATGATGGAACTTGCCCAAAGTTGGGAGTGAACTTGCTCAACATTGACAGGACGGAGGAATGGGTATTGGCAATCACACGATCATAGGTAAAGAAGGCCACATACCCGGACCCCCACACAGAGAAGCAGCGGGCGTTGGAGGCGAAGGCTGAAGTGGCGAAGGAAATGTTGGCGCAAGGGAACACTCAGGAAGCGGCAAGTACTTCTCGCTCTGAGGCTGAGGAAAATATCCAGAATCAAATGCTGCAGATTGAAGTACCTGTGAAGATGAAGGACCTCCTGGAAACGATGCCGCAATTACGTACGACACTCCTACGTACGGTGCAAGTAACCCCACAGAGTCGGGTGACCTGGAATACAGATGTTCCTTGTGGAACACCAATAGACCCATTGGTGCTGACACTATACAGTGGTCGGCACCTGGCGGTGGTAGAAATGGGAATACTTGGCACCATTTTGACTGACACCATTGTCGACGGCGAGTCGGTAGTGAATGTGCTTCCGGAAGAAACCTGGAAGAAGCTTGGCAAGCCAACACTATGGCTGTCAACCTTCAACTTACTGGGAGTGGATCAACATGGTATCAAACATCTTGGAACGCTCATGGCGCAACAAGTGACCATCGGGACACAACCATTTGTCCTCGACTTCGTGGTGATTTCGCTCGCTAAGAAAGGATACGACGCCATTCTTGGCAGAGGGTGGTTGGTGGCAGCCAAAGCGAATCACAACTGGAAGCGTAACATGCTGTCCATGGAGAAAGCTGAGCAAAAATTTATTATCGACCTGAAAACACAACTCGTGAGTGAAGAACTTGCGTCAGAATTGGAATCGGATGGCGAGGGCGGAGTTGACGAAGGAAAGTACGGAAGGGAACCAGATGAGGAAGGCGTCTTGGGAATCCAAGGATGTTCGGAAGATGAGACTGATTCCCCTAATGGGCTCTTCCACTAGCAAATGGAAGACTATGAGCTGCTGTATGGGTGCAACATGTTGGAGGTTAATGAGGAGCCGGACGAAAATGAATTTCCGCCAACGTACGGGGAATACACGGAAGGGGATGCTCCTGTCAACGAGACACCAGCACATAGGTTTGACATGACGAAACCAATCCAGTACGAAGAGTCCGTAAAACCTACAAACCTCGGCATGGAAGCAGAGCCAAGGAACATCCTGGTTGGCGACGACTAGAATCCAGTCCTGAAAGCCGCTGCATTTAAAATATTCATGGAATACAAGGATGTATTCGCCTGGACGTACAAGGACCTGAAAGGGGTACTGCCAGAACTGTGCGTACACCAAATTTCACTCGTACCTGGGGCCGTACTTGTATGGAAGAGGTCGTACAAAATTAATAAAAACTATGTTGTGAGAGTGAATGATGGAATCGATCGTATGCTCGAAGCCGGGATTATTTTCAAAGTGCAGACCAGCGAGTGGGTATCGCCCATAGTGATATCCCTTAAAAAGGAGGCTAACCAGATCCGAATCTGTGTGGATTTTAGATGCCTTTACGCGGTCACCATAAAGGACCCGTTTCCAATACCATTTATGGATAGCATCTTGGAGGAAGTGGCCAGTCATGAAATTTATTCATTTATGGATGGATTTTCTGGGTATAACCAGATATCCATTGTTGAAGAGGACAAATTAAAAACGACCTTCATAGTGGAAGATGGTGTGTATGCGTATAACCGAATGCCGTTCGGGTTATGCAACGTGCCAGCGACATTCCAACGGATAATCCTTCACATATTTGACAAGATGTTAGTAGGGAACTTTAGGGCGTTCCTTGACGACTGGTCCATCTACAGTAAGCAGGATGCACATCTGGCCGCACTTAGCGAATGCATGGAGAGATGCAGGCGAGCTCGCCTAGCACTCAATCCCAAAAAATGCAGATTCATGGTGCCTCAAGGGAAGCTGTTAGGACACAGTGTGTAAGGCTGGACTCAAGACTGACCTGGACAAGATTTGGGTGATAGTGGAAATGGAGGCACCGGCAGAGGTCACGGGAGTCAAATCCTTCCTAGGACACATAGGGTATTACAAGCGGTTTATCAAAAATTTTGCTCAAGTATCCTACCCTCTAGACAAGCTGACGAGGAGAGGTGAACGGTACGCATGGGGGATGACTCAGGAAGAGGCCTTCCAAGAACTAAAGTCACGGTTGGTAGGTGTGCCAATCCTGACATATCCGAATTGGGACAAAGAGTTCCATGTACACGTCGACGCATCAAATTTTGCCATAGGGGCCACACTAATGCAGGTTGGCGATCACGGGCTAGATCACCCAGTATACTTCGCAAGCAGACTCCTGTCAAAAGCGGAAAAAAACTATAGTACGACAGAGAGGGAAGCCCTAGGGATGGTGTACTCCGTCCAGAAGTTTAGACATTACTTACTGGCCACGCCGTTCACATTCTATGTGGACCACTAGGCATTAATGTACCTAGTGAATAAGCCAATCATTCAGGGGCGAATCAGTCGATGGCTGCTGCTGCTGCAGGAGTTTACATTTAACATTATTGTATGACCTGGGAAAAGCCATGTGATAGCCGACCAACTATCTAGAATCAAGTCAGGGGAATCGACAAAAGGAGTAAATGAAGACTTCCCGGACGCCCACTTATTCCGCATTGCCGACCTTCCTGCCTGGTACACAAGCATCGGGGAATATCTATCGACATTACAATTCCATAGAGAGATGCCACTAGGGGAGCGAAGGAAGCTCGTACTAAGGAGTAGGACGTTTCAACTCATTAATGGCCTTTTGTATAAAATGGGACCTGACTAGGTCCTACGACGATGTGTTCTGGAGGAAGAAATTCAAGGTGTTTTACGGGAAGCACATGAAGGCCCGATAGGAGGGCACATGGGGCCTGACTATCCTCGGGTGAACAGGCAAGCCGAGGCGACAAACAAAATAATCGTCTCTGTGATTTACAAGTCTTGCGGAGTGGAGAAGGAAGATTGGGAGGAACGCTTACCGTCGGTACTGTGGGCGTACCGGACGACGTATAGGGTCACCACAGGACTAACCCCCTTCCATTTAATGTTCGAGCAGGAGGCGGTGGTGCCAGTGGAATTCATGGTGCCGAGTCTTCGGATTGCCATTGACAATAGACTAGGCGACATGGAGAGTCTTCGAGAGCGGTTGTACACCTTGAACAAATTGGATGAGCGACGAATGATGGCTCAGTGGGCGACAGAGACGGCACAGCAGAGGCGGAAAACATGGCACAACAAACACCTACGAAGAATGCAGTTTACTCCCGGACAACTTGTGCTAAAGTTTAACGGACGCAATGAAATAAAGCCTAGCAAGTTCAAGGTAAAGTGGCTGGGTCCATTTAAGGTTCGCGAAGTCGGCGCGAACGGAGCCATTAAGCTGTGGACGCTTGACAGCAAGGAAATAAACGAGGCAGTCAATGGCTCGAAATTGAAGGTGTGCAGGGAACACCCAGACCATGAAAATGAAAATTGAAAAGCAAAAAAATTATAATATAAATTTAAAAACAAAAAACAAAAAATTGGGGGTCTGGGGGCAGTTCCTAGCGCACATCATTTTTGTGATATTTCTTTTACAAGCAATCATTGCCAGATCGACGGAAATCACTGCCAGATCGACGGAAATCATTGCCAGATCGACGGAAATCATTGCCAGATTGACGAGAAGCATTGCCAAGTACGGAATGTTACACATTAGTACGGACAAAGACATTTGTACGACATTTTAGTAGGTGGTAATTCCGTACAGACCCGTATGGACAAAGGCGTCAAACGAACTACACAAATCTGTACGGCCACGAACCTAGGCATTTTTTCGTACGAAACAATTCCGTACAACTTCGTATGAATGCAACTCTAGAAAAAGGGAAAGACAATCCCGTATGGTCATTGGTGTATGAAAAAGACCATACGATTCATTGGTATAGGAAAAAAAAACGAAATCGTACGATTGCGAATTAATCCATGGGAAAGAGAAAATTCCCTCTGTTTTGAATTGACGATGTTTTGATCTATAGGCCCATATTCCGTACACCATTGCATCAGGGAAAGAGGTTGAAACTTGCCACGCCGTACACGCTGCGGCAGCCGTACCGCCATACCGTACCACCATAACGGAAATGGCTATACTCGTACCCCAGGAAACAAAATTCAGTTGATGGAGAAGGCAACTAGAAAGTTGAAGAAATTAGATTGGCGAAGGAGGCTACAGGAAACTTAGAGAGGACAACACGGAAAGGATTCGATGGGTGATCAGCAGGATGCGAGCTAGGGGAAGGCCGTGGTGCAGGTTGCACGCACGCAGAAAGTCACACCGGACACTGTGACGTTTGAGGGACTAGCTGGCAGTACGTGCAGACAATGGTGGGAAATGACCCTAACCCCAGCCAACATTGAGGTCAAAGTAGCCCTTGCCAAAGCACGCGCCCATGACATAGTACAAATGCCCATCTTTTCTATTAAGGAATTTGAACCATGCTTGCGCACTATCATCAAAACCTATGATCCAGAGTTGCGTACGTCGTCATTTAAGTTTCAGCATACAGATATCATAGTTTCTTTCAATCCGGATGATTTCGAGAGGGTGTTTGGCATTCCGGATAAAGGGAGAAAGATTGACAAAAATACAACAAAGATGTCCCAAGAACGGAAAACACAACTGTTAAAAGAAATGTGTCGGGATGACTTGACGACAGCCGATTGGGCAAGGATTCTCGCACCGTAGGGCAGAGGGTTAAAGAAAACATTACTGAAACCTAGCATCTGGCAGTGCTTGATCGATTTGATGCAGAGTCGATTAACTGGCGCAAGTAGGGCGTTGGATGCAGTGGTACCTATGATGCAGCAGTCCTACCCTAGATGGCTGCACACAGTGGCAAAATAGAAATAAAACTCACAAGACTTGGTAAAATACATTGCTCAATACAAAGCTTGCCCCTAAAAGACTCCATTGTGCTGGCTTAATGCAGAGCTCAGCTTCAATGTACTCCACTTGAATGTTGTACAGAGCTAAATCCTGGGGGACTTCATATCAGAACATCATTTGCTTTTTAGATATTACCAAGCATTTCTGACTGTAAGGCTACATGTTTCAAATCATTTGTAACATCAATATTTGTTACTTGTCAAACATTGTAAAATCAGTCATAATTGCATTCAAGGATCATGATACAACAGTCATGACTATTGATTTCAGGAGCTAAAGATGTCAACAATAGATTGATCAACTCAAATCTAAATTCAGTTAATAATTACAAACTCTGCACTATCCTTAATGATCTGAAGGATCCAATTGATGACTTCTCTGTGAACAGGAGTCGAAGTCCAGGGATTTAACCAAAGTCACAATCTTATCAATGGTCTTTCCCAGTTGATAATCATATTAGCTGGAGTCCAATCTCGTGGCATCACATATTCGTTGCCTTTATACAAGGTAGGAAGAAAAAGGAAACTTTATGTAAGCAATAATGTGAAGCCAACTCTTCTTGTACAGTAGGAATAATATGAATTTAAGAATTCTTTTCAGCGAAATATCACTCATAAATGCAGACCTAAAGTGTAAGATTTGACATCATTATTATGATTCACAATTGCACTTACAGAAGACAAATTTTGGATAAAACAGGTTGAAATGGCCTAGAAACTGCCAGGAATCAGTCCAAAACTGTTTGAAATATACCTAAAATGGCTGAATTTGTTATTCCCTGTTTCTAGACTATTTAGGGAATATTTTTTGAGAAGAGATTATAGCAAATTCCCAAGATTGTCCGAGTGATGATAGCTTTCTGCCTATAAGAAGTGGTAGTGTAGGCCACGTTTTTATGTTTGGCAACAGATCTCTGTGAGACTTGTAGCATTTTGGAAGCTGAGAGTCTAATGGTTGGTTGCTTTCAGTTTAAGGGTGAAGAGAAGGGTTGCTGCTCTCTGCTAGAAACCCTTGGTCCCTGTAATCTCCTTAGGAACTATGCCTTGCACATCTGCACCTATTAAGTTTGAGGCAGTGTATGAACCTCCAGTCTTACCAACTCAAATCAAAGAGGAGAGGAGAGAACTGCTTGCTAGTAGTTTGCTCTGCCTTCTCTGCTCTCTGTTCAACTATTTTCTGATATGCATGTTCTTGAACACGGACTGGCTGTTTCTTTCTTCTTGTTTCCTTGATATATTCAAGTGTATTTTCTTTTGTAAAACTCATTTACTCTGCTTTCCCTCCTTTAGGATAGATAAGTTGAACAATGAGTTTTTATTTTCTATGGGTTGATTGAAGGTTCAGAATCCCTTAACTTAGCCATAGGTTAGGGTAATACTGTTTAGATTTGACATGTAAATATGAAATGTAACAGTAAAAGAAGATAGCAGATCACATTTCAAGCTCAGAACATGTCCCACGAATGTTTAAACAGTGGTCGGATTTTGTTGGCCACTTAAGGATCATTTCCAGGGAATGTTTCTCTTTTGCTAGGTTTTAGTGGAATAAGATAAATTATTAAGCTTGGTAGAGAGCTGATTAGAATAGACACCTGTTTTCAATATACATAAATAAATAATAAACTGGCCGAGAACTTATCTTGATAAATTATATAATGGAAAATTATAAAATGATATTTCAGACTTTTATTGAATTGGTTTACTTGTACTTATATTCTTATTTCATCATTCTTGGGCTTGGGACTTGTTTGAATCTTTCTAAACAATATAGATCAATTTTTTCAGGGAACTAATATCTTGATAGTGCAAAGTGACATACAACAAAATTCGGGCAATAGAAGATAGTTGCAGTGCAATTCACATTTTTTCATTGTTTTGTTTGTTTGAAAATTTCTCTTCCTAATGCAATATACCAAGGTAAGTATTATTCATTACCATTTTGATGGGCATGAAGCTACATAATAAATATTCTTCTGGATGGTGCTGCTGATTTGGGATGGAATTATTGGAAGATTTTCAAGAATTTATTGCTTAGAATTTTATCCTTTGTCTAGGATTTGTTGTTGTTTACTGAATTGACAGTTTAAATTGCATAGTATTGTTTGCAATTGTGGGACTGGCAGGAGTGTGATTCCCAATTATTGTGTATAATTTGTGTTTGTTTTTCTTTTCCTTTTGGAATGGGCGTGTCCAAGAAGTGGGATAAAATAGTGGGAAGAGCAGTTAATAATCTTATTAACAAGATGGGTTTGTGGCAGTATATTGATGAGGCAGAAGAGGAGGCAATGACTGCTTTGAGGAATAACAGACACATTTTGGACAGATTGGTAGCTGAATTACTTGAGCACTCAAAACTAACTGGCTTGGTAATATTTGTCTAGCCAATGCTATTACTTTGATGGTTATATATTGTTTGTGATGATTCTTTGTGATGTATGGCAACAAGTGTCATTTGTTTTTGTTTGTAAGGCATATAATGAGAAAAATAAATCAAATCTACACTATTTTCGATGTATTATCATGGGGATCTATCCTAATGTGTCTTAATTTTGTGAATATGGCATTAGCTCACCATTTTCAATAGTAAAAGCATGGTTAATATCCTAGGTGGTGCAAGCAATTTTTGTTTCATCTTTTGACAGATTCTAAGAAAAAATCTGTTTATGGGCATTAATCTAATTTACAATGGGCATTGAGTTGTATGGTCAACATAAATAATGATCTGTAAGTATTCCTATTTTGTTGTGTACAGATGATTAAATTCTATTGGTTTAGTCAAGACACAATTTTTCACTTTATAAACTGTAATATCCCCAATTGGACAACCATAGGAAATATACAATCTTCCTTATGCATGCAAACTGAAATAATGAAAGATGCCTAAGTAGATGTCAAGCTCCAACAAAATAAATCTTGATTAGCAGTACAATTAGAAGCAATGTATTCAGGAAACTCTTATTGGTCAAAACATTCAACTATGAAACAACGAATCCAACATTCTAAATGCTGATACTATTTATGGCTGGTACGAACACTCACAACTTGCTGCAAAAATGTTGTAGAATCTGCATCAAAAGTGATGCTGTTGTATGCTGGAAATAATATCGAAACAGCCGCAAATTCATTGGAATGGTATGGTGATGCTTTAGGATGGTAGCAGCTAGGATGTAGGTTGTATGGTCTCCTTGGAATGATGATGAAATCTCCAACAATATATGAAAGTCCTCCAAATCGGCAACAATATGTCTATCATCAATTTAAACCCATGAAACCCTAAAAGTCAGCAATGATATGATTCAAGTGACTTGTACAATGGCGGGGAGGATTAGTGTGGCAGCTGGAAACAACAAAATGATGACGAAAAAACCTCCACAATGGTGGCAAACAGCAGATCACTGCTAAAATCCTTGAACAACAGCAACCCTGTGACTGAAACTGCTTTTTATGACAGCAAATGGTGAAATGTAGAGCCTGGAAATGATGATGACAGCAATAGAAATCTTCCAAATCTCAGAAAATATAAATGTTATACACATGATGATTTCAGATTGATTTGTTTGCAAATACTCATATAATCCTTGATGACTAATTTTTCAATATATTCTTTAATAGATCAGCATAGATGTTATCCTCAGATGGACAAGAGGGTCTTCCCTCTTCCAATCCAGCTATGGAAGCGAAAAGGGATTTTGCCCTCCAAATCTCCGACACCAAGGGTGTTTGTATTTGAATTTTGAATGCATCAATCTCAAAAATGGAAGTAATAATGAAATAACAAACTGGATGATTCATTTTTAGGAAATGACTTTCTTTTATAGTTGCATTTTTGGGCCCTTCGTTTGAATTTACTTTTCCCTCCAAATGTTTAAAAACATTTTTTAAACAAAATAATTCATTGGCCCTATAATAATATTTAATTTACCCTTTTGAAAATAAAGTGATTGGGCCCAACTTAAAAATATTATTAAATAAATGTTGATAGCAGTACAATTAGTAGCAATATGTTTAAGAAGCCTTTATTGGTTAAATTATTTAACTATGAAACAACAGATCCAACATTCCACAATGCTGATTTGATTTTTGGAAACCCTTAAATTCAAAAATAATCAAGTATGACAGCAGATCTAAACTATTTATGGCTGCTATGAACACTCCCAACTTGTAACTAAAATGTTGTATGGATTTGCAATAAAATGGATGCTGGTGCAGGCTGGAATTGATGTTACAGCCACAAATTTGTTGGAATGATATAGCGGTGCTGTAGGACGGTGGTGGCTAGGATATAGGTTGTATGACGTTCATGGAATGATGATAAAATCTCCAACAAATATCTTAAAGTCATCTGAATCGGCAACAATATGTCTTTACATCATTTTTAAACACTTGAAACCCTAAAAGTCAGTGATGATATCATTTGAATGACTTGTACGGGGGCAAGGAGGATTAGTATGGCAGATGGAAACAACAAAATGATGACAGAACCTCTCAACAACAGCAACAAACAACAGATCACTTCTGAAACCTTTTAAACATTCCAACTCTATGACTGAAATTGTTTATACAATTGCAAATGGCAACATGTAGCAACCGGAAATGATGGTAGCAGCAGTACTAAAGCTGTGTGCAGCAACAGAAATTTTCCAAATGTTGGCAAATATGAATGTCATGATGATTTTGGATTTATTTGCTTATGATCAATCAATTGATCCAATCGTTGATAATAAACCTTCAATAAATTCTTCAAGAAACAAAAAAAATGTGATCCTTAGATGGAATCATCTCTCATGGACAAGAGGGTTTTCCTCCTTCAATCTCCAAAAATGAAGTAATAATGAAATGACATAATTGGATGATTTGCCTTGAGAAAATGATTTTAATTTATAGTTGCTTTTTTGGACCCTTCATGTGAATTTACTTTTTCCTCCAAGTGTGTAAAAATTGATGACCACACACTTATTGAGAGGGGGGGGGGATGAATCAGAATAAGGTAATCTTTCACCAATTCAACCTTAACAACCATAACAGAAATAACAGCAAGCATACAACATCCACACTAAAAACCACAGAGAAGCATTGCTTGGTTGTTCTATCCAAACTTAGTCTCACAAAATGATAAAAAGATCTTATAACATTTGCTATATCCAACTTGTTGTAGACACCAATGCCTATAGAATTCGGAGGCACCAACCTGCTAGAGACACCAATGCCACAACTACAAGTGAGCACCAACTTAGAAAGAGACACGAGTCTCTTCTTCCATGAGGAACCAACCTCTTCTGTTTTCTGAAAATTTGTTTCTTCAACTGATGATGAACAAATCTGATCTGCATTTAAGTTTGATCTACTTTGACTAGCATGATACAACATTGCATTCCACTTTGCTATCTTGTTCTAATCACCTACACATCTTTATTCACCTCTGCTCTGCTCTATATTCACTCTGCTCTCAAATGATGAAACATTTTTGCACTTCAACACACCCACTAACTCCCAAAAGCTTCTCCTATTCATAACCCTTTTGGGTGCCAAAATTCAATGCAATAACCACATAGGTCGGCCACATTTTTTAAAAATTTGACCAATATTAGGTCAGTTAAACACATTATTCATTTCTTGCCTAAGAAATCTTTTTTAAGTTTCAAGTGTTAAATATCAAGTCAGAACACCGAAAAGAGCAATACCATTTCGGGGGTTGGGTATCGGACCTCCCTCATCCCTCCTGCCAGTGGAACAGGAAATCCTGAACTTTTGAGAGCCAAAGCTTGATTCACTCGTCTAGATTAACATTTTCTTAACTTTTGACAAGAACATTCTTTGACAATATTGACCGTATTTCACCCAACTTCATCAGTGACAAGATTAACAAGCTCCCCTTTGCCTGATCAATGACAACATCATCAAATGACAACCTTTGACATCAATGACGATATTTCCAACAAAGAGACTTTTTAATAAAATATTACATTGGCCCTATAGTAATATTTAAGTTGGCTTTTTTAAAATAATGTGATTGAGCCCAACATAAAATGTTTATTATTATTAAATTATTTCCCTTGTTTTATTGCATAGTCTATTGGAATAAAGAATAGGCTGCAGGTTTTCAATTAATTCTTTAGTTCGAAGAAGAGGACATGACACCAAACACTACTACATTCTCACTTCTTAAATACTTCTCTCTCTTCAATATGTTAATCTTAGTTTAACTTTTTGTTCTTAATTTCAGTTTTATAATTTATAATATTCTATTGAGTCGCTAACTGTATGGAAGGTTTCAGATTCAATAACCTATTCTCAATTATTTCTTGAGAATAAATGCAAGGGTATCATAATGAGTATTTACTTATTAGGAATGCCTTATTCAAAAATCAGAAGATATGAACTATGTTTTCTCCTTTTTTCACATCATTGAATGCTGACTTCATATAGTTTTTCTTGGCAGGAAGTGGAGGAAATAGTCAAATCTATGAACCCAGTAATGATTGCTGATCCAACGAAGATGCCTGAATGGAACCTTGACACTATGGTCTGTTTTTTTCCTCCAATCTAATTTTGTGGATGTAATTTGAATTTTGATTTCATTTATAAAATATCGGCTCATTATATACTTTTTTCTTATTAGATTTGATACAACGACATATTTTAGACTATTGTTAGAACTCAGAAGTTTATGGTATGCACACATCAGCCTGCAAAATTTATATCAACTAGATGTAATATCCCAATCGAATACCAATGAGAATAGAGAAAAGAATATTGGATAACTTGAGGTCAAGTTTAGGCAACTATAGCATGTTATGAGTGTTTCTGCATCAAACCTGCAGTGTTTATCTACTAGTTATGGCATCCCTGCTCAAGGTGAATACTAATTATGATACAGAATTTTATTTTTTTTGCTTGAGGCTAAGTTGCCGTATCATTCCAATATTAGATACATGTACATATCGGATGCTGTACAGGTACATGTTTGATGCTCCAAATTTTCCTTTTCATATTCACGAACGGTGGATTGGTTTAGGCTATCTCTAATAGGCACAATTGCATCAAGGCCATATCCAATTGCTAATGACTTAGAGTTGTCAAGTAAAAAAGCAAGTATTTTAAATTGTAGTTATTTCCATTTAATTTTTTTATTTTGCAGCATATCAATAACAATGGGAGATAAGAACAAGAGTGAAGGAAGGATTAAAAGTTAAAATGATTAAGGGATATAAAATGAATACATTGAAAATGAAGAGCATGTTTTGGCCTTATTTACTTTTTCTTTAATTTAATGCTAAGTTACTGGTTCGGGTTCGAGGACGCAAACTTGGTTCGTGGGTTCGAGCAAATTTTGTTTTGCCTTTTGGGTTCGTGGGTTGGGTTTGACTATATATATATATATTATATGCAAAAAATTTCAAAGATTCCTCCAACAATTTTCAAATTTTCTAAATGATAAGTTCAGACTTAATTATTGCATATATTTCTTTAAATTTTTGCATTTAAAAAGGCAAAAAAACTTAATTTTTAAATGTTTAAAAGTCACTTTATGTGACTTAACCCAACCGGCGAACCTGGGTTCACCTGGTTTCGGACAAGGTTCACCTCAGGGCCCTTGGGGTGAACCCTGTCCGAACCAGTCACAAACTCAAAGCAAACCAGGACCCATGCGGACCTGGTCCATGTTAGGGGCTCTAGACAAGCGAGCCTAGTAGCTTAGATTTAATGTAGATCCTAATGGCTGGGTTTTTCACTTTCTTTATTAACCTCTCTCTCATCCATTGATTTTCAGCTTTGGAACCATTCTCCATTGCCTCGTCCACATCCCATCTTGGGAAGAACTCAAGAGCACCTCCACTGAAAGGACAAACAGTCCACTATTGAGTCGACCATTGTCTCCTCCTAGAGCCACCCAAGCATTTCCCACAAACACGTAATTTTAAGGGTGTAGTCATGACCAAAACAATCCAAATCTGCAAACATTATCTGTAAGGATTTATGACATACATGCAGGACGAATCATTTACAAATCCAATGAAAGAATTGAAATCGATGCTATTTGAAGAGGAAATGGGATGATGACATGCTTTAAGATGAATTTTTCTAATAAATTTATATATAATTTTACCATACAAGCCCTAAATTTGAGTAAAAAATTTGGACTACTATGTTTTATCTGTAATGTCCCCTTTTCTTACACTTGTAGCATAATGTTGTTGTTAGCCTATTTCTCCATGGTCCTGTAGGCTAACTAGGACATTTAAGGGATCTTGAGGCAATTTGGTCTAGGCAGTTTCCATTGCAGGTCATTTTGAAGTGTCTAGATGCAGTTTTGGGATACTTACTATTTATAGTAAGTCAGTTGGGCTAGGGCAAGATCATTAGTGACAGTATCATGTCGATAGTAAATGTTCATTATCGACTGGAGAATTTAATATCATTGATATGATTTATTTACGCATTGATAAAGTTAAGTTCTTAAGTTAAATATAAATATTTTTTATATTTAACTATATTAATGCGGGGACTATAGTTAAGTGTGAGATATTAAAATTTTAAAAGGTCCTCTTATTTAATATTACATTGGAGACTTAAAATGCAAATGGGAGAAATCTTATTTACCCCACATTGGCGAGTTGAGTGAGTGAGCTCTTATGTGGGCATTATAAAAGACTTCCAAGAGCTCATTTTGTGATAGGCTGGATTGAATAAGAATATTATGAAATTGTTTGGAGAGTTCATCTTCAAGGGCTTGGAGGATGAAATCCCTCTTTGCTAGTAATCTCTATGCTATTGCAAGACGCAGTCTAGAGGTTTAGTTTGGTGTTCGAATTGAGGTAAAATCTGATTGCTTCATTTAGCTATTACTTCAGTTATCCAAGAGGCTGATTTGAGACGTTGATGTTGCCGGGAATAATCATTATGTTATGTTGTTATATTATGTTTATGTTGTCATCAGTAATAATGAGTTACGGCGGTCAGTTAGTTAGCCGACGGGTAGGTAGTTGGAGTCGCGACGGTTGTGTCGCACCCCTTCGGGTATTATATATTGTGTACCTTTTCTTCGAAGTATGATCATGTTAGTCGTGTCAGATGTAATGTTATAAGCACTTATTGTACATGGACTGTGGAATTAATACAAAGGCTGGTTATTTAATATATTTCCATTATGTTTTGTGCATTTACTTTCTGCATTTAACCGTTTACTCGAGAGGGCAAACATTTGGCGCCGTTGCCTAGACGTACTCGGGAACGGAAGACGTGGATGGCGCATGGACGCGATGGGCCTACTCGTCGGTGAGATGAACCCAGAGACCGACGACGTGCACACGGAACAAGAGGCGAAGGGGAAATTGAACCTTGTAATAATCTCGGCACAATGTTGATATAAATTATGGTCGAAAGGGAAAAATAAAAAAATAAAAGAATTGTGTACATGGTGTGTGCTTGCTATGTACGGAGGTGATTTATGCCAAATATATTAAATAAAGACAGAAATAAGAAAGTAGAAACGGACGAGTGGGAGGCCGCACAGAGGGCCTTGATTTTGGAGCAGCAAGTAGAACGGAGACGGAGGCTGAGGCAACTTGCCGAAGGACGACCTGCCGAAGGGTGGCCCGAAGGGAACCACGGAGGTGTCACGGAGGGTGCAGAAGCCGAGGGAAGTTTCTACGCGTCGCCAGAACACCGTAGGGTGCGGAGCCACGAAGAGTTTCTGGCAGAAACAAGGTTAAGGAGAGATCTAGTTGAAGAGACTCGGGATCAGTTTAGAAACTTATCCCTTACACCACGAAGTGAAGATCACCAACGGGAACCAGGAGTGGGCACGGGTGGGAGCGAAGGGGAGGGCAATCGTACTGGTGTAGGTGCCACACACGACAGGCAAAACACCGTACCTCCAGTCGCCCACGCAAGACACACCACCGGCGCCACCGGAGGAAGCAGCGCAGGGTCACAGACACAGACACAGCCGCCCCCAGGAAGACGACCCAGGATGGCGAGTAAACAAAAATTACCAAAGTTCACAGGGGACGGCAAGGAAGACCCCTTACGGCACTGCCGTACATGTGAAACCATTTGGTCTGCCAACGGAGTGACAAACCAGGATGACTGGGTACAGCAGTTCCCAGCCACGTTATGTGGAGTTGCCATAGATTGGTACTCCGATGTGGACAAGCAAAAAGTGGCCACGTGGGCCAATCTACAGAAGGAATTCACGGAGGAGTTTCAGTTGCTCCGTGATGACAATGAAATTGTAACAGAGATATACAGTACCAAACAAGGTATCAAGGAGACAGTACGGGCATACAGCAGGAGGCTGAAGGAATTGCTGGGAAAAATGGAGAGTCAACCAACATATGGGTTGAAAAAGCGATGGTTCGTGGAGGGACTAAAGCATTCCCTCCGAAGGAAGATGAAAATCGTTCCACCTACATCATATGACGACGCCTATAACAGGGCGATGGACCTAGAGAGCGAATACAAAACGTCAAAGAAGAAGAAAAGTAATAAATATTCATCTGACGATGATGAAGACTCTGATGGGGAAAGCAGCAGCAGTGGCGAATCGAGTAAAAAGGTGCACGCTCTCCAAAAGGACATGGAACGAATGTTGAAAGAATTCAAAGCCATGAAGGGGAGTACAAGTAAGATTGAAGAAAACGACGTGTGGTGTACCGACTGTAGGAGTGACGGACACACCAAGGGGTCCTGCCCCAAGAAGGCTTTTTGCGACATTTGTTAGATTGCAGGACTTTTGACAAAGGAATGTCCCTACAAAATGAAAACCGGGAGCCAACAAGCTCTCTTCACGCAAGAGCAGCCGGCCGTCGGAACTTCGCAAACCAACACAACGGCATCATCTAGAGGTTACCGGGACAACAGACACGGCGGCGGAAGGAATAGCAACAATAACAATAATGGAAGCTGTATCTAGTATGACGCCAAGGGCCGGCCAATTATCCAATGTAGGGCCTGTAATCAGTAGGGGCACTTCGCCCGTGATTGCACGAAGGAAGCCACCCCTCAGCACCTCTGCCGTTGGTGTGGGCCAGGCGACCATGAGGACGTAAATTGCCCACAGGCAGGGGTTAATCTCCTCAACATTGAGAAGGCTGAGAAGACTGGTGAGAAAGAAGTACTGGCAATTACCCGCGCCCAGACGAAAAAAGCCACTTATCCCGACCCCCATACGAAGAAGGAGAATTACGAGAGGCAAAGGCCAATATTGAACGTGAGATGATGGCCGAACGACGAGACAACGAGGTGGCGAGTACATCATCCCGTACGAAAGCGGAAAATAACATCATTGGGCAAATATTGCAGATGGAGGTACCCGTGAGAATACAAGACCTCCTGGAGACCATTCCGCAACTAAAAACGGCTATCTTAAACTCCGTACCCTCACAGGTGAAAATGAGGGAGGTCGTGAGCCCCACAATCGACCCTACGTTAAGGGAGATCCTAAGCCCCACGGTCGATCCCATGTTGTTGGTAGTCAACAGCGGACGCCAACCGGCGGTGGTAGAAATGGGCATACTGGGGACTACCTTGACAGACACTATTGTCGATGGTGGATCAAGAGTGAATGTTCTTCCAGAAGAAACCTGGCGGAAGCTCGGGAAGCCGACGCTGTGGCCATCTACATTCAATCTGCTCGGAGCAGATCAACATGGAATCAAACCCATCGGGACACTGATGGGCCAACAAGTTACCATCGGGACGCAACCCTTCATACTAGATTTTATCGTAATCCCACTCAAGAAGAAGGGGTACGACGCCATCTTAGGCAGAGGGTGGCTAGTTACAGCAAAGGTGAACCATGACTAGAAAAAGAACACCCTTTCTATGGAGAAAGGGGGGCGGAAGTACACCATTGATCTGAGGACCCAGGTTGTTGACGAGGAACTGGCATCATCTTCGGAATCGGAGGATGAAGGAAAGGCGACCCGAGGACTGAAGGACGGGGCTGTAGGGAGCCCAACGATGAAGGGATTCTCGAACTAGGAGAGTGCTTCGAGGATGAGACAGGGTCATTGAATGGGCTCTTCCACTGGCAGATGGAGGATTATGAAATGTTCTAGAGCTACAGGCTCGAAGTAGAAGAACCAGAGCAAGTAACAGAGGAGGTGTACCTGCCAGAATACATAGAATATTGGAAGGGAGACGTCCCAAACCTCGGTGACGTAGATAATCCGAAGAACAATTGTGTCGACAATGATTGAAACCTTGTGTGGAAGGCCGCAACCTTCAAAATCTTTATTCTTCTTCTTCTTCTTATGTACGGGAAGGAGACCGTGGTCCCTATAGAATTTGTGGTTCCAGGTCTTCGGATGGACATTGAAAATAGATTGGCCACCAACGGGTACAAATTGAAACCCTACCACGCGAAGTGCGCAGGGACCTGAGAGGCCGAACGGACACCCGAGAGCCCGAAGGGGGACACCAATTTACAACCCTCAAAACCATACGAAAGTCCATGGCGCACAACATTTCTGTGATATTTTAAGATGCCAAAAACCCTTCTTTTCCACTCTGAATTTCCAGTGTCCTGGCTTCAAACTCCAGTGAATCATTTTAAATCTGGTCGTCGTCGTTTTTTTTTTTGTTTTTTTTTTGGCAATGTAATGTCCCCGATGGCACCCCGGCTATACAATCTCCCTATACGGTCAACAACAGCACTAACACCTCCGATCGTGTGGCCACCTTCCCGTGTGGCCTACACCCCTCCACCGTACGGCGGACCATGACGACGGAGCGGCTGCGCGGCTTTGTGTGCGGAGGTTTATGCTGGGTGTGCGGTTGACCACCGCACGATGGCATCCACCTTCGGGGGTCCCACCGCCGGTGGTTCGACCGCACAGTGGTCCCACCGCCGGTGGTTCCACCGCACAGTGGTCCCATCGTACTGTGGTCCCATCGTACTGTGGTCCCACCTCGGGTGTCC
This sequence comes from Cryptomeria japonica, assembly GCF_030272615.1. Taxonomy (NCBI): domain Eukaryota; kingdom Viridiplantae; phylum Streptophyta; class Pinopsida; order Cupressales; family Cupressaceae; genus Cryptomeria; species Cryptomeria japonica. The sequence continues at coordinate 49,936,692 of NC_081406.1, read as the reverse complement.
GTCCGGCCTCTCGGGTCCCCTGCACACTTCGCGTGGTAGGGTTTCAATTTGTACCCGTTGGTGGCCAATCTATTTTCAATGTCCATCCGAAGACCTGGAACCACAAATTCTATAGGGACCACGGTCTCCTTCCCATACATAAGAAGAAGAAGAATAATAAAGATTTTGAAGGTTGCGGCCTTCCACACAGGGTTCCAATCGTTGTCGACACAATTGTTCTTCGGATTATCTACGTCACCGAGGTTTGGGGTGTCTCCCTTCCAATATTCTATGTATTCTGGCAGGTACACCTCCTCTATTACTTGCTCTGGTTCCTCTACTTCGAGCTTGTAGCTCTGGAACATTTCATAATCCTCCATCTGCCAGTGGAAGAGCCCGTTCAATGACCCTGTCTCATCCTCGGAGCACTCTCCTAGTTCGAGAATCCCTTCATCGTTGGGCTCCCTGCAGCCCCGTCCTTTGGCCCTCGGGTCGCCTTTTCCTTCATCCTCCGATTCCAAAGATGATGCCAGTTCCTCGTCAACAACCTGGGTCCTCAGATCAATGGTGTACTTCTGCCCCCCTTTCTCCATAGAAAGGGTGTTCTTTTTCCAGTCGTGGTTCACCTTTGCTGTAACCAGCCACCCTCTGCCTAAGATGACGTCGTACCCCTTCTTCTTGAGTGGGATTACGACAAAATCTAGTATGAAGGGTTGCGTCCGGATGGTAACTTGTTGGCCCATCAGTGTCCCGATGGGTTTGATTCCATGCTGATCTGCTCCGAGCAGATTGAATGTAGATGGCCACAGGGTCGGCTTCCCGAGCTTCCGCCAGGTTTCTTCTGGAAGAACATTCACTCTTGATCCACCATCGACAATAGTGTCTGTCAAGGTAGTCCCCAGTATGCCCATTTCTACCACCGTCGATTGGCGTCCGCTGTTGACTACCAACAACATGGGATCAACCGTGGGGCTTAGGACCTCCCTTAACGTAGGGTCGGCTGTGGGGCTCACGACCTCCCTCGTTTTCACCTGTGAGGGTACGGAGTTTAAGATAGCCGTTTTTAGTTGCGGCATGGTTTCCAGGAGGTCTTGTATTCTCACGGGTACCTCCATCTGCAATATTTGCCCAATGATGTTATTTTCTGCTTCCGTACGGGATGATGTACTCGCCACCTCGTTGTCCCGTCGTTTGGCCATCCGTTTTCGTCAGGTAAGTACGCTGTGTCTTCCTTGATCATTTGAAATGCTTATAAATCAAACAGACGTATGTGCGAAATCTGATTAAAATGCTTCAATTTTCGAAATCTGCATCTCTTTCGCTTGTAAAACGCTGTTCAAAGCAATCAAAATTTAGAATTCACTCCTAAGGTTTAGCCAAAAATTGCATTTTCAAACTTAGGAGAATTTTTAATGCTTTGTCTTTGTTGAAAAATTAATCCAAAATCCAGAAAGCGTAAGTATAAATTTGCAATCAAAAATCTTCATAAATACTTTGGTTTAAAATTGATCAAGCCCTTTTAGCTAGAAATGTCGCTCCATGACCAATCTGAATTTTGAATTAATCCTAGCATGCTGGAATATTTTCTATCTAACCCGCCCTACTTCTTTTGTATCGCCTCGTAAATCCGTGTCCAGCTGTGCAGGATAAATGCCTAAATCGGCGGTAGAATCATCAAAAACGCCTGCTGCAGCCAAGACATCACGAGCATCCAAATCAGATATCCCACGCAAGGTTGAAAGGATGAAGTATCAATATCAGAGAGGAGGATTGAGGGAGTCCAAAGTGCAGAGCGCCTGGGACAATGTCGGTGATACCAACCTTGGCCATATTGACATTCAAGACTTCAAGAATCGGGTCTTCTCACCTAACGCATATGGCAAGCCTAGACAGATGGTGGAAAGTGGCATCGCCCAAGCGGTAGGATTTCCTCCAACAGTACAAAACTATGAGCTAGTGGTAGAGGCTGCTCGACATTATCAGCCGAATTCCAAACTGGTGCTCCTTGAGAACATGACCATCGCCAACTTCACTCCTGAGGCCATGGGCAATGCATTTGACATCCCCTTTCCAAACAATCCCACAGCTACAACTATGGATGAAGCACAAGGGGCATATGATATGAATCCGACCCGATGCAAAGCACTGATCAACGAAGAGTGGTACAAAGAGAAAAGGCCTCCAAGTGCCAGAATTGTGAAAAAGACCCCCAGAAGTGATTTTCATAATGAACATGGGGATATGGTCACATTGCTCAGCCGAGTTATGGGACTCCCTAAATCCAACTACTTTGAGGAGTGGATGTTCAATTTCACAGAGCAGGTCTTCGCTGGGAAGTCTAAGTTTGACTGGGCTCAGATCATAAGCGACAACATCCACACTCAGCTGATTGAGCTTGAAACGAAGAAGTACTTCACCATGACCTCTTATTTGGTCTATATGTTCGCCAAGAACCAGCCACTGCCAGGATTGATAATGAAAGGTGAAATCGGGAATGGGCCTGATCAGGTGAAGGTCTATGATTGTTACCTGCAACTGCACTACCAAGATATAGCTCAGAGGGAAAAGAGCAGCCCAGCTTATGCAGTTGGCCAGTATGAGCGCGTCAATGACGCCTTCACAATGTGCCTGGTTAGGCTAATGCAGGGAGGATTACACATAAGGCTCTCAGAGCAAGCTACTATTCTATTACAGAGGTATGGAGCCTGGTTCATTCAGTTCCCAAGGTTCTCTTATATCCAAATAGCAGGCTTTGATGGTGCTCCTCTCCGACTTCCATGGTACCCAACCGACAAAGTAGTTCTTATGGAGGTCGCAAGGCAGTCACGCCTGGCCGACATCTTACTCCGAGAAAGCAAGCAGGCTGGATTCACATTCCCCATGATCATAGGCAACTATGATGTCCACTTGAAGACCCCTACCCTAGCAAAGGAATCCCTTGCAGAGCTGGCCTCTTATGGCCTACAGGACCATTTTCCAAGAAAATATTTCGATCATGATAATCTAGCGAAGAGAGCCTATGGTAGGCGGTACAGAGAAAATGAATCAGTTGAAGACTATTGGAAGAATTGCTCTGATGACTACGAGGTCAGGAGGTGGGAATATTCTAGACTAAGTGTGCAACAAATGCGACTCTTTGAATACCGTTGGGTCCTAGATCAGCTCACAGATTTAGGAAATTGCCTCCAGGTCTGCGAATTTGAAGCAGTAAGGCATCTCTTGCCAGGCGTCGATTGGTCCCAGGACCCAATCACTGATTTTGAGGCAGTCATGGCAGCCCTAGCAAGGTACACAGATCAATGGTTACATCAGCAGATTGAAAGGCTAATCCATGAGGGAGTCCAGTTCACTTACCACTTAATGGGCAGCCTCGATTCTCAGTCTTCAGAAGATGAAGGAACGTGTAGTGCACCTCGGGAAGAAACTGAGAAACCAGAGAAAAGAAAGAAGGCTAAGGCTTGCAGAGGGACTCGGACGTCCAAAAGAACAAGAAGGGAGAAGATTCCTATAAAGAGACCAGAGGTCACTTCATCTTCAAAGGACCCCAATTCGTCCGATGATGTAGTGGAATTGGATTGTATACCTACTCTGCCTTCCCAGAGCGATCGATGCATTTGAAGCCAATGATCCTCCTGCGCCCGATGTGCTAGAAACTGAACTAAGAGCCCTCAAATTGACCGAACTGGGCAACCAAATAGAGGAAGGAGAGATTCCATCCACCTAGGGGGTCAAAGTGCATGAACCTACTCAACAAAGCTGCCACGTGTTGCTGCTCCACAATACAGCCAAAGATGACTATTCTGGTTATTCTATTCTGCGTTGGCGGTATGGAGTTTGCAGCAATGCGATTTCAGACACGTCAACACATACCACCCTAGAAAGTGCCGTACAGCCTTGGGCAACATTAGAAAGTGAAATACAGGTCTGAAAACCATTTGAGGAGGGCTGTACCAGTCTCAAATGCCACTGCAGCAGCCGTACAGGTCTGGAAATTATCTACAGCCAGCCGTAGAAGTCAGAAATACCTAGTACTGGGCCATACAGGTCTCAAAGTGCTGAGGGAGGGTGCCGTACTAGTCTGAAACCACCTCCAGAAGTGCTGTACAGGTCTGCAATCTACAGCAAGCGAGTCATTTCACATCAGAAACCAAAATAAGGGAGCCGTACAATACTGGATTGTAAAGACAAGACTCATTAATGCTGTTATTGTACTCAGTGAACATTCTTATGTCTGGAGCAGCAAATTTGGTATGCAAATACTTTGTGATGTTTATTATTTGATGAGAAAATCAGAGTAGTGAACTGCTGTTATTGTTTCTCAGAGTGTTGGTGTTAGAATAGAGGAAGTATTTGGCTCAATATCGTTGAAATTAATATAGCAAGCTGCAATATCTATATTTTGTGCTAATTTGTGTTTATCAATTCCTATATATCTTTTCCAAGTAACCGTAAACTCAACAAACAAGCAATTGTAAACTCAGAACAAAACCAAAATCAGAAAACTCAGTAATCAGCTTGCAAGCAAACTATTTGACCAAATTACAGTGAGTGGAGAAGGCAAAAACAATAGTGGCTAGCAAGGGGGTGTCTTACATTATCTAGACTTGATTTTGAAAAGTATGATTCTACTACAAGAAACTACTAGATGTACACATCATTGAAAAAGATAGGAAGCCAACAATCTCATTCTTTGTAGTATTGGTAAAAAGATTTGTCAGTGTGATATTTTGCTGAAAATAATATGACTTGCTTAATGGATAGTGATAGATGTTAACAACAATTGCAGAAATCGTTGTTGGATTAACAATTTTCCTCTATGTTTGAGAAGAGTAGCTCCCTCACATGATCAAGGATTTTGGGGTTTTTGTGTACATTTAACCAAAAATATTAAGAAAACCATAAATGGGAAACTGAAAAAGACTATAGAAGGAACCCTAGATAGGCCCATATTAGACACCATGAAGGTTTTGTTAGACAAAGGATAGTAAGAACAAAGGGAAAAGAAGAAATAACATGCAGCAACTATTGGAGACATGTAGTCCTTTGGTCTATGAATACAACATTGGTAAAAGAAAGAATGCTCAACGGTTTATCCCTTCAGCATACTAGGTGATCTTTAAGGATCATCGAGCAAAGAGAAGGAGAAGATTACAATAAACACTTGGGGAAAATACAATTGGACAATTCCTAAGTCAGAGCCCTTCTTGAGAACATAGTCAAGTTGAAAAGTCAAGACAAACTTTTGTAGACAAGGGAAGTTGGGAGAGGAAGTCATGTTCCTTCACAACATAGTACGAGAGTAGTCTTTGAGGCATTGGAATGTTGTCAATTGGAGAAGTTGGGCCAAGGGTGTATAATAGAAAAATTGAAGGTGAACAAGTGCGTAGAAGGCTGAAGCCGAGAGAGAGTTGAGGCTTCCTACATGGTTGAGAGTACGAGAGAAGCACCATAATGTCCGAATCAAAACTCTCAAGCAAGCAGATTTTGGGTGTTAGGTTTGCATTAGAATAAAACCATGGCAAGCCCTTGTGGAGAAAAGCAAATGATGCCCAAGTTCACAGCCAATGGATCAGAGGATCTTGTTAGGCATTGTAAGACTTTGAAATGGACAGCAAATAGGCAAGATGATAAAGAAATTTGGCTACAATCTTTTCCAGCCACCTTGCGAGGTGTAGTGCTTGGCTGGTATATAAAAATTGATCAGGCCTCCATAAATACATGGGAGAGACTTAAGAAGGCTTTCGAAGAAGAGTTTAAATTGCTTCATGATGATAATGAAATAGTAACAAAACTTTACAATACAAAACAAGGTAAGCACAAAAATTTATGAGCTTATAACCGTAGACTTAAAGAATTGCTGATAAAATTAGAAATAGAATTGACTGATGGTCTAAAAAAGCAATGGTTTATTGAGAGTTTAATTTTGTCATTAAAAGAAAAAATGAAGGTAGTATCACCCTCGTCCCATTTTGAAGCCTACAATCAAGCGATGGACATAGAAAGTGAAGATAAAACGTTGTCAAAGAAAAATAGAGGAAGATGGAAGTTTAGATGTTAACAGTGATAATGAATTGAGAACAATATAGGCACTCTAGAGGGACATGATCCGAATGATGAAATAATTGAAGGCAGAGAAGGAAACCAAGAAAGAAACTAATGAACCATGGTGTACTAAGGAGGCACACAAAAGGTAATTGTCTGAAAATGATGTTTTGTGAGATTTGGTAGGTTATGGATAATTCTAGAAATGGGTTCTCATTCAAATTGAAGGCTAGGAGTACACAAGTACTCTTTGTGTAGGGAGAGCAATCCACTCCATTCAAGCCACAATGCATCTCTAGGTGGTTATCAAAATCAAAGAGAAGGTTGAAGCCAAATACAATACAACCCTAAAGGATGCTCGATCATACAATGCCAACAATGTAGCAAATGGGGACACTTTTTGAGAGAATTCCAAAAAGAGTTGGACAAAGTGTAATTATCGTGCAAATAGTGTGGACCTAGAGACCATGAAGATCACTGGATGTCCAAAGCAAAAGGTTAGCAAATTGATGTTGAAAAGAAAAATGAAGTATTGGCCATTACTTATGCCAAAGCAAAGAAGGCTATGTACTCGGATCCATGTACAGAAAAAGAAAAGCTTTGTGAAGCAAGGGTCAAAGTGAAGAATGCTATGGACAATGAATGTTGCCATTCAACCGCAAATGCAAGTCGATAACAAATCAATTATAACTCAAGAAAAATATCACAGAACAAGTACTTCAAACTACCGCATTGTAGTGGATTTATTACAAAGTATTCCTAAACTTCAAAATCCTATTGAATTGAGGGAGAATGAGACAATGCATGCAACAAACCAATTGGAATCAAATGAGAATGAAGATCCAATGAATGAACCTCCTCTATCAGGCGAACAAGTGATTGATCCAATGTTAGTAATAGCTAACACGACAAAGAAACCAACAGTGGTGAATATGGAGATCCTTGGAAGGAATCTCACCAATACGATTGCTAATGGCATGTCTAGCATGAACATACTTACGGAAGACACTTGGAGAAGTCTCAGCAAGCCAACCATTTGGTCCCCAACTTTTCAATTACTAGGTGCAGATCATCAAGGTATTAAAGGTACTTGGAGTTTTAATGGGAAAAAGGTAATTATTGAAACCCAAGCATTTCTATTGAACTTCGTGGTCATTTCATTAAGCAAAAAAGCATACAATGAATTATTGGGTTGGGGTTGATTGGTAGCAACCAAAGCCGATCACAATTGGAAAAAAATACAATGTCCATTGAAAACAAGGGTCAAAAGTACATAATTGATTTAAAGAACCAAGCTGTAACTGAAGAAGCAACTTCCTTTGATTCTTCAAATTCTGATTTTGAAGAAGAATGGATAGAGAAGCATGATATGGGTTCAATAAAGATGAATGATGAAGGGATTCTTGAATTGTAGCCATACTCGGAGGACAAAACAAATTCTCTCTGTGGCCTATTTCACTAGCGAATGGAAGACTATGAGGTATTTTTGTCAATGTATAATTTTCTCAAAGCTACAACTCTTAGTGAAGAGCAATTGACGAAAAGTGATTTTACAAAGCTGGATAATTTATGTGTGCAGGACAGAGTCCATGGTTTGCAAAAGACAACAATTGCACTAGAGGTATTTTACTTTGTAGAAGAATGTAAAATTACAGACAATACATCTCAAAGTGCTAAGAGAAAAATATTTTAATGGATCATACAAATATTAGTCAAGTCAAATCAACTTCACACAAAATTTACAAAAACTATGGAAAGGAAGAGGCAAAAATACTATTCAGCAATTGAAGGAGAAAATAATAAAAGGCTTGGTTACATAGAAAGCCCAATTACACAACCCAACTATATTAAATGGTTAGATATGTCCCATGGCCAAAACCATTGATGAAGGCATCTAAACAATAATGACAGAAGAGGACGTGTTTGCTATTTCTCAAAGATTGATTTGAGGTTAGATTACCATTAGATATAGATGACAAAAGAGGACGTGGAGAAGACAACATTCAGATGCCACTTTGGAAACTTCGAGTTTTTGGTGATGCCCTTCGGTTTGACGAATGCATCGGCTACTTTCCAAAATTGCATGAATTAGGTATTCAAAAAATAGTTAAGGAAGTTTGTATTGATCTTTTTTGATGATATTTTGTTTTTTAGTAAGACATGAAAACAGCACATGAGGCATCTTGAGGTCTTGATCATATTGGAGAGTGAGTATCTATATGCTGAATCCAGATGTGATTTTGGTATGACAGAGCTTCTCTACCTTGGTCACATTATCAGTGCACAGTGTGTAAGAGTTGGTCCAATTCAACATAGAAGTGTTTTGAGCACTTCAAACAAGTGATGTCTACATGCCCTATGTTAGCAATACCAGATTTCTCCAAACCATTTGAGTTGGAGTGTGATGCATTAGGAGACGGGATTGGTGTTGTTTTGATGTAGAAGAAACACCCCATAGCATCCGAGAGCAGAAAATTCAAAGGTGTGGAGAAGAGCTACTCAATTTATGACAGGGAGATGTTGGCCATCATGCATGCCTTGGCTAAATTTAGACCATATCTAGTAAGAAGCAAATTTGTCATCAAAACGGATCACAATAGCTTTAAATATTTCATGAACCAAAAGGATCTTAATGACAAGCAGCAACAGTGGGTTAATAGACTACAAAGATATGATTTTGACATTGTATATGTAAAGGAGAAAAAGAATGTACTTTCCATAAAGCCTCACTTATGTTCATTGGTTGAGATTATTGCTGATTGGAGGGAATTGATTTTAGTAGAGTATGCTAAGGATTCTTGGGTAGCAAGAATCATAGAAGGCACCATCCATGATGACAAGTACACAATGATCAATGAGTTGATCATTTATTAGGAGAGGATTTATTTGGTGCCTACTTCATAGCTTAAGGTGAATATATTGAGGACTTTTTGTGATGCACCTATGGCTGGTCACGCAGGTTTCTTCAAGACTTACAAGCAGATCCAAGAGAGATTCACTTGGAAAGGACTTAAAAATGAAGTCCTTAAGTATGTTAGAGAGGATCCCACTTGCCAATAGAATAAAAATGAGCACACTTATCCACCTAGTCTACTTCAGCCATTACCCATTCCATATCAGAAATGGACATGTATCTCCATGGAATTCATCACCTGGCTATCTAAGGTAGAGGGCAAGGATTGCATATATGTTGTGGTTGATAGGTTGACTGAATTTGTGCATTTCTTTTCTATTTCAGCGACACATACAGCAACGCATGTAGCTAGTTTATTCTTCAAGGAAATTTTCAGATTACATGGTATGCCCAAGGGCATAGTGAGTGATAGGTACAACAAGTTCCTAAGCCTCTTTTGACAGGAACTTTTTAGATTTAGTGGGATTGAACTCAATCCTAGTACAAGCTACCACTCGCAGACAAATGGACAGACAAAGGTAGTGAACAAATGGGTGGAAGGATATCTCTGAAACTATGTTTTCGAGACATAGAGAGTTTGGAATAAGTGGCTGCACCTTGGTGAGTATTGCTACAATACTACCTATCACATGTCCATTAGGATGTCACCATTCATGGCTTTGTATTGGTATGAAGCACCCACCATACCCAACTTCATGGATTTTTTGTTTGGGGATAGTAGAGTGCCTAAGGCAAGGGATTTTTTTCAGGAGAGTCGAGACATTATGAAATCTTTAAAGGAGAACTTGCAGCAGGCACAAAATCAACAGAAGTTATATGCTGATCAGCATGGAGTTAAGCACATTTTTGGGGTTGTGGATATGGTATATCTAAGGCTCTAGCTATATGGGTAGTCCACTTCCAAGAAGAGTGGGTCAGAGAAGCTAAAACCTAGGTTCTATGGTCCATTCAGAGTATCTAGGAGGGTTGGTGAAGTTGCCTATGAGCTTGAGTTACCAGCTAACAGTAAAGTGCACAATGTGTTTCATGTATATAGACTCAAGAAGGCACTTGGGCATAATGTAGCTCCCTCATTAGAGTTGCCACAATTGGATAAGGAGGGGAAGTTGATCATGATTCCAAAAGCTATCATAGACTACAAGGAGCGTATTGTACAAAAGAGAGCCATCAAAGAGTACTTGGTTAAGTGGAAGAACTTATCGGGGAGGATGCAACTTGGGAGAATGAGCGGATTTCCTAGCATCCAGAGTTGGAATTGCTTGGGGAAAAGCAATTTTGGGAAGGGTGGACTGTAATGTCCCCTTACTAATTAGTTCAATATGGTGGACCATTAGCCTATTCGGTGGGTTCCCATAGGTTAATGGGTTAGGGTTAGGGAACTCAGGATAACAGTTTTATCCAGTAGTTTGGCAGTGACAAGTGTTTATTTGAGCTTTGGTGGTTGTGATGTGCGTAATGCCCTTTTCTGGAATGGTTTTGGATGATTTCCCCCATACTTCTTTTAGTAAGTTAGTTTCAAGCACCAACTGAGCCAGTTGTTAGGTTAATATTTTTAGTAGAGTCAACGGATACAATTCATGATGATATCTTGATATTTGATATAGTTTAGTACTTTTATATTAAATAACAATAAGTAATCAAATTATAAAGTTAAATTAAAGATTTAACTTTATTGTTATTTTAATATATTTAATAAAAGACTATATGGGCACCCGATATTAAACTTAAAATGTTAAAATTTAATGAATGGTGCCTTTTTGGGATTGGATGCCATTATGGGAGACAAGTGATTAAAATATTAAATAAAAAGGCAAAGGCAAAAAGGGGTGTAGCTTTTGGGGAGATATAAAAATGAGTTTCAGGAGTTCATTTCTCATATTGGATTTGATATTTGAGAATTCTTCTTCTTTGTTGAACTTGTTCATCCCATGGCTTTGTGAGGACGAAATCCCTTGCAAAGAACATCTTCCACATTGATGAGAGACAATCTAGAGGATCCAATGGTGGTTTCGTACAGAGATCACAGTTGGGCTTCATTGAGATTTTATATATCAGTTTCCAAAGCTTACTGTCTATCAGACTTTTTGGGCTTCGATTTGGAGGAGCTTTGAGGAGATTTATTGCTGTTTTCATATTCCATAGCTGGCCGTACAAGTTCCTTGGCTGGGCTGTACCTGTTTGAGGATGTGAATCTTCCAGTTTTGTTTGGCACTAGTGTTCTGGTGAAGATTATTGCTGTTTGGGTGGTGTCTTGGTTGGAAGGCCAATTTATGAGCATTTTATGATTTTCACTTCAGCTTGGAGACTCTGTCGTCCATATTTGAGGCATTGCTGTCGCTTGTTGCTAGTGCAGTTGAGTTTCAAGGTCAATCAGGTTTTTTGGGTATGTTTGTTATGGCTTTATAATTTAATTTCATGAACTAGGTTGCTCATATTTTCAAGAAATATTTTATCTACAGTTCTGAAATTAAATCTGAGTTATTTCAGTGTTGTGGGATTTATGAATATTATCATTTTTTGAGTTATTTAATTGCTCCAAGTATTTCCATTGTCAAACAAATATTCTGTATATCTTTCTCTTCTATAAACAATTGCAAACAAATAACAAACAGAAAGAAAAACAAGGGTGCATACTACATTCTCCGTGCATTGATTTTTTTAGATAGAAATGACAAATGCTTCTTAATATAGAAGAAAGTTGGCTTGGAAATTGCAAACAAGGAGACTATATAGGAGCAGCATATTATTGCTGCAACTCACAGAAACCTTGCAATTTTGGGGTTAATGTCTAGTTTATGACTATTGCGGTGTGTTGTCCCACTAATGTACTGCAACAAAATTGCTTATATTTCTATGAATTTTCTTAGATATCCTAAATTTTGACAACCTATGCGTGGATTTGTGTAGAGAGAGGTGGAAAAAGGGAAATGCTAGGCTAGGGTGTGTTTGGGTTGTAATCTCTCATAAATATTTGTGTTGTTTGTAAAATTTGAATCAGATCAATATTTTAGAGCTCGGACAATTTAAGATTTTGTTGCACTATAGCCTCATTGTCTATTATTTGGGGTACAATGAGAGTAACTTTGTGGCATTAACTGCTAACTAGTTCACCATAGATTTCTAATAGTCAATGACTTCCTATGACAAGGCTTCTCCTAACCCCTAGAGGGTAATGTTGACGTGTTTTTTATGACAGCGTCAAACACAAAATAAAGTTGCCTAACAATCACTTCACTCTCTCTTCATCAGAGTGTGATTGCATGCTAAGATTGCAAGAAGTTCAAACAATCGACTCCAAGGTTCCTTTATGCTACGGACGTGACTCAATTGGCTGATGTGATTGCTGGTAATCCAAGGGGCCTTATGTTTGCATTATTCTTTCACTTCTTTGTTGTGGCTGGAACTCCATCATCGGATATGGCAATTCTGCGATGCTGATGCTTCGAATGGACTAAAAATGAACTGAAAGTAAAGGGGAAAGGGTTTAGAAGGACCTAAATCTACTCCTAAGGGCAGTGATATCAACAAATAATGCTTCGGTGGACAAATTCCAAATAAACCAAGCTCTGCTTTGCCAAGATCAACTACAACTCCGCAAGAACCGGTGCAATCTTCTAGGGATCCTAGAGGATTTTCAAATTGAGAAAGTACATTTGAATTCCCAAAAACGGTGCAATCCAAACAACCATCCACAATCGAACTTAGCACAAATTTAGGGGGTTCAGGCTAACTTTACACTGCAACTTACAATCAGCAAGATGCAAAAAGTATGAACCATGGAAATTCATCAGACACCATTACATTCTCCATTGAAACCAAAGCACTTTACTATTTCTAATCTAAGCGAGGAAGGTGAAACCATGCAAGTTTTGAAAAAATAACTTAAGTGGACACCATCAGAGAACAATGTTTCACTATTATTTTCTCAAAAAACTTATTGTAACAATTTCATACAAAGCTCCCCCCTGTTACAAATGAGGGGGGTCACCCCTTTATATAGGCCTCCAGCCATGATTACATGCAAACCCTAATTAGGGTTTTCCCTAAAAGATTCTCCACTCAAGATGCAACAAGGTGGGAATTTCCAATTAATAACCCATCATGCCCATATACAATTAATTCCATCCCATTACAATTAATTACATTCCAGAAGTGCCCACTATGCAATGAATGTACCCTCATGCAAAAATCGCTCGTGATGTCATAAATGCACCATCATCTTTTGAATGTGACGATTCCATGCAAAAGGAATATGTCATAATGCCATAAATGTGACGGTTGCATGTAGAGAGATGCTTCATTAATTCAACATCCGTTGACTCGGCTGCCACTTGGCGAGAAAACCATGGAGAGAGAAAACTTCAGGAGAGAAGAATTTGATCCATGAAGAATTTTTTTCTTTTAAGTTTCTCGAACTCTCCTTGCTCTGGAGGAGATTTTCAACAATTCTCCACCATCTCCTATTTTTTAGGAATTTCCACAATTTTAGGGTTTTGGTCCAAGAGAGAGAATTCTCTCACGTATCCATATCTGTAAACAGTTTTGAAATTTGGATGTGATTTGATGCCCGAGAAAGGATTTTTAAAAACTTTCCCTAGGGGAAATTTCTTGTTTAGTTCATCCCTGATTCCTTCCTTGCCTTGGAAATTTTATCTTCAATTCATCCTTGGATGTGATTTCTTGTTATGGAGGAATTCTCCTTTGGAAAGAAATTTGTTCCTTACGCTGAGGAAGGAAATTCTTCATACCTTAGCCAATTTTCATGATTTCCAAGAACTATGTCCTGAAGGAAGAAATTTCGAACACTTGAGTCAATTTTTCACCTTTCCTGGAATTTCTTCTTCTTGGGTGCAATTCTTCCCTGATGAAGGAATTCATCTCTTTGTGCACTATCCATGCGAAGATCATTTTAGCGCACTCCTGTGTTCCTTGGCGGCATTTTACACTTGGTGGGGATTTCTTTCAATTCCATGGATTCCTTGCATCCCTCTATCTGGCGCTCCTTCTCTCACTTGGGCGCTAAAATGCCTTGGTCAAGGACTCTTGCAATTTGCCTGTTTCTCCATGCACTCTTCATTCTGATGCCCTCCACAAGGCTGGGGTGGAAATTCCTCCTAAGGAAGGAATTCATTGTTTTGAGAATTGTCCATGTCTTCTTTTCAACATCCCTATTTTTTAGGGATCCTCTTAAAATTTAGGAGCCAGGTTCATTGGATGGAGAATTCTGCCACAATTCCGAATCTATAACAATTTCCTCATTCTGATGAGATTCAGTGTCTAAAAATAGCAAATTCAAAAATTTGCCCGAGGGAAATTTTATTTTCTATTCCTCCTTGACCCCTTGGATTCCATGCCTTAGGCAAAATTTCAACCTTTTAGCTTGGGCGTTGAATTCACTATGCCTTGGAATTTTCACATTTTTACACCTTACATGGAATGCCCATTTTGGCGCCCAATCACTCCCTTGGGCGAAATTTTCACTGGAGGAAGGATTCATGGAATTGTCCTTCTCTCCTTGGGCATGCCACTTTCGCGCCTTACCTCATGTCTCGGTGCAAATCATACTTGGCCAAGGATTTTTTTTCATTTGTCCATCCATCCTTGCCTTCTCCATTTTGGTGCCCAAGTCCACATCTGGGCGGATTTTCTCATGGGCCAAGGATTCATGAAATTTTTTCGCTTGTCCTTGCCTCCTCCATTTTGGCGCCCAAGTCCACATCTGGGCGGATTTCCTCATGGGCCAAGGATTCATGAAATTTGTCCTCTTATCCTTGCCTCCATTTTGGCGCCCAAGTCCACATCTGGGGGGATTTTCTCATGGGCCAAGGATTCATGAAATTTGTCCGCTTATCCTTGCCTCCTTCATTTTGGTGCCTAAGTCCACATCTAGGCAGATTTTCTCATGGGCCAAGGATTCATGAAATTTGTCCGCTTATCCTTGCCTCCTTCATTTTGGCACCCAAGTCCACATCTGGGCAGATTTTCTCATGGGCCAAGGATTCATGAAATTTGTCTGCTTTCCTTGCCTCCTTCATTTTGGCGCCCAAGTCCACGTGTGGGCGGATTTTCACCTGGGCTAAGGATTCATGAAATTTGTAGTTCAATTTTCCAGACCTAGGACAATTTGACCCCTTTGCAATTTTGGAATGACTTCCTGAGCCTTGGTGAATTTTTGAGATTTCCATTTTAGGCATAGGCTTTCAGCACTTGATCAATTTTTGGCTTTCTCTGTCTGCTGTCTGACTTTCTGGAATTAGAAATGTCTGTGAACGTTTGATCCTTGTCGCCTTATCTGACTGACCCTGCCAGTACTGACTTTCCAAAAATAGAAACCTTCAAAATGTCAGCGTTAGACTCCTAGACAGAGTGCAGGAATGACTTACTATAAATAGAAACTTACTAAAAATAGTAAGTTTGATTTTTGGCAAAAGGACGACATTCCAGGACACTGAAATATCCCTAAAAAATAGGGACTTTCTAAAAATAGAAAGTTGCTTTGTTTGGGCTCAAATTTTACTGGGAGGTTCCTTGAAGGGTCTTGATTCTAGTTGTATGTTCAGTTTTCCCAAAACCCTAACAGAAACCCCTAAAATCTAGGACAGAAGGAAAAAACCCTAAAATTCACAAAACGAGTCCTAGACTTAGCCGAATTTGCTCAAACGAAAGGTAGACTTGACCAATATGGCCCTCAAACACTTGCAAAGCAGAGAGACTGACAAGATTGCTGCGAAAAGACCCAAAAAACAAAGCCAAAAGACTGGAAGGGCCTAAAAAGTAGGGGGTCTCCATTTGCAATGGGGCGATGTGTGAAAACGTCACAACATCTAGCCCCCACCCGAATAAATGTTCCCGAACATTTCAAAGACAAAATTCAATCCACGGGTGAAGTGCTGAAAAACACTTTATTGCAAAACGCAGATTAAAGCATGTTCATCTGATATTGCATAAGTGTGTGCATATGCATTAATTCCATCTCACAAGACCATCCAGACTCCTAGAATTAGTCATGGTAGGCTAAAAGGTATCTATACTTCAAAAGCATCTGGGACATTGCCTCGTTGCCAGTCAAGCGTCCATAGCTCCGACGAGGTTGTCTTTGGAATTCCACGAATATTGCTCCACTGCCAGCCAAGCATCTATAGCCTCGGTGGAGTTATCTGCACATTCCCAAAGCCAATATTTTGATATTTCTCTTCATTTTTTCATCTTTTCTTTTCTTTTGCTATTTCATTTCATTTCCGTCAATTCTTTTGGCTCGTAGGCAATGAAACCTACTATGGGTTTGGAGATTCCAGTGGCACTGAAGCAAGATGTAAAGTTTTTACCAACCATAACTTCTCCTAAGAGATCTGAATGACTTAGAGCAATTGACTAGGCGTGGAAAACAACATCATCACCCCACCCACAAACAGGAACTCCAAACAATTTAGGCCACTCCAAAACCCTAAACCTAAGCAAAGCCACTTGAGCGGACAAGCTCAAGGGAAACCAGCACCAAAGGCTGAAAACCAAAACCAAAACAAAACCAGTGGGGAAACAAACAATAAAGAAAAACAAAACAAAACAAGCCAAAACCCCAAAAACCAACGGGAAAACAAACAAAGCAAACAAAAAGGAAACCTACTCTAATAAGAACAAAAATTTCGAACCAACAATACTCACAAGACCGAAATATATACAACTCCTAACATGATTTCTCAGGTTGCATAGGAGCAACATGGCATTAGTCATGGTTCGAAGCCTTGCCGGTTTATCTTTAAACTTAGAAAAGTAATCTTTCATAATGCAACTCTCAAACTTAAACTAAACTTCAGGAAAGATTAACAATTGGGGCAACTCATTGAGACCATGATCAATCCATAAACAAGTTCTTCTTCCCAAATTTCCATAATCAAATTCATAACTTTCAAATTCAGGAGCAAGGAAAGAGACAACCTTGTGGTTTTCGTGCATGGGCGAGAATTTTGGTGTGTCATCCATTGCTTCATCAGGAGGTCGAAGCTGGTGGTGTATCATCCCACTTGCATCTGACGTGCAGATTGGGATCACATTCAATGGCAAGCAAACTGTGGTGTGAGATGGATTTGAATGGGAACTTGGAAATAGAGGACATTTCCCCAGCTACCTCCTTTTGAATATTTGATAACGAG
The DNA here is from genome assembly GCF_030272615.1 of Cryptomeria japonica. Taxonomy (NCBI): domain Eukaryota; kingdom Viridiplantae; phylum Streptophyta; class Pinopsida; order Cupressales; family Cupressaceae; genus Cryptomeria; species Cryptomeria japonica. The sequence goes on along the minus strand of NC_081406.1, from coordinate 49,919,607 downwards.
TTGACCCCCAACCCAAATTGCTCTTCATTCTTCTCTTCTATCATGGCAACTTGTTCCTCGATCGGCATCTCACGTATCTCAATTTCTTTTAACAATTCTTCTTGGATCCTGAGTAGAGGTTCAAGCACTGACCCGAGCTGCATTTCATACTCTACTTCCATCTCAGCGGCCCACTGACTATCACATATTCATTCCTGCCTCGAGCTGCTTATCATTTCTTCCATCTGGAGCATGCACGAACAGACCTCTTCGTGAAGGAGCATCTCTTCTTGTTTGATTGTGGAATCATTGCTTGCATTTGTTTGAACATCTTCCATTTCTCTATCAACCTCCACTTCAGCAGGTGTTCCTTTCCTTGGCATAAGGTATGCAAATTTTCTCTTGATTGAATTGTTTTGATTGTCCCGCTCAATCGTGCTTTCTTCACTACAAGATGCTGTAGTAATACCTTCTTCATTTGATGCTAAGTCAATTGGTTGAAGGTGAGCATTCCGCCATTTTTCTACAGTGTACATCTTTGCCGATTCTTCCAACTCTACCTGCATCTTAGCTTGGTGAATAGCTTCTCTGCATGATGGACATGTGACTTCGGAATGAGTGGTATTGTGGATCCTACACCAACATGGGAGAAAGATGCCCTCTACGCACAAGTCTTTCTCGATACTTAAGCCTTCCTTAACCATCTTCTTGAACCTCATGAAAAATTCACTTTCACTAATTGAAGCTTCTGGTTACACTTTTACCGGTACAACGGGCTCATGTACTTTGAAACGGAAACTTTCCCTTGCAAGGCTAATTCCATCCTTGACAAACATGTTAAACAATGCATCTCATTGTGCTTGCCAGTGTTATGAATTCTACAACTATTCCTTGATGCAAATTCGGACAAACTATGTGGATGTAACTATGCATTCAGTCTCCACCATAGTTGAAGAATGCCAACTTCTTGCTCCATTGAGAAATCTTTTTTTTTTTAATTTTCAATTTTCTGATTTTTTTGGATTTTTCTGACATATAAGAGATCTAACATATCTCTGATTCTGCACTTGAAAGCTCATGCTAGTTCCGACCAGCTTGAATTTCTTCACTTGTGAAAGTGAACAATTTGATATTCGCCCTCCTTCTAGCGCCAATTTTGTTGGCTGCGGAGGAGGGCGAAAAATAAGATTGAGATTACCTCCTCAAATATGAATCCACAAGATCTTGAACTATTCACGTTCAACCCTCCCTCTAGCGCCAATTCTGTTGACGTGTTTTTTATGACAGTGCGAACACAGAATAAAGTTGCCTAACGGTCACTTCACTCTCTCTTGATCAAAGTGTGATTGCATGCTAAGATTGCAAGAAGTTCAAACAATCGACTCCAAGGTTTCTTTATGCTACGGACGTGACTCAGTTGGCTGATGTGATTGCTGGTAATCCAAGGGGCCTTACGTTTGCATCATTCTTTCACTTCTTTGTTGTGGCTAGAACTCCATCATCGGATATGGCAATTTTGCGATGCTGCTGCTTCGAATGGACTAAAAATGAACTGAAAGTAAAGGGGAAAGGGTTTAGAAGGACCTAAATCTACTCCTAAGGGAAGTGATATCAACAGTTAATGCTTCGATGGATAAATTCCAAATAAACCAAGCTCTGCTTCGCCAGGATCAACTACAACTCCGCAAGAACCGGTGCAATCTTCTGGGGATGCTAGAGGGTTTTCAAATCTAAAAAGTACATTTGAATACCCAAAGCACAAATTTAGGGGGTTCAGGCTAACTTTACACTGCAACTTACAATCAGCAAGATGCAAAAAGTATGAACCATGGAAATTCATCAGACACCATTACATTCTCCATTGAAACCAAAGCACTTTACTATTTCTAATCTAAGCGAGGAAGGTGAAACCATGCAAGTTTTGAAAAAATAACTTAAGTGGACACCATCAGAGAACAATGTTTCACTATTATTTTCTCAAAAAACTTATCGCAACAATTTTATACAAAGCTCCCCCCTGTTACAAATGAGGAGGGTCACCCCTTTATATAGGCCTCAAGCCATGATTACATGCAAACCCTAATTAGGGTTTGCCCTAAAAGATTCTCCACTCAAGATGCAACAAGGTGGGAATCTCCAATTAATAACCCATCATGCCCATATACAATTAATTCCATCCCATTACAATTAATTACATTCCAGAAGTGCCCACTATGCAATGAATGTACCCTCATGCAAAAATTGCCCGTGATGCCATAAATGCACCATCATCTTCTGAATGTAACGAATGCATGCAGAAGGAATATGTCATAATGCCATAAATGTGATGGCTGCATGCAGAGAGATGCTTCATTAATTCAACGTCCGTTGACTCGGCTGCCACTTGGCGAAAAAACCTTGGAGAGAAAACTTCAGGAGAGAAGAATTTGATCCATGAAGAATTTTTTTCTTGAAGTTTCTCGAACTCTCCTTGCTCTGGAGGAGATTTTCAACAATTCTCCACCATCGCCTATTTTTTAGGAATTTCCACAATTTTAGGGTTTTGGTCCAAGAGGGAGAGAATTCTCTCACGTATCCATATCTGTAAAAAGTTTTGAAATTTGGATATGATTTGGTGCCCAGGAAAGGATTTTTAAAAACTTTTCCTGGGGGAAATTTCTTGTTTAGTTCGCAAGGTTCATGAAATTTTTAGTTTGATTTTCCACACCTAGGACAATTTGATCCCTTTGCAATTTTGGAATGACTTCCTGAACCTTGGTGAATTTCCGAGCTTTCCATTTTAGGCATAGGCTTTCAGCACTTGATCAATTTCTGGCTTTCTCTGTCTGTTGTCTGTTGTCTGACTTTCCGGAATTAGAAATGTTTGCGAACGTTTGATCCTTTTCGCCTTATTTGACTGACCTTGCCAGTGCCGACTTTCCAAAAATAGAAACCTTCAAAATGTCAGCGTTAGACCCCTAGACAAGGTGCAGGAATGACTTACTATAAATAGAAACTTACTAAAAATAGTAAGTTTAATTTTTCGCAAAAGGACGACATTCCGTGACTCAGAAATATCCCTAAAAAATAGGGACTTTCTAAAAAATAGAAAGTTGCTCTGTTTGGGCTCAAATTTTACTGGGAGATTCCTTGAAGGGTCCTGATTCTAGTTGTATGTTCAGTCTTCCCAAAACCCTAACAGAAACCCCTAAAATCTAGGACAGAAGGCAAAAACCCTAAAATTCACAAAACGAGTCCTAGACTTAGCCGAATTTGCTCAAACGAAAGGCAAACTTGACCAATATGGCCCTCAAAAACTTGCAAAGCAGAGAGACTGACAAGGCTGTTGCAAAAAGACCCAAAAAACAAAGCCAAAAGACTCGAAGGGCCTAAAAAGTAGGTGGTCTCCATTTGCAATGGGGCGATGTGTGAAAACATCACAACAGGTAATATACTTTAAAGGTACATGGAAGGTCTTATATACAAATACCACTTGAGGCCTTGGTATTGAAATCTAAGAGCCCCCATTTTAGTAGACAATTTATAGGTAATCTAGCATAGCAAACAATGGCAACTATTTTGAGAATATTTTAAAACCCTTAGCATAGGGTTTCCAACCTAGACAATCTACTAAAATTTATGGGGGAGAAATAATGGTTAGTACCCCACTACTTTCACCATGTTTTGATCACCAAGAAGGCAATTTTTGATATACTTGCAAACAACCTGGAATGAACATAATGCTTAAATGAAAAAATTAAAATCAACAAAATGCTTATATATCATGGTTGGGGTGCTTGTTTACTGCTATATCCGATAAATTAAATACAATAAATAATAATATACATGACAATGCATACCAGACACAACAAAAAAATATATCTTTATTCGCACATGAAATTATTACAAAGAAGAAGACCATGGATGGTTGGCCAAGGATTACAATTAATACGACTATAGCATACTACCTTCCTTGGTGGTGCACAACATATCTAAAAGACCTGACGGTTGCTGAGAGGTACACAATCGTCAACCAATCGACACACTAGCTACCCGAGAGTGACAACCCACTTAATACAAACAATTAATACATTGACAAATAACGAATATTATCAAACATGACAATAGGTATTTTATGCCGACTACATCATTCCCCCCAAAAGAAAAAGTGGTTCCAGACAACAAGTAAACATCAATTAATATTCGGGAAGACTAATAACAAACAATAACTTGGACTGAACGAACCCAACTTTTAGTGTACCTGCCAAATCAAATGGGGGTTTGGGGACTTGGACACGACCACCTACTTTTTTTGCCCTTCCTATACATCCTGACCATGTACGAAAGAGTGTTGTTGTTGCCATATGGGAAGGTCCTGCTATAGTTGATTGTGTTGTACATGATGTAAGAGGATCTGTACGGAGATGAATGGCGTCCACACAATGTAGCAATGATGCCATACGGGATTTTTAAGCCAACCAAGAAAGTGTCATACGAAAAAATCAGAAGTTGGCTCGAAAGGAACAACCAAGGATAACCGTATGGGCAAGGCATGAGATCTTCGTACGGTAGAAAAATTGTCATACGATACAAACTGGTACATAGTTGTCGTACGGGGTAAAGCCAAAGCCTTACGAAGTGATAGAAACGTTGCCCAAAGAGAACTACTGACTGTCGTACAGGACACCAAGAAAGTTGTATGCGATGAATGGACTTGTGATGCTGTACGAAATGAGAAATAAGATGTTGTACGGTGTGTACACTTGAATGTCCTACTCTACAAGTAGAATGTCGTACACGTGGGTTGATTGTTGATTGTACGGGAAAAAGTCTCTACAAGGTTCAGATGGGATGATGGGATGGGTGTACACAAAATGGGGATGTCGTACTGTTGTGTGTTGCACACGCTCCCTATCGCCGACAGGGTCCCCCTCCCTTCCTTTTTTTTGGGCCTTTCCGTCTTCGCCCTGTTGAGTTTCGCGCGAAGCCTCTTGCGTCCTTTCGAGCGAGCCCGCATTCAGTCTATAAGATGATGATGATTGAGAGAAAAGAGCCGATGATTCCATTAGGCTAGTCTAGCCCTCAGGCACGAATTCCAAGAGATTGTTCAAACTTGTGAAGTCGCCTTTAAGAGGCGTGTGATGATGAAGCATCCGAGGTCCGTCGAGTGAAGGACAGCGCATCTGAAGGTCGCATGAGGACCCAAAGTTCCCGTTTTTCGCTTGAGAGCGATGAGATAGATTACATGAGGTTTTGTTTTTACGGAGTTTACAAGATTTGAATGAATGACGATTTTCGCCAGCTGGAGAAAAAGGAGCGAATTTCTTTGCAAAATGCCAAGGTTGACAAACTCGCCCAAGTGCCCAAGCTCGCACTTCTAGAGGAAAAAGTTAAAAATCGCCAAAATGCCCAAGAAGGGAGAATTTTGGACTTTCAGGCCAAAATGAGGAAATTGCAAAAGGTTGACAAAACCGCCTTAAGGTCCGAAATTTGCTAAAAGTTGACAAAATTGGCTTAAGGTCTGAAATTGCAAAAAGTTGACAAAATTGGCTTAAGGTCCGAAATTGCGAAAAGTTGACAAAATCACCTTAAGGCCCGAAATTGCAAAAAGTTGACAAAAGTGCCCAAAGGGCTGAATTTCGGACCCCTTAAGAGAAATGTCAAAAAGTTTGAAAAATTCACAAAAGTGCCTTAAGGTCCGAAAAGTTCGAAAAATTCACAAAAGTGCCTTAAGGTCCGAAAGGTAAAAAGTTGACGAAACTCCTAAAAACTCCGAAATTCGGACCTTAAGGCCGAAATGCAAGGAAAAGAAGGTTGGCAAAAACGACAAAGGGTCTGAAGTTTGCAAAAGCCTCGTGAGTGCCGAAAATTGCGAAAGAAGGGAGTATTGCGGGAGAGTAAAGTTAGAAAGTTTTAAAGTTTGCAAAGTCGTCAAAAACGCCGAACTTAGGCGACAAGCCAAAAGATGCGAAGAGTTCATTAGTTTTCAAAACCTCTCCAAGGTCTGAAATTCACCATAGAGCCCAAAGTCGCAACGCGTAGGGCAAATATAAGGAATTCGAGATTGGTAAAATCCCCCATTTCTCCGAAGATCACAGCAAAGAAAGTGTAATAGGCGATAAAACGCGAAAGCACGTGATTTAGGGGATGGAGATGTGAAGTTTAAAAGTCTGCAAAAACCCCCCAGACCACCGAAGTTCGCGTGAGAGAGGATCACGTAGGGTTTAAAAGGTGGAGCCAATTTTGCACGATTTGCATCCAAAGTAAAAGGAAAAACGCCGACATAAACCCTTTTCAAACATTCGGGTTCAAATTGCCATTTTGCCCAAGGTAAAAATCGCTTCGTCTAAAATCTCAAAATTACAAATTCTTTTCAAACCGCAGCCGCGAAAATTTGAATTAGAAAGTTAACCGTTGGAATTCGAAATTGTAGACCCTCCCATTCAAAATCTGCAGAACTATCCATCCGTTCTTGCACAGCTAATCGGGCAGTTTCTCATCGTCCATTTTCACCAGGTAAGTACGCTTCGTCTCTCTCTCTCGGTCATCTGAAACATTTACAAATTGATGGATGTCTGTGCGAAAATTGATTACAATGCTTAAATCTTCAAAATTCGCATCTTTTTTCCGATTGTAAAGCATTGTGCAAAGCAGTTGAAATCAGAACTTACTCCTAAGGATCATCTAGAAAATGCATTTTCAAACTTAGGGAAGTTTCTCCAGCTCTATCCATTTTGAAAACTAATACCAAAAATGCTTAAGTACAAATTCGTGATCAAAAGCTTCGTAAATATTTTGCTTTAAATCAATCAAGCTCTCAACTAGCAATATCACGTTGTTTCCAATCCAAATTTTGAATTAATCCTTGAATGCTGGCATATTCTCTATCTAACCCGCCTTACTTCTTTTATATTGCCTCGTAATCCACGTCCGGTTGTGCAGGATAAATGCCTAAATCGGTGGTAGAATCATCAAAGACGCTCGCTACAGCCGAGACATCGCGAGCATCCAAATCAGATATCCCACACAAAGTTGAAAGGATGAAATACTAGTATCAAAGAGGGGGATTGAGGGAGTCAAAAGTTCAAAGTGTCTGGGACCATGTCGGTGATACTGACCTAGGCCATATTGATATCCAAGATTTCAGGAGCCGGGTCTTCTCCCCTAACGCCTATGGCGGGCCTAGGCAAATGATGGAAAGTGGCATCGCCCAAGCGGCAGGATTTCCTCCAGCAGTGCAAAACTATGAGTTAGTGGTAGAGGCTGCCCGACATTATCAGCCAGCTTCCAGATTGGTGCTCCTCAAGAACATGACCCTCGCTAACTTCACTCCTGAGGCCATTGGCGACGCATTCGACATTCCCTTCCCAAACAATCCCACAGCTACGACTATAGACGAAGCACAGGGGGCGTATGATATGAATCCTGCCAAATGCAGAACACTGATCAACGAAGAGTGGTACAAGGAGAGAAGGCCTCCAAGCGTCAGAATTGGGAAAAAGACCCCAAGAAGTGACTTTCATAATGAGCATGGGGATATGGTCACATTGCTCAACAGGGTTATGGGACTTCCTAAGTCCAACTACTTTGAGGAGTGGATGTTTTATTTCACAGAGCAAGTCTTTGCTGGGAAGTCCAAGTTTGACTGGGCCCAGATTATAAGTGACAACATCCACACTCAGCTAATTGAACTCGAGACAAAGAAGTACTTCACTATGACCTCCTACTTGGTCTACATGTTCGCCAAGAACCAACCACTGCCAGGTTTGATAATGAAAGGTGAAATTGGGAATGGACTTGGTCAAGTAAAGGTATATGATTGTTACCCACAGCTTCACTATCAGGATATAGCTCAAAGGGAAAAGAACAGCCCAGCTTATGCAGTAGGCCAATATGAGCGCATCAATGACGCCTTCACAATGCACTTGGTCAGGCTTATGCAGGGAGGATTACACATAAGGCTCTCAGAGAAAGCTACTATTCTATTATAGAGATACGGGGCCTGGTTCATCCAGTTCCCAAGGTTCTCCTATATCCGGATAGCTGGCTTTGATGGTGCCCCTCTCCGACTTCCACGGTACCCAATCGACAAGATAGTTCTTATGGAGGTCGCAAGGCAATCACGTCCGGCCGACATCTTCCTCAGAGACAACAAGCAGGCTGGATTCGCATTCCCCATGATTATAGGCAATCAAGACGTCCATCTAAAAAGCCCATCCCAGGCGGAAGAATCCTTCGCGGAGCTGGCCTCCTATGGCCTACAAGAGCATTTTCCAAGGAAATGCTTTGATCACGATAATTTGGCAAAGAGAGCCTATGGCAGGCGATACAGAGCAAAGGAATCAGTTGAAGATTATTGGAAAAACTGCTCTGATGACTATGAGGTCTGGAGGCACGAATATTCTAGGCTGAGTGTGTAGCAAATGCGACTCTTTGAATACCGTCGAGTCCCAGATCAACTCGCAGATTCAGGGAATTGTTTGCAGGTCCGGGGATTTGAGGCGGTAAGGCATTTTTTGCTAGGCATTGATTGGTCACAGGACCCGATCATTGATTTTGAGGCAATCATGGCAGCCCCAACAAGATATACAGACCAATTGTTGCATCAGCAGATTGAGCGACTAATTCATGAAGGAGTCCAGTTCACCTACCACCTAATGGGTAGCCTCGATTCTTAGTCTTCCGAAGATGAGGGAACTTCTAGTGCACCCAAAGAAGAAATTGAGAAACCTGAGAAGAGAAAGAAGGCTAAGGCTTGCAGAGGGACTCAGACATCCAAGAGAACAAGAAAGGAAAAGATTCTCATTAGGAGGCCAGAGGTCACTTCATCATCAAAGGACCCCAGTTCGTTCGACGATGTAGTGGAACTAGACTATATACCCGCTCCGCCTTCCAAGAGTGACATTGATGCATTTGGAGTTGATGATCCTCCCGCACCTGACATGCTAGAAGCCGAGCTAAGAGCTATTGAATCAATCGAGCCGAGTAACCAAATTGAGGAAGGAGAAATTCCATCCATCCAGGGGATTGAAGTGCATGAACCCACCCAATAGAGCCACCATGAACTGCTGCTCCATAATACAACCAAAGATGACTCTACCATTGAAGGAGAGCAAAAGACAGAGGAGACCCGTGAGCTCAAAAAGACTGAAGAGCTACCATCACACGAAGGCATCAGACAATTGTTCAGTGAAGTAGGAGAAAACTCTGCTGCAAGCAAAGAGCTTGACACCTCCTCCACTCCTCCGATAGTGGAACAGCTGCAAATTTGTGGTGAGACGGCTGAAAATATCAAAGAACAGAGTGAAAATTTAACCATAGCATCAGCCCAGACTGTACCTCAGGAATGGTTAACTGCCTGAGCTCAGCGCAAGGCCACCACAAAGCCACCCATTGACTTGGAAGACATCTTCTCACGTATAGATCAAGCTAAAGCCAAGGGAAGAAAAAGTCCAAGGCATATTCCAGGATGACCAAAGATGAGCAAAGGAACCGCACTCTTCACATCGCCACCCCGCCTGTAGACAAGCTAGCAAATCAGATTACACTGGCAGATTATAGCATCACGACCGTCCCCATCGGATGAGCCACTAAGGAACAGGAAAAGGAGGAATTCAAGGATTCAGTACAGAACATGCTCAGGCAACTTGAAGAGATAACAGCTGAAAAGGACATGTATCGAGCTCATGCTGAGCAGGCCGAGGGATACATTGATCAACTCCTGAAACCATTACACAATGCTTCCGAATCCCACATTCCCTTGACAGCATTGGCACAGAGGTCCACAACAGAATTTGAAGGAGTACGGGACACCGCAAGGGCCGTCAAGGAATGGATACAAGGCATCAAAGGGAGGGGAGAACGAATCCTCGAAGAAGTAAAAGAGATGCTCGCCATCGAGAGACCACCCTGGTCCGGCTATTAGAGGTAAAGAGGGAATCCCTTAGAATGCATGAAGTGGCTGCCACTACTCTTCCCCTCATGAGAGCTCTCTTCTGGACCCATGCACAGATTCCTACATTACCCACCATCCTAGATCCTTATAACATCAACACTCTTAAGGAATGGTACTGGACTATCACCATGAAGAATGACACAAGAGAAATCATTGATAAAGAACACGATGCGTGCGAGACAATTCTGAACACCATGCAAGAACTCGACAAAATGATCCTCCGATCAATGGTCTCAGGATAGCAAAATGCCCTGTCCGATAAAGTGATACGGCCAGACTGGAAAGAAAGACTAGGGACTAATAGGATCACCTATTCCGTTAAGGACCTAAGTTTGGCTGGTCAATTCCAGTCAGACATGTTGTGCTTCGAGCGTAATCGTTCCAACTGGAAGGATGGTTTGAAGCACGTGGACCAATATCTTGAGGGCATGCAATATAAAATTCGTCATCCTCCTATGCCTCCATTCAGTCTACTATTCCAATTATGCATCAGGTTCTAGGAGTATGTTCGTGAGGAACGTGCGGCAGGTCATGATCTTTGGCAGGAATATTTGCATGGTGAAGATGAGTTCTTGGAAAAGGAACCTACAAATGGAAAAGAGAAAGTGCTTTTTCCTTTTAAATCTTGAAAAGTGCACTTTTTGGCCAAAGGGTCATGTTTGACTTCCTAGTCAACTAAATGTAAAACTTTATGTGTATGCACCTTTTTGGATTATTTTAGGTAAGTTCTAATTACCTTTTGGGGTAGTTATTACTCCCTTTGGGGTGGTTGTTGATATTTGCCTCCCATTTATGGGTATGGGCAGCCATGTTTTATGGATGAATCTGGGCCACTTGTTTAGAGTAAATCTTGGCCATTCATCCATTTTTGAAGCCTCTTTAAGGGACTAGTTTTCCCTCATTTTGTAAGAAGTTCTTAGATTGTTGTTGAAGCTTTGGCGAAATTTACAGGATTTAATGCAAAGTTAAGACTGTTTTGTGTTTCCCTGTGAATGCATGGTCTCCTTCTTCATTAATTTAGAATTTTTCAGTTATGCTTCTTTCCTTTATATAGCATTTTCTAAGTAAACATCTGATAAAATCCTCGTTGTTCATACCATTAGGGAATGGCTGATTGTCTTTCCCTCTGCATGGTTAATCTGAACCTTTCACATGCTTAGTTCGGTTGTTGAATGCTCACTGAATGAATGTCAAAATTCTAATGTTGTATTTAATAACATGAAAATCCAATTTTCCCTTGAAGATCGCACTAGATTGATGCAAGTATTGTGCTTAAATGGCTGGTAATGCTTAATTTAGTTATTTGGAGGTGTCCGTCTATTTACTGAATCTGCTATCTTAGTTAAATTTATATTTTCTGTATCTCTCTCTCTCTCTCTATCCCTCTTTTTTCCCCTTTTTATCAAGAGAATCTGCAGTCCTATTGAAAGCAGTATCAACCCAACTTAAACCATTTGATAAGCAAGACCATTAATGTTTTGGGGAACTCATCCAGCAATTGCCTATTTCACCGTAAGTCCCCCTTGTGTTTCCAGCAAAACACATCAAACCGCTGAGCAATCCCGCAGTCAAGACCTGACAAACGAAACCTTGAGGTCGTCCCCTTTGATCAAACGAGAAATAGCATTAGGGATTTCCTTATTTCAAGAGGATAGGATACTTAGCAAGTTTATTCAATTCTGCGTTGGCCATATGGAGTTTGCAGCAATGCGATTTTAGACATGTCATCACGTACGTGATGAATGTTTTATGCGATAGTTATGTCATACGTGATAGATGCCAAGGTGCCAAGACGCCAAATTGTCGTACGAGTTCAGGAACAACTTGCCCAACGTGGAAATGACCACCTTGCCATATGGAATTCAATGGATGTGACCGTACGGTTACATGCCACCACCGTACGGAGTGGCCAAAACTGGGTTGTAAGGAAAGTATAGAAGATTGTTGTATGACAAGAAATTGTCCTATGATGTGGAATGAAACAAGCCGCCATCGTACAAAATACTAAGGAGTTTGTACGGGTCCAAGATGAAACTGTTGTACACAATGTCGTACAGGTGCAAAATGAAATTGTCATACAAGGAAGCTGGGAGTATGAGTTTCTCCATAAATTTCTTGTGACGTTGATTTTCCTTCACAAGTATTTGTACACTCCACACATTACATATTTTGCTCTTCGTATTGTTGGATGTATCCTCAATAACTTTACATGCTTTCATCAATTGCTCTTCATCGAGAGTTGTAGCTTCAAGAAAATTACACGTTGGTGAAAGTACCTCGCAGTCCTCCATTTGCCAGTGGAATCGTCCATTCAGGGAACTTACATCTTTAGAGCAATCTTCCAATTCGAGCACCTCTTGATCATTAGGTTCCATCGTTTTTCGTCCTTCCTCCATCCACAAATCTCCACCCTCAAACTCGGAGGATGCCAATTCTTCACTCACTGCTCGGTTCCTCAAGTCAATGATGTGCTTCCTCCCATCACTCTCGATCGAGTGTGTTCTGCTTCCAATTTTGATTTGCCTTGATAGTAATCAACAATCCCCTCCCAAGGACTGTGTTGTATGCCTTCTTCTACAACGGGATGACTACGAAGTCTAAGAAAAATTGTTGTGTCCCAATCACTACTTAATGTGCCATCAATGTTCCCAATGGCTTGATGCTATGTTGATCGGCACCTACTAAGTGGAAGGTTGGTAGCCAAAGTGTCAGCTTCCCTAGACATTTCCAAGTGTCCTCTGACAACACATTAACTCCCAAACCCCTGTCAATGATGGTGTTTGTCAAATTTTGGCCCCATTATTTCCATCTCAACGACAGTTGGCTTCCTCTCGATGCTCATCGTCAGCAACATTGGATCACTGGCCTCATTCCCTTTGCATGGTGGTTTCCCCGTCAGTTCCTCCTCTTGTGGCTTACATTGTTTCTGGATGATTGTGTCGTCACTAACTGTGTTGGTAATTGCCATTCTTAGTTGCGGCATAGTTTGAAGGTCTGCCACGTTGATGGGTATGGTTGTCTGTTGCTTCTGCTGAACTATGTTCTTCTCTGATTTTCACAATGACGTACTTGCACTTCCATTGGAAGTTATTTGTTCCTTCGTCAACACTTGTTCTACTTTTTCTCTGGCTTCTTGGAGTCCCTTCTTCATACAAGGGTCCGAGTGCATCGCCTTCTTCGTCTATGCTCTCATGATTGCTAGAATTGCCTCATCTTGTTTTGCCACGTCTAGCATATTAATACCCTTTTGCTTCGAGCTATCGATGTCTTCATGATTCCTCAGTCCACACCATTTGCACAATAATTGTATGTTGTCTTATTCTGCCAGTCTCTCGCAAAGTGTCCCCATTCGCTACATTGTTGACACTGTATGATAGGACGTCATGTGGAGTCGTACTGTATTTGATTTCTCCTTTGTTGGTTTTAATAACTGCCTGGCGATGCATTATGTGGTTTCGATGAAGTGGACTCTTCCATTGTGAATAGTACTTGTGTATTTCTCGTCTTCAAATTGTATGGGCACTCCTTGATTGAATGACCCATCACTTGGCATATCTAACAAAACATTTTTTTAGGACAATTATCTTTCGTGTGCCCCTCAATTGTGCACTCAGTACACCATAGTTCTTTACTTTCTTTATTGGTTCCTTTCTCGGCCTTCTATTCTTTCCTCATTCTCAACATATCTCGTCGAAGGGCCTATATCGTTTTGGATTCTTCATCACTACTACCTTTGGTGGTCTCGTCATCATCAATCTTCCTCTTCCCTTGAGAGGATGTTTTGGTTTCACTCTCGATGTACATCACCCAATTGTAAGCATCGACGTAAGAGGACAGAGGCACTACTTTCATCTTCTTGCGCAATGAGGGGATCAATCCCTCAATGAACCACCTCATCTTCAACTGGTTGGTTCTCCATCTTGTTCAACAGTTCTTTGAGCCTACGATTGTATGCTCACACGTTCTTGTTCTTCCCTTGCCTAGTGTTGTAAATTTTTGCAACAATTTCATTGTCATCTCTTAGCAATTTAAACTCATCTTGAAATGCCTTCAATTCGTTCCACGATGCTTTGTATTGAGCTGCTAGGTTTGTATACCAGTCGATGGCAATTTCTCGTAGGTTGGCGGGGAATGCCTTCAACCAGTAATCATGTTGACCATTTGCCTCCCATATTGTTATGCAGGTCTTGCAATGGCTTACGGGATCCTCCAATCCATCCCTTATAAATTTAGGGAGTTTCTACTTCTCCTGGGTGTTCATCATTGTTTTCACTCGGAAGGTACTGTTTGTATTCGACCAGATTGGACCATCTTGCTCTTGCCCGCGTTCCTATGCCTCTCTTGTACTCTTGGCCATGCACGAGCTCTCTACGCGTCCACCTTCTACATCTTCTACACCTTGATCACCTTCTTCGTTTCTATACTCTCTCCTCCCTGGAGTCTTCATCTCAAGCCCCCTTATTCTCAGTTCCTCGGCGAGGGACAAGTTCCCAATATGGTGCAAATTGGTTTCTCGCCTACTGATTCCCTTGTATGCTGGACCTGGGTGGACTGTTTTGACCACTACGTTCCAGTTCTTTCCCTACACTCTCAGCCACGCGCATGTCCTATACATGTCCACCTCCAACATCCCCAACACTTTGGGTACTTTCAAGTGTGTCGGACCTAGGTGGACTGTTTTGACTACTATGTTCCGGTGTTTTCCTTGCACTCTTGGCCACATGCACATCTTCTACATGTCCACCTCTAGCATCTCAGCACTTCAGGTACTTCCAGGCTCTAATTGTGCTCCCTTGGGCCGAGGGTTGAGGAATCACCGAATCGCTTCGTCTTGACCACCCTATGGCCTCTTCTCACCTTTATTGGGGTCTAAGGGCATGAATCACTCAAGGCTGACCCGATTTCTTTTAAGGCAACGACACCAAAATGTTTACTACTATATCTGATAAATGAAATACAAGAAATAATAATATATATGACAATGCATACCAGACACAGCAGTAAAATATATCTTTATTCACACATAAAATTATTACAGAGAAGAAGACTAGAGATGGTTGGCCAAGGATTACAATTAATCCGAATATACCATACTACCTTCCTTGGTGATACACAACATATTTAAAGGACCTGACGGTTGTCGAGAGGTACACAACCGTCAACCAACCGACACATTAACTACCCGAGAGTGACAACCCACTCAATACAAATAGTTAATACATTGACGGATTACAAATATTATCAAACATAACAATAGGCATTTTATGCTGATTACAGTGCCACTTTTATAGGCTGGTCCTTCCAATAAGAGCATAAGCTCCTATTATAATATTCAAGATGCTTTACACTTTATAAGTTATTACAGAGTCTTTCTAAAGACTACTACTATCCCATGCATGTTGAATAAATACATTGAGTCTTTCTAAAGACTACTACTATCCCATGCATGTGGAATAAATACATTTATTCTAATTTACCATGTGTGACTTACAAAGCATATGCACCTAATTTGAAATTTGCCAATACCTAATACATATATTGTAGAACACAAGATATCACTAAGAGGGGGGTGAATCAGTGATTTTAAACAATTTTCAACTATGTGTTTACAACCGGTAAAGTAATGAAAACACTAGTAATCAAACACACACAAAGAATGCATCACACAACACCGGATATACGAGAAAAAGCCAATGTGGGAAAAACCTCGGTGAGATGCTACTAGAGTCTAGTGCTCCAATCCAGCCTCACAATGATACAATAGTTTTACAAAGTTTTAATGCACCAACCCCTAATGATTTATGGGCACTAACCCAAAGGAGCACCAACCCCTAATACTATTTTGAGCACCAACCCCTACATCAAGCACCCACTCAGTGAAATACAATGAGATAAATTTAGATACAATGAAATCTCCTTGTTACAAATGAATTTTGTTACTTCTGCAATCAATATCTTTTGTTGGTTTTTACACTTTTTTGTCTCACCGGATCTATTACTACCAGTTGTTTATTTACTCTCTCTGATCCCTTACCGGTCAGCCTCTGCGTTTCCTAACTTCCTTTGATCCTCACTCTACACTCACTCACTCTTTGATGCCTTCCTACCAGTTCAAACACTACTAGTTCACTTGACTGTTAACTCTATGACAGTCCACCAGTCACTCTGTCTCTTACCGGTTATATCCCTCTTACCGGTTAAACCTTTCTTGTCAGTTCTGATTCAAATACTTAGTCGCTTGAATCTTTTTGATCTCACTCATTCTGTTCACTTCTCTGATTGCTCAAACACACTCTTCTTCGGCTACTGGCATCAACAACTCAGATCTTCGATCTGCATATTTATACACGGCCTTCCCGCCAAAACAGAAAATCAAACCTTGCGTCCTAAGGTTTTCTTCACCAACCCAATCCGTATCAAAATCAAATCGGATTTCATCTCTGAGATGGACAACCCACATCAAAACAAACAGTACTGCCAAATCTTTTCTTCCAATACACGTTTACTATTTTTAGCAAACATCGGCCCTGCTTTTGTCAATCGCATTAAATGGTCTAGCAATTTCCTTCTCTAGGTCTACAAGATGATCAGATGTCCTTCTTCGATCAAGATGTCAAAGAATCAAATCCCTGTCCTTTGCAACTCCTTCGTGATTTCTGCAATCGACAATTAATGCAGACTTAGTCAGCAACCACCTCACCGACACACTCTTCACCACTACACGTTAGCCACCTGGATCCTACGTGTCATCTTCATTGGCATCCACCTCAGTTGACTATGTCGGTTCAGAATCAATCACCGACCAAAAACACCCTACCGATATACACCTTATACTACCGGTCTTCTTGCCCTACCGGTTATCCATTAACCTGTTACTCTTCAAGCCATGCTCTCCTCTGTTCTGTCAGTAGGATCATTATCAGCCCGGACTTCATCTCAACCGGTTTGCCATAAAGGCAAACTCTTCACTTCTTACCCTATCCCAGTATCATGCCTTCTCTTCATTTGGTGAAAGCATCTTCATCCAGTGGGAGTCTTGCTTGATTACATGTTGCATGGTTACCGATTGATGCAACATCTACTTTCTACTTGTTCCTTGCTTGCTTACCGGTGGTCATGTTTATCGGTTGATACAACACAATCCTGCATACTGTACCGGTATTCATTCATCTTCACAGAGTTCATATCAGTCAATTATAACTGAGCTCTCCGGTTCACCAAACTTGATGCGGTTTCAATCACAGACTCATGCCAATGTTAAGAGCATACATTCTAAACCGCAGCACCGGGATCCTCTCCAATTGTCCGTACCGGTTGCTTGATCACCTCTCTGTTCCTGTTTACCAGCAAACAATACTCCTACCTGCATACCGGTAACACCCATGAGAACACCATGCCAACAACAACTCCAATACCAGTTCACAATAATGACAATAGAATGCCAACATATATTCGTATGCATGTCCCTAACACTAGCAAACTGAAAAGGAACAAGACTAGCTGATTGAAATCAAAAAAGCAAATCGTCAATGAAGGTTTCAATCAAAGTTACAAAACTCGGCAAGTCCCAAGGCAAGCCACCCTTGGCAAGTTTTGGAGACTCAACAGCCAAGTACTCGCTAAACTCACCGAGTCTAGGCTTAGTTCTGACCTTAAGACTTGGCTGCATGATTGGGCTTGAGAAGTAACCAAAAAACATATAATTCAGTTTGTTAACTTCTTTTTTCTTGACTTATAATTGCCTCCTCTATCCTAAAAGCAATTTCATTTCATTTTTAAGCCAAAGGAGAAGAAAAAAAGAGAGTTTTGAGTGAAAATTGGATTGCATTGTAAGGAAACCAGCAAGGAGATTGATTAAAAATCAGTGATTGAATTGCATTTGGGCAGGTTTGTAACTACTTTTGGTCCATCTTGAGGTGTCTACAAAGAAGTGGAAGAGCTCACTATTGATTTTAAGCAAGATTTAAGAGTTAAGTTTGTATTTTGAACAAAGTTGCATGGACACGAATACAAATACAAATTCGGATATGGTATCGGATACAAACACAGCCATTTTTTAAGACCCTAAGCATGGAGGAGGATAGAGCACAAGCAATCACCTTGGATGTTGGTGTGGGTGTCACTAAGTAGAGGTAGATATCATGGCTGCAACATCATCCATGACCTATCTTAGATGCCAACACAGAGGGCCGAGTGATAGAGGCCCCTTTGAGCCATAGACTTCTAGCTTTTTTTTAATTTATTTGTTTGGATTTTGAAATTTTTGATTCCATGGATTTCATATTCCATTAGTTTTGTATACATTTGACAGTAGTTATAATTTATATATCTAAATGTGTTATTTCTTTCAGCTCAAATTTATGTTTATACTAATGTGATCAATGCATACTTGTGTATGTGATCAAAGTAGATTCTATTTGATGAGGTTATTGTGTCTTTAAGGTTTATTAATTAAAGGGTGCATGAAACAAGCTTTAAATCCCTCGAAATCTTTTAATTTCTTGGGTTTTTCATTTTGTTTAGTCTGGGTGTCGAGTCCAAGTCCAAATCGAAATCCAAAATCAGCTTGTTGAGTCTGAGTAGCATTGGTTTCAATAGTGAAATGGAAAGAGAATATTAGGATGCAATATGAATTTGGTCGTCTCCCAAGACAAAGAAAGACACTGCTAGAAACATAGAGCAAAAACAAACTAGGGTTTCAAGAGAGAATTCAAAGCTACCTATTTTCATAAACCAGTCATGGACAAGTGGCATATCATATCACGCAGATTATGGCTCTTCAATTTGTAAAACTTAGTATGCCTAGTTTGCAAGTGTCTATCCAGAGCCTTGTGGTCCTAACAAATAGTAGTTTAGGAGGATTCCAAGGGGAATTTGTGGCCTTAACCTAGGTAGGGTAGAGCTAACAGCATTGTTGTTAGTCTAAGCACACCAGAGTCTAGTGTTGCATAATTAGACATAATTGCATGTGATAGTGATATAATTATAGTAATGTTATGGAATTATATTTGGTAAGCTACTGCATGATTAGACATACTTGCATGTGATAATGGTGGAATTATATCGATTTTATGGAACGATATTTGGTAAGTTACTGCTGTTTCCTTAATATTTGTACTACATTCTATTAATGAGAAAATTAAAATATGATATATCTTTTCTCATGGTTACAGTTTGAATTTAAATTTAAATTCATCATGTGGATTTGATTCTTTTGAGAATACATAATGTATATTTTATTTTTTAGTGATGCACTTAGTTTCATGTTGATTGAATAATAAATATATAATGGATGTTAGGTTTAAAGGGCAAAAAAATGGCAGCGAATTTAGGGTTAATTGTAGTTTATCTAATGATTGAGTAGATAGGATTGTTAGAGATATGGTAAATTTATGGTTCAGTATTGACTGCACAACTTCAGCCCCTCACCATCTACAAATGCACTTTCAAATTCTAAATGTTAGCTGCTCTATCATTTCAAAGGAATATAATGTGCTAATAAAAAATTACTTGAGACCACCTGAACCTTGAAAAATCAGACTATTAGTAATCCCATGCTATAACTATGGTTATTCAATGGGCTTAACATTTAAGATAAAAATAGTTGGAGCTAAAAATGAGACCTAAGTGATTTTGATGGCATAGTTCCTTTCCACGCATGGCAATATACATTCAATGAGAATCCAAGCCCGTTTGCTGCTCTGGTGCCCGCCCCTCCCCCCCTTAAAAAGAATGTAGAAATCACTCGGAAAGAAGTATGTGTAAGGCACAAGCTTATGACTTTCATAATTCCAACTTTGGGAGTCATTGGATTCTCATGCCACTTACCTCAGAATATGAGCCTCATATGAATGACAATTCACACATAATGCCAGCCAACTAACCTGAGAAAGAGGAAGAGAGAAAAAAACAAGTGAAGTGGCCCATAAGGAAATTGCGATGTCTACCCACATCTCATGATGTCGCCTTGCTGCAGCAAAGCCTAAACCAAAGAGAAAAAAAAACAAAAATAAAATCACAACTCCTCCTTCAAGACCAATCTAGGCACTATCACCTAGCTTTAGGAAGTGAATGATAACACTCATTCTGTCTAGGGTGTTTTTGCAAGTTAGTTGGAAGGCATATAAAGCAATATTGCTGCAATAACATTTAATATAACAGCAAATATACACAGCTATTTTTAGAAATAGCAGCAATGAATTGCAAGCGAATGGTCTTTCAATACCAAAAAGAATGATCAGTTGTATGAAACTAGAATTGCAAGTGAATGATGATCTTTCAATACCAAAAGGAGTGAAGATTACTATGAGTCTAAGTTCATAATCAAAGATCGGAACATTGGTGATAATTTAGTTTCCATAAAGTATACATTTCCGTAGTGTTGCACAATTTGCTTTCTATATTTTTACTTTTTTATTAAAAGAAGGTTTCTGGGGCTGTGAAATAATCTCCACTTAATAATGCTGTGTGCTTTTATTAAATGACAGGATACAAGTCCACCAGCAAATAGATTAAGACGCTTCCAGGACTTAGATATTTGGCAAGCACCGCTTCATCGTTGCTAGATTCTCTTTTTCATTGAGGTGAACTTCAGTTTGTGCAGATTTCCTTTTCAATTCTGTATTTCAGATACAGCTGTTTTATTTGAGATCCACTTCCAAAAGCTTTGTTGATAATCCATATATTTTCTGGATGTATCTCAGTCGAATAATTGATCAGAAATTGCTGATCAAATATTAATTTTGGATGGAAGGTAAAAGCTTTTGATTTTGGGCAGGAAACCGTGCTGAATAATATTAATTTTGCTTGAATTTTTTGTATGTTGGCGCAAATCGGATACTATTCAGCAAAGTCACAAGATGCAATTTACTTGTTCTTATAAATTTATAATGCAACTGGACCACATACCATGCCACATCCATGTTCCGTATCCAGCATCTAACGTGCATCTTTCAGGCTAAAATTTTATGGCCAGAGAAATACAATATGGTTTTATTAAATTAACGTGATGAAGTTTGTGTCTTTTAACCATTTATTGTCTTGTAAGCATTTATTGCAAATACTCACTTGCTTACGATACTTTGTTCTTTTCTCTAATAGTATTCAGAGGAGAAATTAATACTCTTACAATTACAAGAAAATAATCATGCTCGACCATTGACATGGCAGTAATTTTGATGAAGACTAGAGGCGGCTTTTGCTCCAAGGAACTTGTAAAAAATTCTCCGTAGCTATTGAAGTTTTTGCAGTTCGTAGATCTTTATACAGTGCTTTCTTTCTTTCTTTTGGTCAAGTTTCCTAGATTTATTTGCATTTTCGTTGGTTGGTGCGAGTTTCAGAGCTTAGCCATAAGATGAGATTGGATACACACATTTACTTGCAATTTATTAGTCAATATAAAATTTCAGAAGGCAGATATCTTTTCTATATTTTCTATGACTATAATTAGTTTGAATAACGCCATAATAAAGGAAAACAAAATCTACTTAAATATAATCAAGTTAAAGATGAGTATTTCGAACGAATTACTGATTGTTCCCTTGAGTTGCAGATTTATGTTGCAAAAAGCGATGGCTATGGCTATTTACCTAGCATGCACAGTGTAAATATCAATCTATGTGTTCATGTCGGGTTTTATATTACATCTATAATATAGTTACGAAATAAATAAATAAACGATTAGTGTTAGGGTAGTTTGCAATAAGTAATATGTTAGCGTTTGTTAGTAGTTATTCAGGAGCTGGTCTCTATGAAATTGATAAGTTTAGTTTGTTTAGTTGATAGCAAGAGGCTCCTATAAAATCAAACACAATCAATGTAAAACCTACCCCCCAATAAAATTAATATACCATATAGCATTTTGTATCTGTAATAACGGTGTAATAATGTAGTTTTCTGTGTAGTTTCTATTTTGTATGCTTTACCATTTTCAATATGGTATCAGAGGATCCATCCATATAACCTGTAATTCAAGTTTGAAATGAGATGGAAAACATTTCATAAAGGAATGGCTGTAACAGTTTGTGCTGTATAAAGTCAAGTTAATTGTTTTTCTTTAAGGTGCTGGTATGCAGTGCTCCATTTGTGGCAGCCATAAATTAAAGGTGTGATATTAAAATGTTATATTACTGTTGAACTCTTGCTGACAGTTCAAAAGCCCCAGCATAAACTCAATCTCCAAACTTTTCTTCATATGGTCGTTGGTTATTATGTGGTAATTTTTTGGTGGGCTAAACTCCAATCAACTCCGCAGTAAATTTTGTGGGCTAAACTAATATGCGGAGTTGATTGGAGTTAATAACTATGGTAGAAGGTGAATACTATATAGTTTTGAAAGACTTTTGAATGAGGTGATTGAGAGGAAAATCTGTTGATATTCTCCTTCAAAATGCTGTAGAAATCTGTTTTAAATTAAATAATATAATCAAACTGGTTCCCGTCATCCTCAACAATTTTTTGGACAATCTGTCTATAGAGGGGAAGTGAAAGCAAAGGAGAACCCACATAAGGTGGCAGAAATAAAGATAGTCGAATGGAAAGATCTTGATTTGCAGCTGTGCCAATCTCTATGTGAAGGGAAAGAGCATTTCTGGGAATGAAAAATAGTTGATATGTGCAGACCAAGTTCAATTGTCTACGTGCTGTATGCATGACAACATTAAGGGTATACAATTGATATTGCACAGTATGACTTTGTAATAAATTCATCTGTTTTTCTTTTCTAATTGTCTATCAATAATTTCTGAAATGAAGTCCTCAATTGGCTAGAATTGATGATTCGTTGAGGCAGTGAATTGGGTATGTGAGATTAAATATTCAAATCCTACAAACTTGGAGGTCAAGGTTTCAGATCTCATACAATTATTATTTTTCCTTTCCAAATAATTTTTGAATTGAAGTCATTCATGTAAAAGATGCATTACTGTGGAAATTGACACCTAATGCTTACTTGTGGCTTTTATTTTGCTTTGTGAGAGGTTTTCACAGAAAGAGAATTTATAAATTTTAACTATATTGTATCACACAATTTGATTGAATATTTGTTATTTGATGCTTAGTGTCTCGCTTGCCATGAAAAGTGAAAGCTTGAAGGTGGTTATGATGCAAATGTAGAACACAATGGATAAGATGAAAAGCAAAGAACATGTCAGCGGTAAAGGACTAAGTAGGTCACAAAAGAGATCGGAGGAACAAGAGGTTGGAAAAATTGAAGCCAGCTTCTCACTCCAAGATGGTCGATTGTTTAAGAAGCACCTTCACATTTGTGTAACCTTTAAAAAGTATGATGTATATATACATTTGTCATTTATCTGTGGATGGTGTAGTCCTTAAAATGGGTTTGATTAGGTGTAATGTCTCAAGCCAAAACAATAATGTAACTAGCAATTGTACTGCTTTTTGTACAATAGGATGTTGATAGGTTCTATTTTTTCTTTTAGTGGATCAAATTGACAAATATTGGCACCTCTTAAGACAAGTGGATGATATGTTTTCAATTTACAACTCCATGAGCACAAGGTGGCTGGATAAATCATAGTGAAAAGACAATTTTCAAAACAAAAAGGCAAAATTAATTGATTTAAAGAATATTGTCCGAAAACTATCTTGATCACTAATTCATTTTGAATATTTGCATCACTCTTTTAACATTTAATATGAAAAAAAGATGAAATTTCCAAAACAAAAAGGTAAAATTACTATATGGAGGATTCAAAATTGAAAAGGAAGGCATGGAACACAAGACTACTCTGACATCATGTTCACATCAAAGGCTTGACCATGTCGAACAACTACAAACATTAGCACCTAACTACCATTCACAATAAATAATTCAACTTCAAGAAGGCAAATGAAAATGCAATAATACAACTTTGGACCAAGGCTCACTATTAAAGAAATAATACATATCTCTTGCTACTGAAAACTATGAAGAGCCTAATATAACCATATCTATTCTCTACAAGGCTCACCACTAAATCCCATGTCCACTAGCACTATTTATGAGAGGGAATTAAGGTAGGTTGGTGTAAACATATCGAAGGATGATATGTGCAAAATGCATACATCAGTTGCCAAAATAATAGTGGCATGACATATGCACTTCAACAATGTTAGAAAAACAATGTTGGTTTTAGATAATTAATATTGCAATCGTAAAGCAAACCTAAGTTTAACATTACTTTTACACCAAAAAAAAACAAATAATAATAGAAAGGAACTAAATAAATTTAGAGGAGAGTTGATTTTGAACATTCATATGACTAAATGGGTCTATAGAACCCATGAGGTGAATTTAGTTATCCAAAAAATATGAATCTTATCAAGATAAATTTACTTTTGAGAAAAATGTGCATTTCAATTTTTACAAAATTTGATTGTCCTTGTCATGCTCAACAAAAAGCCTAGAGAATATAAAGGTATTACAAAAACCTAAGTATTGAAAAAAGTACACCTTATCTATAGGTAAAGTTACTTGTTAAGAAATTGTAAATTTCATCTTTTTTAAATTGTGATTGTCTTGGTCATGGTCAACAAAAAGACCAAACAATAGAAGGAAATAAGAAAGTTATTACATGGAATATGAATTTAAGGGTTGCAATTTTGTGAAGCTTTGAATCTTTAGTAAATTGTGTTTGGACTCAAAGATATTGAAGTTGATATATGTTGGAGGTAATTTGTCGGCATATGAATAATACTTGGTTATGTTTAGTTAATAATTAGCCATGTAATGTTCTTGTAGGGATTCATTGGTAGTTGGCGACGATTGGTATCTTCGCCAACCACCAGATGGTATATATATGTTGTGTTACGGGAACAAGAGCATTGTTGTTGTATCCAATTTAAATGTTGAAATAATAGTTATATTTTATGTCAATTGTTCGGTGAATGATAAATGTTGTTACTATTCATGTACTTGTTACATTTTGTTTACTTCTAGTAATCTGAGAACTCACATTGTAGGGAGTAAATATTTTGGTGCCATTGCCAATACAAACTCAGAGATCAATATGGTGACAGGGAGCAGGCATGTATAATGGGTCGATCATTTGAACAACAATTACTAGTAACGAAAAGTGATACACAAGAAGTGACGCAGGCTGAAGTACGAGAGGATCAATTGACGGAAGACTTGGTGGACCTATGAGAGGTTTTGATCACCTAGTACGTGCCGAGGGAAGCTTGAGAGAGAATGGTCCCTAAAGGCACGATGCGTGGCGAACTCACAGTGTACCGTTGTCTTCGATCTTCTCGGAAGTCTTTTGACGTTTTTGGCACAGAATCTAATCGAACTACAAGATCGAAGGGAGGAAAGTAATCGTGAATGTCGTTGGTAGAAAATATTGCAATGGTACGAGGAACGGAACCCT
Source organism: Cryptomeria japonica (assembly GCF_030272615.1). Lineage (NCBI taxonomy): Eukaryota > Viridiplantae > Streptophyta > Pinopsida > Cupressales > Cupressaceae > Cryptomeria > Cryptomeria japonica. The sequence goes on along the minus strand of NC_081406.1, from coordinate 49,894,326 downwards.
AGGGAAGAGGAGAGGGATATGAGCAAACGACATACCTTTGGCAATTAATGCCCCTACAATCGAACAAAGACTGGCGATGTACTAGAACCACTCGAGAGGCAAGGGAGGGATCGGTACGGAGATCTCTGTGTAAGAGAACAAACTAAGGGGAGGCAGTGATTACAGGAACTTGTTGAAGTCTCGGAAAGTCCGGAGAGAAGTAGCAGAGGAAGATCTCATCGACTAGGCCACACACTTGACGTCGACTGAAAAGTCCAGAACCGAGTCTAAGAACAACCCATCTAAACACTTCGAACGTGACGAAGAGGAAGCATATAACCTCAAAGCCAAGGTTGTCGAGATTTTTGAAACCAACCTATACCGAATCAGAAACCTATCCCTAGTGGAGCAATCAAGAATAGGAGGGTCTAAGCCGAAGACTCTAGGAAGAACATACTACAGAAATGAAGGTGACCAAGGTGTGGAAGATGTAAAAGGTGGACGTGTAGAGAGCTCGCGCATGGCCGAGAGTACAAGAGAGGCATCGGAATGCAAAGAGAGGACGAGACATTCTAGTTGAACGCACAATACCTTCCAAGCAAGGACAATGTTGCAGAATTAGAATAACCCAAAGAGGCAGAAACTTCCAAATTTCTCGAGAGATGGATCGAAGGACCCCATACTGCATTGTAAAGCATGCATAATTATATTGGAGGCAAATGGCCTAGATGAGCAGGACTACTAGCTAAAGGCATTTCTTGCCACTCTTCAGGGGATTGCCATTGATTGATACACAAACCTCGACGCTAAGAGCAAGGTGGCATGGATTGATCTAAAGAAGGCATTTGAGGAGGAGTTCAAACTTTTGAGAGATGCCAATGAGATTGTGCTTGAAATCTATAATACCAAGCAAGGGAAAAGTGAGTGTACAAGTGTATAATCGAAGGCTAAAAATTGTTGAGCAAAATGGAACACCAATCGGTTGATGGATTGAAGAAAAGGTGGTTTGTGGAAGGACTTGTTCCATCCCTACAGAGAAAGATGATAGTTGGTCCTCCGCCCTCATATGCTAAAGTGTACAACCGGGCAGTTGTTATCGAGAGTGAAACTAAGACATCCAAAGGGAAGAAAAGCAAGAGTGCATAGTGATGAAGAGTCTAAAACCATACAAGCTCTTCAAAGAGACATACTACGAATGATGAAAGAATTGAAGACAAAAAAGGAGAGTGCCAAGGAGAGAAAGGAAGTGTGGTGTACCAACTGCAAGGTAGAGGGTCATACCAAGGGAACTTGCTCAAAAAATCAATCTGCGATGTGCTAGGTATTGGGTTATTCCATCAAGGAATGCACGTACAACTTGAAACCAAGGAGCATACAAGTGCTCTTTGTCCAAGGGGAACAAGCTACCCTGCCAACCACACCACCCAAACCACAAACAAACTCAAAATGCCTCGCTAGGTGGATATCGTAATAATTGACGAGGGAACAATCGGTCTAACAACAACATGCCGAGAAGTAAAATCCAGTATGATGCGAAGGGGAGGCCCATTATACAGTGCAATGAGTGAGGTCACTTCATTCGTGAATGTCAGAGTGTTAACAATAGTGGGAGTTTGTTGTGTAAGTGGTGTGCATCGAGAAACCATGAGGATGCAGACTGCTCGAAGCAAAAAGGAGTGAACATGCTGGACATAAAAGAGCCAAGCAAGGAAGTACTAGTAATCACTAGGCTCCAAACAAAAAAAGCATTGTACCTTGATCCGCGTACAGAGAAGAAAAGGCTCCAAGAGGCAAAGGCAGATGTTGAATGGGCAATGGCAGAAGAAAGAAGGCTCTCACATGAAGCTGCCAATACTCCACTACAGGTGGAGTTCGAGAAAACCATAGTGAAACAGATGTTGCAAGCCACCATACTTGTACGGGTGGCAGACCTTCTACAAACTATGTCACAATTTGAGGTAGCCATCAACAATGTAGTTGAAGTAGAACCAATCAGCCAGGAACACAATAAACCAACAGCGAAATCACCTGACAACCTGGTTATTGATCCTATGTTACTCACAGTAGGGATTGGAAGGAAGTCGGCAATGGTGGAAATGGAAATCATGGGACGGAGGTTGACCGACACCATTGTCGACGGAGGCTCTCGAGTGAATGTGTTGCCTGAAGAAACCTAGAAGGGCATCAACAAGCCAACACTCTGGCCGCCAACCTTCCAATTGGTAGGTGTCGACTAGCACGGTATCAAACCTATTGGGACGCTCATGGCACAAACGGTCATTATTGGCACTCAATCCTTCATTTTGGACTTCATGGTCATGCCACTGGAAAAGAAGGCATATTTTTCCCTCCATGGACGAGGGTGGTTGATCACCGCCAAGATGAATCATAACTAGAAGAAGAACACACTCTCCATCGAGAGCGAAGGGTGGAAGTATGTCATTGATTTGAAGAATCAAGCCATTAGGAGTTGGCATTCTCTTATTCAAACTTTGATAACTCTCATGACTATGAATGGGGATCAAAGGATGGAAAGAGGAAGATGGAACCCAATGACGGAGTGTTGGAACTGGAAGGTTGCTAAGAGGACGAAACCAGTTCTTTGAATGGGTTGTTTCACTGGTAGATGGGGGAATATGAGGTCTTCCACCCGAGTTGCAACATGTTGGAAATTAGGGAGACCAAGGAGGTCGGTGAAGGTACGGAAAAGGTTGCTTTCCCCCCGAAGTACGGAGAATACTGGGAGGGAGTGGCATGGGTGGATGACACGCTAGCCCACTGGTTTGAAAGAGATAGCAATAAAATATGAGGAACTGGATGTAAAGAAAGTGAACCTTGGCGATGAAGATTAACCCAAAAATTATTCTGGTCAAAGATGATTGGAACCCCCATACTTAAGGCAATCACATTTAACATTTGCATGGAGTTAAGGATGTGCTCACCTAGACGTACAAGGACCTAAAGGGCATACATCGAATGCCTCCCATGCTAGGTGTCAACTCGTAAGGAAGCGGTTGTAGCAGATGAACAAGAATTATGCTACCAAGATGAATGAAGAGATTGACAAGATGTTGGAGGCAGGAATAATCTTTAAGGTGGAAACGAGCGAGTGGGTCTCGCCAATAGTGATATCCTCAAAGAAGGAAGTCAATCAAATAAGGATTTGTGTGAATTTTGGATGCCTGAATGTGGTCATGAACAAGGAACCATTCCCGTTCCCGTTCACTGACAGTATCCTAGAAGAGGTGGCAGGGCATGAAATGTAGTCCTTTATTGATGGATTCTCGGGTACAATCAAATAAGTATAGCAGAGGACAAGTTGAAGACCATATTTGTGGTAGAGGATGGGATGTACGCATACAATAGAATGTCGTTCGGCCTATGCAACGCTCCAACCACCTTCTAGAGGATCATACAGCATATTTTTTATAAAATGTCCGTGGAAAATTTTTAAGCCTTCTTGGATGTTTGGTCAATATATAGCTTGCAAGAAACTCACCTCATTACATTGAGAGAGTGTGTGGAAAGGTGTCAGAGGACACAACTGGCACTAAACCCCAAGAAGTATAGATTTATGGTGCCACAAGGGAAACTGCTCAATCACATAGTATGCAAAGAAGGACTGAAGATCGACCCAGATAAGATAGGCGTCATTGTCGAGATGGAGAACCCGAAAAATGTCACAAAGGTGAAGTCCTTCTTAGGACACAACAGCTACTACATAAGGTTTATCAAGGGCTTCATGCACATTTCCTACCCATTAGACATACTAACAAGAAAAGGTGAGTCATTCACATGGGGAAATGAGCAGGGCGTTCAACGAACTCAAGTCCAGGCTGGTGAGTGCACTGATCCTGGCGTACCCGAATTGGGATAAAGAGTTCCATGTGCACATAGATGTGTCAAAATGCAATTGGCGCTAACTAGCACAAGTAGGGATGTAGGGATTGTTGGCAATTGTGTTGGAATTGGGGATCACTGAGAGGGGGGGTGAATCAGTGATCTACCAGTTAGCATATTTTCAAACTTAACTTTCAACCACCGGAAGCAAATACTTGAAACTGAAATGCAGAAACATAAAACAAACAACCACAAGATCATAACACCGGTATTTTTACGTGGAAACCCAAATGGGAAAAACCACGGTGGGATTTGAACCCACAATATTATTCCACTATGGCCAGTAGCAAAACAATATTACAAAACGGGAATGCACAGGCATTCAGGCACACTGCCTAGAGATCACTGCTTAATTACAATAACCCAGAAGGCTACAACCCTCAGGGAAGTCTCACTGACTTACAAAGTTATTACAGTGATGAATTACAATGAATGAACTCTGGAATAGCATCTACAATGCCTAGATGAGTTTTGGTTAAGTACTGAATACACTGACTGGATCACCTAGTCTATTATGCTATGTTCTGCTATGTTCTATGTCTCGGTTAGCTACCGGATCAAGAATGTGCACGTGAAACTGTGCCAAAATGGATTCTTGATCACCTCTCACTTGCATACAATCGCACCATTCACCAAAAAGATCATCCACACAAAACTTATATATCGGCAACCACAAAATAGGTCATTTCTCATGTTGGCATGCTAGTGTAACATGTAGTCTCAATTCGTCTTGACCGGATCACCAAAGATAAATGTGGATCACCAAAACAATAATAAAATGATACTTCTAAGTCGGCCCAATCATCCCAAGCATGATTCAATGCACCACAATCACCAGAAAGCTTTCGGACCCAAAAATGCTCTGTTCTTTTTGAAATACCGGTTAACACCCGCTTCCAGATAAGAAGAATTATGATCACTGGATCAAATCTCTATGAATATTTTCCATCAATGACAACCCTTAACCAATAATTAGCCACCAGAAGCCACCGAATGAGTGTCAATTGCCAACAATCTCCCCCTTTGGCATTGATGTCAACACTCGTGAAAAATGACTAAGTGTTGAGCATTGTACACCAGTTCAAAAGAATCAAAAGAATTTCTAAGGCTCCCCCTTAGACAAAGAATTACACTCTTCAATACTGTACATTTTTCACCGTTCCTCTCCCCCTTTGACAGCAATGCCAAAGATGGGGTGTTGTCCAAAATTGAGATATTTACAAATACCTGAAGATGTCAGCATAAATAGTCTTCAAAAATCCTTGGTGAGTATCCCACCCACTCTTCAAGTTATCCAAAATAGTGATGAATGCACTAAATACAATGGCATGAATCTCTAATTCCCTTAGGTCAGATGGCACAGGTCGGGCCATATCCATCATACAATCTACCTTATTACTCAACACGGTGTCCAACCGAGGGGCAATCAAGTTCCGAAGTTCACCTACTTTTCTCAAAATTTTGTCTTTGTCTGCTTGGAGGCTTGAGATCTGATCATTCAAAGCTATAATCTTCCCTTCAACACTTCTGGTTAGAGTTACATTAGGATCAAAAGACTAGGAAATACCAGCAGGCTTGCCCTGGGAAATACCAGCAAGCTTGCCCTGGCAAATACCTATTTGCTTGTCTATATCAATAGTGAACTTAGGCAAAATTAGGAAAGATTTATACAATTTACTGCCTTCTGATAATGTATCAGAAATAATCTGCAGTCTCTTATTTAGTCTCACTCTATCATCCTCAATCATCTTTCGAAATGTTTGTATCCTAACATCCTTAAATTTATCCAAAACTTTCTAGGTAGCAGTCTTCTCCAAAGAATCAAAACTTGTATTTACACTGTTAATCAATTGCAATAATTTACCAGAGGAGCTATTATTGGAATCTAACTGCACATTTGGAGCCACCTTCTGCAAAACATCTATTGACATCAAAATTAGCTTCTTGTCCTCAGATTCAGACTTCACCAGATCCTGGCTAGCCTGAGGTTGAACAGCAGCTGCGAGCATGATCTTTTTCGCAGGAGACATCTTTCCAAGGTTCAATGGATCGTCAAGATTGATAGGGATCTGAGGTGGGGTCCCTGTAACCAAAGGAGTGACAAGTATCAGATCAGCTACACCTTTGCCTTTGTCAGACTCTCCAACCTTTGTCTCTGCAGTCTCAGCATCCTTCTTCTCTTCTCCATCCCCTTTATCTTTTGCACAGGTATTGCCACTTGGTGCAGTATCAACCTATTGAATCTCAGGGGCTACAGAGTTGTCCACTATAGGAGGAATATCACATGTCTCAGCATCAAGTGTAGTGTTACCCTGATCTTCTGGATGATCCTCAATCTAATTTTCATCCTTCTGACCACTAGAAACACCTTGCTTCTCTTTCGGCTGAGAGGACTTAAATGCATCTTTGTACGAGGGATCATTTTGAATGATTTTCCTCCATATATCCTATGTCTCTTTCCTCACTTCTTCCACGTTTTCAATCATTAGCCTATTAACTATGTTCTTGCTTCAAAATTCCTTCTTGTTTGCCTCCTCAATCAGCCTCTTGCCTTCATCATGATTAATATAGGTGCAAACATCTCGCCTTCATTTCCTTTTCAATCTTACTTGATGTCATTCTCCTTGCATCTATAAGGTTGTACAAATCCCTAGGAATGGTCTTCTCCAACTCAATTAATGTCTTGCTAAAATTGTGCATGTATAATACAGTAGCTTTTCAACTTTTCTTTGATCAACTTCATTTAATTTCTCACAATAGGCTCTAAGATTCTCCAAATTTCTATCCACAATTATTTCATCAATTGACTGTTTTGTTGTCAATGAAGGAACAGATGTAGATTTACCTTGCTCAAGTTGAGTTTTGACTTTTCTTTCTCTCTTAGGCCTCTCAACAAGAACAGGGTCTGATTTTTCCTTCTTGCTCTGTTGGGCTCCACCGGACTGTGGCTTCCTCACCACTTTGACAAATTCTCCTTTCTTCTTCGCCTTTCCTGATTCCTCCTTAGACTTTGTTTCAGAAGCTGTCGGAGATACTGCAACATAGGTCCTTTCATGCTTCTCCTTCTACTTCAACACACCTTTCCTGAATGGGCTAGGTCCTGCAGATTGTGCCACCGGAGCAGGAGCAGACTTGGTCTCCTTAGGTTTGACCTTGGATGGAACTGGATCAATCTTAGGTTTATTGGTTTTCTCTTTGGCCTATTTTTGTGCATGTTTGTCTCTTTCTTTCTTCACCTCCTCCCGGGTGAAACCTATCTGAACTGCCACCTCCTCATCCATCTTTGTAACCTTCCTTTTTTGGGTAGGTGCAGTGAATTGCATGTGTAAACTAAGGTCCTTCTCCTTGAATGTGCTAAATCTCCCTTCCTTAGGGTCCATCAATTGACTCAGAAGGTATTGGGCATATGCCTCAAGAGTAACGTAGTCAACTTCATACCCCATGGGCATGATCCACACTATTTTGGGTTCCGCAGCTTCCATCAGACATTGATCTTTGTCGATCATGAAGCATATGGTTTTCTCATTCTTTTCAACTATTTCCTTAGGGATTCTCTCTCTACTTTTCATTGCTGCTTGGAAATATTTAAAGTATCACCAGAGAGAAGATATCCTCATTGTTACATCTCCAACTCCCTATAATCCCTCTTTGATCTGCATGGCCACCAATCTATCATAGGCCCATTGGACCTGTCCTTTCACATCGAGTATCTCATTCAGGAAGTATAAAGCCAAGCATATAAGAAGCATCCCATATTTGAAAGTGTGCTTTTTATCTTGATTGATCTTCTTCAAATTGCTCAATAACTCATTCAGGAGGGTTGTGCACAAGTCATACCTTTTGTCTTATTTCAGCATCTGATATGCAGAGTAAATGGCAGTATCGGAGACAAAGTTGTACCTGCTTGACTGGTAAACCTTGTAACCGACCACCATTGATGCAAATTTCACATCATTCTCCAGAATGTTATTTATGGTCATCGATTTACTGTCAAATTTGGAGCCAGTGGTGGCTATCACCGTGTCATTCGACACTTATCTCAAGCTAGGCACCTCACTGATTTTTGCTAGGCATGTTACAGCTTGGATCGCCTATTTGGTGATCTTGTGTGGCCTGTCAATCCATATGAACTCATCATGAACATGGCTAGCAATGTTCTGGATCCACTCTACTTCGTCAAACAACGGAAAATGAATGAACTGCGAAAAACCCTTATCCTAAAGAACCTTGTACTCAAGTTTGCGATTTCCTAAACCGTCGGCCAAGTGTTTGTTGTATATATCTAGCATATATGCATTACCAAGATCTTCGAGATCACAGTGTATGTAAGCCCTGACTTCTTCATTATGAAGCACGTCGTAGGGCACTGGTGAAAATGCACCTTCTATATCGTCCTCAACCGACTTGAAAGGGTGTTTCTTGAATACAGGTCTGGCCCTGTCCTTAATCTCCATGACCAATGGGGTAGCAATACCAGAATCTGAAGCCATTTCAAATGATAGGGTTTGCTGAAACTGAAAGCCTAAACAAATAAATACCTTGATTCACAACCGGGCGCTGAAATTCGCTTTAGGATTGCTTCACTCTCTTCTATGTACTATTCGCTTGATCGCATTGTGACAAATGAAGCTTCGAAATGCACTTTTATCCTTCAAAAACCTAATTTTCCACTATAATAAATGTTGCAACCGGTTACCATGATTTTCATAGGATCATATACCGGAACATCAAATCCTTCCTAAAACTTTCGGATAACATCTGCATATCTGATCTAAGCCTTCTACAACCTTCCGGAATCGATTGTAGACCACTCAAGAGGGGGTTCTTAGAATCTGCATGAAAATCTCCCCCTAAGGCATAAAGCCCTAGTTATCGGATGAAGATCTTGCACCGGATTCGGCTGCAAACCTATTTTCTTCTTTGGATTCATCTTTTCTAACCCACATCTTCTTATGTTTGTCTCTGATCTCTTCTACCTTTGCTTTTCCCTTCTCATCTGATTTGTTCTTGTCTACCAGAGCATTGTTCTTGCTTCTGCAGTACTTTGCAATGTGACCGGTTTTGTTACATGCACAGCAAACAACATTCTTCTGCATAGGCCTAAAATTTATCTGATTTGGTCTTGTCTTGCACTGGTTAAAGATATGAACTTGCTACTGCAAATGAATACAAAGACAAATTCAATGCTAGCTTAGCAAGGCTTGATGAGATGCTGGAAAGTCAAAGACGTGGAAAGGACATGTGAGGACTCGGATTTGAGAAAGGTGAATCCTCTGGATCTGATCGGAGCAATGCAAGGCCTAATCATAAGAAGAGCAAGAATCCTCTGGTAAGACAACATAATGCCCATAAATTCAATGGTAGATGTTTTAATTGCAATAAATTTGGTCATGTGGCAAATCAATGCAGAAGTAGGATGAATAATGGAGTGAACAATATGAACAATGGTCCTGCCTTTACCAGTCAGTGTTTCATATGCAATAATTTTGGTCACAAGTCAAACATGTGCAGAGAAGTAATGAACAATTTTCAAAATAAGAGATGTTATGCTTGTGGGATGTTTGGACATATCTCTAACCAATGCAGGGTGAGACCAAATCAGATGAATTTCATACCTATGCAGAAAAATGTTGTTTGCCATGCATGCAACAAAACCGGTCACATTACAAAGTGTTACAGAAGCAAGAATAATGCTCTGGTAAACAAAGACAAAGTTAATGAAAAGGGCAAAGCAAAAGTAGAAGAGATTGAGAACAAGCATGAGAAGATTTGGGTTAGAAAAGATGAATCCAAGACAGACAGTGGATCTGCACCTGAATCCAGTGCAGGATCTTCATCCGGTAACTAAGGCATTTGGCCTTAGGGGGTGGCATTTTCATGCAAAATCTTGCAGAACCCCCTGGAGAGATATGCGATCGATTAAGGTTGATTGCAGATGCTCGGAGATAATTATCCAGAATTCATCATATCAATCTTTGAATCTGGTGAATTGGTTTATGTTGAACAGGGTATCTGGTTGAACCTTACCAGTGCATTTATGTCAACTTAAAATTAGGGTTTGTGAAGTTAAAAAAGGGCAAAATGTGAATCATTTCTCACATTGTGAGAAAAAAGTTGAAGCAGCAGAGCAAGGCGAACTAGATTTCAAGGTGATCAAAATCTCAAGGCGATCTGACAAAAGACAATTGTGCATTCGACAGAAGCCAAAGGTATTTACATAAGCGTATTTTGAACCCTAAAATTCTTGAAATGGCATCTTCTTTTGTTGATACTCCTTTGGTAGCAGAGGTTTCTAAATGTGCAAGGCCACAATTTAAGAAACATCCATTTAAGTTTGTTAAGGATGATCCAAATGGTGCTTTTTCGTCTATTCCATACAGAGTTTTACATGTTGATGACGTTAGGGCTTATATTTACTGTACAATTGAGGAAACTGGGAATAAGGACATCTTGACCCTGTATACTGGCCACATAATGGATGGAGCTGGTAATCCCAAACCAGAATATGTGAGTTGCAGAGGAAGGGTTTCACGCAGTTTGTTCACTTCCCAACATTCGATGAGGATGAATGGGTGAGGTACATTCTGAGTCGTGTGCACGATGAGTTTTTCTGGCTGGACAAACCATACAAGATAACCAAGTAGGAAATCCATGCAGTCACATGCCTGAATCAAACAAGTGGAAAACCTAATTTGAGAAAGGTATCCAACACAACTGTTACAAAGGTAATCAGTGCGCAATTTGACAGCAGATCTATGACCATTGATGATATCCTAGAGCAAGATGTGAGATTTGTATCCATGATCATTGGCTATAAAGTTTACCAGTCTAGAAGATTGAATTATATATTTGGTACTACAATTTATGCAGCATATTAGATGGTTAAAGAGGACATACAATATGATCTATGCTTAGTCCTTCTTGAAGAGCTTCTCAGCAATTTGAAGAAGATTAAATCTGATAAGAAGCATGTTTTTAAATTTGGTTCTCTAATTATTTGTCTTGCACTTTACTTCATGAATGAAATCCCCAACACAGGCAGATTCCAATGGGCTTATGACTTATCGGTGGCGAGCGAGGGAGAAAAAGGCACAAATGGAAGCTAAAGAGGATTCAAAGAAGCCTAAGGCTGAACCGGTTTCTTCCAAAGTAAAGCCTAAGGAGACCAAGTCTGCCTCTACTCCAATGAAGTCATCTACTGGTCAAATCTCATCTAGGAAAGGAGTATTGAAGCAGAAGGAGAAACCAAAAAAGACATATGTTGATGTATCTTCAATTGGATCTTAAACTGAGTTAGATGAAGAAGCTAAGTAGGCCAAGAAGAAAGGAGAGTTTGTCAAGGTGATTAGGAAACCACAATCCGGTGGTGCCCCGCCAAGCAAGAAAACACAATTAGAACCATCTCCAACCTACATGCCTAAAAGAGGAAGAAGGATAAGAACATAATTTGATAAGGACCTTGAATCCGGCAAGGTAGAAGTTAAATATACCTTTATTCCTCCATTAACTGCAAAAGAGCTAACTGATGAAATTATTAAGGATAGAAATCTTAAGAATATCAGTGTATACTATGATGATTTTGATGAGAATGAGCAAAGGGAAGTTGAGGAAGTTGTTGTATTGCATCTGCATAACTTCGGCAAGTCATTAATTGAACTAGAATGTAGCATTTTGAAAGATTTGTATAATATTCTTGATGCTAGAAGACTAACTGCAAGAAGAATAGATAAAGAAATGAAAGAACGTGAATTGATAAATATCAATGCTTGCATTTCTCAAGAAGTTGTTAATCTTATGGAGCTAACCAACCAGAAGGAATTCAGAAGCAAAAACAAAGTCAATAGACTTATGGTTGGCAGAGTTGAAGAAGTAAGAAAAGAGACTGAAGAAATATGGAAAAGGTTTATAAAGGACAATCAATTGTCAATCAACCCTAAGTATGATGACGAACCTCCAAAGGAAGATACTTTGCATCTGGTAGATCAGGACAATGTAACTCTTGATACATTAGACAACCAAAATCCTCTGGTTGATCATCCAGAGATGATGGAAATGAAAGGTGAAGAGGCCCAAGAGACTCCTAAGGATGATACTACACCAAGTGGTGATACGTTGCACAAGTAAAGTATAAAGAAGAAGTTCTTACTGAGCAGCAACCAATTGCAGGAAGAGAAGAGGCAGAGAAGGATATGAAACGAGATAAGGTACAGGAGAAGGGAGAGCAGAAAACTAACAATGTCCCAGTAGTCACGGCAATTGACACTCCTAAGGACTACTGCAGATCTCAATTAATTTTGATAAACCTCTTAATATTAGGCAGATGTCTCTAGCAAAAAGGCTAATCAACTGTAATAATTTACCAGAGGGGTTGGATCTAGTTGTACTTACGGTACTACCTTCTGTAAAACACCAACATACATATCAATACCAATTTTGATTCATTGTAAAATTCAACCACCAAGAGAGTTCTAGATGGATTCAAGGAGGTGAGAATGCAGACCTTCCGGAAAATGAATGAGGATGACAGAGTCACATTAAACAAGGGACTACAAACTATCTCTGAGGCTCTGACTAAAGGTGGTACGATATATAAAGCTTGTCTTATATTGCCCAAGCTCACAGTTGATATAGACAAACAGATTTGTATTTGCTAGGGCAAGTTAGCTCGAATATCACAGTCATGTGATTCTAATGTAGCCCTTACCAACAACATAGAAAGACAAGTGATGTCTCTAAATGATCAAATATCGAGCCTTAATACAAATAAAGACAGAATTTTGAGGAGAGTTGTAAACTTCGGAACCTTATTGCTCCCCGGATAGACACCATGTTGAGCAATAAAGTTGATTGCTTGAAGACAATGGCTCAACCTATTCTGGCTAAATTGAAGGATGTGGAGATGCATGCCTATGTTTTTGGTGCTTTCATTATATTTTTGGACACTAGTACATTCGGAGCTAATTTTCGACGGTCGATTGTCAGAATTGCGACTAATTTTCGTCGGAGTGCCGACAAACGTAGCCATCGAAAACTCGTCGTCAGATTTGTCGATAATGCCCTAACCTTGGAAATACGACAATCCCATGGACTCTGCCAATGGTTGGCATGATCGCTCTTCCGGTCAAAAAAGTCGTCGGACATGCACCATCCCTGTTGAATGCTTCAGTAGATTTTGTCGCAAAGTCGACGGCAATTTGGAACTTCGCACCGATGGTGATGTTGTTTGTTCGACGCTTGTGTCATCGGTCCATTCAGAGGCATCGACAACTGTCCAACTACGAAGTGTCGTCGCACGTACAACATCCTCATCGGATGTTTGTGTAGTTTGAGTCAGAAGTGCGACGACTCCAGAACATTTCACCGACGAGAACGTTGTATGTCTGCCAATTTCATCGTCGGTGGAAAGCTTGGTATTTGTTGTAATTTCGACGATGATAATATTTTTATCAAAAAAAAAATTTATTATCCAGTCATTGATATGTATAGCGAATGATACTCTATCCCCACCACCTACCAATAGGGGGCATAGGTTTGAGGCTAATATGAGGCACATGGTTTCAAGCTAATATGATCAGGCGCACAATGGTTGAGATGGTCCAACTCCCTAGTCTCACTCTAGGACTAATCTCATGCCATATCTAAATGAAAGACATCTCAAATACATCGTCGGTGGAAAGCTGCAAAATGCCATTTTCATACATAAGCAAGACATACACAATTGGGCACAATCACCAAGAGAACGGTAAAAAGTGTGTTTGAGATCATTGTCCTAATTGTGGTGTGGTCACGAAGAGATAGTAAATTTGTCAACCTTTCCTTCATTTAAACCAAGTAAACCTTTATGTATATGCATATGCATATGTATATGCATATACATATACATAAAGGTTTACTTGGTTTAAATGAAGGAAAGGTTGACAAATTTACGGTGATCTCTTCGTGACCACACCACAATTAGGACAATGATCTCAAACACACTTTTTACCGTTCTCTTGGTGATTGTGCCCAATTGTGTATGTCTTGCTTATGTATGAAAATGGCATTTTGCAGCTTTCCACCGACGATGTATTTGAGATGTCTTTCATTTAGATATGGCATGAGCTTAGTCCTAGAGTGAGACTAGGGAGTTAGACCATCTCAACCATGGTGCGCCTGCATATGTATATAGTTTTGTGTATTCATTAAAGATTTTCATTTAATTTTGAGCATTTTGTGGATGGTATAATCAAGAAACATATCATCACCCTCACCAATTATGCTCAACTGATTTAAGTACAACCATTTGATTGTTAATAATTTTTAAATTAAGGGAGTACTTTTCAAAATACATATCCATATGCATATACATATACATAAAGGTTTACTACTTGGTTTAAATGAAGGAAAGGTTGACAAATTTCTCCATGTAGTTTTACCTGACTCTAGAATTAGTCAGTTGTTTAAAACAACTCAGAACCATTGTAACAAAATTCACACTAATAATATATTTCCTAACAGTTTTTATCCATGAATGATATTTGGGTTTACAATCTCGAATTCAGTACATGCAATATCATTAGAACTCAGACATCAATAAACTTGTTTCAAATCAGAAACATTGTGATCTGAATTGCAAGCAAACTATTTAATGTAATGCCTATTGTTTGTATTTTGGAAAAAAGGGTTGGCTACAGAATTTTGCAGAGCATACTATTTGAGTAATTTACATGTCAAGTGTTTGTTATAATGTCTGAAAACTAAATCACGAAAAAGTGAAAAAAAAAATTGGTTAGCAAATCAGGGGTGCACTTTACATTCTTGTTGTTATCCAATTCACTTACTTTAGCTCTGTTTCTTTCTTCAGATTTGGGGTCTAGAGCTCCTTCCTAAGCAGAGATTGTTGGTTTTGTCTCCCCTGCTTTGGCTGGAGAGTTTCTTGCTATCTCTGGTAGTTTGCCCTCAGAGTTCAGCTTCTCTATTGGTCGGACTACTATTTTCCCTACCTTCTTCTCCAAGTGCTCCTCCTCTTGTGTCCAAGATTTTTCCTTTGCCTTCTACTCAATGGCCCTTGGTTGTGCCTTCATGCCCTCTTAATGTCTTCATTGGGTTCCTGTTTCTTTCAAATGATGGCTTCTCTATGTTATGCAATATCCATCTTGGATCTTGCAACATCAAATTTTGGCATGGTTGATGTTGATGCGAGTGATTGGACAATTGTTTTTTATCACATTTTTTCTTTGAGTAAGAAGATCCCTCTCAAGCAGTTTGGTGCTGTCAAAAGATAAATAAGTTGTCAAGAAAGGTGAGGGCTAAAAAGAATCTTTAGATTAATGTTTCTGACTGTGTTGGTTATTATTGATGTGGTTTTTCATTGATTTTCTTCAGTTATTCTTCACCGATAGCCTATTTATAACAACTTTGTCTGTTTGGAAGTGGGTCCTCTCTAGAACCTACAACCAATCTATCAAAAGAAAATACATATTGGAACATGCCATCACAAAAATATGTCATTTTTATATGTAAAACTAGAATGTTCAGGTTTTCTTGAAAACAATCAAATTGAAATTCTCATCTTGGTCTTACAAGTATTAGGGTTCTTACCTAGCAGGATGCTCCTCACAAGGACGATTGTATGTTGTCCAAAATAGCTCGCCCTAGAAAAGCCTCAGGATCTGTGATAAAAGTCAAAGAAACAATAATAATATCTTCTAGTTCATATAAGAAATGATTTATAGTGAGTGTCCTTGAGATAAAAGAGCATTTACATTAATGTAGTTGTTTGTGTCGAGGGTAAATCGATGATAGATTCCTCCTGGGAGGATAATCATATCCCCCTTCTTAACCCATCTTCGTATCCATTGATCCTCTTTATCCCTTACATCAAAGGAGCCTATAACAAAATAAACATAAAACTCAACCGTCAGTATATGTCATTGACAACTCCTGCTTTATGAATTCTTTCAAATTTGTCTTCGCTAGAGTGAGCTTGCTAATAGGCTATTGTTATATACTAAGAATTAAATTGCTGAAATTCCATGACTTCGACCATAAAGACACATAGACTGGGTTCAAATAATGTATATGAGAATTAAAGGACAATGGAAACTTTTCCATTGTCTATAATAGATAGCAAGAAGGAGAGACTGTTATCTATGTAACATCTATTTGACAATTTTGGATTCATAACTTTATGTATAAACATATACAACCATGGTATATTGCAAAATGACATAAAAAATCCATTTCATGTAATCAATAATTTTGTACAAAGGGGAAGATGCTAATCATGTCACCCTAAATATTCACAAACGGGTATTGAAAGAATGCTGACAATAAATATGATAAAATAATGCTTGGTTTAGAGGATATAGCTAATTCACCCCTTAATTTAAAAGAAATATCAGGTAAAATTTAGTACTTCTTTTAAGTTGATCACATTATGATGTAGCACATTAATCAATACTACAACACTGCCACTGGAAAAAGGTAGCAATCTATCAAAAAGAAATAGTGATATATGATAGGGATATAAACTGTGCTGAAATGGTTTTGTAATATTTAGCTCTTTTAATATAAATCCAACTTTTATTTAGCAAAAAAATATATTGATGAGTAAAATGGTTTAAAAAATAGAGTTTTTTTCTGTATATTGAACATGGAAGTTTTAATGATGGTTTTTTGAGATGGATAATTGGAATCCCACTATTTTCCCTAGATTGTTTTAACCAAAATTTTGCACATGATTCCATTTAGTTTTCACTCCATGGTTCATAGGTTATTAGGATTAATGGTTATGTTTCCATGGTGTTTGGATCTAAGCAAAACAAGTTCAATGAATCAATAAATGTAGTTTACTCAATATAAAATGTTTGTATATAGATATGGTATACGACATACATGGTGCATGGCAGATCACAAGTTCTTTGATGATTGATTGACAAGAAATGGCAGATCTACTAACAAGTTTCTTCTTGTTCTTAATGGTCCACAAGTTTACTGTTTGCAGATTATGTTTCATAGTCACAGGTTGATGGATCACATAGATCATTAATTATAGATTATTTCAAGTTGTTCATGGTTTATTGTCACCTAGTTTCTTACCTAATTTTGCATTGTTTTCTGCTTTATTTCCTAGCATTCATCTGCACTTGAGTCATTCCTGTGTTGCTTCAGATATGTTGTTCATGATTTATCCTCAGCTTCCATGGTTAGTACCGATTTTGCATTTGACTCAACATAATTCCTAGTTGTGTATTGTACTTCACACATCACACAAAAAGGGTTATTTTAGGAATTAGGATACGATATAGTATTTTACAGTCCTAATGTCTAGGTCATTAAACTTTCACATATTGATGTATCACAATTAGTTATTTTATAATTCGATGTGTGCTTAATGTACCTAGTTTATGGAGTGATTACATGTTTGTTTGATTGGAGAAAATTAACCAATCCAATTTGTAGGCTAGGGTTGTTATATTGTTGGTAATAGGGTTTGGTACATACATTGAATTAGAAACATCTTTTATTGATTAATATAGATTCTAAAGATATTCTTTTATGAATTCTGGTGTCTTATTTAAAAAATCATACCAAGAAGTATGTATTGGAGCCAGTGTTCCACAAGGACATTTCCTCCCCCAAAACTGTTTGTTTTTGAAATGGGGACACCTTTAGAATACAGGGACTTGGATGGGACATCCCCCTGCCGCCCCAGTGCAATCCAATGCCATCATCTTTGACACATCTCTAGGACATCCTTCAGACGTTTGAGGGACTCCCAAGAGCCTCTTGACCATCTCAGGGACATCCAAGCATCTCCCATGGCCAAACAGCCCATAAGTGATTTAAAAAAAAATCAGAACTTTTTTTCAAACTCCATGCCCAAGGTCAAACCCTCACAGCCTATGTGCCCAAGGTCAAACCCTCACAGCCTATGGGCCCCACCCAAACCCCACCAACTTTATAAAATTGCCTCCTTTTTTGTTTCAACTCACAAAAACAAAGAGCAAGAAGCTGACAACTATGAATGTGAGAGTGACAGTTGCAGGTGCCAGGTGAAAAAGTGAGAGTGTAGAGCAAGAGGGTTGAAGAGAAGTAAGAAGAGAAGTGATGCCAAGTTGCCAATTTGTAATGGTCTACCCCTGTTTTGAAACCAATTTCTTTTGCACCTTTTCAACTATGCTTCTTGACAAACAATTTACTTGAATACTCTACTGCTAATTTTCAGTTTGTCTTTCTTGATTTTGTGAATGCCAATGTTTGTTTGCTGATACTTTTGAGATGGCATTTTGGCAAACAGCATGCATGCACTGAAAGGGGTTCAATTTGGAATTGATATTGATAGTGCAGATATCACTTTATAATAATCAAGATTTGCATTCACTAAAATGATTTTAATCAACTAAAGAGCAATATTCATGACTTACAAGTAATAAAAAAACTTACAAGGATGAGGCATATTCATGACTTACAAGTAATAAAAAAACTTACAAGGATGAGGCATATTCATAAATTTTGCAATCCCGCCTTGGATATCAACACTAGAAGCAACTCATATTGTTCGTGTATAGACAAGACAATATGGGAGTTCATTATACCCAACAACTTGTGGTGTTGTTGTTCGTGTTGGCTCTGTTGGACCCTGCAATTAAGATTCAATATACATTATTCAATAAGATTAACTGTGCAACATAATGAAATATTGAAAATTGTTTTATCTTGTTGAGCTTCGTTTGGTTTTGAGAATAGTTTAATATTCTCTACTTAACAAGGCCAACCACATGAAGGTGGAAGCTCATTTGGCCCCTCCCCCCCCCCCCCTAACATCACTCTAAATTCCCTGTTAACATCTTATAACATTCATTCATTCATTCATTCTACCATTAATAAAATATAGCATTCATTCATTAATATCGCATAACATTCATTAACACATAATATTGATTAACATTAATTAACATGCAACATTCATCAATATTAATTAACACATATCATCCATAACCATTAATTAGCACATAATTACATTCACTAACACATTAAAATTAGTCATTATCAAATAAGTTAGATTACAATCATTTCTTTTTTTGTTTTTTTCTTTGAAGCTATGAAAAGACTAAGTGGAACATTGGTTTCTTCATCATTTCCCCCCTCTGCAGATGTTTCACCAATTACTCGTGATCTCGATGTATGCCTAGTTCTATACTGAGGACGAGGACGCTGAAGCGAAGGGGGGTCCTCTGCAATAACAAATAAATGGGTTAAATTCAAAAAAATAAAATATTATTGTTACAAGTATTTCATTAATTTAGAGAACATAATTGTTGCGCTCTTTACCTGATGGGGCCACATCATTTTGTGTAGCCTCAACCTCAACATGTTGAACACCCTCTAGATCATCTGGAGTTGAAATACTAAAGGTTACATTAATGTTGAACACCAATTGCAATTATATTTGTTTAAAGGAATAACAGTGGTCATCTTTACCTGAGTGGGGAACATCACGTTCCTGATGTTGTGTACCCAGATCATGCTCCACTTGGTCACCACCGACTACATGCTCTAAAATATTAACAAAAAAGGTTACATTAATTACTACTCTAATTACAAATTAAGATGTTTAATTGTATTAATAGCTAAATAAATAAATTTGAATAGCAAATGAATACCTCCACTGCTGGGATGCACATCTAGACCTTCATGTGCAGGTGGTGTTTCATGATTAGCAGGCTGCATTCCAATGTCATGCACATTGTTATCATTGCTTGCTTATTTAAAACAAATATAGTCACTTTATGTTGGAACTCAACATCAATTAGATTATTGGTAAAGTATTCAATTTGAAACAATTTCCATTTAGCATATTTACCTGTGTGACGGATGCACTCGAATGTTGTGTATGCCCACTCAATTCTTGTAGCCGATCATTCATGGCTGAATAGCCTTGCTGGTAGGCAATTCTCTTGTCATCTTCTATGGGTGCTCTATTGAATTCAGAGCCCTGCATTTTTGCTTGGTACAGTGAATTTTGCTTGCATTGTTTGATAAAAAAAAAATGTTTACAATTTATTAATATTTTGATGCAATATTTCGTTTACATGAGATACTTACAATTTGTGCAGCAAGTTTCATGTAACCACCAGAGTCGAGTTTGTGTTGCCCATGCTTTTCTTGTCTTGCCTTGGTTGCCTTTGACGTGTCACTCAGTCTATAAAAAGTTTGAAATATGTTACATTATATAAATATAAAGAGTAATTAATTAGTACATAATTAGATTCTTAATAGTATCACATACCTTCTTCTGGCGTCTGGTGGTGTATTTCCTTTTTTCCTTTCAATTCTCTCCTTGACATCCAAAATCAGGTCCTTCCACTCCCTCTCTGGAATCATGGGGGGACGCTCGTACTTTAGGTTCCTCTCTAAATGGATCATGTATTGGTCCCTCGCATACTTTAGATATGTGCCAGCTTTTTCAAGGAGCTTGGTTTTGTCAAAGGTGTCATTTCCAAACCACTCAACCATTTGGTTTGTCAATTCATCTTTTAACCTTTTTCTTGGTCATTCCACCTGTTAGATTCAGAAATGAACTGAAGCTACATTTATTACACTTCAAGCAATGGATCAAAGGAAAACTATTCTAGCAATGATATGAAATCAAAATAGTGGATTAGAGTTAGTTTACATATGATGTACCACCTTTTACGTATGGTGGGCCCAAATATCTGCAATGCAATGTCACTAAGATGTTTATAGAAAATATCATTGCCTGCAAAAAATTCATGGGATCATTAGTCCAAAACGAGTGATCATAAAGTAAATTACAATTAGAGTATATATAATAATAATTTTAAAGTACCTGGAACCTTTTGTATCTTTAAGGGAATCATTTCTTCGTCACTCACCACCAATGTGGTCTGCAATGTTCCCGTACTAGAAATACAAGAAGATCCAAGAAATGATGGTATGTTATCAGTAGTAGTCGCCTTTGGCACATCCTCATGTGCATCTCCTCCTTCAAAAAATGAATCCACTATGAAATGGCATTAGAATTCAAGAAAGACCACTTGAAGGGAAATAAACACATTACAAAAGATTGAGCAAAAGAGGGATCTACCAATAGTGGGTGGGCCAATATGACGTGTAGTAGAGGATGTCTGCATGCTACGTGTTGCTGACATTGCAATCAGCAATACAAGTGAGGGTAACCTCTGGTGAGGCGGCGGCGGCATTTGCACAGGAACATTGACAACACCTAAAGAATAATACATTAAATATATCAAACATTAAATATATGAAAAGTGCAAGAATTGTAAACAAGGATGAACCTTTATTTTCAAAATTGACAGTATCAAGTATGATGTGTTTTGGGTACTCGGAGTGATAAGCCAAGCAAGCGATAATACAAGAAAATCATCATCACCTGAAGATCCTGCAATACCCTGATCGTGGGAATGACTTTCATGAGGGCAGATAAATTGTTGTAAAAACAATACGTACATATTTTAGTTAATGACATAAAAGAGAATAAAATATAAACCATTATTGAACTTTTGTTATAATTAAAGCATTCATTACTGCTTACTTGCAAGTTTTCTGCTGTCCGAAGCAATAATTCCACCCTCTCTTGTATCTCATCAATAATAGGATGCACGGCTACCAAAGCAACAATCTCTTTTCTAATTTTTCTAAGAGGAATTTTAAAGAATTTCATAAGGTGTGTGGAATCTTTAGGGTCATCATCCCTTAACCCTAATGATTCCACATCCCTAGAAAGGTGCTCAGGTACTCCAACTCCCTTTCCCTTTCCCCGAACATCCGTCTGTGTCAAGAATATCATTAACAATTACAAAATTAGTATAAATCACTAAAAAAAGAACATAATATTGTAACAGTTTCCTTCTATCTAATTTGTACAATTACAATGAAGTTTACCTGCTCGGTAAAAGTGTCACAAGCTAAATCCCTGTCTGCGATATGTGATGGATCCATGTCGCCCTGTGACAAAGAAAAAATATAAAAAACGTTAGCAAAATTAAACCAATAGACTTAGCAAAAAAACTTCATAATAAAATGGTATATTGGATTCATTAATTGGAGGTTAGTTAATTTAAATAGTATATAGTACGTACCACCCCCATGATATTAACTTTGTTTGTATCTATACGATTCAAACTGTAATCGATTAGAAGCTCTTTGCCTGCACTTATTGATTTTATTGCACATACAAATACACGATTTCCCTCGCATGCCTCAAATATGCAATTGGGTTGTTTATTAGTTGACCCAGGTCTCGTACTATTTATAAAACCTGCAATATTCCATGTTGCTTTTGGCCGACCATCAATGTATACAGCCACTCATTTACTTTGATCATTATCTTTTTGTTGTATATAATTTGCTGACAGTGCATACCTACTCATACTTTTTTTATATTTAACAATCTGCATCCAATTATTATAATTGTAACAAGGTCCAACAAACTCCATCAACTCAGCAACTCTATTGTAACAGACCTTTATGTCGTCCATGGAAAATAATCCTAAACCATGTAACGACGAAGGTGCTATGCGATATATCCTATCGTTAACACAAAAATCGGTGTTTATTGGAGGAATTTCCTTGGGCACCCATTGTTTTTGTAGATGTTTGTACTTCAGTGGCACCTCAATGTCGCCTTTGGTCTCATCATCATAAGAACATGACCCCCCTTGAGCAAGGAAAAATTTCATGCGTTTATTGAATTTTCTTCTAATCTTTGGACCTCTTGTTGATCTCCCTATTGTAGACCTACTATATGTGTCACTTTCATTTTCTATTTCTGCATTTTCCTCACTCAACGAAGATAGATCAGACAAATACCTATTTGGGGGTACCTGCACTCCATGAAATGAGAGAGTTAATTGGTAATGAGAGAGAAATTTTGCAAATGAGGGTAATGTTGATGAAGAAGTCAGCCCTAAAGTTGATATTGGGATTAAAATTGGAATAAGTCCAACTGGGGCCTCAAGTGTTGATAACTATATTAAATTTGTTGCTAATGTCGGGGTTTGAAAAACTGAGGAAGTTTGTTTTCCAAGTAATTTTAAGAAAATAATCTGTTTCTATAGGGTGTATTGACTAGTTATACCTGCCCATCCATGAGACTGTGCAGGATCCTCGTCAAAGGGGTTTAAGGTCCTGTACAATGTAATTCAATTATCTTATGTTAGCTAAAAATTACATAGTACACAACATGAACAACATGAACTTTGTAGACAAAAAGAGTATTAAATAATAAAAAGATGTTGTCATCAAAATCATTGTAAATTTTTTAATTCCTTACCTTTACTTTATGTAGACTATGCAGGATCCTCAACTAAATGGTTGACGATGTCTATAGTCAATGACCTGTTCCCACCAAGGGTGACAGCATCACACAGGGACTATACCTGAAATCAACACCATCAATTGAGCATCATAAGCATTACTACATTTGTAAGTTGATAAACAATAAATACATATGTATCATAAGCATCATAAGCATCACATGATGTGTCATCATATATGTAATTGAGCATCACAATTAGCATCACATATGTGTTATCATAAACATGTAATCCATCAAATATGTATCATAAATCACCATCCATCACATAGGTAATAAACAATCCATATTCTATAAATAAACACAAAGTTCAAAAAATGTCACATGCATCATCATAAACATGCGATCCATCACATATGTATTTTAAATCAACATCCATCACATAGCTAATAAACAATCCAATTTCCATAAATAAACACAGTTTTAAAAATGTCACATAAATAGTCACTCTCCCTATCTCCATCTCCATATTAAAAGGTGCATCGTGAATTAATTATGTAATGGCATTAGAATTCAAAACATAATGAATTAATTATGTAAAAAGAATTCTATCAAGAAGTCAATATTAAATAGATAATATACTAATCGCATACCTCATACATTTCATTCTTCATCATCATGAACATCAAGGTCATCATCACCATCATCATCATCATCATCATCATCAATGTTTTCACCACTAATCACATACCTCATACATTTCATTCTTCATCATCATGAACATCAAGGTCATCATCACCACCACCATCATCATCATCATCATCATCATCATCATCATCATCATCATCATCATCATCATCATCACCATCAATGTTTTCGCCATCGCCATCACCATCACCATCACCATCACCATCATCACCATCGCCACCTCCACCTCCACCTCCACCTCCACCTTCTTCTTCTTCTTCTTCTTCTTCTTCTTCTTCTTCTTCTTCTATCATGTCTAACAACAAATGACCAACCTAGTTTATGTGGAACCTTTGAGTAAAATACTTGCTCACATTGGCTTGGAACAACATAGGGCTCATCCCCAACTAGTTCAAATGACCTTGTATTTAGCATTATAAAACCATTATCATGTTCAATAACAATTCTATCAGGATCATTTTTATTCAATCGTAGCTTGTACCATTTGACGACGAACAAAACTAATATGAAGGAATTAAAGTCACACTCAAGTATATCATCCAAAATGCTATAGTATCGATTTTGAGACTATTGAGGATGTATGTCATTTCTCGATGAAATATTTGTCACCTCAAAGACTGCAGTGATGCTAGAATCACAAGTTTTCTTCGTGTCATCAAACTTTTTTATACGAAATTTATGACCATTGCAGCACATAGCGTTGTGGTGTTTGACCTACGATATGTCAAAAATGTAAAATTTATTGCATTATGAGTTGATAAACATATGGGTGATTAATAAATTTATACGTACCTGTTTATCTCTTAAACCATATGCTAAATCAATTTCCCTTTGCGTAACATTGGAATCTCCATTACGATGAGATTCTTTAATCAATGAAGCCACACCTTCCCATGTTAACGTACGTCCAGAATGTTGACAACGTTCAATCCATACCGTCATCCAATCAAGATTGTTTGCAATATACAAATGTAGTGCATCCCAATCTCAACCAACTGTACAAAAAATAAATAGGCGTCTTACAATCGATTTATTTTGAAGATTAAGAATTAATTAACTACAATAACATCTTATAATTACCTCTCACTTTCCTCAATCTACCTTTCCTTGTCAAGTACTCCCCTTTGAATTTGTTAATGGTGTTGGGATCCCAAATGCAATCCACATGGATCTTTGTTGCAAACTTAGGAATATATTCAGAAATGTACACCATAGTCTAGTATACCATATATCCCTCCACCATAGAACCCTCAGGATGTGCTCTTTGTTGAACCAAAGCCTTCAAAAATTTCAAGTACCTCTCAACCATCCACATTGACCTAGTGTGTATAGGTCCACACAATTCAATCTCCTCAACTTGGTGTATGAGGTAGTGTTCTTGTGCATTGAAAAAAGCTGGAGGTAGACACTTTTGATTTTCACAAATTAAATGAGGAATTTTTCTCTTCCAATATTTTATATTGTCTTTATGGATTTCTTTGCATGACAACCACCTACAAGATATTCAAGACGCAAAAAAATATATTACATAACAAGTAAAACAAATAGCAAATATAATATCTATACAACGAACTGAACAAATATCACTACTTACCTCATGTATTTTCCAATATCATATATGACTTGCTTGACATTATTATCGAAGTTGTCTATGAGAGATAGAGGTAGAACGTACTGCAACAATTATAAAATTATCTTTTCAATTTTTTGTAACATATTACAATGAAAAGTACACGTACGAGCGGTACTTAAATACATACTAAAAACACAAGAACATGAATTACCTTAATGAAGGTATGCTAATCATGCATTTTCATCTCTGGCCCAAATTCACTTTTCTTTGATATGAGATTGTTTATGTTCGCAGCAAATCCTGTGGGAAATCGAATTTTTTGTATGACTTCTTTTATAGCATTGCTTTACTAGTCCATTAATAACCAAGGAAGCTCACTTATATTAATCTGGTCTCCATGGCTATTTGATTGAATGACATTTATCATTGCATGATTGGAATCCTGAATGTCACTACATATTTTGATAATTTTTTCTTTGTTACACCTTCCATCCAATATTTTCCATACTATCTCTATTATATTCTTTCCAATATGCATACTATCAAACAAATGAACAATTTGTAACTACTCGTAGTAGGGCAACCTACTAAATTATCGGGGATAACTTTTTAGTCCCTTAGGAAGGTGTTCATTTATGCCTTCATGACCTTCATGATCATCAATCACATCATTAGTAAACAAAACAAAATAGAAAAGATGTTTTATGACAAACCAATAGATGGAATGGCATTACCTTGACGATTAATTCTATTATATTCCAACTTCCATAGGTGAGGTGTCATTCTTCGTGGCTTTGATGTATTCTCTTCTTTCCCATTGAAAAGATGTTTTTTAGTATTTCGATATGATTTTTGTGGAGAAAGTGTCTATACTCATCAAACACCTGCTTTCCTAAACTTTTTGAATGACAAGATTTCATCTTTGGACCATAAACAGGACATGCAAATTTTCCCTTTGTTTGAAGACCTACAAGATAATGTATAATTGGATTAAATATGATAATTTTTTGAATTATAATTTTCATGCACAACTTAAACACTATAATATACCACAAAAATGTGTTAGCCTCGAGGCATCGTGTATTGTCCATAGAAGCATCGCATGGAATTGAAATCGTCTTTGTCCTATTGGTCTAGAGATGTCATACATATTGACACCATTCCATAACTCCAGCAACTCGTCGATAAGAGGCTCGGTATATACATTCATATCTTTAACTTGGTACTTACCTAATCGAATGAACAAAAACATTACATAATTATTATGACCATTTTATTGCAATATTTATAATTAAATTTAGACTATATTTAAATGATAAAATATCTGGAACAATCATTGCCAACATTATGTGCTCCCTCTTTATTGACATCCATGGAGAAATGTTATTGTTGATAACAAAAATAGGCCACACTGAGTAAACAGATCTCATCTCTCCAAATGGATTGACACCGTCCGCTGCCAATGAAAGCCTGAGATTACGAGGTTCTTTTTTAAAGTGTGGCCACTTTTCCTCTATGTCCATAAATATTGAACCATCCACAGGCATTCGAATAATGTCATCTCGACTTCTATTGCGTGCATGGTAATCCATAAATTGTGCCAAGCTAGTGCACTTCAATAATCATTGCATACGTGGAATAATGGGAATATAGTGAAGAACCTTGCGAGGAACCCTTTTTGTTATTTGATCTGTTCTATATCTACTGATATGACATTCAGGGCATTCAGTTCAAAATTAATATTGTTTGTGATATATAATATGATCATTGGGACAAGCATCTATTGCTTGATACTCCATTCCAATATCTTTCATAACGACAGATAATTCTCGGTATTTGTGAGGTAGAATATTTTATGGTGGTAACAAAAACTCACCTATCAATCTACAACAAAAAAATATAATTTGTTAATATAAAGAATATTAATGGTATAGCATGATTCACGGTTTATTATGACATATATGACATACCTTAACATACGTGACATTGTTATGTTGGATAAACCATTCATAACCTTCAAGTTCACCAACAACAATACAGCGGAGAGAAGAGTTGTCTGAGAGCCTTCGTAAAGGGCCTCAGATGCCTTCTCAAGTAGAGGGACATCATGAACAACATCAAGGTCTTCTTCATCATCATGATTAGCTACACGAGTACTAAATGTGTCATGGATCAATGTATTTGTACCATCATCTTCAATTATGTTTTATGGCTCATGATCATCATCTTCCATGGGATCATTATCTCCAGCTTCGATATTCACACCTCCATGTTCGTCCACTTCAAAAACCATATTCTTCGGGTTGTGTTGATCCATACCATGTTCTCTAGGGTGCTCGACCTATATAAAATTGATAAACACAAATAAACCATGATCATGATCTCATCATCACGTGATTTATTATGTATATAAATTGTTAAAACAATATAATGAAAAACTTACCAATGGATGATAATCATGTCCACCTTCAATGTGACCATGCAGCCTACAATGGTTCTTCGTTGTTTTGATTAGAAGTCTATTCTTTAACCCCTTACAAATTTTGCATGGACAATAACATTTTCCATCACCTTTTCTTTTCAAGTTAGACCACAATCTAGCAATTGTCTCCTTATTTTGTTGTTCGTTGATATTGTCTGACATGGTCTTTCTTCACAGGCAAGAAAATCGGGCTATAGAACTAGTTATATAGAAGTTGAAATGTTAGTTATGAAATCATATTTCAGTATAATATACCGAATTAAATTACTTGAAAATAGAAATTATCATCATTGAACCAAAACCATTTAACTCTTCTTTTTCATCTCAAAACATATCTAATGGCTTTGTGGTATGCAATCCTTGTATAAGATATTAAGTTGACTAATGTCTAATTGGGGTAATCCATGAGTGTCTAATGTGAATTCAGTATCCTAAACATTGGAGAGACCTTATCTGACTTGCCTAATCAATGTGGTTGTTGTCCTAATATGAAATACTGAATTCTACCCTTGCCTCTGCATCAAACTTCTCACATCATGTTTCTTCAACAAAACACATTAATATGAATTGAGCCAACACCATGAGGATAGGGTCAAGTATCATGGCAATTAATCATAATATGTGAAGATGGGGTTCACACATAAGTGTTGGCTCTCAACAATGCAACACTTCCAAAATTGTCATTCTCAAGACTTGTCCTATTGGGTGAGCACTCATTGATGGCCACAAGGCCAAATCAATGTATGTAGGCTTCGAACTCCTAACTCTAGGCTAGGAGGACCCTACAGAAGGTCTATGAACACTCACTTGGTATTACAATAGAAAGAGCCTTCCTCTATAACTTTGTTTGCAACACACACATCAATATTGGTAATAATTGTTATGATGGATGGTCTATTAGGACGGTAAATAAAATGCTTATTCTTTTTCCACCCTTTGAAACTACAACAAGGTATTTGACTTGGCAGGGTCCCCACACATCACTTCAACAACAAACATTAGGCAATTCAACCTTTTGCCTTCTCAATGCATTTTTTTTTGTCTTTCACAAATTTTCTCGATCCGATACATAGGGATATCAGACCTTTCATGGCATCATCACACGCGCCTTCCAATATGTAGTCCTTTCATATTTTAGGTGCCTACAAACTATGTTGTTGTTAAGTATTGATGTAGTCTTAAGACATCTCATGACTCCATTACATGTCCACACTTGGGTTTACAAACATAACTCTATCAAAACAAAAACAATATCAGTAGTAAAACTATTACTGTGATAATTAATACCCTTAGGATAGTCATAGAAATTTAATCTATTTCATTTGGTTTTGATCGACAAACCCTTCTGAAGGTTGCATAGGGTCCCGTCACCCCTCTCTCTATCATCAACCACTTCAAAATACCAATCACTTGGTCTTCCCACCAAATTCTTCCTTGATATGATACATAGCATGAAAAAAGGTCTATCATCAAGCATGATATGATACATAGCATGAAAAAATGCATATAAAACACCAATTTCACTAAGAAAAAATCTTGGATGGCATGCCAAAGGCCTATTTATTCCCATCCAAGTGTGTTACAACCTCAAACCACCATAAACTAACTTTCCAACCATATTAAGAAGTTTCTACAAGAAATGCAAAAGTTGTCATGGCAAATGACAACATTTTTCTCAATGGACCTCAAACTTTCACAATTAGGTCTCTATTTGTTGTTAGAATGCGATCTATGACTAAGTATTAGAGGATCTTACTAACTTGGGTATCATGCTTTTATGTGTCTCTGACATGACTCCTAGTAACTATATAAGGATCTTACTAGTCCTAGATCTATGCCTTGTCTTTTTGATATGGTTCCTAGTGAGAATATATGAATCTTACTAGTTCTAAATGTCATAACTTTGTGGTTTGCATGCTCCATGTGTGTTACCAATGTTACTCATATTACTCATTTTGTACTTCCCTTTTATCTCAATATTGTAGATTGACAATATCATAAGTCTTGGGAGCTACCACCTTTCCAAACTTGTAGATATCTTGACTCTTCAATATCTTGGTGAAAGAATATTTGGTTTCTCCATATTTTCCAAAGAGTAAATGAGCATAATTTCATACTCTTGCTAAGAGGGGGCTAAATATTGCATCATAAGTTGTATCTCTTAAAAAATATGCACTAAGTTTGGACTCAATTTAAGTGGTTGTGCCTTATTTATGCCTAATTGTACTTAGGTTTGACAATGTTTCCATAAATTTGGTTCATTCCCTTATTCATGATGTTCCTCATGGCTCATTTTTATAGGACTAGGGTCTTGGGAACCCTTATTCATGGAAATTGGACCTAAAATTTGAAAGATGAATGGTGGATTCACAAATAATAGGAATTTCCTCTCCAAATTTGGACTTTTGCAAAAGTTCAATTTGAAAAGGTGAAAGGACCATCCATATAAGGTCCATCTTGAAAATTAAATTATAATACCATCCATGCATATTAAATGATATAGTCAAGTAATAAAGAAGGAAAACCATTTCCTGAAGTTGTCAAATGATTTTAAAGATGCACAATAGTCCACTAAATGCAATTCACTAAAAAAGAAAACAAATTATGCTACAAGATAGTGGGTAAGATGCAAGGAATGAAGTTAAATAGACAAAGAAAAACCATGAATATTACCAAGTCAAAAGGAGTAGCTATGACCTCTTAGGTGTTTTTTCACTTGCATAAATTAGACTTCTTAAGGATAGAAACACATGTAGATAGTAGTATGAAGTCTTTTTGATGATTTTTGAAGTAGTTGAAGGAATGGCTTATTTTAGTTATATCTAACCCAAGACAATTTGAACTCAAAGTAAGGAATAAAACCATATGTCCTATAAGTTTGGGAAGCTAATTGAGTAGCTGGATAAGGTAGAGCATGACTGTAGAGTAGTCTTGAGACTCTTTTAACTCGATTAGAACATGTACCAAGTATCTAGGAGCTTACAAAGCCAATTCAACCATATTTCAAGTGAAAATGCAACAAAAGGAGTAAAAGCTTTGAATACACCTCAAAAACCACTTCGGTGGCCAAGTAGGTGGAAATAGTCTTTTCCAACATTTTTTTCTTCATAGATGCAGCCCTTTATTCTCTTTATTATTTGAGATGAGAAATACATTGTTGGCAGTTCCGTTATTACCCAGTCCAATATCGATCTGATCTTGATACTTTCATAAAAGGAGTGACTATCTTAAGTGCTTGATACTGTGACAAAAACTGAGTGTTGCAGCAGTGAATCTTCCTTTGACCTTTGGGTGGTTGGGAGGGTAAAGACCCATGGTGGTATATGTTTAGTGGTTCTTGTAAGAGTATCCGAAAGTACATTGGTTTTTGGATATCTAGTACATTTTGTGAGTTGAGTACCAGGGGGGATTAGAAGACCCAGTTGAAGGAGGATTTGTGTGAATAAGGGTTGAAGGCGTTGGTGGTGATTAAATGTTGGAGAGTTGGATTGTAACTTAGACATGTTTATTTGTCCTATTTGAATGTGATTCAATGGTTGGGTGAGTATGGGTGTGTTTTGGGGTATTGAATCCTTTTGAGTAACTTGTGGCCTTGTGAGGGGTCTTGTGAGTAAGTGAAGGGTTGACACCTAATTGAATAGGTGAGTTGGGAGAAATATCTCCCTTGTTGGTTGAGTTTATTGGATTCCCTGCATCAGCATGCCTTTTCGCTATCAATCCATTCAAACTTCCACCCAAAGATTCAATCTTGTCAAAGTTCAAAATAAATTTCCTTGTTGTCCTTACTATCTTGCATCAACTTTCATATCACTAGGTAGTCTTTTGCTTAGAACTATCATCTTTCATGGTAGGATACCATCTTAGTCCCTTGAGTTAAGTTAGCTTACCTTTAGAATTTATCATTTCCTAATCAAGTTGTTCAAGGGTAAAATGTCACTAATCAAGTTGAAATGTCAATTTCTCAATTTGCCTAAGGTAAAAGGTTAAAATAAATTGCAAAAGATAGAACAAGGCTACGAGAAAATGAATCATCAGTATTACCTAAATCCACATTATCAACAAAATCTAGAAATAACCTTTTATGTAAATAATTTATCATGCCAAAATTGCCAATTCTAACATGAAAATGAGACCAAAGAAATCTCTAGAACAACTACTACTATTAATTCACATGTTCCTTATTAACCTCAATCACCAAGAAAGATGCACAAATTGATTATAACAAAGAAGATGTTTCATAAATGTAAATATTAATTCAGGACTAAGGAAAATGAAAGAAATAAAAGAATACCAAGCAATCAAAAAAGACTACCAATATCGTTGAAAACTATGAACTTCATTTCCATTAATTCTTCAAAATATACTAGCAAAGCACAAGTAATAAATCTACAGCCTATTGCTAAATGTCTTTTGAAAGAAAACACACTAATGAGTGTTACTAAACTTGGACCTTAAATAATCAATTATTAGACCCTCAAAATGAATTTTGAAACTACATTTATAGGGAAACTTTTTCCTCAAAATTAGAGATTAAATTCCACCCAAAACCTTATCAAACTAAGAGGTACAATCAACACACAAGATACTAGCCTATAACTGAACTAAGAACTATAAGGTGACTCATGAAAATGAAATATAAGTCAGAAGGAACTTAGAATATGGAGTCAAAGAAGCATGGAGAACAAGAAAAAGAGGATCTATCTAGGCCCCCGCCCCCAAGATAACTCCTCCAAAATTTTAAACTTATGTGCACAAGCAACAAGATGAAGAACAAAGGCCAAAGTAGGTTGTAACTACCATGAACTCGTCCATCCAAAGTGATGAGAATCTAGATGTTCCTAAGTGGCTACAATTCAACTTTGAAAGGATAAAGAAGAGATTATTGAAGAAAGTAAGTTTGCAAAAGATGATCATTGAGGTTGAGGCTGCAAGGAAGCCAAAGAAGGCAATAACTTTATATGCCACCTAAAACTATGCAAAAGGAGAGATAGTTGCCAATACCCTAAAATAGAGAAGATTTAGTAAAAATTGCCAATACCCTAAACTAGGTTAACCCGAGACAATAAGAAAATGGTTCGGGGGTCATATAGACTAGCTTTATATTGTATGTTAATTACAAGTGATAAGTTGTGTGGTTGGAGATTTTCAGTCCACCCCTTCTAGGTTAGGATTGTGCTAAACCGAACACAATTGTATCTCCCTAGGGCTTCTGGGTCGGGTGTGTTAGGCTGGCTGGCAAGAGAAAGAAAGGCTTGCCTGAACAACACTGAATGAAGGTTGAAAATCACTTGAATAATATTCATTCTCATTTTTTTCTTGTGCGTTGGTTTGATCTCCATCGATTCAGTAGCCAGAGGCAGACAATGCCTTATATATTAGCTCATACAATAGTGATCAATCAACAAATATATGGGAGGAAGGGATTGCTGCGAAAAAATTGAACGCTCACTCCTCAATCATAGTTCTATGGTTTTACAAGGAGTCGATTCCTACAGGGTATTACGCATTCAGGGAACCACACCTTTGACTAGGAGCCATCCGGCCTAAGATTGGATAATTAATATGAATATGAGATTAACCAATTTTTTATTAAAAACTAGGGCAATTAACCACCACATGTCTCATTTCCTAACATCTTTTGCATAAAAAAGGAATCTCTCATACTCCAAGAGTTGCTTCCACAATCGATCAATATCCCCCAAGAATGCAGGCATAGCTAGCATGTATAAAAGCAAGCAAAAGTTGTAGAATCTCTTGAATGGTATTTTTTTGCAACATGAAATTAAGGTGAAGAATCTACCTCCTACGCGGGATTGCAAACAATGCACAAATGCCTTCAATGCAGGTTTGATTTTGTTGGGGGTTGAAGTCGCCATGGACGCCTACGTGAGATTGCAATGCACAAATGAATTGACCTCTTCTTCTTTTTTAAGTAATGGTCGATGTCGTCGGAATTATGACGAACTCGAGCACTTTTTTGAAAAAAAGAAAATTTTCATTGCTAATGCCTTCTTCATCGAAACCAAATGACAAATTATCATCGGAATTACGATGAATTCGAGCATTTTTTCAAAAAAAATCAAATTTGGTCACAATATACCTTCTCCGTCGGAAATCTATTCCAAATGTATTAGTGGGATAACTTGAAGAATGGGTGGGATACCCACTTAGATACCCACTTAGGATTTTTGAGGACCTTTTTTGAAGATATCTTCAAGTATATATAGAGTATCTGATATATACCCCTATATATAAGTTTTGGTACAAGCACCCCAACTTTGGCATTGATGTCAAAGGGGGAGAGTAGGGTGAAAAATGTACAGAATGATACAAGTTTTTGATATTTTGATCTAAGGGGGAGCCTTATAAATTTTGATCCAGTGTACAGGTTTCAACACTTGGTCATTTTTCATGAGTGTCGCCATCAATGCCAAAGGGGGAGATTGTTGGCAATTGACACTCATCTGATGGACTTTGATGTGTGAATAATGGTCTAGGGTTGTCATTGATGGCAACTCTTCATAGAAATATTATCCGATAATTATGAATTTTGGTAACCGAAAGTGAATGTGATCTAGTGACAGATAACCGATGTTTCAAGATAAACAGAGCAGTCTTGGTCTGGAAGCTTTCTGGTGATTGCAGTGGTCAAATTCATGTATGGGATGATAGGGCCAACATATAGAAATAATTTTAACATCATTGGGATGATCTGCATATGTTTTTGGTGATCCAGTTCAAGTCAACTCATGATTACACATTACATTACAGGTCGACTTGATAATTGTGTATTTTGTGATTGTGGATATATAAGACCAAGTAGAAGACCTTTTTGATGTATGGTATAATGTGATATGAGTGAGTAGTGATCGAGGTCCTATGAAGGTGTGTGATTCAGGAAGAAATTTTAGGGGTACTAAAGGAATCTCATAAGGAGTTGGCTAGAGGACACATGGGACCCGATGTCATGGCACAAAAGGTGCTATTGGTAGGGTTATGGTGGCCAACTCTACATACTGATGCCCGAGAGTGGGTACTAGGATGTGGCACCTTCCAAAGGGTGGGTAAGCCATTGAAGAGGGATTGTATGCCCCTATTTCTGTCATAGCCATAGGATTTATTTGAAAGATGGGGTCTAGACTTCGTAGGGCCATTGAAGGAAAGCAGTATGCATCGATGCCGATACATTGTCATGGCGATCTTGAGTACCTTATAAAATGGGTAGAGGCAAGAGCCATACTACACAACATTTCCATCAGTATAGAAAGGTTTTTGTACAAATAGATCATGACATAGTTCATTATCTTGGTACAAATCACAAGTGACTGGGGGGTGCACTTTGTAGACCATGTGATCTGAGCAATGACAACAGAGTTCAAGATCTTCCATAACTTGTCAAGTTTGTACTACCCCCAAGCTAACAAATAGGTTGAATCAACAAATAAAGTCCTCATATCAATAATATATAAATCTTGTGGATTAAAACAAGAAGACTGGGAGGAAAGGCTTTCGGTGGTACTTTGGGCATACTGTACGACCTACAAAGTGACAACGGGGCATACCCCGTTCCAACTTTTGTATGAACAAAAAGCAATAGTACTAGTAGAATACACTGTACCCAGCCTACAGGTGGCAATGGAAACCCGTCTTTGGGAGGCGGAGAGCTTGAAGGAGTGTCTCATAAATTTGACTAAGTTGGATGAGTGGCAAGTACTGGCACAATGGGCGACGGAGGTTGCCCAACACCGGATGAAATTATGGCACAACAAGAATCTCTGGCGAATGAACTTTTGACTAGGATAGTTAGTCATCAATTATAACAGTCGTAACAAATTGAAGCCTAGGAAGTTTCAAATCCATTGGTTGGGACCCTATAAAGTAAGGGCAGTCAGCCAAAATGGCTTGGTAAAGCTGTCAACTTTGGATGATAATCCAATAAGAGACCTTGTAAATGGATCCAAGATAAAGATATATAAGCAAAGAGAGAACCCTGAGAATATAGGAATCAATATGCTAAGATATGCAACCCACGGTGACTGGACAACCAGGAGGAATGAGGTGCTCAAAGAAGACCTGATCATTCAGGAGCAACCTTACCAACTAGATGAAAATTGGGTTGATCCGGTAACCTTCTTGGAGGAAAGATTGGTGCCAAAGCATGTAGAAGGTATTGCAATGATTTATAAGCATCTCACAAATGCATATTTTGACACCCCAGCCTTGTGGGTGAGGTACGGCACACGTTGGATGCGTAAGGCTCTATATGAAGGGGCCTGCCAAGGGTACATGGCCTATGAGATCGATGAAGAGGCAAAGGCATGACGAAAGGAAGAGAAGGTTGGAAAAGAATAAGAGCCACTCAATCTAGAAGAAGAAATTGACTTGGAGGAGTACGGTAAAACCCTGGGCCCGTGCTTAAACATGATCATAAAAGTCGATGATATGTTCATCACCGAGAGGGATGGACATAACAAATAATTGATGAAATTGTGTGTAGTGAATGGGAAGGAGCCCCCACCCCTACCAATCTTGAACTCACTCTGGAAGCTGATACCTAATCCAACATAACTTCCAAAGGTTGATGGAGAAGAAGTGACGTGGTACTCGTAGTATGGAGGTCGGTATGTGGATGGAAGGTACAAGGGGGTAGGACCGGCACCCCTACTTGATAAATTTTTTGACTTGGAATAACTTGGTACCTATTGTGAGAATGAGTGCTACAAAAAGCCTCCAGGAACATGCTTGTGGAGGTAATCATCTAAGATAAAGATGAGACCATAGGGAGGACCGTACAGAACAAAGCAAGGGATAGAGGCTAATAATGCAAAAGGGACAAACAAAAAGCAAAGAAGGGAAGAGAGCAAGTTGGCAAAGCCAAAAAGGGTGACAAAATGACCTGCAAAGAAAATTAAGTGGCACAAATTGACAAAAACAACTATAGGGATAGAAGTGGTGGTAAATACAAGATCACATCAAAAAAGCACCAGGAAGGAATTAAAAGCTTGAAGTTACAACATAGCGCTAAAGGTATGGAAAATCACATTTAAATACTCTTGCAGAGGTAAAGTGTGGAAAAAATATTTTCTAAGGAAAATATTAAAGTTAGAAGAAATAAAGGAGGTTATAAACATTAAAAGGAGGGAGTTAGATGTTATTAAATAATTAAAACAAATGGAAAAAATAATAAAATGGAGGAAGGAGCAATTAAACAAAATAAAAAAGAAAAATATTTTATAAAAAGCTCATAAGTTATATGCTCCTAACCCTAACCCTAAAAGCAAAAGATTGTTATAAATTTTTCCACCCTGCCATTCAAAGTCATTCACGTAGTGGGGAAAGGCAAAGGAAGACATCAGAGAAAGCATGACTTTCATTTAGAAGAATTTTGCAGCAAGAGGGAACCGTACAAAAATCATTGGTTGGAAGTCATTCGTATGATGTATAGAATTTAGACAAGGCTGAAGGGAACCCAGACATGTACGAATTAGCTTCCGTACAAAAGTTGTAGAAGCATGAGGGATCAAAGGAACATTCATACACCATTAAAAAGTACCAAAAAGAAATCATTTTTACTCTGTACAGAATTCAGAAATCATCGTACAACTGTATACCACAGGAAGAGAAGCAACCCATATGAAGACCATCCCATGCGATCTGAAGGAAAAAAATGGGGGGAGTCTGTATAGTTTTGAAGAAGACCTTTCATACGGATTTCAATTCCCATATGGCCAACAAAGATACAAGCTCTCGTAGGGTCAAGTAGGAAGAATATTTTATGAAGAATCAATTTCGTATGGTGAAATAGAAAGTGACTCGTAGAGAAGAATTCCATATGGACAAGAACACACAAAATTTTCATATGGCCAAGTGGAGGGAGAAATTTGTACGAGCTGGTGGGAGAATTTGTATGGAAAACAAAAACCATATGAAGGAGTTGTAGAGGACTCTATATGGACCGTACAACAAAAGACACCAAAAACTATACAGAGAGGAGATTAAGCCCGTCATCGAAGATAAGCAAATCATAGAATACGACGAAGAAGAAATCGTACAAACAAGTAGAGGTTGGGATAGGAACAAAGTCGGCATGGTAAAGACAAGTTTGGGCAACCCCAGCCAGGCCAAGAAAGGGGACCATTATAATAACGCTCATAATGGTCAGGCCAATAATAAAATTGGCAAGTGCCAACCTCTCACACACAGAGCCATGGCAACCAAAGTAGGAGAAACTAGTAGTAGTGGCACCAAGAAGTTGAAGGTGCGATCGAGGATGCAGTGCGACAAGAGGGTAGTAATGAAGAATTTGACATTTGAGAGTGTAACTAGCATGGAGTGGCGTACCTGGTGGGATGAAAACCCACCAGACCACCCTCTAAAAAAATCCCTTAGAAGAGAAGAAGTGGATCACGCCATACAAATGCTAGTATTTAATGTGAACGAATTTGAGCCCATTCTTCGGACCATTTTAGTAGGATATGACTCCCATTTTGGCAGGTCTTTTGTGCAATTCCAGAGCTCCACCATCTTAGTGTCTTTCAAACCAGCAAAATTCTAGCAGGTGTTTGGCGTGCTTAATAGAGGGACGCAATGACAAAACCAAGAAGAAAAATGAAGGAGAAGAAGGAGTGGTTGTTGAAGTTGGTATGTTGTAGTGACTTGACGACATCAAAGTGGAATAGCTTATGGGCCAGTAGCATCAACCAAGGGTTGAGAAGGACTTTCATTAGCAATCCTAACTAGCAATGCCTCACGAATTTGATGAAGAGACGACTCACAGGAACCAGCAGGGCTTCAGATATAAAAGTCTGGATGATAGGGTTGATGAATGGTATTTGCAATGGCAAGGAAGAGGTGAAGGAAAGAGAGTGAGCCAAGTGTAGAGGAGGAGGAGGATAGCTTAGAGGAGAGAGAAGAGAAAGAGGACACAAAAGACTTAGAGAGTGGAAGTCATGATGGCTTTATATTGGCATCCCACAACACTAACTCAGGGGAGGACGTAGAGGAAGTGGAGGGGTCACAATTCGAAGGAGGGGAAGAAAAGAAGTTTCCCATGGCAGGAACAGAGGGGGAAGTATAGGCATCGAGGGGAACAACACCTACCCCTATGATAGAGAGGATTACTGCAAGGATGAAGTTTTCAGCAACAAATTTACCCCCTACAACATATTTGGTACTGGCTAAATCACTACGGATGACCACACCTATTGGAGAGGCCACTCTCATAGGCATTTTGTTCCAACAGAGGGGACACATGGCACTCACACAAGTAGGACATCATGTTGTGTCTTTTCCATGGAAGGTTACAGAGGGGGTAGTGTAAGAGAATACCCCTACAGTCGAGGGAGAGGTACAGGAGAATATCCCTACAGCCAAACGAGTAGTGGAGGAGGTAGCAGTGGTAGAAGGAGAGGTACCAATAAAATATGTGGATGCCTCTTTGGATAGTTGGCTAGGTAGATTCGTCATGGTAGTTGATGCACCCCTTCACCATGTACAGTTGTGGGTGGTCATGTTGGGAAATATTTGCAACAAGAAGGGGAAGAGGTGGTTGCAGAGGTAGAGCAGCATGGTGGCACTGAGGAGAGTCAAAAGGATAACATGATCATAAACATTAAAAGGATGAAAGCATCCAAGTATGAGAAATGGGGATCATCGGTGATGAGTCTGAGAGATAGGAGGCAGATCATGAGGACATTAGCATTAGGTTGTCAAAACTTGACACACAAGATGCACTGGGATCCATTTGTAGATTTTTGGCTGAGTTAGACAATTTGATTGATGTTACTCGAAGGATTGCAAACCTAGCCAGGTAGGTGGATGTGGGCTTGGTACCTGAGGCAGAGAAACTCCTTGCCTTCATGAAGGGAAAATGCTAGGAGTTTGCATGACACTTTACCCAACATGGTTGGCCAACTGCAGAGATGAAGGAGATGGTGGAAAGTTTGTGACAAATGCATACCATGAAGGGACAGGGAAGTCTTGGGCCTATGTTCCAGAGCATGGAGAGCTCCTTCAGGGAGACTTTTTATAAGATATGTAGGGTTGAGGCAGAGTGAGAGACTTACATGGAGGAAGTCTTGAGCGTCAAGAAGGATTTGGCCTCTCATACATAACTCATAGTGACTAAGCAGAAATTGTGATCTACTCTAGAGGAAGAGGTGCAACACCAGAAGGCACTTGTAGCCAAGCAGAGTGCCAAGGTAGGGGAGTTGGAGGAATGTCTGGTTGTACTCACCAAACAGTTAGAGAGAAAGGA
Source organism: Cryptomeria japonica (assembly GCF_030272615.1). NCBI lineage: Eukaryota > Viridiplantae > Streptophyta > Pinopsida > Cupressales > Cupressaceae > Cryptomeria > Cryptomeria japonica. The sequence continues at coordinate 49,854,146 of NC_081406.1, read as the reverse complement.
GCAAGACATGATGGAGGCAATATATATGGTGAAGGCCACTTAAGAGCATTGACTTTTTGCCAAGGGAGACCTGAGGCTTCGCACATAGCAACTATAGCACCTTTGACAACAACTTCCAGCATCCTCTACTACTCTAGGGATATTCTCTTCCCCTCCCCATTCTTAGTAATGTTGTAGATTGATGTAATGTCCCCTTCTCACTGATGACCTTCCAGTGGTCCATTAGCCTATTCTTGAGACCCGTAGGCTAGGTGGAATGAAGAATGAGGGTCCAGCATTGATGAAACGAGGACTTACTATTTTTAGTAAGTCAGGGAATGGTCATTTTGGTGTTACTACCCTATTGATCTCTCCATGTTTTGCCTCTGGACGCGATGATCATGCTTTTCTGAGCATTACTTCTTGACTTACTATTTTTAGTAAGTGGCTGTGTGGCACAATTCTAATTTTGGCAGTAGATAGGGTTCTAATTCTGCAGCAGTTTTATGGTCATCAGGGCTCAGTTTCATCCTGGTTGTGATAATAATCAGTACGGGAATCATTGGCGACATAATTAAATATTGTTTTCCTTATCCTAAGGTTTAATATTTAATTAATCTGATTTTGCTACTGATTTATTATATTTGGGATTAATGTCCATATTTTTCCTAAGTATTTGGCGAGCTTCATTTTTATTAAGGAGATGTCAAATTATTTGAAAGAAATATTATTTTGTGACTTATCTCTAAATATTGGCCAAAGTATATCGTGGGTCCATGCCTTGGGTGTGGGATTTGACTTATGGGAAATAGCGCCACTTTTGGGGGTCCACATGTAGTGGAATGAAATGCAAATACAAGGCGTTGAATTTGGAGGAATTGTATTTGGATTTGAGGAGTGAAGTTATAAATATGAGACTTGGGCTCCCATTTGCATCATCTTTGAAAATTACATCGTTATGTTGCCGGTTTGGCTACTGAAAATCTGAGCTTCGAAGTTGGCTTCCTAGCTAAGTCTCAGTTTCGTACTTGCAAGATAGTACCTAGTTGTGTCCTTGTATTCCCATTGTTGATTGGTGAATGAGTTGCGGATTATGGAGTGTTCTATGTTGGATTTGAGTGTTTCTCGTTGCTGGTTGCGGGACTGCTGAAAGTATATTTTGCTCACACCTCTTAACCAGGCGACTCCATCATTCTGGGTACCGTCTCATCCTTCCTTCCTAGCCATGGCGATACAATGTGTGAGTTTTTAGCAGTTTTAAATGAGCAATGAATTTACTAGATAAAATCAAACTTCCTAGGTATAGCGTGGGTTTTTGCACTTGCATTGGGATGTGTGCCAAATTGAATAGTGGGTTGTTTGGGTTTTAGTTTGGATTGGATGTTGTTGTTAGTGTTATATTGGGGGATTGGGATTGATTTGAGTTGATTCGGGTGAAAAATGAGGGAGTTATGAGTATTTTGATGTTTCCATAGGCTGCTAAATTGTACTTTCAGCCTACAGATTAGTTGTAACAGAAAATTATAGTCTTGTTGTAGAAATCTGCAATTACTCTTCTCATCTCATCTCTATTTTGTAAGGTTGTTTCAGTAGTACTGATCATCCCTTCTTTCTACTTTTATTTGTAATTCCCACTGCATAAGTGGAAGAGGCTGGCTTGTCGCCTTCTAAGTTTTGTAATTCAGTTTTTGTACTCAGTCCTCCCACTGAATAAGTGGTCGAGTGATAAGTTCAATACAATGGTCCTCCCACTAAAATATGCGGTAGAGGGATAGCTTAATGTAATTTCCTCTCGCTGAAATACGTGGTAGAGTGATTGAATTTCAGTTTCTTGTCATTTTCCCTTGGTCAGTTTACCACCAAGAATTTGGTTTCTATCTTGCTGGATAAGCAGAAGGGGTTGGCTTGCCGCCCAGGCTTTGTAATTTTCAGTTTGATTAGTGTTGCTAATGATCCCCGAAACACCGTATGCTCTCACCCTCCCAGACTGGGCTCTCAATGAACAAAAGGTGGAAGGGTTCCCTTTCAGCAGTTTGGTTTATTTTTCTAACCTTAATGGGTTGTGGTGATTGCGTGTATCTCTTATTGTTAAAAAATCCAAAAAAAAATTACTGGGATATTACAGTGGTATCAGAGCTGGTTTTCCTGCCAATCTGTGAGAGTCAGTGGGTTTAGAAGTCTCCATGAGTGACAGAGACGTCAGATACTACAACAGAGAGTAGAAGAGACAGCAGTTTCAAATCCCTATAGTGCATGAAGAGGACACATTTTTAGAAGTACTGAGAAACAGAGGGAAGGATCTAGATACCTCAAATTCAGTGGATTCAATGGTAGATAAGACTACAGAACCAAATGAGGCACTTGATAAGAAGGCGGAGAGACAATTCAATGCCATGATGGACATGATGTCTCTACTGCTGACCAAGCTCAACCAAAACATTGTTGGGACCCCTAATCCACCCAACAATGGTCCGGAAGCCAGCACTTCTAACGCTCCTATAGGCAATGGAAATGGGAGTAACAACGGGAGTAACAATGGAGATTTAGCCCCAAGGCCTTTACAACCTCTATTTCTGCCAAGAGAAGTACAACAAGTTAAAATAGAGATACCCACAGCTGATGAAATAAGGAACAGCTACATGGAGTATGCTTCTCTTCCTGGTGAGATCCAAGATATCCTATCTTTGGATCAGTTTATGAATCAGAAAATGAAGAGAGGAAGGAGGAAAGACTATAAGTATGCTGCCCCAAGAGATTTTCAGCAAGCTCTTGGAAGAGTGACCTTAGCACACTTTGATGGAAGCGCTAAGGGTACAGCTAGAGCATGGGTACAAAAGTTAGACAATTACTTGTCCTTGAGGCCTATGCCGGAGGAGGACGCCATCACGTTTGCTACCTTGCACTTGGATGGAGTAGCCCATGAATGGTGGTACCATGGTTTGTTCACCCTTGGTCATAACTTAATCACCACCTATGTTGATTTCACCAGCAAGCTGATTGAGAGATTCGACACCAGGGATCTAGAGGTGAAGTTTAGAGAACTTGCACAATTCTGGCAGCAAGGTTCATTGGACACTTACGTGATTGAATTACAAAACCTGTCAATTATGGTGAGTAGCATCTCAAAGAAGCGGTTGGTTGTCCTTTCCACTGAAGGACTTGAAGAACCTTTGAGAGGATGGGTCAAAGCTTTTGATCCGCCCACCCTAGAAGAAGCTATAAAAAAATCTAGAGGTATGGAGTTGGCTACCCCAAAGAGTAAAATTCAGTCCAAGCCTTTCCCTTTCAGAAAGGACAAGATGAAATTCATGAATCAGACCAAGAGGTTCCCTCTGCATATGGATGATGGGCTCCGTCAAGAGCTCCAAGGAAAGAATCTTTGTTATTCTTGCAGAGAAACTTGGGTTCTTGGACATAGGTGCCATGGAAAAGGGAATTTGCATCAGATGGAATGCTATTCAGAAGATGGGTCAGATTCTAAAATTTCAAAATAGCAAACAGAAGTTGAGGACAATGAGTATGAAGAGGCTCCTGAAGGGCCTGAATGTGGGTCAGAAGATAGAGGAGTGGTTGGTCAACTCTCGAGCATTCACAAAAATGAGTCTTTCAGAGTTCGGGGTGTGATTGGAGAGCATCGTGTCATAGCTCTCATTGACACAGCTGCAACACACAACTTCATTGATGAAAGGATTGTTGCAAAAAAGGGACTAGTGGCAGAGGAAGTTGAGGGCTTCAAAGTCATGGTAGCAGATGGCTCCACTATATCCTGTAACTGAATGATTTCCAACATGTCTCTGAAGTTGGGAAATCATGAAATCAGAGATGATTTCTTTGTGGTGAGCATTGGAGGGACTGATGATGCAGTCCTCAGGATTCAATGGCTGAGATCTCTTGGTGAGATCACACTAAACCTACAAACCATGGACCTAAAATTCATGTCTGAAGGGAAGAAGGTAGTTTTGAGAGGAATTTCGCATGGGGGACTTAAAGTTGTATCCTTGAAAAGAATGGAAAGGCTAATCCGCCATAACCAGGTGGAGTGGGCAGCGGAGTGTTTGATAATGCCTTACAATCCATTGGTGGATAAGGGAAGCTATTCCTTAGATATTTCAGCAATGGTCAAGGATAGAAGCAAGATCATGGTAATGCCTTCATAACCACAACAAGAGCACAAAAATTATCCTAAATACATTCAAGCTTTGATAACTAAGAGGAGCAAGGTGTTCAAAAATCCCCCTCCTGGCAGGCCCCCTGAAAGAGGTGTCGAACACATTATTGAGCTTGAAGAAGGAGTTAAGCTAGCCATGACTACTCCTTACCGATATCCTAAGAAGCAGAAGGATGAGATTGAGAAAGCAATTCAAGAATTGCTTGACATGGGTTACATATGGCCTAGCAAAAGCCCCTTTTCTTTGGCTGTTGTTTTTGTGAGAAAGAAGGATGGGACCATGCGCATGTGTGTGGATTACCGAGCCCTGAGTCAGAAAATCATCAAGAATCGGTACCCTTCCGAGAATTGATGAGCTCATTGACGAGCTACATGGGGCAGTGTTCTTTTCCAAGATTGATCTTAGATTGGGGTACCATCGGATCAGAATGAGAGCTTCAGATGTGGAGAAGATTGCTTTCAGATGCCACTTTGGGCATTTTGAGTTCCTAGTCATGCCTTTCAGTTTGACTAATGCTCCTGCTACATTCCAGTCATGCATGAGCAGAATCTTCCAAGAACAGTTAAGGAAGTTTATTTTGATATTTTTTGATGACATCCTAATATTCAGCAAATCTTGGAAAGAACATTTACAGCAATTGGATGAAGTGTTGGGCATATTAGAATCTGAGTCCCTGTTCGCCAAGGAGTCCAAATGTGAGTTTGGGATGGAAGAGTTTCTCTACCTCGGTCACATTATCAATTTGAGTGGTGTGAAGGTGGATCCCAAAAAGATTAGAGTCATCCTTGATTGGCCTACTCCCGAAAACATAACACATTTGAGGGGATTTTTGGGATTGTGTGGATTATATCAGAGGTTTGTGAAGGGATGTTCTCAGTTGGCTGCCCCCCTTACAAATCTCACAAAGAAAGGAGTTTTTGAATAGTCCGAAAAGGCACAGACAACATTTGAGCAGTTTAAAGGGATCATGAGTTCCTGCCCTATTTTAGCATTGCCTAATTTCACCAAGCCATTTGAGCTACAGTGTGATGCATCTGGAGAAGGTGTTGGTGCGGTCCTCATGCAGGATAAGCATCCTATAGTCTTTGAGAGCAGAAAGTTGAGAGGTTCTGAGCGACTGTATTCCATTTATGACAAGTAAAAGCTTGCCATAATGCATGCCCTTGCAAAGTTCAGACAGTATCTGGTGGGGAGTAAATTCATTGTTAAGACTGATCACAATAGTCTTAAACACTTCATGCATTAGAAGGATCTAAATGAGAGACAGTAGAAATGGGTGAGTAAGCTACAGACTTACGACTTCGATATTAAGTATGTCAAGGGTAAAAACAATGTGGTGGCAGATGCCTTATCCAGGAGACCCCATTTAAGCTCACTTCACGAGCTTACTGCTGATTGGAGAAAGTTATTGCTTGTTGATTATGCCAAAAATCAGTTTGCAACTAGCCTTATAGAAGGTACTTTGCATGATGAAAGGTACAAATTGGTTGAGGGATTGGTACTGTACAAGGGAAGAATCTTCATAGTACCTGAATATAAGTTAAAAGAGAAGATTTTGAAGACTTTCCATGACATCCCACTTGCTGGTCACCAAGGTTATTTCAAAACATACAGGCAGATCCGGGAGAGATTCTCTTGGAAGGGACTTAAAAGTGATGTTTTGAAGTACATTAAAGAGTGTCATACATGTCAAAGGAACAAAGATGAGCACACTCTACCTACTAGTTTGTTACAACCCTTGCCTATTCCTGGTCAAAAATGGGAGAGTATTTCCATGGATTTCATCACGGGGCTGCCTCGGGCTCAAGGGAAGGATAGTATCTATGTGGTGGTGGATAGACTTACAAAGTTTTCTCATTTTTTTGCCATCACCAACTCTTTTACAGCAACACAAGTTGCTAAAGTGTTCTTCCGGGAAGTGTTCAGATTACATGGGTTACCAAAGAACATTGTGAGTGATAGGGACAGCAAGTTCCTATGTCCTTTTTGGCAAGAGATTTTCAAATTGTGTGGTACTGTGCTCACTCCAAGCACCAGTTATCACCCTCAAACTGATGGGCAAACTGAGATAGTGAATAAGTGGTTGGAAGGTTGCCTTAGAAACTATGTCTCGGAGCAGCAGAATACATGGGTAAGATGGCTTCACCTAGGGGAATATTGTTACAATTCCTCCTATCACATGTCCATTCGGATGTCACCATTCATGGCACTATATGGTTATGAAGCTCCTAGCTTCATAGACTTGGTATTTGGTGATAGCAGAACCCCTCAGGCAAAGGATATGATGCAGCAAAGTCAAGATATTCTGAGGATTTTGAGGGACAATCTCCAGCATGCACAGAATCAGCAGAAGTTATATGCTGATCAACAGTGAATTGAGCGCACCTTTAAGGTGGGTGACATGGTTTATTTGAGGCTCCAGCCCTATAGACAGTCTACTCTCAAGAAGAGTGGGGTTGAGAAATTGAAGCCTTGATTCTATGGGCCTTTCAGAGTCAGCAAAAGGGTCAGAGAAGTGGCTTATGAGTTGGAATTACCAGCAAGCAGCAGGATCCATAATGTATTTCATGTGTCTCGCCTTAAGAAGGCTCTGGGACATAATGTTGTTGCTTCAGTTGAGTTACCTCCGCTTGATGAGGAGGGAGAGTTGGTTTTGGTTCCGAAAGCTATCTTTGAATTCAGGGAATGATCTTTGAGGAGAAGAGTGATCAGGGAGTACTTGGTCAAATGGAAGAATCTGCCAGCAGAGGATGCTACGTGGGAAAATGAGGAGATTTTATTGCATCCAGCCTTACAGTTGCTTGAGGACAAGCAATTTTGGGGAGGGCGGACTGTAATGTCCCCTTCTCACTGATGACCTTCCAGTGGTCCATTAGCCTATTCTTGAGACCCGTAGGCTAGGTGGAATGAAGAATGAGGGTCCAGTATTGATGAAACGAGGACTTACTATTTTTAGTAAGTCAGGGAATGGCCATTCTGGTGTTACTGCCCTACTGAGCTCTCCATGTTTTGCCTCTGGACGTGATGATCATGCTTTTCTGAGCATTAGTTCTTGACTTACTATTTTTAGTAAGTGGTTGTGTGGCACAATTCTAATTTTGGCAATAGACAGGGTTCTAATTTTGCAGCAATTATGTGGTCGTCCGAGCTCAGTTTCATCTTGGTTGTGATAATAATCAGTACGGGAGTCATTGGCAACATAATTAAATATTATTTTCCTTATCCTAAGGTTTAATATTTAATTAATCTGATTTTGCTACTGATTTATTATATTTGGGATTAATGTCCATATTTTTCCTAAGTATTTGGCGAGCTTCATGTTTATTAAGGAGATGTCGAATTATTTGAAAGAAATATTATTTTGTGACTTATCCCTAAATATTGGCCAAAGAATATCATGGGTCCATGCCTTGGGCATCGGATTTGACTTATGGGAAATAGTGCCACTTTTGGAGGTCCACATGTAGTGGAATGAAATACAAATGCAAGGCGTTGAATTTAGAGGAATTGCATTTGGATTTGAGGAGTGAAGTTATAAATATGAGACTTGGGCTCCCATTTGCATCATCTTTGAAAATTGCATCGTTATGCTGCCAGTTTGGCTACTGAAAATCTGAGCTTTGAAGTTGGCTTCCTAGCTAAGTCTCAGTTTCATACTTGCAAGATAGTACCTAGTTGTGTCCTTGTATTCCCATTGTTGATTGGTGAATGAGTTGCAGCTTATGGAGTGTTCTATGCTGGATTTGAGTGTTTTTGGTTGCTGGTCGCGGGACAGCTGAAAGTATATTTTGCTCACACCTCTTAACCAGGCGACTCCATCATTCTGGGTATCGGCTCATCCTTCCTTCCTAGCCATGGCGATATAATGTGTGATTTTTTAGCAGTTTTAAATGAGCAATGAATTTACTAGATAAAATCGAACTTCCTAGGTATAGCGTGGGTTTTTGCACTTGCATTGGGATGTGTGCCAAATTGAATAGTGGGTTGTTTGGGTTGTAGTTTGGATTGGATGTTGTTGTTAGTGTTATATTGGGGGATTGGGATTGATTTGAGTTGATTCGGGTGAAAAATGAGGGAGTTATGAGTATTTTGATGTTTCCATAGGCTGCTGAATTGTACTTTCAGCCTACAGATTAGTTGTAACAGAAAATTATAGTCTTGTTGTAGAAATTTGCAATTACTCTTCTCATCTCATCTCTATTTTGTAAGGTTGTTTCAGTAGTACTGATCATCCCTTCTTTCTACTTTTATTTGTAATTCCCACTGCATAAGTGGAAGAGGCTGGCTTGTCGCCTTCTAAGTTTTGTAATTCAGTTTTTGTACTCAGTGTAGCGTCCTAAAATTGTGACACTTGCAATTTTGACTACATTTGGGTCTTCACGATGGCGATACAACACGGAACCTGAATGGAGACCCCGAAACTTGCTCATGACACCAAAAACTGCATTTTTCTAGCACCCTGGTCTGATCCTCCTTGCACCCTGCTGTCCCGGGAGGTGGGACCAGAGCGCCCAGCGCCCTGGTCCTTCAGGACTAGGGCGCCCAGCACCCTGGTCCCCTAAGACCATGGCGCCCAGCGCCCTGGTCCCTGGCCCTATTTTGGGCCCGATCTCCTATGGGACTTCGGGTCTTTTTGTTTGCAATTTGGAAAATAACATTTCCTAGTCGGCCCAAGGTCGGAAAAATCAGTCTTTTAACCCTAATTGGCAAGTATATAAACTACTTTTCCTCTCTCATTTTGGGGAGGATGGGAAAAGGTGGAAACGATATTTGAACATTCAAGCATTCAAGCATTCAAGCATTCCTTCAAGCAATTGATCATTCTAAGTCTCCATTCAAGGCTAAGTGTTGCATTCAAGACAAGGATTCAACCATTGAAGAGGAGATCACTTACAACACATTACATGCTACAACATACAACATACAACAAACAACAACATCTATACCTTCGCATATAAGGATACAAACATCCTTACAACAAGGTATTAGTACTTGTTTTACATTACATTTACAAGCATTTCTCATTTCCTGGTTAATTCCAAAACCGGGGTTTGACCTAAGGGCAAACCCCTAATCCCTAACCCCCCAATCGTCTTCTCTTTTCTGTGTGTAGGTTGCAGGTACGTGGCTGAAATTGAAGATCTGGAATCCTTGTGCAGAGACAAACAGATCCCCCTTCGTTTCGCGGATTTTTCGGAGGACCGTGTGCACGCCGGGCGCCATCGTCCCGTCAACTTTTGCTCAAATTTGCAGGACAGCGCCGTCTGGACATTTTACTGCTAATTCCAGGTCCGCAGCTTCATATCATATCCCTATCTCAGTTTATAAGCAAAGCTTTCTCACTTTCTATGTATTCCTAGCTTAATCATTCTATCTACATTCTTTACAAAAGAGGGTATCCTTGCTATCACAACCCTTGAAACTCATATAGAATCCAATCTTGCATTGCGTGGGATTGGATCTTGTGGGTTTCAACCCCTCTTTTGAATGTAAAGTCTCCCCTAAGTGAAAACCATCAACCCTAGTGACTCTCCCTTCTCTCTCCTCGGAGTTGGGGAGGGGAGAACGACTAGGGTTCGATTTTTTCTCTTTACATTTTGGTGAACCCGACGTGAACATCCTTTCTGATTATTCATAGTTAGATCTGAAAATTGGATTCCTTGATTACATTTCCATGTTTGATCTTTTGCAAAATTTTAGAGGTTAATTGCATAAAAACCCTAAATTTTCTTTTTAAGTAATTAAACTTGTGAAATGTTTAATTGTTAATGCTTGTTTCAGATCTACCCTTCTATTGCAAATTATCAATTCATATTTGTGCTTTAATTTTGAAAATTAAGTGGTTAAGTGTCAAAACCCTCATTTTTGAAACCCTCTTGATTCAACCTTTGTCCGACAATTTCACTGATCAAAACATCTCCAAATCAGCTGTAACTTTGGATCCCGCAATAAAATCATAATATCTTTCATCCCTGAAAATTTGGAAAAAAGTTGCGAGGACCGTGTGCACCCCGAGCGCCATCGTCCCCAACATTTTTTCCGAAATTTCGGGAGCTAGATCTTACTGTATTTTTCTGCTAATATCCAGAATTTTGGCTGATTTTATCAATTTTAACACTTTCAAAATTACAGTCAAAGTTGGTCTAGTGATTGCTTGGATTGAGGCTTCTAATCATTCAAAAATTGTTGAAATTGAAATTTGTGTCAAAATTGTGTTTCTTACAGTCCTAAATCTGAAAAGTGTGTTATCATTCATTCGAAATTTCAATGATTTATCCAAATTTTTTGCAATTTGTGACTTTTGAAATTAAGTGCTTAATTACAACAACTTTGATTTCCGCTTTCAAAATTGAATTTTGCGTGAAATTGAGTCAATTTTTAAATTTCAAAACTTGCATTGCTTTTGGTATTCCCTCTAAAATCATAAAATTCAAAATTTCAGTTTCCCTCTCTTTTTCAAAATTCAAATTTTGCATTTTTCGACAATCTTGGTAGGGTTCAATTTTGAGATTGCAACTATAATTTGGCCTATTTACAGATTGTAAAATCACTCAATTTTTTCAGGTTAGCTGTAAAATCATCATAACTTTCATCCCTGCAAATTTTGAAAAAAGTTGCGAGGACCGTGTGCACTCCGAGCGCCACGGTCCCGGACATTTTTTTCGAAATTTCGGGAGATTGTCCTGATTGTATTTAACAGCTTAAATCTAGAAGATTGGCTAGTTTTACTGAAATTTGCTACCTCTAAAATTCAAAATCTTCTCTCTTTCTTTAGTGCATGAGTTTTACAACAATAAGCCCTACCTACACTATTCCCGTTAGACGAAGCCTTAGAATTAAGTCCTTCCAAGGTTTAATTACTAAGGAGATGGAACCTAATTTGAATGGTCTTTTTAACGAGGACATGGGTAATTCCTCTAATCCTCTTAATGATGAAGAAGCTCTCCATGAGGTTTCTGTAGAACAACTTTCAAAATTGGATAACCAATTTGATGATTTTCGACAATGGATGTCTCAAGAATACCCTGATAGTCAAGCTCTTCCTTTAATTGAGGGTCTAAAACGTATGCTTCAAAGTGATAAGAATGGAATTGATATTTTGTGTGGTATTGCACACATTGTGGATTCAAATGTGATGCCTATGAAAAGTTGTGCCGAAACCTTAGGTTATACACAACCTCCTACTCAAGACAATCATTCTATTCCTTTGACGACTTCTATTGCTAGTATACCTACTGTTACATCAAACATAATGACTACTTCAATACAAGACATTCCTCCTATGATCACTAGTCATGGGGGCAATCCCTCTTCTTCAATCAACCCTCTTCCTTCATTCAATCCAACTTCTTCATCCGTTCCTTCAGTGAGTGTTCCTCTTATATCTCCACAAATGAACATGACACAAGGGGGCAATTCATTTAACCCTTCCATTCCTCCTTGTAGTGTTCCTCCTTTCCAATCATCTCCTATGACTAACTATCATAGTGTCCCACCACCTTACTCTCTACCTTCTTTCAATAACATAACACCTCCATCACAATCTAACACATCTAATATGAACTCTTCGACTGAAGCGACCATTAACAATCTTGCACAAACTGTCTCTTCTTTACAGCAACAAATTGCCTCTATGAATCAATCCAAGTTTAATGTGCCCACATTTGATGTTGCGAGCCCACTTTCTCTTGATATTGTTCGAGGTATTCCCCCTAAACATGTTGAAATCCCACATTTGGAGCTTTATAATGGTAAGGGTGATCCTCTAACACATGTTAAGACCTTTCAAACAATATGTACTGATTTTGCTTATGACCAAAGGTTGCTTGCAAAACTGTTTACTAGAACATTAAGAGACAAAGCCCTACAATGGTATTGCTCGTTGCCTTCCTATTCTATTACTTCTTTCGAACAACTTGCAAATGCTTTCATTCAACAATTTCAAAACAATATAAGTTCTAAAGTTACTTTGATTGATTTAATGCATTGTAAACAAGGTGTTAAAGAAAAAGTGACTGATTTCATTGGTAGATATAAGCATTTGTATGCTCAAATTTCTTTTCCAGTGCCTGACAATGATATTCAAAGAATCTTCATTTCTAATTTACAAAAAGACATTAGAGAAAAACTCTTGTTTTCTGAGTTTACTTCTTTCCAACAGTTGTGCGCAACTCTTCACAATTATCAACTGACTGTGAGTCAAATGGAACAATCACATCCTATGGCTCCGAGTGATAAGGGTGATAGTAGTCAACAACCATTTGGGAAGTTTAAACCGAACAGAGAGTCCATTAAATTCAATGAAAACATCATCAACAACAATGTGAATGCAGCATCAGGTGTGTCTCCTATTTCTAAGTTTTTCACGAAAGAAAGAAAGTTTACTCCTTTGAATGAATCATTGCATAGTATTATGAATAAGTTATTGGAACAAAATGTGCTTACTCTTCCTCCTATAAGGAAAATTGAACTTGCAAAGATTAATTCACCCTATTTTGATAACAAATCTTTTTGTCAATTTCATCTTCAACCTGGGCATGATACTGAAAAATGTTTTGCTTTAAAGGGTAAAATTCAAGATTTGATTGATAATAATACTATCTCTGTTTCTGGAGTGAATGATAAAGGCAACACATCTGTAGCTCCTCCCAACCAAAATCTTCAGATTTTCACTGATCCATTGCCTTCTCATACCTCTAATGCGATTGATACTAATGATTCCTCTGTCTCACCTGATGATCTCGTGTCTATGACTCCGAATGTGATTAACTTTGTGGAGCAGTAGAAAATCCCTAAAGAACCTTCCATCACATTTGATTCCAATGAAACTATCAGGGCACCTGATGGTCCTTTATATATAGTTGCAAAATTCAAGAACACACCTTGCCGTGGAGTGCTTATTGATCCTTCGTGCATGGTTAATATCATTACTGAAGAATTTCTTTTTACTTTGCAATTGAATCAAGTGATCTATGACAAAACAGATGTGGTTGTGAAACTATTTGATGCATTTTCTTCTCCTGCAATTGGTTCTATTACATTACCTATCGAGGTCCATAACAAAACCCTTGATGTGGACTTTTCTATTATTCCATCATCCAAACAATTTCATGTGAAGCTAGGCTATCCTTGGCTATCTTCCATGAAAGCTATTGCTTCTCCTATTCACAAGTGTTTGAAATTTCCCCATAATGGTGAAGTTGTTACTGTCAATCATAGTCTCTTTAAACCAGCTGAAAGAACTTCTAGCGTTCCTATTGATTACTTTTGGCCTAAACAATTCCAATCTCTTCCTCCGCGAAGTGATCATCTTTTCAAATCTTATCAAAAGTGGAAAAAAGACATGATCCTATCTCTAAGTGAACCTAGAACACCCAAACTTGACATTCCTATCATTCTTGAGAAGGAAGTTCTTCCTTTGAAAGATAAAACTAATGTCTTTCCTCAAGAAGATTCCCAACCTATTCCTATGGATGTGACTATGCCTATATCTAATAAACTTCCTAAGAGTAGACCTATACCTCCTCGTCATGATGGACTTGGTCTCCTTCCTAAACCAAATATTCCTCCTTTATATGGAGCAGTTCCTCCTCCTTCCTCTTATGGAGAGAAGAGACCTTCCTCTTCTCCTATTATTCAACCTAAGAGACCACAACCTAAACACCCAAGTGATAAGGATGAGAACATTCCTCCTCCTCAATCTTCTCAACTTCTTACTAAGACTAGACGAAATTGTTCTGCACGTGAACGCCGACGAAAGCGTCGTCTTAGAGCTCAGGCAGCTGCTTCTCAAACTTTGCAATCCCCAAAAACACCTTCAACAAGCATTATTCCATTTTCTCCTCAGCCGACGATTGAGCCGAAATCTCCTAAACATAAGATGCATGATGGTCTTGATCCTGTGCGAGTTAAAGATCCTATTTTCATAAATCTTGATGATGATATAGATGAAAATGTTATTCATGATGCAAATGTTACTCTTGTTCATTCTAATAGTGAATATGAACTTGTTGATATTGATAACCATTTATCTAATGAATTTTCTAAAGCACTTATCCTAGCTCCTAGACAAGAACACCGTGGCTTGGGGTATGAACATAGCCCTTGTTTGGATCTTGTGATAGCTCCATCTACTGTGTTGGATGTTCCTCCTCTAGCCTGTTCCCTACCTTCCCGAAACATTGATCAGCAAGATCGGGGGGTAGATGACGTGCTAGACTAGTTTCATTAGCATAGCAGATTCTCTCCCCCTCTCTTTTGTTACTTCCTCTATGTGTTATTCTCATTCTTCTATTTGTTGTCCTTAGTGTTGTCTACTTGAGGACGATGCAAAGCATTGAGATCTCTCAATCTCTCTCATGTTGACTCAAAAGACACATGTGTTCCCTTCTTCTAGGTGACCTTCCTTGATTGGGGAATGAAGAACAATTATGCATACATACATATGATATACATGAATTATCAAACAGCATACTGACCCCGAGGAAAGCGAAGTCACCTTGTGCTTTGTGTTTTGTGTCTATTATCCTTGGGCTTATCTCACACTTGGGGGCTAAATCCTTGCGATAATGTGCTCCTTTCCCTTCTCATTCTTATATGTATCACTACCTTAAAGCAATCACCCCCGGTGAGGCGTGTGCGATCGCTTTAACATAGGGGGGCATACATCCCATTCATATCTTTTCAAGATACTTGAAAATTTCTTGACAAATTTAGCTTTGCCTTGAAAATTTTTGATGTCTTTCTTGCATGACTCATAGTGAGGGAACCTTACTACTGACAGTCATGGTTCTCCCTCGTGATCTTCCCTTTTACTTTGTCAATCAAAGTCGTAAGATCCTTAGTCCACTGGGGGCTTCGTGTATCTTGCCTCCTTGACGTGGTGAAAGTTTTTCAATGTTGTTTCCTTGTACTTTACCGGAAGTATGAGTGTACGCTTATACTCCCACTAAAGTGGGGGCTAAATGTAGCGTCCTAAAATTGCGACACTTGTAATTTCGATTGCATTTGGGTCTTCACGATGGCGATACAACACGGAACCTGAATGGAGACCCCGAAACTTGCTCATGACACCAAAAACTGCATTTTTCCAGCACCCTGGTCTGATCCTCCTTGCACCCTGCTGTCTCGGGAGGTGGGACCAGAGCGCCCAGCGCCTTGGTCCTTCAGGACTAGGGCACCCAACGCCCTGGTCCCCCAGGACCATGGCGCCCAGCACCCTAGTCCCTGGCCCTATTTTGGGCCCGGTCTCCTATGGGACTTCGGGTCTTTTTGTTTGCAATTTGGAAAATAACATTTCCTGGTCGGCCCAAGGTCGGAAAAATCAGTCTTTTAACCCTAATTGGCAAGTATATAAACTAATTTTCCTCTCTCATTTTGGGGAGGATGGGAAAAGGTGGAAACGATATTCGAACATTCAAGCATTCAAGCATTCAAGCATTCCTTCAAGCAATTGATCATTCTAAGTCTCCATTCAAGGCTAAGTGTTGCATTCAAGACAAGGATTCAACCATTGAAGAGGAGATCACTTACAACACATTACATGCTACAACATACAACATACAACAAACAACAACATCTATACCTTCGCATATAAGGATACAAACATCCTTACAACAAGGTATTAGTACTTGTTTTACATTACATTTACAAGCATTTCTCATTTCTTGGTTAATTCCAAAACCGGGGTTTGACCTAAGGGAAAACCCCTAATCCCTAACCCCCCAATCGTCTTCACTTTTCTGTGTGTAGGTTGCAGGTACGCGGCTGAAATTGAAGATCTGGAATCCTTGTGCAGAGACAAACAGACCCCCCTTCGTTTCGCGGATTTTTCGGAGGACCGTGTGCACGCCGGGCGCCATCGTCCCGTCAACTTTTGCTCAAATTTGCAGGACAGTGTCGTCTCGACATTTTACTGCTAATTCCAGGTCCGCAGCTTCATATCATATCCCTATCTCAGTTTATAAGCAAATCTTTCTCACTTTCTATGTATTCCTAGCTTAATCATTCTATCTACATTCTTTACAAAAGAGGGTATCCTTGCTATCACAACCCTTGAAACTCATATAGAATCCAATCTTGCATTGCGTGGGATTGGATCTTGTGGGTTTCAACCCCTCTTTTGAATGTAAAGTCTCCCCTAAGTGAAAACCATCAACCCTAGTGACTCTCCCTTCTCTCTCCTCGGAGTTGGGGAGGGGAGAACGACTAGGGTTCGATTTTTCCGCTTTACACTCAGTCCTCCCACTGAATAAGTGGTCGAGTGATAAGTTCAATACAATGGTTCTCCCGCTAAAATATGCGGTAGAGGGATAGCTTAATGTAATGTCCTCTCGCTGAAATACGCGGTAGAGTGATTGAATTTCAGTTTCTTGTCATTTTCCCTTGGTCGGTTTACCACCAAGAATTTGGTTTCTATCTTGCTGGATAAGCAAAAGGGGTTGGCTTGCCGCCCAGGCTTTGTAATTTTCAGTTTGATTAGTGTTGCTAACGATCCCCGGAACACCGTATGCTCTCACCCTCCCAGACTGGGCTCTCAATGAACAAAAGGTGGAAGGGTTCCCTTTCAGCAGTTTGGTTTATTTCTCTAACCTTAACGGGTTGTGGTGATTGCGTGTATCTCTTATTGTTAAAAAATCAAAAAAAAAATTACTGGGATATTACAATTGATAGCCCCATTTTGTCTTAGTCGTCTGGAAGATGACTTTTTTTTTCCTTTTTTTTGTGGGTGGGGGGGGTCTTGATGTTGGCAGTAATTTATCGACATATGGATAATACTTGGTTATGTTTAGTTAATAATTGGCCATGTAATGTTCTCACAGGGATTAGTTGGTAGTTGGCGACGGTTGGTATCTTCGCCCACCGCCATATGGTATATATATGTTGTGTTACGAGAACAGGAGCATTATTGTTGTATCCAGTTTACATGTTGAAATAAAAGTTATATCTTTCTGCCATAATTATTTTGTGAATGATAAATGTTGTTATTGTTCATGTACTTGTTACATTTTATTTACTTCTGGTAATATAAGATCTCACACTGTAGGGAGTAAACAATATACTCTAATAAGATTCAAAGAGCATTTAGTCTGCATGGGTAGGTGAGTTGGCTTCGGTGGTAGGTTTTCTCCCCATCGGTCTCGGGTTCATCTCCCTTTATGGATTTAAAACGAGGGACTATTTGTGGGTTGTGGATTCACCCCCAGGGACTAGTCTCACCCCCAAGCTCACTCTTAAGTGGAAACGCTAGGCTGAGGCCATGGAGATTGGGGATACCTTGGATACCCCAAAAAAAAGGATTCAAAGAACATTTGATTTGTGTGGACTCAAAAATACTGAAGTTGATATGCTTTAATAAGATTCAAAGAACATTTCATTTTACATTGTTTAAGGTGTGTATGATTCTCATTTGGTACTTGGCATTAACCCCATGCCTTTAATTGTAAATATATACTTTAAAAAAATTATTTAAAATTTTACACAAACAAGATCAAGAATGTAATACCAGTAAATTAGTATTTGAGTCTCACCAATGGATGCATATAGCATGTTTTAAATCCTAGCTTACCTTATATTATTGTCTTGGCTTGCCTTATTTTAAATCAGTTTTTCTCCTGTAGCTCTTTATATTTTTTTATGATGGGTCACAGAGTGTGATCCTAAACATTGCTACAAAATAAATTTTACATAATCAAATCTAGAAACCACGTGCATTCAATATTATGGACTCTGCAAATCTGATGTCTTTAAGCATGGTCTTATTTATTTCAAAATATTTAAATGTCAATTATATAAAACAACGGAAAAAGCAAAAAATAAATCTCTTATCTAGTTTAGCATATAGAAAAAGAGAACTACTTAGGACTCGAGGGCAATAAAATTTGAGAAAATTAAAGATAATGAAAGCAAAGGTTGTAATGTTTAATCTTTGAAATCTCGTAAATATATGTAAACTTATTGTTTTTTATGTAATGAGAACAATGTACAAGTTAAATTTTTTATGTGTAATTCTAAAAAATAACTGAATTCAAAGCATGAGAGCTAAATAAAAACCTACATTTCTCCAAGTTTTCCTATTTTGTATATGATCTCAATTGAAAGTAAAATCTATTTTAAATAATTCACATTCTTAGAAATTTGAGATAAGCATTTTTGAGTTCATGGGTCACAATTGAAAAAGAAGACAAGAAAACTGAAATCTCCCAAATAAATACACTTCCACCTAATTCTTTGCAGTCTCTACAGGATGTTTCCTTTCAATGGATGTGTAACTATAAAAGCAAGATTTTGGAAGCTCATCTACATGCTCAAATTGGTCCTGCTAAGGTGTCTTCCCTTGACGAGGCTGCTCCATGCAACGGTGTAGGTTTTGGCACCTCTTTATTCCCTAGGGACTATTTGGATTTTTCTGATGAAACAGCTACCTATAATATGTTTTATGGTGATGGTATCTTGGATTTACATAGCCACATTGTTCTTGCTCATGTGCGTTCTGTTTACCCTCCACATACTGTGATTCGAGGAAAATGTTTGGAGCCTCATAGACCAATGGCAAAATGTAGACAGACAATCAGGTCGACAATTTCACAGGGAAAAAAAAGCTCCTACATAAAACCTATTGGCTAAATATGATTCTTTAACCTTCTTTTAATCACTTGTTATTTAGATAACAATACTATCAACCCAACTTTTCAATTAAATCTTAGTGAACTTAGATTAAATTATTACATCAACCATACCATCACATTTCAAACATTAAATGAGAAAAATAACTTTCTATCTTTATATTTAATGAACAATAGCTAACAAGTGTAAATCCTAGTCACTTTCATATTACAATCATGGTTGTATTATATTCAGATGATTTTTGAATATCAGTAATTGCAACAATTTATACCTATAAATTCACATACAAGTGCTCAAAATAGATTATAAAAGGAGTATGATAATTGTAGAGGATGATCTTGAATAAAAACACTATTTTATGTACTCCATAAACAAATAGGTCGACCACCTTGCACACCTATAACTTTGAAGTTGAATAATGATCATGGGTAAGAAGATTTCACTTTAAAAGTATTGGTGTTAAAAATAGATATTTGAAATATTATGACACATGTTTGGAATTTAGGACGAATAAAAACATAGGTGGAAACATCGAGGATAGGATTTCGGCCATATCACGAGACTTAAACTATAAGACAACATATTGGTGTTTGAGAAATGGGCATTGGCAATAAAGAAACATCTAAAAGGCTAATAGGAAGAGAGGAAGAGTGGAGTTGGAAGAAAAACCATACTCAAAAAAGGGAAAGCACAAGTGTAGACCTAATATGTACATACTTACATTGACTCAAAACAAGACATGACAAGTCAACCACGCTCAAAATTACATGTCCTTGAAATTAATTGCGAGTTTGGATGTTCCAATTTTTTTGGGTCTTCCCTTGTTGCATCATCTACCAAAAGACCTTTCCATTGAATCAAGTGCTTCTTGGTGCTTTCATTTCTCAAGTTCTCCTTTGCATCTATGATTCCTTCCGGAATTAGAACTAGTATGTTGTCTTTATTAATTGGGGACAATTCTTGGGGTGTTATTTACCTGTTCATCATGCTTCATTATCTTCAAAAAGTCCAGAACTTTCCTTACTAATGTACCATCCATGACTTCTCCACTCTCTCTTGTTTATTAGGGTATTAATCTCCTTCCACATTTCATATCATTTTCACCCTATCATCAGAATCTGGTCCAAACCCTTGAAAACTATTTTTAAGTATAGATTTTGTCAATTTGTCAAACGTGTTATGGTTGTCATACTAGTTGTTCAAGTTTCAAAGTTTGTTGTCTTTTAGTATATTTTTTTTCATTGGATTATAAGATTTGATTAACCAATTGTGTCACTCTTATAACACCCTTAATCTTCAACTCTTGATAATTTGTTGAAGTTCAATCTTTGTAGTTGAGCTTTTAGAATTGGCATTTCTATCATCTAACTCCTCTTCTAACACCAAAAATCTACTCTTTTGTAGTCAAAATATTTCTTAGAATATTAGTGTTGGGGTATCAAGTATCCCTTGACCCTTATATCATTTCCATCACCCCACCATAACTCAAAGGTTTGCTTGTTTGCATTTAATAAGTCTAGTGTCAAGCCTTTAGACTTGTCCATCCTTAATTATTGCCGTGTGTGTGAAGTAGGGTACCTGCAGCTACAACACAAACACTCAATAGAACATTACAAGAATGGTTATAAAATTGAAATCAAACGAAAGATAAACCATGACAAAGCGACCTATCGCCTCCTAAGATATGCGAGTGTGGATTTTCTCTAAAATTTCGATAAGCAATCCCAGTAACTTGACTACACCTAGACAGAGGATTTAAAATGATTATGATATGCAAGCTAGATGAGATTGATTATGCTAGATTGATCCAAGAGTCTAATTAAGCTAATGATATGCACAATTAATCTAAGATGATGATGCAATTAAGCTAGAATATAGATTGATTAAGCTACATGATTCAACAATTATGCTATAAAATGATCAAATTAAGCTAGATCTAAGATACAATTGCCTATAATAATAATGCTTAAATGATATACCAAAATGGATATGCCTAAAATGATATGATATGGGATCCTTTGTGCTCTAAAATGGGGCATATTTATAGGATATCCAAGGCCAGGGGTGAGGTGGCAGGAATCAACGATCAAGATTGAGTCTGAAGATATCAAGGGTGAAATTGGAGGAGGTTGGAGAAGAGGTTGGAGGGAGGGACACTTGTCATCTCTATGGTGACAAGTGTCAAGGATCCTTGCTCATAACAGGGCAAGTGTCCAAGAAAGGAGACATGTTGCATAAGTGCCATGTGTCTCAAGGGGAGGATGTCCAACCCATAAGAGGTCAGGATGTGCAAGATAGGATAGGGTTAGTTAAACCCAGGATTATGTGGAATGGGTTAGGTTAAGGGCTGGTTAGGTTAGGTGGTTAGAAGTTAGGAGGCATGTGAGTAATTTGAATTTAAAAATTCAAATGATAGCAAAAGGCTAATTAACTTTCAAAAACTCATAAACTGATTTGTTTTAATTAATTAGGGGATTAGAAGAAATGAATTAAATGGGGGGAGGATCAATTAATTCTAATTAATTAATCTAAGGGGACTATTGAGATGAACCTATTAAATAAATCCTTAGATTTTTTATTAAGTAGATGAACAACAGAATTTAATCAAATTGCTAATGAATTCAATTATTAGGAAGGGGGATTAATTAAATAATTGCTTATTTAATTAATTATCTTCAAACCATTTTTAGGTGTATACATTTTGCCCCTCTTTGAAGTGAGGTGTGATGACGCGTTGATTCAAAAAATAATCTCATTTTGATGATGATATTGGTTCGATAGGATGCTCCAAACATTGATTGATAAATTGTGGTATGATGATGCCCCCTCAGGAGATCAATTGAGATAATTGACCTTTGGAGTGGTTGGATCATTGCGAAATTGATTTCTTGGTTAGAAATGATTTGATTTTTGTAATGTTAATTGATGAAGGTGTGAGTTCTTTGATCACGATGATGTGATTCTCAATGTGATGATTGATAGAGTTTGATTGAATTCGACAAGATTGATGAGATCGAGAGATAGTCTAGTTTCAGAAATGACACCTCCTATATAAGACAAAGATAATCAAAGTGTCTGGTTTCAAGAATGATATATCCTATATAAGACTGTTGGCATTATGGATGAATTGATTTTGTGTTGCATTGATGTTTTGTCATTGATGTCAACACTAGTTGTTATGGTTGGTTACCGGCAGACAGGTTTTGGTTACCAGTAGAGAATCTAGTGTTACCGGCAGAAGAGACTATTTGTTGGACACTTCCGGCATGTTTGGACCAATGGAGTATGTTTGATTTTATGTGTTACATGTTCCTGGACCATGTTTTGCTCAGTTGGTATTGACTTGGTAATCGGATGCTATCATACACTCTTGTAAACCCATACCGGCATTGGTTTAAGGTTTAATCGGCAGAGCTTTCACTGAGGAATCTTGACAGGATGCATAAGTGGTGTTGGTGCGGCTTCTACATGGATTTCAGGATGCTGAAGATGTTCTTTGATCATGCCTCAACTGAGTGAAGACATTACTTTGGCATGGTAGACCTAGATTTGGTCTGATGCCTATCTAGGTTATGGACTGGTATCATGTTAACATGCACTCTACATGTTATCAGGATGTTTCAGGATGTTCTATGGATTGGTTATTGTTGTTTTGGTCTTAAGACGACATGGTATATCATTGTAATATGGATTTATGTAATGATCTTATTGTAATATCTTTTAGGTGGCCGACCTAATTGGTTTAGGCCTTAGGGTTGGTATAAAATGATGTAAGATCTCATTATAGAAAGTGTGTCGTGGTCTTGGAATGCAATATCATATGCGAAGGAGATTTGGTCGATCATAGGTGATTGAATTGGGATTATGGAAGAGGTCAAAGGCCTCCGGTATTGAGCTTAATCGGGACTATAATCAGGCATGGTAGATGCTATCTCTAGCAGATCATTATTCTGGATTGTTTTTTATTTATCTTGAGGTAGTTATAACCTCTTTGTAGTCAGTGAAACTCTTTTGTAATGAGCAGTATGCTCTAGGCAGTGTGCCTTCATGCATGTGCAGGCCCCTCATTGTATCACATATTTTCTGTAGAAGTATCATCTGACTGTGGGTAGGCTTCCCACCATGGTTTTTCCCTTTTCGGGTTTTCCACATACAAATCACGTTGTTATGTGGTATGGTTGCATTGTGCTGATTATATGTTTCATTGCTAAGTTTTATTGCTTACCGATATCTGTTTTTACTATTCTGGTACTTAATGTTTATGTGATCTAGTTAAAGGTTATTAAGTGGATTAATTGATATAATCTGTTAACAACTGATTCATCCCCCCCCCCCTCTCAGTTGTTCACCGGTTATCCTAACTCTTGGTATCATATCCTTGGTCCTCTTTTGCAGAAGCTTAACCGCTTGAGGTAGATCCTATGGCAGCTAACACTTCAAATCCACCGACAACTATTTTCAGAAGAGAAATCCCTAAGCTTGATGGAACAAATTATGGGATATGGAAAATCCGAATGGAGACTCATCTTAGATTTCTTGGCAAGGATATTTGGGAGATCACTAAAAAAGGATATACACCTTATGATCTGGCATCTAGCAATCCTGCTCCTATAGACTTGGATAAGAATATTGAAAATGATTGCAGAGCTAGAGAAGCCCTCTTGTGTGCACTTACTGATCAACAAATCATGGGATTGATTGATAAATCATCGGCAAAGGTTATGTGGGATAAATTGCAAACTCTGAATGAAGGTGATCCTACTATCAAAATTTCTAAACTTGATGGTTACTGGGTAAGATATGAAAACTTGAAGATGGAATATAATGAAAGAATTGTTGTGTTTATGGAAAGAGTAAATGAGATTGTTATGGGAATTTAATGTTGTGGAGGATCTTTGAATGAAGATGAAATAGTATCCAAAGTCTTGAGAGCCCTTCCACCGGCTTACAAGATGAAGGCAACTGCAATTAATGAGTTGAGAACAATGGCAAACACTTCAGTTAACAGAGACATTTTGATTGGGAAATTATCTACTTTTGAGCTTGAAGAATTTGGATCTTCTGGAGTTGTAAAGTCTAAACCTTCTTTTCATGCATCATCATCATCTACCAGCAAAAATGATTGGAAAGTCCTATATGCAAAAGAAATAGAAGATATGAGGAAAGAAGATGAAGAATTTGAGCAACTTGAAGCCTTATTTGCTAGAAGAGTACCTAAAGGACCGACAGGAAGTAAGTATGAAGGAAAATAACCTTTTAAATATTTTGCATGTAATAAGATTGGTCATTTTGCATCTAGATGTCCTGAAAGGAATGCAAGATTTGAGGAAAGAGTTAAGAAATCATTTAAGCCTAACCATAACAAATATAGATTCAAGAAAAGTAAACAATGCTACATAGAAGATGAGGAAGGAGTAAGTGATGACTCTGGGGATGAACCGGCAGAAGATTCTGCTAGTGGATCCAGCAATGGAAAGGAATGGGTGTTCTATGATTTAAAGGAATATGAACCGGAACCGGCTATCATGAATGAAGAAAAGGCCCTAGCAGCAAAAGTTGAAGATAAGGATGAATGAGTAATTGATAGTGGATGCTCACATCATATGACTGGAGATAAAATAAAATTTATGTCCCTGCAAGAATACAATGGTGGTCAAGTCAGATTTGGAGATGACAAAGCATGTATGATCAAAGGTAGAGGTATTATTTCTTTGGATGGAAAACATAATACTGATAATATCTATTATGTACAAGGTTTAAAGCATAATCTTTTGAGTGTTGTTCAATTGGTGGACAAGGGTTTCCAACTTCAGTTTAAAGATAAAAAATGCAAAATCATTAACAAGACTGGCTTGGAGATTGCAACCGGTATTCAAACTAGAGGTAATATCTTTCACTTGAACACTGGTAATAAGACATGTTTGATTGCTCATATTGATGAGAGTTGGTTATGGCATAAGAGGTTGTGTCATGTTAATCTTGATTGTATTGTTAAGATTGGTTCAACTAAGGCAGTTAGAGATATACCTAAGATTATGAAGCCTCATAATTTGGTATGTAAGGAATGTCAATTGGGAAAGAAAGTTAGAACTTCTTTTAACAGCATGCATGATAAATCTAATGATGTGCTTGATTTGATTCACACTGACTTATGTGGTCTTGCAAGGACTAGAAGCTTTCAAGGTGATAGGTATTTCATGCTGATAATTGATGACTATTATAGGATGATGTGCGTGACTTTTCTAAGGGAAAAGTTTGAAGCCTTTGAGAAATTCAAGATCTTTAAAGCAAAGGTTGAAACAAAAACTAGATTGAAAATCAAATGTCTAAGATCAGATCAAGGTGGTGAGTTCACTTCTCATGAATTTAATAGTTATTGTGAGACAAATGGAATTAGGAGACAATTATCTGCACCTCAGACTCCTCGGCAGAATAGAGTAGTGGAAAGAAAGAACAAAACCATTTTGGATGCAGCAAGATCTATGATGATGGAAGTCAAATTGCCTCACATCTACTAGAAAGAAGTAGTGAGTACAACAGTCTACGCATTCAACAGAGTTCACATCAAAGGTGAAACCGGTAAGACCCCTTATGTATTATGGTTTGGACATACACCTACTGTTAAATATTTCAGAATTTTTGGAAGTAAATGCTATATCAAAATAGATGATTCAATTGGAAAGTTTGATCCTAGATGTGATGAAGGGATATTTCTTGGTTATTCAATTCAAAGCAAAGCATATAGATGTTATAACAAAAGATTGTAGAAAATTGTGGAGAGCGCTAAAGTGAAAGTGGATGAGAAATACAGAAATCAATCTATATCATATGATAGGGAACTAGCAGTGGAAATGATCATAACTGAACCGGCAATGCCTCAACCGATACAGGAAACTGAGATAGTTACACCAGCACAATCAGAAAATTCAACTGTGACTAATGATCAAAGAAATGAACCTGAAGTTCAAAAGACACCAAGGTATGTGTTGGGTGAATATTTTGTCACCAGCGTACTAATGACAAAATATATAATTCACACAACGCTATGCTGATAAATTAATCTCTCCTCTCATCAAGGGGAGGTTCCCTATGAAATTTCTCCTCTAATTAATAAGAAATTAAATTTGTGGGTTGGTGTTGGGCATATAACTCTCTTTTTTCAGAGTTTATGTATTCTCCCTTCACCTAGTTACAATTTCTCTACCTCTTCAGATACTTAAAGAAAAGAACTATTAATCTAATAAACTACACCAAGAGTTACTATTAAGCAGCACAAAGTCTCCTTTAAGGTAACACTAATTCACACTGATCGTTATAAATTAAACAATTAGGAAATTAGCTTAAAGCTCAAAGCCTTCAAGTATAGATTTCTAATCCATTAAACTACAAATAACCGCAGCAATACAAAGCTTACCACAAGTTACTTAATTTATCAGCAGATTTCTCAAGTATGCTAAGAGCACAAATTCTACTTTGCAAGATTTGAGAGCTCTCTAACCACGTAGCAATATCTTAAAAAATCAAAGAAGTAAAGATAATATAGATTCAATGGACATAGGAACATCAAATTATATAAATGAGTTTCTTGATACAACACAAAGTTTGTAATCAACAAAACTATTTTCTTTATTTGTTTGATAGAATTTTTACCACAAAAAGCCCAAAGCCGTAGTTGGGATAAAAAAATCTGCAGAGTTTTGCTAAGCATGAAAAAGATAAAATATTTACAAAAAGGTCCTCCTTATATAGGAAAAGAAGTTGAGAAAAAGGTGGGCACAGTTGACTTATTCAACTGCACAGTCCCATTTTACTACAACTACTACATAAAGAAAATGTGCAGCTGCACAAAAATTGACAACATTTATCCGTGCGGCTGCATGAAGAAAGGATGTCGGGAGGGGGAACTTCATTCTTGATTCCCCTCTTCATTGGATTTCTAGAAATTTTTGAATTTAGCAAGGATGGATTTCATTTCTGCTTCGTTTGGCATCAAGGTGGAACTTGTGATGATTTGGATGCGGGACATTTCATCTTGAATCTTCACATGTTTCTTTTTTACATCCTTCAACATGGATGCAAGGACTTCAAATCTGACCTGGATTTCTCATAGTTTATCAAATTTATCAAGAGAGAAATCTTGTCTTGTGTATTGATCCATCAAAGAAAGGAATTCTTGCGTGACAACTTCAGCAGTGACGAGATTTTGATCGCTATCATATAAATAGCAAGGGAGATAACCAACTTTAGAAAAAATAAGGTCAACCTCATCGTCACCTTCTTTCTTCTCCCGGTCCAGCTCTGCAATCATTAAATTCATTGTCTCTTGTTTATGAGACAATAAAGACAAGATTTGAATGTATTTCTCCCTTGTGGGAATTACCTTATTCTCAACCAGGACATCTATCTTGAAGTCCTCCATTTTGCTCCACAAGGTAGTAATTTTCACAACCTCCTCAATCTCCTATGATAAAGATGTTTTGAGTCCTTGCATCCGAGTCTGGATTACTTCATAATCAGACAATAGTTCCACTGTTGAGCTCAGAAGATGAGAGCCTTCTGACCTTAGCCTTGAAATCCACTCATCCATTACTCAACCTTTAGCTCCCACCTGTTCAATCTTCTTGAGAGCTTCGATATCTATTGAAGATCCTATAGGCTCTATCTCTTGAGAATATTGTGTGACCTTTATAAGATGGTAGGCTATTCACACTTCTACTTCAAGACATTTTTCTCATCCCTCTCTTCATCCAATCTTCTCAATAAAGAATTAAGGGATGTCTGAGAATCTAATTTCACACTCTCATGTGTTTCCACCCCGAGCTCTATGACCTGCATGGTATAGTCTTCAGATTGTATGTTACCTTTGTCCTTGTCTGATGATGGCACCATAACTTCAGCGTATTTTCTCTTGGAAGTTGGGTCTATTACCACCCGAGATACCGTCTTTGGCTTTTTTGTTCCCTTAGGCTTTGGGGGAACTAAAAGTTCAAAGTCAAACTCATCTAGGGATATCACTTGTTTTTTTCCTTTTAGGAGCCACTACTTCCATCCAGGGAGGTAGTTTTGGATTAGTTGATGGAGTAGTAGCTCCTTGCTGACTTGGAGTTGAAGCTTCGGAAGCAGGAAGACTAGAACTTAGAGAAATTGTGAGTGTAACTGATGGTGCTAATATTGAGGCATCTAGTGGAACATTTGTTGTTGCTACCTCTTCAGTTACAGATGGAAGAGTAGAGGGTGTTGTGAATGTAACTTCAGCACTTACCAATGGAGGAATTGTCGTGGTGGTGGTAGTAGTGACGGGTAAATCTATTGAAACCTATTTTGTAAGTGCATCTTGCAAGGTCTCATTAAAATCCATCATGGTGGATTCAAAAGTAGATGAAGGGATATCATCTAAATTAGAGAACTTGGTTATTGTTAAAAACTGACCAACGGTCTCTGATTGCGTCATACCCATACTTAGATCTTCATCTTCTTGAAAATATTCATCATCTTGGTCAAAGTCAATAGAATGGATGATTACCTATGAAGTAATCGGGGCATCAATTTCAGATGGATGTGATACTTCTTCTGCTTGTACTTCCTCTTGTTGAGGAATTTCACCTTCTTCAACCTCCTCTCCTTTTCCAACTTCACTGGTAGGCGGTTGTTCTGGCTCCTTGACCACTACTTCTTGTGATGCGGATGATGACTCACCCTTCTTCAACCCTTTAACTGTAAATTTGATTTTTGGTCCTTTACCTTTCGATTGTATCACAGGAGCTGAGGATAGTGCTTGTGAGTCTGCCCTGC
The DNA here is from genome assembly GCF_030272615.1 of Cryptomeria japonica. Lineage (NCBI taxonomy): Eukaryota > Viridiplantae > Streptophyta > Pinopsida > Cupressales > Cupressaceae > Cryptomeria > Cryptomeria japonica. The sequence goes on along the minus strand of NC_081406.1, from coordinate 49,825,581 downwards.
TCTTTGTTCTTGTTTCAGCCGTTGTTGTCTTGCCCAATGGGCCATCACTATTTTCATCATCTTCTGAACTAGTGGGAAGTTGTTTCATCCTAAGGTTTTATTTTAGTAACCAAGCATTGGTGTTCGCTAAAATAGGAAAAATCCTCTGTGTAATAGATTTTCTTTCTTTCTTTGACCATTGCACAAGTGGAATTGGGGAGTCAGCAATCTTCTTCTCATAATAAACAAGGTCCACTATATCATCTGTGTCTTCCATGGTCATTGGGATCTTAGCTAGATCCAAATTTTCAATTTGTTCCAGAGTAAGGCGGTTGAAATCCATCCTTCATATATCCTTCTCATTTTGACAATCTATCCAAACATCCTCAAACCTATAAACATGAGTGTAAGTCCTTTTTAGTTTGTTCTTTATACCTTTAAAATCAAAATCGGTTCGAGCCTTGAATCTTCTCATGGTATTCCACTGCATTTCCTCCTCCATATTTTTGGCCTTGGGGTTGGTTAGCACTGAATACCTACCAATTGACTCTGGAAATTTCAGCCCAGTCTTATGTGCTTGTGATTTTTTCTCATGCACACTAATCAGTTGTCTGCACACCTCCATAAGGATGATTTTGTCTGAAGGGAACCTTGGAAGAATGAAGGGCTCACCTGAGAAACATCCAATTCGGATATAGGTGAATGTGGGAAACTATAGAAATACACACCCAAAATGAGACACCCTGCTGAAAGTGGCCTCTGATATTCTTCTCTTCTGCAGGCCTTTATCAAAAATGCACTTCCATATAGCAAAGAAGGCATCATTAACCCTTCTGTAATGATTACCTTGATTCTTGATTGTCAGCTGGTCATAGTACTCCCAAACGGGCACCACTCTTTTGTCACCCTTGGTAGACAAGTCTGGATATTGCCTCATTGAAGCAGCTGCGTAAACCAGGTACGAGGTCATGTAAAACTTCAGTGTTACCTTGACCTCCTTCAATTGAGCACAAAGTGCATCACTGATCTGTTCTCCCCAATCAATTCTTGCGGCCCCCTTTTTGATTATATTTATGTAATAAGACATCCAGCTTTGAAAATAATGAGAGTCCTTTAATCCTCTCACTCTGGATAACATGGTGACCATGTCATTATATTCCTCATTAAAATCACTCATGTGGAAGGACTTAGGCCATCGTGAGGTGAGGGAAGTTCTTGCAGTAGAGAGATAAATAGTATTGATCACCTTTTTGCATTTATCCTCATGTTTCTCGTAATACTCTTGAGCACTCTCTTGAGAAATATCAACTACTTCTTCAACTGATGAACCTTTGAATACACTATTGAAGAATACACTGTCTAGGGTCATGATGACATTATGATCTTCATCTTTCACTTGTCTTGTGCTTGGATCAAAGTGATCAGCTACCGCCAGTACAAATTCAGGATCATGAGCTGCAACTGGGAAAGATGCATACTTATGCAACTCTGATTTGATTAAACTAGTTAGATGTGCAGGAGCCTTTTGAACCCGGTCAACAAATTCTTGCATATCAACATGCCCAATTTCAGTGTCTCTAATCTCCTTAATATTTGAGTCCACTGAACTCTTTAGGTACAGAATCAAGTACTTATCGTACTTGTATTTCATCTTTTTTGATGATGCTTTACTTGGAGAAGGTTGTCATGAGGAAGACTCGGGTTTGTTGTGAGAGAGCTTTGACATTCGTGCATAAGGACTACATTCAACACTAATGATTAGCTATTCATCATTATCAGAATCAATTTTTCTCAAACGGATCGAAAAACGGGACTCAAAACAGGCTTAGGAGTAAAACTACCAAAAAAACAGCAGGTCAGGGAAAAAAGTCTGACCTGCTCTTTTGAAAACAAAAATTGCACATCGGACTTTAAAGTCCGAAGTGCAAATAAAAACACCGTGATCTACACATCAGACTTTAAAGTCCAATGTGCAATTTTGTGAAAGGTTATCAACACATCAGACTTTAAAGTCCGATGTGTCAATCTGGGGAAAAACATTAACACATCGAACTTTAAAGTCCAATGTGTAGGGGAGTCCGATGTGTAGGGGAAAAACTTCAAACAAGCACATCGGACTTTAAAGTCTAATGTGCTTCCTAGAAAAGCTTTAAAGGCACATCGGACTTTAAAGTCCGATGTGCTTTCAAAGGGGAAGGACAACCGGTCGGCATGTCGGGTTTTAGAACTCGACATGTCGACCTACTCCCCTCTGCATATCGGATTTTAAAGTCTGATATGCGAAGGTTAAAATCCAATATGCAGAGATACATTTCTCCGGCTGCACACCGGACTTTAAAGTCCGGTATGCAGCTTTAGAAGAGGGGGGCTCCGAAGGGCAATCGGGTTTTGAAGTTGGATTGTCCTCCGGAAAGAAGTCTGAGAAAGGCAAACAAAAACAAAAAGAAAGCAAACAAGAACACAAAACCCGAAAGAAAATAAAACCCTACCTCTTCCACTATGATGATCGAAAAATTCGAGTAGTATGGAGCGATCCGATCGAGCCACGGAGAAGAAAATCCGAGTTGCGATGAAGAAACAGAGGAGGACGCACACAAGACAAATGAAAATGAAAACTAAAAACGCAAAAATTAACTTTAAAAAGATTTTAAATCAAACCCTAATTAGCAATTAATGCGGCATTAAAACAACATGCAATTGCATGTCGGGCTTTAAAGTCTGACATGCAAGCTAGGAACACTTGCATGTCGGACTTTAAAGTCCGACATGAAAGCCATGAACAAAACACATGCAGTTCGGACTTTAAAGTCCGAACTGCAGGCTAAACAACATGCAGTTCAGACTTTAAAGTCTGAACTGCAGGCTTAGACCACATGCGATTCGGCCTTTAAAGTCTGAACTGTGGTCAAGAAAATATCCAAATACATATTGTACTTTAAACTCCGATGTGTATTTGGCAACAAAGAACCCTGCAGTTCGGACTTTAAAGTTTGAACTGTAGGGAAAACTACAAACTTAAGGAACAAGGAAAACAATAAAAATGGGAAGCAAAGAATGAAACGAACTAACTAACCAAGTCGATTAAGCTCTCCCAGAGACCATAAGGTATGAAATGGACCCGTTTCATAGGGTTGCCTCATGATTTTGGCCAAGCTGAAATCGAGGACAACAACTGGCTCTGACTGGGGAATAAGCTGCACCACTTGAAGCTTGTAGAATCCAGAACTCCGAGTGTCTGTATCCATTGGGCTACAATGTCAGGTGATGAAAAGACTAAAAAGAAAAGACTATACATGTTTTACAAAAAGTAAAACTTCCTTTACATCACTCTCTATTGAGTAAAGAGCTTCAAATGTTCTCCACTATGAGGTAGCAATAACGGGGTACCATCTGCGTATGCAAGTAAGTAGCTATGCTCGCCACATACTTCATGAATAGTGAAGGGACCTCTCCATAAAGAATCAAACTTTCCATGCAACCCCTTTGGGTCCCTCCTCTTGTCCTATAACAAGACTTGATCACCAACTAAGAAGTCACGGGAAGTTATTTTCCTATCAAACAATGCCTTCACTTGGCTTTGGTGTGCAGCAATTCTATCTACCACTTCAGCCCTTGTTTCTTCCAGCTGAGAAAGAAACATGATTCGCTTATCCAATGAATCTTGATATGTTTCATCTTCAATGGCCTTGGTGAGCTTTAATGCTAGAAGTTCTACAGTGATTGGAATCTCAGCATTCAACCCATACAAAAGTTGAAAAGGTGACATACCGATTGCTCTTTTTGGAGTTATACGATCCGCCCATAGCACATCATAAAGAGCTTTATGCCAAGTCTGTTGTTTCTCATCAACAAGTTTCCTCATAATAGTAACCAGATTCTTGTTTCTTGACTCAGCCTGACCATTTCCTTGCAGATAATAGTCAGATGAGTGTGAAAGAGTAATACTATGATCAAAGAAAAAGTTAGTTATCTCATAAGATGAAAAACATGAAGCATTATCAGCTACAATCTTATGAGGAACACCAAACCTTGAGACGATGTTCTCCTTCAGAAATTGACAAACCACCACAGAGGTAGATTGCTTAGTTGGAATTGCCTCCACCCACTTGGTGAAGTAATCCGTTGTTGTGAGGATATATATGTGACCTGCACTTGATGTTCGATCGACAGGTCCAATGAAGTCCAACCCCCACTGTTTGAAAGGCTCTTCAATTATTACTAGCTTTAGTGGGAGAGCAGCTAATTTAGGCTTGCCAACAAATTGCTGACATTGCTCACACTTACGAACCCAATTGTATGTATCTTTAAACAATGTTGGCCAGTAATACATTGCACGTAAGATTTTGTGTGCAATAACAGGGGCAGAAAAATGTCCTCCACAAGCAAGATCATGGAAAGCTTGAAGTAATCTTACTTGTTGTTTTTCCACGCAGTGCAGGAAATTGCCATCCAGACCCTTCTTGTACAAACATTTGTCCCATAGGACAAAATTCACTGCTTTAAGCTTTAAGGTTCGCTTTTCTTTCCTTGATAGGTGTGCAGGACAATCTCCATATGTTAAGAAATAAGCCAAGTCGGAATACCACTCATCAGTAGTGCTAACAAATAGAACATGAGGAAGATCTTGATTAACACCTTCATTTTCAAGCACCACTTCATCTATTGATTTGTTGTCAGCTATCAACTGACAGAGACCTTTTCCACGAACTAACTTAGTGGGCTTGATTTCCATATCATATTCTTGAATCTTGGCAACCCAGTTGCCCCTTTTAGTTCCAAACTCTTGTTGTGTCAGAATCGACTTGACAATAGCATCAGGAACAAGAGCAATGACATGCGAATTCATAATATAAAACCTGAAATGTTTAACCGCTTTCACAATGGCAAAAACATGCTTCTCCATTTCTGAGTACTTCAACTCATGAGCCTTCAGCGGATAACTCATGAATGCAATAGGTGATTCTACACCTTCATTATTTGACTGCATTAGTATAGCCGAACAAGTAGATTTGATGCATAGCTATACATAATGAACTCTTTGGTATAATCTGGGCATACTAAGACTAGAGCATTTGCCATGGCTTCCTTGATCTGATGGAAAGCTTTCTTTCCTTCGGGAGTCCATTTGAAGAGAGAATTACCTTTCATCATATTAACTATATGATGAGTCTGTTTAGCAAAGTCTGGAATGAATCTTCGCAGGAAATTAACTTTACCGAAGAAAGAATGAACAGGAGTCTTACTTGTTGGCAAGGAAAGGTCATGAATAGCTTTTACCCTTTCTGCATCAATTTTTATACCTTCTTTCGAAACAATATGCCCAAGCAATTTACCTTCAGTAACCCCAAAAATAGATTTCTTGGGATTGAGGGAAATTCCATGCTGATGGCATTTTTCTAAGACTCATTGCAGGTGAGAAAAATGATCTTGACGTTCCTTAGAATAAACTGTCAAATCATCCAAATAGACCACAATGAACTTACCAAGAAAAATTTGGAAGGCCAAGTCCATTGCATGTTGGAAAGTTGCTCCCGCATTTATTAATCCAAAAGGCATCTTGTGATATGCAAAGGTACCCCAAGGTGTAGTGAATGCGGTCTTATGTTGATCTTGCTCCAGAAATTCTACCTGATTATAACCTAAAAAATCCATCCAACATGGACATCATTTCTACTCCAGTAACAGCTTGTAGGACATGGTCCATGACAGGTAAAGGATAATTATCCTTCAAGGATGCTTGATTCAAGTTTCAGAAATCTACACATATCCAAATTTTGCCATTCTTCTTACGTACAGGTACAATATTGGCTATCCAAGAAGAATGGTGGATGGGGAAGATTATCCTTGCTTTCAACATCTTTTGTACTTCAGCAAAGATAGTGTCAGAGAGTTTTGGGTTATATTGCCTTTGCTTCTGATGGAAAGGCATAATACCTAGTTTCAATGGAATGTCATGGTGGAGCTCTTCGGGATGAAAAGACTTTAGATCTTCATAGGAGTATGCTAAGACGTCAACATACTGCTGCAATAATGCAACAAATTTTTGCCTTTCTCCTTCTGAACAACACTTTCCAATGTTGATCATTTTTTTATTGTCTTCAGTCCCAATGTTTATTTGTTCATATTCCATTGACCCTGTAGTTGATCTTTGTTGCTTCTTAACATAGCAATCATGTTTGTCAAAAAGATTTTCTAGCGAAACTATACCCTTGGGGATCTTGTTTCCTTTTAATTGCAGAAATTTCTCTCTTGTATCTGCGTCAACACTTTCAATTGCATCCTTTGAAGGGCAGTGACTACCTTCAAAGTACAGATCATCAAAATTGTCAGAAGTCTGCAAGAAATTTATTACATGATGATCATCATTTAACACCTGCCAATGATCAGAGTTGTCAGGAACGATTGGCCGGAAAAATAACTCAACAACATAAGTTGATCCTGAAAAATATTTGTGAGGAACCAAAGAAGTTGCTAACACTGCTAATGAGTCAGCCCTATCGTTGAATTCATGGAAAACCATAGATATATCAAAAGCATCAAATGTTTCTATTAGATCCTAGACAAGGTTATGGTAATGTCGCAGCCTTTCACTCCTTGTTTGATATATGTTCCTGATCTAACAGACTATTAACTCAGCATCTCCTTAAGCATGCAAGTTCTTGATTCCCTTCTTCTGAGCAACATTCATTCCCAAAAGGAGAGATTTGTACTTAGTAGTGTTATTTGTGTTATCGAACTGCAATTTGAAGGAGAAAGGGAAAAGATTACCCTCAGGAGAAACCAAAACAATACCGGCTCCTGATCTAGTAGAAGAACAGCTTCCATCAAACTCTAGTGTCCAAACATCATCTAGACTACCAATGCTGACGGTATCAAAATTGAGAATTTCTTGTTGTGAAGTTGAAGATCCTTCTGATTCCATAACACTAATTTCACAATCAACTGGGAAATAATTGAGTGAAGTGTCAACTTCACTCTTGGGAGTCATCTTTAAACCATCATCAGCATGCATGAAATAATTACCCATGCCTGATGATTCGAAAAGAATCTGGGCCTGCTGATCGTCAGACTTGACAATAGTATATTTTGATTCTTTTTCTGGAAGTAACCTTTGGACAACTCCTTTAACTGGGATACGAGCCTCATTCATATCCATTTTTAACTCACCTCCAACATCTCTACAGAAATTTCTTCCCAATAATAGCCCATAGGAGGCCGGTACACCGGCTACCAGTATTGTCATCTTGATTTTCTTTTCTAGGAATGAAGCAAAGGCAAATTGTGCATCCTTGATTTGACCAATCAAAGGAACTTGTTTATTATCCATAGAGAAACACCTTCCAAATATTTTGGTCAAAGTTAAACCAAGGGCATTGGCAACTTTTGATGGCATAACATTATCAGATGCCCCAGAATCAATTACACAGTTACTAAGCTTGTAACCATTTATTAACAAAGAGATGTAAAATGGTTCTATCTTCTTGACAGGACAAGGGGAAGATACTAGGTTGTTTTGAAGCAAGTTTGATTTTGGAAGATTGCTAGGGGTAGTATCTTTTTCTTTAACAAATTTGACCAAACGGTCAAATTGATCTGGGTTAGATCTCAAAAATTCAACTTCAGACATTTGTATTTTGGTTTCTTTGCATGATCTAAAATATCAAATGACTGAAAGGAATTCATCATCAAAGATGGATTTGGATTCTCATTTTGAGAATTAAAAATATTTGGTACACTAGTCTTCGATGCATGTGTAGAAGAATTGACAGGTGTAGAAAAATTGACAGCAGTCGAAGAATCACTTACATTTTTATCCTTCGCAGCGTCCATTGAGATAGTGTTGTCCTTTGGAGGATTTGGTATGGGAGTCCCATGCTTCACAATAGAAATCGGCAAACATTGAGAGTCCTTTATTTGAGTAGAATCATCACTCTTTGCAATGACAGGTGGTTGAGCTGCCTATGTTTGCGAATGAGTGAATACTGCAAAGACGTCTCCATCATGCGTGTCTGGCGTATCATCTTCTTGATATTGCATAAACCTTATATTAGAGTCGCCAACCAACTCTGCATCACATTCTTGATGTGAATTAGCATCTTCTTCACCAAAAGGAGGAAGATCATTATGTTCAGCTTCATAATATCCAATAACTGAACTTTGGGGTGGTGCTTCCAATGCAAGCCTCTCTGGAGCAGGAGGTAATTTATTCTGATTACACATGGCGTAATTGGAAGCATCATTTGGATAAGTCATTCTTGGAATATCATGATAAGAAGTATTTCCTTGTGAGGAAATTTGCTTCTTAAGCGCCAACAACTCATTTGCTAGCTTCTGTATCATAAGATCATCAGAACTAGTTGAAGGGAGAGATGCATCGGTAGCTTGATTACTCCTAACCTTGTTAGGATATCTCCTTATCTTGCCAGCAAGGATAAGATCATCTTCAACTGATATGGTCATTTGTTGAGCTGCAGCCAAATCTGTGGGATTGTTCCTTCGCAAAAGGAAACTCACCTCTGGCAATTGGGCGTTGATGAAAAAGCATTTCAAGTTTCCAGCAGTGGGTCTTGAAGCAACTGGAATACGATTATGTAACTTGTCAAATTTTGCTACAAACTCACGCATGGGTTCCTGAGGCTCTTTCTTCAACTGAGTTAATTGTGCCAATAAAGCATGATCATCTTCGATGGACCTGAATCTCACCTCAAACAACGTTTTGAGAGTTGCCCAATTTGTGATACAAGCATTAGTAAGATGATAGAACCAATCAACAGCAGCTCCATGCAAAGTCTCAATGAATAATCTCATTGAAACATCTTTGTGCTCAACACCTAGGACTCCACATGCGATGTAGAAGGCAGCAATGTGTTTGTTCGGGTGCTGAGAACCATCCCCAAAAAATTTGGGTAAATTTTTCTGCGTACCTTTGGGAAGTTCATGCAAAGGTGCGGCCAGGTTCAGAGGACCAAAAGTAGTGCCACAAGGGCCAGAAGCGGCCATCCTTAATGGATTATAAGGTGGTATTACAAAATGATTTGCAAGTGGAACAACTGAAACTTGCAAACTTGACACCTCACTTGGTACGGGAGATCCTCGTGCAGATGGAGGAAAACTTCATGTCCGCTGCAAGGGAGAAAACATTCGTGGAGGTGTCACAAAGGGAAAATTAAACCGCTGCAATACTTCAAAAGTAGGATCAACAATTCCTGCTAATCGTTGCCCATGAGTGTAACTTCGATCAGCCAGATTATGATTTGAAGAAAAAACAACAATATGGAAATTACAATGAAAGCGCACTGCAATCCAAAAGACAAACCGGTTGCATGTCGCCCCCAGCATGGAATTTTATATTAATATGAAGAATGGATTTGAAATGTCCATGATTGGTGAAATGAGATTTTTCTTAGGTTTGCAGATTACTCAAACTGAAAAAGGCATTTTTATCTATCAAACTAAGTATCTGAGGGGATTGTTGAAAAAGTTTGGTATGGATAATTCCAAATCGATAAGTACTCCTATGATGACAAGTGAGAAATTATCTATCAAGGATACTTCTACACCGGTAAATCCGACAAGATATAAGTCTATCATTGGTAGTTTTTTATATCTAACTCAAACTAGATCGGACATTATGAATGCAGTAAGTATTGTTTCAAGCTATCAAAGTAATCCTAAAGAAAATCATGAATGTGCAGTAAAGAGGATATTCTGGTATTTGCAAGGAACAATAGAATATGGCTTATGGTATTCTAGAAATGATGATTTCACTTTATGTGCATATACAGATTCAGATTGGGCAGGAGATACTAATGACAGGAAGAGAACTTCTGGTGGAGCTTTCTTTCTTGGAAAGAAACGGGTTTCATGGATCAGCAAAAAATAGTCATGCATTTCTTTATCTACTGCAGAAGTTGAATATGTTGCAGCAGCAACTAATTGCACTCAAGTCTTGTGGATGAAGCAAATGTTGAAGGATATCAAGGTAAATTGTAGTGAACCGGTAGTTATCTACTGTGATAACTCTACAGCTATTAACATGTCTAAGAATCCGATATTTCACTCTAAGACTAAGCATATATCAATAAAGCATAACTTTCTGAAGGACAAGGTAGAAGGAAAGGAAGTCAAATTGTTTTATGTGAACACTAAAAAATAGATTGCAGATATATTCACTAAACCGTTGTCTAAGGAAACATTTGAGTATTTGAGAGATAGGTTAGGGTTTCTTCCCCTCCGGTAGAGACTTGATTGATGCAATTTTTCATCAGTCTGGCATGCATTATCAGAGATATTATTCATTCTAGCACTGATGAGTGGTGCTACTACTCAGGGGGAGTAGTCAGCTTTGAGATTCAAAGGTTTATATTCTTGCTTTGATATTTTTGTCAGATTTCTGGCATTGATGTCAAAGGGAGAGAGATGGAGATGTGAAAAATAAATTCAGAACTTTATAGAGATATCATTCACAGGGGGAGAGTTATTGATATTCAGGATATTGTTGGTTGTCTTCCACAGCGAGACTTGTTTGGCATTTTCTTGGTACTTAGATGTTTTTCACATCTAGTGTTGTCATCAATGCCAAAGGGGGAGATTGTTGGTATTATGAATGAATTGATTATGTGTTGCATTGATGTTTTGTCATTGATGTAAACGCTAGCTGATATGGTTGGTTATCGGAAGACAGGTTTTAGTTACCGGTAGATAGGTTTTGGTTACCGGTAGAAGATCTAGTGTTACCGGCAAAAGAGACTATTTGTTCAACACTTCCGGCATGTTTGGATCAATGGAGTATGTTTGATTTTATGTGTTACATGTTCCTGGAGCATTTTTTGGTCAGTTGGTATTGACTTGGTAATCAGATGCTATCATACACTCTTGTAAACCCATATCGGCATTGGTTTAAGGTTTAACCGACAGAGCTTTCACTGAGGAATCTTGATAGGATGCATAAGTGGTGTTGGTGAGGCTTCTATATGGATTTCAAGATGTTGAAGATGTTCTTTGATCATGCCTCAACTGATTGAAGACATTGCTTTGGCGTGGTGGACCCAGATTTGGTCTCGTGCCTATCTAGGTTATGGATCGGTATCATGTTAACGTGTACTCTACACGTTACCAGGATGTTTCGAGATGTTCTATGGATTGGTTATTGTTGTTTTGGTCTTAAGTTGACATGGTATATCATTGTAATATGGATTTATGTAATGATCTTATTGTAATATCTTTTAGGTGGCCGACCTAATTGGTTTAGGCCTTAGGGTTGGTATAGAATGATGTAAGATATCATTATAGAAAGTGTGTCGTGGTCTTGGAATGCAATATCATATGCGAAGGAGATTTGGTCGATCATAGGTGATTGAATTGGGATTATGGAAGAGGTCAAAGGCCTTCGGTATTGAGCTTAACTGAAACTATAATCAGGCATGGTAGATGCTATCTCTGGCAGTTCATTATTCTGGATTGTTGTCCATTTATCTTGAGGTGGTTATAACCTCTCTGTAGTCAATGAGACTCTTTTGTAATGAGCAGTACGCTCTAGGAAGTGTGCCTTCATGCATGTGCAGGCCCCTCATTGTATCACATACTTTCTACAGAAGTATCATCTGACTGTGGGTAGGCTTCCCATCGTGGTTTTTCCCTTTTGGGGTTTTCCACATACAAATCATGGTGTTATGTGGTATGGTTGCATTGTGTTGATTATCTATTTCATTGTTAAGTTTTATTGCTTACCGGTATCTGTTTCTGCTATTCCGGTACTTAATGTTTATGTGATCTGGTTAAAGGTTATTAAGTGGATTAATTGATATAATTTGTTAACAGCTGATTCACCCCCACCCCTTAGTTGTCCATCGATTATCCTAACAAAGACATGATCAAAATAGTTGATTCCAGGAAAGATATATCCTGTATAAGACATGATAGAATAGATAAGATGAGATCAATTGATAGGATTAATAAGATTGATTGATAAAGAACTGGCAGTTTGTTGATATCATGTTGCAAGGAGATTTAGATGTGCTGATTTTGGCATATTTGAGAGAGTAGCATAAGATTCGCTTTGGCTCGACAATATCTGTAGAGAGAGGTGCCATCGTTCTGATTATGTATACACCTATGATGATACAATGATGATTCTTGTGATAGATTTGGCCTTGGATAAGATGAGCTTTTGTGATCCCATGCAAGAATGAAATGCAAGCTAAATGCAAATGCAAATGCAAATAAAATGCAAAGCTACAATCAGACCAGTCACTGGGTTATTGTGTTTTGTCATCATTGAGATTTTTAAAATGTGGGAAGTGTGTGCAAACATCGATGGTATAATTAAATCATGATGAACTGAGCATTACTTTCCTGGATTTTGATATTGCAAGTTAGCACAAGCATCAAGGTATAATTAAACCAAGATGACCTGAGTGTTGCTTGCGTAAAACAGGCAGTATTAACCATTTCTATATGCAAAATTGGAAATGTCTTCGATGATACTCCGATGATCATGTCCTAAGACAAATTTATACATATTAATGATTAATTTACAGACAGCAAACAAGAAAAATATCATGTTCCTTCCTTGTTCCTCTAGTCAAAGACATCCTGGAGTCACTCAGAAATCATGATAGCGAAAATCAAGATATAAAAGTTGAACCAAAGTGTTAAAAGCATTATCCAAAAGATATTATTCATTAAAAAGTATGTGATGTGCTTAAAAGGACATGTGATAGTTTGATGGATGATAATTTGATTTCATGTTCAACATTGGATGTGTCTCAGTTTTCGCTTGAAAAGAGCTACCTAACTATTGTTCTACCTGTTTGATTAAACTCAAAATGATCAAAAATTTTGCCCCAAGCTAGGTGCAGGATTTTACCCCAAGCCTAGAAACAAATTCATTATGATATACCCAATGATCCAAACCATGGTGAGAAACCAGTTGCGATGCATGCGTATGTACAAAGCCTTTATTATGGATATGAACAACGCTGATGGAAATGAATGCAAGCAGAAGGATGCATGAACTAATAGATGGAAGAGCTAGCTAACAAATAACATATGTTTTTCAGGTTTTCACCGTCTATTTTTATTGCACTTTTTCTCATATTTGAATTTTTTTTTCACTGTTTTCATTGTTTTTGTATTTTTTTATTTTCCACTTTTTTGGATTTTTCTACTTTTGCACTTTTTTGGGGATTTTTCTATTTTTCACTGTTTTTTATTTTTCTTCTTTTTCATTGTTTTTTTTATTTTTCTACTTTTGTTTTTTTATTTTTTCTACTTTTTTAGACATAAAACTTCTTCAAATGCATGTTATTGATGGGTTCTTTGAGTTGATCTTCGTTATGTGTTGATGGTTGATATGCTCCCGATCCAAATATTGTTGTGACCACAAACGGACCTAACCAATTTGGTTCAAACTTCCCTTTCTTTTCTCGATCTGCCTGGTTGCATGGATTTTCTTTTAGTACTAGTTCTCCAACTTGAAATTCTCATGGTTTGACCTTGTGATTATAATTGCGATACATTCTTTTTTGATACACCTTTAAATGATCAAAGGCATTTTGTCTTCGTTCATGGATCAATTATAACTCTTGCAATCTAGATACTCGTTGTTCTTCATCTAGGATAAGACCTTTTAATGATACTTGTTGAGAAGGTATCTCTACTTATATTGGCAGTATTGCTTCTGATCCATAAACAAGAGAGAAAGGTGTGGCACCTATTGGTTTTTGAATACTAGTACGGTAGGCCCATAGAGCAGGGTTCAATTGAATATGCCAATCTCTGTCAACATCATTCATTGTCTTTTTGAGGATTTTCAGAATAGTTTTGTTTGATGCTTTTGTTTGCCCATTCCCTTGTTGATAGTAGGGTGTGGAGAATATGTGTTGGATCTTGAATTTCTCACATAGCTCTTGTACATCCTGATTCTTGAACGGTCGCCCATTATCAGTGATAATGGTCATGGGTATGCCATAGCGACAGATGATGTAGTTCAAGATAAATGTAGTAATTTGTTTTCCTATGATATTGATGAGAGGTACTGCCCCAATCCATTTTTTAAAATATTTTGTAGCTACAAGGATGAATTTGTGACCATTGGATGAAGGAGGATTTATCTTTCCTACTAGATCAAGACCCCATTGGCTGAAAGGCCAAGATGTTGCCAAAGCATGAAGTTCTTGTGTTGGTGCATAAATCAAATTTCCATGGATCTGACATTGTTTGCATGTTTTAGCTATCTGAAAAGAATATTGTTCCATAGTTGGCCAATAAGAGCCCAAGCGTATGAGTTTTTTTGAAAGGGTGAGACCACTTGAATGAGTGCCACAAATGTCATTATAGACTTTATTTAAGGCCTTCTCAGATTATTCTTGCTCCAGAAATCTTAAAAGAGTACCATCCAGACCTCGTTTAAGAAGGGTATTCGCGACGAGAGTATAATAGGAGGATTGGTGAATAAAGTTTCTCTTTTGGTTCTTTGACAAGTCAGGAAGGAGGATATTATCTTTCAGGTATGTGTTAGTTTGGCCATAGCGGGAGGAATCATGCCCAATAAGGTGACAGATAGTTTGGCAATCAGGACAATTATGTGCAAGGTAAAACAACTCTTCCACCAGGAACTCGTAATGCTCTTGATTTTCCTATGTCTGCAATAGAGAAGCAAGTGTTGCCATGGCGTCTGTTTCTTTGTTGTTTTTCCTCAAAATCTGCTGAAAAGATATTTCAACAAATTATTTCTTGACATCATCAACCATCTTCTTATAAGGCATTATTTTTTCATCCTTTGTTTGATAATCGTCATTGATTTGATTGATGACGAGCTGAGAGTTTCCAAAGACCTGTAGCTATGTAATGTTCCATTCTATAGCCATTTTGATACATATAACCAAAGCTTCATATTTTGTTGTGTTATTGGTGCATGGAAAGCTTAATTTGTACACTTTTGGAATTGTATGACCTTGTGGTGTGATGAATAGAATGCCTGCTCTTGATCCATGTTGTGTATATGAACCGTCAAAGTACAATTGCCATGTTTTTTATGGTGATCGTTAGGATATCAGCATCGAAGAATTCAATATGTAAAGGATGATCATCTTGAAGTGGTGCCTCTTCTAGTTGGTCGGTAATGACTTGCCCCTTGATAGGTTTTTTGTCAACATACTCAATATCAAACTCTCTTAGGATCATGATCCATTTTGCTAGTCTTCTTGTCAATGTCGCCTTGCTGAGCAAATACTTCAATGGTTTGATTTTAGCAATCAACTTGATGGAGTGAGATAGTAGATAGTGTCTTAATTTTTGAGAAGCAAAAACTACCGCCAAGCATGCTTTTTCTGTTGGTGAATAGTTGATCTCGTATCCCACTAATGTTTTGTTGATGTAGTAGATGGCTCGTTCTTTTCCTTCATTGTCCTGTTGTGCAAGCAAAACTCCTAATGATACTTCGGTGGTTGATACATAAAGTAACAATGGCTTTCTTGGAATTGGTGACATTAGGATGGGTAGTTGCATAAGATAGGTCTTAATTTTGTTGAATGCGTCCTCACATTGATGATCCCACCTGAAATTAACATTTTTGTGCAAAAGATGAGTAAACGGTTGGCATTTATCTGCTAGCTGAGCAACAAATCTTTTGATTGACTATAGTCTACCTTGGAGTGATCTTAGTTGACTGATATTATAGGGAGATGCCATTTCCATGATTGCTTTGACCTTGGCAAGATCTACTTTGATACCCCTAGTGGAAACAATGTATCCCAATAGCTTGCCAAAAGTAACACCAAAGGCACATTTCTTGGGATTGAGTCGTAGCTTATACTGTTCTAACAGGTCAAAAAAAATTCCAGTATTCCTATATGTTCTTCTCTATTGTATGATCTGGCCAATATGTCATCCACATAATCTTCCATGAATGTATGCATCATGTCATGGAATATCATTGTCATAGCTCTCTGATATGTAGCACCTACGTTCTTTAGTCCAAAAGGCATAACGTTCCAGCAAAAATTACCCCATGGACATGTGAAAGTTGTCTTTTCTTGATCTTCAGGTGCTATTTTAATCTGATTGAATCCAGAGAAACCATCCATTAGAGAAAACATGGAGTGTCCAGCAGTTAAATCCACAATGATGTCAATGTTAGGCAAAGGAAAGTCATCCTTTAGACATGCATTATTAAGATCTCTAAATTTTGTGCATACTCTAATACTTTTATCTGGTTTGGAAATAGGAACGATGTTTTATACCCATTGAAGATATGCTACAGGTCTGATGAATCCTACATCCAATAATTTCTTTAGTTCTGCTTTGACAAGAAGAGCAATATGAGAATGCATCTTCCTTAATTTATGTTTAACTAGTTTGGCTCCTGGACTAACATTTAAGTGATGTATAATAAGATCTGGATCTAACCCTAGAATGTCTGCATATGACCAAGCAAAATTGATTTGGCGTCATTTGAAGAATTCCATATATTGTTGCATTTCTTGTTCTGATAAAGAAGTTGATGGATATAGAATCTTTGGTTGCTCTGTTAGGCCAATATTAACTGCCTATGTTGTTTCGTTCAAAATGGTTGACCTTTCTTGATAGTGCTTAGGTAAAGTGTCAAATCTCCCATGTTTTGGCGCCTCAAGGATGTTTTCACCGTTAGATGTGTCCTTTCTTTTTACTTTTTCTTGATATAATGTTGCCAATGAATGGTTTTCAACATTAGACCTGATATTGTTTTCTTTATTTTCACTTTTGCGACTGGGAGATTTGGCACCCACTTGACTGGAAGATGCATTGTTGAGATTCCTGGTGAAAGTAGTTGTGGGTTCGATTGCATTGAGATATAAGGATATGGCATGGTCATTAGGGAAGGTATTAATGGTAGTATGTCTTTCATTTTCCCAATTAATAAGTTCAAGGTGGATTAGAGGTAAGGGCTCCTCGGGTTGAGATGCTTCGAGGGTATTTAGGGTCATGATAGAGATGTCAAAGTTTTCAATATGTATGTCAATGTCTAGAACGGTACTCTCATCAGAATGATCTCGCGCAAGGAGCTCCTGATCATCCTCGATTAAGTCCAAGTCAGCTGAATGTGATTCTAATTCAAGTGGGCTAGTTCCTAACGTTTACCCCACATACGTATGAACTACATCGACTCCTACATCTTCTTCAAAGCAATTTTCTTCAGTTGATTCTTCTGAATGATAGGAATCACATTCCCATTTATTAGAATATGTCTCACTTGCAGCTTGCAATCTGCAAATTTGTTCATATAGCGTTTGATTTGTTTCTTTTTTTTTCTTGCTATATCTTTTATTCTCTCATATTCAACTTCTTTTGGGCTAAGATTGAGTTTTGTCAACCATTCTATCAGCTCTCCTTGATTTGTACTAGCTTCTTGTTTGTTTTGATTCAGAGTTAATGTTTCTTGGGAGGTGCCTTTAGTTTGTTTTTCCTATTGATTAGAAGCTTTCTTATTTTTCCATTTCATGTTTGCTTGTGCTTGTTGCTTGGTAGATGTTTCTTCCCTTTCAATTGTAAGTTGTTCTTGTTTGTTTTCCTATTCCTCTTGTTGTTGGCTAGAAGATGTGTCCTCTGGTAGAGTAATTTGTCCATACCCTAAGCCTGATTTGTCTGTATCTTGTTGAGTATGAGGTTGGATAGGTTCTGAGATACCTTCTTTTCTTTTTCCTATAGGATTTGTTCCAATGTATCCCATTTTTTGAAGGATGTTAAATCCTTTTCCATATTTTTCAATGGGTATTCTAACATTGTTGATCTTTTGTTGGACTTCTTCATCCTTGTATAGCCACTGTAGCACATCTTTGTCTTTTGTTTCCTCTGATAATGTCCCAGCACTAACAAATGCTCCATCAAATATTGGAAGATGTTTGTCGTTTAGAGTTTGATGGTTTTCCATAGGATTTAGGAGAAAGTGGTAGTTGTGATATTGAATATTCTTCGTTCCCTCGATCTCTTAGCTGCATTTTTTTTTCATACTTGACAAAATTGAGGCAAATTATTTTTCTTTGGATTGTGTGTTTGAAGACGATGCCTACCTATTATGAGGAACAATGACCTCTTGAGATGGTTTTAGATTACTACAGTACCGAAATGGATTTGAATCTATTGAGATTGTGATTTTCTACCCATTGTAGGGAAATTTTAGGCACTGGTGATATGTTGATGGAACAGCTTGTATGTCATGTATCCAGGGTCTTCCCAAGAGTATGTTGTATGATAAGTCCAAGTCTAGAACTTGGGATACTATGTCTTTCTGCAAAGGTCCCACTCTGATGGGTAATATCACAATTCCTTTAGAGGAATGCTCTTCTTCATCATATGCTTTGATGGTGATCTTTTTCTAGGGATCAACTGCATCTTCTGAATAACCTAGAGCATGGACAAGACTCAATGAGAAAATGTTTAAGCCAGCTCCCCCATTTATTAGGACACGTTTAACTCACGTCTTATGAATGAGGACTTCGATATGAAAGGGAGCATTATGGGGATGTTGTAAGGACATGTCATCTTCTTTGGTGAATGATAAGCAGTGAGGGGTTGTGAGATATCCCACCATGGTTTGGAATTGATCTATATCAAGATCTTTGGACACAGTTGTATCTACTAATGCTCTTTCAAGAATTTCTTTGTGTGCAGGTGAAATCTTTAAAAGTTCTAAGATGGATATCTACGTGGGATTTTTTTGTAATTGATCCACTAGATTGTATTGTTTTGCAGTGGATGACATGTTAGTGGTAGGACCCGGCAAAACAACTTTAGCTTTGCTTCTTGTGATAGCGTGAGCAGGTTCTTGATGTTGTTTTTCTTTAATTACAATCACATTTACCACATTATCATATGTATGAGCATAATTCACCTTTGTTTTACCCTTATCATTATGTGTTGTTGATGATTCACCCTTCTCATAGTTTGGAAGCGGAGTTTTGAAAGTTGTATGAGATTCGTTTGTCATATGTCCATCCACGGTTATCACTCCAGTATCAATCAAATCTTGGATGACATGTTTCAACCATTGACAATTATCTGTGTGGTGTCCCTTGTTTCAATAGAAATTGCAATAATGGTTGTCGTTCCACCAAGAGGGTTTCACTTGAGGTTTGAAATTTCTTCCTTCTCGCAAAGTAATCAATTTTTTGGCGAAAAGCGTCTTTAATGTTGACCCAAGTGGTTCACCAATGTTTGTAAATTTTCTCTGAAAGAAATTGTTGAAAGTTGATTTTTGGTGATTGTTGTTTTGTTTAGGGGCTGCTCAATGAGTGGATAAATTGAAAACTGGTTGTTTTGGTTTTACATCGTTGTTATCCACTATTCCATTATTGATGACATTTCGATTTCTATTCCAAAATTTTGGCTTATCATTGTTGTTAGGAGGATGAACTCCTTCTTTGTATATCTTCAATGCACCCTTCTTTACCATAGCTTCCTCCATTCCGATTCCATTATCAATCATCTTTCCAAAACTTTGATGGCCTTTCATTTTTAGATGATAACTCATTTGATCATTTAGGTTGTCAATGAATATGTCCATTTTCTCGTATTCTAGCACCATACGAGCATATCGTGAAGCTAACCACTTCCACCTCTGTAGAAATGTCATGAAAGGTTCTTCACTCTTTTGTTTGGCATTACATAGGTCTAGCATTGTAACCTCATGTTGTATGTTGTAAGAGTATTGTGAAACAAACTTATCCACCAATTTTGAGAATGATCTAATTCTAGGTGGAAGTTTGGAGAACCATTCCATAACTAGTCCACTTAAGCTCTTTGGAAATAATCTCATCAGGTATGTATCCTCACGTGCAAACTCCATACTCATTGTGCAAAATTATCATATATGATTCTGACGATCAGTGCTTCCATCATATTTATCGTATCTAGGAGTTTCACAACCTGTAGGAAATGGTATCATGTTTAGATTTATGTCTAATGGGTAAGGACAAATTTCTTGAAGTGAGTATCTTCTAACATTTCCTCTCTGCATATCTAGAATCTGTGTTTGCAGTGTTTGTATTTGTTGTGTAAGAGTTGTGATAGGATTATCAACATGATTTATTCTTGTATAACCATGAGTTTGTGTTCTAGTATGATCTTGATCTCTTCTTGTATCATCTCAACCCTTTCTTGTTTCCTCACTAGATTTAGCTTTGTTGAGAATTTCTACGTCATCCTTTTTGGGAACGGAAGTTTCCTCATTAGTTCTTGTGTAATCAAGTATTGATGCGTCGTCCTTTTTGTGACCGAAAATCTCTTCATGTCATTTTTTATCATGGGAAGGGTCACCTATCTTTTGTCCTAATTTGCTCACATCAAAATCTTGGGGGAGTGTAGCACCAGATTTTGCTAACATTAGGAAGTATTTTTCTTTTTCTCCCTCCAATATTTTCTCAATAAATTTATCGAATTTAGGATCTTGTTTGATTTCTCTAAGGTGTTGTCCTGTTATTTCCTCTTCTTCTTGTATTTTGTTTTGGTAGTCCATGTTCCTATAATCTTCAGACATTTCAAATGCTTATGTTTCCATTTCAGCAATCTTTCGTCTTTGTGCTCTAGTTAAAATGGGCATACATGTGTGTTGAATATTGTGCAAGTATTCGATTGTATAAAAGGTGTTTTAGTAAGTGACCAACTGTCAATGTAGATATGATAGAGTGATATGACATGAAAAGATAATTCAAGTGTTTGAAAGTTTGCAAGTTTTCTCGATCTTCGGTTTTGGAGTGCAATGATGATGATTTTGATAAAACCAAGTCCAATAGGAACGATATATCATACGATATGGGACAGGTTATCTTGACCAAATGTTGTAGTTTCGTGATAGAGGGTGATAGATCTTGATGAGAAACTATGTTTTGAGTGATCAGTTTATCAAAGAGGGTGATAATACACTTTGAGATGTTTAGATCTTGAACTTGTTGAAGGTGAATACTTGAAAATCTTGAGGTGTCTAGTTCTAGAATCTGAATTGATAGAAGGATACTTGATCAAGCGAACCAAGAAAACAATCTAAGCACAGAATGGCAGATATCAGGTGTTTATGCTCATCGTAAATCGACCAAGCAAACATGACAGATCTGAAAAAGACATACAAGAAGACAGCTCTGGATTGACAGACACAAAAATTTGTACGCCAATTTAGATAGTCCCAGATGACAATTTAGGCAGACCCATACAATAAACTAGAAATCGACAAAGGCCTAAACTCGTACAACACTTCCCACAAAACTAGACGACAACTGATAACAAATAAGTCTCTGTTAATCTAACTCGTACGACAATTCACACAGAACCGGACGATAAACTAGATTTCTCGTACGACAAACTAGAAAGCTCGTACGACTGAGGACAGAACAGAGACAAAAATTTCACTTGGACATATTTTTTATCAATGAAGTTTGATGGTTTGATTTTGTTTTCCAATTTTAGATGTCTGAGTTTCTGTTTCAGGGATGAAAACACAACAAACACATGATATGATAAGTGACCTCAAGCACAGCATGCTATATCCTAAGGAAGTTGGCTGAGAGATAAAATCTTTGCTTGCAAACTTAGGTACACACCCAATAGCTAATCAAAATATGGCCATTGATTCTCATGCAATGGATTCTCAATGCCATATTATCCGACTCCAAATGCTAATGGGGGCAGGATATGGCAAGTGTCCTAGGAGAGTTACTATCTCTCTTGCACAAAGATTATCCCCCTTTCAGAGGTGAATCGGGTAGCTTCTATCTTAGGGTTCGTAGTAAGGGTTTCCATTTGAAATTACCCCTTGCAGTCGCGCAAGCGCGATTGAGGCCTATAGCCCAACAAGGTACCAAAACAAGAAGTAGTCACACAATCGTGATTGAGACCGTGAGGCCCTACTAAATGTACGATATGAGAGATCTCAAAAGAGAAAACTCAAGTAATCCCATCCTCTGAGACTTTAATCTCGAGAGGCCTATTTTTAGAGTGAGTCGAAAAGCTTAGGTCTAGCTGTACTCACTTGGGTCGTTCTCACAGGGTGATTACTTTTTCCCACTATGATAGGCCCGCTAAAGGTAATCAAATCTCAAACATAGAAGCGCTTCAAGGGTCGGGATTTCTAATTGTCCAAATGGACAAGAGAATACTATCCTACCTTTTAGACAACTTCTCAAGCATGGAAAACAAGATGTTCATTTACCATTAGAAAAATAAGTGTGCCTAGAAAACTTAAGAATACACAAAGTCTTGTTGATTTTTCTTAGGCAACCTGCAAAATAGATGCGTTAGTAGTCATGTTGTTTTGATGAAATGAAGCTTTGTCAAGCGTAATCTTTGACAATCATCCTGCAAAAACCAGTTAGGTTGCTAGAAAACTCACAAACAAACCAGGGTTAGCATTAGTAATAGCCAAATTGAAGCATAAAAACCCTAAAATGCAATCTATTTTGAAAACACAGAAGCAGAAACTCGTACGAGTATTCTCATCTGCTCGTACAAGTATTCTCACATACCCATACGAGTGCACAAAGAAACTCGTATGGTACTGTAAAGGTACTCATATGAGATTCTGAAACAGGCCCGGTCATAAACCCGTGAGATTGAAGATTTGATGATGAGGGAGACCAAAAAAATAGATTTCCTACCCCACGGGAGGCGCCAAAATTCGTGTGTGTGAAGTGGGGTACCTACAACTGCAACACAAACACTCAATAGATCATTACAAGCATGGTTAGAAAATTGAAATCAAACGAAAGATAAACCATGACAAAGTGACCTATCGCCTCCTAAGATATGTGAGTGTGGATTTTCTCTCAAATCTGGATAAGCAATCCCAGTGACCTGACTACACCTAGACAGAGGATTTAAAATGATTATGATATGCAAGCTAGATGAGATTGATTATGCTAGATTGATCCAAGAGTCTAATTAAGATAATGATATGCATGATTAAGCTAAGCTGATGATGCAATTAAGCTAGAATATAGATTGATTAAGCTACATGATTCAACAATTATGCTAGAAAATGATCAAATTAAGCTAGATCTAAGATGCAATTGCCTATAATAAAAATGTTTAAATGATATACTAAAATGGATATGCCTATAGTAACAATGCCTAAAATGATATGAGATGGGATCCTTTGTGCTCCAAAATGGGGGATATTTATAGGATTTCTAAGGCCAGGGGTGAGGTGGCAAGAATCAACGGTCAAGATTGAGTCTGAAGATATCAAGGGTGAAATTGGACGAGGTTGGAGAATAGGTTGGAGGGAGGGACACTTATCATCTATGTGGTGACAAGTGTCAAGGAGCCTTGCTCATAAGAGGGAAAGTGTCCAAGAGAGGAGACAGGTGGCATAAGTTCCATGTGTCTCAAGGGGAGGATATCCCACCCATAAGAGGTTAGGATAAGGAGGTTAGGATGTGTAAGATAGGATAGGGTTAGTTAAACCCAGGATTAGGTGGAATGGGTTAGGTTAAGGGATGATTAGGTTAGGTAATTAGAAGTTAGGAGGTATGTGGGTAATTTGAATTTACAAATAAAAATAATAGGAAAAGGCTAATTAACTTTCAACAACTCATAAAATGATTTGTTTTAATTAATTAGGGGATTAGAAGAAATGAATTAAATGGGGGGAGGATCAATTAATTCAAATTAATTAATCAAAGGGGACTATTTAAATGAA
Source organism: Cryptomeria japonica (assembly GCF_030272615.1). Taxonomy (NCBI): domain Eukaryota; kingdom Viridiplantae; phylum Streptophyta; class Pinopsida; order Cupressales; family Cupressaceae; genus Cryptomeria; species Cryptomeria japonica. The sequence continues at coordinate 49,801,934 of NC_081406.1, read as the reverse complement.
CCTATTAAATAAATCCTTAGATTTATTAATAAGTAGATGAATAGGAGAATTTAATCAATTTGCTAATGAATTCAATTAAATTAGGAAGGGGGATTAATTAAATAATTGCTTATTTAATTAATTATCTTCAGACCATTTTTAGGTGTATACAATTACCATCTCCATTTATGTTCTGAGTCCCTCATCTTTGTCAGTCCAAAAGGATTTTCCAAGTGCCTCGGTGGTCTATACTTGTTCTTGTTGGTGTGTCCTCCTATTGAACTTCAATCCCTTAACGTTGACATCATCATGGTGTCATCCTTCCATCAGATTTGTGAGCAAGTCTATCCTTGTTAATATCATCATAGTACAATGTTGATGTCATTATTTTTTTGTGTTCCCTATTGAGTCATCCTTGTCAATTTTTTTGCACCCAAAAACTTTGTATGTTTTTAAGAGTTAAGACTTTTGGTCATTTCATATCCATGTACCGAATGCCTTGACCTTATAGCTCAAACGCCTTTCCATTATGAAAATTTCATATGGCGTACTTTTCATCCAGCAACTTCCCTCCCAACACATTTACAACAAGTATGCCCTTGGCATTCTCTTGTGATTTATTTCTTTCGATTTCTAGAGATTTGAGATGTGGAACACATTTTCACTTCTAAATAGCAGTTGAAATAAAAATTATTATTATTATTATTCCCTTTGACATTCAATATCAAAATCATACGCTTTGAGTTTTCTCATCCACTTTTGTCACTACTAATTTAGATACTTTTGATTCAAAAAATATCTCAAACTATTGTGATCAGTTTGACCAAAATTGACTACCCACTAAGTATTGATTGAATTTGACCATTTTCTGCGTGATGGCCAACATTTCTTTATAATATCTATGGAGAATTTTATTTCTACCTATGTAAGTTTTCAGCTCTCAAAAGCAATAAAGTGCTTGTTTTGCATGAGCACAAGCTCAAATCCTTCTCTTTATTCATATCATTCCATTGTGAAAGGTAGAGTGAAATCTAAGATCACTTACACATGAAATGTGCTCATTACCTCTTTTAATTTGTCTATATCTCATTATGCATCCTTAGTCCATTCAAAATATCCTTTCTCTATTACATAAGTTAAAAGTGTACTAGTTGAGAGAAGCCCTTAACAAATTGCTTGTAGTAGCTTCAAATGTCAAAGAATCTTTGTAGTTGTGTCAAGGTCCTTAGGCGAGGGGCTTGTATCAAATTAAATTAATCTTCTCATTATTTACCTGCAATCCCTTTGTGCTAATGATGTTACCTAGATACAAGGTCTCTATCATAGTGAAGTCACGCTTTAACTCATTGGAAAAAAACATGTGTGCTTCCAAAATTTGCAATACCTCATCAATGTGTGCTAGGCGCTCCTCCTACGTTTTGTTCTAGATCAAAATGTCATCAAAGAAGACAAGGATGAATTTTATTAGCTAGTTGTGAATTGGAAATTGTCTCAAGCATTTGTCAAACCAACTGACATTAGTAGAAACACATAGTGTTTGTAGTGACATCAAAAACCCTTCTTGTGAATATCCTCCTCTTGGACTTTAATTTAATTGTGACTAAATATAAGATCTATTTTTGAGAGGTGGGTTGTTTTGTGAAGCTCATCTATGACTTTATCAATCCTAGGTATGAGATATCAACTATTTATAATCATCTTGTTCATTTCTTTTTAATTAGTTTGCATCCACATTATGCCATCTTTCTTCTTCACCAAGACCATGGAGGAAGCACAACATCTTTCAAGGTAGGTATGATGTATCCCATTTCTAGTAGTTCCTTAATGGCATTTTCAATTTACTCCTTGTGTCTCCTATGGTGGTAGTAGGGAATAGTGATAATGGGCTTAGCACCCTTCTCCAACTTAATGATGTGCTCAAAGTTTTTGTTTGGCAATCTATTTGGAGGATTTATATTAAATACTTTACTATGGCTGTCCAAGATGCTTTGCACATCCACGTGATATGTTTTATTCCCTTTGACAAGTTTTGTTACACTCACTAGACATTGAGCTACCCACATACTTTTTTCGTAATAAAAAATCCTCTCCATTCTCTTAGTCAATACAAACCTTGGTTCTTTATTTGTCATTACCCATAGTACTACTTCTTATATGTTTGACTAAAACTTCGATTACATGGTCTAGAAGTTTTCTAAGATCTCTTCTAATGAGTGTAGCCACTATATTTGCGTCTTCTATGATAACAACAAAGAAGCCATTATGTAAGGAGCTATGGAGGTTGGATATGTGGAAGTTGAAAAAGGTTTTTAGACAAGGAATTGTTGGGAAATAGTATGGATTTGGGTGACAAATTTGGTAATTTTAAAGTAACAATATGGGCACAAGAATATTGCTAGTGTCAAAGAAGAGGGTGATGATGTTGTATTAGCCAGTTTATAGTAAGTAGAGGATAATCTTTACTAAAAAATAAACTTTTCACTTTGTATTAGATGAATATGATGTATAAGCTATTATCCAAATTGTTTATGCAATAAAATTCCAAATGGGAGGAAAAGGAAAATACTCTACCTTCAGAAGTGATCAAAATGAAGGATCCAAAGGTTCTAAGGGAAGGAATGTGGCACATCATTTTAAGAGAGGAATTTTTTTTAAAAGGGTTTTGGTCCTTAGGAGCATCATGATTTTGGTAATATGATTTTTCAACTATATAAAGTTGATCAAACTCATTTTTATATTTAGGCAATTCTAGAAGGGATTGTAGCATAGTGACATCCCTCAAGGGTTGATCATCAAACCCCACATCGTAAAGGGGAGGTAGATAGTCAACCACCTCAAAAGATTCACGAAACAAAATTTGGTTTAATACATACTTGCAAGGTTAATATAGTTGGATAGATTGTATCTCAAACCACTTCCTCTTTACATTGTTGATTCTATTTCAAAAATGATCCAAATATCTTTATATGTCCTTGTGCTAGGTCTATGGTTTATTAGACATTCATTAAGATGATAGAATTTTTCATACTTCGTCTTCCATGTAGCATCAAACAACTGAGCCTCAAGAGTAGAGTCCTAATATGGTCATTTAGGCTGACATAGAAGGTTGACTGCAGTTGTTGGATATATCATAAGATGATGTGCAATTATCCTCTATAAAGGAAAGAGGTTGATCAAAATATTTATTTGTCAAAAAGTTAGGTTTGACACTAATATGTTTATACGAATAACTACTTAAAAAGTATCCTCCCAAGTGTAACCTCCAAGTGGAAAATACAATTGTTCAAACTCAAAACTTGTAGGTGGAAGAGAGTGAAAGATGATTTTTGAAGACAAATGTTATTTCATGTCAAGTTCACTAGATATGTTTATGTAGAAAATGAAATGAAGAAAATCTAGACACCATGTATATTCTTGGGATTGGACCAAAGTAATTTGTAGAGTCTTGATAATAAATCCAAAGAGGGCTCAAAATTAGGTTTCTCAGATCCCCCCGAAATAACTCCCCAAAAGATACATCAAATTAGACCTTATATAGCCAAGGGTTTTTTCTTAGTAATAATAAAATCTATTTGGTTGGAAGAAGGGATTCACTAGGTGTGTTTTTTTCTACACCATGTTATGGATCTAGATAAAGTAAATTGTAAGGGCCTTGAAAAAAATAAGACACATATACTATGATCAAAAGAGGTCTACTAGGGTATATTAGTGTTGTTTTGACCCATTGGTTGTCTTGAGGAGGCTCTATTTGAGGTCAAGGGAGAAATGAGTGTAAATGAGATCCTTTAGAATGAGTGAGTGAGTGTCCTTGTGGTATGTAGATAGGAGACAACAAAATACTACTAGGACGCACTAATTAAAAGTGTTAGAATTTATGCCTAGGTTACAAAGCATGTTGTAGAGCTAATAATGGAGTGGTCAGTTGTCATTTAAGTACATAAGGCTTACTTGAGGAAGAGGATTTCCAAAGAAAGAGGGAGGAATTAGACATCTAGTTGGAGTCGGCCCGAGGGGGCTCCTATAGAATAAGACTGCACCATACACAATAGGGCCACCGTGCATAATACGGCTAGAAATACATATACAGCCTCGGCACCCAACTAGAATTGTTACTCCCCCTAGGGGTAGGTGGGAAGAGGAGGCTATGGGCGATTCTAGAACTATTTTCTCAATTTTTTGATGCACAACAAAGCACACGTATTAGGTGGTACATCATCATAGGACCAAAATGTCAACTCATTGCAATAACATTCAAAAATAGATATGTAAAGTAACATAAGTCTACTTTTTCTTAGCGTTGAACTACACCTTTAGATCAAGTTCGAGTCCATGTTTATCACAATATTACAACATTCCTATTTTATAGCACACCAATTTTCAAATAAAGCTTTATCTATCTATACCAATTCAATTCATTTTAATATCAAAATACTCAATTATCATTCTAAACTCCTTTTAAATATATTTTATTCCCACAATTTTAAAGAGAGGCAACTTAATTCAATTCTCACTTTGAGGAAATATTATTAGCCTATAGGCTTCCTGCTAGAAGCTTACAAACCTGTCTCACACCATTGAAAGGAAAACCAACAGCTGAAAGCATCAACTCATCGTCACATGACAATATTTCAACTGTATCTGTGGTATGGAGGTGATTATCCTATCAACAAAACCCTTGCACATATCAATGATGCAAGTGCTAGTTTTTTTATATCGTTTGTAAATTTATTTTCCACTTCTTAAAATTAGATTAAGTAATTTTAATGACCAGATTTCCTCCTAATTAAGAAGAAGACAATTTTAACATCCATAAAGCTAAACAATAGAAGACAATTTTAACATCCATAAAGCTAGAACAGTAGACCCACTAGACAACTAAATATTCCAGTGTATGATGGATACGTACCAAATCAGCCTGCTTAATAATGACAGAATATTGTGCGGACCATGCGCCGCTGAACCCCACATTTCTTTGTCATGCAGGCGGGCCATGCTGCACCCCACTCCACATGGCGTCCATTCCAAAACAAGCCCAAAACAAACCAAATCAGAGAGAAGCATTTTGCATTCCCCCAGTAGTACTCCATGTGAACATTCCTCATTTCAATGGCTACAGTTTGTACCAAAAAACCCTAGTGGACACCCCACTAAATCATACAAAAGTAATGAGTAAAATCCCTACATTGCTCTATAAATTCAACCTCATGTGCTCTCGTATGAACAGATTTCATACAACCCAATTGATCTCTTAAGACTTTACTGCCACATTTTTCATTGCCTTGTGATCATCCATGGCATTCATGAAGAACTTAATTGTTTTGTGTGCTATTGTGGTGCTCCTGCTTCATTCAAGTGATGTTGCTAGGGCTGTGACATGCAATCCAATGGCTCTGAGTCCCTGTGCAAGTGCAATGTTTGGCCCTTCCAATCCAAAGCCAAAGCCAAGCTCTGATTGCTGCAACAAGCTCAAACTGCAGCAGAGCTGCATGTGTCAGTATGCCAAGGATAAGAATCTCAGCAAGTATATCAATACTCCTGATGCCAAAAGAGTTGCATCCACTTGCAATGTCCCATTCCCTAAATGCTGAGGTAAATCCAAGGCTCACTTTTATCAGGACCATCAAGTTCTATAATAGACATTAGGTTTTTACGGTTCATGTTGATGTGATTTGAACTTTTGGTTTTGATTGTGTGTTCTTTTTTCCCTCATCAACGTTTCAAATCATATTCTTTAATTCTTCTCTAGCTCTCCATCTTGATGATGAATCATAGAATATGAGCGTTTTGAATCATATTCTATGATTCTTCTCTAGCTCTCCATTCTGATGATGAATCATAGCTATGATTCGAAACGTTGATGAAAATACACAGTCAAAACCAGAAGCTCAAATCGCATCATCAGATTCTACTTAATATATGTTTTTCAATGCTCTGAATCTCTGACTGTTTTTTTTTTTTGTTGTTGCAGGTTGTAGCCATGGATAAGGAGATGCCCACATGCTTCCAGCTGCAGTTATTTGTGTCTTGGAGCTCTAGATCAGCTCATCTGTGGGTCAGAGTTGGGATAAATAAATCATGTGGGTTAGTTGGGAGGAATGCTAGGTGATTTTATATGAGCCTACATATATGTGTTGAGTATGAGAACCAGAGAGAGATTTTAATGGATGCCCAAATGTAGTAAACAATATTAGTAGTTCAACATATGAATAGTGTCCCTTTTGACAATCTATGGTACTTGATGAGCTTGGTGTTTCTTTTGCTCACTCTGTGCAACTTGGATGAGTGTCTTTTTGTTTTATATGCATGATCATTTCTGACATGTCTGCAAGTTCCTGCATAGATTTTTTCTGAATAGAAATGCAGATTCTTCATTATTTCTGACCATCATCAATTATATGTTGGGCAATGGTTAAATCGGGTAGTTTTTTTTCTTTGGATTTGGTGCTTGACTATGCTGTCAACAGATATGTCTTCCTTAATCTAGGATTGCTTAAGTTAAACAATGTTTATGCTGAGATTGAAGCTCTAACTTCTTTCTTCTTTTAGGTTTAATTTTGCTTTAATCTTCGGCCATAACTAAAGGTTTGAAATAAACATATAAACAAGCTTTTAAAATATGATCAGTTTAAACAGTGTACGTTGTGATTGATTTGTTGGCAGAATATATAATATTATATGATTTTAAAATATTTTAGATTAAATTAATTTAAATTGATTTGTTTTTTTTTATTAAATTTAGTGGGTATTGTATTGTAATGGTGAAATATGTATTTATATAACTTTTTTTAATCTAATTTAGAGTCTATTTTGATTAGGATGTCTCAATATATAAATATATTGATAAATGGTGTAATTTTATGCAAAGTTAGGTTCCTTGGTCTATGCCACCTATCTATCCATTAAGCTATTCATATACTCTCATTTATATGTCTACAAATCCTTGCCCCTTAGTGGGTAGGGCCACCCTATCGGCTTATTTATTATACCTATGCACACCTATTTTCATACACATTATCCAATTTGATTTGGCATCTTTTATGTTTCAAGACAAATTTGTAGTGATGGGTTCTCCTCACAATTATGGATTTGTCCTTTTCACACTCAAATTTTAAAATCTAAATTTCATTGACTCCCACTTACAATCAACTAAAAACAAATTTGTGTGATGTGCTATCATGTCTTTGTTTTTAAATGCATCTGATGCCTTCTTTGAGGCATCCAAGGTTTTTAAAGCTATATTAAAATATCATTTGTATATCACACTTCAATTGGTTTAATAAATGGAATCTAATTTTGCATAATCATTACATAAGTGTATGCAGGCTTGAGGAGTGATATTTTCAGTCATTCATACATATCTTCCATGAATGGGCCTAGGAGAATGTGTCCCCTAGTTGTACAATAATAGCCCTATCCAATATTCTTAAATACTAGTGACCCTTAGGTATAAGAAGCAGGTGGTAGAAACACATCAAACAAAGTAAACAACAAAGGTTTGACTCCTCTCATGAGGATGATGTCTCCTCTCGAGAGGAAGTCATGCCCCTCACTGTTGCAGAAGCTTCTATTGATCCTCCTATTGTGGCCTCCTTTGTTCTTGAGGCCCCCGCCCCAGCTTCTCTTGTTCTGCAGCCTCGATCTACTTCTGTTGGACCTGCTTCTAGTGTTGTTTTGCCACAACTTGCTATTGTTCTACATCAACCTCTTGTTGTTCTATTGCAGCACTCTGTTGACACTACTGATTGTAACACTATGGGGTCCCACCCGATTGATCTCTCTTTTGATGGTCCTAATGACAATATCGTCTGGATAGTGGTTTCTCGCAGGTGGAAGGGGAATTCTTCTCCCCTCCCCCAAATCCCCCTTTGTCTAGGTTTGGGTGTCTCTCCCCTTCCTTGATTGGGGCTTTGGGTGTTTTCCAGTTTGACAGGGTTTTATTTGGCTTGTCTGACTATGTTTTGTTTCTTACTGCCTTCGGGTTGTTGTTTTTTGAGTCGGCATCCTATATTTTGGTGATGTTTGTGTGTTGTTGATAGTCTTTGACTATGTTAAGGGTCAGCACCCTAGTTAACGCTACTTTACTAATCAAAAACAAAGGTTTGAATATTTCATATTACAAGTTTGTAGATGTGGGATGAATTGTTGGGATGGTGTGACATTTAACCACAATCTTTTGTGCAATATTATTGAGCATAAAAAGGCCCCCTTTAACTCGTGTATACCTTGACTAGAACCAGAGGCCTAGATAAGTGCATCCAAAGGTTACATTAGGGAAGGGGTTTAGGAGTACTCTCCATTTTTTTATAGTTTTTTAGCATTTTTTACTATTTACTTGGCCCGTTGTATTATAAAACTACCCTTTTGTGTGCTTATTAATATTTTCTCATGCATGTCGATTTGTTATAGTGATTTTTATAAATGTTCCATATGTATACAAGGGCTACCAAAATGCTATCATGTTGAATGAAGAAAATGGATTGCATATGTACTCTTTGTTGAAAATTAATGCAAACTTATATTTCTCTTTGATAGTGGAGTTTTTCTTGCAAGGGTTTTCTTTATGTACTTCCAATGTCATATTTATTTATCATGGTTTGTTGATTTCTAATTACTTCTTGATAATCTCTTAATAAGGAATCTAATGTTGCATTAATAAAACTCAAATTTGTAGACTCTTTGAAGGGCTACATTTCTACTATTTTACCATGTTTTGACAACACAAGTCCATGGTTTTAGACATCCCTAATCCCCAAACTTGTTTGTGTATAAAGTAAAACAAAATTCCTAATTCCAAGGCAAATACAAGATTGTTTCTTTATTTTAATCTCAAGTCATTTATATTCATAGCTACATCAAATTTGTGTCATTCTTTGATCATAAAGCTAAGTACCCCTATCTTTCATATTTGCTTAAAATAATTATTATAAATATCTAATTTATCAATCCTAACTACCATCATTAATTAGTTTGGGTTAGGTGTGCTTTTGGGTTATTTGTGTTTATGTGTGCCTATGCTTAAGGAAAGTTTATTTTTCTTTATATTAAGGTGAACCCATTTGATCCTATGTGACCCAGTCTTATTTCTAGGGTTTCTCATTATATTAGAATTTAGATATGTAACTTTCTAAATTTGCATTCCATAGTTCAGATATAAATTTCATTTTACATACTTGGGATCCATTCATATATATTTTCAACATAAATTTTGAAGCTTAATAGATACTTCCTATCTAGTAGGGTTATTTGCGTTTATGTGTACCTACGCTTAAGGAAAGTTTATTTTTCTTTATATTAAGATGAACCCGTTTGATCCTATGTGACCTAGTATTATTTCTAGGGTTTTTCATTATATTAGAATTTAGATATGTAACTTTCTAAATTTGCATTCCATAGTTCAGATATAAATTTCATTTTACATACTTGGGATCCATTCATATATATTTTCAACATAAATTTTGAAGCTTAATAGATACTTCCTATCTAGTAGCCACCCTACCCAACCTTATCTTGCTCTACGATTTACATTTAACATATTATTTAGATCCAACATAAGATCATTTTTCTAATCTAATATGTATTATGTCTTATGTCCATATCATTTGACTACTCTTGTTAAGGTTTTACATCTTCATTGCATACTCTTGCAAAACCATACATTCTTGGATAAACCATTACTTTCACATCTTGGATTCTTCACAACCATTCATCATTGGTTTGCATTCATGCTTTCATCATTTATTTTGACATGTGCATGTACTTTATGTGATATGTAATCCTTTATTCTTTATACAGTCAATAAATTTATCATGCAAAAAGGATCACATTGTCCATTGAATAATTGTACCATCACATACGTTTGAATTATTTATGAAGGGATTTGATCATCACTTTCACTTCTTTGTTGGATACAATTACTTCAATCCTTCATGATTATCATTGGTTTCATGTAAAAATATTTTTTTCTATAGAAAGTGATAGTATTGTGCTTGTTTATAATTCCATTCTACCTTTGACTGTCTTTTTTTCACATGATCCACTTAATGTTACTTCTATTGTGAAGGATTAAAATGATATAATTACAATTTCCATTGTTATAGATGATACAACATATAATGGAGATACATCTAAGGACATAGTTATAACTTATGATACTCTTCCTACATGGCATATGGTTTATGCTTCTCTATATTTTACATATTTTCATACACATTATCCAATTTGATTTGGCACCTTTCATGTTCTAAGACAAGTTTGTAGTCATGGGGTGTCCTCACAATTATGGATTCGTCCTTTTCAAATTCAAATTTTAAAATCTGAATTTTGTCAACTCCCACTTACAATCAACTAAACACAAATTTGTGTGATGTGTCATGTAAATGCATTTGGTGTCTTCTTTGAGGCATCTAAGGTTTTTAAAGATATATTAATATATCATTTGTATGTCACACTTCAATTGGTTTAATAAATGGAATCTAATTTTGCACAATCATTACATAAGTGTATTTAGGATTGAGGAGTAATATTTTTAGTCATTCATACATATCTTTCATGGATTGGCCTAGGAGAATGTGTCCCCTAGTTGTACAATAATAGCCCTATCAAGATATATTTAACTAATACCAAATCTTAGGTATTAGAAGTAGGTGATAGAAACACATATCAAGCAAAGTAAATGACAAAGTTTTGAATATTTCACAATACAAGTTTGTAGGTGTAGAACGAATTGTTGGGATGGTGTGACATTTAACCGCAATCTTATGTGTAATATTATTGAGCCTAAAGGGACCCCACTAACTCCTTGACACCTTGACTAGAACCAAAGGCTTTGATAAGTGCATTCAAAGGCTACATTAGGAAAGGGCTTTAGGAGTGCTTTTTTTGTCCATTTTTAATATTCTTTTTGTATTTTTTCCATTGTTTTGGTATTGTAAAACTACCCTTTTATGTACTTACTAATATTTGCACATGCATGATCATTTTTTATAGTGATTTTTATAAAAAAATTGCATACATACATGAGAGCTACCCAAATGCTATAAGATTGAAAGAAAATAGTGGGTTGCATATGTACTCTTTTGCTGAAAATTAATGCAATGCTTACGTTTCTCTTTGATATTGGAGTTTTTTCTTGCAAGGATTATCTCTATGTACCATCAATTACATGATTATTTATCATGGTTTGTTCATTTCTAGTTACTTCTACATTAATCTCTTAATGAGAAATCCAATGTTGCATCAATAAAACTCAAATTTGTAGACTCTTTGAAGGGCTACATTTTTATTAGTTTACCTTGTTTTGACAACACAAGTCCATAGTTGTAGACTTCTCCCGAATCCCAAAAATTATACTACATAAAGTAAATAAAATTGTTGGCATCAAGACGAATACGAGATTATTACATGTTTGTAACCTCAAGTCATTTAGATTCATAGCTACATCAAATTTACTACATTTTTTAATCATAAAGCTAAGTACCCATATCTTTCATATTTACTTAAAATAATTGTTACAATTGTCTAATTTAACAATCCTATCTTGCATCATTAACTACTTTGGGTTAGTTTTGCTCATGTGTACATTTTATTGGATTAGCCTTGACTAGGCTTAAGGAAATTGTTGGTGTAATTAAGGTGTTTTACCTTGGCTATTTTCCACCTAGGTCCTAATTACACACCACTTTAGCCTACTTAGGGAACCACATAGGAGTTTGTTGGAGCGTCTCCACTTTAGGTGGCAATTATCATATTATCATTTCCACTTTATGTGGTGTCTCCACCTTTAGTGCCTTTATCACATTATCATATCCACCTTTCGTGGTTGTGCTTTTCCACCTTTGGTGGGTGATCCACCTTTAGTGGTGTTATCATGTAATCACTTTTCCACTTTAGGTGGAATGATGGATTTTCACTTTTTGTCTCATGTCATAAGATTTTCATAATCTTATGCACTCTTATGTTCTCACCTTGGCTATATAACCAAGTGGCCTCCTATGTAATATTCATTCATTGATAATCCAGTTGATCATATTGTACTGCATCATTGATAGGAATATAATTTATTCATGTCACATTCTTTCTCTCTTGTTTATGTGCTTTCCATTTGGTCTCTATAACTTGGGTGGCTATCTTCATAGCCAATTCTTATAGAAATTCTATTTTTCTTTATATTATGGTGAACCAGTTTGATCCTACATCACCTAGCCTTATTTCTAGGGTTTATTATTATATTATAATTTTAGATATGTAACTTTCTAAACTTGCATTCCACAATTCAAATATAAATTTTCATATTCTTAACTTGCATTCCACAATTCAAATATAAATTTTGTTTTACATCCTTGGCATTCATTTATATATTTTCAACCTAGAGTTTAAAAATCAAGGTATACTTCCTATCTATTAGCCACCCTACCCAACCTTATCATCACTCTATGGTTTACATTTGGTATATTATTTAAATTTAATATAAGACCATTTTTTTAATCTACTATATATTATACCTTATGTCCATATCATTTGACTACTATTGTTAAGGTCTTACATCTTCATTGCATACTCTTGCAAACCATACATCCTTGCATAAACGATTGATTTCACATCTTGAATTATTCATGACCCTTTGTACTTGGTTTACATTCATTCTTCCATCACTTAATTTGTCTTGTTTATACTCTTTATGATATATAATCCTATTCTTTATAAAGTCGAGAAATCTTATCATATGAAGTGGATCACATTGTCCTTTGAAGAATTGTACCATCACATATGTTTGAATTATTTATTTAGGGATTTGGTCATCACTTTCCCTTCTTTGTTGGATACAATTACTTCAATCCTTCATAATTATCATTGTTTGAATATGTATTCTATATAAATTGATAGTATTGTACTTGATTATGATTGCATTCTACCTTTGACCACCTTTCCTTCACACGATCCACTTAATGCTACATCTATTACGAAGAATACAAATGATATAACTACACCTTCCAGTACTATAGACGATGCATCATATAATGGAGGTACATATAATGACATAATTATAACTTATGATACTCTTTCAACATTGCATATGTCTTATGCTTCTCCATGCTTTAAATCTCATACCAAGTCTAATTCTATTAATAATTTCCATGTCTTAAATATACCACTAACTCATTCTACAACTGAGCATGTGAACATGGGATGTGATACACCTAATCATTCTTATAGTTCCCTTCTTATGAACCTTCTAAGTTACCATCTTTGAATTTAATTTAAAAGTATCGGCCATTATATATTGTAGAACTAGATATGGAAATTGAAACGCTACAAAACTGGAGATTGGTAAAATCAAAACGAAATCATGTTAGCAAGAGCTTTCAACCATAAGAAAAACATGAAGCCAAATCCATCCAAAGCATTATCTTGAGGAAGATTAAAACAAGAAGATAATTATGAAATAAATAAGCAAACATAAATACTACTCCCTCATGATGCTCCCTATGTCATGAGTCTTCCTTTTCCTCCTCCTCCTCTCCAAGATCCTATTGTTGTGTAAAGTATGCCCTCAGCTTGAGCACTTATCACAAAGGGGTGTCAAATGGAGGATGGAGATGGTTGATTATGTTCAAATGTTTAGTGAGGATGCAAATGAAGTATTAATGTTAAATAGCAATTCCAACTAGTGGAAGAGCTAAAACACAATACAATGGCTTCCTACAAAATATTCAAATTTTAAGCAAAGTAACAATGCATGGATAGCTCTTGTGTGTGTGTGACCTTCAAAAATGAAGGAATGGGCTCTATTTATAGAGAAAATGGGCAAATGAAGGGTTGAGATTGAGTTGGTTGAGGAAGGGTTAGGATTGCTTTAGGAAGATTTGATCCTCAATCCATGTGCTCCCCTTAAAGCCAATCACATGTTGACAAGTGTCAACAAGGGAAGGCTTGAGAGGAGAGGGACAAAGCATTAATTGCTTGAAGAGATATGATGGTTACCATGGGTGGTTAGGTTAATGGATAAAGCTTTTATCCAAGGGGTAAAGGAATGTGTGAGGGTTAAAGGGTTAGATTGATCAAAACTTTTAAGGCTTGAGGGGACTTGAGGCTTACCATGGATGGTTGGGTTAAGAAATGAGCCTTTAACCAAGGAGTGGGGGAATGTACAAGGATTAAAGAGCTAAATTGGTCAAAGACCCATATGGGTTAACTTGTGGAAGGGAAAAGACTTTTAATGCTTTGTAAGAGCCTTAGATATTTTGAGAAGTGACTATTCACCAATCCCTTTGTTTAGGAATGTGCAAACAGTTGGAGGGTTATTAGGCTAATAATAGGGGTTTAGACATGATTAGAAGAAGGGTTATTATGCAACTTGCATTTTCTAGAAAGTGCAAGTGGGTGAGGGATTTAGGAATTTAAATAAATATTTATTTATTTAAATGTGGGGGATGAGATTTAAATAAATGTTAATTTATTGAAATGCAAGAGGGGGGTTATTAAACAAATATGCTTTATTTAATTAATTAATTATCAGAACATGGTTTAATGATAAATCAAATAAATTGAATAATTTATTTAATTACTAGGAGAAGAGGGTTGGGGTGAATTTAATTAAATATTAATTTAATTAACTTCCAGAATAGGAGAAAGGATTAATTAAATGTGAATTTAATTAATAGTTGGATGAATGAGAATTAAATAAATATAAAATTCATTTAATTGGGTGGATAGAAATAGGTGTCTACAGAAATAATAGAGTAAATGCATGCATTCATCGATGATGAATTTGGATTGAATATATGTAATAAGCATGAAGATAAAGCTTATTATTTCATTGTTGATCTCAATTCGAATGATAAACCACCTTAAGATTATCGTATGGCTACTTACTCCAGTGAATATGACACTTCTCATGGATATAAAACTATCCAACACTATAAAAATTATTTATCTTCCTCTAGGTTAGTTGGTCATATGTAAAAGATTGTAACATCTTACAAAAATCTTGGTTATAATAGAAAAGGGTTAGGTTTGAATCAACATTATAAAACTTATTGAAATCCTTAAAAATATATAGTACTAAGGGAATTGACTTATTCATGGATCACTAATAGGAACATTGATTTACATTTTTATTTTATGTTTTCCTTGATTGTTCTATTGATATATGCTCTCCATTTCATGCTTTTGTAAACAATGATACTTTGGCTAAATAATTTGGATTATATGATAATTTATCTAAATAGCATCATAATAGATGTATTTCCCATATTTGGAGACTTTGAGAAAGATGCATCCTCTCTATGTAGTGATACCCTACTTACCCAACCATTTATTGGAGATAATAACACCCTCATAGGTAGTTATAAATATGTCATAGAGATGGGCCAAAATGATAAAAATGATCCTAAGCTAGGTGATTGATAGGCTAACATGAACAATGTAACATGATCATATATATTAAATAAGTTAGAGATATCTTTGCAAAGGTCATACCAAGACATGCCAAGCATTGATCCTAATATTGTAATGCATAACACTATTTTATAACCCAATGCTAAACAAATTAAACAAAAAGAATAAGAAGGTACATATCGAGGTTTCTTTGATGGATAAAAAGGAATTCAAAAATATGCTCAATGATAAATTTATCAAACCATTTGATTAATCACCTTGAATATCTAATAAGAAATTGATTATAAATCATGACAATCGTATCCACATTTGCACTAAATTTTGAGATCTTAACAAAGCATCTTTTAACAATAATTTTCATCATCTTAATATTCATATGATTGTAGAATCTACCACTAGTCATAAATTATTATCCTTTATGGATGAATTTTCAAACTATAATATCTAGAATCATAATGAATCTCCAAGATCAACATAAAACTCTTGTTACCACAACTTAGGGAACATTTTGCTATGTTGTTGTGCCTTTTGGATCAAAACAAGCATAAGCTACATAAAGGACCACACAAATGACCTTCCACAATCTTATGTGTAAGTTGAGGACTATATAGATGAAATCTTAGAAAAGTCAAATCACTAATAGATCACCTACAAGACCTAAGGATATCTTTATAACACTTACACAAAAACAAAGTATATGAAAGGAGCCAAATGAAAGTTTCACATTAATATAAGAAAGGAGAAATATAGTAAATAAATATTATATAGTTTTTTATAGAAAGAACAGACACACAAAAGATAAAACAGTGTATACCCTAGAAAAATATTTTTATCATGGCCTATTTAATGTGCCTCAATAATTAAATATTTATGAACAAAAAAGTAAGTTGATGAGACAATTGCTTGGTTATAATCAAATAATGGTTGTTGTGAAACATCTTGAACTTGTTGAAGGATGAAATTTTATAATTATTTGTTGGCTATTGTTGGACATTGTTTTTGCTAGGATATGTTGTTTTCATTGATGTCAACATATTCTTGTGGTTTGATCCGATGTTTGCAGATTGGGAAGATCTTGTGATCCGGTTTTGCAGTTTGTTTATCTGATCAGTGTTTTGCAGAGCTCAATATTTCCTCTGGTATATTCGAGTGTGATCAGATCTTGTGCTGAGTTTTTGGGAGATTGTTTGGGATGGTCTTGTGTATCATCATTTAAGATTGATCATGATTTTGTCATCTGCAAGTTATCTTTCTTCGTGACAGTTGTTGATTGGTTGTGTTCTTGAGTTTTCAGACGTTGACAGATGAAGATTTGATGTGGTGTTGGTGCAGATGTTTCTGATTATTCTAACATGCTTGTTGGTTTTTACTAATTGTGTCCGATTTTTTTTGGTGATCCGCATTGATCGTTGTGTGAGTTTTTGGTGGTTTTCATGAATCGGTGATGTTCTTCGTGTTATGTGGTTTTCTGGTGGTATAGCGTGTTGCTATTGATCTTGGCATGATTTTTGGTGGAGTTGGGTGTTTGGGAATTTTAATTAGGTCCATGTTATGTCATATAAATCATTTTATTTCTCCGTGGTCGATCTTTGTATCGTGTGGTGTAATTTTGTAATCATGAGTTGAGGGTTTAGTCAACCTTGTTGTCAAGGTTGATGAATTGTATGTATAGATGATATTGTCATGTCATTTGTGTGTAGAGGTCATGTCCGCATGATCAGAGAGCGATATATGTGCAAGCAAGTGATTCATCCTTTGGCATTGTGATTGAAAAGATATTGGTGTGGTAGAGCAGGCATTTGTGCTTAACTAGGACTGTAATCAGGCATTTGGAGATGCTATTCTTTCAGTTCATTTCTTCCGGATTGTAATCTGAATCTTGTTGTAAGTTAGTGAGACTTCCCTGAGGGTTGTAGCCTTCCAGGTCATTGTATTTGAGCAGTGAGCTCTAGGCAGTGTGCCTGAATGCATGTGCATTCCCCATTGTAATATTTTCACATACTACTGCAGAGTATCATCTTATTGTGGGTAGGTTCCCATTGTGGTTTTTCCCTTAACCAGGTTTTCCACATCAAAATCTTGGTGTTGTGTGTTGTGTCTTTAATTTTCTTATCTCTAGTAATGTTGCAGTTTATTAGATCTTCATTTGTGATTAAGTTTGTAGATCCGGTGAAGACTGATTCACCCCCCCCCCCCCTCTCAGTCTTCCTTCATTGTTGTTGCCAATATTATTATCATTTTAAAAAAAAGGAATGATATTAAGATTATGCAAATAATACAAGTGATGTGATGATATTATTGTCCTTAATATTAAATTGTTGAATATGTATTAATGATAATGACGAACTACTCTTTCTTTATATGTTAGTGCAACAGAACAATTTAATTCTCTCTCACCATAGAGAATCATCAAGGAGAAGGCATCTAGCTATCTTGAAGGTGAAATAGCAATAAAAGAATTGCATAGACATACCATATTGGCATACATTTGATTGTTAGCATCATGTGTGTGTGTGAGTTGTTAAAATGGGGATTGCTTCTACATAAGCCACTTAAGAATTGTCTTGCTAACAAGTCAATAAATTTTAAAATATGTGTGTGTGTGTGTGTATAGAGACCAGAAATTGAGACTATGTGAATCATAAAATGGGTTAACTATAAGAACTCTAGAAATCACACAAAAGCTTCTAATCTCTACAATGAAATATATAAGATGCAAGCAAGAAATCAAATGAATAAACAACAATATCACCTCCATGCAAACACCTTGGTTACCTCCATTAATCTTTGTAGCTTGCTTGGATGGATAATATGTTGCTCTCGGAATTCAATGTAGCACTATAGCAATTGTGATCACACGGCAAACCTCTAAAATTGTTGTTCTCAAAAGCTCAAAGATTGTAATTTAGTTTTGATTAATGAATGATGTCAAATTTTATAGATGTTTTGATATTGATCGATGGTAGAGATCTTATGAGAAAGATTGAAGATCAATGGATGAGATTTGATGAGATGCTATATTTAGGAGATAATTGATTGCATGATAGAAAAATCTAATTTGATTGATCAGTTGAACTCAAAGTGAGTGTTAAATAATAGAAGAAAGTGGAGATATAATAAGCGTTAAAAAATTAAAAATTATTTAATTGAATGTGTGAGAGAAGAAAATAAAAAAATTATTTGTTTTTAGAGGAGCTTTATTTAGAAAAATGAAAAATTAAATAAATTACAAAATTCATTTAATTATATGACTTAATTAGCTAGTTAAATAATTAAAATAATTATTTAATTATAGGAGAATATAAGAAAAAGAATTTAAGTAAATAATTAAAATTGTTTATTTAATGTGCATGAGGAAAATGATAAAAATAAATATTATTTAATAATTTTGTAAGAAGAAATTCTTTAAATAATAAAACTCATTTAATTAATGTTTGAAGAAATTTGGATGATTAAATAGTTAAAAATTATTTAATTATAATACAAATAAGAAATTTTGAATTTTGAATTTTTTTAAGAAGAATAATGTTAGTTTATTTAAATAATAAACTTATTTGATTAACTTAGAGGAATAATTAGTGAAAATACCACTAACAAGCATTGAACAATTTTCATTGTCTACTGTGTCTGTATGTATAATAAATTCACTATATAATTGAATGTAAATGGAAGAAAAATTGACTTCAAGTGTTTTAAAATGAGGGAAACTATAATTTAATGACAAATTTAGAGAGCCAACTCCCGAGTAAGAAGTGTGTAAAGAGAGAGGAGAGCAATAAGTTTTTAAAAAACTCTTTTAAGCATGTTCTACACAATAGGAAGAAGGGAAGAAATCAACACAACTAAGAAGGAGGAAGGAAGGGTGACTAAAATCCTTGTATCTTATCCTCCAAATCACAAGTGTGACTTGATTCCTCTCTATCAACCTTCACTCAAACTTCCATTTATATTTCCAAAAAAACCTACAACATACACATGTACACATAAATTAGTGTCTTAAAAGCCATGTCATATATACATTGATGTATAGTATTTGAAATTATTACAATCAATCATAGACACAAAGAATTAAATGAACCAAGAGGGATATGTTCAGGGACATTATCTTTTTTGTATGTGAAGTTACTAAGCTTAAATAGGTAGATCATTATATTAGGAATCTTAATTGTACCTTACACATTATATAACAATTATACATATGTTAGTATTCTTGACCAAATTTTGATTAGCTCCAATGAGATTATTAATATTGTGATTGTTATTCTCTAGCATCATTAGAATGTAGTTATTTTTGGAAAGATAGAATGGATATTTTCTATGAACCCAAATTGGGTTAAGGTATTCAACCTTGTAACGAGGATCAAAGAAGGGCTAGTTGAGACTAGTTAATAATAATTGTCTAATGAAATAAACAAGGTAATGTAGACACTTAAAATTGTCTTAGCCTAATTAAATAAATATTTTATTTATTTAATTATTTTATCCCAAGCCTTCTATTAAATAAATAGATTTTTATTTATTATTTAACCTTTTCTAGTATTTCCTCATTTAAATAAATATTTTTTATTTTATTTAAATTATCCTCCTTAAATTAAATAAATATTTTATTTATTTAATTGGCCCCACTTCTTCTATTAATTAAATAGATCTTCATTTATTTAATTAATTCATTAGCTTTTTCCCTCCATGACACTTGTCGTTCATCTCTTAATTTACCTTTAACCACCTCCCTAATATTTTCCCATTTTCTATACTTACCCTCTAATTTGAGCCGACCATTTATCCCTCCACCTCTTAATCCTATCCCTCCATTTTCTAGGGTTCTCTCTATATAAGAGGATCATTTCATCCTTATCAATCCCTAATCCTAATGCTCATCAAATGCTCATGTGAATCCTCATAGCGATCAAGTGTCTACACAACCACAATTTGTTCTTTATTGAGCTCTTGTGCACACATACAAATCTGAGAGCAACCAAAATATCAAAGCAAGATCAATGGAGATAGGAAACAATGGAGATCAAACCCTAATGAGAATTTGATGGTATAATCTTTCATATTTGTTATTTTGCATGTTTTTAGGTTCTTCATTGGTGTATGGTGGATTTCATTGTAGAATTAGGGTTTTATGTGGTTGGATTTTTATTTGGTTTTACAATATTTTAGTGTTCCAATTTCACCGTATATAGGTAACCATAGTTATGTCAACATTCAAAGGAAGTTAAGGTAGTGGAACAACTTTCTACTCCAATATTGAGAGGAGGGTAATGCAAAAACTTTTAAGATCTTTACAACAATTACAAAAACTTAACGAAAATAAACATAAATAGCATGTGTACCACAACACATTGATTTGTGTAAGGAAAACCCTTTCAAGATAATAACCCCACATTCTAAAAGATGCCTAATAAATTATTCAAAAATCAACAAAAAAATGCAATATACTTGCAAAGAAAGTTTCTTATAGGAGTATCACCAACAAAGATCAAAAGGCAACTCAACAGCTATCAGACTCTCAAAATACATCACAATATACAAGCATGATACAATACCCTCATAAAATAGGGTTGTCTTCTAGGGAAAGCAAAGCACACAAAATATCCACAATCAAATCTATGACCTAATGATAAACGGTCTAGATTTACAATGATAAATTATATATAAAATGTGGCTTTCAAGGGTGTTGCCCCCAAACCCCCACTAGAACATGCAGCCCCTAGACCCACAAGGGGGGTACTCCTCCCTTGCGATCCCCCACACTAATTTATCAACAATAACCTTTTATTATTGCAAGGTTGAGACACCATTTTCCCAAAAGGCATATTATTTTATTACTATGAGATATGGTAATAGGGAATGTGAGAGAATGGATGGACGTCAAATATGAAAAATAGAGAATAGTGGGTAATTTATCGTATAACATATATGAGGTATAGCACAGCATATAAATGTTTTGGTCAAAGCTCATTATCTATACATTAATTAAATTTGTTTCATTTTCTACCATATCATTGTATTGTATTAGATTGACATATACATTTAGTTAGAACTGTATAAGTATAAAATAATTGGATGTTTAGATATACATGTTGCATTGGATTCCTTCATACTCTTTGGCTTCAAATTGCTATACACTTCCTACAGGATCAAGCTTCTCTAGTTGGGCGAAGATCGAGGAAGCAAGCTTCATGGATGGGTGGGGAGGGGGGATCCCCAATGATGCCCTCTCACACACAATTCAAGCATGTTCTTCATTCCTATCCAACCTCTCAAGATTTGAGAATTGTAAAACTTGTAATTGAAATGTAATCAATTCTATCTTAAGATGTTAAATATTATAAACTACATGTAATTAATGATAATGTATGTAATGTGTTTCACACTTTTCACAATGAATACATTGTCAATTTTATCTAGTTATCATGATGTTAATTTATTAGATAATTCATTTAAATTATTTGGTTGTTATTTATCATGTATGAATATGGAATTATTAAGTAAAATATATTAAATTGATTAGTTATGATGAGCAATCTAGTAATTAAATTTTAAAAATTATCTCACCTTCATTTAATCATTTTTTGAGTTATTATGTTGTTATAAAATGTATTTTGCATATTGGTATAAGAGCTTTAGGTTCAAGAGCTTATTGTGCTTAGCATATAATAATAATTTGAATTCATTAAATTTGACTAAACATTTTCCTTCTCTTTTCTTTCATAGATGAGAAAATCTAGATCAAGAAAATAAGTTGAAAAAATAAATAAATCAAAATTGAAGAGATATGGCTCTATAATACACCAAAATAAAAATCAAACCCAAGTTATTGAAATCATTGTCATTTAATGGCATACCATTTAAGTATGGTCATAATACACCAAGTATGACTAAAGAGTTATTACAAGTACCTACACATACATCCTACCTCAAGTAGTATTAAAAAAGACTCAAAGGATGAAAAACATGTAGAAATTGAAATTGAGTAGAATCTATGAAATGTATTAAGTAAAATTACTTGTTATTATACTAAGGATTGTAAATCCATCAAAATTGTGAAATAAAACAATTTTGAGTTCTATTTTATTTCAATGTGTATGGTTAAATTTTGATCTAGTGAAAAATTATCCTAAATTAAACCTTAACAAACTTATCATGAGATTATTAAAATTATGTCCAAGCAATTGTAATAACAACAAGATAAATTGATGTTGATGGTCTGGGGGGTCATCCTTTTGGTCCTATTATTAGCGAAGCTCCTTCCTCTATTGTTGTTGTGGGTGTTGAGGTCGGGGCACATGTTGTTGGTGCTAAGGTCCCTGTTATCCCTCCTATGGGTGCTAATCCCGGACCTCCTTTTGCTAGGAATCGTAGCTTTTCTCGTGTGGTTGGATTTGTTGCCCTTCCTTTCAAGGGGGTTCGTCCTCTTCCTTGTGCCAAGACTTCCCCTGTTGTGGTATGCGGTCGGGAGGTTATGGAGAATGTTGATTTCTATCAACGCAGTATTCTGGTCTATAGATTTGTTGGGTTTTGGCCTTCTCTTCCAGACCTTCATCGTTGGGTGAGTGATATTTGGAAGCCTTTAGTTGTTCATGGAATTGAGCTTTTGCCTTGTGCTAAAGATTTTTTTGTTTCTTCTTTTACCTCTACTCTTGATCGTGATTTGGTTTTGGGAAAGTTGTGGACTTGGGGGGATCACTCTTTCTCTATTAAGCCTTGGACTTCTTCCTTCAACCCCCTTACTGAATCTCTCTCTGTTCATCCGGTTTGGATCCACCTCCCCAATCTCCCTCTCCATTTTTGGGAGCCTTCTTGCTTCGAGTCCATCAGTAACTCCATTGGCAGCTTCTTGTAGATTGATGATGCCACATTCTCCATGGGTCATTCTACCTTTGCTCGCCTATTAATTGATGTTGACATATCTCTGGACCTCCCCAAGGATATGGTTCTTATGGTTGTGGATATGTCATGGACTCAACCACTAGATTATGAGGGCCTCCCCTTTCGCTATCGAAGGTGCTTCTCAATGGGCCACTTAGCTTCAGACTGTACTCTCTCTCGCCGTAGAGGTGCTACTACTTGGTGCAAGGATGCTACTGAAGAACGCTTGACAATTAATGCTTCAAACTCTGTTTCGGTTGAATCCACTCGAGATGAGGTGCCCCTTACTGCTGATGAAGCCTTTGTTGATGTTACTACTAACATGGACTCTTCCACCCCCTTGGCTCCTACATCTATTGCCCCTGCTCCACAACTTTGCTCTTCTCCTAGATATTCTGCTCTTAATTCTATTCTACAGCAACAATTTGTTGTTGTTCTGCAGCAACAGTCTGGCAATGACTCTGTGGGGTCTTCCCCGCCTGATTTTTCTTTGAATGTTCCTAATGACAGTGTTGCCTAGACAATTGTTTGTCGCAAGCGGAAGGTAAAATCTACCCCCCTTTCCCGACCCCCCCTTCATCAAGTTTTGAGTATTTCTCCCCACTCTTGAGTTGGGTTGGGTTGTTACAGGTTTCACAAGTTTGTTTGGCATGTTTGACTTTGGTTGTTTGGGGTTTGCACCCCTACTTGGTCTGTTTAAAATTGATAGCCTTTTGGCTATGTAAAGGGTCAGCGTCCTAGTTAATGCTTCTTTATTAATCAAAAACAAGATAAGAATCAAATACTAGCTCGTTTAACTAACACAAGGAAAAAAATGGATGCCCTAGAACAAAAAGTCCAAGAAAACCATGTAATACCGAACCAAAATGTTAATCAAGGGGAAACTCAAGAAAATCCTCTAAGCTAGCGAGTTATTAAAGAACAAATTTCAAGGGAAGAGGAACTAAAATCTAATGGAAGGCATGCCAAGATTGAAATTGAATTAGCCAAAGATTTTAGGAATATTGCGTTGATTTTTTATGGTGCTCATGTCTCATTTAAAAAATAATATAAAAAATTGAAAGCTAAATATAATGAGGCTAGTTAATAGAGTGTGGTTTCTTGTTTATGGCAATCTTTTATAGACGTTGGATAATTAGTTGTAATACCTATAGTATTTGATGTTTAAAAGTTATTTGTATCAATTATATTGGGATTTATTATTCATGGAAAAGGGGTTCAATAGAACTCTCAATAATTTGTCTAAAAAGTAAAATACTTATAAATTATTCATAAAATAAGTTAACACTAACCTTAGCACAATCAAATGTAAAAAAAATGGACTAAGAGAGAAGAATGTGTGTCCCTAATTTATTATAGGAATTTATGATGCATGAAGGAAAATTGTAGTAGATAGCTTGAGGACCCTATCTCAAAAATTTGGAGTTTATGATATGTTAGGGACAAAATACACTAGTTGGGCTATAGTGAAAACAAGAATATGTATAGGTGCTTTCTTGAAAACACTAACTCTAGTGGTGGGTGTTGGTATAGAATATAGCTTTGTGCTTGGGTGTCTAAGACCTCCCAAATTTCATTATCTAGCTACCAAGGTAGGGCTCCTATGTAGGAAAAAATTTACCAAGGTGTTGTAGAGGGTAGAAATGCAATGGAGTGCTAGGGTTCTTAATCTCATTTGGTTGTAAAACTTTAAAATATCCTTCTACCTTTATTGTCTCCAAATATCCTCGTGAATCCTCTATAACTACCATAGGCCTTCAAATATTCTCCATCTAAGCTAGGGATGTCAAAAATGGTTAGGATTATATAGGAAACTACCTCACTTAGATGGTATGTACTTGTTGATGGGTGTTTTGACACACTCACCAGCAATCAAGTAGTTTATGTGACCACTCACCACCTCTCCTGCAAAGAAATAAGTTTTGAGAAACTAACTACTCTAAGGTCTCTATAGTCAAGTCTCGATGGTGATGGGCAACTCAATGGTTGATGTGGTTGTACCTATTAAGGGGCCTGCTGGTTAAACGAATCCCAATAACTTCCAATAACTTCACTTTTTTGTATTTTATGATTTAACTCTTTTAAAATAAACTACAAAAGATAGATCAAGGAAACAAGAAAATAACAATGAAACTAATGCAATCACAACTTAATGAACTACTCAATTAGTACCCTGCAATTTGAAAATCATCAATATTATTCAAACCAGCATCAAATAACGGACCTCCAATAAACCTGCAAAGTCAGCAACCTCACAAATTCATAGAAAGAATATCACCAGAATATCGTCCTATCACAGTAATTCTCATACACCACTTACGTACGCAATATAATTCATAAAGAAATAAAACATAAGACCAAACCAAGTTGTTGATTTCAAACAATAGACATCACTAGACTGCAAAGAACAAATTAATAGCACATACGTATAGATCAAGCAATCTATAAGCTGCTTCTTGTATTAACTTTAAAGAATGTATCACAAAACTATTCTAATTCATAACAATCTGCATAAAATAATCTAAAATCTCTAAGTGGGCCTCAAATAATCAATTTGTGGACCCTTACAAATGAATCGAAAACTCCAATTTATAGAGTTTCTTGTCCTACTTTCTAGGAAATAACCCTATCTAAATTAAGCCCTAAAAAAGCAAGGAGTCACAGTTGACATGCAAGTCTCTACCTTGAACTCCAGTTAACTAATACGAAACTAGGACTAGAGGATCATTACGAAAACGGAGTTGCATGAGCCAACTTTTTGTAATCGTGCAAACCCATTCCATAATCCATGTACATGCTGAAGCAACAGTTGAAGTCCCAACTCTGGTGTCATGCAAAATTCTACAAAAATATGATGCTATCATTAGCAACTGCCTGTTTATCCTTTAATTCTATTTTTAGCTCTTATAATTGCTAATGATGCATGCAAACACTTCCGCGGGAGGATCTACAACATGCTTGATTTTGAACTTGTACTTCTTCAAAATATCATTTGCATTCTTACTCCTATCTTCTAATTTTTCTATTATTTTTTAACCTTATTGACATTGAGTTATTAAGTATGTATATTTGTCCTTTAACTCATCATTAAACTCAATAGGAGCTGTAAGATATTGCGTCGCATATGCATCCCATTGACAAAGTACATTGCCTTCCTCCATGTATCCTGCACTACTAAGACCGAGCCCAAAAATATCCAACAGCTGACCTACAAACCTTTCATACTTATTCACTACACCTAGGAGAGGAGAACTGGCATATGTTATATCTTTCCCATATTGTTGAAGCATCTCAATCTTCAACTCCAAAATGTATATATACGATTGCAAATTGTCAATGTTTTCCCCTCCTAATAGGTCCTCACCTAATATGATATCCGCTCCGATGTTCAAAACCCTATTCAAAACTTGACACTACTTACCAAAAATGTTAAGCTTTCGCTCCCATTGTTGAGAACATGAAGCTAAATTTGCCGCAACCTGTGTAGATTTCTTGTATACCTTCATAGTATTTTGCAAAAATAATCTAATTTTAGAGGTATTGGACTACACCCATGCCTTCGTAGTGGTTGCCACCTTCCTTACCTCTATAAGTGCTTTCACATCTGCTTCTGGAAGTGATGAGTTTGAAGGTAGGTTATCGGCCATCTGTACATCTAGGGGCTTACTCATCTCTACTAGTAACTGCTTGTATTTCTCCAATTGTGCCTTCACCTCAGAGTGAGAAGTGTGTTCCTTTTCTATCCTTCTTCTTACTACACTAGTTGCAAGCTCTAATGTATCCAATTCTCCCCATTTGGTCTATTTACCCATTTTTACCTATGAGACTTGGTATTTAGGGGAGCTCTGGCCTTCAGCTTGTGTCAGAACCGCAACATCGGCAACCACCTCACTAGAACCAGTTCTTGATAAATGATGTATGGTCTTGGCTTTCTTCATTTTCCTCGGTTCTTCAGTGATTTCTTGTTGTAGTGTCACCTTAGGCATTACCACTTTCTTTTTCTTCTCAAAGGTGAAGCTTAACGATTGTGGCGTGTCATCGTCCTTCTCACCTTCATGTGGTATGATGTCTGCAGTCACCAAATGTACCTTTGACTTCTCTTCTGCTTCACCCTTCTCCTCTTCTTCCTGTTCGGGGATCTGAACATCCTAGGTTCAAGTACCCGGTTGAGCTTGGCTGGTTCGGAGAGCGATGTCAATATTTAACTGTTGTTGCTTATGCAGCTCTCCTAACCTGTCACTTATTTCTTCCTCAAACTCTTTATCCCATGTGCCAGTTCCTTGTATTTCTCCTCCTATAGCTACCTCTTTCAACAAATTCTCTTGGTCCTCCAGAGTTAAGAACAATCTCTCATCTTGTGAATCCCCAAGCTCGTTTTGTTTCTTTTCTCCCCCAAGTGGTTGCTCAGCTAGGAAACCTTGTTTATCAATGTTCATGGGGTCAACCAGTGCCTGTTTCTTGAGCCTAGTAGACTTCTTTTCTTTCTTATTTTCAGTCCTTCTTTGCACCGACTGTACCACAAGTTGCTCATCCTCCTCATCAGAATTTGACTCAATGTTATGAATGTTGAAATTTTTGGTAGTGGGAATAAATGTTTATATTAACGAAGGTAATGTTGTTGATGTCGTAGCAAAAGTATGAGTTGGCGCAAACATAGGCGTTGTCATAGGAATGGTAGTGGTTGATGTAGTCAAAATTAGGGGTTGTACTGTGGAAGTAGGTGGAGATGTTACCATGGTATCAGGAGGAGGTTGTGTACTTTCACCAACATTTCCTTTCTCATCTTCCTCCTGAGTGCCTGCTCCTGGTGTTTGCCCAATCGCTGCTCTAACAGGACACACCTTGGCTAGTGGGATGGCTCCTAACCCTTCCCTTATTCCAAAATTTGCAACCTTTTTCAACAACTTGACCTTTCTCATCTGCTCCTTGACCTGTCCAAGAAGTTCCTCGATAGTTTTCTCAGGTTG
Source organism: Cryptomeria japonica (assembly GCF_030272615.1). Lineage (NCBI taxonomy): Eukaryota > Viridiplantae > Streptophyta > Pinopsida > Cupressales > Cupressaceae > Cryptomeria > Cryptomeria japonica. The sequence goes on along the minus strand of NC_081406.1, from coordinate 49,773,714 downwards.
GGAAGCTTCATCTGGGTATGTGGATGTATTCTTTCTAGAGCTAGACCTTGTCCTGTGGGCATACTCTTTATGAGCCCTTGACTGAGGAACACCGAAGGTTGATTCCTTTTGCTTCCCTTTTGAAGTGCTCGGCCTAATCCTCAAATTCAACCACTATCTAGTCCTCTCTATAAAATTTTGGGTTACTGAATCTATGTCTACCTCCTCCTGTCCTGACCATCTTATTGGAGAGAGAGGCTTCTTATCAATTTCCTGCTCTTTATATGTTGGATCTAGTAATTCGCCATCATCCCTCAATTCTTTAGGGAGATTAGTTTCTGTAAAGCGGAAAATCGCGATCGAACCCTAGTTGCTCTCCCCTCTTCCGACTCCGAGGAGAGAGAAGGGAAGTTCGCTAGGATTCGATGGTTTTTCACTTAGGGGAGAGACTTTACATTCAAAAGAGGGGTTGAAACTCATAAGATCCAATCCCACACAATGTAAGATTGGATGCTAAATGAATTTCAAGGGTTAGGAAAGCAAGGCTACCCTCTTTTGTAAAGAATGTTGTTAAGGAAATTAAGCTAGGAATGCATAGAAAGTCATAAAGATTCGCTTATAAACTGAGTTCGGGTTATAGGATGAAGCTGTGGACCTGGAATTAGCAGTAAAATGTCGATACGGCGCTGTCCTGCAAATTTGAGCAAAAGTTGTCCGGACGATGGCGCCCGGCGCCACGGTCCTCCGAAAAATCCGCGAAACGAAGGGGGATCTGTTCGTCTCTGCACAAGGATTCCAGATCTTCAATTTCAGCTGCGTACCTGCAACCTACACACAGAAAAGCGAAGACGATTGGGGGGTTAGGGATTAGGGGTTTGCCTTTAGGTCAAACCCCGGTTTTGGAATTAACCAAGAAATGAGCAAGTGCTGTAAATGTAAATGACTGTAAAACAAGTACTAATACCTTGTTCTAAGGATGTTTGTATCCTTATGTGCGAAGGTTTAGATGTTGTATGTTGTATGTTGTAGTAGTATGTGATCTCCTCTTCAATGGTTGAATCCTTGTCTTGAATGCAACACTTAGCCTTGAATGGAGACTTAGAAGGAATGCTTGAATGCTTGAATACTTGAGTATAGTTTCCACGCCTTTTTCATCATGTATCTGTTCTGTCTAAATGAGAGAGAAAAATGTAGTTTATATACTTGTCATTTAGGGCTGATAGACTGATTTTCCCGACCTTAGGCCGACCAGGAAAGTTAATTTCCAAATTGCAAACAAAAAGACCCGAGACCCCTTAGGAGACCGGGCCCAAAATAGGACCCAGGGACCAGGGCGTTGGGCGCCATGGTCCTGGGGACCAAGGCGCTGGGCGCCCTGGTCCTGAGGGACCAGGGCGCTGGGCGCTCTGGTCCCACCTCCCGGGACAGCAGGGTGCAAGGAGGTTCAGGCCAGGGTACTTGAAAAATGCAGTTTTCAATGTCGTGAGCAAGCTTCGGGGTCTCCATTCAGGTTGCATGTTGCGTCACCATCGTGAAGACCGAAATGCAGTCGAAATTGCAAGTGTCACAATTTTAGGACGCTACATTTAGCCCCCACTTTAGCGGGAGTATGCATGCTCATACTTCCGGTAAAGTACAAGGAAACAACATTGAAAGACTTTCACCACGTCAAGGAGGCAAGATACACCAAGCCCCCAGTGGACTAAGGATCTTACGACTTTGATTGACAAAGTAAAAGGGAAGATCACGAGGGAGAACCATGACTATCAGTAGTAAGGCTCCCTCACTATGAGTCATGCAAGAAAGATATCAAAAATTTTCAAGGCAAGGCTAAATTTGCCAAGAAATTTTCAAGTATCTTGAAAAGATATGAACGGGATGTATGCCCCCCTACGTTAAATCGATCGCACACGCCTCACCGGGGGTGATTGTTTTAACGTAGTGATACACATAAGAAATGAGAAAGGAAAGGAGCACGTTATCACAAGGATTTAGCCCCCAAGTGTGAGATAAGCCCAAGGATAATAGACACAAAACATAAAGCACGAGGTGACTTCGCTTTCCTCGGGGTCAGTATGTTGTATGATAATTCATGTATATGTATCATATGTATGTATGCATAATTGTTCTTCATTCCCCAATCAAGGAAGGTCACCTAGAAGAAGGGAACACATGTGTCTTTTGAGTCAACATGAGAGAGATCGAGAGATCTCAATGCTTTGCATCGTCCTCAAGTAGACAACACCAAGGACAACAAATAGAAGAATGAGAATAACATATAGAAGAAGTAACAAAAGAGAGGAGGAGAGAATCTGCTATGCTAATGTAACTAGTCTAGCATGTCATCTACCCCCCGATCTTGTTGATCAATGTTTCGGGAAGGCAGGGAACACGCCAGAGGAGGAACATCCAACACAGCAGATGGAGCTATCACAAGATCCAAACAAGGGCTATGTTCATGTTCCGAGCCACATTGTTTTTGTCTAGGAGCTAGGATAAGTGCTTTAGAAAATTCATTAGATAAATGGTTATCGACATCAACAAGTTCATATTCACTATCAGAAGCAAGAGGAGTAACATTTTCATCATGAATAACATTTTCATCCATATCATCATCAAGATTTATAAAAATAGGATCTTTAACTCGCACCGGATCAAGACCATCATGCATCTTATGTTTAGGAGATTTAGGCTCAATGTCCGGCTGAGGAGAAAATGGAATAATGCTTGTTGAAGGTGTTTTTGGAGATTGTAAAGTTTGAGAAGCAGCTGTTTGAGCTCTAAGACGACGCTTTCGTCGGCGTTCACGTGCAGAACGATTTCGTCTAGTCTTAGTAGGAAGTGGAGAAGACTGAGGAGGAGGAATATTCTCATCCTTAGCACTTGGGTGTTTAGGTTGTGGTCTCTTAGGCTGGATAATAGGAGAAGAAGAAGGTCTCTTCTCTCTATAAAAAGGAGGAGGAGGAACTGCTCCATACAAAGGAGGAATTTTTGGTTTAGGGAGAAGACCAAGTCCATCATGACGAGGAGGTATAGGTCTACTCTTAGGAAGTTTATTAGGTATAGACATAGTCACATCCATAGGGATGGGTTGAGAATCTTCTTGAGGAAAGACATTAGTTTTATCTTTCAAAGGAAGAACTTCCTTCTCAAGAATGATAGGAATATCAAGTTTAGGTGCTCTAGGTTCACTTAGAGATAGGATCATATCTGTTTTCCACTTTTGATAAGATTTGAAAAGATGATCACTTCGCGGAGGAAGAGATTGGAATTGTTTAGGCCAAAAGTAATCAATAGGAACACTAGAGGTTCTTTCAGCTGGTTTAAAGAGACTATGATTGACAGTAACAACTTCACCATTATGGGGAAATTTCAAACACTTACGAATAGGAGAAGCAATAGCTTTCATGGAAGATAGCCAAGGATAGCCAAGCTTCACACGAAATTGTTCGGAAGATGGAATAATAGCAAAGTTCACATCAAGAGATTTGTTATGGACCTCAATAGGCAATGTAATAGAACCAATTGCGGGAGAAGAAAATGCATCAAATAATTTCACAATCACATATGTTTTGTCATATATCACTTGATTCAATTGCAAAGTAAAAAGAAATTCTTCAGTAATAACATTAACCATGCACGAAGGATCAATAAGCACTCCACGGCAAGGTGTATTCTTAACTTTTGCAACTATGTATAAAGGACCATCAGGTGCCCTAATGGTTTCACTGGAATCAAATGTGATGGAAGGTTCTTTAGGGATTTCTTGCTGCTCTACAAAGTTAATCACATTCGGAGTCATAGACACAAGACCATCAGATGAGAGAGAGGAATCATTAGCCTCAATTGCATTAGAGGTATGAGAAGGCAATGGATCAGTGAAAATCTGAAGATTTTGGTTAGGAGGAGCTACAGATGTGTTGCCTTTATCATTCACTCCAGAAACAGAGATAGTATTGTTATCAATCAAATCTTGAATTTTACCCTTTAAAGAAAAACATTTTTCAGTATCATGCTCAGGCTGACGATGAAATTGACAAAAAGCTTTGTTATCAAAATAAGGTGAAGTAATCTTTGCAGGATCAATTTGTCTTATAGGAGGAAGAGTAAGCACATTTTGTTCCAATAACTTATTCATAATACTATGCAATGATTCATTCAAAGGAGTATACTTTCTTTCTTTCTTGAAAAATTTAGAAATAGGAGGCACACCTGATGCTGCATTCACATTGTTGTTGATGATGTTTTCATTGAATTTGATGGAATCTCTGTTCGGTTTAAACTTCCCAAATGGTTGTTGACTGCTATCACCCTTATCACTCGGAGCCATAGGATGTGATTGTTCCATTTGACTCACAGTCAGTTGATAATTGTGAAGAGTTGCACACAACTGTTGGAAAGAAGTAAACTCAGAAAACAGAAGTTTGTCTCGAATATCTTTTTGTAAATTAGAAATAAAGATTCTTTGAATATCATTGTCAGGTACTGGAAAAGAAATTTGAGCATACAAATGCTTATATCTACCAATGAAATCAGTCACTTTTTCTTTAACACCTTGTTTACAATGCATTAAATCAATCAAAGTAACTTTAGGACTTATATTGTTTTGAAATTGTTGAATGAAAGCATTTGCAAGTTGTTCGAAAGAAGTAATAGAATAAGAAGGCAACGAGCAATACCATTGTAGGGCTTTGTCTCTTAATGTTCTAGTGAATAGTTTTGCAAGCAACCTTTGGTCATAAGCAAAATCAGTACAAATTGTTTGAAAAGTCTTAACATGTGTTAGAGGATCTCCTTTACCATTATAAAGTTCCAAATGCGGGATTTCAACATGTTTAGGAGGGATAGCTCGAACAATGTCAAGAGAAAGTGGGCTTGCAACATCAAATGTGGGCACACTAAACTTAGATTGATTCATAGAGGCAATTTGTTGCTGTAAAGAAGAGACAGTTTGTGCAAGATTGTTAATGGTCGCTTCAGTCGAAGAGTTCATATTGGATGTGTTAGATTGAGATGGAGGTGTTATGTTATTGAAAGAAGGTAGAGAGTAAGGTGGTGGGACTCTATGATAATTAGTCATAGGAGATGATTGGACAGGAGGAACACTACAAGGAGGAATGGAATGGTTAAATGAATTGCCCCCTTGCGTCATGTTCATTTGTGGAGATGTAATAGGAACACTCATTGAAGGGACGAATGAAGAAATCAGAATAGGGTTAATTGAAGAAGAGGGCTTGCCCCCATGACTGGTGATCACAGGGGGAATATCTTGTATAGAAGTAGCCATTATGTTTGATGTAAAGGTAGGTATACTAGCAATAGGAGTTGTCAAAGGAATAGAATGATTGACTTGTGTAGGAGGTTGTGTATAACCCAAATTTTCAGCACAACTCTTCATAGGCATCACATTCAAATCCACAATGTGTGCAATACCACGCAAAATATCAATTCCATTCTTATCGCTTTGAAGCATACGTTTTAGACCCTCAATTAAAGGAAGAGCTTGACTATCAGGGTATTCTTGAGACATCCATTGTCGAAAATCGTCAAATTGGTTATCCAATTTCGAAAGTTGTTCTTCAGAAACCTCATGGAGAGCTTCTTCATCATTAGGAGGATTAGAGGAATTACCCATGTCCTCGTTAAAAAGGCTATTCAAATTAGGTTCCATCTCCTCAGTAGTTAAACCTTGGAAAGACTTAATTCTATGGCTTCGTCTAACGGGAATAGTGTAAGTAGGGCTTATTGTTGTAAAACTCATGCACTAGAAAGAGAGAGAAGATTTTGAATTTAGAGGTAGCAATTTTCATTAAAATCAGCCAATCTTCTGGATTTAAGCTGTTAAATGCAATCACAACAGTCTCCCAAAATTTCGAAAAAAATGCCCGGGACCGTGGCGCCCGGAGTGCAACACGGTCCTTGCAACTTTTTTTGAAATTTGCAGGGATGAAAGGTATGATGATTTTAGAGCTAATCTGAAAAAATTGAGTGATTTTACGATCTGTAGATAGGCCAAATTAAAGTTGTAATCTCAAAATTGAACCCTACCAAGATTGTCGAAAAATGCAAAAATTTGAAAAGAGAGGGAAACTGAAATTTTGAATTTTGTGATTTTAGAGGGAATATCCAGAGCAATGTAAATTTTGAAATTAAAAATTGACTCAATTTCACGCAAAATTCAATTTTGAAAGTGGAAATCAAAGTTGTTGTAATTAAGCACTTAATTTCAAAAGTCACAAAATGCAAGAATTTGAATAAAGCACTGAAATTTTTAATGAATGATAACACACTTTTCAGATTTAGGACAGTAAGAACACAATTTTGACACAAAATTTCAATTTCAATGATTTTTAAATGTTTAGAAGCCTTAATCCAAGCAATCACAAGACCAACTTTGACTGTTATTTTGAAGGTGTTAAAATTGATAAAATCAGCCAAAATTCTGGATTTTAGCAGGAAAATACAGTAAGATCTCGCTCCCGAAATTTCGGAAAAAATGTCGGGGACGATGGCGCTCGGCGCCACAGTCCTCGCAACTTTTTTCCAAATTTTCAAGGATGAAAGATATTGCGATTTTATTGCGAAATCCAAAGTTACAGCTGATTTGGAGATGTTTTGATCAGTGAAATTGTCGGACAAAGGTTGAATCAAGAGGGTTTCAAAAATTAGGGTTTTGACACTTAACCACTTAATTTTCAGAATTAAAGCACAAATATGAATTAAAAATTTGTAATAGAAGGGCAGATCTGAAACAGGCATTAACATTTAGACATTTCGCAGGTTCAATTACAAAAAAGAAAATTTAGGGTTTTTATGCAATCACCTCTAAAATTTTGCAAAAGATCAAACATGGAAATGTAATCAATTTTGTTTTTTTCAGATCTAAGCATGAAAAATCAGAAAGGATGTTCACGTCGGGTTCACCAAAATGTAAAGCAGAAAAATCGCGATCGAACCCTAGTTGCTCTCCCCTCTTCCGACTCCGAGGAGAGAGAAGGGAGGTTCGCTAGGATTCGATGGTTTTTCACTTAGGGGAGAGACTTTACATTCAAAAGAGGGGTTGAAACTCATAAGATCCAATCCCACACAATGTAAGATTGGATGCTAAATGAATTTCAAGGGTTAGGAAAGCAAGGCTACCCTCTTTTGTAAAGAATGTTGTTAAGGAAATTAAGCTAGGAATGCATAGAAAGTCATAAAGATTCGCTTATAAAATGAGTTCGGGTTATAGGATGAAGCTGCGGACCTGGAATTAGCAGTAAAATGTCGATACGGCGCTGTCCTGCAAATTTGAGCAAAAGTTGTCGGGACGATGGCGCCCAACACCACGGTCCTCCGAAAAATCCGCGAAACGAAGGGGGATCTGTTCGTCTCTGCACAAGGATTCCAGATCTTCAATTTCAACCACGTACCTGCAACCTACACACAGAAAAGCGAAGACGATTGGGGGGTTAGGGATTAGGGGTTTGCCTTTAGGTCAAACCCCGGTTTTGGAATTAACCAAGAAATGAGCAAGTGCTGTAAATGTAAATGACTGTAAAACAAGTACTAATACCTTGTTCTAAGGATGTTTGTATCCTTATGTGCGAAGGTTTAGATGTTGTATGTTGTATGTTGTATGTTGTAGTAGTATGTGATCTCCTCTTCAATGGTTGAATCCTTGTCTTGAATGCAACACTTAGCCTTGAATGGAGACTTAGAAGGAATGCTTGAATGCTTGAATACTTGAGTATAGTTTCCACGCCTTTTTCATCATGTATCTATTCTGTCTAAATGAGAGAGAAAAATGTAGTTTATATACTTGTCATTTAGGGCTGATAGACTGATTTTCCCGACCTTAGGCCGACCAGGAAAGTTAATTTCCAAATTGCAAACAAAAAGACCCGAGACCCCTTAGGAGACCGGGCCCAAAATAGGACCCAGGGACCAGGGCACTGGGCGCCATGGTCCTGGGGACCAAGGCGCTAGGCACTCTGGTCCCACCTCCTGGGACAGCAAGGTGCAAGGAGGTTCAGGCCAGGGTACTTGAAAAATGCAGTTTTCAGTGTCGTGAGCAAGCTTCGGGGTCTCCATTCAGGTTGCGTGTTGCGTCGCCATCGTGAAGACCGAAATGCAGTCGAAATTGCAAGTGTCGCAATTTTAGGACGCTACAGTTTCTATTTCAAAATTTCTTATATGTGGCATTGAGAATCTAAAATAATTTTTCTCTCTGACTTCAAAACTGTCTTGGTGGTTAGCCCAAAAATCCTCCAACTTTGGGTTATGCCCATCATATGATTTTGGCATTATTTGATTTAGTTTACCATATGGGTCATAATATTTTCGAGCATAATTAAACTCCTTTAGATGTATATCTTGCAGCTCTTGCTCTACCGACTTTGCTACTTGAATTTTGGAACAAGAAAAACAACCAATCAAAATAGAAAAATCAACACTTGTCTTGTGTTTTGAAGATAACAAAGATTGTAGCCCAAGCATCTGCCTGACATACTCTAAGAGTATGATTATGTCATTACAGTATCGGGGGAGCAACATGGGGTTCCCCGTGAATCCACTAACCCTAATGTATGTGGAAAGTTGGTTCTGAATGAACCAACATGCCCATTCCTTGATTATTACCATGGCCTCCGGGCTTATTTTGTACCTTGTATCACCTATGAGTTTTATTATAACGGGGAAGAGGAAGGCATCATTAATTCTCTTGAAATGTGATTTTGTGTTACTTAGCGAGAGTTGAGTATAATACTCCCACACCTTCTTTTGTCCCTCTTCATCTTCGAGTTGGCCTTCTATTTGCAACCCTGGAAATTTGCCTGCTCAGGCAGCTACCCAGATAACATATGAGGTGAAGAAGAATTTCTTCGTTCATTGCACATCAACCAATTTCTTATGTATGTTGTCCGACAATATTTGAGCCAAATCAAAGTATCGTTTCCCGATCAGAATAGTTGTCATGAATTGGAACATCCAAGGATGGAAATGTCGGCAATCTGTCTTGTCGAAGGCCTTGCTCACCATAATGATTAGGTCTCATTGTGGCTCATTGAAATCAGCCCTTAGAATTTCATTGGCCTTCAATCTTGTCTTTCTCTCCTTTTCAAGCCAATTTTCATCCATGTACCTTTTATAAGAGGTGGTATCGTTATTCCACACCTCTCCAGCTTCCTCCTCGGTTGTCAACAACATCTCTTCCTCTCTTGAAGGAATGTCAAATATAAACCCTAACATATCTACTGACAAATCTATTATAATTCTACCTCAATCATCTATGCACTTCCTAGTGTTTGCGTTATAGAATTGTGCAACGATCATGATGAATTCTGGGGCTTGGACAGATTATGGAAAAATGGTAGCCTCTATTATCCCTAATCTCTTAATTCTCCTTAAAGGGGCCTCCAACCTTGGCCTATCCAACTGTGTTCTGATGTCCTCTATTTCAATGTGTTCGACTTCAGTATCCATCACCCATTTAATCTAATCATCCAACTTGGAAGCATAAACCTGCCCTTGATAATGGCATGGTTGCGGGGAGTCTATCCAATTCCTTGCTTTTATTGCTGGAGGTTGGGTCCATCTGATTGCTCTGATCTACAAGAAAGAACCACAAATTATCCCATCGCATAAAAAATATCAATAATATCACCCACTTTGGGACTCTGGAGTTCTGAGGTTCCGGGGTGATTAACTCCTTCTAGAACAACTAACTTCGGAACTCTGGGGGTCTGAGGTTCCGAGGTCATAATAGGATAAAATAATATGGCTCGGAACTTCGGGGATCTGAGGTTCCGAGGTAGATAAAACATTAGAGTCTGGAACTTGGGGGTTCCGAGGTGGAAACAAGCTTAAAACAATAAAGCTTGAAACTCTGGGGTTCCAGGGTGTCAAGGTGGACTCGTTAACATGGCTCATTTGGGACTCTGGGGTTCCAAAGTCCCTGGGTAGTTTAAGTGACGGCCCAAAAGATGGTCTGGAACTCTGGGGTTCTAGGGTGTGTAAAGCATGGCCGCAAAGGATCAAGAACTTTGAAACTTCGGGGTTCCGAAGTTTGGGGTAATTCATCATAAAGGGTGGTTCGGAACTTCGGGGATCCGAAGTTTCGAGGTGAAGGCGTGACCCAAAAAAGATCAACCTCAGGACTCTGAGGTTCCAAGGTGAAGAGAACTATAGAGCCCGGAACTCTGAGGTTCTGGGGTTTGAAAACCTAGGGCACGTGGGAAGATCAAAACATGCAAAACAAGAAAAACCAAAAAGAAAAATCTGTGCTAAAAAACTAGAAAATCTAAACAAGAAAACACAAAGAAGGAGAAAATCCACCAACCTGGTGGAAGAAAACACACGAAAAAGTTGGCAAAAAAGGAGGTGCGAAGTCGGGAGATCATAGCTGGGAGGCTAGAAAACTTGAATGCACAAATAAGCTCAAAAAATTTCATTTATCCTATTTATACCCCCCTGATACTTCATCTATATGGTCGCCTTAAATACGACCTCAAGACTCCGAGGTTCTGGACTTCCGAGATGGAAAACACGAAAACCAAGCAAGACACCTCGGGACTCCAAGGTTCCAAGGTAAAAATAGAATAACACATCGGGACTCTGAGGTTCCGAGGTGGAAACAAAAAAAAAATAGAACACGAAGAACTTAGAATTCTAGGACTCTAGGATTCCGAGGATTCCACAAAAAGAACAAAACAAAAACAAAATTCAACCTCGAAACTCCGAGGTTTCGGGGTGAACTTCAAAAACCAAGCAAAGAGCATCTCTGGACTCCGGGGTTCTGAGGTGCAAAAAGAAAAAAACATAAAACTAAAACAAAAGAGAGGGGACCCATATTTTCAAGACAAGGAAATTAATGGGGGTAGGTATCCAGGGCATAACAGTACCAATATCTACTTATCTAATATATAAAATTTGGGTGTGTGCAACCCTAGAGTGCAAAAGTTTGGTATTTCATATAAGATCTTATGGCAATAATGTAAAGATTCTAAGAGGCCAATCCACTAAGAGTGGTGTGTAATAGAGTGTATGGAGGATTAAGAGAAATAAAATAAGCTTGGACTAATCTAGGAAGGGTTTTAGTATTAGATTTAGATAAATAAACAAGTCGGTGAGGTATAAGAAAAGAATAGGGAAATTATGGATATAGTAGAGGAAAAATAGAGGAAATAATGTGAAGGGTTTGATAGAATAAAAGACAAATGAGAAAACCAATGAAAGAATACTTAACAAGATTGGGATATTCAAGATTTTGGCCTAAGTATTTAAAATTATAAATCTATTGTAACCTTCAATGGAGTGGTTTAGTGAATCCTACAAATATCCAATAAGAACCTTACTTTAAGAGAGTTGTTATGTTGCAAATAAGGAAAAGTTATTTTATGTTGATCTTGGATCTAACTAACTGTAGTCACATAAATCTGTCCACTTAATTAAAATGAATATTTAGTATTTATTTGATTATTTAACCATCAATCAATAATTAATTAAATTAATATATTTAATTAATTCATCTTAACCCTCTTCTCCTATTAATTAAATTAATATATTTAATTAATTCATCTTAACCCTCTTCTCCTATTAATTAAATAAATTATTCAATTTATTTGATTTAATTCACTTAACCAAATTCAAACCATTAATTAAATAAATAAATCATATTTATTTAATTAAATCTTCTCTCACATTTAAATAAATTAATATTTATTTAAATTCCCCCAAAATCTCATCTCTCACATTTAAATAAATAAATAATTTATTTAAATCACCTTTATCCTCCACCCACTTGTATTTTTCTACAAATGCAAGTTGCACAACTATTTTAAATAAATCATTTATTTAAATCACCTTTATCCTCCACCCACTTGCATTTTCCTACAAATGCAAGTTGCACAACTATTTTAAATAAATTATTTATTTAAAATCCTATTTATCCTCACCCACTTGAAACCTTTAATGGTTTCCCTTAAAGTCTTCAAACTTAATGGCTTTCTTCTAGAGTCTTCTCAAACCTTTAATGGTTTCCCTTAAAGTCTTCAAAACTTAATGGCTTTAAAGTCTTCAAACTTGATGGCTTCCTTCTATAGTCTTCTTAAGCCTTTAATGGTTTCCCTTAAAGTCTTCAAACTTAATGGCTTCCCTTAAAGTCTTCTTAAGACTTTAATTGTTTCCCTTAAAATCTTCAAGCCTTTAATGGTTTCCCTCAAAGTCTTCAAGCATTTTAATGCTTTATCTTCCTTTTTCTCATTTAAATAAATTAATATTTATTTGAATATTTATCCAAATGCAAATTACACCATTTAATTGAAATAAATGATTTTATTTTAATTGAAAATACCAAAATTCCTCCCACTTGCATTTTCCTACAAAATCCACTTGCATGCCTAAACCCCTTCTAGATTCTTCTAAACCTTTCCTAATTAACCTAATCCATCCCCTAAATATTGTCACATTCCTAAGCAAATTGGAGTCACTTCTCAAAGACTCCAAAGTCTTTGAAAAGCAATTAATGATTTGTGTGTTCAACAAATTAACCTCTAAAGTCTTCCAAACCACTTATGGCTCTTACATGACCATTAATGGTTAATTCCACTTGCACCCATGATTAAGGACTTTGACCCCTAACTTAACCCTCATGTAACCCATGTGTCTCTTCAAAGCATTTATTTCTTTGACTAGGGTAACCATCATGTCCCCTCAAGCATTTAATGCTCCTTATCTCTCCTCTCAAGCCTCCTCATGGTGACACTTGTCAACATGGGATTAGGTTGAAAGTCTCACATGGATTGAATATCTTTCAATCCCAACCCTTGTTAAGATTACTCAATCTTAACCTTTCATTTCCCCATTTCTTCTATAAATAGAACCCTTCTCCTCAAGCAAAAAGGGAAGCATTAGAGTATTGTTGTTATACTAGTATTAGCATAGAGCTTTTTCATAGCATCACTATCTACACTTGCATAGCATTTGCTTATCATATTCAACCATCTTGAATCTCCATATGGCATCCATGGCTAGTGCTAAAAGCTGAGAGCTACACTCATTTGGGACTTGGAGAGGGGAGAAACAAGGGAGAAGCATCGAAAGGCATCATGGAAGCATCTTAGGGAGGCTCTTCTCCTTTCTTTTATTTTGTTAAACTTCTTTCATGTTTTTTGAAATCTCGTTTGATATGTTTGGAATGGTTTTTAGTTCTTTGTTTTGTTTTTATGGTTGAAACTAACTTATTAACATTGAACTTTGTTGTTGCCTTGTCCCCATTTCCATGACATCACTAACTATTAGAGAATAGATTAGGGAAAATTTAGGTCAGAGCTTACATGTCACAAAATCTGGACTTAAATAGATTTGTTTTGTGTCGGAAACTTGAGTTTTGTTGTGTTGTAACTACTTTCAACCTGTCTTGTTTTGTCATTATGTGTTGTAGATGGTCTGGAAGTGAGTGTTCTAATATTGTTTTGTGGTCTGGTGAAGATTTTGAGGTGTTTACAGAAGGTCGATGTAATGAAAGTTTCATATACAACAAATAGTATTTATGCACGAAAGAGTTTTAAATGTCTTAGTGGAAGAATGCTTTGCATTCCTTCTCTATGTGAAGATTGTGTGTTGCAAGTCTAGATATAATGTTCATGTTTTGTGTATATTGACTATCAGGTTTGCAAATCCTTTGGTTCTTAGATGGTAGAGTTGGTTATTGTTGTTTCTAACAGTGAGGCACTATGTCAGAACTGATCTTGAGAATGCTTGGTGGCTTCTAAATATGTGGTTTCAAGTGTTGCGGTTCGGAGGACATGTTCATTTGGTTTGTGCAATGTTCTAGTTCGATTTTTGGATGTTAAGTTGATTGGCAAGTGAAGTTATGTTGTTCTATGTTCAACAAACTTAGTTGTGTTGTGTTTAAGCTGGTCTTCTGGGCTTATCTTACTTGGATCGTATTCTCTTGGTCCAATATCACTTTGGAGAATTATTTTGGTTAGTGCTTTGGGTCTCACCATGACATGTGGAGATCCACATTGTGTAATTTACATTAGAGGATAGTTTTGGGTTGATTGGTTAATATGCTTTAATCTTTATCTACACGTTTCTTTTGATGTCGAGTTTGGAGGTTGTGTTAGCATGTGTGGTTCATCGGAATCTACTTAGATGGATGTCATGTGATGTTTTTGGGTCATCTCTATCTACTAGAGTGGACCGAAATAAATATTTTAGGTCCAGGTGGCCAAATTTATGTAATATTGTTTATTTTGTCTGTGGTTGACCTAGTCAAGGGTTGTAATGAATAATATTGTATATAAAGGAGTGTGGATGTGTGAGTGAATGCATGGGATGTGTGTGTGAATTGACAAGAAATGGGTGTGAATGATTTACAAGCAGATTTGATGTTGGAGAGGTGTGAAAGTCAATTGTGAAGAGCTTTGATGATGATATCTTTAGTGTGACGGTGTTCTAAGATAATGTTTGATCGGAAATGTGTTTTCCATGATGTTGGTCACTTGGCACAGTGGTTCAAGGATAATTTCATGATCAGGAGATCTTGTTCATTTGAATTTAGCTATTCCTTTCTTTGTTGGAAGACAGTGAATATCTTGACATCTTTTTGTATCTTGCCCTAAGGTTGTTCACCTTAGTTTTACAAGTCCTCTTAGGGGTAGTAAATTCCAGAGGCAACATTTTTAATAAATTATATTCATATTGTCAGTGTGATTCTCATCGTGGTTTTTCCTTGCTTAAGGTTTTCCAGGTAAATTTGGAGTTCATGTGTTTGTTGTGCTTTGTCCTTTCATGATTTATTACTACAATAGTTATATAGTTGTGGTTTGAAGTTTATAAGATCAAAAATTAAGGTTCGGACTTATTCACTCCGCCCCCTTCTTAGTCCTGTGGTGTTTTCAACATTTTGTACCTTAGCATCTCGATAATTTTTGTTTTAGGACCCTAAATTTGTATTTTGGCCTAAAATAGACTTTTGTTCTAAAAACAATTGTATATATTAAAGTTAAGAAGGTAAAGATAGAGGCCACTAAAAATCAATCCAAAGCTTCAATTAATGCTAGAAATCAATGTAAGTGGCCCTAAAATAATATTAGGTGAGCAATCACCATGAGTGGAGTAGTAACATAAGGTGAGATCACAAAATAGTTGATTTGACCTAATACTTACATAATTCTTATCTCATTTATGACTATTATTATCTCGTCATCTACTTCGATTGGAGAACTCATTGCAGGTACCTTGTTTTCCCTTGTTGTGTGTACTTTCATGATCACGTCATATCTATTCTTTATAGGCTTATCACATGATACATTTTATCATTCTAATATGTTTTGAGGGCTCCCTATGTATCAGTTTTGTACCATTTTGTATGATGATGTAGACACTTTCGGGTGATTGTGTAGCCATATGTATTTTGACATCATTGTATAATGACACTTATGAGTTTTTTGATATATATATGAGATGATTCATCCTTGTGGCATGGCAGCTATATGCATGTGTACCTATGTGATGATGGTTTCTATATGGTGTATATTTCTATATGATGCAAATATGTATATGATGAAATGCAATTTGTTTTTATTCTTTTATGTTTTATATGTTATGCAAATGTAAATGTGAATGTATGAAATGTTGATGAATATGATTGCAAATAATTATTTACATGATGAGAATGTAAAATGTGCTAACATGTGTTGTGTGCATGATGTGATGCAATTGTGATATCTATATGTATGTATGAAATGTTAATATGTGGTAATGCAGATGCAAATTACATGAAATGCACACATTTTTGGCGTGTCATTATACTCAGTCATGTGATAGTGGGCTACACTGACTCAAAAAGATGATGGAGGTCAATCAAGAAAGGGGGATGGAAGATAGAATATATGGAAGTGAAAGAGCTTCTTGTGCTATTATCATCATTGAGCTTTATTATGGCAAATAGGTTATGACAATTGAGGTATATGTTCGACCCAGAAAATCATTGTACCCATTTGCATGGAGATCAAACAGTCACAAGCAAATAATGCCCCAGTTCACACTAGACTCACAGTGTCCTCATATCCTTGGACAAGTCATAGCATTACTAAGTGACAATACACAGACAGCAAAGAAAAATCAGTGACAATACCCCATCCTTGCCTTTCTAGTCAAAGACATCCTGGAGATAAAATCTCTAGTCAAAGACATCCTGGAAAAGCTAAAAGACATGTCACCAAAAGATAAAATCAAAAGAAAACCAAGACTCGACACCAACATCCACTGTAGTCCTCAAGTTTAGTATCTCTTGTCACTTGTCTAAGTCTATTTGATTGTGGTCACAATGTTTACTTTCACAAAAGGATAGATAGCACTGAACCATAATGTTGTCCTAAGTCTGTTGAAAGATTTGATTTGTTGAAGCCCATTGTTGTTGTTGTGTCTCATCTGAAACTGATACTTTATTGTGGAGAAAACAAAACTTTATTGCGGATTGGCTATGCAAATGTTTCTTTATTGTGGATTGTGCGCGGATAGACTGAAGAAAACTAGAAGAAATTGTACTCCTTGGAATGTGTGATGTTCTTAGTTCCACACCCATCACTAGACTTAGGATTTCCTTAGCCACAGATAGGAGTTGATTTATTATGGATGGAAAAGGGGTGAAAATGAGGGATTATCATGAATGGTTAACTAATCTTAGGTAGATCAATAACAAGCCATGATGGGAATGGGGAAGTTTATTATGGATGGATAGGTTGTGAGTGTGTGCAAAATGAAAGGATGAGATCGAATCCTGAAGGAGCAATGTCTCTACACATGGCGTCGATGACTCAGTTTTCACCATGGTACTTGCCCAGGGCGCCACCGAAGTGGTTTTCACTATTGGATGAATTTATTTCTCTTTAATTTTTTATTTTTTATTTTTTTTGTGTCACAAGGTGCCTATTTGCCAGGTTTTCACCAAGTAACAATTTTTTATTTTTATGGATTTTTTGTATTTTTTATATTTTATTTTTTTTGTATTTTTTAATTTAAGATATGTTGAAGAGCTATGTGTAAAACCTGTGGAGGTGCATGTTGTTGATTGGATCTTCCAAAGGTTCTCCATCTGGTGTCAAAAGTTGATATGCACCAGATTCATAAACTGATGTGATGATATAAGGACCAAGCCAATTTGGTTCGAACTTGCTCTTCTTCTCTCTGTCTTGTTGATTTGTAGGATTCTCCTTGAGAACTAAGTCACCCACCTCAAATGTACGAGGCTTAACCTTATGATTGTAGTTGCATTGTTCCTTGACTGAATTGTGTGTAGCTCGAGTGACTGTCTTCCTTGATAAAGGAACTGTGATAGAATTACTAGCATGTGGACTATCCAGGCCCGTTTGTGTGTCACCTAAAGAAGTTTGGGCATCCCTGATAACAAAGTCCCTTGAGGAAGCTCCACTAAAAGTCCATGATGTATCGCCAGAAGGGAATGGATGTGTGAAACAAGTAGATGAGTGATGAAGGCTTATGATTGCAAAAAGAAGTGAAAGTATCATGACATGATGCAAACTTAGGATCAACAAGTATGCTTTTTGACTTGAAAATTTAGAACTTTTGCCCCCAATTATTTTGATATTAGGGGAGATCAACTCTTTCTCTTTTTCTTTCACAGGATTTTTATCCTTGACCTTGATTTTTTCAGAGTCCAATAGCTTTTGATTTTGATTTGGACTAAAGGCCTTTTCTTTATTTTTGACTTTTAGATTTTTCTTTTCAAAGCTTGATTTTTGATCCCCAATGAGTAAAGGTTTTTGTGATTCTTGTTGATCTAAGTCTAGGAGAGGAGTGGAAATGGAATGAGTGGATGAAATAGTAAATCTATGTGAGTTCTCAAGAGGGCTGGCGATACACTCAATAGATTCTTCATTGGCGATACACTCAAGACGGTGTTTCCCTGCAAATTTGAGCGAAAGTTGACAGGACGATGGCGCCCGGAGTGCACACGGTCCTCCGAAAAATCTGCGAAATGAAGGGGGATCTGTTCATCTCTGCACAAGGATTCCAGATCTTCAATTATAGCCGCGTACCTGCAACCTTGTTGTAAGAATGTTTGTATTCTTACATGCGAAGGTGTAATAATGTTGTATGTTGTATGTTGTATGTTGTATGTTGTATGTTGTAGGTGATCTCCTCTTCAATGGTTGAATCCTTGTCTTGAATGCAACACCTAGCCTTGAATGGAGACTTAGAATACTCAATTTCTTGAAGGAATACTTGAATGCTTGAATGTTTGAATGTTTGAATATCGCTTCCGCGTCTTGCTCTTGCTTATTTCCTTCCTCCCTTTCTAGGAGAGGAAAAGTAGTTTATATACTTGTTAATTAGGGTTGAGAGACTGATTTTTCTGACCTTAGGCTGACCTAAAAGCATTATTTTCCAATTTGCAAACTTCAAGACCCGATGCCCAACAAGAGACCGGGCCCAAAATAGGGCCAGGGACTAGGGCGTTGGGCGCCATGGTCCTGGGGGACAAGGGCGTTGGGCGCCATGGTCCTGGGGGACCAGGGCACTGGGCACCATGGTCCCACCTCCCGGGACAACAGGGTGCAAGGAGGGATCATGCCAAGGTGCAAAAAGATGCAGTTTTTGGTGTCGCAAGCAGGTTTCGGGGTCTCCATTCAAGTTCAACGTTGCACCGCCATTGTGAAGACCCAAATGCAGTTGAAATTGCAAGTGTCACAATTTTAGGACGCTACATTTAGCCCCCACTTTAGCGGGAGTATAAGCATACGCTCATACTTCCGGTAAAGTACAAGGAAACAACATTGAAAGACTTTCACCACGTCAAGGAGGCAAGATACACCAAGCCCCCAGTGGACTAAGGATCTTACGACTTTGATTGACAAAGTAAAAGGGAAGGTCACGAGGGAGAACCATGACTGTCAGTAGTAAGGTTCCCTCACTATGAGTCATGCAAGAAAGATATCAAAAATTTTCAAGGCAAGGCTAAATTTGTCAAGAAATTTTCAAGTATCTTGGAGAGATATGAACGGGGTGTATGCCCCCCTACGTTAAAGCGATCGCACACGCCTCATCAGGGGTGATTGCTTTAAGGTAGTGATACATATAAGAAATGAGAAGGGAAAGGAGCACGTTATCACAAGGGTTTAGCCCCCAAGTGTGAGATAAACCCAAGGATAATAGACACAAAACACAAAGCACAAGGTAACTTCATTTTCCTCGGGGTCAGTATGTTGTATGATAATTCATGTATATCATATGTATGTATGCATAATTGTTCTTCATTCCCCAATCAAGGAAGGTCACCTAGAAGAAGGGAACACATGTGTCTTTTGAGTCAACATGAGAGAGACCAAAAGAGATCTCAATGCTTTGCATCGTCCTCAAGTAGACAACACTAAGGACAACAAATAGAAGAATGAGAATAACACATAGAAGAAGTAACAAAAGAGATCAAGAGAGGAGGAGAGAGTCTGCTATGCTAATGAAACTAATCTAGCACGTCATCCACCCCCCGATCTTGCTGATCAGTATTTCGGGAAGGCAGGAAACACGCTAGAGGAGGAACATCCAACACAGCAGATGGAGCTATCACAAGATCCAAACAAGGGCTATGTTCATGTTCCAAGCCACGTTGTTCTTGTCTAGGAGCTAGGATAAGTGCTTTAGAAAATTCGTTAGATAAATGGTTATCAACATCAACATATTCATATTCACTATCAGAAGAAAAAGGAGTAACATTTTCATCATGAATAACATTTTCATCTATATCATCATCAAGATTTATAAAAATAGGATCTTTAACTCGCACAGGATCAAGACCATCATGCACCTTATGTTTAGGAGATTTTGGCTCAATTTTCGGTTGAGGAGAAAATGGAATAATACTAGCTGAAGGTGTTTTTGGGGATTGCAAAGTTTGAGAAGCAGCTGCCTGAGCTCTAAGACGACGCTTTCGTCGGCGTTCACGTGCAGAACGATTTCGTCTAGTCTTAGTAGGAAGTTGAGAAGATTGAGGAGGAGGAATGTTCTCATCCTTATCACTTGGGTTTTTAGGTTGTGGTCTCTTAGGTTGAATAATAGGAGAAGAGGAAGGTCTCTTCTTTCCATAAGAGGAAGGAGGAGGAACTGCTCCATATAAAGGAGGAATATTTGGTTTAGGAAGGAGACCAAGTCCATCATGATGAGGAGGTATAGGTCTACTTTTGGAAAGTTTATTAGTCATAGGCATAGTCACATTCATAGGGATGGGTTGGGAATCTTCTTGAGGAAAGACATTAGTTTTATCTTTCAAAGGAAGAACTTCCTTCTCAAGAATGATAGGAATATCAAGTTTGGGTGTTCTAGGTTCACTTAGAGATAGGATCATATCTTTTTTCCACTTTTGATAAGATTTGAAAAGATGATCACTCCGCGGTGGAAGAGATTGGAATTGTTTAGGCCAAAAATAATCAATAGGAACGCTAGAAGTTCTTTTAGCTGGTTTAAAGAGACTATGATTGATAGTAAAAACTTCACCATTATGGGGCAATTTCAAACACTTATGAATAGGAGAAGTAATAGCTTTCATGGAAGATAGCCAAGGATAGCCTAGCTTCACATGAAATTGTTCGGACGATGGAATAATAGCAAAGTCCACATCAAGGGATTTGTTATGGACCTCAATAGGTAATGTAATAGAACCAATTGCAGGAGAAGAAAATGCATCAAATAATTTCACAACCACATTTGTTTCATCATAGATCACTTGATTCAATTGCAAAGTGAAAAGAAATTTTTTAGTAATAACATTAATCATGCAAGAAGGATCAATAAACACTCCACGGCAAGGTGTATTCTTAACTTTTGCAACTATATATAAAGGACCATCAGGTGCCCTGATAGTTTCACTGGAATCAAATGTGATGGAAGGTTCTTTAGGGATTTTCTGCTGTTCCACAAAGTTAATCATATTCGGAGTCATAGACACAAGACTATCAGGCGAGAAAGAGGAATCATTAGTCTCAACCACGTTAGAGGTATGAGAAGGTAATGGATCAGTAAAAATCTAAAGATTTTGGTTAGGAGGAGCTAAAGATGTGTTGCCTTTATCATTCACACCAGAAACAGAGATAGTATTATTATCAATCAAATCTTGAATTTTACCCTTTAAAGCAAAACATTTTTCAGTATCATGCCCAGGATGACGATGAAATTGACAAAAAGATTTGTTATCAAAATAGGGTGAGTTAATCTTTGCAGGATCTATTTGCTTTATAGGAGGAAGAGTAAGCACATTTTGTTCTAATAACTTATTCATAATACTATGCAATGATTCATTCAAAGGAGTAAACTTCCTTTCTTTCTTAAAAAACTTAGAAATAGGAGGCACACCTGATGCTGCATTCACATTGTTGTTGATGATGTTTTCATTGAATTTAATAGATTCTCTGTTCAGTTTAAACTTCCCAAATGGTTGTTGACTACTATCACCCTTATCACTCCGAGCCATAAGATTTGCTTGTTCCATTTGACTCACAGTCAGTTGATAATTGTGAAGAGTTGCGCACAACTGTTGGAAAGAAGTAAACTCAGAAAATAGAAGTTTTTCTCTAATATCTTTTTGTAAATTAGAAATAAAGATTCTTTGAATATCATTGTCAAGTACTGGAAAAGAAATTTGAGCATACAAATGCTTATATCTACCAATGAAATCAGTCACTTTTTCTTTAACACCTTGTTTACAATGCATTAAATCAATCAAAGTAACTTTAGGACTTATATTGTTTTGAAATTGTTGAATGAAAGCATTTGCAAGTTGTTCAAAAGAAGTAATAGAATAAGAAGGCAACGAGCAATACCATTGTAGGGCTTTATCTCTTAATGTTCTAGTAAACAGTTTTGCAAGCAACCTTCGGTCATAAGCAAAATCGGTACATATTGTTTGAAAGGTCTTAACATGTGTTAGAGGATCACCCTTACCATTATACAGCTCCAAATGCGGAATTTCAGCATGTTTAGGGGGGATAGCTCGAACAATGTCAAGAGAAAGTGGGCTCGCAACATCAAATGTGGGCACACTAGACTTAGATTGATTCATAGAGGCAATTTGTTGCTGTAAAGAAGAGACAGTTTGTGCAAGATTGTTAATGGTCGCTTCAGTCGAAGAGTTCATATTAGACATGTTAGATTGTGATGGAGGTATTATGTTATTGAAAGAAGGCATTGATTGAGAGTAAGGTGGTGGGACACTATGATAGTTAGTCATAGGAGATGATTGGAAAGGAGGAACACTACAAGGAGGAATGGAAGGGTTAAATGAATTGCCCCCTTGCGTCATGTTTATTTGTGGAGATATAATAGGAACACTCATTAAAGGAATGAATGAGGAAGTTGGATTGAATGAAGGAAGAGGGTTGATTGAAAAAGAAGGATTGCCCCCATGACTGGTGATCATAGGTGGAATGTCTTGTATTGAAGTAGTCATTATGTTTGATGTAAAAGTAGGTATACTAGCAATAGGAGTTGTCAAAGGAATAGAATGATTGACTTGAGTAGGAGGTTGTGTATAACCTAAAGTTTCAGCACAACTCTTCATAGGCATCACATTCGAATCCACAATGTGTGCGATACCACGCAAAATATCAATTCCATTCTTATCACTTTGAACCATACGTTTTAGACCCTCAATTAATGAAAGAGCTTGACTATCGGGGTATTCTTGAGACATCCATTGTCGAAAATCATCAAATTGGTTATCCAGTTTTGAAAGTTGTTCTACAGAAACCTCATGGAGAGCTTCTTCATCATTAAGAGGATTAGAGGAATTACCTATGTCCTCGTTAAAAAGGCCATTCAAATTAGGTTCCATCTCCTTAGTAATTAAACCTTGTAAAGACTTAATTCTAAGGCTTCGTCTAACGAGAATAGTGTAAGTAGGGCTTATTGTTGTAAAACTCATGCACTAAAGAGAGAGAGAAGATTTTGAATTTTATAGGTAGCAAATTT
Source organism: Cryptomeria japonica (assembly GCF_030272615.1). Lineage (NCBI taxonomy): Eukaryota > Viridiplantae > Streptophyta > Pinopsida > Cupressales > Cupressaceae > Cryptomeria > Cryptomeria japonica. The sequence goes on along the minus strand of NC_081406.1, from coordinate 49,750,767 downwards.
CAATAAATCAGCCAATCTCCTAGATTTAAGTTGTTAAATACAATCAGGACAATCTCCCGAAATTTCGGAAAAAATGTCAGGGACCGTGGCGAACGGAGTGCACACGGTCCTCGTAGCTTTTTTCAAAATTTTCAGGGATGAAAGTTATGATGATTTTAAAGCTAATCTGAAAAAATTGAGTGATTTTACGATCTGTAGATAGGCCAAATTAAAGTTGCAATCTCAAAATTGAACCCTGCCAAGATTGTTGAAAAATGCAAAATTTGAATTTTGAAAAAGGAGAGGGAAACTGAAATTTTGAATTTTATGATTTTAGAGGGAATACTGAAAGCAATGCAGGCTTTGAAAATTAACAGTTGACTCGACTTCATGCAAAATTCAAATTTGAAAGTGGAAATCAAGGTTGTTGCAATTAAACACTTAATTTCAAAAGTCACAAGCTGCAAGAATTTGAATAAAGCACTGAAATTTCAAATGAATGCTAACACACTTTTCAGATTTAGGATAGTAAGAAACACAATTTTGATAGGAATTTTAATTTCAACAATTTTTGAATGATTATAAGCCTTTATCCAAGCAATCCCTAGACGAATTTTGACTTTAATTTTGAAAGTGTTAGAATTGATGAAATCAGCCAAAATTCTGGATTTTAGCAGAAAAATACAGTAAGATCTGGCTCCCGAAATTTCGGAAAAAATGTCGGGGATGATGGCGCTCGGGGTGCACACGGTCCTCGCAACTTTTTTCCAAATTTTCAGGGATGAAAGATATTGTGATTTTGTTGCGGAATCCAAAGTTACAGCCGATTTGGAGGTGTTTTGATCAGTGAAATTATCAGTCAAAGGTTGAATCAAGAAGGTTTTAAAAATTAGGGTTTTGACACTTAACCACTTAATTTTCAGAATTAGAGCACAAATATGAATTGACAGTTTGCAATAGAAGGGTAGATCTGAAACAAGCATTAACAATTAAACATTTCACAAGCTTAATTACTAAAAAGAAAATTTTAGGGTTTTTATGCAATTAACCTCTAAAATTTGCAAAAGATCAAACATGAAAAATGTAATTAAAGAAGCAAATTTTTCAGATCTAACCATGCATAATCAGAATTAGGATGTTCACGTCGGGTTCACCAAAATGTAAAGCGGAAAAAAATCGAACCCTAGTTCTTCTCCCCTCCCCAACTCCAAGGAGAGAGAAGGGAGGTCACTAGGGTTGATGGTTTTCACTTAGGAGAGACTTTACATTCAAAAGAGGGGTTGAAACCCACAAGATCCAATCCCACACAATGCAGGATTGGATTCTAAATGAGTTTCAAGGGTTAAGACATCAAGGATACCCTCTTTTGTAAAGAATGCAGATAGAATGATTGAACTAGGAATGCATGTAAAGTAGGAAGATTCACTTATAAACAGAGATAGGGATACGGGATGAAGCTGCGGACCTGGAATTAGCAGTAAAATGTCGAGAGGGTGCTGCCCTGCAAATTTGAGCGAAAGTTGACGGGACGATGGCGCCCGGAGTGCACACGGTTCTCTGAAAAATCCGCGAAACGAAGGGGGATCTGTTCGTCTCTGCACAAGGATTCCAGATCTTCAATTACAGCCGCGTACCTGCAACCTTGTTGTAAGAATGTTTGTATTCTTACATGCGAAGGTGTAATAATGTTGTATGTTGTATGTTGTATGTTGTAGGTGATCTCCTCTTCAATGGTTGAATCCTTGTCTTGAATGCAACACCTAGCCTTGAATGGAGACTTAGAATACTCAATTGCTTGAAGGAATACTTGAATGCTTGAATGTTTGAATGTTTGAATATCGCTTCCGCGTCTTGCTCTTGCTTATTTCCTTCCTCCCTTTCTAGGAGAGGAAAAGTAGTTTATATACTTGTTAATTAGGGTTGAGAGACTGATTTTTCTGACCTTAGGCCGACCTAGAAGCATTATTTTCCAATTTGCAAACTTCAAGACCCGATGCCCAACAAGAGACCGGGCCTTAAAATAGGGCCAGGGACCAGGGCGCTGGGCCCCATGGTCCTGGGGGACCAGGGCGCTGGGCACCATGGTCCCACCTCCCGGGACAGCAGGGTGCAAGGAGGGATCATACCAAGGTGCAAAAAGATGCCGTTTTTGGTGTCGCAAGCAAGTTTCGGGGTCTCCATTCAAGTTCAACGTTGCGCCACCATCGTGAAGACCCAAATGCAGTCGAAATTGCAAGTGTCACAATTTTAGGACGCTACAGTAGCATTCACATCTTTTTCAGAATATATCAATTTCTTAAGAGTATTCAATGTACATATATTGAGACCAACTCCTCCATCTATCAAGACTCATTTTATTCGATGTTTGTGTAGGAAGGCTTCAATGTGTAAAGGTGAATTATGCGGTTGGCTTACAGAAGCATCGTCTGCTTCAGTGAATGTAAGGGAATGTGGAATGGAAAGGTATCCCACCATGGCTTGAAACTGGTCCACGTTTAGATCAGTGGGGATAGAAGTTCCTCTCAAAGTTTTATCAAGGATGGCTTTGTGTGTGGGGGATATGTGTAAAAGCTCAAGGATGGAGATAAGTGCGGACGTCTTCCCTAATTGTTCTACTAGGTCATACTTAGGTTTGGCCGATAAGGACGTGTTGGTTTTAGCTGGAGCACCTTGCAAGATGACCTTACCTCGTTGAGTTGTGACATTACATTCAGAGGTAGATTCAGAAGAAGATCAAATGTCTTTTAGGACAACTTTGGGTCTTTGGGTAGAATTTTCAGGTGTTTTGTCCTTTATGATGATGGTAGAGACATAATTGTCCATCGAAATGTGATTAACAATTGAATCATTGTTATAGGAGGCTTTTGTATAGTTGGCTTGCTCATCTGTGGCTTGGCTTTTCCCTTGTCATGTTTAGGGAATGGTTCCTTAAACATCTCATGTTCTTGATTGGATGAATGTCCTTCAATCTCAATGTCACCTCTATCAATAAGATCTTGTATAATGTTCTTCAGTCGATGATAATTTCCTGTTTTATGTCCCTTGCTCTTGTGATATTTGCAATACTCATCGTCATTCCACCAATTTGGTTTGACTTTTGGCTCATATGAAGGATTGTCTAGAATTGTTATTATCTTTCTTTGCCACTAGCTTCTTGAAAGCTGATTCAAGTGGTTCTCCCAATGGGGTGTATTTCCTTCATGGTTTTGAATTTGTTTGGATATTCACTTGGTTGTTGGTAGAACTTGATCCAGAAAGATTGATTTTGGGTCTCACTGTGTTAGCATTGACAACGCCATCATTTACTGTGTTCTTGTTCTTGTTCGTGGCTTGCCTTTTCCTTTAAAGTCCTCTTTGTTTTCTTTGAATATCTTAATGATTCCTTTCTCGATTAGGACCTTCTCTATTGCTAAGACTTTCTCAATGACATCCTTGAAAGTGGACAAATAAGCTTTTCTCAAGTCATAACCAATTTCTTTCTTAACATTTTGTGCAAACATCTCTACCATTTGTTTTTGTGGAATTTCGCAAGAGCATCTGCTGGCTAAATTCCTCCATCTTTGTAAGAATGATGAAAATGAATCCCCATCCTTTTGCTTGGTGTTGCACAAAGTGGTAACTGATATGTCTGTCTCTATGTTATATGAGAAATGTTGGATAAAAGCTTATGCTAGATCACCCCATGACTTAATTCCAGGTGGAAGTTGGGAGAACCATTCCATAGCTTGATCACCTAAGCTCTATGGGAACAATTGCATCAAGTATGTTTCTTCTGCTACCACCTCAATGCAAGTTGTGAAAAAATGTCTTATATGTGCTTTAGGGTCTCCTTTGCCTTTGTACTTATCAAACTTAGGTGTCACGAAATGTGTAGGAAATGGAGGCATTGGAATGCTTTTGTCAAATGGATAGGGACATATATCTCTCATTGTGTGAGTTGGATTTGGTGTATTTATGTCTTCCATTTTCTTTTGTAAGTCCTTTATCTGTTTTTCCAAATTGTTCTTGGGTGGAGATCGACTTCTTGGACCATATCCCATGCCTGAGCCACCGGGTGGAGGAGGAGGATATTGCATATATGGATGATATTGATCATAAACATGTTCATATGGAGGAGGTCTATAATGATATTGCGTATAGGGACCACTTGGTATAGAGTAATAATGAGGCATGGAATATTTTCTTTGTCCATGTATATCATATTCTATAGGCATGTCATGAGTTGTTCTTGTGTAGTGCCCCCAAATTTCACAAGGGGTTTTCTAATGTCCAAATTTTGAGCATGCCTTGAGATATCCAATTGCTTTTGAGGTTGGCCCTTAGCATTGGTATGCGATTGAGTGTATTTATCTGCATGACTTCCATAAAGGTTTGCGTAGACGTAGTTGTTCATGAGATGTTCTTTCATGAGTATCATAAGCTTGACCATGTGTATTTGGGACCTTAGGTTTTTGAAACAAGGATGATGGTGACTCAGGCACGAAACGTGGTCCTCTAGTACCTCCACTATTAGGTCTCCTTTCATCCATGTTGAGTTGAGTTTCTTGCATAGGTCGATTTTCCACTATTTGAGACGTGTCAAAATCATGAGGTATCTTAGCTCCACTTTGTGCCATCACTTGTAGGAAATATTGTCTATCTCTTCTCATGATTTCCTCAACCAATCTATTAAAATGGGGATCCATAATGGAGTCTTCCACTTCTGTTGAATGCACGGAAAAGTTGTCTATGTTGTCATTGTGTGTATCATTGTTGTTTGTGTTATCCATGTTCTCAACATTTTGAGTGTTTCTATAAGTGTCCATGTCAGGTAATGTGGTATTATCATAATTGAAGAAAATATCATTGTCATACTCATAAGCACTCATGTTTGCGGACTCTTAAGCCTCTTTAGCTTCTCTCCTATATTTTTGGGAACGAGTTTCATCCATGAACTAGGTATTGACCAAGATGTGTGAGACTAGATGAAAGTGGAAAATTATGGAAGACCAAGAGTTGGATGGAATGTAAATGAATCTGAGGTGTACTCACAATGTCCAAAGTGTAAGACCAAGTATGTATGTAGTAGAGTAGGTGTGGCTTCCAAAGAGATGATAGATTCTCTTGATGAGGTAAGTTGACCTTGACTCTAAGTAAGACCAAATGAGACCCAAAGGTGATAGACCTTGATGAGGGACCACTTAGCAAAATGTTGTTGTATGTAGTGTTGACAAATTAAGATGAGGACAAGCAAGTGACCTTTTGACTCAAGTTTAGACAAATGTGAATATAATGCAAGGTGTAAAGCAATGATGGACTTTGTGAGACACAAATATAGGTTGAATTCTAGATGAAAACTCGAAGAAATAACCTAGGAAGCTCAAGAAGTCTGAAATTGATTGTTCTTGTTTGTTGGACTGTAAATTTTTCCAATTTGTGAAGTTGTTTGTTGTGACCAAATCTGAACTTTTGACCATTTTTCGTGACAAGAGGACACAATGTTGATGAGGACTTCTATGTTTGCAAGTGTCTGGACTCAAAATGACTCAAAGAAAAGTGTGTTGTTTGATGTATAAATGTTTTGCATACACTTGAAGACACAAAAGACACAATGTTTTGATGTTTGATCTTGAATGTTTGAATGTTTAATAGAAGACAAGCACAATTCTTATGGTTGGTTAGGACAATAGTTGTTGATCCCACATGGGATTTCCCTCGAGGCTACGCTATTCAAAGCAGATACTTAGATGCTTGACCCCACTGGCTCCACCCTCGGCACTCACTTCTCTGGGGTAGCCAAGCACCAATCCCCACAAAAACTCCCTGTGGCGAACTTTGTATCTCTACTAAGAACCGTATGTGTGTGGGCTGCTCCAGAGGTCTGACCTCCTGCCCCAACAACTAGAAGGATTTTGGCTTTCTAAAATAAAAAGTTGCTAGTAAGGGCATCCGCTCGTGTGGCCATACATGTAGTACTTTCGGCTCTATAAATACATAAGGCTCCCAACCGATAGGGGTTACGCCCTACTACTGATCAAATAAATTTGATCAAACGGGTTTATGGGGAGACATAGTGTCGGTATGAACTAATCAGCACACGTTACCCATGGCTTTCACCATGGATACAGTTATTTATAGTGGTTCGGAAGATGTGGGTTTTCCTCACTACCACTTGGGTCATTCCACTAGTAGTCCTAGTGACCACACGGGGAGGCAAGCCCTCTAAAGATTAAACACAAAGAGCCTATTTCTCAAGACACAAAAGACATTGGTTCAATTTTAGTGCACCAATTGAAGTGTTTGCTAGACTAAGAAGACAAAGCAAGCAATTTTAAAATAAAATCTTTGCCAAAGTTCCTGCACCAAGATTATTAGTAGTTTTGAAATAATACCCCTCCTGCAAGCACACAAGTTAGGTATATTTTAGATCCAAAAGACTTTGTGAAATAGGGGCCTTCGACAAGACGTTTTTTGACAAATTCAAAGATCTGATTTTCCATGAGTTATTTTGCATCATAAAAAACAAAGCACCTATAAAATTTTAAGATATTTCTAAAAATGTAAGAAACTCCAAAAAAGTCTCTAATTTGCTCCAAAAATTATTTTTTTATGAAAAATCATAAAAAATTCTTTTAAAATGCAAAATTGATCCAAAAAATATGACTTTTTTACTGGCAACTTCTGATAGCATTCCAAACCTGCATAAAAAAAAGTCTTGCAAAAATTCCAAGCATTTTGTGAGATATGAGCAAAATAATGCAAACCCTAATGTTTAAAGATCCATTTTTTAGGAATTATTTTGCATCAAAATTAAAATCACAAAGAACAGATCCTGTGCATAATTTTGAGATATTTCCAAAAATATAAAAAAATATTTAAAAAATCACTAATTTGCTCTCAAAATTATTTTTTTATGAAAATGCATAAAAAATTCATAGAAAATTCAAATATTCTCCAAAAAATTGGATTTTTTTATTGAGCACTTCTGATAATGTTCTTGACCTGAGAAAACATTTGATGCCAAAATTCAAAGTAGTTTGTGAGATATGATCAATATAATGAAAAACCCTAATTTTTAAAGAACTGATTTTTTAGGAAATATTTTGCATCAAAATTAAAATCACAAAGAATAGATCCTGTAAATGTAATAAAATCCAAAAAAATCGCTTTTTCTCTCAAAATAATTTTTTTATGAAAATTCATAGAAAATTCAAATATGCTCCAAAAGATCTGAATTTTTTATTGAAATCTCTTGATATTGTTTTCAACCTGCCAACAAAATTTGGTACAAAATTTCCAAGTCGTTTGTGAAATCGGATTAGATCTCTCCAAGATCTTAATCTTGTGTCCAAAACCCTAACTGCACAAAGTTATTCTACAAATTGTTTTACAAAACATCAATATAGGGTTAGAAAAATATGCAAAAAACATAGATCTAACAAAAATCCATGTCCCACCGGGCGTGCCAAAATGTTTATAGTGAAAAGTGAATAACGGAACAATAATATTGAAAGACTAAATAGATTCAACCACAAAACCCTAGCCTAACAACAACAAAGATCCACCATAACATATGAAGATTACCTAAGACAATGCAAATCAACAAAATCAAAAAGATTATACCATCACATGTCTAATAGGATTTGAATCTCCATTCTCCATATCTCCATTGATCTTTCTTGATATATTTGCTCTCAAATTTTATGTGTGCACAAGAGCTCAACAAAGAACGGAAATGTGGTTGATAGCTAGATTGCATATGAAAGTTTGAATGCGAGTTCAAGAATGCTTATGAGGATTGATAATGAAAGAAGCATCCTCTTATATAGAAGACACTATAAGAAATGGAGGGATAAGATTAAGAGGTGTAAAAGATAGATGGTCGGCTAGGATTAAAGGGTAGGTAGAAGAAATAAGAAAATAATGAGGGTAGGTAGAAGAAATAAGAAAATAATGAGAGGGTAGGTAGTGTAGGAATTCAGAGATAAATGACATGTGTCATAGGTAGAAAAGGCTAATGAATTAATTAAATAAATAAAGATTCATTTAATTAATAGAGGAAGTGGATCAATTAAATAAATAAAATATTTATTTAATTTAAGAAAAGATAATTTAAATAAATATATATATTTATTTAAATGAGAAATAAGGCTAGAAGAAGATTAATGAATTAATTAAATAAATAAAGATTTATTTAATTAATGGAAGAATTAGGCTAAAATAATTAAATAAATATTTATTTAATTAGATAGGACAATTTTAAGTGTCTACATATAGGCTTATCACATGATACCTTTTATCATTCTAATATGTTTTGTCATTATCGTATCATTTACCCTACCTCCAATTCATTGCATCCTTTGTATAATTGGAGGGGTGCATGTATGCCAATAAAATTCCTTGTGTGTGTTATGTTTTGTAGTGACAAGATTATAAGCATTTCCATGTTGAAGGGAGCTTTATAAACTTTTTTACATTATTAAAATCTTCTACTTAGTTGGAGTCCTATTTTTTGCTTAGTCAAAACCATACCAATTTTTTCTTCAACAAAATCTCTTGCCCTTCTTATACTTTCACCGTTCTTGAAGATAATTTTCAATAAAATTATGGTTAAAGCTTATTTTAAATGTGTAACAAATGTTACTTATTGTATTTTTTTGCAATTTTTCAATAGTGTCCATTGTGAGGAGAGTGAATGAATTATTGTCCATATGCATATCTTACGAGAATTTGAAGGAACTCACTTTTCATGTTGACTACTTATTTTACTTTGGCATGTATCCTCATAGTTGTTTACATTCACAAAAAAGTGAGGAAAATTTAATGTAGAAATTACATGCACATGCCCTTTTCCCTTATGTTTTGGGCCTACTTCAAATCTAATGTCTTTTTTTAGTACAAAGTTTGCAAGTGGCATATTATTATGTAAATTTTGGCTCATGACATTATCTAAATCTAAACCCATTAGCAATCGTCCCTAAGAAGCAATTTGGATGTCCAAACCTTTTGTTCATCAACTTAGATTAGATTTTTTTTTCCTATGATCACAAATCCAAATCTCGGAATTCAAATTTAAACCTTGCCGACATGTTCACTATGTTTTTCATAGCCATCTTAGCACATGTGTGTGGGGATGTGTGCTACGTTGTATTTAAAGATTTTCTCTAATTGAACATCATGGAGGAATCTTTAGAAGAGCATTTGCATGAGAATATGATAGAAAAATCATGGATCATCCTAATTACATCATGATCCTACACATATTACATGCTCATTTTTTTGTTTTTGGTCATTGTTCCAAAATCATCGAATCAATCTACCTAGGGGCTTGTCTGAAAAAGAATAAATCATTTTCTAGCAAGTCCCTTGATAGTTTTTATAAACATGAACCCACTTCAAACACAAGTATCATGAGATAAGGCAAATTTGCTACAATTGCCCATTTCTTGCTAGTTCGCTTATATGGTTCCATGTTCAATTTTGCATGCCAAATCAATTCCACAAATGCAATTATAAACCGAAGTAGAATTGTCAATTTACAAATTTTGAAGTGTTCATCCAAACAAAACTCTAGTTTCAACCGATTGGTGAATCAATTCTTAACATCCTCAACAATATATTCTCCATCTAAATCTAGCTAAATGCCACAATCAATTTAATAAAACTCCATGAATTCAATTCTACATTTATTTATCTAGTCCTAAATCTAAATACTAATCTTTATTATCGTTTAACTATTTATCGTAGGTGAATTGAAGTGAAAAAGTATATTTTCAATACAAATATAAATATGTTATTACAATAACCTCGTTAGTGTATCCTTAATGAACCTTATCCACAATTCATATTAAAACTAATAAAAACACATATTGGGTTCACTTTATTTGATATTTTGGTCTCACAAAGTACAATATTTTAAAGAAATAAAATTTCTTTCCTAACATAAATATTAGGGTAAATAAATTTAAATAAAGCAATAATAGATAAATTAATCCTAAAGTACTTGGTTAGATTTGAAATAGGAAAAAAAAAATACAAACACGTACCTTGAAGTTGAAGATGGAAAATGATATGACAAATGACTAAAACCTATTTATGGAATTGATCTGTTATGAGCTTACTAACAGGGGTAGAATTTTTAAGTTGTCATTTATGCACTAGATTGAGTCCAATTTGTGCATTCAAAATCAATCTTCATGCCTACGAATTCAAACCCGATTTGTAGAAATGATATTTGACTACATGAATGAACTTATGACCTAAGCACCTTCTATACCTTAAATAGATATTCACCTAATTATTAGTGACTATGATAAAGTTCAACAATATTGAAAAACATTATTGAGAGGTTACTAGGGTAAAATATTCTCCTGATCACAAGCCCTTAGATCTAAAATTAACAACTTTAGAAACAGATGAAAGACGAGAAGCAACAATATAAGTAATGGTGATGTGGTTGCAATGATGCTAGGTGATTGAATTTGATACAATGTAAATAGAATGCAATTCAACAAATATTGGAGTAAACTAATGCAAAAGTAAGGTTCACCCGAGAGTCAATGTGGAAAGCTAAATGATGATTGATGAATGATCATTTGAATTACATAGACATAGAGTGGATTGTCCTCGTATTAGATCTCCTACATATTTTCATTCTCCATAGATGATAAATGCAAATGACCTAGGGAAGGTGTCTTGTTATACTTGTCCTAGCCACACAATTTGAAAGCTTTGGTGTGAGTGTGTTGAATGGATGAGCTTGGACATAGTATGAAATTTAAGTTTGAAACATATAGGTGATAATTTGAACTAAGTCATTCTCATGCTTGCAAATTCAACCTATGCATAAGAATTTAATAATTTGAGTTGGCAACTACCTAAGTAGATGTTAGATTTTTTAAGGTTAGTTTGTCTTTGAGGTCAATGAGAGTGCCAAAACCAATTAATATCATGTGTTAAAAAAAACACAAAAAAATATACATTTTTCAAACTTACAAATATCATTTAATATTTGATCAAGAAAAAATCAGCCGCCATTACACAATAGACATCTCCCCTCATTAATTTTGGCAATAACTATAAACTTAAAAAGATTCGATTATATGAACTTTTTAGCATCAGCAATTTAAAACACACTTTGTAATTCACCATCAAAATAAAATAAAAAAGAAATTAAATTGGTTCCAATAGGCAACAAGAATTTGGCCCAGTAATACACTAAACCATGTATATAATCAAATTGACATGCAACCTTTTATTTATTTTTATCATCCTGATGGTAGTGGTTCATTAGAACCAAATTCCCCTTCCCACACAAAGTATTAACTCCGCATGATCTAAAATCCCTTCTTTCTTATCCTCGTCTATTATGAAATGTTGATGCTTAAAAAAATTTAAATATAATTCCCAAAACTATCTAAAACATTTTTACATACTGTTAAAAAATCATGTCTACCCCTTAAAATTTAATGTAGATGATGCAAAATGAGTAATCACTATGTTAAAATCCTACAAAGTATTATGACTACTATTGAACTGAAAATTTGACAAATCAACAGAATAGATTGTTTTAATGGTCTAGAACTGAATTGAGCGTCGAAATTGACCTTTGTTCATGTAAAAGAAAGCTATTTATTATACACAAAATCAATCTGATGGATTATGTATTAGTAGCATTGAACATCTTCTTGGTCAAACCCTAGTTTCCAAATCAAAAGCACTTACTAAAAGATTGGAAGACATGCAATGAGGGTTATGCCAACTTTAGAGTTGGAATGTGATACTTAGAATCTGAAATGCATCAATATATCGCAGTGTCCAACTGTAACTAGGAATAGTACCAGCAAGAGCTATTTGGAAAGCTGCTAAATCTAGAGATATGAATCTCTGAATGAACTAGTAATGTTAGAAAAATACAACAAAATGCTAATAAATTAGTGGAAAATCTAGTTGAAGATTTAATAGATAAAATCACGCAATGAGATAGGAATGGTGACTTCTAATACTTCGACTAGAACAAGAGTTTTGAATGCATGAACTATTAATGTTAGAAAATACAACAAAATGATATTAAATTGGTGGAAAATTTAGTTAAAGATAATTGATAAAAAGTCACACTCAATGAGGATAGGAATGGTGACTTTTATACTTTTGAATGCATGAACAATGAATAATAGCTACTCGGAAGGAATCGAAACAACCCCAATAGAAATGAATAAACAATCTGATGACTACTATGAATGCTTGAAATTTTGTTTCTAAAAGTCAAACTGAGAATTGGGATCGAATGAGATGCTAAAACACTCAAACTCGTGCTATAAGACAAAGTACTCGGTCACTTGGGAAAAACTGCGCAAAATGCCAAAATCGTAAAAAGTAAGTAGTAAATTTATATCTGGTATTGCGAGACATTCTTAAGGATTTTTAAAAGGATGTTTTTCTACATAACTTGCTGCGGTTTAAAGGAGAATAAGAATGATGATGCTTGCCTAAGCTATGAGGACCATTACAACTGAAGCTTTGGTAGAGTACCAGATTTTTAGTTGGTAGAGAGGACCATAACAAAAAAAGCACACCTCTGATGCCTCAGAGAGGTGAATGCCTACCTCTGAAATAACTTCAAGGATACTGAGTGACAAAAAAAAATCAGTTTATGCCAGCGATATTGGCACAAAAAGCTTTGAGATTTTAGATTGACTAGATTCACAAGTCAATAAGTCATGACTTCTATAGTTGCAAAGGTTAATCCAACCCCAAATATTTTCAGAGAAGCCCCCATGGGTGGGCAGATAATTGAGTGCAATCAACAAAAATGAAAAGCAGGCAGATAGCAGAATGCAACCCATAAGATTAAAAAAGAGAGGATGACAGAGGAGTGCAATCTGCAAATCAAAATCAGCACAACAGCTCGAGGGTCAAAAATAAAGCTTCAAATCTTTCTTGGCGAAGCAGATAAAAAATTATTCAAAACAAAATTGCATCATTTCATGCATGCCCAGTTGCAGCCTTAGAACCAGAGGCTGAGCCAGGCCAAGGTCACTTAGACATAAACTATGCCAGAGCCTCAAGTGTTATGCCAAATTACGAAATAGAAGACCTGATCATTCTAATGCCAGGTAACTGCAGGTTTTTCTATCGAGGAAGTGCATATTGAGATAACTTTTCATCAATTTCTAGTTAAGGCGTGCGGTCATTGTAAAAATTGTGAAACATTTGTTCAGCAATCAAATCTGAGTAGAGACCTTTCTTGTAACCTTTCTATAATCTTAAACATTGGCTATGATAGCAACATTTCCCATTACAAAGAATCAAATAAGAGCCTTTGTTGATTGATTTTTTTCAAATCAAACATACACAGAAAACAGGATTAATTTTTACACATCAAATAAAGTCGTTCAAAAATAGTATTGCGTGTCATATACACTTTATCAATTATGTGTTCAAATATGAGCAAAACATAAATAAACAGTATGATTTCTCTTGAACATAACTTTCATGCTATGATACGTTGGTCATCACCTTCCGGGCATAACAAATTTTCAAATAAACAATATAAATTTGTTCCTTGTGTCTACGGCCCCCTAAAGAAGACAAACAAATAAACCCACCATCATTTAAAAGTGAAGCATTCCCTCAATTAACCAACATGAAGTAACTACCTTATAATCTTGACATAACAAATATCTATTCACCTCAATATAAAAAAGATGACAGTCCTATTTCCATGACAGCCAAAAATCAGTAACATGATCAACATATGATCCATGTTTAAAATGACACAACAACCACAGTAATATATGCTTTCTTGTTAAGAGAATGTGCACTTGAATCTTAAGTCACTAAAACAGCTACGAGCTTTCTAAGAAATGGTAACATCACATGTACACCTACAAAGAAATTCAAGTACTCTGTTTCTCAAAACAATTACATTGACAGGCTCAAACCTGAATAAAATTACAGGTGCACTAAATTAAATATACAAGATTCATGTATCAGCTATGTTGATGCAGTTAATTGAATAATAATGCATCACAAATTTTTCTCCCATCATAATCAACTTCAAAGTATATTTCATTTCAGATACATTAACATCCTT